>NC_138984.1:126713300-128115690 GCF_964341445.2 Mesoplodon mirus
CTGCAATGATTTTCGCCCATTCTGAGGGATGCCTTTTTCCATTCCCGTGTTTTTTAACAAAAAAGGAAAGAAAGGAAAAGAAGCAGAACACTAATGTGCGTAAAATATGCCTTTTGAAACGGTCGTTTTGAAATATGGACGTCCTTTGAATTTTTTGGTCGATATGTGACCCCAGGATTTGTTTTCAGGGCAGGTGTCATTTACAGGCCTGCAATGATTTTGAATATCAACTGACCATTAGCGTTGGGATTAAAGCTGCTGTTGTGTGAAACGGCCACAAGGTGGCAGCAGTTCACCCTTACCAAATCTGGTTACTAGGGCAAGAGAGCCTCAGTGGAAGTGGTGTTCTAGATTCGAATTTAGAATGGAATGTGCCAGGAGAAAGCCCCTCACGTTTGTCTCACTACATCTTGTTCATGTTTTTAATTTAATTTTTTTTTTATTTTTTATTACAGCAAGTTTGATTACAATGTTTGTCTTGTTGTAGGTGTGGAAGATGTGGTTCTTTTACACATATACAGATGTCTGTTCTTCCTGGGATCCTTTTCCCATGTACGTTATGACAGAATGTTGAGTAGTCCTCTCTTGGTATTCTGTAGGTCTTTGGTGATTATATATGTCACCTGTGTTTGTATATGTCTGTTAACCCCGATATCGTAATGAAACCAATCCTCACACCTTTCCATTGGTGAACCATAAGTTTGTTTAATGAATCTGTGATTGCCCTTCTCCGTGGAAATATCTGCCCTGGTATCCATTTTTAGGTAACACCTCTAAGTGATATGATATGTGTCTTTCACTTTCTGACTTACTACAAGCCACATGATTACTTCTAGACTCATCTACGGGGCTGCAAATGGCATTTTGTCCTTTTTTCCCTTGGTTTCTCTTCTGCCTTTGCGGGGTCCATTTTCAACAATGTGATTCCCTGAGGGTTGTGGATTAGCTGACCTGGGCAGCCTTACCCTGCCGGCCTGCCCTCCCCAGGTGTGCCTCGTTGAGGTCAATATAAACAGTGCTCCAGGCAGCAATAGCCCCTGAAGCTGTGCCTGACTCCATATTCTCTGCCCCGTCAGCAGTCTCGGGGCTGTGCTGGTGGGAGGGAGTGAGGGGCCACAGCTTTGTGGGTGGCCCGGTGTGAGTGGGGTTCTGCTGGCCTTTCTGCAGGAGATGCCAGGCTGCCGCCTGTAAAGAAGAGGATGTGTCACCCATACCTTCCGCTGGAATTTCTCTCCGGACAGAGGTGAGGAAGGAAAAAAGCAGTGGGGCCCGGGACAGGAGGGGTATCTCAGGCAGGGCAATGGAAAGCTTCTGGAAGAGCGCCCGGGGCCAGGACCACCCTGGCTGGCCTGCAGGCACCAAGTTGGCCTGCGTGCTGTCGCTGGTGTGGCTCCACTGTCCTTCCTCTAGGCTTTCAAGCCCTTGTACATATTCAGGTGTTTTACCTGGAAAGGGTGGGAACAGTTCAGCAGCAGCTGGCCTCGGGCTCAGCTCACGTTTACTCACAGATGCCTTGGCACGGTCCCCCAGCTTTGCAATGAGGACGCTCCTTGCGTGGGGGGTGGGTTGCTGGCTGTAATGGGAGATGATTCCCCACCTCTGACCAATGTCAGAATTGTTTACCACTGGAGCAAGTGCCCTGATAGGGTTTTCCTCTGTATAACTCCTGGGTTCAGGTTTTTTTTTTCTTTTATGGTTCAAGTTAGATTTTATTCCCCTTTTATGTATTTATAGATATAAGCATGGAAATAATTCATTCCTATAAATACATCTGTGTGACGGGAAGAATTTTTTCTGTTTTATTTTTAAATTTTATTTTTTAAAATTTTGAAATTTAATTTTATTTATGTTTTTATACAGCAGGTTATTATTAGTTATGTATTTTATGCATATACATGTATACAGGTCAATCCCAATCTCCCAACTCATCCCACCACCACCACCCCATGGCTTCCCACACTTGGTGTCCATACGTTTGTTCTCTACCTCTGTGTCTCTATTTCTTCCCTGCAAACCAGTTCATCTGTATCATTTTTAGGCTCCACATATATGCATTAATATACAATATTTGTTTTCCTCTTTCTGAATTACTTCATTCTGTATGACAGTCTCTCGATCCATCGATGTCTCTACAAATGACCCAGTTTCATTCCTTTTTATGGCCGAGTCATATTCCATTTTATATATGTACCACATCTTTATCCATTCATCTGTCTGTGGGCATTTAGCTTGCTTCCATTACCTGGCTATTGTAAATAGTGCTGCAACGAACATTGTGGTGAATGTGCCTTTTTGAAATACGGTTTTCTCTGGGTATATGCCCAGAAGTGGGATTGCTGGATCAGATGGTAATTCTATTTCTAATTTTTTTAAGGAAACTCCATACTGTTCTCCATAGTGACTGTATCAATTTACATTCCCACCAATGGTGGAAGAGGGCTCCTTTTGTCCACACCCTCCCCAGAATTGGTTGTTTGTAGATTTTCTGATGATGCCGATTCTAACAGGTGTGAGGTGATACCTCATTGTAGTTTTGATTTGCATTTCTCTAATAATTAGTGCTGTTGAGCAGCTTTTCATGTGCGTCTTGGCCATCTCTGTGTCTCCTTTGAAGAAACGTCTCTTTAGATCTTCTGCCCATTTTTGTATTGGGTTGTTTGTTTTTTTAATATTAAGCTGCATGAGCTGTTTATATATATTGGAGATTAAACCTGTGTCCATTGATTCGTTTGCAACGATTTTCACCCATCCTGAGGGATGCCTTTTTCCATTCCCGTTTTTTTTAACAAAAAAGGAAAGAAAGGAAAAGAAGCAGAACACTAATGTGCGTAAAATATGCCCTTTGAAATGGTCGTTTTGAAATATGGACGTCCTTTGAATTTTTTGGTCGATATGTGACCCCAGGATTTGTTTTCAGGGCAGGTGTCATTTACAGGCCTGCAATGATTTTGAATATCAACTGACCATTAGCGTTGGGATTAAAGCTGCTGTTGTGTGAAACGGCCACAAGGTGGCAGCAGTTCACCCTTACCAAATCTGGTTACTAGGGCAAGAGAGCCTCAGTGGAAGTGGTGTTCTAGATTGGAGTTTAGAATGCAATGTGCCAGGAGAAAGCCCCTCAAGTTTGTCTCACTACTTCTTGTTCGTGTTTTTAATTTAAGTTTTTATTTTTTATTACAGCAAGTTTGATTACAATGTTTGGCTTGTTGTAGGTGTGGAAGATGTGGTTCTTTTACACATATACAGATGACTGTTCTTCTTGGGATCCTTTTCCCATGTACGTTATGACAGAATGTTGAGTAGTCCTCTCTTGGTATTCTGTAGGTCTTTGGTGATTATATATGTCACCTGTGTTTGTATATGTCTGTTAACCCCGATATCGTAATGAAACCAATCCTCACACCTTTCCATTGGTGAACCATAAGTTTGTTTAATGAATCTGTGATTGCCCTTCTCCGTGGAAATATCTGCCCTGGTATCCATTTTTAGGTAACACCTCTATGTGATATGATATGTGCCTTTCACTTTCTGACTTACTACAAGTCACGTGATTACTTCTAGACTCATCTACGGGGCAAATGGCATTTTGTCCTTTTTTCCCTTGGCTTCTCTTCTGCCTTTGCGGGGTCCATTTTCAACAATGTGATTCCCTGAGGGTTGTGGATTAGCTGACCTGGGCAGCCTTACCCTGCCGGCCTGCCCTCCCCAGGTGTGCCTCGTTGAGGTCAATATAAACAGCGCTCCAGGCAGCAATAGCCCCTGAAGCTGTGCCTGACTCCATATTCTCTGCCCCGTCAGCAGTCTCGGGGCTGTGCTGTTGGGAGGGAGTGAGGGGCCACAGCTTTGTGGGTGGCCCGGTGTGAGTGGGGTTCTGCTGGCCTTTCTGCAGGAGATGCCAGGCTGCCGGCTGTAAAGAAGAGGATGTGTCACCCATACATTTCGCTGGAATTTCTCTCCGGACAGAGGTGAGGAAGGAAAAAAGCAGTGGGGCCCGGGAAAGGAGGGGTATCTCAGGCAGGGCAATGGAAAGCTTCTGGAAGAGCGCCCGGGGCCAGGACCACCCTGGCTGGCCTGCAGGCACCAAGTTGGCCTGCGTGCTGTCGCTGGTGTGGCTCCACGGTCCTTCCTCTAGGCTTTCAAGCCCTTGTACATATTCAGGTGTTTTACCTGGAAAGGGTGGGAACAGTTCAGCAGCAGCTGGCCTGGGGCTCAGCTCACGTTTACTCACAGATGCCTTGGCACTGTCCCCCAGCTTTGCAATGAGGACGCTCCTTGCGTGGGGGGTGGGTTGCTGGCTGTAATGGGAGATGGTTCCACACCTCTGACCAATTTCAGAATTGTTTACCACTGGAGCAAGTGCCCTGATAGGGTTTTCCTCTGTATAACTCCTGGGTTCAGGTTTTTTTTTTTCTTTTATGGTTCAAGTTAGATTTTATTCCCCTTTTATGTATTTATAGATATAAGCATGGAAATAATTCATTCCTATAAATACATCTGTGTGACGGGAAGAATTTTTTCTGTTTTATTTTTAAATTTTATTTTTTAAAATTTTGAAATTTAATTTTATTTATGTTTTTATACAGCAGGTTATTATTAGTTATGTATTTTATGCATATACATGTATACAGGTCAATCCCAATCTCCCAACTCATCCCACCACCACCACCCCATGGCTTCCCACACTTGGTGTCCATACGTTTGTTCTCTACCTCTGTGTCTCTATTTCTTCCCTGCAAACCAGTTCATCTGTATCATTTTTAGGCTCCACATATATGCATTAATATACAATATTTGTTTTCCTCTTTGTGACTTACTTCATTCTGTATGACAGTCTCTCGATCCATCGATGTCTCTACAAATGACCCAGTTTCATTCCTTTTTATGGCCGAGTCATATTCCATTTTATATATGTACCACATCTTTATCCATTCATCTGTCTGTGGGCATTTAGGTTGCTTCCATTACCTGGCTATTGTAAATAGTGCTGCAACGAACATTGTGGTGAATGTGCCTTGTTGAAATACGGTTTTCTCTGGGTATATGCCCAGAAGTGGGATTGCTGGATCAGATGGTAATTCTATTTCTAATTTTTTTAAGGAAACTCCATACTGTTCTCCATAGTGACTGTATCAATTTACATTCCCACCAATAGTGGAAGAGGGCTCCTTTTGTCCACACCCTCCCCAGAATTGGTTGTTTGTAGATTTTCTGATGATGCCGATTCTAACAGGTGTGAGGTGATACCTCATTGTAGTTTTGATTTGCATTTCTCTAATAATTAGTGCTGTTGAGCAGCTTTTCATGTGCGTCTTGGCCATCTCTGTGTCTCCTTTGAAGAAACGTCTCTTTAGATCTTCTGCCCATTTTTTTTGGGTTGTTTGTTTTTTTAATATTAAGCTGCATGAGCTGTTTATATATATTGGAGATTAAACCTCTGTCCATTGATTTATCTGCAACGATTTTCGCCCATTCTGAGAGATGCCTTTTTCCATTCCCGTGTTTTTTAACAAAAAAGGAAAGAAAGGAAAAGAAGCAGAACACTAATGTGCGTAAAATATGCCTTTTGAAACGGTCGTTTTGAAATATGGACGTCCTTTGAATTTTTTGGTCGATATGTGACCCCAGGATTTGTTTTCAGGGCAGGTGTCATTTACAGGCCTGCAATGATTTTGAATATCAACTGACCATTAGCGTTGGGATTAAAGCTGCTGTTGTGTGAAACGGCCACAAGGTGGCAGCAGTTCACCCTTACCAAATCTGGTTACTAGGGCAAGAGAGCCTCAGTGGAAGTGGTGTTCTAGATTCGAATTTAGAATGGAATGTGCCAGGAGAAAGCCCCTCACGTTTGTCTCACTACATCTTGTTCATGTTTTTAATTTAATTTTTTTTTTATTTTTTATTACAGCAAGTTTGATTACAATGTTTGTCTTGTTGTAGGTGTGGAAGATGTGGTTCTTTTACACATATACAGATGTCTGTTCTTCCTGGGATCCTTTTCCCATGTACGTTATGACAGAATGTTGAGTAGTCCTCTCTTGGTATTCTGTAGGTCTTTGGTGATTATATATGTCACCTGTGTTTGTATATGTCTGTTAACCCCGATATCGTAATGAAACCAATCCTCACACCTTTCCATTGGTGAACCATAAGTTTGTTTAATGAATCTGTGATTGCCCTTCTCCGTGGAAATATCTGCCCTGGTATCCATTTTTAGGTAACACCTCTAAGTGATATGATATGTGTCTTTCACTTTCTGACTTACTACAAGCCACATGATTACTTCTAGACTCATCTACGGGGCTGCAAATGGCATTTTGTCCTTTTTTCCCTTGGTTTCTCTTCTGCCTTTGCGGGGTCCATTTTCAACAATGTGATTCCCTGAGGGTTGTGGATTAGCTGACCTGGGCAGCCTTACCCTGCCGGCCTGCCCTCCCCAGGTGTGCCTCGTTGAGGTCAATATAAACAGTGCTCCAGGCAGCAATAGCCCCTGAAGCTGTGCCTGACTCCATATTCTCTGCCCCGTCAGCAGTCTCGGGGCTGTGCTGGTGGGAGGGAGTGAGGGGCCACAGCTTTGTGGGTGGCCCGGTGTGAGTGGGGTTCTGCTGGCCTTTCTGCAGGAGATGCCAGGCTGCCGCCTGTAAAGAAGAGGATGTGTCACCCATACCTTCCGCTGGAATTTCTCTCCGGACAGAGGTGAGGAAGGAAAAAAGCAGTGGGGCCCGGGACAGGAGGGGTATCTCAGGCAGGGCAATGGAAAGCTTCTGGAAGAGCGCCCGGGGCCAGGACCACCCTGGCTGGCCTGCAGGCACCAAGTTGGCCTGCGTGCTGTCGCTGGTGTGGCTCCACTGTCCTTCCTCTAGGCTTTCAAGCCCTTGTACATATTCAGGTGTTTTACCTGGAAAGGGTGGGAACAGTTCAGCAGCAGCTGGCCTCGGGCTCAGCTCACGTTTACTCACAGATGCCTTGGCACGGTCCCCCAGCTTTGCAATGAGGACGCTCCTTGCGTGGGGGGTGGGTTGCTGGCTGTAATGGGAGATGATTCCCCACCTCTGACCAATGTCAGAATTGTTTACCACTGGAGCAAGTGCCCTGATAGGGTTTTCCTCTGTATAACTCCTGGGTTCAGGTTTTTTTTTTCTTTTATGGTTCAAGTTAGATTTTATTCCCCTTTTATGTATTTATAGATATAAGCATGGAAATAATTCATTCCTATAAATACATCTGTGTGACGGGAAGAATTTTTTCTGTTTTATTTTTAAATTTTATTTTTTAAAATTTTGAAATTTAATTTTATTTATGTTTTTATACAGCAGGTTATTATTAGTTATGTATTTTATGCATATACATGTATACAGGTCAATCCCAATCTCCCAACTCATCCCACCACCACCACCCCATGGCTTCCCACACTTGGTGTCCATACGTTTGTTCTCTACCTCTGTGTCTCTATTTCTTCCCTGCAAACCAGTTCATCTGTATCATTTTTAGGCTCCACATATATGCATTAATATACAATATTTGTTTTCCTCTTTCTGAATTACTTCATTCTGTATGACAGTCTCTCGATCCATCGATGTCTCTACAAATGACCCAGTTTCATTCCTTTTTATGGCCGAGTCATATTCCATTTTATATATGTACCACATCTTTATCCATTCATCTGTCTGTGGGCATTTAGCTTGCTTCCATTACCTGGCTATTGTAAATAGTGCTGCAACGAACATTGTGGTGAATGTGCCTTTTTGAAATACGGTTTTCTCTGGGTATATGCCCAGAAGTGGGATTGCTGGATCAGATGGTAATTCTATTTCTAATTTTTTTAAGGAAACTCCATACTGTTCTCCATAGTGACTGTATCAATTTACATTCCCACCAATGGTGGAAGAGGGCTCCTTTTGTCCACACCCTCCCCAGAATTGGTTGTTTGTAGATTTTCTGATGATGCCGATTCTAACAGGTGTGAGGTGATACCTCATTGTAGTTTTGATTTGCATTTCTCTAATAATTAGTGCTGTTGAGCAGCTTTTCATGTGCGTCTTGGCCATCTCTGTGTCTCCTTTGAAGAAACGTCTCTTTAGATCTTCTGCCCATTTTTGTATTGGGTTGTTTGTTTTTTTAATATTAAGCTGCATGAGCTGTTTATATATATTGGAGATTAAACCTGTGTCCATTGATTCGTTTGCAACGATTTTCACCCATCCTGAGGGATGCCTTTTTCCATTCCCGTTTTTTTTAACAAAAAAGGAAAGAAAGGAAAAGAAGCAGAACACTAATGTGCGTAAAATATGCCCTTTGAAATGGTCGTTTTGAAATATGGACGTCCTTTGAATTTTTTGGTCGATATGTGACCCCAGGATTTGTTTTCAGGGCAGGTGTCATTTACAGGCCTGCAATGATTTTGAATATCAACTGACCATTAGCGTTGGGATTAAAGCTGCTGTTGTGTGAAACGGCCACAAGGTGGCAGCAGTTCACCCTTACCAAATCTGGTTACTAGGGCAAGAGAGCCTCAGTGGAAGTGGTGTTCTAGATTGGAGTTTAGAATGCAATGTGCCAGGAGAAAGCCCCTCAAGTTTGTCTCACTACTTCTTGTTCGTGTTTTTAATTTAAGTTTTTATTTTTTATTACAGCAAGTTTGATTACAATGTTTGGCTTGTTGTAGGTGTGGAAGATGTGGTTCTTTTACACATATACAGATGACTGTTCTTCTTGGGATCCTTTTCCCATGTACGTTATGACAGAATGTTGAGTAGTCCTCTCTTGGTATTCTGTAGGTCTTTGGTGATTATATATGTCACCTGTGTTTGTATATGTCTGTTAACCCCGATATCGTAATGAAACCAATCCTCACACCTTTCCATTGGTGAACCATAAGTTTGTTTAATGAATCTGTGATTGCCCTTCTCCGTGGAAATATCTGCCCTGGTATCCATTTTTAGGTAACACCTCTATGTGATATGATATGTGCCTTTCACTTTCTGACTTACTACAAGTCACGTGATTACTTCTAGACTCATCTACGGGGCAAATGGCATTTTGTCCTTTTTTCCCTTGGCTTCTCTTCTGCCTTTGCGGGGTCCATTTTCAACAATGTGATTCCCTGAGGGTTGTGGATTAGCTGACCTGGGCAGCCTTACCCTGCCGGCCTGCCCTCCCCAGGTGTGCCTCGTTGAGGTCAATATAAACAGCGCTCCAGGCAGCAATAGCCCCTGAAGCTGTGCCTGACTCCATATTCTCTGCCCCGTCAGCAGTCTCGGGGCTGTGCTGGTGGGAGGGAGTGAGGGGCCACAGCTTTGTGGGTGGCCCGGTGTGAGTGGGGTTCTGCTGGCCTTTCTGCAGGAGATGCCAGGCTGCCGGCTGTAAAGAAGAGGATGTGTCACCCATACATTGCGCTGGAATTTCTCTCCGGACAGAGGTGAGGAAGGAAAAAAGCAGTGGGGCCCGGGAAAGGAGGGGTATCTCAGGCAGGGCAATGGAAAGCTTCTGGAAGAGCGCCCGGGGCCAGGACCACCCTGGCTGGCCTGCAGGCACCAAGTTGGCCTGCGTGCTGTCGCTGGTGTGGCTCCACGGTCCTTCCTCTAGGCTTTCAAGCCCTTGTACATATTCAGGTGTTTTACCTGGAAAGGGTGGGAACAGTTCAGCAGCAGCTGGCCTGGGGCTCAGCTCACGTTTACTCACAGATGCCTTGGCACTGTCCCCCAGCTTTGCAATGAGGACGCTCCTTGCGTGGGGGGTGGGTTGCTGGCTGTAATGGGAGATGGTTCCACACCTCTGACCAATTTCAGAATTGTTTACCACTGGAGCAAGTGCCCTGATAGGGTTTTCCTCTGTATAACTCCTGGGTTCAGGTTTTTTTTTTTCTTTTATGGTTCAAGTTAGATTTTATTCCCATTTTATGTATTTATAGATATAAGCATGGAAATAATTCATTCCTATAAATACATCTGTGTGACGGGAAGAATTTTTTCTGTTTTATTTTTAAATTTTATTTTTTAAAATTTTGAAATTTAATTTTATTTATGTTTTTATACAGCAGGTTATTATTAGTTATGTATTTTATGCATATACATGTATACAGGTCAATCCCAATCTCCCAACTCATCCCACCACCACCACCCCATGGCTTCCCACACTTGGTGTCCATACGTTTGTTCTCTACCTCTGTGTCTCTATTTCTTCCCTGCAAACCAGTTCATCTGTATCATTTTTAGGCTCCACATATATGCATTAATATACAATATTTGTTTTCCTCTTTGTGACTTACTTCATTCTGTATGACAGTCTCTCGATCCATCGATGTCTCTACAAATGACCCAGTTTCATTCCTTTTTATGGCCGAGTCATATTCCATTTTATATATGTACCACATCTTTATCCATTCATCTGTCTGTGGGCATTTAGGTTGCTTCCATTACCTGGCTATTGTAAATAGTGCTGCAACGAACATTGTGGTGAATGTGCCTTGTTGAAATACGGTTTTCTCTGGGTATATGCCCAGAAGTGGGATTGCTGGATCAGATGGTAATTCTATTTCTAATTTTTTTAAGGAAACTCCATACTGTTCTCCATAGTGACTGTATCAATTTACATTCCCACCAATAGTGGAAGAGGGCTCCTTTTGTCCACACCCTCCCCAGAATTGGTTGTTTGTAGATTTTCTGATGATGCCGATTCTAACAGGTGTGAGGTGATACCTCATTGTAGTTTTGATTTGCATTTCTCTAATAATTAGTGCTGTTGAGCAGCTTTTCATGTGCGTCTTGGCCATCTCTGTGTCTCCTTTGAAGAAACGTCTCTTTAGATCTTCTGCCCATTTTTTTTGGGTTGTTTGTTTTTTTAATATTAAGCTGCATGAGCTGTTTATATATATTGGAGATTAAACCTCTGTCCATTGATTTATCTGCAACGATTTTCGCCCATTCTGAGAGATGCCTTTTTCCATTCCCGTGTTTTTTAACAAAAAAGGAAAGAAAGGAAAAGAAGCAGAACACTAATGTGCGTAAAATATGCCTTTTGAAACGGTCGTTTTGAAATATGGACGTCCTTTGAATTTTTTGGTCGATATGTGACCCCAGGATTTGTTTTCAGGGCAGGTGTCATTTACAGGCCTGCAATGATTTTGAATATCAACTGACCATTAGCGTTGGGATTAAAGCTGCTGTTGTGTGAAACGGCCACAAGGTGGCAGCAGTTCACCCTTACCAAATCTGGTTACTAGGGCAAGAGAGCCTCAGTGGAAGTGGTGTTCTAGATTCGAATTTAGAATGGAATGTGCCAGGAGAAAGCCCCTCACGTTTGTCTCACTACATCTTGTTCATGTTTTTAATTTAATTTTTTTTTTATTTTTTATTACAGCAAGTTTGATTACAATGTTTGTCTTGTTGTAGGTGTGGAAGATGTGGTTCTTTTACACATATACAGATGTCTGTTCTTCCTGGGATCCTTTTCCCATGTACGTTATGACAGAATGTTGAGTAGTCCTCTCTTGGTATTCTGTAGGTCTTTGGTGATTATATATGTCACCTGTGTTTGTATATGTCTGTTAACCCCGATATCGTAATGAAACCAATCCTCACACCTTTCCATTGGTGAACCATAAGTTTGTTTAATGAATCTGTGATTGCCCTTCTCCGTGGAAATATCTGCCCTGGTATCCATTTTTAGGTAACACCTCTAAGTGATATGATATGTGTCTTTCACTTTCTGACTTACTACAAGCCACATGATTACTTCTAGACTCATCTACGGGGCTGCAAATGGCATTTTGTCCTTTTTTCCCTTGGTTTCTCTTCTGCCTTTGCGGGGTCCATTTTCAACAATGTGATTCCCTGAGGGTTGTGGATTAGCTGACCTGGGCAGCCTTACCCTGCCGGCCTGCCCTCCCCAGGTGTGCCTCGTTGAGGTCAATATAAACAGTGCTCCAGGCAGCAATAGCCCCTGAAGCTGTGCCTGACTCCATATTCTCTGCCCCGTCAGCAGTCTCGGGGCTGTGCTGGTGGGAGGGAGTGAGGGGCCACAGCTTTGTGGGTGGCCCGGTGTGAGTGGGGTTCTGCTGGCCTTTCTGCAGGAGATGCCAGGCTGCCGCCTGTAAAGAAGAGGATGTGTCACCCATACCTTCCGCTGGAATTTCTCTCCGGACAGAGGTGAGGAAGGAAAAAAGCAGTGGGGCCCGGGACAGGAGGGGTATCTCAGGCAGGGCAATGGAAAGCTTCTGGAAGAGCGCCCGGGGCCAGGACCACCCTGGCTGGCCTGCAGGCACCAAGTTGGCCTGCGTGCTGTCGCTGGTGTGGCTCCACTGTCCTTCCTCTAGGCTTTCAAGCCCTTGTACATATTCAGGTGTTTTACCTGGAAAGGGTGGGAACAGTTCAGCAGCAGCTGGCCTCGGGCTCAGCTCACGTTTACTCACAGATGCCTTGGCACGGTCCCCCAGCTTTGCAATGAGGACGCTCCTTGCGTGGGGGGTGGGTTGCTGGCTGTAATGGGAGATGATTCCCCACCTCTGACCAATGTCAGAATTGTTTACCACTGGAGCAAGTGCCCTGATAGGGTTTTCCTCTGTATAACTCCTGGGTTCAGGTTTTTTTTTTCTTTTATGGTTCAAGTTAGATTTTATTCCCCTTTTATGTATTTATAGATATAAGCATGGAAATAATTCATTCCTATAAATACATCTGTGTGACGGGAAGAATTTTTTCTGTTTTATTTTTAAATTTTATTTTTTAAAATTTTGAAATTTAATTTTATTTATGTTTTTATACAGCAGGTTATTATTAGTTATGTATTTTATGCATATACATGTATACAGGTCAATCCCAATCTCCCAACTCATCCCACCACCACCACCCCATGGCTTCCCACACTTGGTGTCCATACGTTTGTTCTCTACCTCTGTGTCTCTATTTCTTCCCTGCAAACCAGTTCATCTGTATCATTTTTAGGCTCCACATATATGCATTAATATACAATATTTGTTTTCCTCTTTCTGAATTACTTCATTCTGTATGACAGTCTCTCGATCCATCGATGTCTCTACAAATGACCCAGTTTCATTCCTTTTTATGGCCGAGTCATATTCCATTTTATATATGTACCACATCTTTATCCATTCATCTGTCTGTGGGCATTTAGCTTGCTTCCATTACCTGGCTATTGTAAATAGTGCTGCAACGAACATTGTGGTGAATGTGCCTTTTTGAAATACGGTTTTCTCTGGGTATATGCCCAGAAGTGGGATTGCTGGATCAGATGGTAATTCTATTTCTAATTTTTTTAAGGAAACTCCATACTGTTCTCCATAGTGACTGTATCAATTTACATTCCCACCAATGGTGGAAGAGGGCTCCTTTTGTCCACACCCTCCCCAGAATTGGTTGTTTGTAGATTTTCTGATGATGCCGATTCTAACAGGTGTGAGGTGATACCTCATTGTAGTTTTGATTTGCATTTCTCTAATAATTAGTGCTGTTGAGCAGCTTTTCATGTGCGTCTTGGCCATCTCTGTGTCTCCTTTGAAGAAACGTCTCTTTAGATCTTCTGCCCATTTTTGTATTGGGTTGTTTGTTTTTTTAATATTAAGCTGCATGAGCTGTTTATATATATTGGAGATTAAACCTGTGTCCATTGATTCGTTTGCAACGATTTTCACCCATCCTGAGGGATGCCTTTTTCCATTCCCGTTTTTTTTAACAAAAAAGGAAAGAAAGGAAAAGAAGCAGAACACTAATGTGCGTAAAATATGCCCTTTGAAATGGTCGTTTTGAAATATGGACGTCCTTTGAATTTTTTGGTCGATATGTGACCCCAGGATTTGTTTTCAGGGCAGGTGTCATTTACAGGCCTGCAATGATTTTGAATATCAACTGACCATTAGCGTTGGGATTAAAGCTGCTGTTGTGTGAAACGGCCACAAGGTGGCAGCAGTTCACCCTTACCAAATCTGCTTACTAGGGCAAGAGAGCCTCAGTGGAAGTGGTGTTCTAGATTGGAGTTTAGAATGCAATGTGCCAGGAGAAAGCCCCTCAAGTTTGTCTCACTACTTCTTGTTCGTGTTTTTAATTTAAGTTTTTATTTTTTATTACAGCAAGTTTGATTACAATGTTTGGCTTGTTGTAGGTGTGGAAGATGTGGTTCTTTTACACATATACAGATGACTGTTCTTCTTGGGATCCTTTTCCCATGTACGTTATGACAGAATGTTGAGTAGTCCTCTCTTGGTATTCTGTAGGTCTTTGGTGATTATATATGTCACCTGTGTTTGTATATGTCTGTTAACCCCGATATCGTAATGAAACCAATCCTCACACCTTTCCATTGGTGAACCATAAGTTTGTTTAATGAATCTGTGATTGCCCTTCTCCGTGGAAATATCTGCCCTGGTATCCATTTTTAGGTAACACCTCTATGTGATATGATATGTGCCTTTCACTTTCTGACTTACTACAAGTCACGTGATTACTTCTAGACTCATCTACGGGGCAAATGGCATTTTGTCCTTTTTTCCCTTGGCTTCTCTTCTGCCTTTGCGGGGTCCATTTTCAACAATGTGATTCCCTGAGGGTTGTGGATTAGCTGACCTGGGCAGCCTTACCCTGCCGGCCTGCCCTCCCCAGGTGTGCCTCGTTGAGGTCAATATAAACAGCGCTCCAGGCAGCAATAGCCCCTGAAGCTGTGCCTGACTCCATATTCTCTGCCCCGTCAGCAGTCTCGGGGCTGTGCTGGTGGGAGGGAGTGAGGGGCCACAGCTTTGTGGGTGGCCCGGTGTGAGTGGGGTTCTGCTGGCCTTTCTGCAGGAGATGCCAGGCTGCCGGCTGTAAAGAAGAGGATGTGTCACCCATACCTTGCGCTGGAATTTCTCTCCGGACAGAGGTGAGGAAGGAAAAAAGCAGTGGGGCCCGGGAAAGGAGGGGTATCTCAGGCAGGGCAATGGAAAGCTTCTGGAAGAGCGCCCGGGGCCAGGACCACCCTGGCTGGCCTGCAGGCACCAAGTTGGCCTGCGTGCTGTCGCTGGTGTGGCTCCACGGTCCTTCCTCTAGGCTTTCAAGCCCTTGTACATATTCAGGTGTTTTACCTGGAAAGGGTGGGAACAGTTCAGCAGCAGCTGGCCTGGGGCTCAGCTCACGTTTACTCACAGATGCCTTGGCACTGTCCCCCAGCTTTGCAATGAGGACGCTCCTTGCGTGGGGGGTGGGTTGCTGGCTGTAATGGGAGATGGTTCCACACCTCTGACCAATTTCAGAATTGTTTACCACTGGAGCAAGTGCCCTGATAGGGTTTTCCTCTGTATAACTCCTGGGTTCAGGTTTTTTTTTTTCTTTTATGGTTCAAGTTAGATTTTATTCCCCTTTTATGTATTTATAGATATAAGCATGGAAATAATTCATTCCTATAAATACATCTGTGTGACGGGAAGAATTTTTTCTGTTTTATTTTTAAATTTTATTTTTTAAAATTTTGAAATTTAATTTTATTTATGTTTTTATACAGCAGGTTATTATTAGTTATGTATTTTATGCATATACATGTATACAGGTCAATCCCAATCTCCCAACTCATCCCACCACCACCACCCCATGGCTTCCCACACTTGGTGTCCATACGTTTGTTCTCTACCTCTGTGTCTCTATTTCTTCCCTGCAAACCAGTTCATCTGTATCATTTTTAGGCTCCACATATATGCATTAATATACAATATTTGTTTTCCTCTTTGTGACTTACTTCATTCTGTATGACAGTCTCTCGATCCATCGATGTCTCTACAAATGACCCAGTTTCATTCCTTTTTATGGCCGAGTCATATTCCATTTTATATATGTACCACATCTTTATCCATTCATCTGTCTGTGGGCATTTAGGTTGCTTCCATTACCTGGCTATTGTAAATAGTGCTGCAACGAACATTGTGGTGAATGTGCCTTGTTGAAATACGGTTTTCTCTGGGTATATGCCCAGAAGTGGGATTGCTGGATCAGATGGTAATTCTATTTCTAATTTTTTTAAGGAAACTCCATACTGTTCTCCATAGTGACTGTATCAATTTACATTCCCACCAATAGTGGAAGAGGGCTCCTTTTGTCCACACCCTCCCCAGAATTGGTTGTTTGTAGATTTTCTGATGATGCCGATTCTAACAGGTGTGAGGTGATACCTCATTGTAGTTTTGATTTGCATTTCTCTAATAATTAGTGCTGTTGAGCAGCTTTTCATGTGCGTCTTGGCCATCTCTGTGTCTCCTTTGAAGAAACGTCTATTTAGATCTTCTGCCCATTTTTTTTGGGTTGTTTGTTTTTTTAATATTAAGCTGCATGAGCTGTTTATATATATTGGAGATTAAACCTCTGTCCATTGATTCGTCTGCAACGATTTTCGCCCATTCTGAGGGATGCCTTTTTCCATTCCCGTGTTTTTTAACAAAAAAGGAAAGAAAGGAAAAGAAGCAGAACACTAATGTGCGTAAAATATGCCTTTTGAAACGGTCGTTTTGAAATATGGACGTCCTTTGAATTTTTTGGTCGATATGTGACCCCAGGATTTGTTTTCAGGGCAGGTGTCATTTACAGGCCTGCAATGATTTTGAATATCAACTGACCATTAGCGTTGGGATTAAAGCTGCTGTTGTGTGAAACGGCCACAAGGTGGCAGCAGTTCACCCTTACCAAATCTGGTTACTAGGGCAAGAGAGCCTCAGTGGAAGTGGTGTTCTAGATTGGAGTTAAGAATGGAATGTGCCAGGAGAAAGCCCCTCAAGTTTGTCTCACTACTTCTTGTTCGTGTTTTTATTTTAAGTTTTTAATTTTTATTACAGCAAGTTTGATTACAATGTTTGGATTGTTGTAGGTGTGGAAGATGTGGTTCTTTTACACATATACAGATGACTGTTCTTCTTGGGATCCTTTTCCCATGTACGTTATGACAGAATGTTGAGTAGTCCTCTCTTGGTATTCTGTAGGTCTTTGGTGATTATATATGTCACCTGTGTTTGTATGTCTGTTAACCCCAATATCGTAAAGAAACCAATCCTCACACCTTTCCATTGGGGAACCATAAGTTTGTTTAATGAATCTGTGATTGCCCTTCTCCGTGGAAATATCTGCCCTGGTATCCATTTTTAGGTAACCCCTCTATGTGATATGATATGTGTCTTTCACTTTCTGACTTACTACAAGTCACGTGATTACTTCTAGTCTCATCTACGGGGCAAATGGCATTTTGTCCTTTTTTCCCTTGGCATCTCTTCTGCCTTTGCGGGGTCCATTTACAACAATGTGATTCCCTGAGGGTTGTGGATTAGCTGACCTGGGCAGCCTTACCCTGCCGGCCTGCCCTCCCCAGGTGTGCCTCGTTGAGGTCAATATAAACAGCGCTCCAGGCAGCAATAGCCCCTGAAGCTGTGCCTGACTCCATATTCTCTGCCCCGTCAGCAGTCTCGGGGCTGTGCTGGTGGGAGGGAGTGAGGGGCCACAGCTTTGTGGGTGGCCCGGTGTGAGTGGGGTTCTGCTGGCCTTTCTGCAGGAGATGCCAGGCTGCCGCCTGTAAAGAAGAGGATGTGTCACCCATACCTTGCGCTGGAATTTCTCTCCGGACAGAGGTGAGGAAGGAAAAAAGCAGTGGGGCCCGGGACAGGAGGGGTATCTCAGGCAGGGCAATGGAAAGCTTCTGGAAGAGCGCCCGGGGCCAGGACCACCCTGGCTGGCCTGCAGGCACCAAGTTGGCCTGCGTGCTGTCGCTGGTGTGGCTCCACGGTCCTTCCTCTAGGCTTTCAAGCCCTTGTACATATTCAGGTGTTTTACCTGGAAAGGGTGGGAACAGTTCAGCAGCAGCTGGCCTGGGGCTCAGCTCACGTTTACTCACAGATGCCTCGGCACGGTCCCCCAGCTTTGCAATGAGGACGCTCCTTGCGTGGGGGGTGGGTTGCTGGCTGTAATGGGAGATGGTTCCCCACCTCTGACCAATTTCAGAATTGTTTACCACTGGAGCAAGTGCCCTGATAGGGTTTTCCTCTGTATAACCCCTGGGTTCAGGTTTTTTTTTTCTTTTATGGTTCAAGTTAGATTTTATTCCCCTTTTATGTATTTATAGATATAAGCATGGAAATAATTCATTCCTATAAATACATCTGTGTGACGGGAAGAATTTTTTCTGTTTTATTTTTAAATTTTATTTTTTAAAATTTTGAAATTTAATTTTATTTATGTTTTTATACAGCAGGTTATTATTAGTTATGTATTTTATGCATATATGTGTATACAGGTCAATCCCAATCTCCCAACTCATCCCACCACCACCACCCCATGGCTTCCCACACTTGGTGTCCATACGTTTGTTCTCTACCTCTGTGTCTCTATTTCTTCCCTGCAAACCAGTTCATCTGTATCATTTTTAGGCTCCACATATGTGCATTAATATACAATATTTGTTTTCCTCTTTGTGACTTACTTCATTCTGTATGACAGTCTCTCGATCCATCGATGTCTCTACAAATGACCCAGTTTCATTCCATTTTATGGCCGAGTCATATTCCATTTTATATATGTACCACATCTTTATCCATTCATCTGTCTGTGGGCATTTAGGTTGCTTCCATTACCTGGCTATTGTAAATAGTGCTGCAACGAACATTGTGGTGAATGTGCCTTGTTGAAATACGGTTTTCTCTGGGTATATGCCCAGAAGTGGGATTGCTGGATCAGATGGTAATTCTATTTCTAATTTTTTTAAGGAAACTCCATACTGTTCTCCATAGTGACTGTATCAATTTACATTCCCACCAATAGTGGAAGAGGGCTCCTTTTGTCCACACCCTCCCCAGAATTGGTTGTTTGTAGATTTTCTGATGATGCCGATTCTAACAGGTGTGAGGTGATACCTCATTGTAGTTTTGATTTGCATTTCTCTAATAATTAGTGCTGTTGAGCAGCTTTTCATGTGCGTCTTGGCCATCTCTGTGTCTCCTTTGAAGAAACGTCTCTTTAGATCTTCTGCCCATTTTTTTGGGGTTGTTTGTTTTTTTAATATTAAGCTGCATGAGCTGTTTATATATATTGGAGATTAAACCTCTGTCCATTGATTCGTCTGCAACGATTTTCGCCCATTCTGAGGGATGCCTTTTTCCATTCCCGTGTTTTTTAACAAAAAAGGAAAGAAAGGAAAAGAAGCAGTACACTAATGTGCGTAAAATATGCCTTTTGAAACGGTCGTTTTGAAATATGGACGTCCTTTGAAATTTTTGGTCGATATGTGACCCCAGGATTTGTTTTCAGGGCAGGTGTCATTTACAGGCCTGCAATGATTTTGAATATCAACTGACCATTAGCATTGGGATTAAAGCTGCTGTTGTGTGAAACGGCCACAAGGTGGCAGCAGTTCACCCTTACCAAATCTGGTTACTAGGGCAAGAGAGCCTCAGTGGAAGTGGTGTTCTAGATTCGAATTTAGAATGGAATGTGCCAGGAGAAATCCCCTCACGTTTGTCTCACTATATCTTGTTCGTGTTTTTAATTTAATTTTTTTTATTTTTTATTACAGCAAGTTTGATTACAATGTTTGGCTTGTTGTAGGTGTGGAAGATGTGGTTCTTTTACACATATACAGATGTCTGTTCTTCCTGGGATCCTTTTCCCATGTACGTTATGACAGAATGTTGAGTAGTCCTCTCTTGGTATTCTGTAGGTCTTTGGTGATTATATATGTCACCTGTGTTTGTATATGTCTGTTAACCCCGATATCGTAATGAAACCAATCCTCACACCTTTCCATTGGTGAACCATAAGTTTGTTTAATGAATCTGTGATTGCCCTTCTCCGTGGAAATATCTGCCCTGGTATCCATTTTTAGGTAACACCTCTAAGTTATATGATATGTGTCTTTCACTTTCTGACTTACTACAAGCCACGTGATTACTTCTAGACTCATCTACGGGGCTGCAAATGGCATTTTGTCCTTTTTTCCCTTGGCTTCTCTTCTGCCTTTGCGGGGTCCATTTTCAACATTGTGATTCCCTGAGGGTTGTGGATTAGCTGACCTGGGCAGCCTTACCCTGCTGGCCTGCCCTCCCCAGGTGTGCCTCGTTGAGGTCAATATAAACAGCGCTCCAGGCAGCAATAGCCCCTGAAGCTGTGCCTGACTCCATATTCTCTGCCCCGTCAGCAGTCTCGGGGCTGTGCTGGTGGGAGGGAGTGAGGGGCCACAGCTTTGTGGGTGGCCCGGTGTGAGTGGGGTTCTGCTGGCCTTTCTGCAGGAGATGCCAGGCTGCCGCCTGTAAAGAAGAGGATGTGTCACCCATACCTTGCACTGGAATTTCTCTCCGGACAGATGTGAGGAAGGAAAAAAGCAGTGGGGCCCGGGACAGGAGGGGTATCACAGGCAAGGCAATGGAAAGCTTCTGGAAGAGCGCCCGGGGCCAGGACCACCCTGGCTGGCCTGCAGGCACCAAGTTGGCCTGCGTGCTGTCGCTGGTGTTGCTCCACGGTCCTTCCTCTAGGCTTTCAAGCCCTTGTACATATTCAGGTGTTTTACCTGGAAAGGGTGGGAACAGTTCAGCAGCAGCTGGCCTGGGGCTCAGCTCACGTTTACTCACAGATGCCTCGGCACGGTCCCCCAGCTTTGCAATGAGGACGCTCCTTGCGTGGGGGGTGGGTTGCTGGCTGTAATGGGAGATGGTTCCCCACCTCTGACCAATTTCAGAATTGTTTACCACTGGAGCAAGTGCCCTGATAGGGTTTTCCTCTGTATAACTCCTGGGTTCAGGTTTTTTTTTTCTTTTATGGTTCAAGTTAGATTTTATTCCCCTTTTATGTATTTATAGATATAAGCATGGAAATAATTCATTCCTATAAATACATCTGTGTGACGGGAAGAATTTTTTCTGTTTTATTTTTAAATTTTATTTTTTAAAATTTTGAAATTTAATTTTATTTATGTTTTTATACAGCAGGTTATTATTAGTTATGTATTTTATGCATATACATGTATACAGGTCAATCCCAATCTCCCAATTCATCCCACCACCACCACCCCATGGCTTCCCACACTTGGTGTCCATACGTTTGTTCTCTACCTCTGTGTCTCTATTTCTTCCCTGCAAACCAGTTCATCTGTATCATTTTTAGGCTCCACATATATGCATTAATATACAATATTTGTTTTCCTCTTTGTGACTTACTTCATTCTGTATGACAGTCTCTCGATCCATCGATGTCTCTACAAATGACCCAGTTTCATTCCGTTTTATGGCCGAGTAATATTCCATTTTATATATGTACCACATCTTTATCCATTCATCTGTCTGTGGGCATTTAGGTTGCTTCCATTACCTGGCTATTGTAAATAGTGCTGCAACGAACATTGTGGTGAATGTGCCTTGTTGAAATACGGTTTTCTCTGGGTATATGCCCAGAAGTTGGATTGCTGGATCAGATGGTAATTCTATTTCTAATTTTTTTAAGGAAACTCCATACTGTTCTCCATAGTGACTGTATCAATTTACATTCCCACCAATAGTGGAAGAGGGCTCCTTTTGTCCACACCCTCCCCAGAATTGGTTGTTTGTAGATTTTCTGATGATGCCGATTCTAACAGGTGTGAGGTGATACCTCATTGTAGTTTTGATTTGCATTTCTCTAATAATTAGTGCTGTTGAGCAGCTTTTCATGTGCGTCTTGGCCATCTCTGTGTCTCCTTTGAAGAAACGTCTCTTTAGATCTTCTGCCCATTTTTTTTGGGTTGTTTGTTTTTTTAATATTAAGCTGCATGAGCTGTTTATATATATTGGAGATTAAACCTCTGTCCATTGATTCATCTGCAACGATATTCGCCCATTCTGAGGGATGCCTTTTTCCATTCCCGTGTTTTTTAACAAAAAAGGAAAGAAAGGAAAAGAAGCAGAACACTAATGTGCGTAAAATATGCCTTTTGAAACGGTCGTTTTGAAATATGGACGTCCTTTGAATTTTTTGGTCGATATGTGACCCCAGGATTTGTTTTCAGGGCAGGTGTCATTTACAGGCCTGCAATGATTTTGAATATCAACTGACCATTAGCGTTGGGATTAAAGCTGCTGTTGTGTGAAACGGCCACAAGGTGGCAGCAGTTCACCCTTACCAAATCTGGTTACTAGGGCAAGAGAGCCTCAGTGGAAGTGGTGTTCTAGATTGGAGTTAAGAATGGAATGTGCCAGGAGAAAGCCCCTCAAGTTTGTCTCACTACTTCTTGTTCGTGTTTTTATTTTAAGTTTTTAATTTTTATTACAGCAAGTTTGATTACAATGTTTGGCTTGTTGTAGGTGTGGAAGATGTGGTTCTTTTACACATATACAGATGACTGTTCTTCTTGGGATCCTTTTCCCATGTACGTTATGACAGAATGTTGAGTAGTCCTCTCTTGGTATTCTGTAGGTCTTTGGTGATTATATATGTCACCTGTGTTTGTATGTCTGTTAACCCCAATATCGTAAAGAAACCAATCCTCACACCTTTCCATTGGGGAACCATAAGTTTGTTTAATGAATCTGTGATTGCCCTTCTCCGTGGAAATATCTGCCCTGGTATCCATTTTTAGGTAACACCTCTAAGTGATATGATATGTGTCTTTCACTTTCTGACTTACTACAAGTCACGTGATTACTTCTAGACTCATCTACGGGGCAAATGGCATTTTGTCCTTTTTTCCCTTGGCTTCTCTTCTGCCTTTGCGGGGTCCATTTTCAACAATGTGATTCCCTGAGGGTTGTGGATTAGCTGACCTGGGCAGCCTTACCCTGCCGGCCTGCCCTCCCCAGGTGTGCCTCGTTGAGGTCAATATAAACAGCGCTCCAGGCAGCAATAGCCCCTGAAGCTGTGCCTGACTCCATATTCTCTGCCCCGTCAGCAGTCTCGGGGCTGTGCTGGTGGGAGGGAGTGAGGGGCCACAGCTTTGTGGGTGGCCCGGTGTGAGTGGGGTTCTGCTGGCCTTTCTGCAGGAGATGCCAGGCTGCCGCCTGTAAAGAAGAGGATGTGTCACCCATACCTTCCGCTGGAATTTCTCTCCGGACAGAGGTGAGGAAGGAAAAAAGCAGTGGGGGCAGGGACAGGAGGGGTATCTCAGGCAGGGCAATGGAAAGCTTCTGGAAGAGCGCCCGGGGCCAGGACCACCCTGGCTGGCCTGCAGGCACCAAGTTGGCCTGCGTGCTGTCGCTGGTGTGGCTCCACGGTCCTTCCTCTAGGCTTTCAAGCCCTTGTACATATTCAGGTGTTTTACCTGGAAAGGGTGGGAACAGTTCAGCAGCAGCTGGCCTGGGGCTCAGCTCACGTTTACTCACAGATGCCTCGGCACGGTCCCCCAGCTTTGCAATGAGGACGCTCCTTGCGTGGGGGGTGGGTTGCTGGCTGTAATGGGAGATGTTTCCCCACCTCTGACCAATTTCAGAATTGTTTACTGCTGGAGCAAGTGCCCTGATAGGGTTTTCCTCTGTATAACTCGTCGGTTCAGGTTTTTTTTTTTTCCTTTTATGGTTCAAGTTAGATTTTATTCCTCTTTTATGTATTTATAGATATAAGCATGGAAATAATTCATTCCTATAAATACATCTGTGTGACGGGAAGAATTTTTTCTGTTTTATTTTTAAATTTTATTTTTTAAAATTTTGAAATTTAATTTTATTTATGTTTTTATACAGCAGGTTATTATTAGTTATGTATTTTATGCATATACATGTATACAGGTCAATCCCAATCTCCCAACTCATCCCACCACCACCACCCCATGGCTTCCCACACTTGGTGTCCATACGTTTGTTCTCTACCTCTGTGTCTCTATTTCTTCCCTGCAAACCAGTTCATCTGTATCATTTTTAGGCTCCACATATATGCATTAATATACAATATTTGTTTTCCTCTTTGTGACTTACTTCATTCTGTATGACAGTCTCTCGATCCATCGATGTCTCTACAAATGACCCAGTTCCATTCCGTTTTATGGCCGAGTAATATTCCATTTTATATATGTACCACATCTTTATCCATTCATCTGTCTGTGGGCATTTAGGTTGCTTCCATTACCTGGCTATTGTAAATAGTGCTGCAACGAACATTGTGGTGAATGTGCCTTGTTGAAATACGGTTTTCTCTGGGTATATGCCCAGAAGTGGGATTGCTGGATCAGATGGTAATTCTATTTCTAATTTTTTTAAGGAAACTCCATACTGTTCTCCATAGTGACTGTATCAATTTACATTCCCACCAATAGTGGAAGAGGGCTCCTTTTGTCCACACCCTCCCCAGAATTGGTTGTTTGTAAATTTTCTGATGATGCCGATTCTAACAGGTGTGAGGTGATACCTCATTGTAGTTTTGATTTGCATTTCTCTAATAATTAGTGCTGTTGAGCAGCTTTTCATGTGCGTCTTGGCCATGTCTGTGTCTCCTTTGAAGAAACGTCTCTTTAGATCTTCTGCCCATTTTTTTTGGGTTGTTTGTTTTTTTAATATTAAGCTGCATGAGCTGTTTATATATATTGGAGATTAAACCTCTGTCCATTGATTCGTCTGCAACGATTTTCGCCCATTCTGAGGGATGCCTTTTTCCATTCCCGTGTTTTTTAACAAAAAAGGAAAGAAAGGAAAAGAAGCAGAACACTAATGTGCGTAAAATATGCCTTTTGAAACGGTCGTTTTGAAATATGGACGTCCTTTGAATTTTTTGGTCGATATGTGACCCCAGGATTTGTTTTCAGGGCAGGTGTCATTTACAGGCCTGCAATGATTTTGAATATCAACTGACCATTAGCGTTGGGATTAAAGCTGCTCTTGTGTGAAACGGCCACAAGGTGGCAGCAGTTCACCCTTACCAAATCTGGTTACTAGGGCAAGAGAGCCTCAGTGGAAGTGGTGTTCTAGATTCGAATTTAGAATGGAATGTGCCAGGAGAAAGCCCCTCACGTTTGTCTCACTACATCTTGTTCATGTTTTTAATTTTTTTTTATTTTTTATTACAGCAAGTTTGATTACAATGTTTGGCTTGTTGTAGGTGTGGAAGATGTGGTTCTTTTACACATATACAGATGTCTGTTCTTCCTGGGATCCTTTTCCCATGTACGTTATGACAGAATGTTGAGTAGTCCTCTCTTGGTATTCTGTAGGTCTTTGGTGATTATATATGTCACCTGTGTTTGTATATGTCTGTTAACCCCGATATCGTAATGAAACCAATCCTCACACCTTTCCATTGGTGAACCATAAGTTTGTTTAATGAATCTGTGATTGCCCTTCTCCGTGGAAATATCTGCCCTGGTATCCATTTTTAGGTAACACCTCTAAGTGATATGATATGTGTCTTTCACTTTCTGACTTACTACAAGCCACGTGATTACTTCTAGACTCATCTACGGGGCTGCAAATGGCATTTTGTCCTTTTTTCCCTTGGCTTCTCTTCTGCCTTTGCGGGGTCCATTTTCAACAATGTGATTCCCTGAGGGTTGTGGATTAGCTGACCTGGGCAGCCTTACCCTGCCGGCCTGCCCTCCCCAGGTGTGCCTCGTTGAGGTCAATATAAACAGTGCTCCAGGCAGCAATAGCCCCTGAAGCTGTGCCTGACTCCATATTCTCTGCCCCGTCAGCAGTCTCGGGGATGTGCTGGTGGGAGGGAGTGAGGGGCCACAGCTTTGTGGGTGGCCCGGTGTGAGTGGGGTTCTGCTGGCCTTTCTGCAGGAGATGCCAGGCTGCCGCCTGTAAAGAAGAGGATGTGTCACCCATACCTTCCGCTGGAATTTCTCTCCGGACAGATGTGAGGAAGGAAAAAAGCAGTGGGGCCCGGGACAGGAGGGGTATCTCAGGCAGGGCAATGGAAAGCTTCTGGAAGAGCGCCCGGGGCCAGGACCACCCTGGCTGGCCTGCAGGCACCAAGTTGGCCTGCGTGCTGTCGCTGGTGTGGCTCCACGGTCCTTCCTCTAGGCTTTCAAGCCCTTGTACATATTCAGGTGTTTTACCTGGAAAGGGTGGGAACAGTTCAGCAGCAGCTGGCCTGGGGCTCAGCTCACGTTTACTCACAGATGCCTCGGCACGGTCCCCCAGCTTTGCAATGAGGACGCTCCTTGCGTGGGGGGTGGGTTGCTGGCTGTAATGGGAGATGGTTCCCCACCTCTGACCAATTTCAGAATTGTTTACCACTGGAGCAAGTGCCCTGATAGGGTTTTCCTCTGTATAACTCCTGGGTTCAGGTTTTTTTTTTCTTTTATGGTTCAAGTTAGATTTTATTCCCCTTTTATGTATTTATAGATATAAGCATGGAAATAATTCATTCCTATAAATACATCTGTGTGACGGGAAGAATTTTTTCTGTTTTATTTTTAAATTTTATTTTTTTAAATTTTGAAATTTAATTTTATTTATGTTTTTATACAGCAGGTTATTATTAGTTATGTATTTTATGCATATACATGTATACAGGTCAATCCCAATCTCCCAACTCATCCCACCACCACCACCCCATGGCTTCCCACACTTGGTGTCCATACGTTTGTTCTCTACCTCTGTGTCTCTATTTCTTCCCTGCAAACCAGTTCATCTGTATCATTTTTAGGCTCCACATATATGCATTAATATACAATATTTGTTTTCCTCTTTGTGACTTACTTCATTCTGTATGACAGTCTCTCGATCCATCGATGTCTCTACAAATGACCCAGTTTCATTCCTTTCTATGGCCGAGTCATATTCCATTTTATATATGTACCACATCTTTATCCATTCATCTGTCTGTGGGCATTTAGGTTGCTTCCATTACCTGGCTATTGTAAATAGTGCTGCAACGAACATTGTGGTGAATGTGCCTTGTTGAAATACGGTTTTCTCTGGGTATATGCCCAGAAGTGGGATTGCTGGATCAGATGGTAATTCTATTTCTAATTTTTTTAAGGAAACTCCATACTGTTCTCCATAGTGACTGTATCAATTTACATTCCCACCAATAGTGGAAGAGGGCTCCTTTTGTCCACACCCTCCCCAGAATTGGTTGTTTGTAGATTTTCTGATGATGCCGATTCTAACAGGTGTGAGGTGATACCTCATTGTAGTTTTGATTTGCATTTCTCTAATAATTAGTGCTGTTGAGCAGCTTTTCATGTGCGTCTTGGCCATGTCTGTGTCTCCTTTGAAGAAACGTCTCTTTAGATCTTCTGCCCATTTTTGTATTGGGTTGTTTGTTTTTTTAATATTAAGCTGCATGAGCTGTTTATATATATTGGAGATTAAACCTGTGTTCATTGATTCGTTTGCAACGATTTTCACCCATCCTGAGGGATGCCTTTTTCCATTCCCGATTTTTTTAACAAAAAAGGAAAGAAAGGAAAAGAAGCAGAACACTAATGTGCGTAAAATATGCCCTTTGAAACGGTCGTTTTGAAATATGGACGTCCTTTGAATTTTTTGGTCGATATGTGACCCCAGGATTTGTTTTCAGGGCAGGTGTCATTTACAGGCCTGCAATGATTTTGAATATCAACTGACCATTAGCATTGGGATTAAAGCTGCTGTTGTGTGAAACGGCCACAAGGTGGCAGCAGTTCACCCTTACCAAATCTGGTTACTAGGGCAAGAGAGCCTCAGTGGAAGTGGTGTTCTAGATTGGAGTTAAGAATGGAATGTGCCAGGAGAAAGCCCCTCAAGTTTGTCTCACTACTTCTTGTTCGTGTTTTTATTTTAAGTTTTTAATTTTTATTACAGCAAGTTTGATTACAATGTTTGGCTTGTTGTAGGTGTGGAAGATGTGGTTCTTTTACACATATACAGATGACTGTTCTTCTTGGGATCCTTTTCCCATGTACGTTATGACAGAATGTTGAGTAGTCCTCTCTTGGTATTCTGTAGGTCTTTGGTGATTATATATGTCACCTGTGTTTGTATATGTCTGTTAACCCCAATATCGTAAAGAAACCAATCCTCACACCTTTCCATTGGTGAACCATAAGTTTGTTTAATGAATCTGTGATTGCCCTTCTCCGTGGAAATATCTGCCCTGGTATCCATTTTTAGGTAACACCTCTATGTGATATGATATGTGTCTTTCACTTTCTGACTTACTACAAGTCACGTGATTACTTCTAGACTCATCTACGGGGCAAATGGCATTTTGTCCTTTTTTCCCTTGGCTTCTCTTCTGCCTTTGCGGGGTCCATTTTCAACAATGTGATTCCCTGAGGGTTGTGGATTAGCTGACCTGGGCAGCCTTACCCTGCCGGCCTGCCCTCCCCAGGTGTGCCTCGTTGAGGTCAATATAAACAGCGCTCCAGGCAGCAATAGCCCCTGAAGCTGTGCCTGACTCCATATTCTCTGCCCCGTCAGCAGTCTCGGGGATGTGCTGGTGGGAGGGAGTGAGGGGCCACAGCTTTGTGGGTGGCCCGGTGTGAGTGGGGTTCTGCTGGCCTTTCTGCAGGAGATGCCAGGCTGCCGCCTGTAAAGAAGAGGATGTGTCACCCATACCTTCCGCTGGAATTTCTCTCCTGACAGAGGTGAGGAAGGAAAAAAGCAGTGGGGGCCGGGACAGGAGGGGTATCTCAGGCAGGGCAATGGAAAGCTTCTGGAAGAGCGCCCGGGGCCAGGACCACCCTGGCTGGCCTGCAGGCACCAAGTTGGCCTGCGTGCTGTCGCTGGTGTGGCTCCACGGTCCTTCCTCTAGGCTTTCAAGCCCTTGTACATATTCAGGTGTTTTACCTGGAAAGGGTGGGAACAGTTCAGCAGCAGCTGGCCTGGGGCTCAGCTCACGTTTACTCACAGATGCCTCGGCACGGTCCCCCAGCTTTGCAATGAGGACGCTCCTTGCGTGGGGGGTGGGTTGCTGGCTGTAATGGGAGATGGTTCCCCACCTCTGACCAATTTCAGAATTGTTTACCACTGGAGCAAGTGCCCTGATAGGGTTTTCCTCTGTATAACTCCTGGGTTCAGGTTTTTTTTTTTTCTTTTATGGTTCAAGTTAGATTTTATTCCCCTTTTATGTATTTATAGATATAAGCATGGAAATAATTCATTCCTATAAATACATCTGTGTGACGGGAAGAATTTTTTCTGTTTTATTTTTAAATTTTATTTTTTAAAATTTTGAAATTTAATTTTATTTATGTTTTTATACAGCAGGTTATTATTAGTTATGTATTTTATGCATATACATGTATACAGGTCAATCCCAATCTCCCAACTCATCCCACCACCACCACCCCATGGCTTCCCACACTTGGTGTCCATACGTTTGTTCTCTACCTCTGTGTCTCTATTTCTTCCCTGCAAACCAGTTCATCTGTATCATTTTTAGGCTCCACATATATGCATTAATATACAATATTTGTTTTCCTCTTTGTGACTTACTTCATTCTGTATGACAGTCTCTCGATCCAACGATGTCTCTACAAATGACCCAGTTTCATTCCGTTTTATGGCCGAGTAATATTCGATTTTATATATGTACCACATCTTTATCCATTCATCTGTCTGTGGGCATTTAGGTTGCTTCCATTACCTGGCTATTGTAAATAGTGCTGCAACGAACATTGTGGTGAATGTGCCTTTTTGAAATACGGTTTTCTCTGGGTATATGCCCAGAAGTGGGATTGCTGGATCAGATGGTAATTCTATTTCTAATTTTTTTAAGGAAACTCCATACTGTTCTCCATAGTGACTGTATCAATTTACATTCCCACCAATAGTGGAAGAGGGCTCCTTTTGTCCACACCCTCCCCAGAATTGGTTGTTTGTAGATTTTCTGATGATGCCGATTCTAACAGGTGTGAGGTGATACCTCATTGTAGTTTTGATTTGCATTTCTCTAATAATTGGTGCTGTTGAGCAGCTTTTCATGTGCGTCTTGGCCATCTCTGTGTCTCCTTTGAAGAAACGTCTCTTTAGATCTTCTGCCCATTTTTTTTGGGTTGTTTGTTTTTTTAATATTAAGCTGCATGAGCTGTTTATATATATTGGAGATTAAACCTCTGTCCATTGATTCGTCTGCAACGATTTTCGCCCATTCTGAGGGATGCCTTTTTCCATTCCCGTGTTTTTTAACAAAAAAGGAAAGAAAGGAAAAGAAGCAGAACACTAATGTGCGTAAAATATGCCTTTTGAAACGGTCGTTTTGAAATATGGACGTCCTTTGAAATTTTTGGTCGATATGTGACCCTAGGATTTGTTTTCAGGGCAGGTGTCATTTACAGGCCTGCAATGATTTTGAATATCAACTGACCATTAGCATTGGGATTAAAGCTGCTGTTGTGTGAAACGGCCACAAGGTGGCAGCAGTTCACCCTTACCAAATCTGGTTACTAGGGCAAGAGAGCCTCAGTGGAAGTGGTGTTCTAGATTCGAATTTAGAATGGAATGTGCCAGGAGAAATCCCCTCACGTTTGTCTCACTACATCTTGTTCGTGTTTTTAATTTAATTTTTTTTATTTTTTATTACAGCAAGTTTGATTACAATGTTTGGCTTGTTGTAGGTGTGGAAGATGTGGTTCTTTTACACATATACAGATGTCTGTTCTTCCTGGGATCCTTTTCCCATGTACGTTATGACAGAATGTTGAGTAGTCCTCTCTTGGTATTCTGTAGGTCTTTGGTGATTATATATGTCACCTGTGTTTGTATATGTCTGTTAACCCCGATATCGTAATGAAACCAATCCTCACACCTTTCCATTGGTGAACCATAAGTTTGTTTAATGAATCTGTGATTGCCCTTCTCCGTGGAAATATCTGCCCTGGTATCCATTTTTAGGTAACACCTCTAAGTTATATGATATGTGTCTTTCACTTTATGACTTACTACAAGCCACGTGATTACTTCTAGACTCATCTACGGGGCTGCAAATGGCATTTTGTCCTTTTTTCCCTTGGCTTCTCTTCTGCCTTTGCGGGGTCCATTTTCAACATTGTGATTCCCTGAGGGTTGTGGATTAGCTGACCTGGGCAGCCTTACCCTGCTGGCCTGCCCTCCCCAGGTGTGACTCGTTGAGGTCAATATAAACAGCGCTCCAGGCAGCAATAGCCCCTGAAGCTGTGCCTGACTCCATATTCTCTGCCCCGTCAGCAGTCTCGGGGCTGTGCTGGTGGGAGGGAGTGAGGGGCCACAGCTTTGTGGGTGGCCCGGTGTGAGTGGGGTTCTGCTGGCCTTTCTGCAGGAGATGCCAGGCTGCCGCCTGTAAAGAAGAGGATGTGTCACCCATACCTTGCACTGGAATTTCTCTCCGGACAGATGTGAGGAAGGAAAAAAGCAGTGGGGCCCGGGACAGGAGGGGTATCTCAGGCAGGGCAATGGAAAGCTTCTGGAAGAGCGCCCGGGGCCAGGACCACCCTGGCTGGCCTGCAGGCACCAAGTTGGCCTGCGTGCTGTCGCTGGTGTGGCTCCACGGTCCTTCCTCTAGGCTTTCAAGCCCTTGTACATATTCAGGTGTTTTACCTGGAAAGGGTGGGAACAGTTCAGCAGCAGCTGGCCTGGGGCTCAGCTCACGTTTACTCACAGATGCCTCGGCACGGTCCCCCAGCTTTGCAATGAGGACGCTCCTTGCGTGGGGGGTGGGTTGCTGGCTGTAATGGGAGATGGTTCCCCACCTCTGACCAATTTCAGAATTGTTTACCACTGGAGCAAGTGCCCTGATAGGGTTTTCCTCTGTATAACTCCTGGGTTCAGGTTTTTTTTTTTTTCTTTTATGGTTCAAGTTAGATTTTATTCCCCTTTTATGTATTTATAGATATAAGCATGGAAATAATTCATTCCTATAAATACATCTGTGTGACGGGAAGAATTTTTTCTGTTTTATTTTTAAGTATTATTTTTTAAAATTTTGAAATTTAATTTTATTTATGTTTTTATACAGCAGGTTATTATTAGTTATGTATTTTATGCATATACATGTATACAGGTCAATCCCAATCTCCCAACTCATCCCACCACCACCACCCCATGGCTTCCCACACTTGGTGTCCATACGTTTGTTCTCTACCTCTGTGTCTCTATTTCTTCCCTGCAAACCAGTTCATCTGTATCATTTTTAGGCTCCACATATATGCATTAATATACAATATTTGTTTTCCTCTTTGTGACTTACTTCATTCTGTATGACAGTCTCTCGATCCATCGATGTCTCTACAAATGACCCAGTTTCATTCCGTTTTATGGCCGAGTAATATTCCATTTTATATATGTACCACATCTTTATCCATTCATCTGTCTGTGGGCATTTAGGTTGCTTCCATTACCTGGCTATTGTAAATAGTGCTGCAACGAACATTGTGGTGAATGTGCCTTGTTGAAATACGGTTTTCTCTGGGTATATGCCCAGAAGTGGGATTGCTGGATCAGATGGTAATTCTATTTCTAATTTTTTTAAGAAAACTCCATACTGTTCTCCATAGTGACTGTATCAATTTACATTCCCACCAATAGTGGAAGAGGGCTCCTTTTGTCCACACCCTCCCCAGAATTGGTTGTTTGTAGATTTTCTGATGATGCCGATTCTAACAGGTGTGAGGTGATACCTCATTGTAGTTTTGATTTGCATTTCTCTAATAATTAGTGCTGTTGAGCAGCTTTTCATGTGCGTCTTGGCCATCTCTGTGTCTCCTTTGAAGAAACGTCTCTTTAGATCTTCTGCCCATTTTTTTTGGGTTGTTTGTTTTTTTAATATTAAGCTGCATGAGCTGTTTATATATATTGGAGATTAAACCTCTGTCCATTGATTCATCTGCAACGATTTTCGCCCATTCTGAGGGATGCCTTTTTCCATTCCCGTGTTTTTTAACAAAAAAGGAAAGAAAGGAAAAGAAGCAGAACACTAATGTGCGTAAAATATGCCTTTTGAAACGGTCGTTTTGAAATATGGACGTCCTTTGAATTTTTTGGTCGATATGTGACCCCAGGATTTGTTTTCAGGGCAGGTGTCATTTACAGGCCTGCAATGATTTTGAATATCAACTGACCATTAGCGTTGGGATTAAAGCTGCTGTTGTGTGAAACGGCCACAAGGTGGCAGCAGTTCACCCTTACCAAATCTGGTTACTAGGGCAAGAGAGCCTCAGTGGAAGTGGTGTTCTAGATTGGAGTTAAGAATGGAATGTGCCAGGAGAAAGCCCCTCAAGTTTGTCTCACTACTTCTTGTTCGTGTTTTTATTTTAAGTTTTTAATTTTTATTACAGCAAGTTTGATTACAATGTTTGGATTGTTGTAGGTGTGGAAGATGTGGTTCTTTTACACATATACAGATGACTGTTCTTCTTGGGATCCTTTTCCCATGTACGTTATGACAGAATGTTGAGTAGTCCTCTCTTGGTATTCTGTAGGTCTTTGGTGATTATATATGTCACCTGTGTTTGTATGTCTGTTAACCCCAATATCGTAAAGAAACCAATCCTCACACCTTTCCATTGGGGAACCATAAGTTTGTTTAATGAATCTGTGATTGCCCTTCTCCGTGGAAATATCTGCCCTGGTATCCATTTTTAGGTAACACCTCTAAGTGATATGATATGTGTCTTTCACTTTCTGACTTACTACAAGTCACGTGATTACTTCTAGACTCATCTACGGGGCAAATGGCATTTTGTCCTTTTTTCCCTTGGCTTCTCTTCTGCCTTTGCGGGGTCCATTTTCAACAATGTGATTCCCTGAGGGTTGTGGATTAGCTGACCTGGGCAGCCTTACCCTGCCGGCCTGCCCTCCCCAGGTGTGCCTCGTTGAGGTCAATATAAACAGCGCTCCAGGCAGCAATAGCCCCTGAAGCTGTGCCTGACTCCATATTCTCTGCCCCGTCAGCAGTCTCGGGGCTGTGCTGGTGGGAGGGAGTGAGGGGCCACAGCTTTGTGGGTGGCCCGGTGTGAGTGGGGTTCTGCTGGCCTTTCTGCAGGAGATGCCAGGCTGCCGCCTGTAAAGAAGAGGATGTGTCACCCATACCTTCCGCTGGAATTTCTCTCCGGACAGAGGTGAGGAAGGAAAAAAGCAGTGGGGCCCGGGACAGGAGGGGTATCTCAGGCAGGGCAATGGAAAGCTTCTGGAAGAGCGCCCGGGGCCAGGACCACCCTGGCTGGCCTGCAGGCACCAAGTTGGCCTGCGTGCTGTCGCTGGTGTGGCTCCACGGTCCTTCCTCTAGGCTTTCAAGCCCTTGTACATATTCAGGTGTTTTACCTGGAAAGGGTGGGAACAGTTCAGCAGCAGCTGGCCTGGGGCTCAGCTCACGTTTACTCACAGATGCCTCGGCACGGTCCCCCAGCTTTGCAATGAGGACGCTCCTTGCGTGGGGGGTGGGTTGCTGGCTGTAATGGGAGATGGTTCCCCACCTCCGACCAATTTCAGAATTGTTTACCACTGGAGCAAGTGCCCTGATAGGGTTTTCCTCTGTATAACTCCTGGGTTCAGGTTTTTTTTTTTCTTTTATGGTTCAAGTTAGATTTTATTCCCCTTTTATGTATTTATAGATATAAGCATGGAAATAATTCATTCCTATAAATACATCTGTGTGACGGGAAGAATTTTTTCTGTTTTATTTTTAAATTTTATTTTTTAAAATTTTGAAATTTAATTTTATTTATGTTTTTATACAGCAGGTTATTATTAGTTATGTATTTTATGCATATACATGTATACAGGTCAATCCCAATCTCCCAACTCATCCCACCACCACCACCCCATGGCTTCCCACACTTGGTGTCCATACGTTTGTTCTCTACCTCTGTGTCTCTATTTCTTCCCTGCAAACCAGTTCATCTGTATCATTTTTAGGCTCCACATATATGCATTAATATACAATATTTGTTTTCCTCTTTCTGACTTACTTCATTCTGTATGACAGTCTCTCGATCCATCGATGTCTCTACAAATGACCCAGTTTCATTCCTTTTTATGGCCGAGTCATATTCCATTTTATATATGTACCACATCTTTATCCATTCATCTGTCTGTGGGCATTTAGGTTGCTTCCATTACCTGGCTATTGTAAATAGTGCTGCAACGAACATTGTGGTGAATGTGCCTTGTTGAAATACGGTTTTCTCTGGGTATATGCCCAGAAGTGGGATTGCTGGATCAGATGGTAATTCTATTTCTAATTTTTTTAAGGAAACTCCATACTGTTCTCCATAGTGACTGTATCAATTTACATTCCCACCAATAGTGGAAGAGGGCTCCTTTTGTCCACACCCTCCCCAGAATTGGTTGTTTTTAGATTTTCTGATGATGCCGATTCTAACAGGTGTGAGGTGATACCTCATTGTAGTTTTGATTTGCATTTCTCTAATAATTAGTGCTGTTGAGCAGCTTTTCATGTGCGTCTTGGCCATGTCTGTGTCTCCTTTGAAGAAACGTCTCTTTAGATCTTCTGCCCATTTTTGTATTGGGTTGTTTGTTTTTTTAATATTAAGCTGCATGAGCTGTTTATATATATTGGAGATTAAACCTGTGTTCATTGATTCGTTTGCAACGATTTTCACCCATCCTGAGGGATGCCTTTTTCCATTCCCGATTTTTTTAACAAAAAAGGAAAGAAAGGAAAAGAAGCAGAACACTAATGTGCGTAAAATATGCCCTTTGAAACGGTCGTTTTGAAATATGGACGTCCTTTGAATTTTTTGGTCGATATGTGACCCCAGGATTTGTTTTCAGGGCAGGTGTCATTTACAGGCCTGCAATGATTTTGAATATCAACTGACCATTAGCATTGGGATTAAAGCTGCTGTTGTGTGAAACGGCCACAAGGTGGCAGCAGTTCACCCTTACCAAATCTGTTTACTAGGGCAAGAGAGCCTCAGTGGAAGTGGTGTTCTAGATTGGAGTTAAGAATGGAATGTGCCAGGAGAAAGCCCCTCAAGTTTGTCTCACTACTTCTTGTTCGTGTTTTTATTTTAAGTTTTTAATTTTTATTACAGCAAGTTTGATTACAATGTTTGGCTTGTTGTAGGTGTGGAAGATGTGGTTCTTTTACACATATACAGATGACTGTTCTTCTTGGGATCCTTTTCCCCTGTACGTTATGACAGAATGTTGAGTAGTCCTCTCTTGGTATTCTGTAGGTCTTTGGTGATTATATATGTCACCTGTGTTTGTATATGTCTGTTAACCCCAATATCGTAAAGAAACCAATCCTCACACCTTTCCATTGGTGAACCATAAGTTTGTTTAATGAATCTGTGATTGCCCTTCTCCGTGGAAATATCTGCCCTGGTATCCATTTTTAGGTAACACCTCTATGTGATATGATATGTGTCTTTCACTTTCTGACTTACTACAAGTCACGTGATTACTTCTAGACTCATCTACGGGGCAAATGGCATTTTGTCCTTTTTTCCCTTGGCTTCTCTTCTGCCTTTGCGGGGTCCATTTTCAACAATGTGATTCCCTGAGGGTTGTGGATTAGCTGACCTGGGCAGCCTTACCCTGCCGGCCTGCCCTCCCCAGGTGTGCCTCGTTGAGGTCAATATAAACAGCGCTCCAGGCAGCAATAGCCCCTGAAGCTGTGCCTGACTCCATATTCTCTGCCCCGTCAGCAGTCTCGGGGATGTGCTGGTGGGAGGGAGTGAGGGGCCACAGCTTTGTGGGTGGCCCGGTGTGAGTGGGGTTCTGCTGGCCTTTCTGCAGGAGATGCCAGGCTGCCGCCTGTAAAGAAGAGGATGTGTCACCCATACCTTCCGATGGAATTTCTCTCCGGACAGAGGTGAGGAAGGAAAAAAGCAGTGGGGGCCGGGACAGGAGGGGTATCTCAGGCAGGGCAATGGAAAGCTTCTGGAAGAGCGCCCGGGGCCAGGACCACCCTGGCTGGCCTGCAGGCACCAAGTTGGCCTGCGTGCTGTCGCTGGTGTGGCTCCACGGTCCTTCCTCTAGGCTTTCAAGCCCTTGTACATATTCAGGTGTTTTACCTGGAAAGGGTGGGAACAGTTCAGCAGCAGCTGGCCTGGGGCTCAGCTCACGTTTACTCACAGATGCCTCGGCACGGTCCCCCAGCTTTGCAATGAGGACGCTCCTTGCGTGGGGGGTGGGTTGCTGGCTGTAATGGGAGATGGTTCCCCACCTCTGACCAATTTCAGAATTGTTTACCACTGGAGCAAGTGCCCTGATAGGGTTTTCCTCTGTATAACTCCTGGGTTCAGGTTTTTTTTTTTCTTTTATGGTTCAAGTTAGATTTTATTCCCCTTTTATGTATTTATAGATATAAGCATGGAAATAATTCATTCCTATAAATACATCTGTGTGACGGGAAGAATTTTTTCTGTTTTATTTTTAAATTTTATTTTTTAAAATTTTGAAATTTAATTTTATTTATGTTTTTATACAGCAGGTTATTATTAGTTATGTATTTTATGCATATACATGTATACAGGTCAATCCCAATCTCCCAACTCATCCCACCACCACCACCCCATGGCTTCCCACACTTGGTGTCCATACGTTTGTTCTCTACCTCTGTGTCTCTATTTCTTCCCTGCAAACCAGTTCATCTGTATCATTTTTAGGCTCCACATATATGCATTAATATACAATATTTGTTTTCCTCTTTCTGACTTACTTCATTCTGTATGACAGTCTCTCGATCCATCGATGTCTCTACAAATGACCCAGTTTCATTCCTTTTTATGGCCGAGTCATATTCCATTTTATATATGTACCACATCTTTATCCATTCATCTGTCTGTGGGCATTTAGGTTGCTTCCATTACCTGGCTATTGTAAATAGTGCTGCAACGAACATTGTGGTGAATGTGCCTTGTTGAAATACGGTTTTCTCTGGGTATATGCCCAGAAGTGGGATTGCTGGATCAGATGGTAATTCTATTTCTAATTTTTTTAAGGAAACTCCATACTGTTCTCCATAGTGACTGTATCAATTTACATTCCCACCAATAGTGGAAGAGGGCTCCTTTTGTCCACACCCTCCCCAGAATTGGTTGTTTGTAGATTTTCTGATGATGCCGATTCTAACAGGTGTGAGGTGATACCTCATTGTAGTTTTGATTTGCATTTCTCTAATAATTAGTGCTGTTGAGCAGCTTTTCATGTGCGTCTTGGCCATGTCTGTGTCTCCTTTGAAGAAACGTCTCTTTAGATCTTCTGCCCATTTTTGTATTGGGTTGTTTGTTTTTTTAATATTAAGCTGCATGAGCTGTTTATATATATTGGAGATTAAACCTGTGTTCATTGATTCGTTTGCAACGATTTTCACCCATCCTGAGGGATGCCTTTTTCCATTCCCGATTTTTTTAACAAAAAAGGAAAGAAAGGAAAAGAAGCAGAACACTAATGTGCGTAAAATATGCCCTTTGAAACGGTCGTTTTGAAATATGGACGTCCTTTGAATTTTTTGGTCGATATGTGACCCCAGGATTTGTTTTCAGGGCAGGTGTCATTTACAGGCCTGCAATGATTTTGAATATCAACTGACCATTAGCATTGGGATTAAAGCTGCTGTTGTGTGAAACGGCCACAAGGTGGCAGCAGTTCACCCTTACCAAATCTGGTTACTAGGGCAAGAGAGCCTCAGTGGAAGTGGTGTTCTAGATTGGAGTTAAGAATGGAATGTGCCAGGAGAAAGCCCCTCAAGTTTGTCTCACTACTTCTTGTTCGTGTTTTTATTTTAAGTTTTTAATTTTTATTACAGCAAGTTTGATTACAATGTTTGGCTTGTTGTAGGTGTGGAAGATGTGGTTCTTTTACACATATACAGATGACTGTTCTTCTTGGGATCCTTTTCCCATGTACGTTATGACAGAATGTTGAGTAGTCCTCTCTTGGTATTCTGTAGGTCTTTGGTGATTATATATGTCACCTGTGTTTGTATATGTCTGTTAACCCCAATATCGTAAAGAAACCAATCCTCACACCTTTCCATTGGTGAACCATAAGTTTGTTTAATGAATCTGTGATTGCCCTTCTCCGTGGAAATATCTGCCCTGGTATCCATTTTTAGGTAACACCTCTATGTGATATGATATGTGTCTTTCACTTTCTGACTTACTACAAGTCACGTGATTACTTCTAGACTCATCTACGGGGCAAATGGCATTTTGTCCTTTTTTCCCTTGGCTTCTCTTCTGCCTTTGCGGGGTCCATTTTCAACAATGTGATTCCCTGAGGGTTGTGGATTAGCTGACCTGGGCAGCCTTACCCTGCCGGCCTGCCCTCCCCAGGTGTGCCTCGTTGAGGTCAATATAAACAGCGCTCCAGGCAGCAATAGCCCCTGAAGCTGTGCCTGACTCCATATTCTCTGCCCCGTCAGCAGTCTCGGGGATGTGCTGGTGGGAGGGAGTGAGGGGCCACAGCTTTGTGGGTGGCCCGGTGTGAGTGGGGTTCTGCTGGCCTTTCTGCAGGAGATGCCAGGCTGCCGCCTGTAAAGAAGAGGATGTGTCACCCATACCTTCCGCTGGAATTTCTCTCCGGACAGAGGTGAGGAAGGAAAAAAGCAGTGGGGCCCGGGACAGGAGGGGTATCTCAGGCAGGGCAATGGAAAGCTTCTGGAAGAGCGCCCGGGGCCAGGACCACCCTGGCTGGCCTGCAGGCACCAAGTTGGCCTGCGTGCTGTCGCTGGTGTGGCTCCACGGTCCTTCCTCTAGGCTTTCAAGCCCTTGTACATATTCAGGTGTTTTACCTGGAAAGGGTGGGAACAGTTCAGCAGCAGCTGGCCTGGGGCTCAGCTCACGTTTACTCACAGATGCCTCGGCACGGTCCCCCAGCTTTGCAATGAGGACGCTCCTTGCGTGGGGGGTGGGTTGCTGGCTGTAATGGGAGATGGTTCCCCACCTCTGACCAATTTCAGAATTGTTTACCACTGGAGCAAGTGCCCTGATAGGGTTTTCCTCTGTATAACTCCTGGGTTCAGGTTTTTTTTTTTTCTTTTATGGTTCAAGTTAGATTTTATTCCCCTTTTATGTATTTATAGATATAAGCATGGAAATAATTCATTCCTATAAATACATCTGTGTGACGGGAAGAATTTTTTCTGTTTTATTTTTAAATTTTATTTTTTAAAATTTTGAAATTTAATTTTATTTATGTTTTTATACAGCAGGTTATTATTAGTTATGTATTTTATGCATATACATGTATACAGGTCAATCCCAATCTCCCAACTCATCCCACCACCACCACCCCATGGCTTCCCACACTTGGTGTCCATACGTTTGTTCTCTACCTCTGTGTCTCTATTTCTTCCCTGCAAACCAGTTCATCTGTATCATTTTTAGGCTCCACATATATGCATTAATATACAATATTTGTTTTCCTCTTTGTGACTTACTTCATTCTGTATGACAGTCTCTCGATCCATCGATGTCTCTACAAATGACCCAGTTTCATTCCGTTTTATGGCCGAGTAATATTCCATTTTATATATGTACCACATCTTTATCCATTCATCTGTCTGTGGGCATTTAGGTTGCTTCCATTACCTGGCTATTGTAAATAGTGCTGCAACGAACATTGTGGTGAATGTGCCTTTTTGAAATACGGTTTTCTCTGGGTATATGCCCAGAAGTGGGATTGCTGGATCAGATGGTAATTCTATTTCTAATTTTTTTAAGGAAACTCCATACTGTTCTCCATAGTGACTGTATCAATTTACATTCCCACCAATAGTGGAAGAGGGCTCCTTTTGTCCACACCCTCCCCAGAATTGGTTGTTTGTAGATTTTCTGATGATGCCGATTCTAACAGGTGTGAGGTGATACCTCATTGTAGTTTTGATTTGCATTTCTCTAATAATTAGTGCTGTTGAGCAGCTTTTCATGTGCGTCTTGGCCATCTCTGTGTCTCCTTTGAAGAAACGTCTCTTTAGATCTTCTGCCCATTTTTTTGGGGTTGTTTGTTTTTTTAATATTAAGCTGCATGAGCTGTTTATATATATTGGAGATTAAACCTCTGTCCATTGATTCGTCTGCAACGATTTTCGCCCATTCTGAGGGATGCCTTTTTCCATTCCCGTGTTTTTTAACAAAAAAGGAAAGAAAGGAAAAGAAGCAGAACACTAATGTGCGTAAAATATGCCTTTTGAGACGGTCGTTTTGAAATATAGACGTCCTTTGAATTTTTTGGTCGATATGTGACCCCAGGATTTGTTTTCAGGGCAGGTGTCATTTACAGGCCTGCAATGATTTTGAATATCAACTGACCATTAGCGTTGGGATTAAAGCTGCTGTTGTGTGAAACGGCCACAAGGTGGCAGCAGTTCACCCTTACCAAATCTGGTTACTAGGGCAAGAGAGCCTCAGCGGAAGTGGTGTTCTAGATTCGAATTTAGAATGGAATGTGCCAGGAGAAAGCCCCTCACGTTTGTCTCACTACATCTTGTTCATGTTTTTAATTTTTTTTTTATTTTTTATTACAGCAAGTTTGATTACAATGTTTGGCTTGTTGTAGGTGTGGAAGATGTGGTTCTTTTACACATATACAGATGTCTGTTCTTCCTGGGATCCTTTTCCCATGTACGTTATGACAGAATGTTGAGTAGTCCTCTCTTGGTATTCTGTAGGTCTTTGGTGATTATATATGTCACCTGTGTTTGTATATGTCTGTTAACCCCAATATCGTAATGAAACCAATCCTCACACCTTTCCATTGGTGAACCATAAGTTTGTTTAATGAATCTGTGATTGCCCTTCTCCGTGGAAATATCTGCCCTGGTATCCATTTTTAGGTAACACCTCTAAGTGATATGATATGTGTCTTTCACTTTCTGACTTACTACAAGCCACGTGATTACTTCTAGACTCATCTACGGGGCTGCAAATGGCATTTTGTCCTTTTTTCCCTTGGCTTCTCTTCTGCCTTTGCGGGGTCCATTTTCAACAATGTGATTCCCTGAGGGTTGTGGATTAGCTGACCTGGGCAGCCTTACCCTGCCGGCCTGCCCTCCCCAGGTGTGCCTCGTTGAGGTCAATATAAACAGCGCTCCAGGCAGCAATAGCCCCTGAAGCTGTGCCTGACTCCATATTCTCTGCCCCGTCAGCAGTCTCGGGGCTGTGCTGGTGGGAGGGAGTGAGGGGCCACAGCTTTGTGCGTGGCCAGGTGTGAGTGGGGTTCTGCTGGCCTTTCTGCAGGAGATGCCAGGCTGCCGCCTGTAAAGAAGAGGATGTGTCACCCATACCTTCCGCTGGAATTTCTCTCCGGACAGAGGTGAGGAAGGAAAAAAGCAGTGGGGCCCGGGACAGGAGGGGTATCTCAGGCAGGGCAATGGAAAGCTTCTGGAAGAGCGCCCGGGGCCAGGACCACCCTGGCTGGCCTGCAGGCACCAAGTTGGCCTGCGTGCTGTCGCTGGTGTGGCTCCACGGTCCTTCCTCTAGGCTTTCAAGCCCTTGTACATATTCAGGTGTTTTACCTGGAAAGGGTGGGAACAGTTCAGCAGCAGCTGGCCTGGGGCTCAGCTCACGTTTACTCACAGATGCCTCGGCACGGTCCCCCAGCTTTGCAATGAGGACGCTCCTTGCGTGGGGGGTGGGTTGCTGGCTGTAATGGGAGATGGTTCCCCACCTCTGACCAATTTCAGAATTGTTTACCACTGGAGAAAGTGCCCTGATAGGGTTTTCCTCTGTATAACTCCTGGGTTCAGGTTTTTTTTTTTTCTTTTATGGTTCAAGTTAGATTTTATTCCCCTTTTATGTATTTATAGATATAAGCATGGAAATAATTCATTCCTATAAATACATCTGTGTGACGGGAAGAATTTTTTCTGTTTTATTTTTAAATTTTATTTTTTAAAATTTTGAAATTTAATTTTATTTATGTTTTTATACAGCAGGTTATTATTAGTTATGTATTTTATGCATATACATGTATACAGGTCAATCCCAATCTCCCAACTCATCCCACCACCACCACCCCATGGCTTCCCACACTTGGTGTCCATACGTTTGTTCTCTACCTCTGTGTCTCTATTTCTTCCCTGCAAACCAGTTCATCTGTATCATTTTTAGGCTCCACATATATGCATTAATATACAATATTTGTTTTCCTCTTTGTGACTTACTTCATTCTGTATGACAGTCTCTCGATCCATCGATGTCTCTACAAATGACCCAGTTTCATTCCGTTTTATGGCCGAGTAATATTCCATTTTATATATGTACCACATCTTTATCCATTCATCTGTCTGTGGGCATTTAGGTTGCTTCCATTACCTGGCTATTGTAAATAGTGCTGCAACGAACATTGTGGTGAATGTGCCTTTTTGAAATACGGTTTTCTCTGGGTATATGCCCAGAAGTGGGATTGCTGGATCAGATGGTAATTCTATTTCTAATTTTTTTAAGGAAACTCCATACTGTTCTCCATAGTGACTGTATCAATTTACATTCCCACCAATAGTGGAAGAGGGCTCCTTTTGTCCACACCCTCCCCAGAATTGGTTGTTTGTAGATTTTCTGATGATGCCGATTCTAACAGGTGTGAGGTGATACCTCATTGTAGTTTTGATTTGCATTTCTCTAATAATTAGTGCTGTTGAGCAGCTTTTCATGTGCGTCTTGGCCATCTCTGTGTCTCCTTTGAAGAAACGTCTCTTTAGATCTTCTGCCCATTTTTTTTGGGTTGTTTGTTTTTTTAATATTAAGCTGCATGAGCTGTTTATATATATTGGAGATTAAACCTCTGTCCATTGATTCGTCTGCAACGATTTTCGCCCATTCTGAGGGATGCCTTTTTCCATTCCCGTGTTTTTTAACAAAAAAGGAAAGAAAGGAAAAGAAGCAGAACACTAATGTGCGTAAAATATGCCTTTTGAAACGGTCGTTTTGAAATATGGACGTCCTTTGAATTTTTTGGTCGATATGTGACCCCAGGATTTGTTTTCAGGGCAGGTGTCATTTACAGGCCTGCAATGATTTTGAATATCAACTGACCATTAGCATTGGGATTAAAGCTGCTGTTGTGTGAAACGGCCACAAGGTGGCAGCAGTTCACCCTTACCAAATCTGGTTACTAGGGCAAGAGAGCCTCAGTGGAAGTGGTGTTCTAGATTGGAGTTAAGAATGGAATGTGCCAGGAGAAAGCCCCTCAAGTTTGTCTCACTACTTCTTGTTCGTATTTTTATTTTAAGTTTTTAATTTTTATTACAGCAAGTTTGATTACAATGTTTGGCTTGTTGTAGGTGTGGAAGATGTGGTTCTTTTACACATATACAGATGACTGTTCTTCTTGGGATCCTTTTCCCATGTACGTTATGACAGAATGTTGAGTAGTCCTCTCTTGGTATTCTGTAGGTCTTTGGTGATTATATATGTCACCTGTGTTTGTATATGTCTGTTAACCCCAATATCGTAAAGAAACCAATCCTCACACCTTTCCATTGGTGAACCATAAGTTTGTTTAATGAATCTGTGATTGCCCTTCTCCGTGGAAATATCTGCCCTGGTATCCATTTTTAGGTAACACCTCTATGTGATATGATATGTGTCTTTCACTTTCTGACTTACTACAAGTCACGTGATTACTTCTAGACTCATCTACGGGGCAAATGGCATTTTGTCCTTTTATCCCTTGGCTTCTCTTCTGCCTTTGCGGGGTCCATTTTCAACAATGTGATTCCCTGAGGGTTGTGGATTAGCTGACCTGGGCAGCCTTACCCTGCCGGCCTGCCCTCCCCAGGTGTGCCTCGTTGAGGTCAATATAAACAGCGCTCCAGGCAGCAATAGCCCCTGAAGCTGTGCCTGACTCCATATTCTCTGCCCCGTCAGCAGTCTCGGGGCTGTGCTGGTGGGAGGGAGTGAGGGGCCACAGCTTTGTGGGTGGCCCGGTGTGAGTGGGGTTCTGCTGGCCTTTCTGCAGGAGATGCCAGGCTGCCGCCTGTAAAGAAGAGGATGTGTCACCCATACCTTCCGCTGGAATTTCTCTCCGGACAGAGGTGAGGAAGGAAAAAAGCAGTGGGGGCCGGGACAGGAGGGGTATCTCAGGCAGGGCAATGGAAAGCTTCTGGAAGAGCGCCCGGGGCCAGGACCACCCTGGCTGGCCTGCAGGCACCAAGTTGGCCTGCGTGCTGTCGCTGGTGTGGCTCCACGGTCCTTCCTCTAGGCTTTCAAGCCCTTGTACATATTCAGGTGTTTTACCTGGAAAGGGTGGGAACAGTTCAGCAGCAGCTGGCCTGGGGCTCAGCTCACGTTTACTCACAGATGCCTCGGCACGGTCCCCCAGCTTTGCAATGAGGACGCTCCTTGCGTGGGGGGTGGGTTGCTGGCTGTAATGGCAGATGGTTCCCCACCTCTGACCAATTTCAGAATTGTTTACCACTGGAGCAAGTGCCCTGATAGGGTTTTCCTCTGTATAACTCCTGGGTTCAGGTTTTTTTTTTTTCTTTTATGGTTCAAGTTAGATTTTATTCCCCTTTTATGTATTTATAGATATAAGCATGGAAATAATTCATTCCTATAAATACATCTGTGTGACGGGAAGAATTTTTTCTGTTTTATTTTTAAATTTTATTTTTTAAAATTTTGAAATTTAATTTTATTTATGTTTTTATACAGCAGGTTATTATTAGTTATGTATTTTATGCATATACATGTATACAGGTCAATCCCAATCTCCCAACTCATCCCACCACCACCACCCCATGGCTTCCCACACTTGGTGTCCATACGTTTGTTCTCTACCTCTGTGTCTCTATTTCTTCCCTGCAAACCAGTTCATCTGTATCATTTTTAGGCTCCACATATATGCATTAATATACAATATTTGTTTTCCTCTTTGTGACTTACTTCATTCTGTATGACAGTCTCTCGATCCATCGATGTCTCTACAAATGACCCAGTTTCATTCCGTTTTATGGCCGAGTAATATTCCATTTTATATATGTACCACATCTTTATCCATTCATCTGTCTGTGGGCATTTAGGTTGCTTCCATTACCTGGCTATTGTAAATAGTGCTGCAACGAACATTGTGGTGAATGTGCCTTGTTGAAATACGGTTTTCTCTGGGTATATGCCCAGAAGTGGGATTGCTGGATCAGATGGTAATTCTATTTCTAATTTTTTTAAGGAAACTCCATACTGTTCTCCATAGTGACTGTATCAATTTACATTCCCACCAATAGTGGAAGAGGGCTCCTTTTGTCCACACCCTCCCCAGAATTGGTTGTTTGTTGATTTTCTGATGATGCCGATTCTAACAGGTGTGAGGTGATACCTCATTGTAGTTTTGATTTGCATTTCTCTAATAATTAGTGCTGTTGAGCAGCTTTTCATGTGCGTCTTGGCCATCTCTGTGTCTCCTTTGAAGAAACGTCTCTTTAGATCTTCTGCCCATTTTTTTGGGGTTGTTTGTTTTTTTAATATTAAGCTGCATGAGCTGTTTATATATATTGGAGATTAAACCTCTGTCCATTGATTCGTCTGCAACGATTTTCGCCCATTCTGAGGGATGCCTTTTTCCATTCCCGTGTTTTTTAACAAAAAAGGAAAGAAAGGAAAAGAAGCAGAACACTAATGTGCGTAAAATATGCCTTTTGAAACGGTCGTTTTGAAATATGGACGTCCTTTGAATTTTTTGGTCGATATGTGACCCCAGGATTTGTTTTCAGGGCAGGTGTCATTTACAGGCCTGCAATGATTTTGAATATCAACTGACCATTAGCGTTGGGATTAAAGCTGCTGTTGTGTGAAACAGCCACAAGGTGGCAGCAGTTCACCCTTACCAAATCTGGTTACTAGGGCAAGAGAGCCTCAGTGGAAGTGGTGTTCTAGATTCGAATTTAGAATGGAATGTGCCAGGAGAAAGCCCCTCAAGTTTGTCTCACTACATCTTGTTCGTGTTTTTAATTTAATTTTTTTTTATTTTTTATTACAGCAAGTTTGATTACAATGTTTGGCTTGTTGTAGGTGTGGAAGATGTGGTTCTTTTACACATATACAGATGTCTGTTCTTCCTGGGATCCTTTTCCCATGTACGTTATGACAGAATGTTGAGTAGTCCTCTCTTGGTATTCTGTAGGTCTTTGGTGATTATATATGTCACCTGTGTTTGTATATGTCTGTTAACCCCGATATCGTAATGAAACCAATCCTCACACCTTTCCATTGGTGAACCATAAGTTTGTTTAATGAATCTGTGATTGCCCTTCTCCGTGGAAATATCTGCCCTGGTATCCATTTTTAGGTAACACCTCTAAGTGATATGATATGTGTCTTTCACTTTCTGACTTACTACAAGCCACGTGATTACTTCTAGACTCATCTACGGGGCTGCAAATGGCATTTTGTCCTTTTTTCCCTTGGCTTCTCTTCTGCCTTTGCGGGGTCCATTTTCAACATTGTGATTCCCTGAGGGTTGTGGATTAGCTGACCTGGGCAGCCTTACCCTGCCGGCCTGCCCTCCCCAGGTGTGCCTCGTTGAGGTCAATATAAACAGCGCTCCAGGCAGCAATAGCCCCTGAAGCTGTGCCTGACTCCATATTCTCTGCCCCGTCAGCAGTCTCGGGGCTGTGCTGGTGGGAGGGAGTGAGGGGCCACAGCTTTGTGGGTGGCCCGGTGTGAGTGGGGTTCTGCTGGCCTTTCTGCAGGAGATGCCAGGCTGCCGCCTGTAAAGAAGAGGATGTGTCACCCATACCTTCCGCTGGAATTTCTCTCCGGACAGAGGTGAGGAAGGAAAAAAGCAGTGGGGGCCGGGACAGGAGGGGTATCTCAGGCAGGGCAATGGAAAGCTTCTGGAAGAGCGCCCGGGGCCAGGACCACCCTGGCTGGCCTGCAGGCACCAAGTTGGCCTGCGTGCTGTCGCTGGTGTGGCTCCACGGTCCTTCCTCTAGGCTTTCAAGCCCTTGTACATATTCAGGTGTTTTACCTGGAAAGGGTGGGAACAGTTCAGCAGCAGCTGGCCTGGGGCTCAGCTCACGTTTACTCACAGATGCCTCGGCACGGTCCCCCAGCTTTGCAATGAGGATGCTCCTTGCGTGGGGGGTGGGTTGCTGGCTGTAATGGGAGATGGTTCCCCACCTCTGACCAATTTCAGAATTGTTTACCACTGGAGCAAGTGCCCTGATAGGGTTTTCCTCTGTATAACTCCTGGGTTCAGGTTTTTTTTTTCTTTTATGGTTCAAGTTAGATTTTATTCCCCTTTTATGTATTTATAGATATAAGCATGGAAATAATTCATTCCTATAAATACATCTGTGTGACGGGAAGAATTTTTTCTGTTTTATTTTTAAATTTTATTTTTTAAAATTTTGAAATTTAATTTTATTTATGTTTTTATACAGCAGGTTATTATTAGTTATGTATTTTATGCATATACATGTATACAGGTCAATCCCAATCTCCCAACTCATCCCACCACCACCACCCCATGGCTTCCCACACTTGGTGTCCATACGTTTGTTCTCTACCTCTGTGTCTCTATTTCTTCCCTGCAAACCAGTTCATCTGTATCAATTTTAGGCTCCACATATATGCATTAATATACAATATTTGTTTTCCTCTTTCTGACTTACTTCATTCTGTATGACAGTCTCTCGATCCATCGATGTCTCTACAAATGACCCAGTTTCATTCCTTTTTATGGCCGAGTCATATTCCTTTTTATATGTAACACATCTTTATCCATTCATCTGTCTGTGGGCATTTAGGTTGCTTCCATTACCTGGCTATTGTAAATAGTGCTGCAACGAACATTGTGGTGAATGTGCCTTGTTGAAATACGGTTTTCTCTGGGTATATGCCCAGAAGTGGGATTGCTGGATCAGATGGTAATTCTATTTCTAATTTTTTTAAGGAAACTCCATACTGTTCTCCATAGTGACTGTATCAATTTACATTCCCACCAATAGTGGAAGAGGGCTCCTTTTGTCCACACCCTCCCCAGAATTGGTTGTTTGTAGATTTTCTGATGATGCCGATTCTAACAGGTGTGAGGTGATACCTCATTGTAGTTTTGATTTGCATTTCTCTAATAATTAGTGCTGTTGAGCAGCTTTTCATGTGCGTCTTGGCCATCTCTGTGTCTCCTTTGAAGAAACGTCTCTTTAGATCTTCTGCCCATTTTTTTGGGTTGTTTGTTTTTTTAATATTAAGCTGCATGAGCTGTTTATATATATTGGAGATTAAACCTCTGTCCATTGATTCGTCTGCAACGATTTTCGCCCATTCTGAGGGATGCCTTTTTCCATTCCCGTGTTTTTTAACAAAAAAGGAAAGAAAGGAAAAGAAGCAGAACACTAATGTGCGTAAAATATGCCTTTTGAAACGGTCGTTTTCAAATATGGACGTCCTTTGAAATTTTTGGTCGATATGTGACCCCAGGATTTGTTTTCAGGGCAGGTGTCATTTACAGGCATGCAATGATTTTGAATATCAACTGACCATTAGCGTTGGGATTAAAGCTGCTGTTGTGTGAAACGGCCACAAGGTGGCAGCAGTTCACTCTTACCAAATCTGGTTACTAGGGCAAGAGAGCCTCAGTGGAAGTGGTGTTCTAGATTGGAGTTTAGAATGGAATGTACCAGGAGAAAGCCGCTCACGTTTGTCTCACTACTTCTTGTTCGTGTTTTTAATTTAATTTTTTATTTTTTATTACAGCAAGTTTGATTACAATGTTTGGCTTGTTGTAGGTGTGGAAGATGTGGTTCTTTTACACATATACAGATGTCTGTTCTTCCTGGGATCCTTTTCCCATGTACGTTATGACAGAATGTTGAGTAGTCCTCTCTTGGTATTCTGTAGGTCTTTGGTGATTATATATGTCACCTGTGTTTGTATATGTCTGTTAACCCCGATATCGTAATGAAACCAATCCTCACACCTTTCCATTGGTGAACCATAAGTTTGTTTAATGAATCTGTGATTGCCCTTCTCCGTGGAAATATCTGCCCTGGTATCCATTTTTAGGTAACACCTCTAAGTGATATGATATGTGTCTTTCACTTTCTGACTTACTACAAGCCACGTGATTACTTCTAGACTCATCTACGGGGCTGCAAATGGCATTTTGTCCTTTTTTCCCTTGGCTTCTCTTCTGCCTTTGCGGGGTCCATTTTCAACATTGTGATTCCCTGAGGGTTGTGGATTAGCTGACCTGGGCAGCCTTACCCTGCCGGCCTGCCCTCCCCAGGTGTGCCTCGTTGAGGTCAATATAAACAGCGCTCCAGGCAGCAATAGCCCCTGAAGCTGTGCCTGACTCCATATTCTCTGCCCCGTCAGCAGTCTCGGGGCTGTGCTGGTGGGAGGGAGTGAGGGGCCACAGCTTTGTGGGTGGCCCGGTGTGAGTGGGGTTCTGCTGGCCTTTCTGCAGGAGATGCCAGGCTGCCGCCTGTAAAGAAGAGGATGTGTCACCCATACCTTCCGCTGGAATTTCTCTCCGGACAGAGGTGAGGAAGGAAAAAAGCAGTGGGGGCCGGGACAGGAGGGGTATCTCAGGCAGGGCAATGGAAAGCTTCTGGAAGAGCGCCCGGGGCCAGGACCACCCTGGCTGGCCTGCAGGCACCAAGTTGGCCTGCGTGCTGTCGCTGGTGTGGCTCCACGGTCCTTCCTCTAGGCTTTCAAGCCCTTGTACATATTCAGGTGTTTTACCTGGAAAGGGTGGGAACAGTTCAGCAGCAGCTGGCCTGGGGCTCAGCTCACGTTTACTCACAGATGCCTCGGCACGGTCCCCCAGCTTTGCAATGAGGATGCTCCTTGCGTGGGGGGTGGGTTGCTGGCTGTAATGGGAGATGGTTCCCCACCTCTGACCAATTTCAGAATTGTTTACCACTGGAGCAAGTGCCCTGATAGGGTTTTCCTCTGTATAACTCCTGGGTTCAGGTTTTTTTTTTCTTTTATGGTTCAAGTTAGATTTTATTCCCCTTTTATGTATTTATAGATATAAGCATGGAAATAATTCATTCCTATAAATACATCTGTGTGACGGGAAGAATTTTTTCTGTTTTATTTTTAAATTTTATTTTTTAAAATTTTGAAATTTAATTTTATTTATGTTTTTATACAGCAGGTTATTATTAGTTATGTATTTTATGCATATACATGTATACAGGTCAATCCCAATCTCCCAACTCATCCCACCACCACCACCCCATGGCTTCCCACACTTGGTGTCCATACGTTTGTTCTCTACCTCTGTGTCTCTATTTCTTCCCTGCAAACCAGTTCATCTGTATCAATTTTAGGCTCCACATATATGCATTAATATACAATATTTGTTTTCCTCTTTCTGACTTACTTCATTCTGTATGACAGTCTCTCGATCCATCGATGTCTCTACAAATGACCCAGTTTCATTCCTTTTTATGGCCGAGTCATATTCCTTTTTATATGTAACACATCTTTATCCATTCATCTGTCTGTGGGCATTTAGGTTGCTTCCATTACCTGGCTATTGTAAATAGTGCTGCAACGAACATTGTGGTGAATGTGCCTTGTTGAAATACGGTTTTCTCTGGGTATATGCCCAGAAGTGGGATTGCTGGATCAGATGGTAATTCTATTTCTAATTTTTTTAAGGAAACTCCATACTGTTCTCCATAGTGACTGTATCAATTTACATTCCCACCAATAGTGGAAGAGGGCTCCTTTTGTCCACACCCTCCCCAGAATTGGTTGTTTGTAGATTTTCTGATGATGCCGATTCTAACAGGTGTGAGGTGATACCTCATTGTAGTTTTGATTTGCATTTCTCTAATAATTAGTGCTGTTGAGCAGCTTTTCATGTGCGTCTTGGCCATCTCTGTGTCTCCTTTGAAGAAACGTCTCTTTAGATCTTCTGCCCATTTTTTTGGGTTGTTTGTTTTTTTAATATTAAGCTGCATGAGCTGTTTATATATATTGGAGATTAAACCTCTGTCCATTGATTCGTCTGCAACGATTTTCGCCCATTCTGAGGGATGCCTTTTTCCATTCCCGTGTTTTTTAACAAAAAAGGAAAGAAAGGAAAAGAAGCAGAACACTAATGTGCGTAAAATATGCCTTTTGAAACGGTCGTTTTCAAATATGGACGTCCTTTGAAATTTTTGGTCGATATGTGACCCCAGGATTTGTTTTCAGGGCAGGTGTCATTTACAGGCATGCAATGATTTTGAATATCAACTGACCATTAGCGTTGGGATTAAAGCTGCTGTTGTGTGAAACGGCCACAAGGTGGCAGCAGTTCACTCTTACCAAATCTGGTTACTAGGGCAAGAGAGCCTCAGTGGAAGTGGTGTTCTAGATTGGAGTTTAGAATGGAATGTACCAGGAGAAAGCCGCTCACGTTTGTCTCACTACTTCTTGTTCGTGTTTTTAATTTAATTTTTTATTTTTTATTACAGCAAGTTTGATTACAATGTTTGGCTTGTTGTAGGTGTGGAAGATGTGGTTCTTTTACACATATACAGATGTCTGTTCTTCCTGGGATCCTTTTCCCATGTACGTTATGACAGAATGTTGAGTAGTCCTCTCTTGGTATTCTGTAGGTCTTTGGTGATTATATATGTCACCTGTGTTTGTATATGTCTGTTAACCCCGATATCGTAATGAAACCAATCCTCACACCTTTCCATTGGTGAACCATAAGTTTGTTTAATGAATCTGTGATTGCCCTTCTCCGTGGAAATATCTGCCCTGGTATCCATTTTTAGGTAACACCTCTAAGTGATATGATATGTGTCTTTCACTTTCTGACTTACTACAAGCCACGTGATTACTTCTAGACTCATCTACGGGGCTGCAAATGGCATTTTGTCCTTTTTTCCCTTGGCTTCTCTTCTGCCTTTGCGGGGTCCATTTTCAACATTGTGATTCCCTGAGGGTTGTGGATTAGCTGACCTGGGCAGCCTTACCCTGCCGGCCTGCCCTCCCCAGGTGTGCCTCGTTGAGGTCAATATAAACAGCGCTCCAGGCAGCAATAGCCCCTGAAGCTGTGCCTGACTCCATATTCTCTGCCCCGTCAGCAGTCTCGGGGCTGTGCTGGTGGGAGGGAGTGAGGGGCCACAGCTTTGTGGGTGGCCCGGTGTGAGTGGGGTTCTGCTGGCCTTTCTGCAGGAGATGCCAGGCTGCCGCCTGTAAAGAAGAGGATGTGTCACCCATACCTTGCGCTGGAATTTCTCTCCGGACAGAGGTGAGGAAGGAAAAAAGCAGTGGGGCCCGGGACAGGAGGGGTATCTCAGGCAGGGCAATGGAAAGCTTCTGGAAGAGCGCCCGGGGCCAGGACCACCCTGGCTGGCCTGCAGGCACCAAGTTGGCCTGCGTGCTGTCGCTGGTGTGGCTCCACGGTCCTTCCTCTAGGCTTTCAAGCCCTTGTACATATTCAGGTGTTTTACCTGGAAAGGGTGGGAACAGTTCAGCAGCAGCTGGCCTGGGGCTCAGCTCACGTTTACTCACAGATGCCTCGGCACGGTCCCCCAGCTTTGCAATGAGGATGCTCCTTGCGTGGGGGGTGGGTTGCTGGCTGTAATGGGAGATGGTTCCCCACCTCTGACCAATTTCAGAATTGTTTACCACTGGAGCAAGTGCCCTGATAGGGTTTTCCTCTGTATAACTCCTGGGTTCAGGTTTTTTTTTTCTTTTATGGTTCAAGTTAGATTTTATTCCCCTTTTATGTATTTATAGATATAAGCATGGAAATAATTCATTCCTATAAATACATCTGTGTGACGGGAAGAATTTTTCTGTTTTATTTTTAAATTTTATTTTTTAAAATTTTGAAATTTAATTTTATTTATGTTTTTATACAGCAGGTTATTATTAGTTATGTATTTTATGCATATACATGTATACAGGTCAATCCCAATCTCCCAACTCATCCCACCACCACCACCCCATGGCTTCCCACACTTGGTGTCCATACGTTTGTTCTCTACCTCTGTGTCTCTATTTCTTCCCTGCAAACCAGTTCATGTGTATCATTTTTAGGCTCCACATATATGCATTAATATACAATATTTGTTTTCCTCTTTCTGACTTACTTCATTCTGTATGACAGTCTCTCGATCCATCGATGTCTCTACAAATGACCCAGTTTCATTCCTTTTTATGGCCGAGTCATATTCCTTTTTATATGTAACACATCTTTATCCATTCATCTGTCTGTGGGCATTTAGGTTGCTTCCATTACCTGGCTATTGTAAATAGTGCTGCAACGAACATTGTGGTGAATGTGCCTTGTTGAAATACGGTTTTCTCTGGGTATATGCCCAGAAGTGGGATTGCTGGATCAGATGGTAATTCTATTTCTAATTTTTTTAAGGAAACTCCATACTGTTCTCCATAGTGACTGTATCAATTTACATTCCCACCAATAGTGGAAGAGGGCTCCTTTTGTCCACACCCTCCCCAGAATTGGTTGTTTGTAGATTTTCTGATGATGCCGATTCTAACAGGTGTGAGGTGATACCTCATTGTAGTTTTGATTTGCATTTCTCTAATAATTAGTTCTGTTGAGCAGCTTTTCATGTGCGTCTTGGCCATGTCTGTGTCTCCTTTGAAGAAACGTCTCTTTAGATCTTCTGCCCATTTTTGTATTGGGTTGTTTGTTTTTTTAATATTAAGCTGCATGAGCTGTTTATATATATTGGAGATTAAACCTGTGTCCATTGATTCGTTTGCAACGATTTTCACCCATCCTGAGGGATGCCTTTTTCCATTCCCGTTTTTTTTAACAAAAAAGGAAAGAAAGGAAAAGAAGCAGAACACTAATGTGCGTAAAATATGCCCTTTGAAACGGTCGTTTTGAAATATGGACGTCCTTTGAATTTTTTGGTCGATATGTGACCCCAGGATTTGTTTTCAGGGCAGGTGTCATTTACAGGCCTGCAATGATTTTGAATATCAACTGACCATTAGCGTTGGGATTAAAGCTGCTGTTGTGTGAAACGGCCACAAGGTGGCAGCAGTTCACCCTTACCAAATCTGGTTACTAGGGCAAGAGAGCCTCAGTGGAAGTGGTGTTCTAGATTGGAGTTTAGAATGCAATGTGCCAGGAGAAAGCCCCTCAAGTTTGTCTCACTACTTCTTGTTCGTGTTTTTAATTTAAGTTTTTATTTTTTATTACAGCAAGTTTGATTACAATGTTTGGCTTGTTGTAGGTGTGGAAGATGTGGTTCTTTTACACATATACAGATGACTGTTCTTCTTGGGATCCTTTTCCCATGTACGTTATGACAGAATGTTGAGTAGTCCTCTCTTGGTATTCTGTAGGTCTTTGGTGATTATATATGTCACCTGTGTTTGTATATGTCTGTTAACCCCGATATCGTAATGAAACCAATCCTCACACCTTTCCATTGGTGAACCATAAGTTTGTTTAATGAATCTGTGATTGCCCTTCTCCGTGGAAATATCTGCCCTGGTATCCATTTTTAGGTAACACCTCTATGTGATATGATATGTGCCTTTCACTTTCTGACTTACTACAAGTCACGTGATTACTTCTAGACTCATCTACGGGGCAAATGGCATTTTGTCCTTTTTTCCCTTGGCTTCTCTTCTGCCTTTGCGGGGTCCATTTTCAACAATGTGATTCCCTGAGGGTTGTGGATTAGCTGACCTGGGCAGCCTTACCCTGCCGGCCTGCCCTCCCCAGGTGTGCCTCGTTGAGGTCAATATAAACAGCGCTCCAGGCAGCAATAGCCCCTGAAGCTGTGCCTGACTCCATATTTTCTGCCCCGTCAGCAGTCTCGGGGCTGTGCTGGTGGGAGGGAGTGAGGGGCCACAGCTTTGTGGGTGGCCCGGTGTGAGTGGGGTTCTGCTGGCCTTTCTGCAGGAGATGCCAGGCTGCCGCCTGTAAAGAAGAGGATGTGTCACCCATACCTTGCGCTGGAATTTCTCTCCGGACAGAGGTGAGGAAGGAAAAAAACAGTGGGGCCCGGGACAGGAGGGGTATCTCAGGCAGGGCAATGGAAAGCTTCTGGAAGAGCGCCCGGGGCCAGGACCACCCTGGCTGGCCTGCAGGCACCAAGTTGGCCTGCGTGCTGTCGCTGGTGTGGCTCCACGGTCCTTCCTCTAGGCTTTCAAGCCCTTGTACATATTCAGGTGTTTTACCTGGAAAGGGTGGGAACAGTTCAGCAGCAGCTGGCCTGGGGCTCAGCTCACGTTTACTCACAGATGCCTCGGCACGGTCCCCCAGCTTTGCAATGAGGATGCTCCTTGCGTGGGGGGTGGGTTGCTGGCTGTAATGGGAGATGGTTCCCCACCTCTGACCAATTTCAGAATTGTTTACCACTGGAGCAAGTGCCCTGATAGGGTTTTCCTCTGTATAACTCCTGGGTTCAGGTTTTTTTTTTTCTTTTATGGTTCAAGTTAGATTTTATTCCCCTTTTATGTATTTATAGATATAAGCATGGAAATAATTCATTCCTATAAATACATCTGTGTGACGGGAAGAATTTTTTCTCTTTTATTTATAAATTTTATTTTTTAAAATTTTGAAATTTAATTTTATTTATGTTTTTATACAGCAGGTTATTATTAGTTATGTATTTTATGCATATACATGTATACAGGTCAATCCCAATCTCCCAACTCATCCCACCACCACCACCCCATGGCTTCCCACACTTGGTGTCCATACGTTTTTTCTCTACCTCTGTGTCTCTATTTCTTCCCTGCAAACCAGTTCATCTGTATCATTTTTAGGCTCCACATATATGCATTAATATACAATATTTGTTTTCCTCTTTCTGACTTACTTCATTCTGTACGACAGTCTCTCGATCCATCGATGTCTCTACAAATGACCCAGTTTCATTCCTTTTTATGGCCGAGTCATATTCCATTTTATATATGTACCACATCTTTATCCATTCATCTGTCTGTGGGCATTTAGGTTGCTTCCATTACCTGGCTATTGTAAATAGTGCTGCAACGAACATTGTGGTGAATGTGCCTTGTTGAAATACGGTTTTCTCTGGGTATATGCCCAGAAGTGGGATTGCTGGATCCGATGGTAATTCTATTTCTAATTTTTTTAAGGAAACTCCATACTGTTCTCCATAGTGACTGTATCAATTTACATTCCCACCAATAGAGGAAGAGGGCTCCTTTTGTCCACACCCTCCCCAGAATTGGTTGTTTGTAGATTTTCTGATGATGCCGATTCTAACAGGTGTGAGGTGATACCTCATTGTAGTTTTGATTTGCATTTCTCTAATAATTAGTGCTGTTGAGCAGCTTTTCATGTGCGTCTTGGCCATGTCTGTGTCTCCTTTGAAGAAACGTCTCTTTAGATCTTCTGCCCATTTTTGTATTGGGTTGTTTGTTTTTTTAATATTAAGCTGCATGAGCTGTTTATATATATTGGAGATTAAACCTGTGTCCATTGATTCGTTTGCAACGATTTTCACCCATCCTGAGGGATGCCTTTTTCCATTCCCGTTTTTTTTTAACAAAAAAGGAAAGAAAGGAAAAGAAGCAGAACACTAATGTGCGTAAAATATGCCCTTTGAAACGGTCGTTTTGAAATATGGACGTCCTTTGAAATTTTTGGTCGATATGTGACCCCAGGATTTGTTTTCAGGGCAGGTGTCATTTACAGGCCTGCAATGATTTTGAATATCAACTGACCATTAGCATTGGGATTAAAGCTGCTGTTGTGTGAAACGGCCACAAGGTGGCAGCAGTTCACCCTTACCAAATCTGGTTACTAGGGCAAGAGAGCCTCAGTGGAAGTGGTGTTCTAGATTCGAATTTAGAATGGAATGTGCCAGGAGAAATCCCCTCACGTTTGTCTCACTACATCTTGTTCGTGTTTTTAATTTAATTTTTTTTTATTTTTTATTACAGCAAGTTTGATTACAATGTTTGGCTTGTTGTAGGTGTGGAAGATGTGGTTCTTTTACACATATACAGATGTCTGTTCTTCCTGGGATCCTTTTCCCATGTACGTTATGACAGAATGTTGAGTAGTCCTCTCTTGGTATTCTGTAGGTCTTTGGTGATTATATATGTCACCTGTGTTTGTATATGTCTGTTAACCCCGATATCGTAATGAAACCAATCCTCACACCTTTCCATTGGTGAACCATAAGTTTGTTTAATGAATCTGTGATTGCCCTTCTCCGTGGAAATATCTGCCCTGGTATCCATTTTTAGGTAACACCTCTAAGTGATATGATATGTGTCTTTCACTTTCTGACTTACTACAAGCCACGTGATTACTTCTAGACTCATCTACGGGGCTGCAAATGGCATTTTGTCCTTTTTTCCCTTGGCTTCTCTTCTGCCTTTGCGGGGTCCATTTTCAACATTGTGATTCCCTGAGGGTTGTGGATTAGCTGACCTGGGCAGCCTTACCCTGCCGGCCTGCCCTCCCCAGGTGTGCCTCGTTGAGGTCAATATAAACAGCGCTCCAGGCAGCAATAGCCCCTGAAGCTGTGCCTGACTCCATATTCTCTGCCCCGTCAGCAGTCTCGGGGCTGTGCTGGTGGGAGGGAGTGAGGGGCCACAGCTTTGTGGGTGGCCCGGTGTGAGTGGGGTTCTGCTGGCCTTTCTGCAGGAGATGCCAGGCTGCCGCCTGTAAAGAAGAGGATGTGTCACCCATACCTTGCGCTGGAATTTCTCTCCGGACAGAGGTGAGGAAGGAAAAAAGCAGTGGGGCCCGGGACAGGAGGGGTATCTCAGGCAGGGCAATGGAAAGCTTCTGGAAGAGCGCCCGGGGCCAGGACCACCCTGGCTGGCCTGCAGGCACCAAGTTGGCCTGCGTGCTGTCGCTGGTGTGGCTCCACGGTCCTTCCTCTAGGCTTTCAAGCCCTTGTACATATTCAGGTGTTTTACCTGGAAAGGGTGGGAACAGTTCAGCAGCAGCTGGCCTGGGGCTCAGCTCACGTTTACTCACAGATGCCTCGGCACGGTCCCCCAGCTTTGCAATGAGGATGCTCCTTGCGTGGGGGGTGGGTTGCTGGCTGTAATGGGAGATGGTTCCCCACCTCTGACCAATTTCAGAATTGTTTACCACTGGAGCAAGTGCCCTGATAGGGTTTTCCTCTGTATAACTCCTGGGTTCAGGTTTTTTTTTTCTTTTATGGTTCAAGTTAGATTTTATTCCCCTTTTATGTATTTATAGATATAAGCATGGAAATAATTCATTCCTATAAATACATCTGTGTGACGGGAAGAATTTTTTCTGTTTTATTTTTAAATTTTATTTTTTAAAATTTTGAAATTTAATTTTATTTATGTTTTTATACAGCAGGTTATTATTAGTTATGTATTTTATGCATATACATGTATACAGGTCAATCCCAATCTCCCAACTCATCCCACCACCACCACCCCATGGCTTCCCACACTTGGTGTCCATACGTTTGTTCTCTACCTCTGTGTCTCTATTTCTTCCCTGCAAACCAGTTCATCTGTATCATTTTTAGGCTCCACATATATGCATTAATATACAATATTTGTTTTCCTCTTTCTGAATTACTTCATTCTGTATGACAGTCTCTCGATCCATCGATGTCTCTACAAATGACCCAGTTTCATTCCTTTTTATGGCCGAGTCATATTCCTTTTTATATGTAACACATCTTTATCCATTCATCTGTCTGTGGGCATTTAGGTTGCTTCCATTACCTGGCTATTGTAAATAGTGCTGCAACGAACATTGTGGTGAATGTGCCTTGTTGAAATACGGTTTTCTCTGGGTATATGCCCAGAAGTGGGATTGCTGGATCAGATGGTAATTCTATTTCTAATTTTTTTAAGGAAACTCCATACTGTTCTCCATAGTGACTGTATCAATTTACATTCCCACCAATAGTGGAAGAGGGCTCCTTTTGTCCACACCCTCCCCAGAATTGGTTGTTTGTAGATTTTCTGATGATGCCGATTCTAACAGGTGTGAGGTGATACCTCATTGTAGTTTTGATTTGCATTTCTCTAATAATTAGTGCTGTTGAGCAGCTTTTCATGTGCGTCTTGGCCATGTCTGTGTCTCCTTTGAAGAAACGTCTCTTTAGATCTTCTGCCCATTTTTGTATTGGGTTGTTTGTTTTTTTAATATTAAGCTGCATGAGCTGTTTATATATATTGGAGATTAAACCTGTGTCTATTGATTCGTTTGCAACGATTTTCACCCATCCTGAGGGATGCCTTTTTCCATTCCCGTTTTTTTTTAACAAAAAAGGAAAGAAAGGAAAAGAAGCAGAACACTAATGTGCGTAAAATATGCCCTTTGAAACGGTCGTTTTGAAATATGGACGTCCTTTGAATTTTTTGGTCGATATGTGACCCCAGGATTTGTTTTCAGGGCAGGTGTCATTTACAGGCCTGCAATGATTTTGAATATCAACTGACCATTAGCGTTGGGATTAAAGCTGCTGTTGTGTGAAACGGCCACAAGGTGGCAGCAGTTCACCCTTACCAAATCTGGTTACTAGGGCAAGAGAGCCTCAGTGGAAGTGGTGTTCTAGATTGGAGTTTAGAATGCAATGTGCCAGGAGAAAGCCCCTCAAGTTTGTCTCACTACTTCTTGTTCGTGTTTTTAATTTAAGTTTTTATTTTTTCTTACAGCAAGTTTGATTACAATGTTTGGCTTGTTGTAGGTGTGGAAGATGTGGTTCTTTTACACATATACAGATGACTGTTCTTCTTGGGATCCTTTTCCCATGTACGTTATGACAGAATGTTGAGTAGTCCTCTCTTGGTATTCTGTAGGTCTTTGGTGATTATATATGTCACCTGTGTTTGTATATGTCTGTTAACCCCGATATCGTAATGAAACCAATCCTCACACCTTTCCATTGGTGAACCATAAGTTTGTTTAATGAATCTGTGATTGCCCTTCTCCGTGGAAATATCTGCCCTGGTATCCATTTTTAGGTAACACCTCTATGTGATATGATATGTGCCTTTCACTTTCTGACTTACTACAAGTCACGTGATTACTTCTAGACTCATCTACGGGGCAAATGGCATTTTGTCCTTTTTTCCCTTGGCTTCTCTTCTGCCTTTGCGGGGTCCATTTTCAACAATGTGATTCCCTGAGGGTTGTGGATTAGCTGACCTGGGCAGCCTTACCCTGCCGGCCTGCCCTCCCCAGGTGTGCCTCGTTGAGGTCAATATAAACAGCGCTCCAGGCAGCAATAGCCCCTGAAGCTGTGCCTGACTCCATATTCTCTGCCCCGTCAGCAGTCTCGGGGCTGTGCTGGTGGGAGGGAGTGAGGGGCCACAGCTTTGTGGGTGGCCCGGTGTGAGTGGGGTTCTGCTGGCCTTTCTGCAGGAGATGCCAGGCTGCCGCCTGTAAAGAAGAGGATGTGTCACCCATACCTTGCGCTGGAATTTCTCTCCGGACAGAGGTGAGGAAGGAAAAAAACAGTGGGGCCCGGGACAGGAGGGGTATCTCAGGCAGGGCAATGGAAAGCTTCTGGAAGAGCGCCCGGGGCCAGGACCACCCTGGCTGGCCTGCAGGCACCAAGTTGGCCTGCGTGCTGTCGCTGGTGTGGCTCCACGGTCCTTCCTCTAGGCTTTCAAGCCCTTGTACATATTCAGGTGTTTTACCTGGAAAGGGTGGGAACAGTTCAGCAGCAGCTGGCCTGGGGCTCAGCTCACGTTTACTCACAGATGCCTCGGCACGGTCCCCCAGCTTTGCAATGAGGATGCTCCTTGCGTGGGGGGTGGGTTGCTGGCTGTAATGGGAGATGGTTCCCCACCTCTGACCAATTTCAGAATTGTTTACCACTGGAGCAAGTGCCCTGATAGGGTTTTCCTCTGTATAACTCCTGGGTTCAGGTTTTTTTTTTTCTTTTATGGTTCAAGTTAGATTTTATTCCCCTTTTATGTATTTATAGATATAAGCATGGAAATAATTCATTCCTATAAATACATCTGTGTGACGGGAAGAATTTTTTCTCTTTTATTTATAAATTTTATTTTTTAAAATTTTGAAATTTAATTTTAATTATGTTTTTATACAGCAGGTTATTATTAGTTATGTATTTTATGCATATACATGTATACAGGTCAATCCCAATCACCCAACTCATCCCACCACCACCACCCCATGGCTTCCCACACTTGGTGTCCATACGTTTGTTCTCTACCTCTGTGTCTCTATTTCTTCCCTGCAAACCAGTTCATCTGTATCATTTTTAGGCTCCACATATATGCATTAATATACAATATTTGTTTTCCTCTTTCTGACTTACTTCATTCTGTACGACAGTCTCTCGATCCATCGATGTCTCTACAAATGACCCAGTTTCATTCCTTTTTATGGCCGAGTCATATTCCATTTTATATATGTACCACATCTTTATCCATTCATCTCTCTGTGGGCATTTAGGTTGCTTCCATTACCTGGCTATTGTAAATAGTGCTGCAACGAACATTGTGGTGAATGTGCCTTGTTGAAATACGGTTTTCTCTGGGTATATGCCCAGAAGTGGGATTGCTGGATCCGATGGTAATTCTATTTCTAATTTTTTTAAGGAAACTCCATACTGTTCTCCATAGTGACTGTATCAATTTACATTCCCACCAATAGAGGAAGAGGGCTCCTTTTGTCCACACCCTCCCCAGAATTGGTTGTTTGTAGATTTTCTGATGATGCTGATTCTAACAGGTGTGAGGTGATACCTCATTGTAGTTTTGATTTGCATTTCTCTAATAATTAGTGCTGTTGAGCAGCTTTTCATGTGCGTCTTGGCCATGTCTGTGTCTCCTTTGAAGAAACGTCTCTTTAGATCTTCTGCCCATTTTTGTATTGGGTTGTTTGTTTTTTTAATATTAAGCTGCATGAGCTGTTTATATATATTGGAGATTAAACCTGTGTCCATTGATTCGTTTGCAACGATTTTCACCCATCCTGAGGGATGCCTTTTTCCATTCCCGTTTTTTTTTAACAAAAAAGGAAAGAAAGGAAAAGAAGCAGAACACTAATGTGCGTAAAATATGCCCTTTGAAACGGTCGTTTTGAAATATGGACGTCCTTTGAATTTTTTGGTCGATATGTGACCCCAGGATTTGTTTTCAGGGCAGGTGTCATTTACAGGCCTGCAATGATTTTGAATATCAACTGACCATTAGCATTGGGATTAAAGCTGCTGTTGTGTGAAACGGCCACAAGGTGGCAGCAGTTCACCCTTACCAAATCTGATTACTAGGGCAAGAGAGCCTCAGTGGAAGTGGTGTTCTAGATTCGAATTTAGAATGGAATGTGCCCGGAGAAAGCCCCTCACGTTTGTCTCACTACATCATGTTCATGTTTTTTAATTTAATTTTTTTTTATTTTTTATTACAGCAAGTTTGATTACAATGTTTGGCTTGTTGTAGGTGTGGAAGATGTGGTTCTTTTACACATATACAGATGTCTGTTCTTCCTGGGATCCTTTTCCCATGTACGTTATGACAGAATGTTGAGTAGTCCTCTCTTGGTATTCTGTAGGTCTTTGGTGATTATATATGTCACCTGTGTTTGTATATGTCTGTTAACCCCGATATCGTAATGAAACCAATCCTCACACCTTTCCATTGGTGAACCATAAGTTTGTTTAATGAATCTGTGATTGCCCTTCTCCGTGGAAATATCTGCCCTGGTATCCATTTTTAGGTAACACCTATAAGTGATATGATATGTGTCTTTCACTTTCTGACTTACTACAAGTCACGTGATTAATTCTAGACTCATCTACGGTGCTGCAAATGGCATTGTGTCCTTTTTTCCCTTGGCTTCTCTTCTGCCTTAGCGGGGTCCATTTTCAACAATGTGATTCCCTGAGGGTTGTGGATTAGCTGACCTGGGCAGCCTTATCCTGCCGGCCTGCCCTCCCCAGGTGTGCCTCGTTGAGGTCAATATAAACAGCGCTCCAGGCAGCAATAGCCCCTGAAGCTGTGCCTGACTCCATATTCTCTGCCCCGTCAGCAGTCTTGGGGCTGTGCTGGTGGGAGGGAGTGAGGGGCCACAGCTTTGTGGGTGGCCCGGTGTGAGTGGGGTTCTGCTGGCCTTTCTGCAGGAGATGCCAGGCTGCCGCCTGTAAAGAAGAGGATGTGTCACCCATACCTTCCGCTGGAATTTCTCTCCGGACAGAGGTGAGGAAGGAAAAAAGCAGTGGGGCCCGGGACAGGAGGGGTATCTCAGGCAGGGCAATGGAAAGCTTCTGGAAGAGCGCCCGGGGCCAGGACCACCCTGGCTGGCCTGCAGGCACCAAGTTGGCCTGCGTGCTGTCGCTGGTGTGGCTCCACGGTCCTTCCTCTAGGCTTTCAAGCCCTTGTACATATTCAGGTGTTTTACCTGGAAAGGGTGGGAACAGTTCAGCAGCAGCTGGCCTGGGGCTCAGCTCACGTTTACTCACAGATGCCTCGGCACGGTCCCCCAGCTTTGCAATGAGGACGCTCCTTGCGTGGGGGGTGGGTTGCTGGCTGTAATGGGAGATGGTTCCCCACCTCTGACCAATTTCAGAATTGTTTACCACTGGAGCAAGTGCCCTGATAGGGTTTTCCTCTGTATAACTCCTGGGTTCAGGTTTTTTTTTTTTTCTTTTATGGTTCAAGTTAGATTTTATTCCCCTTTTATGTATTTATAGATATAAGCATGGAAATAATTCATTCCTATAAATACATCTGTGTGACGGGAAGAATTTTTTCTGTTTTATTTTTAAGTATTATTTTTTAAAATTTTGAAATTTAATTTTATTTATGTTTTTATACAGCAGGTTATTATTAGTTATGTATTTTATGCATATACATGTATACAGGTCAATCCCAATCTCCCAACTCATCCCACCACCACCACCCCATGGCTTCCCACACTTGGTGTCCATACGTTTGTTCTCTACCTCTGTGTCTCTATTTCTTCCCTGCAAACCAGTTCATCTGTATCATTTTTAGGCTCCACATATATGCATTAATATACAATATTTGTTTTCCTCTTTCTGACTTACTTCATTCTGTATGACTGTCTCTCGATCCATCGATGTCTCTACAAATGACCCAGTTTCATTCCTTTTTATGGCCGAGTCATATTCCATTTTATATATGTACCACATCTTTATCCATTCATCTGTCTGTGGGCATTTAGGTTGCTTCCATTACCTGGCTATTGTAAATAGTGCTGCAACGAACATTGTGGTGAATGTGCCTTGTTGAAATACGGTTTTCTCTGGGTATATGCCCAGAAGTGGGATTGCTGGATCAGATGGTAATTCTATTTCTAATTTTTTTAAGGAAACTCCATACTGTTCTCCATAGTGACTGTATCAATTTACATTCCCACCAATAGTGGAAGAGGGCTCCTTTTGTCCACACCCTCCCCAGAATTGGTTGTTTGTAGATTTTCTGATGATGCCGATTCTAACAGGTGTGAGGTGATACCTCATTGTAGTTTTGATTTGCATTTCTCTAATAATTAGTGCTGTTGAGCAGCTTTTCATGTGCGTCTTGGCCATGTCTGTGTCTCCTTTGAAGAAACGTCTCTTTTGATCTTCTGCCCATTTTTGTATTGGGTTGTTTGTTTTTTTAATATTAAGCTGCATGAGCTGTTTATATATATTGGAGATTAAACCTGTGTCCATTGATTCGTTTGCAACGATTTTCACCCATCCTGAGGGATGCCTTTTTCCATTCCCGTTTTTTTTAACAAAAAAGGAAAGAAAGGAAAAGAAGCAGAACACTAATGTGCGTAAAATATGCCCTTTGAAACGGTCGTTTTGAAATATGGACGTCCTTTGAATTTTTTGGTCGATATGTGACCCCAGGATTTGTTTTCAGGGCAGGTGTCATTTACAGGCTTGCAATGATTTTGAATATCAACTGACCATTAGCATTGGGATTAAAGCTGCTGTTGTGTGAAACGGCCACAAGGTGTCAGCAGTTCACCCTTACCAAATCTGGTTACTAGGGCAAGAGAGCCTCAGTGGAAGTCGTGTTCTAGATTGGAGTTAAGAATGGAATGTGCCAGGAGAAAGCCCCTCAAGTTTGTCTCACTACTTCTTCTTCGTGTTTTTATTTTAAGTTTTTAATTTTTATTACAGCAAGTTTGATTACAATGTTTGGCTTGTTGTAGGTGTGGAAGATGTGGTTCTTTTACACATATACAGATGACTGTTCTTCTTGGGATCCTTTTCCCATGTACGTTATGACAGAATGTTGAGTAGTCCTCTCTTGGTATTCTGTAGGTCTTTGGTGATTATATATGTCACCTGTGTTTGTATATGTCTGTTAAACCCAATATCGTAAAGAAACCAATCCTCACACCTTTCCATTGGTGAACCATAAGTTTGTTTAATGAATCTGTGATTGCCCTTCTCCGTGGAAATATCTGCCCTGGTATCCATTTTTAGGTAACACCTCTATGTGATATGATATGTGCCTTTCACTTTCTGACTTACTACAAGTCACGTGATTACTTCTAGACTCATCTACGGGGCAAATGGCATTTTGTCCTTTTTTCCCTTGGCTTCTCTTCTGCCTTTGCGGGGTCCATTTTCAACAATGTGATTCCCTGAGGGTTGTGGATTAGCTGACCTGGGCAACCTTACCCTGCTGGCCTGCCCTCCCCAGGTGTGCCTCGTTGAGGTCAATATAAACAGCGCTCCAGGCAGCAATAGCCCCTGAAGCTGTGCCTGACTCCATATTCTCTGCCCCGTCAGCAGTCTCGGGGCTGTGCTGGTGGGAGGGAGTGAGGGGCCACAGCTTTGTGGGTGGCCCGGTGTGAGTGGGGTTCTGCTGGCCTTTCTGCAGGAGATGCCAGGCTGCCGCCTGTAAAGAAGAGGATGTGTCACCCATACCTTCCGCTGGAATTTCTCTCCGGACAGAGGTGAGGAAGGAAAAAAGCAGTGGGGCCCGGGACAGGAGGGGTATCTCAGGCAGGGCAATGGAAAGCTTCTGGAAGAGCGCCCGGGGCCAGGACCACCCTGGCTGGCCTGCAGGCACCAAGTTGGCCTGCGTGCTGTCGCTGGTGTGGCTCCACGGTCCTTCCTCTAGGCTTTCAAGCCCTTGTACATATTCAGGTGTTTTACCTGGAAAGGGTGGGAACAGTTCAGCAGCAGCTGGCCTGGGGCTCAGCTCACGTTTACTCACAGATGCCTCGGCACGGTCCCCCAGCTTTGCAATGAGGACACTCCTTGCGTGGGGGGTGGGTTGCTGGCTGTAATGGGAGATGGTTCCCCACCTCTGACCAATTTCAGAGTTGTTTACCACTGGAGCAAGTGCCCTTATAGGGTTTTCCTCTGTATAACTCCTGGGTTCAGGTTTTTTTTTTCTTTTATGGTTCAAGTTAGATTTTATTCCCCTTTTATGTATTTATAGATATAAGCATGGAAATAATTCATTCCTATAAATACATCTGTGTGACGGGAAGAATTTTTTCTGTTTTATTTTTAAATTTTATTTTTTAAAATTTTGAAATTTAATTTTATTTATGTTTTTATACAGCAGGTTATTATTAGTTATGTATTTTATGCATATACATGTATACAGGTCAATCCCAATCTCCCAACTCATCCCACCACCACCACCCCATGGCTTCCCACACTTGGTGTCCATACGTTTGTTCTCTACCTCTGTGTCTCTATTTCTTCCCTGCAAACCAGTTCATCTGTATCATTTTTAGGCTCCACATATATGCATTAATATACAATATTTGTTTTCCTCTTTCTGACTTACTTCATTCTGTATGACAGTCTCTCGATCCATCGATGTCTCTACAAATGACCCAGTTTCATTCCGTTTTATGGCCGAGTAATATTCCATTTTATATATGTACCACATCTTTATCCATTCATCTGTCTGTGGGCATTTAGGTTGCTTCCATTACCTGGCTATTGTAAATAGTGCTGCAACGAACATTGTGGTGAATGTGCCTTTTTGAAATACGGTTTTCTCTGGGAATATGCCCAGAAGTGGGATTGCTGGATCAGATGGTAATTCTATTTCTATTTTTTTTAAGGAAACTCCATACTGTTCTCCATAGTGACTGTATCAATTTACATTCCCACCAATAGTGGAAGAGGGCTCCTTTTGTCCACACCCTCCCCAGAATTGGTTGTTTGTAGATTTTCTGATGATGCCGATTCTAACAGGTGTGAGGTGATACCTCATTGTAGTTTTGATTTGCATTTCTCTAATAATTAGTGCTGTTGAGCAGCTTTTCATGTGCGTCTTGGCCATCTCTGTGTCTCCTTTGAAGAAACGTCTCTTTAGATCTTCTGCCCATTTTTTTTGGGTTGTTTGTTTTTTTAATATTAAGCTGCATGAGCTGTTTATATATATTGGAGATTAAACCTCTGTCCATTGATTCGTCTGCAACGATTTTCGCCCATTCTGAGGGATGCCTTTTTCCTTTCCCGTGTTTTTTAACAAAAAAGGAAAGAAAGGAAAAGAAGCAGAACACTAATGTGCGTAAAATATGCCTTTTGAAACGGTCGTTTTGAAATATGGACGTCCTTTGAATTTTTTGGTCGATATGTGACCCCAGGATTTGTTTTCAGGGCAGGTGTCATTTACAGGCCTGCAATGATTTTGAATATCAACTGACCATTAGCGTTGGGATTAAAGCTGCTGTTGTGTGAAACGGCCACAAGGTGGTAGCAGTTCACCCTTACCAAATCTGGTTACTAGGGCAAGAGAGCCTCAGTGGAAGTGGTGTTCTAGATTCGAATTTAGAATGGAATGTGCCAGGAGAAAGCCCCTCACGTTTGTCTCACTACATCTTGTTCGTGTTTTTAATTTAATTTTTTTTTATTTTTTATTACAGCAAGTTTGATTACAATGTTTGGCTTGTTGTAGGTGTGGAAGATGTGTTTATTTTACACATATACAGATGTCAGTTCTTCCTGGGATCCTTTTCCCATGTAGGTTATGACAGAATGTTGAGTAGTCCTCTCTTGGTATTCTGTAGGTCTTTGGTGATTATATATGTCACCTGTGTTTGTATATGTCTGTTAACCCCGATATCGTAATGAAACCAATCCTCACACCTTTCCATTGGTGAACCATAAGTTTGTTTAATGAATCTGTGATTGCCCTTCTCCGTGGAAATATCTGCCCTTGTATCCATTTTTAGGTAACACCTCTATGTGATATGATATGTGCCTTTCACTTTCTGACTTACTACAAGTCACGTGATTACTTCTAGACTCATCTACGGGGCAAATGGCATTTTGTCCTTTTTTCCCTTGGCTTCTCTTCTGCCTTTGTGGGGTCCATTTTCAACAATGTGATTCCCTGAGGGTTGTGGATTAGCTGACCTGGGCAGCCTTACCCTGCCGGCCTGCCCTCCCCAGGTGTGCCTCGTTGAGGTCAATATAAACAGCGCTCCAGGCAGCAATAGCCCCTGAAGCTGTGCCTGACTCCATATTCTCTGCCCCGTCAGCAGTCTCGGGGCTGTGCTGGTGGGAGGGAGTGAGGGGCCACAGCTTTGTGGGTGGCCCGGTGTGAGTGGGGTTCTGCTGGCCTTTCTGCAGGAGATGCCAGGCTGCCGCCTGTAAAGAAGAGGATGTGTCACCCATACCTTCCGCTGGAATTTCTCTCCGGACAGAGGTGAGGAAGGAAAAAAGCAGTGGGGCCCGGGACAGGAGGGGTATCTCAGGCAGGGCAATGGAAAGCTTCTGGAAGAGCGCCCGGGGCCAGGACCACCCTGGCTGGCCTGCAGGCACCAAGTTGGCCTGCGTGCTGTCGCTGGTGTGGCTCCACGGTCCTTCCTCTAGGCTTTCAAGCCCTTGTACATATTCAGGTGTTTTACCTGGAAAGGGTGGGAACAGTTCAGCAGCAGCTGGCCTGGGGCTCAGCTCACGTTTACTCACAGATGCCTCGGCACGGTCCCCCAGCTTTGCAATGAGGACGCTCCTTGCGTGGGGGGTGGGTTGCTGGCTGTAATGGGAGATGGTTCCCCACCTCTGACCAATTTCAGAATTGTTTACCACTGGAGCAAGTGCCCTGATAGGGTTTTCCTCTGTATAACTCCTGGGTTCAGGTTTTTTTTTTTTTTCTTTTATGGTTCAAGTTAGATTTTATTCCCCTTTTATGTATTTATAGATATAAGCATGGAAATAATTCATTCCTATAAATACATCTGTGTGACGGGAAGAATTTTTTCTGTTTTATTTTTAAATTTTATTTTTTAAAATTTTGAAATTTAATTTTATTTATGTTTTTATACAGCAGGTTATTATTAGTTATGTATTTTATGCATATACATGTATACAGGTCAATCCCAATCTCCCAACTCATCCCACCACCACCACCCCATGGCTTCCCACACTTGGTGTCCATACGTTTGTTCTCTACCTCTGTGTCTCTATTTCTTCCCTGCAAACCAGTTCATCTGTATCATTTTTAGGCTCCACATATATGCATTAATATACAATATTTGTTTTCCTCTTTCTGACTTACTTCATTCTGTATGACAGTCTCTCGATCCATCGATGTCTCTACAAATGACCCAGTTTCATTCCTTTTTATGGCCGAGTCATATTCCATTTTATATATGTACCACATCTTTATCCATTCATCTGTCTGTGGGCATTTAGGTTGCTTCCATTACCTGGCTATTGTAAATAGTGCTGCAACGAACATTGTGGTGAATGTGCCTTTTTGAAATACGGTTTTCTCTGGGTATATGCCCAGAAGTGGGATTGCTGGATCAGATGGTAATTCTATTTCTAATTTTTTTAAGGAAACTCCATACTGTTCTCCATAGTGACTGTATCAATTTACATTCCCACCAATAGTGGAAGAGGGCTCCTTTTGTCCACACCCTCCCCAGAATTGGTTGTTTGTAGATTTTCTGATGATGCCGATTCTAACAGGTGTGAGGTGATACCTCATTGTAGTTTTGATTTGCATTTCTCTAATAATTAGTGCTGTTGAGCAGCTTTTCATGTGCGTCTTGGCCATGTCTGTGTCTCCTTTGAAGAAACGTCTCTTTAGATCTTCTGCCCATTTTTGTATTGGGTTGTTTGTTTTTTTAATATTAAGCTGCATGAGCTGTTTATATATATTGGAGATTAAACCTGTGTCCATTGATTCGTTTGCAACGATTTTCACCCATCCTGAGGGATGCCTTTTTCCATTCCCGTTTTTTTTTTAACAAAAAAGGAAAGAAAGGAAAAGAAGCAGAACACTAATGTGCGTAAAATATGCCCTTTGAAACGGTCGTTTTGAAATATGGACGTCCTTTGAATTTTTTGGTCGATATGTGACCCCAGGATTTGTTTTCAGGGCAGGTGTCATTTACAGGCCTGCAATGATTTTGAATATCAACTGACCATTAGCGTTGGGATTAAAGCTGCTGTTGTGTGAAACGGCCACAAGGTGGCAGCAGTTCACCCTTACCAAATCTGGTTACTAGGGCAAGAGAGCCTCAGTGGAAGTGGTGTTCTTGATTGGAGTTTAGAATGGAATGTGCCAGGAGAAAGCCCCTCACGTTTGTCTCACTACTTCTTGTTCGTGTTTTTAATTTAAGTTTTTATTTTTTATTACAGCAAGTTTGATTACAATGTTTGGCTTGTTGTAGGTGTGGAAGATGTGGTTCTTTTACACATATACAGATGACTGTTCTTCTTGGGATCCTTTTCCCATGTACGTTATGACAGAATGTTGAGTAGTCCTCTCTTGGTATTCTGTAGGTCTTTGGTGATTATATATGTCACCTGTGTTTGTATATGTCTGTTAACCCCGATATCGTAATGAAACCAATCCTCACACCTTTCCATTGGTGAACCATAAGTTTGTTTAATGAATCTGTGATTGCCCTTCTCCGTGGAAATATCTGCCCTGGTATCCAGTTTTAGGTAACACCTCTATGTGATATGATATGTGCCTTTCACTTTCTGACTTACTACAAGTCACGTGATTACTTCTAGACTCATCTACGGGGCAAATGGCATTTTGTCCTTTTTTCCCTTGGCTTCTCTTCTGCCTTTGCGGGGTCCATTTTCAACAATGTGATTCCCTGAGGGTTGTGGATTAGCTGACCTGGGCAGCCTTACCCTGCCGGCCTGCCCTCCCCAGGTGTGCCTCGTTGAGGTCAATATAAACAGCGCTCCAGGCAGCAATAGCCCCTGAAGCTGTGCCTGACTCCATATTCTCTGCCCCGTCAGCAGTCTCGGGGCTGTGCTGGTGGGAGGGAGTGAGGGGCCACAGCTTTGTGGGTGGCCCGGTGTGAGTGGGGTTCTGCTGGCCTTTCTGCAGGAGATGCCAGGCTGCCGCCTGTAAAGAAGAGGATGTGTCACCCATACCTTCCGCTGGAATTTCTCTCCGGACAGAGGTGAGGAAGGAAAAAAGCAGTGGGGCCCGGGACAGGAGGGGTATCTCAGGCAGGGCAATGGAAAGCTTCTGGAAGAGCGCCCGGGGCCAGGACCACCCTGGCTGGCCTGCAGGCACCAAGTTGGCCTGCGTGCTGTCGCTGGTGTGGCTCCACGGTCCTTCCTCTAGGCTTTCAAGCCCTTGTACATATTCAGGTGTTTTACCTGGAAAGGGTGGGAACAGTTCAGCAGCAGCTGGCCTGGGGCTCAGCTCACGTTTACTCACAGATGCCTCGGCACGGTCCCCCAGCTTTGCAATGAGGACGCTCCTTGCGTGGGGGGTGGGTTGCTGGCTGTAATGGGAGATGGTTCCCCACCTCTGACCAATTTCAGAATTGTTTACCACTGGAGCAAGTGCCCTGATAGGGTTTTCCTCTGTATAACTCCTGGGTTCAGGTTTTTTTTTTTTTCTTTTATGGTTCAAGTTAGATTTTATTCCCCTTTTATGTATTTATAGATATAAGCATGGAAATAATTCATTCCTATAAATACATCTGTGTGACGGGAAGAATTTTTTCTGTTTTATTTTTAAATTTTATTTTTTAAAATTTTGAAATTTAATTTTATTTATGTTTTTATACAGCAGGTTATTATTAGTTATGTATTTTATGCATATACATGTATACAGGTCAATCCCAATCTCCCAACTCATCCCACCACCACCACCCCATGGCTTCCCACACTTGGTGTCCATACGTTTGTTCTCTACCTCTGTGTCTCTATTTCTTCCCTGCAAACCAGTTCATGTGTATCATTTTTAGGCTCCACATATATGCATTAATATACAATATTTGTTTTCCTCTTTCTGACTTACTTCATTCTGTATGACAGTCTCTCGATCCATCGATGTCTCTACAAATGACCCAGTTTCATTCCTTTTTATGGCCGAGTCATATTCCTTTTTATATGTAACACATCTTTATCCATTCATCTGTCTGTGGGCATTTAGGTTGCTTCCATTACCTGGCTATTGTAAATAGTGCTGCAACGAACATTGTGGTGAATGTGCCTTGTTGAAATACGGTTTTCTCTGGGTATATGCCCAGAAGTGGGATTGCTGGATCAGATGGTAATTCTATTTCTAATTTTTTTAAGGAAACTCCATACTGTTCTCCATAGTGACTGTATCAATTTACATTCCCACCAATAGTGGAAGAGGGCTCCTTTTGTCCACACCCTCCCCAGAATTGGTTGTTTGTAGATTTTCTGATGATGCCGATTCTAACAGGTGTGAGGTGATACCTCATTGTAGTTTTGATTTGCATTTCTCTAATAATTAGTGCTGTTGAGCAGCTTTTCATGTGCGTCTTGGCCATGTCTGTGTCTCCTTTGAAGAAACGTCTCTTTAGATCTTCTGCCCATTTTTGTATTGGGTTGTTTGTTTTTTTAATATTAAGCTGCATGAGCTGTTTATATATATTGGAGATTAAACCTGTGTCCATTGATTCGTTTGCAACGATTTTCACCCATCCTGAGGGATGCCTTTTTCCATTCCCGTTTTTTTTTAACAAAAAAGGAAAGAAAGGAAAAGAAGCAGAACACTAATGTGCGTAAAATATGCCCTTTGAAACGGTCGTTTTGAAATATGGACGTCCTTTGAATTTTTTGGTCGATATGTGACCCCAGGATTTGTTTTCAGGGCAGGTGTCATTTACAGGCCTGCAATGATTTTGAATATCAACTGACCATTAGCGTTGGGATTAAAGCTGCTGTTGTGTGAAACGGCCACAAGGTGGCAGCAGTTCACCCTTACCAAATCTGGTTACTAGGGCAAGAGAGCCTCAGTGGAAGTGGTGTTCTAGATTGGAGTTTACAATGCAATGTGCCAGGAGAAAGCCCCTCAAGTTTGTCTCACTACTTCTTGTTCGTGTTTTTAATTTAAGTTTTTATTTTTTATTACAGCAAGTTTGATTACAATGTTTCGCTTGTTGTAGGTGTGGAAGATGTGGTTCTTTTACACATAAACAGATGACTGTTCTTCTTGGGATCCTTTTCCCATGTACGTTATGACAGAATGTTGAGTAGTCCTCTCTTGGTATTCTGTAGGTCTTTGGTGATTATATATGTCACCTGTGTTTGTATATGTCTGTTAACCCCGATATCGTAATGAAACCAATCCTCACACCTTTCCATTGGTGAACCATAAGTTTGTTTAATGAATCTGTGATTGCCCTTCTCCGTGGAAATATCTGCCCTGGTATCCAGTTTTAGGTAACACCTCTATGTGATATGATATGTGCCTTTCACTTTCTGACTTACTACAAGTCACGTGATTACTTCTAGACTCATCTACGGGGCAAATGGCATTTTGTCCTTTTTTCCCTTGGCTTCTCTTCTGCCTTTGCGGGGTCCATTTTCAACAATGTGATTCCCTGAGGGTTGTGGATTAGCTGACCTGGGCAGCCTTACCCTGCTGGCCTGCCCTCCCCAGGTGTGCCTCGTTGAGGTCAATATAAACAGCGCTCCAGGCAGCAATAGCCCCTGAAGCTGTGCCTGACTCCATATTCTCTGCCCCGTCAGCAGTCTCGGGGCTGTGCTGGTGGGAGGGAGTGAGGGGCCACAGCTTTGTGGGTGGCCCGGTGTGAGTGGGGTTCTGCTGGCCTTTCTGCAGGAGATGCCAGGCTGCCGCCTGTAAAGAAGAGGATGTGTCACCCATACCTTCCGCTGGAATTTCTCTCCGGACAGAGGTGAGGAAGGAAAAAAGCAGTGGGGCCCGGGACAGGAGGGGTATCTCAGGCAGGGCAATGGAAAGCTTCTGGAAGAGCGCCCGGGGCCAGGACCACCCTGGCTGGCCTGCAGGCACCAAGTTGGCCTGCGTGCTGTCGCTGGTGTGGCTCCACGGTCCTTCCTCTAGGCTTTCAAGCCCTTGTACATATTCAGGTGTTTTACCTGGAAAGGGTGGGAACAGTTCAGCAGCAGCTGGCCTGGGGCTCAGCTCACGTTTACTCACAGATGCCTCGGCACGGTCCCCCAGCTTTGCAATGAGGACGCTCCTTGCGTGGGGGGTGGGTTGCTGGCTGTATGGGAGATGGTTCCCCACCTCTGACCAATTTCAGAATTGTTTACCACTGGAGCATGTGCCCTGATAGGGTTTTCCTCTGTATAACTCCTGGGTTCAGGTTTTTTTTTCTTTTATGGTTCAAGTTAGATTTTATTCCCCTTTTATGTATTTATAGATATAAGCATGGAAATAATTCATTCCTGTAAATACATCTGTGTGACGGGAAGAATTTTTTCTGTTTTATTTTTAAATTTTATTTTTTAAAATTTTGAAATTTAATTTTATTTATGTTTTTATACAGCAGGTTATTATTAGTTATGTATTTTATGCATATACATGTATACAGGTCAATCCCAATCTCCCAACTCATCCCACCACCACCACCCCATGGCTTCCCACACTTGGTGTCCATACGTTTGTTCTCTACCTCTGTGTCTCTATTTCTTCCCTTCAAATCAGTTCATCTGTATCATTTTTAGGCTCCACATATATGCATTAATATACAATATTTGTTTTCCTCTTTCTGACTTACTTCATTCTGTATGACAGTCTCTCGATCCATCGATGTCTCTACAAATGACCCAGTTTCATTCCTTTTTATGGCCGAGTCATATTCCATTTTATATATGTACCACATCTTTATCCATTCATCTGTCTGTGGGCATTTAGGTTGCTTCCATTACCTGGCTATTGTAAATAGTGCTGCAACGAATATTGTGGTGAATGTGCCTTGTTGAAATACGGTTTTCTCTGGGTATATGCCCAGAAGTGGGATTGCTGGATCAGATGGTAATTCTATTTCTAATTTTTTTAAGGAAACTCCATACTGTTCTCCATAGTGACTGTATCAATTTACATTCCCACCAATAGTGGAAGAGGGCTCCTTTTGTCCACACCCTCCCCAGAATTGGTTGTTTGTAGATTTTCTGATGATGCCGATTCTAACAGGTGTGAGGTGATACCTCATTGTAGTTTTGATTTGCATTTCTCTAATAATTAGTGCTGTTGAGCCGCTTTTCATGTGCGTCTTGGCCATGTCTGTGTCTCCTTTGAAGAAACGTCTCTTTAGATCTTCTGCCCATTTTTGTATTGGGTTGTTTGTTTTTTTAATATTAAGCTGCATGAGCTGTTTATATATATTGGAGATTAAACCTGTGTCCATTGATTCGTTTGCAACGATTTTCACCCATCCTGAGGGATGCCTTTTTCCATTCCCGTTTTTTTTTAACAAAAAAGGAAAGAAAGGAAAAGAAGCAGAACACTAATGTGCGTAAAATATGCCCTTTGAAACGGTCGTTTTGAAATATGGACGTCCTTTGAATTTTTTGGTCGATATGTGACCCCAGGATTTGTTTTCAGGGCAGGTGTCATTTACAGGCCTGCAATGATTTTGAATATCAACTGACCATTAGCGTTGGGATTAAAGCTGCTGTTGTGTGAAACGGCCACAAGGTGGCAGCAGTTCACCCTTACCAAATCTGGTTACTAGGGCAAGAGAGCCTCAGTGGAAGTGGTGTTCTAGATTGGAGTTTAGAATGCAATGTGCCAGGAGAAAGCCCCTCAAGTTTGTCTCACTACTTCTTGTTCGTGTTTTTAATTTAAGTTTTTATTTTTTATTACAGCAAGTTTGATTACAATGTTTGGCTTGTTGTAGGTGTGGAAGATGTGGTTCTTTTACACATAAACAGATGACTGTTCTTCTTGGGATCCTTTTCCCATGTACGTTATGACAGAATGTTGAGTAGTCCTCTCTTGGTATTCTGTAGGTCTTTGGTGATTATATATGTCACCTGTGTTTGTATATGTCTGTTAACCCCGATATCGTAATGAAACCAATCCTCACACCTTTCCATTGGTGAACCATAAGTTTGTTTAATGAATCTGTGATTGCCCTTCTCCGTGGAAATATCTGCCCTGGTATCCATTTTTAGGTAACACCTCTATGTGATATGATATATGTCTTTCACTTTCTGACTTACTACAAGTCACGTGATTACTTCTAGACTCATCTACGGGGCAAATGGCATTTTGTCCTTTTTTCCCTTGGCTTCTCTTCTGCCTTTGCGGGGTCCATTTTCAACAATGTGATTCCCTGAGGGTTGTGGATTAGCTGACCTGGGCAGCCTTACCCTGCCGGCCTGCCCTCCCCAGGTGTGCCTCGTTGAGGTCAATATAAACAGCGCTCCAGGCAGCAATAGCCCCTGAAGCTGTGCCTGACTCCATATTCTCTGCCCCGTCAGCAGTCTCGGGGCTGTGCTGGTGGGAGGGAGTGAGGGGCCACAGCTTTGTGGGTGGCCCGGTGTGAGTGGGGTTCTGCTGGCCTTTCTGCAGGAGATGCCAGGCTGCCGCCTGTAAAGAAGAGGATGTGTCACCCATACCTTCTGCTGGAATTTCTCTCCGGACAGAGGTGAGGAAGGAAAAAAGCAGTGGGGGCCGGGACAGGAGGGGTATCTCAGGCAGGGCAATGGAAAGCTTCTGGAAGAGCGCCCGGGGCCAGGACCACCCTGGCTGGCCTGCAGGCACCAAGTTGGCCTGCGTGCTGTCGCTGGTGTGGCTCCACGGTCCTTCCTCTAGGCTTTCAAGCCCTTGTACATATTCAGGTGTTTTACCTGGAAAGGGTGGGAACAGTTCAGCAGCAGCTGGCCTGGGGCTCAGCTCACGTTTACTCACAGATGCCTCGGCACTGTCCCCCAGCTTTGCAATGAGGACGCTCCTTGCGTGGGGGGTGGGTTGCTGGCTGTAATGGGAGATGGTTCCCCACCTCTGACCAATTTCAGAATTGTTTACCACTGGAGCAAGTGCCCTGATAGGGTTTTCCTCTGTATAACTCCTGGGTTCAGGTTTTTTTTTTTTTCTTTTATGGTTCAAGTTAGATTTTATTCCCCTTTTATGTATTTATAGATATAAGCATGGAAATAATTCATTCCTATAAATACATCTGTGTGACGGGAAGAATTTTTTCTGTTTTATTTTTAAATTTTATTTTTTAAAATTTTGAAATTTAATTTTATTTATGTTTTTATACAGCAGGTTATTATTAGTTATGTATTTTATGCATATACATGTATACAGGTCAATCCCAATCTCCCAACTCATCCCACCACCACCACCCCATGGCTTCCCACACTTGGTGTCCATACGTTTGTTCTCTACCTCTGTGTCTCTATTTCTTCCCTGCAAACCAGTTCATCTGTATCATTTTTAGGCTCCACATATATGCATTAATATACAATATTTGTTTTCCTCTTTCTGACTTACTTCATTCTGTATGACAGTCTCTCGATCCATCGATGTCTCTACAAATGACCCAGTTTCATTCCTTTTTATGGCCGAGTCATATTCCATTTTATATATGTACCACATCTTTATCCATTCATCTGTCTGTGGGCATTTAGGTTGCTTCCATTACCTGGCTATTGTAAATAGTGCTGCAACGAACATTGTGGTGAATGTGCCTTGTTGAAATACGGTTTTCTCTGGGTATATGCCCAGAAGTGGGATTGCTGGATCAGATGGTAATTCTATTTCTAATTTTTTTAAGGAAACTCCATACTGTTCTCCATAGTGACTGTATCAATTTACATTCCCACCAATAGTGGAAGAGGGCTCCTTTTGTCCACACCCTCCCCAGAATTGGTTGTTTGTAGATTTTCTGATGATGCCGATTCTAACAGGTGTGAGGTGATACCTCATTGTAGTTTTGATTTGCATTTCTCTAATAATTAGTGCTGTTGAGCAGCTTTTCATGTGCGTCTTGGCCATGTCTGTGTCTCCTTTGAAGAAACGTCTCTTTAGATCTTCTGCCCATTTTTGTATTGGGTTGTTTGTTTTTTTTAATATTAAGCTGCATGAGCTGTTTATATATATTGGAGATTAAACCTGTGTCCATTGATTCGTTTGCAACGATTTTCACCCATCCTGAGGGATGCCTTTTTCCATTCCCGTTTTTTTTTAACAAAAAAGGAAAGAAAGGAAAAGAAGCAGAACACTAATGTGCGTAAAATATGCCCTTTGAAACGGTCGTTTTGAAATATGGACGTCCTTTGAATTTTTTGGTCGATATGTGACCCCAGGATTTGTTTTCAGGGCAGGTGTCATTTACAGGCCTGCAATGATTTTGAATATCAACTGACCATTAGCGTTGGGATTAAAGCTGCTGTTGTGTGAAACGGCCACAAGGTGGCAGCAGTTCACCCTTACCAAATCTGGTTACTAGGGCAAGAGAGCCTCAGTGGAAGTGGTGTTCTAGATTGGAGTTTAGAATGGAATGTGCCAGGAGAAAGCCCCTCAAGTTTGTCTCACTACTTCTTGTTCGTGTTTTTAATTTAAGTTTTATTTTTTTATTACAGCAAGTTTGATTACAATGTTTGGCTTGTTGTAGGTGTGGAAGATGTGGTTCTTTTACACATATACAGATGACTGTTCTTCTTGGGATCCTTTTCCCATGTACGTTATGACAGAATGTTGAGTAGTCCTCTCTTGGTATTCTGTAGGTCTTTGGTGATTATATATGTCACCTGTGTTTGTATATGTCTGTTAACCCCGATATCGTAATGAAACCAATCCTCACACCTTTCCATTGGTGAACCATAAGTTTGTTTAATGAATCTGTGATTGCCCTTCTCCGTGGAAATATCTGCCCTGGTATCCATTTTTAGGTAACACCTCTATGTGATATGATATGTGTCTTTCACTTTCTGACTTACTACAAGTCACGTGATTACTTCTAGACTCATCTACGGGGCAAATGGCATTTTGTCCTTTTTTCCCTTGGCTTCTCTTCTGCCTTTGCGGGGTCCATTTTCAACAATGTGATTCCCTGAGGGTTGTGGATTAGCTGACCTGGGCAGCCTTACCCTGCCGGCCTGCCCTCCCCATGTGTGCCTCGTTGAGGTCAATATAAACAGCGCTCCAGGCAGCAATAGCCCCTGAAGCTGTGCCTGACTCCATATTCTCTGCCCCGTCAGCAGTCTCGGGGCTGTGCTGGTGGGAGGGAGTGAGGGGCCACAGCTTTGTGGGTGGCCCGGTGTGAGTGGGGTTCTACTGGCCTTTCTGCAGGAGATGCCAGGCTGCCGCCTGTAAAGAAGAGGATGTGTCACCCATACATTCTGCTGGAATTTCTCTCCGGACAGAGGTGAGGAAGGAAAAAAGCAGTGGGGGCCGGGACAGGAGGGGTATCTCAGGCAGGGCAATGGAAAGCTTCTGGAAGAGCGCCCGGGGCCAGGACCACCCTGGCTGGCCTGCAGGCACCAAGTTGGCCTGCGTGCTGTCGCTGGTGTGGCTCCACGGTCCTTCCTCTAGGCTTTCAAGCCCTTGTACATATTCAGGTGTTTTACCTGGAAAGGGTGGGAACAGTTCAGCAGCAGCTGGCCTGGGGCTCAGCTCACGTTTACTCACAGATGCCTCGGGACGGTCCCCCAGCTTTGCAATGAGGACGCTCCTTGCGTGGGGGGTGGGTTGCTGGCTGTAATGGGAGATGGTTCCCCACCTCTGACCAATTTCAGAATTGTTTACCACTGGAGCAAGTGCCCTGATAGGGTTTTCCTCTGTATAACTCCTGGGTTCAGGTTTTTTTTTTTTCTTTTATGGTTCAAGTTAGATTTTATTCCCCTTTTATGTATTTATAGATATAAGCATGGAAATAATTCATTCCTATAAATACATCTGTGTGACGGGAAGAATTTTTTCTGTTTTATTTTTAAATTTTATTTTTTAAAATTTTGAAATTTAATTTTATTTATGTTTTTATACAGCAGGTTATTATTAGTTATGTATTTTATGCATATACATGTATACAGGTCAATCCCAATCTCCCAACTCATCCCACCACCACCACCCCATGGCTTCCCACACTTGGTGTCCATACGTTTGTTCTCTACCTCTGTGTCTCTATTTCTTCCCTGCAAACCAGTTCATCTGTATCATTTTTAGGCTCCACATATATGCATTAATATACAATATTTGTTTTCCTCTTTCTGACTTACTTCATTCTGTATGACAGTCTCTCGATCCATCGATGTCTCTACAAATGACCCAGTTTCATTCCTTTTTATGGCCGAGTCATATTCCATTTTATATATGTACCACATCTTTATCCATTCATCTGTCTGTGGGCATTTAGGTTGCTTCCATTACCTGGCTATTGTAAATAGTGCTGCAACGAACATTGTGGTGAATGTGCCTTGTTGAAATACGGTTTTCTCTGGGTATATGCCCAGAAGTGGGATTGCTGGATCAGGTGGTAATTCTATTTCTAATTTTTTTAAGGAAACTCCATACTGTTCTCCATAGTGACTGTATCAATTTACATTCCCACCAATAGTGGAAGAGGGCTCCTTTTGTCCACACCCTCCCCAGAATTGGTTGTTTGTAGATTTTCTGATGATGCCGATTCTAACAGGTGTGAGGTGATACCTCATTGTAGTTTTGATTTGCATTTCTCTAATAATTAGTGCTGTTGAGCAGCTTTTCATGTGCGTCTTGGCCATGTCTGTGTCTCCTTTGAAGAAACGTCTCTTTAGATCTTCTGCCCATTTTTGTATTGGGTTGTTTGTTTTTTTAATATTAAGCTGCATGAGCTGTTTATATATATTGGAGATTAAACCTGTGTCCATTGATTCGTTTGCAACGATTTTCACCCATCCTGAGGGATGCCTTTTTCCATTCCCGTTTTTTTTTAACAAAAAAGGAAAGAAAGGAAAAGAAGCAGAACACTAATGTGCGTAAAATATGCCCTTTGAAACGGTCGTTTTGAAATATGGACGTCCTTTGAATTTTTTGGTCGATATGTGACCCCAGGATTTGTTTTCAGGGCAGGTGTCATTTACAGGCCTGCAATGATTTTGAATATCAACTGACCATTAGCGTTGGGATTAAAGCTGCTGTTGTGTGAAACGGCCACAAGGTGGCAGCAGTTCACCCTTACCAAATCTGGTTACTAGGGCAAGAGAGCCTCAGTGGAAGTGGTGTTCTAGATTGGAGTTTAGAATGCAATGTGCCAGGAGAAAGCCCCTCAAGTTTGTCTCACTACTTCTTGTTCGTGTTTTTAATTTAAGTTTTTATTTTTTATTACAGCAAGTTTGATTACAATGTTTGGCTTGTTGTAGGTGTGGAAGATGTGGTTCTTTTACACATATACAGATGACTGTTCTTCTTGGGATCCTTTTCCCATGTACGTTATGACAGAATGTTGAGTAGTCCTCTCTTGGTATTCTGTAGGTCTTTGGTGATTATATATGTCACCTGTGTTTGTATATGTCTGTTAACCCCGATATCGTAATGAAACCAATCCTCACACCTTTCCATTGGTGAACCATAAGTTTGTTTAATGAATCTGTGATTGCCCTTCTCCGTGGAAATATCTGCCCTGGTATCCATTTTTAGGTAACACCTCTATGTGATATGATATGTGTCTTTCACTTTCTGACTTACTACAAGTCACGTGATTACTTCTAGACTCATCTACGGGGCAAATGGCATTTTGTCCTTTTTTCCCTTGGCTTCTCTTCTGCCTTTGCGGGGTCCATTTTCAACAATGTGATTCCCTGAGGGTTGTGGATTAGCTGACCTGGGCAGCCTTACCCTGCCGGCCTGCCCTCCCCAGGTGTGCCTCGTTGAGGTCAATATAAACAGCGCTCCAGGCAGCAATAGCCCCTGAAGCTGTGCCTGACTCCATATTCTCTGCCCCGTCAGCAGTCTCGGGGCTGTGCTGGTGGGAGGGAGTGAGGGGCCACAGCTTTGTGGGTGGCCCGGTGTGAGTGGGGTTCTGCTGGCCTTTCTGCAGGAGATGCCAGGCTGCCGCCTGTAAAGAAGAGGATGTGTCACCCATACCTTCTGCTGGAATTTCTCTCCGGACAGAGGTGAGGAAGGAAAAAAGCAGTGGGGGCCGGGACAGGAGGGGTATCTCAGGCAGGGCAATGGAAAGCTTCTGGAAGAGCGCCCGGGGCCAGGACCACCCTGGCTGGCCTGCAGGCACCAAGTTGGCCTGCGTGCTGTCGCTGGTGTGGCTCCACGGTCCTTCCTCTAGGCTTTCAAGCCCTTGTACATATTCAGGTGTTTTACCTGGAAAGGGTGGGAACAGTTCAGCAGCAGCTGGCCTGGGGCTCAGCTCACGTTTACTCACAGATGCCTCGGGACGGTCCCCCAGCTTTGCAATGAGGACGCTCCTTGCGTGGGGGGTGGGTTGCTGGCTGTAATGGGAGATGGTTCCCCACCTCTGACCAATTTCAGAATTGTTTACCACTGGAGCAAGTGCCCTGATAGGGTTTTCCTCTGTATAACTCCTGGGTTCAGGTTTTTTTTTTTCTTTTATGGTTCAAGTTAGATTTTATTCCCCTTTTATGTATTTATAGATATAAGCATGGAAATAATTCATTCCTATAAATACATCTGTGTGACGGGAAGAATTTTTTCTGTTTTATTTTTAAATTTTATTTTTTAAAATTTTGAAATTTAATTTTATTTATGTTTTTATACAGCAGGTTATTATTAGTTATGTATTTTATGCATATACATGTATACAGGTCAATCCCAATCTCCCAACTCATCCCACCACCACCACCCCATGGCTTCCCACACTTGGTGTCCATACGTTTGTTCTCTACCTCTGTGTCTCTATTTCTTCCCTGCAAACCAGTTCATCTGTATCATTTTTAGGCTCCACATATATGCATTAATATACAATATTTGTTTTCCTCTTTCTGACTTACTTCATTCTGTATGACAGTCTCTCGATCCATCGATGTCTCTACAAATGACCCAGTTTCATTCCTTTTTATGGCCGAGTCATATTCCATTTTATATATGTACCACATCTTTATCCATTCATCTGTCTGTGGGCATTTAGGTTGCTTCCATTACCTGGCTATTGTAAATAGTGCTGCAACGAACATTGTGGTGAATGTGCCTTGTTGAAATACGGTTTTCTCTGGGTATATGCCCAGAAGTGGGATTGCTGGATCAGGTGGTAATTCTATTTCTAATTTTTTTAAGGAAACTCCATACTGTTCTCCATAGTGACTGTATCAATTTACATTCCCACCAATAGTGGAAGAGGGCTCCTTTTGTCCACACCCTCCCCAGAATTGGTTGTTTGTAGATTTTCTGATGATGCCGATTCTAACAGGTGTGAGGTGATACCTCATTGTAGTTTTGATTTGCATTTCTCTAATAATTAGTGCTGTTGAGCAGCTTTTCATGTGCGTCTTGGCCATGTCTGTGTCTCCTTTGAAGAAACGTCTCTTTAGATCTTCTGCCCATTTTTGTATTGGGTTGTTTGTTTTTTTAATATTAAGCTGCATGAGCTGTTTATATATATTGGAGATTAAACCTGTGTCCATTGATTCGTTTGCAACGATTTTCACCCATCCTGAGGGATGCCTTTTTCCATTCCCGTTTTTTTTTAACAAAAAAGGAAAGAAAGGAAAAGAAGCAGAACACTAATGTGCGTAAAATATGCCCTTTGAAACGGTCGTTTTGAAATATGGACGTCCTTTGAATTTTTTGGTCGATATGTGACCCCAGGATTTGTTTTCAGGGCAGGTGTCATTTACAGGCCTGCAATGATTTTGAATATCAACTGACCATTAGCGTTGGGATTAAAGCTGCTGTTGTGTGAAACGGCCACAAGGTGGCAGCAGTTCACCCTTACCAAATCTGGTTACTAGGGCAAGAGAGCCTCAGTGGAAGTGGTGTTCTAGATTGGAGTTTAGAATGCAATGTGCCAGGAGAAAGCCCCTCAAGTTTGTCTCACTACTTCTTGTTCGTGTTTTTAATTTAAGTTTTTATTTTTTATTACAGCAAGTTTGATTACAATGTTTGGCTTGTTGTAGGTGTGGAAGATGTGGTTCTTTTACACATATACAGATGACTGTTCTTCTTGGGATCCTTTTCCCATGTACGTTATGACAGAATGTTGAGTAGTCCTCTCTTGGTATTCTGTAGGTCTTTGGTGATTATATATGTCACCTGTGTTTGTATATGTCTGTTAACCCCGATATCGTAATGAAACCAATCCTCACACCTTTCCATTGGTGAACCATAAGTTTGTTTAATGAATCTGTGATTGCCCTTCTCCGTGGAAATATCTGCCCTGGTATCCATTTTTAGGTAACACCTCTATGTGATATGATATGTGTCTTTCACTTTCTGACTTACTACAAGTCACGTGATTACTTCTAGACTCATCTACGGGGCAAATGGCATTTTGTCCTTTTTTCCCTTGGCTTCTCTTCTGCCTTTGCGGGGTCCATTTTCAACAATGTGATTCCCTGAGGGTTGTGGATTAGCTGACCTGGGCAGCCTTACCCTGCCGGCCTGCCCTCCCCAGGTGTGCCTCGTTGAGGTCAATATAAACAGCGCTCCAGGCAGCAATAGCCCCTGAAGCTGTGCCTGACTCCATATTCTCTGCCCCGTCAGCAGTCTCGGGGCTGTGCTGGTGGGAGGGAGTGAGGGGCCACAGCTTTGTGGGTGGCCCGGTGTGAGTGGGGTTCTGCTGGCCTTTCTGCAGGAGATGCCAGGCTGCCGCCTGTAAAGAAGAGGATGTGTCACCCATACCTTCTGCTGGAATTTCTCTCCGGACAGAGGTGAGGAAGGAAAAAAGCAGTGGGGGCCGGGACAGGAGGGGTATCTCAGGCAGGGCAATGGAAAGCTTCTGGAAGAGCGCCCGGGGCCAGGACCACCCTGGCTGGCCTGCAGGCACCAAGTTGGCCTGCGTGCTGTCGCTGGTGTGGCTCCACGGTCCTTCCTCTAGGCTTTCAAGCCCTTGTACATATTCAGGTGTTTTACCTGGAAAGGGTGGGAACAGTTCAGCAGCAGCTGGCCTGGGGCTCAGCTCACGTTTACTCACAGATGCCTCGGCACGGTCCCCCAGCTTTGCAATGAGGACGCTCCTTGCGTGGGGGGTGGGTTGCTGGCTGTAATGGGAGATGGTTCCCCACCTCTGACCAATTTCAGAATTGTTTACCACTGGAGCAAGTGCCCTGATAGGGTTTTCCTGTGTATAACTCCTGGGTTCAGGTTTTTTTTTTCTTTTATGGTTCAAGTTAGATTTTATTCCCCTTTTATGTATTTATAGATATAAGCATGGAAATAATTCATTCCTATAAATACATCTGTGTGACGGGAAGAATTTTTTCTGTTTTATTTTTAAATTTTATTTTTTAAAATTTTGAAATTTAATTTTATTTATGTTTTTATACAGCAGGTTATTATTAGTTATGTATTTTATGCATATACATGTATACAGGTCAATCCCAATCTCCCAACTCATCCCACCACCACCACCCAATGGCTTCCCACACTTGGTGTCCATACGTTTGTTCTCTACCTCTGTGTCTCTATTTCTTCCCTGCAAACCAGTTCATCTGTATCATTTTTAGGCTCCACATATATGCATTAATATACAATATTTGTTTTCCTCTTTGTGACTTACTTCATTCTGTATGACAGTCTCTCGATCCATCGATGTCTCTACAAATGACCCAGTTTCATTCCTTTTTATGGCCGAGTCATATTCCATTTTATATATGTACCACATCTTTATCCATTCATCTGTCTGTGGGCATTTAGGTTGCTTCCATTACCTGGCTATTGTAAATAGTGCTGCAACGAACATTGTGGTGAATGTGCCTTGTTGAAATACGGTTTTCTCTGGGTATATGCCCAGAAGTGGGATTGCTGGATCAGGTGGTAATTCTATTTCTAATTTTTTTAAGGAAACTCCATACTGTTCTCCATAGTGACTGTATCAATTTACATTCCCACCAATAGTGGAAGAGGGCTCCTTTTGTCCACACCCTCCCCAGAATTGGTTGTTTGTAGATTTTCTGATGATGCCGATTCTAACAGGTGTGAGGTGATACCTCATTGTAGTTTTGATTTGCATTTCTCTAATAATTAGTGCTGTTGAGCAGCTTTTCATGTGCGTCTTGGCCATGTCTGTGTCTCCTTTGAAGAAACGTCTCTTTAGATCTTCTGCCCATTTTTGTATTGGGTTGTTTGTTTTTTTAATATTAAGCTGCATGAGCTGTTTATATATATTGGAGATTAAACCTGTGTCCATTGATTCGTTTGCAACGATTTTCACCCATCCTGAGGGATGCCTTTTTCCATTCCCGTTTTTTTTTTAACAAAAAAGGAAAGAAAGGAAAAGAAGCAGAACACTAATGTGCGTAAAATATGCCCTTTGAAACGGTCGTTTTGAAATATGGACGTCCTTTGAATTTTTTGGTCGATATGTGACCCCAGGATTTGTTTTCAGGGCAGGTGTCATTTACAGGCCTGCAATGATTTTGAATATCAACTGACCATTAGCGTTGGGATTAAAGCTGCTGTTGTGTGAAACGGCCACAAGGTGGCAGCAGTTCACCCTTACCAAATCTGGTTACTAGGGCAAGAGAGCCTCAGTGGAAGTGGTGTTCTAGATTGGAGTTTAGAATGCAATGTGCCAGGAGAAAGCCCCTCAAGTTTGTCTCACTACTTCTTGTTCGTGTTTTTAATTTAAGTTTTTAATTTTTATTACAGCAAGTTTGATTACAATGTTTGGCTTGTTGTAGGTGTGGAAGATGTGGTTCTTTTACACATATACAGATGACTGTTCTTCTTGGGATCCTTTTCCCATGTACGTTATGACAGAATGTTGAGTAGTCCTCTCTTGGTATTCTGTAGGTCTTTGGTGATTATATATGTCACCTGTGTTTGTATATGTCTGTTAACCCCGATATCGTAATGAAACCAATCCTCACACCTTTCCATTGGTGAACCATAAGTTTGTTTAATGAATCTGTGATTGCCCTTCTCCGTGGAAATATCTGCCCTGGTATCCATTTTTAGGTAACACCTCTATGTGATATGATATGTGTCTTTCACTTTCTGACTTACTACAAGTCACGTGATTACTTCTAGACTCATCTACGGGGCAAATGGCATTTTGTCCTTTTTTCCCTTGGCTTCTCTTCTGCCTTTGCGGGGTCCATTTTCAACAATGTGATTCCCTGAGGGTTGTGGATTAGCTGACCTGGGCAGCCTTACCCTGCCGGCCTGCCCTCCCCAGGTGTGCCTCGTTGAGGTCAATATAAACAGCGCTCCAGGCAGCAATAGCCCCTGAAGCTGTGCCTGACTCCATATTCTCTGCCCCGTCAGCAGTCTCGGGGCTGTGCTGGTGGGAGGGAGTGAGGGGCCACAGCTTTGTGGGTGGCCCGGTGTGAGTGGGGTTCTGCTGGCCTTTCTGCAGGAGATGCCAGGCTGCCGCCTGTAAAGAAGAGGATGTGTCACCCATACCTTCTGCTGGAATTTCTCTCCGGACAGAGGTGAGGAAGGAAAAAAGCAGTGGGGGCCGGGACAGGAGGGGTATCTCAGGCAGGGCAATGGAAAGCTTCTGGAAGAGCGCCCGGGGCCAGGACCACCCTGGCTGGCCTGCAGGCACCAAGTTGGCCTGCGTGCTGTCGCTGGTGTGGCTCCACGGTCCTTCCTCTAGGCTTTCAAGCCCTTGTACATATTCAGGTGTTTTACCTGGAAAGGGTGGGAACAGTTCAGCAGCAGCTGGCCTGGGGCTCAGCTCACGTTTACTCACAGATGCCTCGGCACCGTCCCCCAGCTTTGCAATGCGGACGCTACTTGCGTGGGGGGTGGGTTGCTGGCTGTAATGGGAGATGGTTCCCCACCTCTGACCAATTTCAGAATTGTTTACCACTGGAGCAAGTGCCCTGATAGGGTTTTCCTCTGTATAACTCCTGGGTTCAGGTTTTTTTTTTTTTCTTTTATGGTTCAAGTTAGATTTTATTCCCCTTTTATGTATTTATAGATATAAGCATGGAAATAATTCATTCCTATAAATACATCTGTGTGACGGGAAGAATTTTTTCTGTTTTATTTTTAAATTTTATTTTTTAAAATTTTGAAATTTAATTTTATTTATGTTTTTATACAGCAGGTTATTATTAGTTATGTATTTTATGCATATACATGTATACAGGTCAATCCCAATCTCCCAACTCATCCCACCACCACCACCCCATGGCTTCCCACACTTGGTGTCCATACGTTTGTTCTCTACCTCTGTGTCTCTCTTTCTTCCCTGCAAACCAGTTCATCTGTATCATTTTTAGGCTCCACATATATGCATTAATATACAATATTTGTTTTCCTCTTTGTGACTTACTTCATTCTGTATGACAGTCTCTCGATCCATCGATGTCTCTACAAATGACCCAGTTTCATTCCTTTTTATGGCCGAGTCATATTCCATTTTATATATGTACCACATCTTTATCCATTCATCTGTCTGTGGGCATTTAGGTTGCTTCCTTTACCTGGCTATTGTAAATAGTGCTGCAACGAACATTGTGGTGAATGTGCCTTGTTGAAATACGGTTTTCTCTGGGTATATGCCCAGAAGTGGGATTGCTGGATCAGATGGTAATTCTATTTCTAATTTTTTTAAGGAAACTCCATACTGTTCTCCATAGTGACTGTATCAATTTACATTCCCACCAATAGTGGAAGAGGGCTCCTTTTGTCCACACCCTCCCCAGAATTGGTTGTTTGTAGATTTTCTGATGATGCCGATTCTAACAGGTGTGAGGTGATACCTCATTGTAGTTTTGATTTGCATTTCTCTAATAATTAGTGCTGTTGAGCAGCTTTTCATGTGCGTCTTGGCCATGTCTGTGTCTCCTTTGAAGAAACGTCTCTTTAGATCTTCTGCCCATTTTTGTATTGGGTTGTTTGTTTTTTTAATATTAAGCTGCATGAGCTGTTTATATATATTGGAGATTAAACCTGTGTCCATTGATTCGTTTGGAACGATTTTCACCCATCCTGAGGGATGCCTTTTTCCATTCCCGTTTTTTTTAACAAAAAAGGAAAGAAAGGAAAAGAAGCAGAACACTAATGTGCGTAAAATATGCCCTTTGAAACGGTCGTTTTGAAATATGGACGTCCTTTGAATTTTTTGGTCGATATGTGACCCCAGGATTTGTTTTCAGGGCAGGTGTCATTTACAGGCCTGCAATGATTTTGAATATCAACTGACCATTAGCGTTGGGATTAAAGCTGCTGTTGTGTGAAACGGCCACAAGGTGGCAGCAGTTCACCCTTACCAAATCTGGTTACTAGGGCAAGAGAGCCTCAGTGGAAGTGGTGTTCTAGATTGGAGTTTAGAATGCAATGTGCCAGGAGAAAGCCCCTCAAGTTTGTCTCACTACTTCTTGTTCGTGTTTTTAATTTAAGTTTTTATTTTTTATTACAGCAAGTTTGATTACAATGTTTGGCTTGTTGTAGGTGTGGAAGATGTGGTTCTTTTACACATATACAGATGACTGTTCTTCTTGGGATCCTTTTCCCATGTACGTTATGACAGAATGTTGAGTAGTCCTCTCTTGGTATTCTGTAGGTCTTTGGTGATTATATATGTCACCTGTGTTTGTATATGTCTGTTAACCCCGATATCGTAATGAAACCAATCCTCACACCTTTCCATTGGTGAACCATAAGTTTGTTTAATGAATCTGTGATTGCCCTTCTCCGTGGAAATATCTGCCCTGGTATCCATTTTTAGGTAACACCTCTATGTGATATGATATGTGTCTTTCACTTTCTGACTTACTACAAGTCACGTGATTACTTCTAGACTCATCTACGGGGCAAATGGCATTTTGTCCTTTTTTCCCTTGGCTTCTCTTCTGCCTTTGCGGGGTCCATTTTCAACAATGTGATTCCCTGAGGGTTGTGGATTAGCTGACCTGGGCAGCCTTACCCTGCCGGCCTGCCCTCCCCAGGTGTGCCTCGTTGAGGTCAATATAAACAGCGCTCCAGGCAGCAATAGCCCCTGAAGCTGTGCCTGACTCCATATTCTCTGCCCCATCAGCAGTCTCGGGGCTGTGCTGGTGGGAGGGAGTGAGGGGCCACAGCTTTGTGGGTGGCCCAGTGTGAGTGGGGTTCTGCTGGCCTTTCTGCAGGAGATGCCAGGCTGCCGCCTGTAAAGAAGAGGATGTGTCACCCATACCTTCTGCTGGAATTTCTCTCCGGACAGAGGTGAGGAAGGAAAAAAGCAGTGGGGGCCGGGACAGGAGGGGTATCTCAGGCAGGGCAATGGAAAGCTTCTGGAAGAGCGCCCGGGGCCAGGACCACCCTGGCTGGCCTGCAGGCACCAAGTTGGCCTGCGTGCTGTCGCTGGTGTGGCTCCACGGTCCTTCCTCTAGGCTTTCAAGCCCTTGTACATATTCAGGTGTTTTACCTGGAAAGGGTGGGAACAGTTCAGCAGCAGCTGGCCTGGGGCTCAGCTCACGTTTACTCACAGATGCCTCGGCACGGTCCCCCAGCTTTGCAATGAGGACGCTCCTTGCGTGGGGGGTGGGTTGCTGGCTGTAATGGGAGATGGTTCCCCACCTCTGACCAATTTCAGAATTGTTTACCACTGGAGCAAGTGCCCTGATAGGGTTTTCCTCTGTATAACTCCTGGGTTCAGGTTTTTTTTTTCTTTTATGGTTCAAGTTAGATTTTATTCCCCTTTTATGTATTTATAGATATAAGCATGGAAATAATTCATTCCTATAAATACATCTGTGTGACGGGAAGAATTTTTTCTGTTTTATTTTTAAATTTTATTTTTTAAAATTTTGAAATTTAATTTTATTTATGTTTTTATACAGCAGGTTATTATTAGTTATGTATTTTATGCATATACATGTATACAGGTCAATCCCAATCTCCCAACTCATCCCACCACCACCACCCCATGGCTTCCCACACTTGGTGTCCATACGTTTGTTCTCTACCTCTGTGTCTCTATTTCTTCCCTGCAAACCAGTTCATCTGTATCATTTTTAGGCTCCACATATATGCATTAATATACAATATTTGTTTTCCTCTTTCTGACTTACTTCATTCTGTATGACAGTCTCTCGATCCATCGATGTCTCTACAAATGACCCAGTTTCATTCCTTTTTATGGCCGAGTCATATTCCATTTTATATATGTACCACATCTTTATCCATTCATCTGTCTGTGGGCATTTAGGTTGCTTCCATTACCTGGCTATTGTAAATAGTGCTGCAACGAACATTGTGGTGAATGTGCCTTGTTGAAATACGGTTTTCTCTGGGTATATGCCCAGAAGTGGGATTGCTGGATCAGATGGTAATTCTATTTCTAATTTTTTTAAGGAAACTCCATACTGTTCTCCATAGTGACTGTATCAATTTACATTCCCACCAATAGTGGAAGAGGGCTCCTTTTGTCCACACCCTCCCCAGAATTGGTTGTTTGTAGATTTTCTGATGATGCCGATTCTAACAGGTGTGAGGTGATACCTCATTGTAGTTTTGATTTGCATTTCTCTAATAATTAGTGCTGTTGAGCAGCTTTTCATGTGCGTCTTGGCCATGTCTGTGTCTCCTTTGAAGAAACGTCTCTTTAGATCTTCTGCCCATTTTTGTATTGGGTTGTTTGTTTTTTTAATATTAAGCTGCATGAGCTGTTTATATATATTGGAGATTAAACCTGTGTCCATTGATTCGTTTGCAACGATTTTCACCCATCCTGAGGGATGCCTTTTTCCATTCCCGTTTTTTTTTAACAAAAAAGGAAAGAAAGGAAAAGAAGCAGAACACTAATGTGCGTAAAATATGCCCTTTGAAACGGTCGTTTTGAAATATGGACGTCCTTTGAATTTTTTGGTCGATATGTGACCCCAGGATTTGTTTTCAGGGCAGGTGTCATTTACAGGCCTGCAATGATTTTGAATATCAACTGACCATTAGCGTTGGGATTAAAGCTGCTGTTGTGTGAAACGGCCACAAGGTGGCAGCAGTTCACCCTTACCAAATCTGGTTACTAGGGCAAGAGAGCCTCAGTGGAAGTGGTGTTCTAGATTGGAGTTTAGAATGGAATGTGCCAGGAGAAAGCCCCTCAAGTTTGTCTCACTACTTCTTGTTCGTGTTTTTAATTTAAGTTTTTATTTTTTATTACAGCAAGTTTGATTACAATGTTTGGCTTGTTGTAGGTGTGGAAGATGTGGTTCTTTTACACATATACAGATGACTGTTCTTCTTGGGATCCTTTTCCCATGTACGTTATGACAGAATGTTGAGTAGTCCTCTCTTGGTATTCTGTAGGTCTTTGGTGATTATATATGTCACCTGTGTTTGTATATGTCTGTTAACCCCGATATCGTAATGAAACCAATCCTCACACCTTTCCATTGGTGAACCATAAGTTTGTTTAATGAATCTGTGATTGCCCTTCTCCGTGGAAATATCTGCCCTGGTATCCATTTTTAGGTAACACCTCTATGTGATATGATATGTGTCTTTCACTTTCTGACTTACTACAAGTCACGTGATTACTTCTAGACTCATCTACGGGGCAAATGGCATTTTGTCCTTTTTTCCCTTGGCTTCTCTTCTGCCTTTGCGGGGTCCATTTTCAACAATGTGATTCCCTGAGGGTTGTGGATTAGCTGACCTGGGCAGCCTTACCCTGCCGGCCTGCCCTCCCCAGGTGTGCCTCGTTGAGGTCAATATAAACAGCGCTCCAGGCAGCAATAGCCCCTGAAGCTGTGCCTGACTCCATATTCTCTGCCCCGTCAGCAGTCTCGGGGCTGTGCTGGTGGGAGGGAGTGAGGGGCCACAGCTTTGTGGGTGGCCCAGTGTGAGTGGGGTTCTGCTGGCCTTTCTGCAGGAGATGCCAGGCTGCCGCCTGTAAAGAAGAGGATGTGTCACCCATACCTTCTGCTGGAATTTCTCTCCGGACAGAGGTGAGGAAGGAAAAAAGCAGTGGGGGCCGGGACAGGAGGGGTATCTCAGGCAGGGCAATGGAAAGCTTCTGGAAGAGCGCCCGGGGCCAGGACCACCCTGGCTGGCCTGCAGGCACCAAGTTGGCCTGCGTGCTGTCGCTGGTGTGGCTCCACGGTCCTTCCTCTAGGCTTTCAAGCCCTTGTACATATTCAGGTGTTTTACCTGGAAAGGGTGGGAACAGTTCAGCAGCAGCTGGCCTGGGGCTCAGCTCACGTTTACTCACAGATGCCTCGGCACCGTCCCCCAGCTTTGCAATGCGGACGCTCCTTGCGTGGGGGGTGGGTTGCTGGCTGTAATGGGAGATGGTTCCCCACCTCTGACCAATTTCAGAATTGTTTACCACTGGAGCAAGTGCCCTGATAGGGTTTTCCTCTGTATAACTCCTGGGTTCAGGTTTTTTTTTTTCTTTTATGGTTCAAGTTAGATTTTATTCCCCTTTTATGTATTTATAGATATAAGCATGGAAATAATTCATTCCTATAAATACATCTGTGTGACGGGAAGAATTTTTTCTGTTTTATTTTTAAATTTTATTTTTTAAAATTTTGAAATTTAATTTTATTTATGTTTTTATACAGCAGGTTATTATTAGTTATGTATTTTATGCATATACATGTATACAGGTCAATCCCAATCTCCCAACTCATCCCACCACCACCACCCCATGGCTTCCCACACTTGGTGTCCATACGTTTGTTCTCTACCTCTGTGTCTCTATTTCTTCCCTGCAAACCAGTTCATCTGTATCATTTTTAGGCTCCACATATATGCATTAATATACAATATTTGTTTTCCTCTTTCTGACTTACTTCATTCTGTATGACAGTCTCTCGATCCATCGATGTCTCTACAAATGACCCAGTTTCATTCCTTTTTATGGCCGAGTCATATTCCATTTTATATATGTACCACATCTTTATCCATTCATCTGTCTGTGGGCATTTAGGTTGCTTCCATTACCTGGCTATTGTAAATAGTGCTGCAACGAACATTGTGGTGAATGTGCCTTGTTGAAATACGGTTTTCTCTGGGTATATGCCCAGAAGTGGGATTGCTGGATCAGGTGGTAATTCTATTTCTAATTTTTTTAAGGAAACTCCATACTGTTCTCCATAGTGACTGTATCAATTTACATTCCCACCAATAGTGGAAGAGGGCTCCTTTTGTCCACACCCTCCCCAGAATTGGTTGTTTGTAGATTTTCTGATGATGCCGATTCTAACAGGTGTGAGGTGATACCTCATTGTAGTTTTGATTTGCATTTCTCTAATAATTAGTGCTGTTGAGCAGCTTTTCATGTGCGTCTTGGCCATGTCTGTGTCTCCTTTGAAGAAACGTCTCTTTAGATCTTCTGCCCATTTTTGTATTGGGTTGTTTGTTTTTTTAATATTAAGCTGCATGAGCTGTTTATATATATTGGAGATTAAACCTGTGTCCATTGATTCGTTTGCAACGATTTTCACCCATCCTGAGGGATGCCTTTTTCCATTCCCGTTTTTTTTTAACAAAAAAGGAAAGAAAGGAAAAGAAGCAGAACACTAATGTGCGTAAAATATGCCCTTTGAAACGGTCGTTTTGAAATATGGACGTCCTTTGAATTTTTTGGTCGATATGTGACCCCAGGATTTGTTTTCAGGGCAGGTGTCATTTACAGGCCTGCAATGATTTTGAATATCAACTGACCATTAGCGTTGGGATTAAAGCTGCTGTTGTGTGAAACGGCCACAAGGTGGCAGCAGTTCACCCTTACCAAATCTGGTTACTAGGGCAAGAGAGCCTCAGTGGAAGTGGTGTTCTAGATTGGAGTTTAGAATGCAATGTGCCAGGAGAAAGCCCCTCAAGTTTGTCTCACTACTTCTTGTTCGTGTTTTTAATTTAAGTTTTTATTTTTTATTACAGCAAGTTTGATTACAATGTTTGGCTTGTTGTAGGTGTGGAAGATGTGGTTCTTTTACACATATACAGATGACTGTTCTTCTTGGGATCCTTTTCCCATGTACGTTATGACAGAATGTTGAGTAGTCCTCTCTTGGTATTCTGTAGGTCTTTGGTGATTATATATGTCACCTGTGTTTGTATATGTCTGTTAACCCCGATATCGTAATGAAACCAATCCTCACACCTTTCCATTGGTGAACCATAAGTTTGTTTAATGAATCTGTGATTGCCCTTCTCCGTGGAAATATCTGCCCTGGTATCCATTTTTAGGTAACACCTCTATGTGATATGATATGTGTCTTTCACTTTCTGACTTACTACAAGTCACGTGATTACTTCTAGACTCATCTACGGGGCAAATGGCATTTTGTCCTTTTTTCCCTTGGCTTCTCTTCTGCCTTTGCGGGGTCCATTTTCAACAATGTGATTCCCTGAGGGTTGTGGATTAGCTGACCTGGGCAGCCTTACCCTGCCGGCCTGCCCTCCCCAGGTGTGCCTCGTTGAGGTCAATATAAACAGCGCTCCAGGCAGCAATAGCCCCTGAAGCTGTGCCTGACTCCATATTCTCTGCCCCGTCAGCAGTCTCGGGGCTGTGCTGGTGGGAGGGAGTGAGGGGCCACAGCTTTGTGGGTGGCCCGGTGTGAGTGGGGTTCTGCTGGCCTTTCTGCAGGAGATGCCAGGCTGCCGCCTGTAAAGAAGAGGATGTGTCACCCATACCTTCTGCTGGAATTTCTCTCCGGACAGAGGTGAGGAAGGAAAAAAGCAGTGGGGGCCGGGACAGGAGGGGTATCTCAGGCAGGGCAATGGAAAGCTTCTGGAAGAGCGCCCGGGGCCAGGACCACCCTGGCTGGCCTGCAGGCACCAAGTTGGCCTGCGTGCTGTCGCTGGTGTGGCTCCACGGTCCTTCCTCTAGGCTTTCAAGCCCTTGTACATATTCAGGTGTTTTACCTGGAAAGGGTGGGAACAGTTCAGCAGCAGCTGGCCTGGGGCTCAGCTCACGTTTACTCACAGATGCCTCGGCACGGTCCCCCAGCTTTGCAATGAGGACGCTCCTTGCGTGGGGGGTGGGTTGCTGGCTGTAATGGGAGATGGTTCCCCACCTCTGACCAATTTCAGAATTGTTTACCACTGGAGCAAGTGCCCTGATAGGGTTTTCCTGTGTATAACTCCTGGGTTCAGGTTTTTTTTTTCTTTTATGGTTCAAGTTAGATTTTATTCCCCTTTTATGTATTTATAGATATAAGCATGGAAATAATTCATTCCTATAAATACATCTGTGTGACGGGAAGAATTTTTTCTGTTTTATTTTTAAATTTTATTTTTTAAAATTTTGAAATTTAATTTTATTTATGTTTTTATACAGCAGGTTATTATTAGTTATGTATTTTATGCATATACATGTATACAGGTCAATCCCAATCTCCCAACTCATCCCACCACCACCACCCAATGGCTTCCCACACTTGGTGTCCATACGTTTGTTCTCTACCTCTGTGTCTCTATTTCTTCCCTGCAAACCAGTTCATCTGTATCATTTTTAGGCTCCACATATATGCATTAATATACAATATTTGTTTTCCTCTTTGTGACTTACTTCATTCTGTATGACAGTCTCTCGATCCATCGATGTCTCTACAAATGACCCAGTTTCATTCCTTTTTATGGCCGAGTCATATTCCATTTTATATATGTACCACATCTTTATCCATTCATCTGTCTGTGGGCATTTAGGTTGCTTCCATTACCTGGCTATTGTAAATAGTGCTGCAACGAACATTGTGGTGAATGTGCCTTGTTGAAATACGGTTTTCTCTGGGTATATGCCCAGAAGTGGGATTGCTGGATCAGGTGGTAATTCTATTTCTAATTTTTTTAAGGAAACTCCATACTGTTCTCCATAGTGACTGTATCAATTTACATTCCCACCAATAGTGGAAGAGGGCTCCTTTTGTCCACACCCTCCCCAGAATTGGTTGTTTGTAGATTTTCTGATGATGCCGATTCTAACAGGTGTGAGGTGATACCTCATTGTAGTTTTGATTTGCATTTCTCTAATAATTAGTGCTGTTGAGCAGCTTTTCATGTGCGTCTTGGCCATGTCTGTGTCTCCTTTGAAGAAACGTCTCTTTAGATCTTCTGCCCATTTTTGTATTGGGTTGTTTGTTTTTTTAATATTAAGCTGCATGAGCTGTTTATATATATTGGAGATTAAACCTGTGTCCATTGATTCGTTTGCAACGATTTTCACCCATCCTGAGGGATGCCTTTTTCCATTCCCGTTTTTTTTTTAACAAAAAAGGAAAGAAAGGAAAAGAAGCAGAACACTAATGTGCGTAAAATATGCCCTTTGAAACGGTCGTTTTGAAATATGGACGTCCTTTGAATTTTTTGGTCGATATGTGACCCCAGGATTTGTTTTCAGGGCAGGTGTCATTTACAGGCCTGCAATGATTTTGAATATCAACTGACCATTAGCGTTGGGATTAAAGCTGCTGTTGTGTGAAACGGCCACAAGGTGGCAGCAGTTCACCCTTACCAAATCTGGTTACTAGGGCAAGAGAGCCTCAGTGGAAGTGGTGTTCTAGATTGGAGTTTAGAATGCAATGTGCCAGGAGAAAGCCCCTCAAGTTTGTCTCACTACTTCTTGTTCGTGTTTTTAATTTAAGTTTTTAATTTTTATTACAGCAAGTTTGATTACAATGTTTGGCTTGTTGTAGGTGTGGAAGATGTGGTTCTTTTACACATATACAGATGACTGTTCTTCTTGGGATCCTTTTCCCATGTACGTTATGACAGAATGTTGAGTAGTCCTCTCTTGGTATTCTGTAGGTCTTTGGTGATTATATATGTCACCTGTGTTTGTATATGTCTGTTAACCCCGATATCGTAATGAAACCAATCCTCACACCTTTCCATTGGTGAACCATAAGTTTGTTTAATGAATCTGTGATTGCCCTTCTCCGTGGAAATATCTGCCCTGGTATCCATTTTTAGGTAACACCTCTATGTGATATGATATGTGTCTTTCACTTTCTGACTTACTACAAGTCACGTGATTACTTCTAGACTCATCTACGGGGCAAATGGCATTTTGTCCTTTTTTCCCTTGGCTTCTCTTCTGCCTTTGCGGGGTCCATTTTCAACAATGTGATTCCCTGAGGGTTGTGGATTAGCTGACCTGGGCAGCCTTACCCTGCCGGCCTGCCCTCCCCAGGTGTGCCTCGTTGAGGTCAATATAAACAGCGCTCCAGGCAGCAATAGCCCCTGAAGCTGTGCCTGACTCCATATTCTCTGCCCCGTCAGCAGTCTCGGGGCTGTGCTGGTGGGAGGGAGTGAGGGGCCACAGCTTTGTGGGTGGCCCGGTGTGAGTGGGGTTCTGCTGGCCTTTCTGCAGGAGATGCCAGGCTGCCGCCTGTAAAGAAGAGGATGTGTCACCCATACCTTCTGCTGGAATTTCTCTCCGGACAGAGGTGAGGAAGGAAAAAAGCAGTGGGGGCCGGGACAGGAGGGGTATCTCAGGCAGGGCAATGGAAAGCTTCTGGAAGAGCGCCCGGGGCCAGGACCACCCTGGCTGGCCTGCAGGCACCAAGTTGGCCTGCGTGCTGTCGCTGGTGTGGCTCCACGGTCCTTCCTCTAGGCTTTCAAGCCCTTGTACATATTCAGGTGTTTTACCTGGAAAGGGTGGGAACAGTTCAGCAGCAGCTGGCCTGGGGCTCAGCTCACGTTTACTCACAGATGCCTCGGCACCGTCCCCCAGCTTTGCAATGCGGACGCTACTTGCGTGGGGGGTGGGTTGCTGGCTGTAATGGGAGATGGTTCCCCACCTCTGACCAATTTCAGAATTGTTTACCACTGGAGCAAGTGCCCTGATAGGGTTTTCCTCTGTATAACTCCTGGGTTCAGGTTTTTTTTTTTTTCTTTTATGGTTCAAGTTAGATTTTATTCCCCTTTTATGTATTTATAGATATAAGCATGGAAATAATTCATTCCTATAAATACATCTGTGTGACGGGAAGAATTTTTTCTGTTTTATTTTTAAATTTTATTTTTTAAAATTTTGAAATTTAATTTTATTTATGTTTTTATACAGCAGGTTATTATTAGTTATGTATTTTATGCATATACATGTATACAGGTCAATCCCAATCTCCCAACTCATCCCACCACCACCACCCCATGGCTTCCCACACTTGGTGTCCATACGTTTGTTCTCTACCTCTGTGTCTCTCTTTCTTCCCTGCAAACCAGTTCATCTGTATCATTTTTAGGCTCCACATATATGCATTAATATACAATATTTGTTTTCCTCTTTGTGACTTACTTCATTCTGTATGACAGTCTCTCGATCCATCGATGTCTCTACAAATGACCCAGTTTCATTCCTTTTTATGGCCGAGTCATATTCCATTTTATATATGTACCACATCTTTATCCATTCATCTGTCTGTGGGCATTTAGGTTGCTTCCTTTACCTGGCTATTGTAAATAGTGCTGCAACGAACATTGTGGTGAATGTGCCTTGTTGAAATACGGTTTTCTCTGGGTATATGCCCAGAAGTGGGATTGCTGGATCAGATGGTAATTCTATTTCTAATTTTTTTAAGGAAACTCCATACTGTTCTCCATAGTGACTGTATCAATTTACATTCCCACCAATAGTGGAAGAGGGCTCCTTTTGTCCACACCCTCCCCAGAATTGGTTGTTTGTAGATTTTCTGATGATGCCGATTCTAACAGGTGTGAGGTGATACCTCATTGTAGTTTTGATTTGCATTTCTCTAATAATTAGTGCTGTTGAGCAGCTTTTCATGTGCGTCTTGGCCATGTCTGTGTCTCCTTTGAAGAAACGTCTCTTTAGATCTTCTGCCCATTTTTGTATTGGGTTGTTTGTTTTTTTAATATTAAGCTGCATGAGCTGTTTATATATATTGGAGATTAAACCTGTGTCCATTGATTCGTTTGGAACGATTTTCACCCATCCTGAGGGATGCCTTTTTCCATTCCCGTTTTTTTTAACAAAAAAGGAAAGAAAGGAAAAGAAGCAGAACACTAATGTGCGTAAAATATGCCCTTTGAAACGGTCGTTTTGAAATATGGACGTCCTTTGAATTTTTTGGTCGATATGTGACCCCAGGATTTGTTTTCAGGGCAGGTGTCATTTACAGGCCTGCAATGATTTTGAATATCAACTGACCATTAGCGTTGGGATTAAAGCTGCTGTTGTGTGAAACGGCCACAAGGTGGCAGCAGTTCACCCTTACCAAATCTGGTTACTAGGGCAAGAGAGCCTCAGTGGAAGTGGTGTTCTAGATTGGAGTTTAGAATGCAATGTGCCAGGAGAAAGCCCCTCAAGTTTGTCTCACTACTTCTTGTTCGTGTTTTTAATTTAAGTTTTTATTTTTTATTACAGCAAGTTTGATTACAATGTTTGGCTTGTTGTAGGTGTGGAAGATGTGGTTCTTTTACACATATACAGATGACTGTTCTTCTTGGGATCCTTTTCCCATGTACGTTATGACAGAATGTTGAGTAGTCCTCTCTTGGTATTCTGTAGGTCTTTGGTGATTATATATGTCACCTGTGTTTGTATATGTCTGTTAACCCCGATATCGTAATGAAACCAATCCTCACACCTTTCCATTGGTGAACCATAAGTTTGTTTAATGAATCTGTGATTGCCCTTCTCCGTGGAAATATCTGCCCTGGTATCCATTTTTAGGTAACACCTCTATGTGATATGATATGTGTCTTTCACTTTCTGACTTACTACAAGTCACGTGATTACTTCTAGACTCATCTACGGGGCAAATGGCATTTTGTCCTTTTTTCCCTTGGCTTCTCTTCTGCCTTTGCGGGGTCCATTTTCAACAATGTGATTCCCTGAGGGTTGTGGATTAGCTGACCTGGGCAGCCTTACCCTGCCGGCCTGCCCTCCCCAGGTGTGCCTCGTTGAGGTCAATATAAACAGCGCTCCAGGCAGCAATAGCCCCTGAAGCTGTGCCTGACTCCATATTCTCTGCCCCATCAGCAGTCTCGGGGCTGTGCTGGTGGGAGGGAGTGAGGGGCCACAGCTTTGTGGGTGGCCCAGTGTGAGTGGGGTTCTGCTGGCCTTTCTGCAGGAGATGCCAGGCTGCCGCCTGTAAAGAAGAGGATGTGTCACCCATACCTTCTGCTGGAATTTCTCTCCGGACAGAGGTGAGGAAGGAAAAAAGCAGTGGGGGCCGGGACAGGAGGGGTATCTCAGGCAGGGCAATGGAAAGCTTCTGGAAGAGCGCCCGGGGCCAGGACCACCCTGGCTGGCCTGCAGGCACCAAGTTGGCCTGCGTGCTGTCGCTGGTGTGGCTCCACGGTCCTTCCTCTAGGCTTTCAAGCCCTTGTACATATTCAGGTGTTTTACCTGGAAAGGGTGGGAACAGTTCAGCAGCAGCTGGCCTGGGGCTCAGCTCACGTTTACTCACAGATGCCTCGGCACGGTCCCCCAGCTTTGCAATGAGGACGCTCCTTGCGTGGGGGGTGGGTTGCTGGCTGTAATGGGAGATGGTTCCCCACCTCTGACCAATTTCAGAATTGTTTACCACTGGAGCAAGTGCCCTGATAGGGTTTTCCTCTGTATAACTCCTGGGTTCAGGTTTTTTTTTTCTTTTATGGTTCAAGTTAGATTTTATTCCCCTTTTATGTATTTATAGATATAAGCATGGAAATAATTCATTCCTATAAATACATCTGTGTGACGGGAAGAATTTTTTCTGTTTTATTTTTAAATTTTATTTTTTAAAATTTTGAAATTTAATTTTATTTATGTTTTTATACAGCAGGTTATTATTAGTTATGTATTTTATGCATATACATGTATACAGGTCAATCCCAATCTCCCAACTCATCCCACCACCACCACCCCATGGCTTCCCACACTTGGTGTCCATACGTTTGTTCTCTACCTCTGTGTCTCTATTTCTTCCCTGCAAACCAGTTCATCTGTATCATTTTTAGGCTCCACATATATGCATTAATATACAATATTTGTTTTCCTCTTTCTGACTTACTTCATTCTGTATGACAGTCTCTCGATCCATCGATGTCTCTACAAATGACCCAGTTTCATTCCTTTTTATGGCCGAGTCATATTCCATTTTATATATGTACCACATCTTTATCCATTCATCTGTCTGTGGGCATTTAGGTTGCTTCCATTACCTGGCTATTGTAAATAGTGCTGCAACGAACATTGTGGTGAATGTGCCTTGTTGAAATACGGTTTTCTCTGGGTATATGCCCAGAAGTGGGATTGCTGGATCAGATGGTAATTCTATTTCTAATTTTTTTAAGGAAACTCCATACTGTTCTCCATAGTGACTGTATCAATTTACATTCCCACCAATAGTGGAAGAGGGCTCCTTTTGTCCACACCCTCCCCAGAATTGGTTGTTTGTAGATTTTCTGATGATGCCGATTCTAACAGGTGTGAGGTGATACCTCATTGTAGTTTTGATTTGCATTTCTCTAATAATTAGTGCTGTTGAGCAGCTTTTCATGTGCGTCTTGGCCATGTCTGTGTCTCCTTTGAAGAAACGTCTCTTTAGATCTTCTGCCCATTTTTGTATTGGGTTGTTTGTTTTTTTAATATTAAGCTGCATGAGCTGTTTATATATATTGGAGATTAAACCTGTGTCCATTGATTCGTTTGCAACGATTTTCACCCATCCTGAGGGATGCCTTTTTCCATTCCCGTTTTTTTTTAACAAAAAAGGAAAGAAAGGAAAAGAAGCAGAACACTAATGTGCGTAAAATATGCCCTTTGAAACGGTCGTTTTGAAATATGGACGTCCTTTGAATTTTTTGGTCGATATGTGACCCCAGGATTTGTTTTCAGGGCAGGTGTCATTTACAGGCCTGCAATGATTTTGAATATCAACTGACCATTAGCGTTGGGATTAAAGCTGCTGTTGTGTGAAACGGCCACAAGGTGGCAGCAGTTCACCCTTACCAAATCTGGTTACTAGGGCAAGAGAGCCTCAGTGGAAGTGGTGTTCTAGATTGGAGTTTAGAATGGAATGTGCCAGGAGAAAGCCCCTCAAGTTTGTCTCACTACTTCTTGTTCGTGTTTTTAATTTAAGTTTTTATTTTTTATTACAGCAAGTTTGATTACAATGTTTGGCTTGTTGTAGGTGTGGAAGATGTGGTTCTTTTACACATATACAGATGACTGTTCTTCTTGGGATCCTTTTCCCATGTACGTTATGACAGAATGTTGAGTAGTCCTCTCTTGGTATTCTGTAGGTCTTTGGTGATTATATATGTCACCTGTGTTTGTATATGTCTGTTAACCCCGATATCGTAATGAAACCAATCCTCACACCTTTCCATTGGTGAACCATAAGTTTGTTTAATGAATCTGTGATTGCCCTTCTCCGTGGAAATATCTGCCCTGGTATCCATTTTTAGGTAACACCTCTATGTGATATGATATGTGTCTTTCACTTTCTGACTTACTACAAGTCACGTGATTACTTCTAGACTCATCTACGGGGCAAATGGCATTTTGTCCTTTTTTCCCTTGGCTTCTCTTCTGCCTTTGCGGGGTCCATTTTCAACAATGTGATTCCCTGAGGGTTGTGGATTAGCTGACCTGGGCAGCCTTACCCTGCCGGCCTGCCCTCCCCAGGTGTGCCTCGTTGAGGTCAATATAAACAGCGCTCCAGGCAGCAATAGCCCCTGAAGCTGTGCCTGACTCCATATTCTCTGCCCCGTCAGCAGTCTCGGGGCTGTGCTGGTGGGAGGGAGTGAGGGGCCACAGCTTTGTGGGTGGCCCAGTGTGAGTGGGGTTCTGCTGGCCTTTCTGCAGGAGATGCCAGGCTGCCGCCTGTAAAGAAGAGGATGTGTCACCCATACCTTCTGCTGGAATTTCTCTCCGGACAGAGGTGAGGAAGGAAAAAAGCAGTGGGGGCCGGGACAGGAGGGGTATCTCAGGCAGGGCAATGGAAAGCTTCTGGAAGAGCGCCCGGGGCCAGGACCACCCTGGCTGGCCTGCAGGCACCAAGTTGGCCTGCGTGCTGTCGCTGGTGTGGCTCCACGGTCCTTCCTCTAGGCTTTCAAGCCCTTGTACATATTCAGGTGTTTTACCTGGAAAGGGTGGGAACAGTTCAGCAGCAGCTGGCCTGGGGCTCAGCTCACGTTTACTCACAGATGCCTCGGCACCGTCCCCCAGCTTTGCAATGCGGACGCTCCTTGCGTGGGGGGTGGGTTGCTGGCTGTAATGGGAGATGGTTCCCCACCTCTGACCAATTTCAGAATTGTTTACCACTGGAGCAAGTGCCCTGATAGGGTTTTCCTCTGTATAACTCCTGGGTTCAGGTTTTTTTTTTTTCTTTTATGGTTCAAGTTAGATTTTATTCCCCTTTTATGTATTTATAGATATAAGCATGGAAATAATTCATTCCTATAAATACATCTGTGTGACGGGAAGAATTTTTTCTGTTTTATTTTTAAATTTTATTTTTTAAAATTTTGAAATTTAATTTTATTTATGTTTTTATACAGCAGGTTATTATTAGTTATGTATTTTATGCATATACATGTATACAGGTCAATCCCAATCTCCCAACTCATCCCACCACCACCACCCCATGGCTTCCCACACTTGGTGTCCATACGTTTGTTCTCTACCTCTGTGTCTCTCTTTCTTCCCTGCAAACCAGTTCATCTGTATCATTTTTAGGCTCCACATATATGCATTAATATACAATATTTGTTTTCCTCTTTGTGACTTACTTCATTCTGTATGACAGTCTCTCGATCCATCGATGTCTCTACAAATGACCCAGTTTCATTCCTTTTTATGGCCGAGTCATATTCCATTTTATATATGTACCACATCTTTATCCATTCATCTGTCTGTGGGCATTTAGGTTGCTTCCTTTACCTGGCTATTGTAAATAGTGCTGCAACGAACATTGTGGTGAATGTGCCTTGTTGAAATACGGTTTTCTCTGGGTATATGCCCAGAAGTGGGATTGCTGGATCAGATGGTAATTCTATTTCTAATTTTTTTAAGGAAACTCCATACTGTTCTCCATAGTGACTGTATCAATTTACATTCCCACCAATAGTGGAAGAGGGCTCCTTTTGTCCACACCCTCCCCAGAATTGGTTGTTTGTAGATTTTCTGATGATGCCGATTCTAACAGGTGTGAGGTGATACCTCATTGTAGTTTTGATTTGCATTTCTCTAATAATTAGTGCTGTTGAGCAGCTTTTCATGTGCGTCTTGGCCATGTCTGTGTCTCCTTTGAAGAAACGTCTCTTTAGATCTTCTGCCCATTTTTGTATTGGGTTGTTTGTTTTTTTAATATTAAGCTGCATGAGCTGTTTATATATATTGGAGATTAAACCTGTGTCCATTGATTCGTTTGCAACGATTTTCACCCATCCTGAGGGATGCCTTTTTCCATTCCCGTTTTTTTTTTAACAAAAAAGGAAAGAAAGGAAAAGAAGCAGAACACTAATGTGCGTAAAATATGCCCTTTGAAACGGTCGTTTTGAAATATGGACGTCCTTTGAATTTTTTGGTCGATATGTGACCCCAGGATTTGTTTTCAGGGCAGGTGTCATTTACAGGCCTGCAATGATTTTGAATATCAACTGACCATTAGCGTTGGGATTAAAGCTGCTGTTGTGTGAAACGGCCACAAGGTGGCAGCAGTTCACCCTTACCAAATCTGGTTACTAGGGCAAGAGAGCCTCAGTGGAAGTGGTGTTCTAGATTGGAGTTTAGAATGCAATGTGCCAGGAGAAAGCCCCTCAAGTTTGTCTCACTACGTCTTGTTCGTGTTTTTAATTTAAGTTTTTATTTTTTATTACAGCAAGTTTGATTACAATGTTTGGCTTGTTGTAGGTGTGGAAGATGTGGTTCTTTTACACATATACAGATGACTGTTCTTCTTGGGATCCTTTTCCCATGTACGTTATGACAGAATGTTGAGTAGTCCTCTCTTGGTATTCTGTAGGTCTTTGGTGATTATATATGTCACCTGTGTTTGTATATGTCTGTTAACCCCGATATCGTAATGAAACCAATCCTCACACCTTTCCATTGGTGAACCATAAGTTTGTTTAATGAATCTGTGATTGCCCTTCTCCGTGGAAATATCTGCCCTGGTATCCATTTTTAGGTAACATCTCTATGTGATATGATATGTGTCTTTCACTTTCTGACTTACTACAAGTCACGTGATTACTTCTAGACTCATCTACGGGGCAAATGGCATTTTGTCCTTTTTTCCCTTGGCTTCTCTTCTGCCTTTGCGGTGTCCATTTTCAACAATGTGATTCCCTGAGGGTTGTGGATTAGCTGACCTGGGTAGCCTTACCCTGCCGGCCTGCCCTCCCCAGGTGTGCCTCGTTGAGGTCAATATAAACAGCGCTCCAGGCAGCAATAGCCCCTGAAGCTGTGCCTGACTCCATATTCTCTGCCCCGTCAGCAGTCTCGGGGCTGTGCTGGTGGGAGGGAGTGAGGGGCCACAGCTTTGTGGGTGGCCCGGTGTGAGTGGGGTTCTGCTGGCCTTTCTGCAGGAGATGCCAGGCTGCCGCCTGTAAAGAAGAGGATGTGTCACCCATACCTTCTGCTGGAATTTCTCTCCGGACAGAGGTGAGGAAGGAAAAAAGCAGTGGGGGCCGGGACAGGAGGGGTATCTCAGGCAGGGCAATGGAAAGCTTCTGGAAGAGCGCCCGGGGCCAGGACCACCCTGGCTGGCCTGCAGGCACCAAGTTGGCCTGCGTGCTGTCGCTGGTGTGGCTCCACGGTCCTTCCTCTAGGCTTTCAAGCCCTTGTACATATTCAGGTGTTTTACCTGGAAAGGGTGGGAACAGTTCAGCAGCAGCTGGCCTGGGGCTCAGCTCACGTTTACTCACAGATGCCTCGGCACGGTCCCCCATCTTTGCAGTGAGGACGCTCCTTGCGTGGGGGGTGGGTTGCTGGCTGTAATGGGAGATGGTTCCCCACCTCTGACCAATTTCAGAATTGTTTACCACTGGAGCAAGTGCCCTGATAGGGTTTTCCTCTGTATAACTCCTGGGTTCAGGTTTTTTTTTTTTTCTTTTATGGTGTAAGTTAGATTTTATTCCCCTTTTATGTATTTATAGATATAAGCATGGAAATAATTCATTCCTATAAATACATCTGTGTGACGGGAAGAATTTTTTCTGTTTTATTTTTAAATTTTATTTTTTAAAATTTTGAAATTTAATTTTATTTATGTTTTTATACAGCAGGTTATTATTAGTTATGTATTTTATGCATATACATGTATACAGGTCAATCCCAATCTCCCAACTCATCCCACCACCACCACCCCATGGCTTCCCACACTTGGTGTCCATACGTTTGTTCTCTACCTCTGTGTCTCTATTTCTTCCCTGCAAACCAGTTCATCTGTATCATTTTTAGGCTCCACATATATGCATTAATATACAATATTTGTTTTCCTCTTTGTGACTTACTTCATTCTGTATGACAGTCTCTCGATCCATCGATGTCTCTACAAATGACCCAGTTTCATTCCTTTTTATGGCCGAGTCATATTCCATTTTATATATGTACCACATCTTTATCCATTCATCTGTCTGTGGGCATTTAGGTTGCTTCCATTACCTGGCTATTGTAAATAGTGCTGCAACGAACATTGTGGTGAATGTGCCTTGTTGAAATACGGTTTTCTCTGGGTATATGCCCAGAAGTGGGATTGCTGGATCAGATGGTAATTCTATTTCTAATATTTTTAAGGAAACTCCATACTGTTCTCCATAGTGACTGTATCAATTTACATTCCCACCAATAGTGGAAGAGGGCTCCTTTTGTCCACACCCTCCCCAGAATTGGTTGTTTGTAGATTTTCTGATGATGCCGATTCTAACAGGTGTGAGGTGATACCTCATTGTAGTTTTGATTTGCATTTCTCTAATAATTAGTGCTGTTGAGCAGCTTTTCATGTGCGTCTTGGCCATGTCTGTGTCTCCTTTGAAGAAACGTCTCTTTAGATCTTCTGCCCATTTTTGTATTGGGTTGTTTGTTTTTTTAATATTAAGCTGCATGAGCTGTTTATATATATTGGAGATTAAACCTGTGTCCATTGATTCGTTTGCAACGATTTTCACCCATCCTGAGGGATGCCTTTTTCCATTCCCGTTTTTTTTTAACAAAAAAGGAAAGAAAGGAAAAGAAGCAGAACACTAATGTGCATAAAATATGCCCTTTGAAACGGTCGTTTTGAAATATGGACGTCCTTTGAATTTTTTGGTCGATATGTGACCCCAGGATTTGTTTTCAGGGCAGGTGTCATTTACAGGCCTGCAATGATTTTGAATATCAACTGACCATTAGCGTTGGGATTAAAGCTGCTGTTGTGTGAAACGGCCACAAGGTGGCAGCAGTTCACCCTTACCAAATCTGGTTACTAGGGCAAGAGAGCCTCAGTGGAAGTGGTGTTCTAGATTGGAGTTTAGAATGGAATGTGCCAGGAGAAAGCCCCTCACGTTTGTCTCACTACTTCTTGTTCGTGTTTTTAATTTAAGTTTTTATTTTTTATTACAGCAAGTTTGATTACAATGTTTGGCTTGTTGTAGGTGTGGAAGATGTGGTTCTTTTACACATATACAGATGACTGTTCTTCTTGGGATCCTTTTCCCATGTACGTTATGACAGAATGTTGAGTAGTCCTCTCTTGGTATTCTGTAGGTCTTTGGTGATTATATATGTCACCTGTGTTTGTATATGTCTGTTAACCCCGATATCGTAATGAAACCAATCCTCACACCTTTCCATTGGTGAACCATAAGTTTGTTTAATGAATCTGTGATTGCCCTTCTCCGTGGAAATATCTGCCCTGGTATCCATTTTTAGGTAACACCTCTATGTGATATGATATGTGTCTTTCACTTTCTGACTTACTACAAGTCACGTGATTACTTCTAGACTCATCTACGGGGCAAATGGCATTTTGTCCTTTTTTCCCTTGGCTTCTCTTCTGCCTTTGCGGGGTCCATTTTCAACAATGTGATTCCCTGAGGGTTGTGGATTAGCTGACCTGGGCAGCCTTACCCTGCCGGCCTGCCCTCCCCAGGTGTGCCTCGTTGAGGTCAATATAAACAGCGCTCCAGGCAGCAATAGCCCCTGAAGCTGTGCCTGACTCCATATTCTCTGCCCCGTCAGCAGTCTCGGGGCTGTGCTGGTGGGAGGGAGTGAGGGGCCACAGCTTTGTGGGTGGCCCGGTGTGAGTGGGGTTCTGCTGGCCTTTCTGCAGGAGATGCCAGGCTGCCGCCTGTAAAGAAGAGGATGTGTCACCCATACCTTCTGCTGGAATTTCTCTCCGGACAGAGGTGAGGAAGGAAAAAAGCAGTGGGGGCCGGGACAGGAGGGGTATCTCAGGCAGGGCAATGGAAAGCTTCTGGAAGAGCACCCGGGGCCAGGACCACCCTGGCTGGCCTGCAGGCACCAAGTTGGCCTGCGTGCTGTCGCTGGTGTGGCTCCACGGTCCTTCCTCTAGGCTTTCAAGCCCTTGTACATATTCAGGTGTTTTACCTGGAAAGGGTGGGAACAGTTCAGCAGCAGCTGGCCTGGGGCTCAGCTCACGTTTACTCACAGATGCCTCGGCACGGTCCCCCAGCTTTGCAATGAGGACGCTCCTTGCGTGGGGGGTGGGTTGCTGGCTGTAATGGGAGATGGTTCCCCACCTCTGACCAATTTCAGAATTGTTTACCACTGGAGCAAGTGCCCTGATAGGGTTTTCCTCTGTATAACTCCTGGGTTCAGGTTTTTTTTTTTTTCTTTTATGGTTCAAGTTAGATTTTATTCCCCTTTTATGTATTTATAGATATAAGCATGGAAATAATTCATTCCTATAAATACATCTGTGTGACGGGAAGAATTTTTTCTGTTTTATTTTTAAATTTTATTTTTTAAAATTTTGAAATTTAATTTTATTTATGTTTTTATACAGCAGGTTATTATTAGTTATGTATTTTATGCATATACATGTATACAGGTCAATCCCAATCTCCCAACTCATCCCACCACCACCACCCCATGGCTTCCCACACTTGGTGTCCATACGTTTGTTCTCTACCTCTGTGTCTCTATTTCTTCCCTGCAAACCAGTTCATCTGTATCATTTTTAGGCTCCACATATATGCATTAATATACAATATTTGTTTTCCTCTTTGTGACTTACTTCATTCTGTATGACAGTCTCTCGATCCATCGATGTCTCTACAAATGACCCAGTTTCATTCCTTTTTATGGCCGAGTCATATTCCATTTTATATATGTACCACATCTTTATCCATTCATCTGTCTGTGGGCATTTAGGTTGCTTCCATTACCTGGCTATTGTAAATAGTGCTGCAACGAACATTGTGGTGAATGTGCCTTGTTGAAATACGGTTTTCTCTGGGTATATGCCCAGAAGTGGGATTGCTGGATCAGATGGTAATTCTATTTCTAATTTTTTTAAGGAAACTCCATACTGTTCTCCATAGTGACTGTATCAATTTACATTCCCACCAATAGTGGAAGAGGGCTCCTTTTGTCCACACCCTCCCCAGAATTGGTTGTTTGTAGATTTTCTGATGATGCCGATTCTAACAGGTGTGAGGTGATACCTCATTGTAGTTTTGATTTGCATTTCTCTAATAATTAGTGCTGTTGAGCAGCTTTTCATGTGCGTCTTGGCCATGTCTGTGTCTCCTTTGAAGAAACGTCTCTTTAGATCTTCTGCCCATTTTTGTATTGGGTTGTTTGTTTTTTTAATATTAAGCTGCATGAGCTGTTTATATATATTGGAGATTAAACCTGTGTCCATTGATTCGTTTGCAACGATTTTCACCCATCCTGAGGGATGCCTTTTTCCATTCCCGTTTTTTTTTAACAAAAAAGGAAAGAAAGGAAAAGAAGCAGAACACTAATGTGCGTAAAATATGCCCTTTGAAACGGTCGTTTTGAAATATGGACGTCCTTTGAATTTTTTGGTCGATATGTGACCCCAGGATTTGTTTTCAGGGCAGGTGTCATTTACAGGCCTGCAATGATTTTGAATATCAACTGACCATTAGCGTTGGGATTAAAGCTGCTGTTGTGTGAAACGGCCACAAGGTGGCAGCAGTTCACCCTTACCAAATCTGGTTACTAGGGCAAGAGAGCCTCAGTGGAAGTGGTGTTCTAGATTGGAGTTTAGAATGGAATGTGCCAGGAGAAAGCCCCTCACGTTTGTCTCACTACTTCTTGTTCGTGTTTTTAATTTAAGTTTTTATTTTTTATTACAGCAAGTTTGATTACAATGTTTGGCTTGTTGTAGGTGTGGAAGATGTGGTTCTTTTACACATATACAGATGACTGTTCTTCTTGGGATCCTTTTCCCATGTACGTTATGACAGAATGTTGAGTAGTCCTCTCTTGGTATTCTGTAGGTCTTTGGTGATTATATATGTCACCTGTGTTTGTATATGTCTGTTAACCCCGATATCGTAATGAAACCAATCCTCACACCTTTCCATTGGTGAACCATAAGTTTGTTTAATGAATCTGTGATTGCCCTTCTCCGTGGAAATATCTGCCCTGGTATCCATTTTTAGGTAACACCTCTATGTGATATGATATGTGTCTTTCACTTTCTGACTTACTACAAGTCACGTGATTACTTCTAGACTCATCTACGGGGCAAATGGCATTTTGTCCTTTTTTCCCTTGGCTTCTCTTCTGCCTTTGCGGGGTCCATTTTCAACAATGTGATTCCCTGAGGGTTGTGGATTAGCTGACCTGGGCAGCCTTACCCTGCCGGCCTGCCCTCCCCAGGTGTGCCTCGTTGAGGTCAATATAAACAGCGCTCCAGGCAGCAATAGCCCCTGAAGCTGTGCCTGACTCCATATTCTCTGCCCCGTCAGCAGTCTCGGGGCTGTGCTGGTGGGAGGGAGTGAGGGGCCACAGCTTTGTGGGTGGCCCGGTGTGAGTGGGGTTCTGCCGGCCTTTCTGCAGGAGATGCCAGGCTGCCGCCTGTAAAGAAGAGGATGTGTCACCCATACCTTCTGCTGGAATTTCTCTCCGGACAGAGGTGAGGAAGGAAAAAAGCAGTGGGGGCCGGGACAGGAGGGGTATCTCAGGCAGGGCAATGGAAAGCTTCTGGAAGAGCGCCCGGGGCCAGGACCACCCTGGCTGGCCTGCAGGCACCAAGTTGGCCTGCGTGCTGTCGCTGGTGTGGCTCCACGGTCCTTCCTCTAGGCTTTCAAGCCCTTGTACATATTCAGGTGTTTTACCTGGAAAGGGTGGGAACAGTTCAGCAGCAGCTGGCCTGGGGCTCAGCTCACGTTTACTCACAGATGCCTCGGCACGGTCCCCCAGCTTTGCAGTGAGGACGCTCCTTGCGTGGGGGGTGGGTTGCTGGCTGTAATGGGAGATGGTTCCCCACCTCTGACCAATTTCAGAATTGTTTACCACTGGAGCAAGTGCCCTGATAGGGTTTTCCTCTGTATAACTCCTGGGTTCAGGTTTTTTTTTTTTTCTTTTATGGTGTAAGTTAGATTTTATTCCCCTTTTATGTATTTATAGATATAAGCATGGAAATAATTCATTCCTATAAATACATCTGTGTGACGGGAAGAATTTTTTCTGTTTTATTTTTAAATTTTATTTTTTAAAATTTTGAAATTTAATTTTATTTATGTTTTTATACAGCAGGTTATTATTAGTTATGTATTTTATGCATATACATGTATACAGGTCAATCCCAATCTCCCAACTCATCCCACCACCACCACCCCATGGCTTCCCACACTTGGTGTCCATACGTTTGTTCTCTACCTCTGTGTCTCTATTTCTTCCCTGCAAACCAGTTCATCTGTATCATTTTTAGGCTCCACATATATGCATTAATATACAATATTTGTTTTCCTCTTTGTGACTTACTTCATTCTGTATGACAGTCTCTCGATCCATCGATGTCTCTACAAATGACCCAGTTTCATTCCTTTTTATGGCCGAGTCATATTCCATTTTATATATGTACCACATCTTTATCCATTCATCTGTCTGTGGGCATTTAGGTTGCTTCCATTACCTGGCTATTGTAAATAGTGCTGCAACGAACATTGTGGTGAATGTGCCTTGTTGAAATACGGTTTTCTCTGGGTATATGCCCAGAAGTGGGATTGCTGGATCAGATGGTAATTCTATTTCTAATTTTTTTAAGGAAACTCCATACTGTTCTCCATAGTGACTGTATCAATTTACATTCCCACCAATAGTGGAAGAGGGCTCCTTTTGTCCACACCCTCCCCAGAATTGGTTGTTTGTAGATTTTCTGATGATGCCGATTCTAACAGGTGTGAGGTGATACCTCATTGTAGTTTTGATTTGCATTTCTCTAATAATTAGTGCTGTTGAGCAGCTTTTCATGTGCGTCTTGGCCATGTCTGTGTCTCCTTTGAAGAAACGTCTCTTTAGATCTTCTGCCCATTTTTGTATTGGGTTGTTTGTTTTTTTAATATTAAGCTGCATGAGCTGTTTATATATATTGGAGATTAAACCTGTGTCCATTGATTCGTTTGCAACGATTTTCACCCATCCTGAGGGATGCCTTTTTCCATTCCCGTTTTTTTTTAACAAAAAAGGAAAGAAAGGAAAAGAAGCAGAACACTAATGTGCGTAAAATATGCCCTTTGAAACGGTCGTTTTGAAATATGGACGTCCTTTGAATTTTTTGGTCGATATGTGACCCCAGGATTTGTTTTCAGGGCAGGTGTCATTTACAGGCCTGCAATGATTTTGAATATCAACTGACCATTAGCGTTGGGATTAAAGCTGCTGTTGTGTGAAACGGCCACAAGGTGGCAGCAGTTCACCCTTACCAAATCTGGTTACTAGGGCAAGAGAGCCTCAGTGGAAGTGGTGTTCTAGATTGGAGTTTAGAATGGAATGTGCCAGGAGAAAGCCCCTCACGTTTGTCTCACTACTTCTTGTTCGTGTTTTTAATTTAAGTTTTTATTTTTTATTACAGCAAGTTTGATTACAATGTTTGGCTTGTTGTAGGTGTGGAAGATGTGGTTCTTTTACACATATACAGATGACTGTTCTTCTTGGGATCCTTTTCCCATGTACGTTATGACAGAATGTTGAGTAGTCCTCTCTTGGTATTCTGTAGGTCTTTGGTGATTATATATGTCACCTGTGTTTGTATATGTCTGTTAACCCCGATATCGTAATGAAACCAATCCTCACACCTTTCCATTGGTGAACCATAAGTTTGTTTAATGAATCTGTGATTGCCCTTCTCCGTGGAAATATCTGCCCTGGTATCCATTTTTAGGTAACACCTCTATGTGATATGATATGTGTCTTTCACTTTCTGACTTACTACAAGTCACGTGATTACTTCTAGACTCATCTACGGGGCAAATGGCATTTTGTCCTTTTTTCCCTTGGCTTCTCTTCTGCCTTTGCGGGGTCCATTTTCAACAATGTGATTCCCTGAGGGTTGTGGATTAGCTGACCTGGGCAGCCTTACCCTGCCGGCCTGCCCTCCCCAGGTGTGCCTCGTTGAGGTCAATATAAACAGCGCTCCAGGCAGCAATAGCCCCTGAAGCTGTGCCTGACTCCATATTCTCTGCCCCGTCAGCAGTCTCGGGGCTGTGCTGGTGGGAGGGAGTGAGGGGCCACAGCTTTGTGGGTGGCCCGGTGTGAGTGGGGTTCTGCCGGCCTTTCTGCAGGAGATGCCAGGCTGCCGCCTGTAAAGAAGAGGATGTGTCACCCATACCTTCTGCTGGAATTTCTCTCCGGACAGAGGTGAGGAAGGAAAAAAGCAGTGGGGGCCGGGACAGGAGGGGTATCTCAGGCAGGGCAATGGAAAGCTTCTGGAAGAGCGCCCGGGGCCAGGACCACCCTGGCTGGCCTGCAGGCACCAAGTTGGCCTGCGTGCTGTCGCTGGTGTGGCTCCACGGTCCTTCCTCTAGGCTTTCAAGCCCTTGTACATATTCAGGTGTTTTACCTGGAAAGGGTGGGAACAGTTCAGCAGCAGCTGGCCTGGGGCTCAGCTCACGTTTACTCACAGATGCCTCGGCACGGTCCCCCAGCTTTGCAGTGAGGACGCTCCTTGCGTGGGGGGTGGGTTGCTGGCTGTAATGGGAGATGGTTCCCCACCTCTGACCAATTTCAGAATTGTTTACCACTGGAGCAAGTGCCCTGATAGGGTTTTCCTCTGTATAACTCCTGGGTTCAGGTTTTTTTTTTTTTCTTTTATGGTGTAAGTTAGATTTTATTCCCCTTTTATGTATTTATAGATATAAGCATGGAAATAATTCATTCCTATAAATACATCTGTGTGACGGGAAGAATTTTTTCTGTTTTATTTTTAAATTTTATTTTTTAAAATTTTGAAATTTAATTTTATTTATGTTTTTATACAGCAGGTTATTATTAGTTATGTATTTTATGCATATACATGTATACAGGTCAATCCCAATCTCCCAACTCATCCCACCACCACCACCCCATGGCTTCCCACACTTGGTGTCCATACGTTTGTTCTCTACCTCTGTGTCTCTATTTCTTCCCTGCAAACCAGTTCATCTGTATCATTTTTAGGCTCCACATATATGCATTAATATACAATATTTGTTTTCCTCTTTGTGACTTACTTCATTCTGTATGACAGTCTCTCGATCCATCGATGTCTCTACAAATGACCCAGTTTCATTCCTTTTTATGGCCGAGTCATATTCCATTTTATATATGTACCACATCTTTATCCATTCATCTGTCTGTGGGCATTTAGGTTGCTTCCATTACCTGGCTATTGTAAATAGTGCTGCAACGAACATTGTGGTGAATGTGCCTTGTTGAAATACGGTTTTCTCTGGGTATATGCCCAGAAGTGGGATTGCTGGATCAGATGGTAATTCTATTTCTAATTTTTTTAAGGAAACTCCATACTGTTCTCCATAGTGACTGTATCAATTTACATTCCCACCAATAGTGGAAGAGGGCTCCTTTTGTCCACACCCTCCCCAGAATTGGTTGTTTGTAGATTTTCTGATGATGCCGATTCTAACAGGTGTGAGGTGATACCTCATTGTAGTTTTGATTTGCATTTCTCTAATAATTAGTGCTGTTGAGCAGCTTTTCATGTGCGTCTTGGCCATGTCTGTGTCTCCTTTGAAGAAACGTCTCTTTAGATCTTCTGCCCATTTTTGTATTGGGTTGTTTGTTTTTTTAATATTAAGCTGCATGAGCTGTTTATATATATTGGAGATTAAACCTGTGTCCATTGATTCGTTTGCAACGATTTTCACCCATCCTGAGGGATGCCTTTTTCCATTCCCGTTTTTTTTTAACAAAAAAGGAAAGAAAGGAAAAGAAGCAGAACACTAATGTGCGTAAAATATGCCCTTTGAAACGGTCGTTTTGAAATATGGACGTCCTTTGAATTTTTTGGTCGATATGTGACCCCAGGATTTGTTTTCAGGGCAGGTGTCATTTACAGGCCTGCAATGATTTTGAATATCAACTGACCATTAGCGTTGGGATTAAAGCTGCTGTTGTGTGAAACGGCCACAAGGTGGCAGCAGTTCACCCTTACCAAATCTGGTTACTAGGGCAAGAGAGCCTCAGTGGAAGTGGTGTTCTAGATTGGAGTTTAGAATGGAATGTGCCAGGAGAAAGCCCCTCAAGTTTGTCTCACTACTTCTTGTTCGTGTTTTTAATTTAAGTTTTTATTTTTTATTACAGCAAGTTTGATTACAATGTTTGGCTTGTTGTAGGTGTGGAAGATGTGGTTCTTTTACACATATACAGATGACTGTTCTTCTTGGGATCCTTTTCCCATGTACGTTATGACAGAATGTTGAGTAGTCCTCTCTTGGTATTCTGTAGGTCTTTGGTGATTATATATGTCACCTGTGTTTGTATATGTCTGTTAACCCCGATATCGTAATGAAACCAATCCTCACACCTTTCCATTGGTGAACCATAAGTTTGTTTAATGAATCTGTGATTGCCCTTCTCCGTGGAAATATCTGCCCTGGTATCCATTTTTAGGTAACACCTCTATGTGATATGATATGTGTCTTTCACTTTCTGACTTACTACAAGTCACGTGATTACTTCTAGACTCATCTACGGGGCAAATGGCATTTTGTCCTTTTTTCCCTTGGCTTCTCTTCTGCCTTTGCGGGGTCCATTTTCAACAATGTGATTCCCTGAGGGTTGTGGATTAGCTGACCTGGGCAGCCTTACCCTGCCGGCCTGCCCTCCCCAGGTGTGCCTCGTTGAGGTCAATATAAACAGCGCTCCAGGCAGCAATAGCCCCTGAAGCTGTGCCTGACTCCATATTCTCTGCCCCGTCAGCAGTCTCGGGGCTGTGCTGGTGGGAGGGAGTGAGGGGCCACAGCTTTGTGGGTGGCCCAGTGTGAGTGGGGTTCTGCTGGCCTTTCTGCAGGAGATGCCAGGCTGCCGCCTGTAAAGAAGAGGATGTGTCACCCATACCTTCTGCTGGAATTTCTCTCCGGACAGAGGTGAGGAAGGAAAAAAGCAGTGGGGGCCGGGACAGGAGGGGTATCTCAGGCAGGGCAATGGAAAGCTTCTGGAAGAGCGCCCGGGGCCAGGACCACCCTGGCTGGCCTGCAGGCACCAAGTTGGCCTGCGTGCTGTCGCTGGTGTGGCTCCACGGTCCTTCCTCTAGGCTTTCAAGCCCTTGTACATATTCAGGTGTTTTACCTGGAAAGGGTGGGAACAGTTCAGCAGCAGCTGGCCTGGGGCTCAGCTCACGTTTACTCACAGATGCCTCGGCACCGTCCCCCAGCTTTGCAATGCGGACGCTCCTTGCGTGGGGGGTGGGTTGCTGGCTGTAATGGGAGATGGTTCCCCACCTCTGACCAATTTCAGAATTGTTTACCACTGGAGCAAGTGCCCTGATAGGGTTTTCCTCTGTATAACTCCTGGGTTCAGGTTTTTTTTTTTTCTTTTATGGTTCAAGTTAGATTTTATTCCCCTTTTATGTATTTATAGATATAAGCATGGAAATAATTCATTCCTATAAATACATCTGTGTGACGGGAAGAATTTTTTCTGTTTTATTTTTAAATTTTATTTTTTAAAATTTTGAAATTTAATTTTATTTATGTTTTTATACAGCAGGTTATTATTAGTTATGTATTTTATGCATATACATGTATACAGGTCAATCCCAATCTCCCAACTCATCCCACCACCACCACCCCATGGCTTCCCACACTTGGTGTCCATACGTTTGTTCTCTACCTCTGTGTCTCTCTTTCTTCCCTGCAAACCAGTTCATCTGTATCATTTTTAGGCTCCACATATATGCATTAATATACAATATTTGTTTTCCTCTTTGTGACTTACTTCATTCTGTATGACAGTCTCTCGATCCATCGATGTCTCTACAAATGACCCAGTTTCATTCCTTTTTATGGCCGAGTCATATTCCATTTTATATATGTACCACATCTTTATCCATTCATCTGTCTGTGGGCATTTAGGTTGCTTCCTTTACCTGGCTATTGTAAATAGTGCTGCAACGAACATTGTGGTGAATGTGCCTTGTTGAAATACGGTTTTCTCTGGGTATATGCCCAGAAGTGGGATTGCTGGATCAGATGGTAATTCTATTTCTAATTTTTTTAAGGAAACTCCATACTGTTCTCCATAGTGACTGTATCAATTTACATTCCCACCAATAGTGGAAGAGGGCTCCTTTTGTCCACACCCTCCCCAGAATTGGTTGTTTGTAGATTTTCTGATGATGCCGATTCTAACAGGTGTGAGGTGATACCTCATTGTAGTTTTGATTTGCATTTCTCTAATAATTAGTGCTGTTGAGCAGCTTTTCATGTGCGTCTTGGCCATGTCTGTGTCTCCTTTGAAGAAACGTCTCTTTAGATCTTCTGCCCATTTTTGTATTGGGTTGTTTGTTTTTTTAATATTAAGCTGCATGAGCTGTTTATATATATTGGAGATTAAACCTGTGTCCATTGATTCGTTTGCAACGATTTTCACCCATCCTGAGGGATGCCTTTTTCCATTCCCGTTTTTTTTTTAACAAAAAAGGAAAGAAAGGAAAAGAAGCAGAACACTAATGTGCGTAAAATATGCCCTTTGAAACGGTCGTTTTGAAATATGGACGTCCTTTGAATTTTTTGGTCGATATGTGACCCCAGGATTTGTTTTCAGGGCAGGTGTCATTTACAGGCCTGCAATGATTTTGAATATCAACTGACCATTAGCGTTGGGATTAAAGCTGCTGTTGTGTGAAACGGCCACAAGGTGGCAGCAGTTCACCCTTACCAAATCTGGTTACTAGGGCAAGAGAGCCTCAGTGGAAGTGGTGTTCTAGATTGGAGTTTAGAATGCAATGTGCCAGGAGAAAGCCCCTCAAGTTTGTCTCACTACGTCTTGTTCGTGTTTTTAATTTAAGTTTTTATTTTTTATTACAGCAAGTTTGATTACAATGTTTGGCTTGTTGTAGGTGTGGAAGATGTGGTTCTTTTACACATATACAGATGACTGTTCTTCTTGGGATCCTTTTCCCATGTACGTTATGACAGAATGTTGAGTAGTCCTCTCTTGGTATTCTGTAGGTCTTTGGTGATTATATATGTCACCTGTGTTTGTATATGTCTGTTAACCCCGATATCGTAATGAAACCAATCCTCACACCTTTCCATTGGTGAACCATAAGTTTGTTTAATGAATCTGTGATTGCCCTTCTCCGTGGAAATATCTGCCCTGGTATCCATTTTTAGGTAACATCTCTATGTGATATGATATGTGTCTTTCACTTTCTGACTTACTACAAGTCACGTGATTACTTCTAGACTCATCTACGGGGCAAATGGCATTTTGTCCTTTTTTCCCTTGGCTTCTCTTCTGCCTTTGCGGTGTCCATTTTCAACAATGTGATTCCCTGAGGGTTGTGGATTAGCTGACCTGGGTAGCCTTACCCTGCCGGCCTGCCCTCCCCAGGTGTGCCTCGTTGAGGTCAATATAAACAGCGCTCCAGGCAGCAATAGCCCCTGAAGCTGTGCCTGACTCCATATTCTCTGCCCCGTCAGCAGTCTCGGGGCTGTGCTGGTGGGAGGGAGTGAGGGGCCACAGCTTTGTGGGTGGCCCGGTGTGAGTGGGGTTCTGCTGGCCTTTCTGCAGGAGATGCCAGGCTGCCGCCTGTAAAGAAGAGGATGTGTCACCCATACCTTCTGCTGGAATTTCTCTCCGGACAGAGGTGAGGAAGGAAAAAAGCAGTGGGGGCCGGGACAGGAGGGGTATCTCAGGCAGGGCAATGGAAAGCTTCTGGAAGAGCGCCCGGGGCCAGGACCACCCTGGCTGGCCTGCAGGCACCAAGTTGGCCTGCGTGCTGTCGCTGGTGTGGCTCCACGGTCCTTCCTCTAGGCTTTCAAGCCCTTGTACATATTCAGGTGTTTTACCTGGAAAGGGTGGGAACAGTTCAGCAGCAGCTGGCCTGGGGCTCAGCTCACGTTTACTCACAGATGCCTCGGCACGGTCCCCCATCTTTGCAGTGAGGACGCTCCTTGCGTGGGGGGTGGGTTGCTGGCTGTAATGGGAGATGGTTCCCCACCTCTGACCAATTTCAGAATTGTTTACCACTGGAGCAAGTGCCCTGATAGGGTTTTCCTCTGTATAACTCCTGGGTTCAGGTTTTTTTTTTTTTCTTTTATGGTGTAAGTTAGATTTTATTCCCCTTTTATGTATTTATAGATATAAGCATGGAAATAATTCATTCCTATAAATACATCTGTGTGACGGGAAGAATTTTTTCTGTTTTATTTTTAAATTTTATTTTTTAAAATTTTGAAATTTAATTTTATTTATGTTTTTATACAGCAGGTTATTATTAGTTATGTATTTTATGCATATACATGTATACAGGTCAATCCCAATCTCCCAACTCATCCCACCACCACCACCCCATGGCTTCCCACACTTGGTGTCCATACGTTTGTTCTCTACCTCTGTGTCTCTATTTCTTCCCTGCAAACCAGTTCATCTGTATCATTTTTAGGCTCCACATATATGCATTAATATACAATATTTGTTTTCCTCTTTGTGACTTACTTCATTCTGTATGACAGTCTCTCGATCCATCGATGTCTCTACAAATGACCCAGTTTCATTCCTTTTTATGGCCGAGTCATATTCCATTTTATATATGTACCACATCTTTATCCATTCATCTGTCTGTGGGCATTTAGGTTGCTTCCATTACCTGGCTATTGTAAATAGTGCTGCAACGAACATTGTGGTGAATGTGCCTTGTTGAAATACGGTTTTCTCTGGGTATATGCCCAGAAGTGGGATTGCTGGATCAGATGGTAATTCTATTTCTAATATTTTTAAGGAAACTCCATACTGTTCTCCATAGTGACTGTATCAATTTACATTCCCACCAATAGTGGAAGAGGGCTCCTTTTGTCCACACCCTCCCCAGAATTGGTTGTTTGTAGATTTTCTGATGATGCCGATTCTAACAGGTGTGAGGTGATACCTCATTGTAGTTTTGATTTGCATTTCTCTAATAATTAGTGCTGTTGAGCAGCTTTTCATGTGCGTCTTGGCCATGTCTGTGTCTCCTTTGAAGAAACGTCTCTTTAGATCTTCTGCCCATTTTTGTATTGGGTTGTTTGTTTTTTTAATATTAAGCTGCATGAGCTGTTTATATATATTGGAGATTAAACCTGTGTCCATTGATTCGTTTGCAACGATTTTCACCCATCCTGAGGGATGCCTTTTTCCATTCCCGTTTTTTTTTAACAAAAAAGGAAAGAAAGGAAAAGAAGCAGAACACTAATGTGCATAAAATATGCCCTTTGAAACGGTCGTTTTGAAATATGGACGTCCTTTGAATTTTTTGGTCGATATGTGACCCCAGGATTTGTTTTCAGGGCAGGTGTCATTTACAGGCCTGCAATGATTTTGAATATCAACTGACCATTAGCGTTGGGATTAAAGCTGCTGTTGTGTGAAACGGCCACAAGGTGGCAGCAGTTCACCCTTACCAAATCTGGTTACTAGGGCAAGAGAGCCTCAGTGGAAGTGGTGTTCTAGATTGGAGTTTAGAATGGAATGTGCCAGGAGAAAGCCCCTCACGTTTGTCTCACTACTTCTTGTTCGTGTTTTTAATTTAAGTTTTTATTTTTTATTACAGCAAGTTTGATTACAATGTTTGGCTTGTTGTAGGTGTGGAAGATGTGGTTCTTTTACACATATACAGATGACTGTTCTTCTTGGGATCCTTTTCCCATGTACGTTATGACAGAATGTTGAGTAGTCCTCTCTTGGTATTCTGTAGGTCTTTGGTGATTATATATGTCACCTGTGTTTGTATATGTCTGTTAACCCCGATATCGTAATGAAACCAATCCTCACACCTTTCCATTGGTGAACCATAAGTTTGTTTAATGAATCTGTGATTGCCCTTCTCCGTGGAAATATCTGCCCTGGTATCCATTTTTAGGTAACACCTCTATGTGATATGATATGTGTCTTTCACTTTCTGACTTACTACAAGTCACGTGATTACTTCTAGACTCATCTACGGGGCAAATGGCATTTTGTCCTTTTTTCCCTTGGCTTCTCTTCTGCCTTTGCGGGGTCCATTTTCAACAATGTGATTCCCTGAGGGTTGTGGATTAGCTGACCTGGGCAGCCTTACCCTGCCGGCCTGCCCTCCCCAGGTGTGCCTCGTTGAGGTCAATATAAACAGCGCTCCAGGCAGCAATAGCCCCTGAAGCTGTGCCTGACTCCATATTCTCTGCCCCGTCAGCAGTCTCGGGGCTGTGCTGGTGGGAGGGAGTGAGGGGCCACAGCTTTGTGGGTGGCCCGGTGTGAGTGGGGTTCTGCTGGCCTTTCTGCAGGAGATGCCAGGCTGCCGCCTGTAAAGAAGAGGATGTGTCACCCATACCTTCTGCTGGAATTTCTCTCCGGACAGAGGTGAGGAAGGAAAAAAGCAGTGGGGGCCGGGACAGGAGGGGTATCTCAGGCAGGGCAATGGAAAGCTTCTGGAAGAGCACCCGGGGCCAGGACCACCCTGGCTGGCCTGCAGGCACCAAGTTGGCCTGCGTGCTGTCGCTGGTGTGGCTCCACGGTCCTTCCTCTAGGCTTTCAAGCCCTTGTACATATTCAGGTGTTTTACCTGGAAAGGGTGGGAACAGTTCAGCAGCAGCTGGCCTGGGGCTCAGCTCACGTTTACTCACAGATGCCTCGGCACGGTCCCCCAGCTTTGCAATGAGGACGCTCCTTGCGTGGGGGGTGGGTTGCTGGCTGTAATGGGAGATGGTTCCCCACCTCTGACCAATTTCAGAATTGTTTACCACTGGAGCAAGTGCCCTGATAGGGTTTTCCTCTGTATAACTCCTGGGTTCAGGTTTTTTTTTTTTTCTTTTATGGTTCAAGTTAGATTTTATTCCCCTTTTATGTATTTATAGATATAAGCATGGAAATAATTCATTCCTATAAATACATCTGTGTGACGGGAAGAATTTTTTCTGTTTTATTTTTAAATTTTATTTTTTAAAATTTTGAAATTTAATTTTATTTATGTTTTTATACAGCAGGTTATTATTAGTTATGTATTTTATGCATATACATGTATACAGGTCAATCCCAATCTCCCAACTCATCCCACCACCACCACCCCATGGCTTCCCACACTTGGTGTCCATACGTTTGTTCTCTACCTCTGTGTCTCTATTTCTTCCCTGCAAACCAGTTCATCTGTATCATTTTTAGGCTCCACATATATGCATTAATATACAATATTTGTTTTCCTCTTTGTGACTTACTTCATTCTGTATGACAGTCTCTCGATCCATCGATGTCTCTACAAATGACCCAGTTTCATTCCTTTTTATGGCCGAGTCATATTCCATTTTATATATGTACCACATCTTTATCCATTCATCTGTCTGTGGGCATTTAGGTTGCTTCCATTACCTGGCTATTGTAAATAGTGCTGCAACGAACATTGTGGTGAATGTGCCTTGTTGAAATACGGTTTTCTCTGGGTATATGCCCAGAAGTGGGATTGCTGGATCAGATGGTAATTCTATTTCTAATTTTTTTAAGGAAACTCCATACTGTTCTCCATAGTGACTGTATCAATTTACATTCCCACCAATAGTGGAAGAGGGCTCCTTTTGTCCACACCCTCCCCAGAATTGGTTGTTTGTAGATTTTCTGATGATGCCGATTCTAACAGGTGTGAGGTGATACCTCATTGTAGTTTTGATTTGCATTTCTCTAATAATTAGTGCTGTTGAGCAGCTTTTCATGTGCGTCTTGGCCATGTCTGTGTCTCCTTTGAAGAAACGTCTCTTTAGATCTTCTGCCCATTTTTGTATTGGGTTGTTTGTTTTTTTAATATTAAGCTGCATGAGCTGTTTATATATATTGGAGATTAAACCTGTGTCCATTGATTCGTTTGCAACGATTTTCACCCATCCTGAGGGATGCCTTTTTCCATTCCCGTTTTTTTTTAACAAAAAAGGAAAGAAAGGAAAAGAAGCAGAACACTAATGTGCGTAAAATATGCCCTTTGAAACGGTCGTTTTGAAATATGGACGTCCTTTGAATTTTTTGGTCGATATGTGACCCCAGGATTTGTTTTCAGGGCAGGTGTCATTTACAGGCCTGCAATGATTTTGAATATCAACTGACCATTAGCGTTGGGATTAAAGCTGCTGTTGTGTGAAACGGCCACAAGGTGGCAGCAGTTCACCCTTACCAAATCTGGTTACTAGGGCAAGAGAGCCTCAGTGGAAGTGGTGTTCTAGATTGGAGTTTAGAATGGAATGTGCCAGGAGAAAGCCCCTCACGTTTGTCTCACTACTTCTTGTTCGTGTTTTTAATTTAAGTTTTTATTTTTTATTACAGCAAGTTTGATTACAATGTTTGGCTTGTTGTAGGTGTGGAAGATGTGGTTCTTTTACACATATACAGATGACTGTTCTTCTTGGGATCCTTTTCCCATGTACGTTATGACAGAATGTTGAGTAGTCCTCTCTTGGTATTCTGTAGGTCTTTGGTGATTATATATGTCACCTGTGTTTGTATATGTCTGTTAACCCCGATATCGTAATGAAACCAATCCTCACACCTTTCCATTGGTGAACCATAAGTTTGTTTAATGAATCTGTGATTGCCCTTCTCCGTGGAAATATCTGCCCTGGTATCCATTTTTAGGTAACACCTCTATGTGATATGATATGTGTCTTTCACTTTCTGACTTACTACAAGTCACGTGATTACTTCTAGACTCATCTACGGGGCAAATGGCATTTTGTCCTTTTTTCCCTTGGCTTCTCTTCTGCCTTTGCGGGGTCCATTTTCAACAATGTGATTCCCTGAGGGTTGTGGATTAGCTGACCTGGGCAGCCTTACCCTGCCGGCCTGCCCTCCCCAGGTGTGCCTCGTTGAGGTCAATATAAACAGCGCTCCAGGCAGCAATAGCCCCTGAAGCTGTGCCTGACTCCATATTCTCTGCCCCGTCAGCAGTCTCGGGGCTGTGCTGGTGGGAGGGAGTGAGGGGCCACAGCTTTGTGGGTGGCCCGGTGTGAGTGGGGTTCTGCCGGCCTTTCTGCAGGAGATGCCAGGCTGCCGCCTGTAAAGAAGAGGATGTGTCACCCATACCTTCTGCTGGAATTTCTCTCCGGACAGAGGTGAGGAAGGAAAAAAGCAGTGGGGGCCGGGACAGGAGGGGTATCTCAGGCAGGGCAATGGAAAGCTTCTGGAAGAGCGCCCGGGGCCAGGACCACCCTGGCTGGCCTGCAGGCACCAAGTTGGCCTGCGTGCTGTCGCTGGTGTGGCTCCACGGTCCTTCCTCTAGGCTTTCAAGCCCTTGTACATATTCAGGTGTTTTACCTGGAAAGGGTGGGAACAGTTCAGCAGCAGCTGGCCTGGGGCTCAGCTCACGTTTACTCACAGATGCCTCGGCACGGTCCCCCAGCTTTGCAGTGAGGACGCTCCTTGCGTGGGGGGTGGGTTGCTGGCTGTAATGGGAGATGGTTCCCCACCTCTGACCAATTTCAGAATTGTTTACCACTGGAGCAAGTGCCCTGATAGGGTTTTCCTCTGTATAACTCCTGGGTTCAGGTTTTTTTTTTTTTCTTTTATGGTGTAAGTTAGATTTTATTCCCCTTTTATGTATTTATAGATATAAGCATGGAAATAATTCATTCCTATAAATACATCTGTGTGACGGGAAGAATTTTTTCTGTTTTATTTTTAAATTTTATTTTTTAAAATTTTGAAATTTAATTTTATTTATGTTTTTATACAGCAGGTTATTATTAGTTATGTATTTTATGCATATACATGTATACAGGTCAATCCCAATCTCCCAACTCATCCCACCACCACCACCCCATGGCTTCCCACACTTGGTGTCCATACGTTTGTTCTCTACCTCTGTGTCTCTATTTCTTCCCTGCAAACCAGTTCATCTGTATCATTTTTAGGCTCCACATATATGCATTAATATACAATATTTGTTTTCCTCTTTGTGACTTACTTCATTCTGTATGACAGTCTCTCGATCCATCGATGTCTCTACAAATGACCCAGTTTCATTCCTTTTTATGGCCGAGTCATATTCCATTTTATATATGTACCACATCTTTATCCATTCATCTGTCTGTGGGCATTTAGGTTGCTTCCATTACCTGGCTATTGTAAATAGTGCTGCAACGAACATTGTGGTGAATGTGCCTTGTTGAAATACGGTTTTCTCTGGGTATATGCCCAGAAGTGGGATTGCTGGATCAGATGGTAATTCTATTTCTAATTTTTTTAAGGAAACTCCATACTGTTCTCCATAGTGACTGTATCAATTTACATTCCCACCAATAGTGGAAGAGGGCTCCTTTTGTCCACACCCTCCCCAGAATTGGTTGTTTGTAGATTTTCTGATGATGCCGATTCTAACAGGTGTGAGGTGATACCTCATTGTAGTTTTGATTTGCATTTCTCTAATAATTAGTGCTGTTGAGCAGCTTTTCATGTGCGTCTTGGCCATGTCTGTGTCTCCTTTGAAGAAACGTCTCTTTAGATCTTCTGCCCATTTTTGTATTGGGTTGTTTGTTTTTTTAATATTAAGCTGCATGAGCTGTTTATATATATTGGAGATTAAACCTGTGTCCATTGATTCGTTTGCAACGATTTTCACCCATCCTGAGGGATGCCTTTTTCCATTCCCGTTTTTTTTTAACAAAAAAGGAAAGAAAGGAAAAGAAGCAGAACACTAATGTGCGTAAAATATGCCCTTTGAAACGGTCGTTTTGAAATATGGACGTCCTTTGAATTTTTTGGTCGATATGTGACCCCAGGATTTGTTTTCAGGGCAGGTGTCATTTACAGGCCTGCAATGATTTTGAATATCAACTGACCATTAGCGTTGGGATTAAAGCTGCTGTTGTGTGAAACGGCCACAAGGTGGCAGCAGTTCACCCTTACCAAATCTGGTTACTAGGGCAAGAGAGCCTCAGTGGAAGTGGTGTTCTAGATTGGAGTTTAGAATGGAATGTGCCAGGAGAAAGCCCCTCACGTTTGTCTCACTACTTCTTGTTCGTGTTTTTAATTTAAGTTTTTATTTTTTATTACAGCAAGTTTGATTACAATGTTTGGCTTGTTGTAGGTGTGGAAGATGTGGTTCTTTTACACATATACAGATGACTGTTCTTCTTGGGATCCTTTTCCCATGTACGTTATGACAGAATGTTGAGTAGTCCTCTCTTGGTATTCTGTAGGTCTTTGGTGATTATATATGTCACCTGTGTTTGTATATGTCTGTTAACCCCGATATCGTAATGAAACCAATCCTCACACCTTTCCATTGGTGAACCATAAGTTTGTTTAATGAATCTGTGATTGCCCTTCTCCGTGGAAATATCTGCCCTGGTATCCATTTTTAGGTAACACCTCTATGTGATATGATATGTGTCTTTCACTTTCTGACTTACTACAAGTCACGTGATTACTTCTAGACTCATCTACGGGGCAAATGGCATTTTGTCCTTTTTTCCCTTGGCTTCTCTTCTGCCTTTGCGGGGTCCATTTTCAACAATGTGATTCCCTGAGGGTTGTGGATTAGCTGACCTGGGCAGCCTTACCCTGCCGGCCTGCCCTCCCCAGGTGTGCCTCGTTGAGGTCAATATAAACAGCGCTCCAGGCAGCAATAGCCCCTGAAGCTGTGCCTGACTCCATATTCTCTGCCCCGTCAGCAGTCTCGGGGCTGTGCTGGTGGGAGGGAGTGAGGGGCCACAGCTTTGTGGGTGGCCCGGTGTGAGTGGGGTTCTGCCGGCCTTTCTGCAGGAGATGCCAGGCTGCCGCCTGTAAAGAAGAGGATGTGTCACCCATACCTTCTGCTGGAATTTCTCTCCGGACAGAGGTGAGGAAGGAAAAAAGCAGTGGGGGCCGGGACAGGAGGGGTATCTCAGGCAGGGCAATGGAAAGCTTCTGGAAGAGCGCCCGGGGCCAGGACCACCCTGGCTGGCCTGCAGGCACCAAGTTGGCCTGCGTGCTGTCGCTGGTGTGGCTCCACGGTCCTTCCTCTAGGCTTTCAAGCCCTTGTACATATTCAGGTGTTTTACCTGGAAAGGGTGGGAACAGTTCAGCAGCAGCTGGCCTGGGGCTCAGCTCACGTTTACTCACAGATGCCTCGGCACGGTCCCCCAGCTTTGCAGTGAGGACGCTCCTTGCGTGGGGGGTGGGTTGCTGGCTGTAATGGGAGATGGTTCCCCACCTCTGACCAATTTCAGAATTGTTTACCACTGGAGCAAGTGCCCTGATAGGGTTTTCCTCTGTATAACTCCTGGGTTCAGGTTTTTTTTTTTTTCTTTTATGGTGTAAGTTAGATTTTATTCCCCTTTTATGTATTTATAGATATAAGCATGGAAATAATTCATTCCTATAAATACATCTGTGTGACGGGAAGAATTTTTTCTGTTTTATTTTTAAATTTTATTTTTTAAAATTTTGAAATTTAATTTTATTTATGTTTTTATACAGCAGGTTATTATTAGTTATGTATTTTATGCATATACATGTATACAGGTCAATCCCAATCTCCCAACTCATCCCACCACCACCACCCCATGGCTTCCCACACTTGGTGTCCATACGTTTGTTCTCTACCTCTGTGTCTCTATTTCTTCCCTGCAAACCAGTTCATCTGTATCATTTTTAGGCTCCACATATATGCATTAATATACAATATTTGTTTTCCTCTTTGTGACTTACTTCATTCTGTATGACAGTCTCTCGATCCATCGATGTCTCTACAAATGACCCAGTTTCATTCCTTTTTATGGCCGAGTCATATTCCATTTTATATATGTACCACATCTTTATCCATTCATCTGTCTGTGGGCATTTAGGTTGCTTCCATTACCTGGCTATTGTAAATAGTGCTGCAACGAACATTGTGGTGAATGTGCCTTGTTGAAATACGGTTTTCTCTGGGTATATGCCCAGAAGTGGGATTGCTGGATCAGATGGTAATTCTATTTCTAATTTTTTTAAGGAAACTCCATACTGTTCTCCATAGTGACTGTATCAATTTACATTCCCACCAATAGTGGAAGAGGGCTCCTTTTGTCCACACCCTCCCCAGAATTGGTTGTTTGTAGATTTTCTGATGATGCCGATTCTAACAGGTGTGAGGTGATACCTCATTGTAGTTTTGATTTGCATTTCTCTAATAATTAGTGCTGTTGAGCAGCTTTTCATGTGCGTCTTGGCCATGTCTGTGTCTCCTTTGAAGAAACGTCTCTTTAGATCTTCTGCCCATTTTTGTATTGGGTTGTTTGTTTTTTTAATATTAAGCTGCATGAGCTGTTTATATATATTGGAGATTAAACCTGTGTCCATTGATTCGTTTGCAACGATTTTCACCCATCCTGAGGGATGCCTTTTTCCATTCCCGTTTTTTTTTAACAAAAAAGGAAAGAAAGGAAAAGAAGCAGAACACTAATGTGCGTAAAATATGCCCTTTGAAACGGTCGTTTTGAAATATGGACGTCCTTTGAATTTTTTGGTCGATATGTGACCCCAGGATTTGTTTTCAGGGCAGGTGTCATTTACAGGCCTGCAATGATTTTGAATATCAACTGACCATTAGCGTTGGGATTAAAGCTGCTGTTGTGTGAAACGGCCACAAGGTGGCAGCAGTTCACCCTTACCAAATCTGGTTACTAGGGCAAGAGAGCCTCAGTGGAAGTGGTGTTCTAGATTGGAGTTTAGAATGGAATGTGCCAGGAGAAAGCCCCTCACGTTTGTCTCACTACTTCTTGTTCGTGTTTTTAATTTAAGTTTTTATTTTTTATTACAGCAAGTTTGATTACAATGTTTGGCTTGTTGTAGGTGTGGAAGATGTGGTTCTTTTACACATATACAGATGACTGTTCTTCTTGGGATCCTTTTCCCATGTACGTTATGACAGAATGTTGAGTAGTCCTCTCTTGGTATTCTGTAGGTCTTTGGTGATTATATATGTCACCTGTGTTTGTATATGTCTGTTAACCCCGATATCGTAATGAAACCAATCCTCACACCTTTCCATTGGTGAACCATAAGTTTGTTTAATGAATCTGTGATTGCCCTTCTCCGTGGAAATATCTGCCCTGGTATCCATTTTTAGGTAACACCTCTATGTGATATGATATGTGTCTTTCACTTTCTGACTTACTACAAGTCACGTGATTACTTCTAGACTCATCTACGGGGCAAATGGCATTTTGTCCTTTTTTCCCTTGGCTTCTCTTCTGCCTTTGCGGGGTCCATTTTCAACAATGTGATTCCCTGAGGGTTGTGGATTAGCTGACCTGGGCAGCCTTACCCTGCCGGCCTGCCCTCCCCAGGTGTGCCTCGTTGAGGTCAATATAAACAGCGCTCCAGGCAGCAATAGCCCCTGAAGCTGTGCCTGACTCCATATTCTCTGCCCCGTCAGCAGTCTCGGGGCTGTGCTGGTGGGAGGGAGTGAGGGGCCACAGCTTTGTGGGTGGCCCGGTGTGAGTGGGGTTCTGCTGGCCTTTCTGCAGGAGATGCCAGGCTGCCGCCTGTAAAGAAGAGGATGTGTCACCCATACCTTCTGCTGGAATTTCTCTCCGGACAGAGGTGAGGAAGGAAAAAAGCAGTGGGGGCCGGGACAGGAGGGGTATCTCAGGCAGGGCAATGGAAAGCTTCTGGAAGAGCGCCCGGGGCCAGGACCACCCTGGCGGGCCTGCAGGCACCAAGTTGGCCTGCGTGCTGTCGCTGGTGTGGCTCCACGGTCCTTCCTCTAGGCTTTCAAGCCCTTGTACATATTCAGGTGTTTTACCTGGAAAGGGTGGGAACAGTTCAGCAGCAGCTGGCCTGGGGCTCAGCTCACGTTTACTCACAGATGCCTCGGCACGGTCCCCCAGCTTTGCAATGAGGACGCTCCTTGCGTGGGGGGTGGGTTGCTGGCTGTAATGGGAGATGGTTCCCCACCTCTGACCAATTTCAGAATTGTTTACCACTGGAGCAAGTGCCCTGATAGGGTTTTCCTCTGTATAACTCCTGGGTTCAGGTTTTTTTTTTTTCTTTTATGGTTCAAGTTAGATTTTATTCCCCTTTTATGTATTTATAGATATAAGCATGGAAATAATTCATTCCTATAAATACATCTGTGTGACGGGAAGAATTTTTTCTGTTTTATTTTTAAATTTTATTTTTTTAAATTTTGAAATTTAATTTTATTTATGTTTTTATACAGCAGGTTATTATTAGTTATGTATTTTATGCATATACATGTATACAGGTCAATCCCAATCTCCCAACTCATCCCACCACCACCACCCCATGGCTTCCCACACTTGGTGTCCATACGTTTGTTCTCTACCTCTGTGTCTCTATTTCTTCCCTGCAAACCAGTTCATCTGTATCATTTTTAGGCTCCACATATATGCATTAATATACAATATTTGTTTTCCTCTTTGTGACTTACTTCATTCTGTATGACAGTCTCTCGATCCATCGATGTCTCTACAAATGACCCAGTTTCATTCCTTTTTATGGCCGAGTCATATTCCATTTTATATATGTACCACATCTTTATCCATTCATCTGTCTGTGGGCATTTAGGTTGCTTCCATTACCTGGCTATTGTAAATAGTGCTGCAACGAACATTGTGGTGAATGTGCCTTGTTGAAATACGGTTTTCTCTGGGTATATGCCCAGAAGTGGGATTGCTGGATCAGATGGTAATTCTATTTCTAATTTTTTTAAGGAAACTCCATACTGTTCTCCATAGTGACTGTATCAATTTACATTCCCACCAATAGTGGAAGAGGGCTCCTTTTGTCCACACCCTCCCCAGAATTGGTTGTTTGTAGATTTTCTGATGATGCCGATTCTAACAGGTGTGAGGTGATACCTCATTGTAGTTTTGATTTGCATTTCTCTAATAATTAGTGCTGTTGAGCAGCTTTTCATGTGCGTCTTGGCCATGTCTGTGTCTCCTTTGAAGAAACGTCTCTTTAGATCTTCTGCCCATTTTTGTATTGGGTTGTTTGTTTTTTTAATATTAAGCTGCATGAGCTGTTTATATATATTGGAGATTAAACCTGTGTCCATTGATTCGTTTGCAACGATTTTCACCCATCCTGAGGGATGCCTTTTTCCATTCCCGTTTTTTTTTAACAAAAAAGGAAAGAAAGGAAAAGAAGCAGAACACTAATGTGCGTAAAATATGCCCTTTGAAACGGTCGTTTTGAAATATGGACGTCCTTTGAATTTTTTGGTCGATATGTGACCCCAGGATTTGTTTTCAGGGCAGGTGTCATTTACAGGCCTGCAATGATTTTGAATATCAACTGACCATTAGCGTTGGGATTAAAGCTGCTGTTGTGTGAAACGGCCACAAGGTGGCAGCAGTTCACCCTTACCAAATCTGGTTACTAGGGCAAGAGAGCCTCAGTGGAAGTGGTGTTCTAGATTGGAGTTTAGAATGGAATGTGCCAGGAGAAAGCCCCTCACGTTTGTCTCACTACTTCTTGTTCGTGTTTTTAATTTAAGTTTTTATTTTTTATTACAGCAAGTTTGATTACAATGTTTGGCTTGTTGTAGGTGTGGAAGATGTGGTTCTTTTACACATATACAGATGACTGTTCTTCTTGGGATCCTTTTCCCATGTACGTTATGACAGAATGTTGAGTAGTCCTCTCTTGGTATTCTGTAGGTCTTTGGTGATTATATATGTCACCTGTGTTTGTATATGTCTGTTAACCCCGATATCGTAATGAAACCAATCCTCACACCTTTCCATTGGTGAACCATAAGTTTGTTTAATGAATCTGTGATTGCCCTTCTCCGTGGAAATATCTGCCCTGGTATCCAGTTTTAGGTAACACCTCTATGTGATATGATATGTGCCTTTCACTTTCTGACTTACTACAAGTCACGTGATTACTTCTAGACTCATCTACGGGGCAAATGGCATTTTGTCCTTTTTTCCCTTGGCTTCTCTTCTGCCTTTGCGGGGTCCATTTTCAACAATGTGATTCCCTGAGGGTTGTGGATTAGCTGACCTGGGCAGCCTTACCCTGCCGGCCTGCCCTCCCCAGGTGTGCCTCGTTGAGGTCAATATAAACAGCGCTCCAGGCAGCAATAGCCCCTGAAGCTGTGCCTGACTCCATATTCTCTGCCCCGTCAGCAGTCTCGGGGCTGTGCTGGTGGGAGGGAGTGAGGGGCCACAGCTTTGTGGGTGGCCCGGTGTGAGTGGGGTTCTGCTGGCCTTTCTGCAGGAGATGCCAGGCTGCCGCCTGTAAAGAAGAGGATGTGTCACCCATACCTTGCGCTGGAATTTCTCTCCGGACAGAGGTGAGGAAGGAAAAAAACAGTGGGGCCCGGGACAGGAGGGGTATCTCAGGCAGGGCAATGGAAAGCTTCTGGAAGAGCGCCCGGGGCCAGGACCACCCTGGCTGGCCTGCAGGCACCAAGTTGGCCTGCGTGCTGTCGCTGGTGTGGCTCCACGGTCCTTCCTCTAGGCTTTCAAGCCCTTGTACATATTCAGGTGTTTTACCTGGAAAGGGTGGGAACAGTTCAGCAGCAGCTGGCCTGGGGCTCAGCTCACGTTTACTCACAGATGCCTCGGCACGGTCCCCCAGCTTTGCAATGAGGACGCTCCTTGCGTGGGGGGTGGGTTGCTGGCTGTAATGGGAGATGGTTCCCCACCTCTGACCAATTTCAGAATTGTTTACCACTGGAGCAAGTGCCCTGATAGGGTTTTCCTCTGTATAACTCCTGGGTTCAGGTTTTTTTTTTTTTCTTTTATGGTTCAAGTTAGATTTTATTCCCCTTTTATGTATTTATAGATATAAGCATGGAAATAATTCATTCCTATAAATACATCTGTGTGACGGGAAGAATTTTTTCTGTTTTATTTTTAAATTTTATTTTTTAAAATTTTGAAATTTAATTTTATTTATGTTTTTATACAGCAGGTTATTATTAGTTATGTATTTTATGCATATACATGTATACAGGTCAATCCCAATCTCCCAACTCATCCCACCACCACCACCCCATGGCTTCCCACACTTGGTGTCCATACGTTTGTTCTCTACCTCTGTGTCTCTATTTCTTCCCTGCAAACCAGTTCATGTGTATCATTTTTAGGCTCCACATATATGCATTAATATACAATATTTGTTTTCCTCTTTCTGACTTACTTCATTCTGTATGACAGTCTCTCGATCCATCGATGTCTCTACAAATGACCCAGTTTCATTCCTTTTTATGGCCGAGTCATATTCCTTTTTATATGTAACACATCTTTATCCATTCATCTGTCTGTGGGCATTTAGGTTGCTTCCATTACCTGGCTATTGTAAATAGTGCTGCAACGAACATTGTGGTGAATGTGCCTTGTTGAAATACGGTTTTCTCTGGGTATATGCCCAGAAGTGGGATTGCTGGATCAGATGGTAATTCTATTTCTAATTTTTTTAAGGAAACTCCATACTGTTCTCCATAGTGACTGTATCAATTTACATTCCCACCAATAGTGGAAGAGGGCTCCTTTTGTCCACACCCTCCCCAGAATTGGTTGTTTGTAGATTTTCTGATGATGCCGATTCTAACAGGTGTGAGGTGATACCTCATTGTAGTTTTGATTTGCATTTCTCTAATAATTAGTGCTGTTGAGCAGCTTTTCATGTGCGTCTTGGCCATGTCTGTGTCTCCTTTGAAGAAACGTCTCTTTAGATCTTCTGCCCATTTTTGTATTGGGTTGTTTGTTTTTTTAATATTAAGCTGCATGAGCTGTTTATATATATTGGAGATTAAACCTGTGTCCATTGATTCGTTTGCAACGATTTTCACCCATCCTGAGGGATGCCTTTTTCCATTCCCGTTTTTTTTTAACAAAAAAGGAAAGAAAGGAAAAGAAGCAGAACACTAATGTGCGTAAAATATGCCCTTTGAAACGGTCGTTTTGAAATATGGACGTCCTTTGAATTTTTTGGTCGATATGTGACCCCAGGATTTGTTTTCAGGGCAGGTGTCATTTACAGGCCTGCAATGATTTTGAATATCAACTGACCATTAGCGTTGGGATTAAAGCTGCTGTTGTGTGAAACGGCCACAAGGTGGCAGCAGTTCACCCTTACCAAATCTGGTTACTAGGGCAAGAGAGCCTCAGTGGAAGTGGTGTTCTAGATTGGAGTTTACAATGCAATGTGCCAGGAGAAAGCCCCTCAAGTTTGTCTCACTACTTCTTGTTCGTGTTTTTAATTTAAGTTTTTATTTTTTATTACAGCAAGTTTGATTACAATGTTTCGCTTGTTGTAGGTGTGGAAGATGTGGTTCTTTTACACATAAACAGATGACTGTTCTTCTTGGGATCCTTTTCCCATGTACGTTATGACAGAATGTTGAGTAGTCCTCTCTTGGTATTCTGTAGGTCTTTGGTGATTATATATGTCACCTGTGTTTGTATATGTCTGTTAACCCCGATATCGTAATGAAACCAATCCTCACACCTTTCCATTGGTGAACCATAAGTTTGTTTAATGAATCTGTGATTGCCCTTCTCCGTGGAAATATCTGCCCTGGTATCCAGTTTTAGGTAACACCTCTATGTGATATGATATGTGCCTTTCACTTTCTGACTTACTACAAGTCACGTGATTACTTCTAGACTCATCTACGGGGCAAATGGCATTTTGTCCTTTTTTCCCTTGGCTTCTCTTCTGCCTTTGCGGGGTCCATTTTCAACAATGTGATTCCCTGAGGGTTGTGGATTAGCTGACCTGGGCAGCCTTACCCTGCTGGCCTGCCCTCCCCAGGTGTGCCTCGTTGAGGTCAATATAAACAGCGCTCCAGGCAGCAATAGCCCCTGAAGCTGTGCCTGACTCCATATTCTCTGCCCCGTCAGCAGTCTCGGGGCTGTGCTGGTGGGAGGGAGTGAGGGGCCACAGCTTTGTGGGTGGCCCGGTGTGAGTGGGGTTCTGCTGGCCTTTCTGCAGGAGATGCCAGGCTGCCGCCTGTAAAGAAGAGGATGTGTCACCCATACCTTCCGCTGGAATTTCTCTCCGGACAGAGGTGAGGAAGGAAAAAAGCAGTGGGGCCCGGGACAGGAGGGGTATCTCAGGCAGGGCAATGGAAAGCTTCTGGAAGAGCGCCCGGGGCCAGGACCACCCTGGCTGGCCTGCAGGCACCAAGTTGGCCTGCGTGCTGTCGCTGGTGTGGCTCCACGGTCCTTCCTCTAGGCTTTCAAGCCCTTGTACATATTCAGGTGTTTTACCTGGAAAGGGTGGGAACAGTTCAGCAGCAGCTGGCCTGGGGCTCAGCTCACGTTTACTCACAGATGCCTCGGCACGGTCCCCCAGCTTTGCAATGAGGACGCTCCTTGCGTGGGGGGTGGGTTGCTGGCTGTATGGGAGATGGTTCCCCACCTCTGACCAATTTCAGAATTGTTTACCACTGGAGCATGTGCCCTGATAGGGTTTTCCTCTGTATAACTCCTGGGTTCAGGTTTTTTTTTCTTTTATGGTTCAAGTTAGATTTTATTCCCCTTTTATGTATTTATAGATATAAGCATGGAAATAATTCATTCCTATAAATACATCTGTGTGACGGGAAGAATTTTTTCTGTTTTATTTTTAAATTTTATTTTTTAAAATTTTGAAATTTAATTTTATTTATGTTTTTATACAGCAGGTTATTATTAGTTATGTATTTTATGCATATACATGTATACAGGTCAATCCCAATCTCCCAACTCATCCCACCACCACCACCCCATGGCTTCCCACACTTGGTGTCCATACGTTTGTTCTCTACCTCTGTGTCTCTATTTCTTCCCTTCAAATCAGTTCATCTGTATCATTTTTAGGCTCCACATATATGCATTAATATACAATATTTGTTTTCCTCTTTCTGACTTACTTCATTCTGTATGACAGTCTCTCGATCCATCGATGTCTCTACAAATGACCCAGTTTCATTCCTTTTTATGGCCGAGTCATATTCCATTTTATATATGTACCACATCTTTATCCATTCATCTGTCTGTGGGCATTTAGGTTGCTTCCATTACCTGGCTATTGTAAATAGTGCTGCAACGAATATTGTGGTGAATGTGCCTTGTTGAAATACGGTTTTCTCTGGGTATATGCCCAGAAGTGGGATTGCTGGATCAGATGGTAATTCTATTTCTAATTTTTTTAAGGAAACTCCATACTGTTCTCCATAGTGACTGTATCAATTTACATTCCCACCAATAGTGGAAGAGGGCTCCTTTTGTCCACACCCTCCCCAGAATTGGTTGTTTGTAGATTTTCTGATGATGCCGATTCTAACAGGTGTGAGGTGATACCTCATTGTAGTTTTGATTTGCATTTCTCTAATAATTAGTGCTGTTGAGCCGCTTTTCATGTGCGTCTTGGCCATGTCTGTGTCTCCTTTGAAGAAACGTCTCTTTAGATCTTCTGCCCATTTTTGTATTGGGTTGTTTGTTTTTTTAATATTAAGCTGCATGAGCTGTTTATATATATTGGAGATTAAACCTGTGTCCATTGATTCGTTTGCAACGATTTTCACCCATCCTGAGGGATGCCTTTTTCCATTCCCGTTTTTTTTTAACAAAAAAGGAAAGAAAGGAAAAGAAGCAGAACACTAATGTGCGTAAAATATGCCCTTTGAAACGGTCGTTTTGAAATATGGACGTCCTTTGAATTTTTTGGTCGATATGTGACCCCAGGATTTGTTTTCAGGGCAGGTGTCATTTACAGGCCTGCAATGATTTTGAATATCAACTGACCATTAGCGTTGGGATTAAAGCTGCTGTTGTGTGAAACGGCCACAAGGTGGCAGCAGTTCACCCTTACCAAATCTGGTTACTAGGGCAAGAGAGCCTCAGTGGAAGTGGTGTTCTAGATTGGAGTTTAGAATGCAATGTGCCAGGAGAAAGCCCCTCAAGTTTGTCTCACTACTTCTTGTTCGTGTTTTTAATTTAAGTTTTTATTTTTTATTACAGCAAGTTTGATTACAATGTTTGGCTTGTTGTAGGTGTGGAAGATGTGGTTCTTTTACACATAAACAGATGACTGTTCTTCTTGGGATCCTTTTCCCATGTACGTTATGACAGAATGTTGAGTAGTCCTCTCTTGGTATTCTGTAGGTCTTTGGTGATTATATATGTCACCTGTGTTTGTATATGTCTGTTAACCCCGATATCGTAATGAAACCAATCCTCACACCTTTCCATTGGTGAACCATAAGTTTGTTTAATGAATCTGTGATTGCCCTTCTCCGTGGAAATATCTGCCCTGGTATCCATTTTTAGGTAACACCTCTATGTGATATGATATATGTCTTTCACTTTCTGACTTACTACAAGTCACGTGATTACTTCTAGACTCATCTACGGGGCAAATGGCATTTTGTCCTTTTTTCCCTTGGCTTCTCTTCTGCCTTTGCGGGGTCCATTTTCAACAATGTGATTCCCTGAGGGTTGTGGATTAGCTGACCTGGGCAGCCTTACCCTGCCGGCCTGCCCTCCCCAGGTGTGCCTCGTTGAGGTCAATATAAACAGCGCTCCAGGCAGCAATAGCCCCTGAAGCTGTGCCTGACTCCATATTCTCTGCCCCGTCAGCAGTCTCGGGGCTGTGCTGGTGGGAGGGAATGAGGGGCCACAGCTTTGTGGGTGGCCCGGTGTGAGTGGGGTTCTGCTGGCCTTTCTGCAGGAGATGCCAGGCTGCCGCCTGTAAAGAAGAGGATGTGTCACCCATACCTTCTGCTGGAATTTCTCTCCGGACAGAGGTGAGGAAGGAAAAAAGCAGTGGGGGCCGGGACAGGAGGGGTATCTCAGGCAGGGCAATGGAAAGCTTCTGGAAGAGCGCCCGGGGCCAGGACCACCCTGGCTGGCCTGCAGGCACCAAGTTGGCCTGCGTGCTGTCGCTGGTGTGGCTCCACGGTCCTTCCTCTAGGCTTTCAAGCCCTTGTACATATTCAGGTGTTTTACCTGGAAAGGGTGGGAACAGTTCAGCAGCAGCTGGCCTGGGGCTCAGCTCACGTTTACTCACAGATGCCTCGGCACTGTCCCCCAGCTTTGCAATGAGGACGCTCCTTGCGTGGGGGGTGGGTTGCTGGCTGTAATGGGAGATGGTTCCCCACCTCTGACCAATTTCAGAATTGTTTACCACTGGAGCAAGTGCCCTGATAGGGTTTTCCTCTGTATAACTCCTGGGTTCAGGTTTTTTTTTTTTTCTTTTATGGTTCAAGTTAGATTTTATTCCCCTTTTATGTATTTATAGATATAAGCATGGAAATAATTCATTCCTATAAATACATCTGTGTGACGGGAAGAATTTTTTCTGTTTTATTTTTAAATTTTATTTTTTAAAATTTTGAAATTTAATTTTATTTATGTTTTTATACAGCAGGTTATTATTAGTTATGTATTTTATGCATATACATGTATACAGGTCAATCCCAATCTCCCAACTCATCCCACCACCACCACCCCATGGCTTCCCACACTTGGTGTCCATACGTTTGTTCTCTACCTCTGTGTCTCTATTTCTTCCCTGCAAACCAGTTCATCTGTATCATTTTTAGGCTCCACATATATGCATTAATATACAATATTTGTTTTCCTCTTTCTGACTTACTTCATTCTGTATGACAGTCTCTCGATCCATCGATGTCTCTACAAATGACCCAGTTTCATTCCTTTTTATGGCCGAGTCATATTCCATTTTATATATGTACCACATCTTTATCCATTCATCTGTCTGTGGGCATTTAGGTTGCTTCCATTACCTGGCTATTGTAAATAGTGCTGCAACGAACATTGTGGTGAATGTGCCTTGTTGAAATACGGTTTTCTCTGGGTATATGCCCAGAAGTGGGATTGCTGGATCAGATGGTAATTCTATTTCTAATTTTTTTAAGGAAACTCCATACTGTTCTCCATAGTGACTGTATCAATTTACATTCCCACCAATAGTGGAAGAGGGCTCCTTTTGTCCACACCCTCCCCAGAATTGGTTGTTTGTAGATTTTCTGATGATGCCGATTCTAACAGGTGTGAGGTGATACCTCATTGTAGTTTTGATTTGCATTTCTCTAATAATTAGTGCTGTTGAGCAGCTTTTCATGTGCGTCTTGGCCATGTCTGTGTCTCCTTTGAAGAAACGTCTCTTTAGATCTTCTGCCCATTTTTGTATTGGGTTGTTTGTTTTTTTTAATATTAAGCTGCATGAGCTGTTTATATATATTGGAGATTAAACCTGTGTCCATTGATTCGTTTGCAACGATTTTCACCCATCCTGAGGGATGCCTTTTTCCATTCCCGTTTTTTTTTAACAAAAAAGGAAAGAAAGGAAAAGAAGCAGAACACTAATGTGCGTAAAATATGCCCTTTGAAACGGTCGTTTTGAAATATGGACGTCCTTTGAATTTTTTGGTCGATATGTGACCCCAGGATTTGTTTTCAGGGCAGGTGTCATTTACAGGCCTGCAATGATTTTGAATATCAACTGACCATTAGCGTTGGGATTAAAGCTGCTGTTGTGTGAAACGGCCACAAGGTGGCAGCAGTTCACCCTTACCAAATCTGGTTACTAGGGCAAGAGAGCCTCAGTGGAAGTGGTGTTCTAGATTGGAGTTTAGAATGGAATGTGCCAGGAGAAAGCCCCTCAAGTTTGTCTCACTACTTCTTGTTCGTGTTTTTAATTTAAGTTTTATTTTTTTATTACAGCAAGTTTGATTACAATGTTTGGCTTGTTGTAGGTGTGGAAGATGTGGTTCTTTTACACATATACAGATGACTGTTCTTCTTGGGATCCTTTTCCCATGTACGTTATGACAGAATGTTGAGTAGTCCTCTCTTGGTATTCTGTAGGTCTTTGGTGATTATATATGTCACCTGTGTTTGTATATGTCTGTTAACCCCGATATCGTAATGAAACCAATCCTCACACCTTTCCATTGGTGAACCATAAGTTTGTTTAATGAATCTGTGATTGCCCTTCTCCGTGGAAATATCTGCCCTGGTATCCATTTTTAGGTAACACCTCTATGTGATATGATATGTGTCTTTCACTTTCTGACTTACTACAAGTCACGTGATTACTTCTAGACTCATCTACGGGGCAAATGGCATTTTGTCCTTTTTTCCCTTGGCTTCTCTTCTGCCTTTGCGGGGTCCATTTTCAACAATGTGATTCCCTGAGGGTTGTGGATTAGCTGACCTGGGCAGCCTTACCCTGCCGGCCTGCCCTCCCCAGGTGTGCCTCGTTGAGGTCAATATAAACAGCGCTCCAGGCAGCAATAGCCCCTGAAGCTGTGCCTGACTCCATATTCTCTGCCCCGTCAGCAGTCTCGGGGCTGTGCTGGTGGGAGGGAGTGAGGGGCCACAGCTTTGTGGGTGGCCCGGTGTGAGTGGGGTTCTACTGGCCTTTCTGCAGGAGATGCCAGGCTGCCGCCTGTAAAGAAGAGGATGTGTCACCCATACATTCTGCTGGAATTTCTCTCCGGACAGAGGTGAGGAAGGAAAAAAGCAGTGGGGGCCGGGACAGGAGGGGTATCTCAGGCAGGGCAATGGAAAGCTTCTGGAAGAGCGCCCGGGGCCAGGACCACCCTGGCTGGCCTGCAGGCACCAAGTTGGCCTGCGTGCTGTCGCTGGTGTGGCTCCACGGTCCTTCCTCTAGGCTTTCAAGCCCTTGTACATATTCAGGTGTTTTACCTGGAAAGGGTGGGAACAGTTCAGCAGCAGCTGGCCTGGGGCTCAGCTCACGTTTACTCACAGATGCCTCGGGACGGTCCCCCAGCTTTGCAATGAGGACGCTCCTTGCGTGGGGGGTGGGTTGCTGGCTGTAATGGGAGATGGTTCCCCACCTCTGACCAATTTCAGAATTGTTTACCACTGGAGCAAGTGCCCTGATAGGGTTTTCCTCTGTATAAATCCTGGGTTCAGGTTTTTTTTTTTTCTTTTATGGTTCAAGTTAGATTTTATTCCCCTTTTATGTATTTATAGATATAAGCATGGAAATAATTCATTCCTATAAATACATCTGTGTGACGGGAAGAATTTTTTCTGTTTTATTTTTAAATTTTATTTTTTAAAATTTTGAAATTTAATTTTATTTATGTTTTTATACAGCAGGTTATTATTAGTTATGTATTTTATGCATATACATGTATACAGGTCAATCCCAATCTCCCAACTCATCCCACCACCACCACCCCATGGCTTCCCACACTTGGTGTCCATACGTTTGTTCTCTACCTCTGTGTCTCTATTTCTTCCCTGCAAACCAGTTCATCTGTATCATTTTTAGGCTCCACATATATGCATTAATATACAATATTTGTTTTCCTCTTTCTGACTTACTTCATTCTGTATGACAGTCTCTCGATCCATCGATGTCTCTACAAATGACCCAGTTTCATTCCTTTTTATGGCCGAGTCATATTCCATTTTATATATGTACCACATCTTTATCCATTCATCTGTCTGTGGGCATTTAGGTTGCTTCCATTACCTGGCTATTGTAAATAGTGCTGCAACGAACATTGTGGTGAATGTGCCTTGTTGAAATACGGTTTTCTCTGGGTATATGCCCAGAAGTGGGATTGCTGGATCAGGTGGTAATTCTATTTCTAATTTTTTTAAGGAAACTCCATACTGTTCTCCATAGTGACTGTATCAATTTACATTCCCACCAATAGTGGAAGAGGGCTCCTTTTGTCCACACCCTCCCCAGAATTGGTTGTTTGTAGATTTTCTGATGATGCCGATTCTAACAGGTGTGAGGTGATACCTCATTGTAGTTTTGATTTGCATTTCTCTAATAATTAGTGCTGTTGAGCAGCTTTTCATGTGCGTCTTGGCCATGTCTGTGTCTCCTTTGAAGAAACGTCTCTTTAGATCTTCTGCCCATTTTTGTATTGGGTTGTTTGTTTTTTTAATATTAAGCTGCATGAGCTGTTTATATATATTGGAGATTAAACCTGTGTCCATTGATTCGTTTGCAACGATTTTCACCCATCCTGAGGGATGCCTTTTTCCATTCCCGTTTTTTTTTAACAAAAAAGGAAAGAAAGGAAAAGAAGCAGAACACTAATGTGCGTAAAATATGCCCTTTGAAACGGTCGTTTTGAAATATGGACGTCCTTTGAATTTTTTGGTCGATATGTGACCCCAGGATTTGTTTTCAGGGCAGGTGTCATTTACAGGCCTGCAATGATTTTGAATATCAACTGACCATTAGCGTTGGGATTAAAGCTGCTGTTGTGTGAAACGGCCACAAGGTGGCAGCAGTTCACCCTTACCAAATCTGGTTACTAGGGCAAGAGAGCCTCAGTGGAAGTGGTGTTCTAGATTGGAGTTTAGAATGCAATGTGCCAGGAGAAAGCCCCTCAAGTTTGTCTCACTACTTCTTGTTCGTGTTTTTAATTTAAGTTTTTATTTTTTATTACAGCAAGTTTGATTACAATGTTTGGCTTGTTGTAGGTGTGGAAGATGTGGTTCTTTTACACATATACAGATGACTGTTCTTCTTGGGATCCTTTTCCCATGTACGTTATGACAGAATGTTGAGTAGTCCTCTCTTGGTATTCTGTAGGTCTTTGGTGATTATATATGTCACCTGTGTTTGTATATGTCTGTTAACCCCGATATCGTAATGAAACCAATCCTCACACCTTTCCATTGGTGAACCATAAGTTTGTTTAATGAATCTGTGATTGCCCTTCTCCGTGGAAATATCTGCCCTGGTATCCATTTTTAGGTAACACCTCTATGTGATATGATATGTGTCTTTCACTTTCTGACTTACTACAAGTCACGTGATTACTTCTAGACTCATCTACGGGGCAAATGGCATTTTGTCCTTTTTTCCCTTGGCTTCTCTTCTGCCTTTGCGGGGTCCATTTTCAACAATGTGATTCCCTGAGGGTTGTGGATTAGCTGACCTGGGCAGCCTTACCCTGCCGGCCTGCCCTCCCCAGGTGTGCCTCGTTGAGGTCAATATAAACAGCGCTCCAGGCAGCAATAGCCCCTGAAGCTGTGCCTGACTCCATATTCTCTGCCCCGTCAGCAGTCTCGGGGCTGTGCTGGTGGGAGGGAGTGAGGGGCCACAGCTTTGTGGGTGGCCCGGTGTGAGTGGGGTTCTGCTGGCCTTTCTGCAGGAGATGCCAGGCTGCCGCCTGTAAAGAAGAGGATGTGTCACCCATACCTTCTGCTGGAATTTCTCTCCGGACAGAGGTGAGGAAGGAAAAAAGCAGTGGGGGCCGGGACAGGAGGGGTATCTCAGGCAGGGCAATGGAAAGCTTCTGGAAGAGCGCCCGGGGCCAGGACCACCCTGGCTGGCCTGCAGGCACCAAGTTGGCCTGCGTGCTGTCGCTGGTGTGGCTCCACGGTCCTTCCTCTAGGCTTTCAAGCCCTTGTACATATTCAGGTGTTTTACCTGGAAAGGGTGGGAACAGTTCAGCAGCAGCTGGCCTGGGGCTCAGCTCACGTTTACTCACAGATGCCTCGGGACGGTCCCCCAGCTTTGCAATGAGGACGCTCCTTGCGTGGGGGGTGGGTTGCTGGCTGTAATGGGAGATGGTTCCCCACCTCTGACCAATTTCAGAATTGTTTACCACTGGAGCAAGTGCCCTGATAGGGTTTTCCTCTGTATAACTCCTGGGTTCAGGTTTTTTTTTTTCTTTTATGGTTCAAGTTAGATTTTATTCCCCTTTTATGTATTTATAGATATAAGCATGGAAATAATTCATTCCTATAAATACATCTGTGTGACGGGAAGAATTTTTTCTGTTTTATTTTTAAATTTTATTTTTTAAAATTTTGAAATTTAATTTTATTTATGTTTTTATACAGCAGGTTATTATTAGTTATGTATTTTATGCATATACATGTATACAGGTCAATCCCAATCTCCCAACTCATCCCACCACCACCACCCCATGGCTTCCCACACTTGGTGTCCATACGTTTGTTCTCTACCTCTGTGTCTCTATTTCTTCCCTGCAAACCAGTTCATCTGTATCATTTTTAGGCTCCACATATATGCATTAATATACAATATTTGTTTTCCTCTTTCTGACTTACTTCATTCTGTATGACAGTCTCTCGATCCATCGATGTCTCTACAAATGACCCAGTTTCATTCCTTTTTATGGCCGAGTCATATTCCATTTTATATATGTACCACATCTTTATCCATTCATCTGTCTGTGGGCATTTAGGTTGCTTCCATTACCTGGCTATTGTAAATAGTGCTGCAACGAACATTGTGGTGAATGTGCCTTGTTGAAATACGGTTTTCTCTGGGTATATGCCCAGAAGTGGGATTGCTGGATCAGGTGGTAATTCTATTTCTAATTTTTTTAAGGAAACTCCATACTGTTCTCCATAGTGACTGTATCAATTTACATTCCCACCAATAGTGGAAGAGGGCTCCTTTTGTCCACACCCTCCCCAGAATTGGTTGTTTGTAGATTTTCTGATGATGCCGATTCTAACAGGTGTGAGGTGATACCTCATTGTAGTTTTGATTTGCATTTCTCTAATAATTAGTGCTGTTGAGCAGCTTTTCATGTGCGTCTTGGCCATGTCTGTGTCTCCTTTGAAGAAACGTCTCTTTAGATCTTCTGCCCATTTTTGTATTGGGTTGTTTGTTTTTTTAATATTAAGCTGCATGAGCTGTTTATATATATTGGAGATTAAACCTGTGTCCATTGATTCGTTTGCAACGATTTTCACCCATCCTGAGGGATGCCTTTTTCCATTCCCGTTTTTTTTTAACAAAAAAGGAAAGAAAGGAAAAGAAGCAGAACACTAATGTGCGTAAAATATGCCCTTTGAAACGGTCGTTTTGAAATATGGACGTCCTTTGAATTTTTTGGTCGATATGTGACCCCAGGATTTGTTTTCAGGGCAGGTGTCATTTACAGGCCTGCAATGATTTTGAATATCAACTGACCATTAGCGTTGGGATTAAAGCTGCTGTTGTGTGAAACGGCCACAAGGTGGCAGCAGTTCACCCTTACCAAATCTGGTTACTAGGGCAAGAGAGCCTCAGTGGAAGTGGTGTTCTAGATTGGAGTTTAGAATGCAATGTGCCAGGAGAAAGCCCCTCAAGTTTGTCTCACTACTTCTTGTTCGTGTTTTTAATTTAAGTTTTTATTTTTTATTACAGCAAGTTTGATTACAATGTTTGGCTTGTTGTAGGTGTGGAAGATGTGGTTCTTTTACACATATACAGATGACTGTTCTTCTTGGGATCCTTTTCCCATGTACGTTATGACAGAATGTTGAGTAGTCCTCTCTTGGTATTCTGTAGGTCTTTGGTGATTATATATGTCACCTGTGTTTGTATATGTCTGTTAACCCCGATATCGTAATGAAACCAATCCTCACACCTTTCCATTGGTGAACCATAAGTTTGTTTAATGAATCTGTGATTGCCCTTCTCCGTGGAAATATCTGCCCTGGTATCCATTTTTAGGTAACACCTCTATGTGATATGATATGTGTCTTTCACTTTCTGACTTACTACAAGTCACGTGATTACTTCTAGACTCATCTACGGGGCAAATGGCATTTTGTCCTTTTTTCCCTTGGCTTCTCTTCTGCCTTTGCGGGGTCCATTTTCAACAATGTGATTCCCTGAGGGTTGTGGATTAGCTGACCTGGGCAGCCTTACCCTGCCGGCCTGCCCTCCCCAGGTGTGCCTCGTTGAGGTCAATATAAACAGCGCTCCAGGCAGCAATAGCCCCTGAAGCTGTGCCTGACTCCATATTCTCTGCCCCGTCAGCAGTCTCGGGGCTGTGCTGGTGGGAGGGAGTGAGGGGCCACAGCTTTGTGGGTGGCCCGGTGTGAGTGGGGTTCTGCTGGCCTTTCTGCAGGAGATGCCAGGCTGCCGCCTGTAAAGAAGAGGATGTGTCACCCATACCTTCTGCTGGAATTTCTCTCCGGACAGAGGTGAGGAAGGAAAAAAGCAGTGGGGGCCGGGACAGGAGGGGTATCTCAGGCAGGGCAATGGAAAGCTTCTGGAAGAGCGCCCGGGGCCAGGACCACCCTGGCTGGCCTGCAGGCACCAAGTTGGCCTGCGTGCTGTCGCTGGTGTGGCTCCACGGTCCTTCCTCTAGGCTTTCAAGCCCTTGTACATATTCAGGTGTTTTACCTGGAAAGGGTGGGAACAGTTCAGCAGCAGCTGGCCTGGGGCTCAGCTCACGTTTACTCACAGATGCCTCGGGACGGTCCCCCAGCTTTGCAATGAGGACGCTCCTTGCGTGGGGGGTGGGTTGCTGGCTGTAATGGGAGATGGTTCCCCACCTCTGACCAATTTCAGAATTGTTTACCACTGGAGCAAGTGCCCTGATAGGGTTTTCCTGTGTATAACTCCTGGGTTCAGGTTTTTTTTTTCTTTTATGGTTCAAGTTAGATTTTATTCCCCTTTTATGTATTTATAGATATAAGCATGGAAATAATTCATTCCTATAAATACATCTGTGTGACGGGAAGAATTTTTTCTGTTTTATTTTTAAATTTTATTTTTTAAAATTTTGAAATTTAATTTTATTTATGTTTTTATACAGCAGGTTATTATTAGTTATGTATTTTATGCATATACATGTATACAGGTCAATCCCAATCTCCCAACTCATCCCACCACCACCACCCAATGGCTTCCCACACTTGGTGTCCATACGTTTGTTCTCTACCTCTGTGTCTCTATTTCTTCCCTGCAAACCAGTTCATCTGTATCATTTTTAGGCTCCACATATATGCATTAATATACAATATTTGTTTTCCTCTTTGTGACTTACTTCATTCTGTATGACAGTCTCTCGATCCATCGATGTCTCTACAAATGACCCAGTTTCATTCCTTTTTATGGCCGAGTCATATTCCATTTTATATATGTACCACATCTTTATCCATTCATCTGTCTGTGGGCATTTAGGTTGCTTCCATTACCTGGCTATTGTAAATAGTGCTGCAACGAACATTGTGGTGAATGTGCCTTGTTGAAATACGGTTTTCTCTGGGTATATGCCCAGAAGTGGGATTGCTGGATCAGGTGGTAATTCTATTTCTAATTTTTTTAAGGAAACTCCATACTGTTCTCCATAGTGACTGTATCAATTTACATTCCCACCAATAGTGGAAGAGGGCTCCTTTTGTCCACACCCTCCCCAGAATTGGTTGTTTGTAGATTTTCTGATGATGCCGATTCTAACAGGTGTGAGGTGATACCTCATTGTAGTTTTGATTTGCATTTCTCTAATAATTAGTGCTGTTGAGCAGCTTTTCATGTGCGTCTTGGCCATGTCTGTGTCTCCTTTGAAGAAACGTCTCTTTAGATCTTCTGCCCATTTTTGTATTGGGTTGTTTGTTTTTTTAATATTAAGCTGCATGAGCTGTTTATATATATTGGAGATTAAACCTGTGTCCATTGATTCGTTTGCAACGATTTTCACCCATCCTGAGGGATGCCTTTTTCCATTCCCGTTTTTTTTTTAACAAAAAAGGAAAGAAAGGAAAAGAAGCAGAACACTAATGTGCGTAAAATATGCCCTTTGAAACGGTCGTTTTGAAATATGGACGTCCTTTGAATTTTTTGGTCGATATGTGACCCCAGGATTTGTTTTCAGGGCAGGTGTCATTTACAGGCCTGCAATGATTTTGAATATCAACTGACCATTAGCGTTGGGATTAAAGCTGCTGTTGTGTGAAACGGCCACAAGGTGGCAGCAGTTCACCCTTACCAAATCTGGTTACTAGGGCAAGAGAGCCTCAGTGGAAGTGGTGTTCTAGATTGGAGTTTAGAATGCAATGTGCCAGGAGAAAGCCCCTCAAGTTTGTCTCACTACTTCTTGTTCGTGTTTTTAATTTAAGTTTTTAATTTTTATTACAGCAAGTTTGATTACAATGTTTGGCTTGTTGTAGGTGTGGAAGATGTGGTTCTTTTACACATATACAGATGACTGTTCTTCTTGGGATCCTTTTCCCATGTACGTTATGACAGAATGTTGAGTAGTCCTCTCTTGGTATTCTGTAGGTCTTTGGTGATTATATATGTCACCTGTGTTTGTATATGTCTGTTAACCCCGATATCGTAATGAAACCAATCCTCACACCTTTCCATTGGTGAACCATAAGTTTGTTTAATGAATCTGTGATTGCCCTTCTCCGTGGAAATATCTGCCCTGGTATCCATTTTTAGGTAACACCTCTATGTGATATGATATGTGTCTTTCACTTTCTGACTTACTACAAGTCACGTGATTACTTCTAGACTCATCTACGGGGCAAATGGCATTTTGTCCTTTTTTCCCTTGGCTTCTCTTCTGCCTTTGCGGGGTCCATTTTCAACAATGTGATTCCCTGAGGGTTGTGGATTAGCTGACCTGGGCAGCCTTACCCTGCCGGCCTGCCCTCCCCAGGTGTGCCTCGTTGAGGTCAATATAAACAGCGCTCCAGGCAGCAATAGCCCCTGAAGCTGTGCCTGACTCCATATTCTCTGCCCCATCAGCAGTCTCGGGGCTGTGCTGGTGGGAGGGAGTGAGGGGCCACAGCTTTGTGGGTGGCCCAGTGTGAGTGGGGTTCTGCTGGCCTTTCTGCAGGAGATGCCAGGCTGCCGCCTGTAAAGAAGAGGATGTGTCACCCATACCTTCTGCTGGAATTTCTCTCCGGACAGAGGTGAGGAAGGAAAAAAGCAGTGGGGGCCGGGACAGGAGGGGTATCTCAGGCAGGGCAATGGAAAGCTTCTGGAAGAGCGCCCGGGGCCAGGACCACCCTGGCTGGCCTGCAGGCACCAAGTTGGCCTGCGTGCTGTCGCTGGTGTGGCTCCACGGTCCTTCCTCTAGGCTTTCAAGCCCTTGTACATATTCAGGTGTTTTACCTGGAAAGGGTGGGAACAGTTCAGCAGCAGCTGGCCTGGGGCTCAGCTCACGTTTACTCACAGATGCCTCGGCACGGTCCCCCAGCTTTGCAATGAGGACGCTCCTTGCGTGGGGGGTGGGTTGCTGGCTGTAATGGGAGATGTTTCCCCACCTCTGACCAATTTCAGAATTGTTTACCACTGGAGCAAGTGCCCTGATAGGGTTTTCCTCTGTATAACTCCTGGGTTCAGGTTTTTTTTTTCTTTTATGGTTCAAGTTAGATTTTATTCCCCTTTTATGTATTTATAGATATAAGCATGGAAATAATTCATTCCTATAAATACATCTGTGTGACGGGAAGAATTTTTTCTGTTTTATTTTTAAATTTTATTTTTTAAAATTTTGAAATTTAATTTTATTTATGTTTTTATACAGCAGGTTATTATTAGTTATGTATTTTATGCATATACATGTATACAGGTCAATCCCAATCTCCCAACTCATCCCACCACCACCACCCCATGGCTTCCCACACTTGGTGTCCATACGTTTGTTCTCTACCTCTGTGTCTCTATTTCTTCCCTGCAAACCAGTTCATCTGTATCATTTTTAGGCTCCACATATATGCATTAATATACAATATTTGTTTTCCTCTTTCTGACTTACTTCATTCTGTATGACAGTCTCTCGATCCATCGATGTCTCTACAAATGACCCAGTTTCATTCCTTTTTATGGCCGAGTCATATTCCATTTTATATATGTACCACATCTTTATCCATTCATCTGTCTGTGGGCATTTAGGTTGCTTCCATTACCTGGCTATTGTAAATAGTGCTGCAACGAACATTGTGGTGAATGTGCCTTGTTGAAATACGGTTTTCTCTGGGTATATGCCCAGAAGTGGGATTGCTGGATCAGATGGTAATTCTATTTCTAATTTTTTTAAGGAAACTCCATACTGTTCTCCATAGTGACTGTATCAATTTACATTCCCACCAATAGTGGAAGAGGGCTCCTTTTGTCCACACCCTCCCCAGAATTGGTTGTTTGTAGATTTTCTGATGATGCCGATTCTAACAGGTGTGAGGTGATACCTCATTGTAGTTTTGATTTGCATTTCTCTAATAATTAGTGCTGTTGAGCAGCTTTTCATGTGCGTCTTGGCCATGTCTGTGTCTCCTTTGAAGAAACGTCTCTTTAGATCTTCTGCCCATTTTTGTATTGGGTTGTTTGTTTTTTTAATATTAAGCTGCATGAGCTGTTTATATATATTGGAGATTAAACCTGTGTCCATTGATTCGTTTGCAACGATTTTCACCCATCCTGAGGGATGCCTTTTTCCATTCCCGTTTTTTTTTAACAAAAAAGGAAAGAAAGGAAAAGAAGCAGAACACTAATGTGCGTAAAATATGCCCTTTGAAACGGTCGTTTTGAAATATGGACGTCCTTTGAATTTTTTGGTCGATATGTGACCCCAGGATTTGTTTTCAGGGCAGGTGTCATTTACAGGCCTGCAATGATTTTGAATATCAACTGACCATTAGCGTTGGGATTAAAGCTGCTGTTGTGTGAAACGGCCACAAGGTGGCAGCAGTTCACCCTTACCAAATCTGGTTACTAGGGCAAGAGAGCCTCAGTGGAAGTGGTGTTCTAGATTGGAGTTTAGAATGCAATGTGCCAGGAGAAAGCCCCTCAAGTTTGTCTCACTACTTCTTGTTCGTGTTTTTAATTTAAGTTTTTATTTTTTATTACAGCAAGTTTGATTACAATGTTTGGCTTGTTGTAGGTGTGGAAGATGTGGTTCTTTTACACATATACAGATGACTGTTCTTCTTGGGATCCTTTTCCCATGTACGTTATGACAGAATGTTGAGTAGTCCTCTCTTGGTATTCTGTAGGTCTTTGGTGATTATATATGTCACCTGTGTTTGTATATGTCTGTTAACCCCGATATCGTAATGAAACCAATCCTCACACCTTTCCATTGGTGAACCATAAGTTTGTTTAATGAATCTGTGATTGCCCTTCTCCGTGGAAATATCTGCCCTGGTATCCATTTTTAGGTAACACCTCTATGTGATATGATATGTGTCTTTCACTTTCTGACTTACTACAAGTCACGTGATTACTTCTAGACTCATCTACGGGGCAAATGGCATTTTGTCCTTTTTTCCCTTGGCTTCTCTTCTGCCTTTGCGGGGTCCATTTTCAACAATGTGATTCCCTGAGGGTTGTGGATTAGCTGACCTGGGCAGCCTTACCCTGCCGGCCTGCCCTCCCCAGGTGTGCCTCGTTGAGGTCAATATAAACAGCGCTCCAGGCAGCAATAGCCCCTGAAGCTGTGCCTGACTCCATATTCTCTGCCCCGTCAGCAGTCTCGGGGCTGTGCTGGTGGGAGGGAGTGAGGGGCCACAGCTTTGTGGGTGGCCCAGTGTGAGTGGGGTTCTGCTGGCCTTTCTGCAGGAGATGCCAGGCTGCCGCCTGTAAAGAAGAGGATGTGTCACCCATACCTTCTGCTGGAATTTCTCTCCGGACAGAGGTGAGGAAGGAAAAAAGCAGTGGGGGCCGGGACAGGAGGGGTATCTCAGGCAGGGCAATGGAAAGCTTCTGGAAGAGCGCCCGGGGCCAGGACCACCCTGGCTGGCCTGCAGGCACCAAGTTGGCCTGCGTGCTGTCGCTGGTGTGGCTCCACGGTCCTTCCTCTAGGCTTTCAAGCCCTTGTACATATTCAGGTGTTTTACCTGGAAAGGGTGGGAACAGTTCAGCAGCAGCTGGCCTGGGGCTCAGCTCACGTTTACTCACAGATGCCTCGGCACCGTCCCCCAGCTTTGCAATGCGGACGCTCCTTGCGTGGGGGGTGGGTTGCTGGCTGTAATGGGAGATGGTTCCCCACCTCTGACCAATTTCAGAATTGTTTACCACTGGAGCAAGTGCCCTGATAGGGTTTTCCTCTGTATAACTCCTGGGTTCAGGTTTTTTTTTTTTCTTTTATGGTTCAAGTTAGATTTTATTCCCCTTTTATGTATTTATAGATATAAGCATGGAAATAATTCATTCCTATAAATACATCTGTGTGACGGGAAGAATTTTTTCTGTTTTATTTTTAAATTTTATTTTTTAAAATTTTGAAATTTAATTTTATTTATGTTTTTATACAGCAGGTTATTATTAGTTATGTATTTTATGCATATACATGTATACAGGTCAATCCCAATCTCCCAACTCATCCCACCACCACCACCCCATGGCTTCCCACACTTGGTGTCCATACGTTTGTTCTCTACCTCTGTGTCTCTCTTTCTTCCCTGCAAACCAGTTCATCTGTATCATTTTTAGGCTCCACATATATGCATTAATATACAATATTTGTTTTCCTCTTTGTGACTTACTTCATTCTGTATGACAGTCTCTCGATCCATCGATGTCTCTACAAATGACCCAGTTTCATTCCTTTTTATGGCCGAGTCATATTCCATTTTATATATGTACCACATCTTTATCCATTCATCTGTCTGTGGGCATTTAGGTTGCTTCCTTTACCTGGCTATTGTAAATAGTGCTGCAACGAACATTGTGGTGAATGTGCCTTGTTGAAATACGGTTTTCTCTGGGTATATGCCCAGAAGTGGGATTGCTGGATCAGATGGTAATTCTATTTCTAATTTTTTTAAGGAAACTCCATACTGTTCTCCATAGTGACTGTATCAATTTACATTCCCACCAATAGTGGAAGAGGGCTCCTTTTGTCCACACCCTCCCCAGAATTGGTTGTTTGTAGATTTTCTGATGATGCCGATTCTAACAGGTGTGAGGTGATACCTCATTGTAGTTTTGATTTGCATTTCTCTAATAATTAGTGCTGTTGAGCAGCTTTTCATGTGCGTCTTGGCCATGTCTGTGTCTCCTTTGAAGAAACGTCTCTTTAGATCTTCTGCCCATTTTTGTATTGGGTTGTTTGTTTTTTTAATATTAAGCTGCATGAGCTGTTTATATATATTGGAGATTAAACCTGTGTCCATTGATTCGTTTGCAACGATTTTCACCCATCCTGAGGGATGCCTTTTTCCATTCCCGTTTTTTTTTTAACAAAAAAGGAAAGAAAGGAAAAGAAGCAGAACACTAATGTGCGTAAAATATGCCCTTTGAAACGGTCGTTTTGAAATATGGACGTCCTTTGAATTTTTTGGTCGATATGTGACCCCAGGATTTGTTTTCAGGGCAGGTGTCATTTACAGGCCTGCAATGATTTTGAATATCAACTGACCATTAGCGTTGGGATTAAAGCTGCTGTTGTGTGAAACGGCCACAAGGTGGCAGCAGTTCACCCTTACCAAATCTGGTTACTAGGGCAAGAGAGCCTCAGTGGAAGTGGTGTTCTAGATTGGAGTTTAGAATGCAATGTGCCAGGAGAAAGCCCCTCAAGTTTGTCTCACTACGTCTTGTTCGTGTTTTTAATTTAAGTTTTTATTTTTTATTACAGCAAGTTTGATTACAATGTTTGGCTTGTTGTAGGTGTGGAAGATGTGGTTCTTTTACACATATACAGATGACTGTTCTTCTTGGGATCCTTTTCCCATGTACGTTATGACAGAATGTTGAGTAGTCCTCTCTTGGTATTCTGTAGGTCTTTGGTGATTATATATGTCACCTGTGTTTGTATATGTCTGTTAACCCCGATATCGTAATGAAACCAATCCTCACACCTTTCCATTGGTGAACCATAAGTTTGTTTAATGAATCTGTGATTGCCCTTCTCCGTGGAAATATCTGCCCTGGTATCCATTTTTAGGTAACATCTCTATGTGATATGATATGTGTCTTTCACTTTCTGACTTACTACAAGTCACGTGATTACTTCTAGACTCATCTACGGGGCAAATGGCATTTTGTCCTTTTTTCCCTTGGCTTCTCTTCTGCCTTTGCGGTGTCCATTTTCAACAATGTGATTCCCTGAGGGTTGTGGATTAGCTGACCTGGGTAGCCTTACCCTGCCGGCCTGCCCTCCCCAGGTGTGCCTCGTTGAGGTCAATATAAACAGCGCTCCAGGCAGCAATAGCCCCTGAAGCTGTGCCTGACTCCATATTCTCTGCCCCGTCAGCAGTCTCGGGGCTGTGCTGGTGGGAGGGAGTGAGGGGCCACAGCTTTGTGGGTGGCCCGGTGTGAGTGGGGTTCTGCTGGCCTTTCTGCAGGAGATGCCAGGCTGCCGCCTGTAAAGAAGAGGATGTGTCACCCATACCTTCTGCTGGAATTTCTCTCCGGACAGAGGTGAGGAAGGAAAAAAGCAGTGGGGGCCGGGACAGGAGGGGTATCTCAGGCAGGGCAATGGAAAGCTTCTGGAAGAGCGCCCGGGGCCAGGACCACCCTGGCTGGCCTGCAGGCACCAAGTTGGCCTGCGTGCTGTCGCTGGTGTGGCTCCACGGTCCTTCCTCTAGGCTTTCAAGCCCTTGTACATATTCAGGTGTTTTACCTGGAAAGGGTGGGAACAGTTCAGCAGCAGCTGGCCTGGGGCTCAGCTCACGTTTACTCACAGATGCCTCGGCACGGTCCCCCATCTTTGCAGTGAGGACGCTCCTTGCGTGGGGGGTGGGTTGCTGGCTGTAATGGGAGATGATTCCCCACCTCTGACCAATTTCAGAATTGTTTACCACTGGAGCAAGTGCCCTGATAGGGTTTTCCTCTGTATAACTCCTGGGTTCAGGTTTTTTTTTTTTTCTTTTATGGTGTAAGTTAGATTTTATTCCCCTTTTATGTATTTATAGATATAAGCATGGAAATAATTCATTCCTATAAATACATCTGTGTGACGGGAAGAATTTTTTCTGTTTTATTTTTAAATTTTATTTTTTAAAATTTTGAAATTTAATTTTATTTATGTTTTTATACAGCAGGTTATTATTAGTTATGTATTTTATGCATATACATGTATACAGGTCAATCCCAATCTCCCAACTCATCCCACCACCACCACCCCATGGCTTCCCACACTTGGTGTCCATACGTTTGTTCTCTACCTCTGTGTCTCTATTTCTTCCCTGCAAACCAGTTCATCTGTATCATTTTTAGGCTCCACATATATGCATTAATATACAATATTTGTTTTCCTCTTTGTGACTTACTTCATTCTGTATGACAGTCTCTCGATCCATCGATGTCTCTACAAATGACCCAGTTTCATTCCTTTTTATGGCCGAGTCATATTCCATTTTATATATGTACCACATCTTTATCCATTCATCTGTCTGTGGGCATTTAGGTTGCTTCCATTACCTGGCTATTGTAAATAGTGCTGCAACGAACATTGTGGTGAATGTGCCTTGTTGAAATACGGTTTTCTCTGGGTATATGCCCAGAAGTGGGATTGCTGGATCAGATGGTAATTCTATTTCTAATATTTTTAAGGAAACTCCATACTGTTCTCCATAGTGACTGTATCAATTTACATTCCCACCAATAGTGGAAGAGGGCTCCTTTTGTCCACACCCTCCCCAGAATTGGTTGTTTGTAGATTTTCTGATGATGCCGATTCTAACAGGTGTGAGGTGATACCTCATTGTAGTTTTGATTTGCATTTCTCTAATAATTAGTGCTGTTGAGCAGCTTTTCATGTGCGTCTTGGCCATGTCTGTGTCTCCTTTGAAGAAACGTCTCTTTAGATCTTCTGCCCATTTTTGTATTGGGTTGTTTGTTTTTTTAATATTAAGCTGCATGAGCTGTTTATATATATTGGAGATTAAACCTGTGTCCATTGATTCGTTTGCAACGATTTTCACCCATCCTGAGGGATGCCTTTTTCCATTCCCGTTTTTTTTTAACAAAAAAGGAAAGAAAGGAAAAGAAGCAGAACACTAATGTGCATAAAATATGCCCTTTGAAACGGTCGTTTTGAAATATGGACGTCCTTTGAATTTTTTGGTCGATATGTGACCCCAGGATTTGTTTTCAGGGCAGGTGTCATTTACAGGCCTGCAATGATTTTGAATATCAACTGACCATTAGCGTTGGGATTAAAGCTGCTGTTGTGTGAAACGGCCACAAGGTGGCAGCAGTTCACCCTTACCAAATCTGGTTACTAGGGCAAGAGAGCCTCAGTGGAAGTGGTGTTCTAGATTGGAGTTTAGAATGGAATGTGCCAGGAGAAAGCCCCTCACGTTTGTCTCACTACTTCTTGTTCGTGTTTTTAATTTAAGTTTTTATTTTTTATTACAGCAAGTTTGATTACAATGTTTGGCTTGTTGTAGGTGTGGAAGATGTGGTTCTTTTACACATATACAGATGACTGTTCTTCTTGGGATCCTTTTCCCATGTACGTTATGACAGAATGTTGAGTAGTCCTCTCTTGGTATTCTGTAGGTCTTTGGTGATTATATATGTCACCTGTGTTTGTATATGTCTGTTAACCCCGATATCGTAATGAAACCAATCCTCACACCTTTCCATTGGTGAACCATAAGTTTGTTTAATGAATCTGTGATTGCCCTTCTCCGTGGAAATATCTGCCCTGGTATCCATTTTTAGGTAACACCTCTATGTGATATGATATGTGTCTTTCACTTTCTGACTTACTACAAGTCACGTGATTACTTCTAGACTCATCTACGGGGCAAATGGCATTTTGTCCTTTTTTCCCTTGGCTTCTCTTCTGCCTTTGCGGGGTCCATTTTCAACAATGTGATTCCCTGAGGGTTGTGGATTAGCTGACCTGGGCAGCCTTACCCTGCCGGCCTGCCCTCCCCAGGTGTGCCTCGTTGAGGTCAATATAAACAGCGCTCCAGGCAGCAATAGCCCCTGAAGCTGTGCCTGACTCCATATTCTCTGCCCCGTCAGCAGTCTCGGGGCTGTGCTGGTGGGAGGGAGTGAGGGGCCACAGCTTTGTGGGTGGCCCGGTGTGAGTGGGGTTCTGCTGGCCTTTCTGCAGGAGATGCCAGGCTGCCGCCTGTAAAGAAGAGGATGTGTCACCCATACCTTCTGCTGGAATTTCTCTCCGGACAGAGGTGAGGAAGGAAAAAAGCAGTGGGGGCCGGGACAGGAGGGGTATCTCAGGCAGGGCAATGGAAAGCTTCTGGAAGAGCACCCGGGGCCAGGACCACCCTGGCTGGCCTGCAGGCACCAAGTTGGCCTGCGTGCTGTCGCTGGTGTGGCTCCACGGTCCTTCCTCTAGGCTTTCAAGCCCTTGTACATATTCAGGTGTTTTACCTGGAAAGGGTGGGAACAGTTCAGCAGCAGCTGGCCTGGGGCTCAGCTCACGTTTACTCACAGATGCCTCGGCACGGTCCCCCAGCTTTGCAATGAGGACGCTCCTTGCGTGGGGGGTGGGTTGCTGGCTGTAATGGGAGATGGTTCCCCACCTCTGACCAATTTCAGAATTGTTTACCACTGGAGCAAGTGCCCTGATAGGGTTTTCCTCTGTATAACTCCTGGGTTCAGGTTTTTTTTTTTTTCTTTTATGGTTCAAGTTAGATTTTATTCCCCTTTTATGTATTTATAGATATAAGCATGGAAATAATTCATTCCTATAAATACATCTGTGTGACGGGAAGAATTTTTTCTGTTTTATTTTTAAATTTTATTTTTTAAAATTTTGAAATTTAATTTTATTTATGTTTTTATACAGCAGGTTATTATTAGTTATGTATTTTATGCATATACATGTATACAGGTCAATCCCAATCTCCCAACTCATCCCACCACCACCACCCCATGGCTTCCCACACTTGGTGTCCATACGTTTGTTCTCTACCTCTGTGTCTCTATTTCTTCCCTGCAAACCAGTTCATCTGTATCATTTTTAGGCTCCACATATATGCATTAATATACAATATTTGTTTTCCTCTTTGTGACTTACTTCATTCTGTATGACAGTCTCTCGATCCATCGATGTCTCTACAAATGACCCAGTTTCATTCCTTTTTATGGCCGAGTCATATTCCATTTTATATATGTACCACATCTTTATCCATTCATCTGTCTGTGGGCATTTAGGTTGCTTCCATTACCTGGCTATTGTAAATAGTGCTGCAACGAACATTGTGGTGAATGTGCCTTGTTGAAATACGGTTTTCTCTGGGTATATGCCCAGAAGTGGGATTGCTGGATCAGATGGTAATTCTATTTCTAATTTTTTTAAGGAAACTCCATACTGTTCTCCATAGTGACTGTATCAATTTACATTCCCACCAATAGTGGAAGAGGGCTCCTTTTGTCCACACCCTCCCCAGAATTGGTTGTTTGTAGATTTTCTGATGATGCCGATTCTAACAGGTGTGAGGTGATACCTCATTGTAGTTTTGATTTGCATTTCTCTAATAATTAGTGCTGTTGAGCAGCTTTTCATGTGCGTCTTGGCCATGTCTGTGTCTCCTTTGAAGAAACGTCTCTTTAGATCTTCTGCCCATTTTTGTATTGGGTTGTTTGTTTTTTTAATATTAAGCTGCATGAGCTGTTTATATATATTGGAGATTAAACCTGTGTCCATTGATTCGTTTGCAACGATTTTCACCCATCCTGAGGGATGCCTTTTTCCATTCCCGTTTTTTTTTAACAAAAAAGGAAAGAAAGGAAAAGAAGCAGAACACTAATGTGCGTAAAATATGCCCTTTGAAACGGTCGTTTTGAAATATGGACGTCCTTTGAATTTTTTGGTCGATATGTGACCCCAGGATTTGTTTTCAGGGCAGGTGTCATTTACAGGCCTGCAATGATTTTGAATATCAACTGACCATTAGCGTTGGGATTAAAGCTGCTGTTGTGTGAAACGGCCACAAGGTGGCAGCAGTTCACCCTTACCAAATCTGGTTACTAGGGCAAGAGAGCCTCAGTGGAAGTGGTGTTCTAGATTGGAGTTTAGAATGGAATGTGCCAGGAGAAAGCCCCTCACGTTTGTCTCACTACTTCTTGTTCGTGTTTTTAATTTAAGTTTTTATTTTTTATTACAGCAAGTTTGATTACAATGTTTGGCTTGTTGTAGGTGTGGAAGATGTGGTTCTTTTACACATATACAGATGACTGTTCTTCTTGGGATCCTTTTCCCATGTACGTTATGACAGAATGTTGAGTAGTCCTCTCTTGGTATTCTGTAGGTCTTTGGTGATTATATATGTCACCTGTGTTTGTATATGTCTGTTAACCCCGATATCGTAATGAAACCAATCCTCACACCTTTCCATTGGTGAACCATAAGTTTGTTTAATGAATCTGTGATTGCCCTTCTCCGTGGAAATATCTGCCCTGGTATCCATTTTTAGGTAACACCTCTATGTGATATGATATGTGTCTTTCACTTTCTGACTTACTACAAGTCACGTGATTACTTCTAGACTCATCTACGGGGCAAATGGCATTTTGTCCTTTTTTCCCTTGGCTTCTCTTCTGCCTTTGCGGGGTCCATTTTCAACAATGTGATTCCCTGAGGGTTGTGGATTAGCTGACCTGGGCAGCCTTACCCTGCCGGCCTGCCCTCCCCAGGTGTGCCTCGTTGAGGTCAATATAAACAGCGCTCCAGGCAGCAATAGCCCCTGAAGCTGTGCCTGACTCCATATTCTCTGCCCCGTCAGCAGTCTCGGGGCTGTGCTGGTGGGAGGGAGTGAGGGGCCACAGCTTTGTGGGTGGCCCGGTGTGAGTGGGGTTCTGCCGGCCTTTCTGCAGGAGATGCCAGGCTGCCGCCTGTAAAGAAGAGGATGTGTCACCCATACCTTCTGCTGGAATTTCTCTCCGGACAGAGGTGAGGAAGGAAAAAAGCAGTGGGGGCCGGGACAGGAGGGGTATCTCAGGCAGGGCAATGGAAAGCTTCTGGAAGAGCGCCCGGGGCCAGGACCACCCTGGCTGGCCTGCAGGCACCAAGTTGGCCTGCGTGCTGTCGCTGGTGTGGCTCCACGGTCCTTCCTCTAGGCTTTCAAGCCCTTGTACATATTCAGGTGTTTTACCTGGAAAGGGTGGGAACAGTTCAGCAGCAGCTGGCCTGGGGCTCAGCTCACGTTTACTCACAGATGCCTCGGCACGGTCCCCCAGCTTTGCAGTGAGGACGCTCCTTGCGTGGGGGGTGGGTTGCTGGCTGTAATGGGAGATGGTTCCCCACCTCTGACCAATTTCAGAATTGTTTACCACTGGAGCAAGTGCCCTGATAGGGTTTTCCTCTGTATAACTCCTGGGTTCAGGTTTTTTTTTTTTTCTTTTATGGTGTAAGTTAGATTTTATTCCCCTTTTATGTATTTATAGATATAAGCATGGAAATAATTCATTCCTATAAATACATCTGTGTGACGGGAAGAATTTTTTCTGTTTTATTTTTAAATTTTATTTTTTAAAATTTTGAAATTTAATTTTATTTATGTTTTTATACAGCAGGTTATTATTAGTTATGTATTTTATGCATATACATGTATACAGGTCAATCCCAATCTCCCAACTCATCCCACCACCACCACCCCATGGCTTCCCACACTTGGTGTCCATACGTTTGTTCTCTACCTCTGTGTCTCTATTTCTTCCCTGCAAACCAGTTCATCTGTATCATTTTTAGGCTCCACATATATGCATTAATATACAATATTTGTTTTCCTCTTTGTGACTTACTTCATTCTGTATGACAGTCTCTCGATCCATCGATGTCTCTACAAATGACCCAGTTTCATTCCTTTTTATGGCCGAGTCATATTCCATTTTATATATGTACCACATCTTTATCCATTCATCTGTCTGTGGGCATTTAGGTTGCTTCCATTACCTGGCTATTGTAAATAGTGCTGCAACGAACATTGTGGTGAATGTGCCTTGTTGAAATACGGTTTTCTCTGGGTATATGCCCAGAAGTGGGATTGCTGGATCAGATGGTAATTCTATTTCTAATTTTTTTAAGGAAACTCCATACTGTTCTCCATAGTGACTGTATCAATTTACATTCCCACCAATAGTGGAAGAGGGCTCCTTTTGTCCACACCCTCCCCAGAATTGGTTGTTTGTAGATTTTCTGATGATGCCGATTCTAACAGGTGTGAGGTGATACCTCATTGTAGTTTTGATTTGCATTTCTCTAATAATTAGTGCTGTTGAGCAGCTTTTCATGTGCGTCTTGGCCATGTCTGTGTCTCCTTTGAAGAAACGTCTCTTTAGATCTTCTGCCCATTTTTGTATTGGGTTGTTTGTTTTTTTAATATTAAGCTGCATGAGCTGTTTATATATATTGGAGATTAAACCTGTGTCCATTGATTCGTTTGCAACGATTTTCACCCATCCTGAGGGATGCCTTTTTCCATTCCCGTTTTTTTTTAACAAAAAAGGAAAGAAAGGAAAAGAAGCAGAACACTAATGTGCGTAAAATATGCCCTTTGAAACGGTCGTTTTGAAATATGGACGTCCTTTGAATTTTTTGGTCGATATGTGACCCCAGGATTTGTTTTCAGGGCAGGTGTCATTTACAGGCCTGCAATGATTTTGAATATCAACTGACCATTAGCGTTGGGATTAAAGCTGCTGTTGTGTGAAACGGCCACAAGGTGGCAGCAGTTCACCCTTACCAAATCTGGTTACTAGGGCAAGAGAGCCTCAGTGGAAGTGGTGTTCTAGATTGGAGTTTAGAATGGAATGTGCCAGGAGAAAGCCCCTCACGTTTGTCTCACTACTTCTTGTTCGTGTTTTTAATTTAAGTTTTTATTTTTTATTACAGCAAGTTTGATTACAATGTTTGGCTTGTTGTAGGTGTGGAAGATGTGGTTCTTTTACACATATACAGATGACTGTTCTTCTTGGGATCCTTTTCCCATGTACGTTATGACAGAATGTTGAGTAGTCCTCTCTTGGTATTCTGTAGGTCTTTGGTGATTATATATGTCACCTGTGTTTGTATATGTCTGTTAACCCCGATATCGTAATGAAACCAATCCTCACACCTTTCCATTGGTGAACCATAAGTTTGTTTAATGAATCTGTGATTGCCCTTCTCCGTGGAAATATCTGCCCTGGTATCCATTTTTAGGTAACACCTCTATGTGATATGATATGTGTCTTTCACTTTCTGACTTACTACAAGTCACGTGATTACTTCTAGACTCATCTACGGGGCAAATGGCATTTTGTCCTTTTTTCCCTTGGCTTCTCTTCTGCCTTTGCGGGGTCCATTTTCAACAATGTGATTCCCTGAGGGTTGTGGATTAGCTGACCTGGGCAGCCTTACCCTGCCGGCCTGCCCTCCCCAGGTGTGCCTCGTTGAGGTCAATATAAACAGCGCTCCAGGCAGCAATAGCCCCTGAAGCTGTGCCTGACTCCATATTCTCTGCCCCGTCAGCAGTCTCGGGGCTGTGCTGGTGGGAGGGAGTGAGGGGCCACAGCTTTGTGGGTGGCCCGGTGTGAGTGGGGTTCTGCCGGCCTTTCTGCAGGAGATGCCAGGCTGCCGCCTGTAAAGAAGAGGATGTGTCACCCATACCTTCTGCTGGAATTTCTCTCCGGACAGAGGTGAGGAAGGAAAAAAGCAGTGGGGGCCGGGACAGGAGGGGTATCTCAGGCAGGGCAATGGAAAGCTTCTGGAAGAGCGCCCGGGGCCAGGACCACCCTGGCTGGCCTGCAGGCACCAAGTTGGCCTGCGTGCTGTCGCTGGTGTGGCTCCACGGTCCTTCCTCTAGGCTTTCAAGCCCTTGTACATATTCAGGTGTTTTACCTGGAAAGGGTGGGAACAGTTCAGCAGCAGCTGGCCTGGGGCTCAGCTCACGTTTACTCACAGATGCCTCGGCACGGTCCCCCAGCTTTGCAGTGAGGACGCTCCTTGCGTGGGGGGTGGGTTGCTGGCTGTAATGGGAGATGGTTCCCCACCTCTGACCAATTTCAGAATTGTTTACCACTGGAGCAAGTGCCCTGATAGGGTTTTCCTCTGTATAACTCCTGGGTTCAGGTTTTTTTTTTTTTCTTTTATGGTGTAAGTTAGATTTTATTCCCCTTTTATATATTTATAGATATAAGCATGGAAATAATTCATTCCTATAAATACATCTGTGTGACGGGAAGAATTTTTTCTGTTTTATTTTTAAATTTTATTTTTTAAAATTTTGAAATTTAATTTTATTTATGTTTTTATACAGCAGGTTATTATTAGTTATGTATTTTATGCATATACATGTATACAGGTCAATCCCAATCTCCCAACTCATCCCACCACCACCACCCCATGGCTTCCCACACTTGGTGTCCATACGTTTGTTCTCTACCTCTGTGTCTCTATTTCTTCCCTGCAAACCAGTTCATCTGTATCATTTTTAGGCTCCACATATATGCATTAATATACAATATTTGTTTTCCTCTTTGTGACTTACTTCATTCTGTATGACAGTCTCTCGATCCATCGATGTCTCTACAAATGACCCAGTTTCATTCCTTTTTATGGCCGAGTCATATTCCATTTTATATATGTACCACATCTTTATCCATTCATCTGTCTGTGGGCATTTAGGTTGCTTCCATTACCTGGCTATTGTAAATAGTGCTGCAACGAACATTGTGGTGAATGTGCCTTGTTGAAATACGGTTTTCTCTGGGTATATGCCCAGAAGTGGGATTGCTGGATCAGATGGTAATTCTATTTCTAATTTTTTTAAGGAAACTCCATACTGTTCTCCATAGTGACTGTATCAATTTACATTCCCACCAATAGTGGAAGAGGGCTCCTTTTGTCCACACCCTCCCCAGAATTGGTTGTTTGTAGATTTTCTGATGATGCCGATTCTAACAGGTGTGAGGTGATACCTCATTGTAGTTTTGATTTGCATTTCTCTAATAATTAGTGCTGTTGAGCAGCTTTTCATGTGCGTCTTGGCCATGTCTGTGTCTCCTTTGAAGAAACGTCTCTTTAGATCTTCTGCCCATTTTTGTATTGGGTTGTTTGTTTTTTTAATATTAAGCTGCATGAGCTGTTTATATATATTGGAGATTAAACCTGTGTCCATTGATTCGTTTGCAACGATTTTCACCCATCCTGAGGGATGCCTTTTTCCATTCCCGTTTTTTTTTAACAAAAAAGGAAAGAAAGGAAAAGAAGCAGAACACTAATGTGCGTAAAATATGCCCTTTGAAACGGTCGTTTTGAAATATGGACGTCCTTTGAATTTTTTGGTCGATATGTGACCCCAGGATTTGTTTTCAGGGCAGGTGTCATTTACAGGCCTGCAATGATTTTGAATATCAACTGACCATTAGCGTTGGGATTAAAGCTGCTGTTGTGTGAAACGGCCACAAGGTGGCAGCAGTTCACCCTTACCAAATCTGGTTACTAGGGCAAGAGAGCCTCAGTGGAAGTGGTGTTCTAGATTGGAGTTTAGAATGGAATGTGCCAGGAGAAAGCCCCTCACGTTTGTCTCACTACTTCTTGTTCGTGTTTTTAATTTAAGTTTTTATTTTTTATTACAGCAAGTTTGATTACAATGTTTGGCTTGTTGTAGGTGTGGAAGATGTGGTTCTTTTACACATATACAGATGACTGTTCTTCTTGGGATCCTTTTCCCATGTACGTTATGACAGAATGTTGAGTAGTCCTCTCTTGGTATTCTGTAGGTCTTTGGTGATTATATATGTCACCTGTGTTTGTATATGTCTGTTAACCCCGATATCGTAATGAAACCAATCCTCACACCTTTCCATTGGTGAACCATAAGTTTGTTTAATGAATCTGTGATTGCCCTTCTCCGTGGAAATATCTGCCCTGGTATCCATTTTTAGGTAACACCTCTATGTGATATGATATGTGTCTTTCACTTTCTGACTTACTACAAGTCACGTGATTACTTCTAGACTCATCTACGGGGCAAATGGCATTTTGTCCTTTTTTCCCTTGGCTTCTCTTCTGCCTTTGCGGGGTCCATTTTCAACAATGTGATTCCCTGAGGGTTGTGGATTAGCTGACCTGGGCAGCCTTACCCTGCCGGCCTGCCCTCCCCAGGTGTGCCTCGTTGAGGTCAATATAAACAGCGCTCCAGGCAGCAATAGCCCCTGAAGCTGTGCCTGACTCCATATTCTCTGCCCCGTCAGCAGTCTCGGGGCTGTGCTGGTGGGAGGGAGTGAGGGGCCACAGCTTTGTGGGTGGCCCGGTGTGAGTGGGGTTCTGCCGGCCTTTCTGCAGGAGATGCCAGGCTGCCGCCTGTAAAGAAGAGGATGTGTCACCCATACCTTCTGCTGGAATTTCTCTCCGGACAGAGGTGAGGAAGGAAAAAAGCAGTGGGGGCCGGGACAGGAGGGGTATCTCAGGCAGGGCAATGGAAAGCTTCTGGAAGAGCGCCCGGGGCCAGGACCACCCTGGCTGGCCTGCAGGCACCAAGTTGGCCTGCGTGCTGTCGCTGGTGTGGCTCCACGGTCCTTCCTCTAGGCTTTCAAGCCCTTGTACATATTCAGGTGTTTTACCTGGAAAGGGTGGGAACAGTTCAGCAGCAGCTGGCCTGGGGCTCAGCTCACGTTTACTCACAGATGCCTCGGCACGGTCCCCCAGCTTTGCAGTGAGGACGCTCCTTGCGTGGGGGGTGGGTTGCTGGCTGTAATGGGAGATGGTTCCCCACCTCTGACCAATTTCAGAATTGTTTACCACTGGAGCAAGTGCCCTGATAGGGTTTTCCTCTGTATAACTCCTGGGTTCAGGTTTTTTTTTTTTTCTTTTATGGTGTAAGTTAGATTTTATTCCCCTTTTATATATTTATAGATATAAGCATGGAAATAATTCATTCCTATAAATACATCTGTGTGACGGGAAGAATTTTTTCTGTTTTATTTTTAAATTTTATTTTTTAAAATTTTGAAATTTAATTTTATTTATGTTTTTATACAGCAGGTTATTATTAGTTATGTATTTTATGCATATACATGTATACAGGTCAATCCCAATCTCCCAACTCATCCCACCACCACCACCCCATGGCTTCCCACACTTGGTGTCCATACGTTTGTTCTCTACCTCTGTGTCTCTATTTCTTCCCTGCAAACCAGTTCATCTGTATCATTTTTAGGCTCCACATATATGCATTAATATACAATATTTGTTTTCCTCTTTGTGACTTACTTCATTCTGTATGACAGTCTCTCGATCCATCGATGTCTCTACAAATGACCCAGTTTCATTCCTTTTTATGGCCGAGTCATATTCCATTTTATATATGTACCACATCTTTATCCATTCATCTGTCTGTGGGCATTTAGGTTGCTTCCATTACCTGGCTATTGTAAATAGTGCTGCAACGAACATTGTGGTGAATGTGCCTTGTTGAAATACGGTTTTCTCTGGGTATATGCCCAGAAGTGGGATTGCTGGATCAGATGGTAATTCTATTTCTAATTTTTTTAAGGAAACTCCATACTGTTCTCCATAGTGACTGTATCAATTTACATTCCCACCAATAGTGGAAGAGGGCTCCTTTTGTCCACACCCTCCCCAGAATTGGTTGTTTGTAGATTTTCTGATGATGCCGATTCTAACAGGTGTGAGGTGATACCTCATTGTAGTTTTGATTTGCATTTCTCTAATAATTAGTGCTGTTGAGCAGCTTTTCATGTGCGTCTTGGCCATGTCTGTGTCTCCTTTGAAGAAACGTCTCTTTAGATCTTCTGCCCATTTTTGTATTGGGTTGTTTGTTTTTTTAATATTAAGCTGCATGAGCTGTTTATATATATTGGAGATTAAACCTGTGTCCATTGATTCGTTTGCAACGATTTTCACCCATCCTGAGGGATGCCTTTTTCCATTCCCGTTTTTTTTTAACAAAAAAGGAAAGAAAGGAAAAGAAGCAGAACACTAATGTGCGTAAAATATGCCCTTTGAAACGGTCGTTTTGAAATATGGACGTCCTTTGAATTTTTTGGTCGATATGTGACCCCAGGATTTGTTTTCAGGGCAGGTGTCATTTACAGGCCTGCAATGATTTTGAATATCAACTGACCATTAGCGTTGGGATTAAAGCTGCTGTTGTGTGAAACGGCCACAAGGTGGCAGCAGTTCACCCTTACCAAATCTGGTTACTAGGGCAAGAGAGCCTCAGTGGAAGTGGTGTTCTAGATTGGAGTTTAGAATGGAATGTGCCAGGAGAAAGCCCCTCACGTTTGTCTCACTACTTCTTGTTCGTGTTTTTAATTTAAGTTTTTATTTTTTATTACAGCAAGTTTGATTACAATGTTTGGCTTGTTGTAGGTGTGGAAGATGTGGTTCTTTTACACATATACAGATGACTGTTCTTCTTGGGATCCTTTTCCCATGTACGTTATGACAGAATGTTGAGTAGTCCTCTCTTGGTATTCTGTAGGTCTTTGGTGATTATATATGTCACCTGTGTTTGTATATGTCTGTTAACCCCGATATCGTAATGAAACCAATCCTCACACCTTTCCATTGGTGAACCATAAGTTTGTTTAATGAATCTGTGATTGCCCTTCTCCGTGGAAATATCTGCCCTGGTATCCATTTTTAGGTAACACCTCTATGTGATATGATATGTGTCTTTCACTTTCTGACTTACTACAAGTCACGTGATTACTTCTAGACTCATCTACGGGGCAAATGGCATTTTGTCCTTTTTTCCCTTGGCTTCTCTTCTGCCTTTGCGGGGTCCATTTTCAACAATGTGATTCCCTGAGGGTTGTGGATTAGCTGACCTGGGCAGCCTTACCCTGCCGGCCTGCCCTCCCCAGGTGTGCCTCGTTGAGGTCAATATAAACAGCGCTCCAGGCAGCAATAGCCCCTGAAGCTGTGCCTGACTCCATATTCTCTGCCCCGTCAGCAGTCTCGGGGCTGTGCTGGTGGGAGGGAGTGAGGGGCCACAGCTTTGTGGGTGGCCCGGTGTGAGTGGGGTTCTGCTGGCCTTTCTGCAGGAGATGCCAGGCTGCCGCCTGTAAAGAAGAGGATGTGTCACCCATACCTTCTGCTGGAATTTCTCTCCGGACAGAGGTGAGGAAGGAAAAAAGCAGTGGGGGCCGGGACAGGAGGGGTATCTCAGGCAGGGCAATGGAAAGCTTCTGGAAGAGCGCCCGGGGCCAGGACCACCCTGGCGGGCCTGCAGGCACCAAGTTGGCCTGCGTGCTGTCGCTGGTGTGGCTCCACGGTCCTTCCTCTAGGCTTTCAAGCCCTTGTACATATTCAGGTGTTTTACCTGGAAAGGGTGGGAACAGTTCAGCAGCAGCTGGCCTGGGGCTCAGCTCACGTTTACTCACAGATGCCTCGGCACGGTCCCCCAGCTTTGCAATGAGGACGCTCCTTGCGTGGGGGGTGGGTTGCTGGCTGTAATGGGAGATGGTTCCCCACCTCTGACCAATTTCAGAATTGTTTACCACTGGAGCAAGTGCCCTGATAGGGTTTTCCTCTGTATAACTCCTGGGTTCAGGTTTTTTTTTTTTTCTTTTATGGTTCAAGTTAGATTTTATTCCCCTTTTATGTATTTATAGATATAAGCATGGAAATAATTCATTCCTATAAATACATCTGTGTGACGGGAAGAATTTTTTCTGTTTTATTTTTAAATTTTATTTTTTAAAATTTTGAAATTTAATTTTATTTATGTTTTTATACAGCAGGTTATTATTAGTTATGTATTTTATGCATATACATGTATACAGGTCAATCCCAATCTCCCAACTCATCCCACCACCACCACCCCATGGCTTCCCACACTTGGTGTCCATACGTTTGTTCTCTACCTCTGTGTCTCTATTTCTTCCCTGCAAACCAGTTCATCTGTATCATTTTTAGGCTCCACATATATGCATTAATATACAATATTTGTTTTCCTCTTTGTGACTTACTTCATTCTGTATGACAGTCTCTCGATCCATCGATGTCTCTACAAATGACCCAGTTTCATTCCTTTTTATGGCCGAGTCATATTCCATTTTATATATGTACCACATCTTTATCCATTCATCTGTCTGTGGGCATTTAGGTTGCTTCCATTACCTGGCTATTGTAAATAGTGCTGCAACGAACATTGTGGTGAATGTGCCTTGTTGAAATACGGTTTTCTCTGGGTATATGCCCAGAAGTGGGATTGCTGGATCAGATGGTAATTCTATTTCTAATTTTTTTAAGGAAACTCCATACTGTTCTCCATAGTGACTGTATCAATTTACATTCCCACCAATAGTGGAAGAGGGCTCCTTTTGTCCACACCCTCCCCAGAATTGGTTGTTTGTAGATTTTCTGATGATGCCGATTCTAACAGGTGTGAGGTGATACCTCATTGTAGTTTTGATTTGCATTTCTCTAATAATTAGTGCTGTTGAGCAGCTTTTCATGTGCGTCTTGGCCATGTCTGTGTCTCCTTTGAAGAAACGTCTCTTTAGATCTTCTGCCCATTTTTGTATTGGGTTGTTTGTTTTTTTAATATTAAGCTGCATGAGCTGTTTATATATATTGGAGATTAAACCTGTGTCCATTGATTCGTTTGCAACGATTTTCACCCATCCTGAGGGATGCCTTTTTCCATTCCCGTTTTTTTTTAACAAAAAAGGAAAGAAAGGAAAAGAAGCAGAACACTAATGTGCGTAAAATATGCCCTTTGAAACGGTCGTTTTGAAATATGGACGTCCTTTGAATTTTTTGGTCGATATGTGACCCCAGGATTTGTTTTCAGGGCAGGTGTCATTTACAGGCCTGCAATGATTTTGAATATCAACTGACCATTAGCGTTGGGATTAAAGCTGCTGTTGTGTGAAACGGCCACAAGGTGGCAGCAGTTCACCCTTACCAAATCTGGTTACTAGGGCAAGAGAGCCTCAGTGGAAGTGGTGTTCTAGATTGGAGTTTAGAATGGAATGTGCCAGGAGAAAGCCCCTCACGTTTGTCTCACTACTTCTTGTTCGTGTTTTTAATTTAAGTTTTTATTTTTTATTACAGCAAGTTTGATTACAATGTTTGGCTTGTTGTAGGTGTGGAAGATGTGGTTCTTTTACACATATACAGATGACTGTTCTTCTTGGGATCCTTTTCCCATGTACGTTATGACAGAATGTTGAGTAGTCCTCTCTTGGTATTCTGTAGGTCTTTGGTGATTATATATGTCACCTGTGTTTGTATATGTCTGTTAACCCCGATATCGTAATGAAACCAATCCTCACACCTTTCCATTGGTGAACCATAAGTTTGTTTAATGAATCTGTGATTGCCCTTCTCCGTGGAAATATCTGCCCTGGTATCCATTTTTAGGTAACACCTCTATGTGATATGATATGTGTCTTTCACTTTCTGACTTACTACAAGTCACGTGATTACTTCTAGACTCATCTACGGGGCAAATGGCATTTTGTCCTTTTTTCCCTTGGCTTCTCTTCTGCCTTTGCGGGGTCCATTTTCAACAATGTGATTCCCTGAGGGTTGTGGATTAGCTGACCTGGGCAGCCTTACCCTGCCGGCCTGCCCTCCCCAGGTGTGCCTCGTTGAGGTCAATATAAACAGCGCTCCAGGCAGCAATAGCCCCTGAAGCTGTGCCTGACTCCATATTCTCTGCCCCGTCAGCAGTCTCGGGGCTGTGCTGGTGGGAGGGAGTGAGGGGCCACAGCTTTGTGGGTGGCCCGGTGTGAGTGGGGTTCTGCTGGCCTTTCTGCAGGAGATGCCAGGCTGCCGCCTGTAAAGAAGAGGATGTGTCACCCATACCTTCTGCTGGAATTTCTCTCCGGACAGAGGTGAGGAAGGAAAAAAGCAGTGGGGGCCGGGACAGGAGGGGTATCTCAGGCAGGGCAATGGAAAGCTTCTGGAAGAGCGCCCGGGGCCAGGACCACCCTGGCTGGCCTGCAGGCACCAAGTTGGCCTGCGTGCTGTCGCTGGTGTGGCTCCACGGTCCTTCCTCTAGGCTTTCAAGCCCTTGTACATATTCAGGTGTTTTACCTGGAAAGGGTGGGAACAGTTCAGCAGCAGCTGGCCTGGGGCTCAGCTCACGTTTACTCACAGATGCCTCGGCACGGTCCCCCAGCTTTGCAATGAGGACGCTCCTTGCGTGGGGGGTGGGTTGCTGGCTGTAATGGGAGATGGTTCCCCACCTCTGACCAATTTCAGAATTGTTTACCACTGGAGCAAGTGCCCTGATAGGGTTTTCCTCTGTATAACTCCTGGGTTCAGGTTTTTTTTTTTTCTTTTATGGTTCAAGTTAGATTTTATTCCCCTTTTATGTATTTATAGATATAAGCATGGAAATAATTCATTCCTATAAATACATCTGTGTGACGGGAAGAATTTTTTCTGTTTTATTTTTAAATTTTATTTTTTAAAATTTTGAAATTTAATTTTATTTATGTTTTTATACAGCAGGTTATTATTAGTTATGTATTTTATGCATATACATGTATACAGGTCAATCCCAATCTCCCAACTCATCCCACCACCACCACCCCATGGCTTCCCACACTTGGTGTCCATACGTTTGTTCTCTACCTCTGTGTCTCTATTTCTTCCCTGCAAACCAGTTCATCTGTATCATTTTTAGGCTCCACATATATGCATTAATATACAATATTTGTTTTCCTCTTTCTGACTTACTTCATTCTGTATGACAGTCTCTCGATCCATCGATGTCTCTACAAATGACCCAGTTTCATTCCTTTTTATGGCCGAGTCATATTCCATTTTATATATGTACCACATCTTTATCCATTCATCTGTCTGTGGGCATTTAGGTTGCTTCCATTACCTGGCTATTGTAAATAGTGCTGCAACGAACATTGTGGTGAATGTGCCTTGTTGAAATACGGTTTTCTCTGGGTATATGCCCAGAAGTGGGATTGCTGGATCAGATGGTAATTCTATTTCTAATTTTTTTAAGGAAACTCCATACTGTTCTCCATAGTGACTGTATCAATTTACATTCCCACCAATAGTGGAAGAGGGCTCCTTTTGTCCACACCCTCCCCAGAATTGGTTGTTTGTAGATTTTCTGATGATGCCGATTCTAACAGGTGTGAGGTGATACCTCATTGTAGTTTTGATTTGCATTTCTCTAATAATTAGTGCTGTTGAGCAGCTTTTCATGTGCGTCTTGGCCATGTCTGTGTCTCCTTTGAAGAAACGTCTCTTTAGATCTTCTGCCCATTTTTGTATTGGGTTGTTTGTTTTTTTAATATTAAGCTGCATGAGCTGTTTATATATATTGGAGATTAAACCTGTGTCCATTGATTCGTTTGCAACGATTTTCACCCATCCTGAGGGATGCCTTTTTCCATTCCCGTTTTTTTTTAACAAAAAAGGAAAGAAAGGAAAAGAAGCAGAACACTAATGTGCGTAAAATATGCCCTTTGAAACGGTCGTTTTGAAATATGGACGTCCTTTGAATTTTTTGGTCAATATGTGACCCCAGGATTTGTTTTCAGGGCAGGTGTCATTTACAGGCCTGCAATGATTTTGAATATCAACTGACCATTAGCGTTGGGATTAAAGCTGCTGTTGTGTGAAACGGCCACAAGGTGGCAGCAGTTCACCCTTACCAAATCTGGTTACTAGGGCAAGAGAGCCTCAGTGGAAGTGGTGTTCTAGATTGGAGTTTAGAATGGAATGTGCCAGGAGAAAGCCCCTCACGTTTGTCTCACTACTTCTTGTTCGTGTTTTTAATTTAAGTTTTTATTTTTTATTACAGCAAGTTTGATTACAATGTTTGGCTTGTTGTAGGTGTGGAAGATGTGGTTCTTTTACACATATACAGATGACTGTTCTTCTTGGGATCCTTTTCCCATGTACGTTATGACAGAATGTTCAGTAGTCCTCTCTTGGTATTCTGTAGGTCTTTGGTGATTATATATGTCACCTGTGTTTGTATATGTCTGTTAACCCCGATATCGTAATGAAACCAATCCTCACACCTTTCCATTGGTGAACCATAAGTTTGTTTAATGAATCTGTGATTGCCCTTCTCCGTGGAAATATCTGCCCTGGTATCCATTTTTAGGTAACACCTCTATGTGATATGATATGTGTCTTTCACTTTCTGACTTACTACAAGTCACGTGATTACTTCTAGACTCATCTACGGGGCAAATGGCATTTTGTCCTTTTTTCCCTTGGCTTCTCTTCTGCCTTTGCGGGGTCCATTTTCAACAATGTGATTCCCTGAGGGTTGTGGATTAGCTGACCTGGGCAGCCTTACCCTGCCGGCCTGCCCTCCCCAGGTGTGCCTCGTTGAGGTCAATATAAACAGCGCTCCAGGCAGCAATAGCCCCTGAAGCTGTGCCTGACTCCATATTCTCTGCCCCGTCAGCAGTCTCGGGGCTGTGCTGGTGGGAGGGAGTGAGGGGCCACAGCTTTGTGGGTGGCCCGGTGTGAGTGGGGTTCTGCTGGCCTTTCTGCAGGAGATGCCAGGCTGCCGCCTGTAAAGAAGAGGATGTGTCACCCATACCTTCTGCTGGAATTTCTCTCCGGACAGAGGTGAGGAAGGAAAAAAGCAGTGGGGGCCGGGACAGGAGGGGTATCTCAGGCAGGGCAATGGAAAGCTTCTGGAAGAGCGCCCGGGGCCAGGACCACCCTGGCTGGCCTGCAGGCACCAAGTTGGCCTGCGTGCTGTCGCTGGTGTGGCTCCACGGTCCTTCCTCTAGGCTTTCAAGCCCTTGTACATATTCAGGTGTTTTACCTGGAAAGGGTGGGAACAGTTCAGCAGCAGCTGGCCTGGGGCTCAGCTCACGTTTACTCACAGATGCCTCGGCACGGTCCCCCAGCTTTGCAATGAGGACGCTCCTTGCGTGGGGGGTGGGTTGCTGGCTGTAATGGGAGATGGTTCCCCACCTCTGACCAATTTCAGAATTGTTTACCACTGGAGCAAGTGCCCTGATAGGGTTTTCCTCTGTATAACTCCTGGGTTCAGGTTTTTTTTTTTTCTTTTATGGTTCAAGTTAGATTTTATTCCCCTTTTATGTATTTATAGATATAAGCATGGAAATAATTCATTCCTATAAATACATCTGTGTGACGGGAAGAATTTTTTCTGTTTTATTTTTAAATTTTATTTTTTTAAATTTTGAAATTTAATTTTATTTATGTTTTTATACAGCAGGTTATTATTAGTTATGTATTTTATGCATATACATGTATACAGGTCAATCCCAATCTCCCAACTCATCCCACCACCACCACCCCATGGCTTCCCACACTTGGTGTCCATACGTTTGTTCTCTACCTCTGTGTCTCTATTTCTTCCCTGCAAACCAGTTCATCTGTATCATTTTTAGGCTCCACATATATGCATTAATATACAATATTTGTTTTCCTCTTTGTGACTTACTTCATTCTGTATGACAGTCTCTCGATCCATCGATGTCTCTACAAATGACCCAGTTTCATTCCTTTTTATGGCCGAGTCATATTCCATTTTATATATGTACCACATCTTTATCCATTCATCTGTCTGTGGGCATTTAGGTTGCTTCCATTACCTGGCTATTGTAAATAGTGCTGCAACGAACATTGTGGTGAATGTGCCTTGTTGAAATACGGTTTTCTCTGGGTATATGCCCAGAAGTGGGATTGCTGGATCAGATGGTAATTCTATTTCTAATTTTTTTAAGGAAACTCCATACTGTTCTCCATAGTGACTGTATCAATTTACATTCCCACCAATAGTGGAAGAGGGCTCCTTTTGTCCACACCCTCCCCAGAATTGGTTGTTTGTAGATTTTCTGATGATGCCGATTCTAACAGGTGTGAGGTGATACCTCATTGTAGTTTTGATTTGCATTTCTCTAATAATTAGTGCTGTTGAGCAGCTTTTCATGTGCGTCTTGGCCATGTCTGTGTCTCCTTTGAAGAAACGTCTCTTTAGATCTTCTGCCCATTTTTGTATTGGGTTGTTTGTTTTTTTAATATTAAGCTGCATGAGCTGTTTATATATATTGGAGATTAAACCTGTGTCCATTGATTCGTTTGCAACGATTTTCACCCATCCTGAGGGATGCCTTTTTCCATTCCCGTTTTTTTTTTAACAAAAAAGGAAAGAAAGGAAAAGAAGCAGAACACTAATGTGCGTAAAATATGCCCTTTGAAACGGTCGTTTTGAAATATGGACGTCCTTTGAATTTTTTGGTCGATATGTGACCCCAGGATTTGTTTTCAGGGCAGGTGTCATTTACAGGCCTGCAATGATTTTGAATATCAACTGACCATTAGCGTTGGGATTAAAGCTGCTGTTGTGTGAAACGGCCACAAGGTGGCAGCAGTTCACCCTTACCAAATCTGGTTACTAGGGCAAGAGAGCCTCAGTGGAAGTGGTGTTCTAGATTGGAGTTTAGAATGGAATGTGCCAGGAGAAAGCCCCTCAAGTTTGTCTCACTACTTCTTGTTCGTGTTTTTAATTTAAGTTTTTATTTTTTATTACAGCAAGTTTGATTACAATGTTTGGCTTGTTGTAGGTGTGGAAGATGTGGTTCTTTTACACATATACAGATGACTGTTCTTCTTGGGATCCTTTTCCCATGTACGTTATGACAGAATGTTGAGTAGTCCTCTCTTGGTATTCTGTAGGTCTTTGGTGATTATATATGTCACCTGTGTTTGTATATGTCTGTTAACCCCGATATCGTAATGAAACCAATCCTCACACCTTTCCATTGGTGAACCATAAGTTTGTTTAATGAATCTGTGATTGCCCTTCTCCGTGGAAATATCTGCCCTGGTATCCATTTTTAGGTAACACCTCTATGTGATATGATATGTGTCTTTCACTTTCTGACTTACTACAAGTCACGTGATTACTTCTAGACTCATCTACGGGGCAAATGGCATTTTGTCCTTTTTTCCCTTGGCTTCTCTTCTGCCTTTGCGGGGTCCATTTTCAACAATGTGATTCCCTGAGGGTTGTGGATTAGCTGACCTGGGCAGCCTTACCCTGCCGGCCTGCCCTCCCCAGGTGTGCCTCGTTGAGGTCAATATAAACAGCGCTCCAGGCAGCAATAGCCCCTGAAGCTGTGCCTGACTCCATATTCTCTGCCCCGTCAGCAGTCTCGGGGCTGTGCTGGTGGGAGGGAGTGAGGGGCCACAGCTTTGTGGGTGGCCCGGTGTGAGTGGGGTTCTGCTGGCCTTTCTGCAGGAGATGCCAGGCTGCCGCCTGTAAAGAAGAGGATGTGTCACCCATACCTTCTGCTGGAATTTCTCTCCGGACAGAGGTGAGGAAGGAAAAAAGCAGTGGGGGCCGGGACAGGAGGGGTATCTCAGGCAGGGCAATGGAAAGCTTCTGGAAGAGCGCCCGGGGCCAGGACCACCCTGGCTGGCCTGCAGGCACCAAGTTGGCCTGCGTGCTGTCGCTGGTGTGGCTCCACGGTCCTTCCTCTAGGCTTTCAAGCCCTTGTACATATTCAGGTGTTTTACCTGGAAAGGGTGGGAACAGTTCAGCAGCAGCTGGCCTGGGGCTCAGCTCACGTTTACTCACAGATGCCTCGGCACGGTCCCCCAGCTTTGCAATGAGGACGCTCCTTGCGTGGGGGGTGGGTTGCTGGCTGTAATGGGAGATGGTTCCCCACCTCTGACCAATTTCAGAATTGTTTACCACTGGAGCAAGTGCCCTGATAGGGTTTTCCTCTGTATAACTCCTGGGTTCAGGTTTTTTTTTTTTCTTTTATGGTTCAAGTTAGATTTTATTCCCCTTTTATGTATTTATAGATATAAGCATGGAAATAATTCATTCCTATAAATACATCTGTGTGACGGGAAGAATTTTTTCTGTTTTATTTTTAAATTTTATTTTTTAAAATTTTGAAATTTAATTTTATTTATGTTTTTATACAGCAGGTTATTATTAGTTATGTATTTTATGCATATACATGTATACAGGTCAATCCCAATCTCCCAACTCATCCCACCACCACCACCCCATGGCTTCCCACACTTGGTGTCCATACGTTTGTTCTCTACCTCTGTGTCTCTATTTCTTCCCTGCAAACCAGTTCATCTGTATCATTTTTAGGCTCCACATATATGCATTAATATACAATATTTGTTTTCCTCTTTCTGACTTACTTCATTCTGTATGACAGTCTCTCGATCCATCGATGTCTCTACAAATGACCCAGTTTCATTCCTTTTTATGGCCGAGTCATATTCCATTTTATATATGTACCACATCTTTATCCATTCATCTGTCTGTGGGCATTTAGGTTGCTTCCATTACCTGGCTATTGTAAATAGTGCTGCAACGAACATTGTGGTGAATGTGCCTTGTTGAAATACGGTTTTCTCTGGGTATATGCCCAGAAGTGGGATTGCTGGATCAGATGGTAATTCTATTTCTAATTTTTTTAAGGAAACTCCATACTGTTCTCCATAGTGACTGTATCAATTTACATTCCCACCAATAGTGGAAGAGGGCTCCTTTTGTCCACACCCTCCCCAGAATTGGTTGTTTGTAGATTTTCTGATGATGCCGATTCTAACAGGTGTGAGGTGATACCTCATTGTAGTTTTGATTTGCATTTCTCTAATAATTAGTGCTGTTGAGCAGCTTTTCATGTGCGTCTTGGCCATGTCTGTGTCTCCTTTGAAGAAACGTCTCTTTAGATCTTCTGCCCATTTTTGTATTGGGTTGTTTGTTTTTTTAATATTAAGCTGCATGAGCTGTTTATATATATTGGAGATTAAACCTGTGTCCATTGATTCGTTTGCAACGATTTTCACCCATCCTGAGGGATGCCTTTTTCCATTCCCGTTTTTTTTTTAACAAAAAAGGAAAGAAAGGAAAAGAAGCAGAACACTAATGTGCGTAAAATATGCCCTTTGAAACGGTCGTTTTGAAATATGGACGTCCTTTGAATTTTTTGGTCGATATGTGACCCCAGGATTTGTTTTCAGGGCAGGTGTCATTTACAGGCCTGCAATGATTTTGAATATCAACTGACCATTAGCGTTGGGATTAAAGCTGCTGTTGTGTGAAACGGCCACAAGGTGGCAGCAGTTCACCCTTACCAAATCTGGTTACTAGGGCAAGAGAGCCTCAGTGGAAGTGGTGTTCTAGATTGGAGTTTAGAATGGAATGTGCCAGGAGAAAGCCCCTCACGTTTGTCTCACTACTTCTTGTTCGTGTTTTTAATTTAAGTTTTTATTTTTTATTACAGCAAGTTTGATTACAATGTTTGGCTTGTTGTAGGTGTGGAAGATGTGGTTCTTTTACACATATACAGATGACTGTTCTTCTTGGGATCCTTTTCCCATGTACGTTATGACAGAATGTTGAGTAGTCCTCTCTTGGTATTCTGTAGGTCTTTGGTGATTATATATGTCACCTGTGTTTGTATATGTCTGTTAACCCCGATATCGTAATGAAACCAATCCTCACACCTTTCCATTGGTGAACCATAAGTTTGTTTAATGAATCTGTGATTGCCCTTCTCCGTGGAAATATCTGCCCTGGTATCCATTTTTAGGTAACACCTCTATGTGATATGATATGTGTCTTTCACTTTCTGACTTACTACAAGTCACGTGATTACTTCTAGACTCATCTACGGGGCAAATGGCATTTTGTCCTTTTTTCCCTTGGCTTCTCTTCTGCCTTTGCGGGGTCCATTTTCAACAATGTGATTCCCTGAGGGTTGTGGATTAGCTGACCTGGGCAGCCTTACCCTGCCGGCCTGCCCTCCCCAGGTGTGCCTCGTTGAGGTCAATATAAACAGCGCTCCAGGCAGCAATAGCCCCTGAAGCTGTGCCTGACTCCATATTCTCTGCCCCGTCAGCAGTCTCGGGGCTGTGCTGGTGGGAGGGAGTGAGGGGCCACAGCTTTGTGGGTGGCCCGGTGTGAGTGGGGTTCTGCTGGCCTTTCTGCAGGAGATGCCAGGCTGCCGCCTGTAAAGAAGAGGATGTGTCACCCATACCTTCTGCTGGAATTTCTCTCCGGACAGAGGTGAGGAAGGAAAAAAGCAGTGGGGGCCGGGACAGGAGGGGTATCTCAGGCAGGGCAATGGAAAGCTTCTGGAAGAGCGCCCGGGGCCAGGACCACCCTGGCTGGCCTGCAGGCACCAAGTTGGCCTGCGTGCTGTCGCTGGTGTGGCTCCACGGTCCTTCCTCTAGGCTTTCAAGCCCTTGTACATATTCAGGTGTTTTACCTGGAAAGGGTGGGAACAGTTCAGCAGCAGCTGGCCTGGGGCTCAGCTCACGTTTACTCACAGATGCCTCGGCACGGTCCCCCAGCTTTGCAATGAGGACGCTCCTTGCGTGGGGGGTGGGTTGCTGGCTGTAATGGGAGATGGTTCCCCACCTCTGACCAATTTCAGAATTGTTTACCACTGGAGCAAGTGCCCTGATAGGGTTTTCCTCTGTATAACTCCTGGGTTCAGGTTTTTTTTTTCTTTTATGGTTCAAGTTAGATTTTATTCCCCTTTTATGTATTTATAGATATAAGCATGGAAATAATTCATTCCTATAAATACATCTGTGTGACGGGAAGAATTTTTTCTGTTTTATTTTTAAATTTTATTTTTTAAAATTTTGAAATTTAATTTTATTTATGTTTTTATACAGCAGGTTATTATTAGTTATGTATTTTATGCATATACATGTATACAGGTCAATCCCAATCTCCCAACTCATCCCACCACCACCACCCCATGGCTTCCCACACTTGGTGTCCATACGTTTGTTCTCTACCTCTGTGTCTCTATTTCTTCCCTGCAAACCAGTTCATCTGTATCATTTTTAGGCTCCACATATATGCATTAATATACAATATTTGTTTTCCTCTTTGTGACTTACTTCATTCTGTATGACAGTCTCTCGATCCATCGATGTCTCTACAAATGACCCAGTTTCATTCCTTTTTATGGCCGAGTCATATTCCATTTTATATATGTACCACATCTTTATCCATTCATCTGTCTGTGGGCATTTAGGTTGCTTCCATTACCTGGCTATTGTAAATAGTGCTGCAACGAACATTGTGGTGAATGTGCCTTGTTGAAATACGGTTTTCTCTGGGTATATGCCCAGAAGTGGGATTGCTGGATCAGATGGTAATTCTATTTCTAATTTTTTTAAGGAAACTCCATACTGTTCTCCATAGTGACTGTATCAATTTACATTCCCACCAATAGTGGAAGAGGGCTCCTTTTGTCCACACCCTCCCCAGAATTGGTTGTTTGTAGATTTTCTGATGATGCCGATTCTAACAGGTGTGAGGTGATACCTCATTGTAGTTTTGATTTGCATTTCTCTAATAATTAGTGCTGTTGAGCAGCTTTTCATGTGCGTCTTGGCCATGTCTGTGTCTCCTTTGAAGAAACGTCTCTTTAGATCTTCTGCCCATTTTTGTATTGGGTTGTTTGTTTTTTTTAATATTAAGCTGCATGAGCTGTTTATATATATTGGAGATTAAACCTGTGTCCATTGATTCGTTTGCAACGATTTTCACCCATCCTGAGGGATGCCTTTTTCCATTCCCGTTTTTTTTTAACAAAAAAGGAAAGAAAGGAAAAGAAGCAGAACACTAATGTGCGTAAAATATGCCCTTTGAAACGGTCGTTTTGAAATATGGACGTCCTTTGAATTTTTTGGTCGATATGTGACCCCAGGATTTGTTTTCAGGGCAGGTGTCATTTACAGGCCTGCAATGATTTTGAATATCAACTGACCATTAGCGTTGGGATTAAAGCTGCTGTTGTGTGAAACGGCCACAAGGTGGCAGCAGTTCACCCTTACCAAATCTGGTTACTAGGGCAAGAGAGCCTCAGTGGAAGTGGTGTTCTAGATTGGAGTTTAGAATGCAATGTGCCAGGAGAAAGCCCCTCAAGTTTGTCTCACTACTTCTTGTTCGTGTTTTTAATTTAAGTTTTTATTTTTTATTACAGCAAGTTTGATTACAATGTTTGGCTTGTTGTAGGTGTGGAAGATGTGGTTCTTTTACACATATACAGATGACTGTTCTTCTTGGGATCCTTTTCCCATGTACGTTATGACAGAATGTTGAGTAGTCCTCTCTTGGTATTCTGTAGGTCTTTGGTGATTATATATGTCACCTGTGTTTGTATATGTCTGTTAACCCCGATATCGTAATGAAACCAATCCTCACACCTTTCCATTGGTGAACCATAAGTTTGTTTAATGAATCTGTGATTGCCCTTCTCCGTGGAAATATCTGCCCTGGTATCCATTTTTAGGTAACACCTCTATGTGATATGATATGTGTCTTTCACTTTCTGACTTACTACAAGTCACGTGATTACTTCTAGACTCATCTACGGGGCAAATGGCATTTTGTCCTTTTTTCCCTTGGCTTCTCTTCTGCCTTTGCGGGGTCCATTTTCAACAATGTGATTCCCTGAGGGTTGTGGATTAGCTGACCTGGGCAGCCTTACCCTGCCGGCCTGCCCTCCCCAGGTGTGCCTCGTTGAGGTCAATATAAACAGCGCTCCAGGCAGCAATAGCCCCTGAAGCTGTGCCTGACTCCATATTCTCTGCCCCGTCAGCAGTCTCGGGGCTGTGCTGGTGGGAGGGAGTGAGGGGCCACAGCTTTGTGGGTGGCCCGGTGTGAGTGGGGTTCTGCTGGCCTTTCTGCAGGAGATGCCAGGCTGCCGCCTGTAAAGAAGAGGATGTGTCACCCATACCTTCTGCTGGAATTTCTCTCCGGACAGAGGTGAGGAAGGAAAAAAGCAGTGGGGGCCGGGACAGGAGGGGTATCTCAGGCAGGGCAATGGAAAGCTTCTGGAAGAGCGCCCGGGGCCAGGACCACCCTGGCTGGCCTGCAGGCACCAAGTTGGCCTGCGTGCTGTCGCTGGTGTGGCTCCACGGTCCTTCCTCTAGGCTTTCAAGCCCTTGTACATATTCAGGTGTTTTACCTGGAAAGGGTGGGAACAGTTCAGCAGCAGCTGGCCTGGGGCTCAGCTCACGTTTACTCACAGATGCCTCGGCACGGTCCCCCAGCTTTGCAATGAGGACGCTCCTTGCGTGGGGGGTGGGTTGCTGGCTGTAATGGGAGATGGTTCCCCACCTCTGACCAATTTCAGAATTGTTTACCACTGGAGCAAGTGCCCTGATAGGGTTTTCCTCTGTATAACTCCTGGGTTCAGGTTTTTTTTTTTTCTTTTATGGTTCAAGTTAGATTTTATTCCCCTTTTATGTATTTATAGATATAAGCATGGAAATAATTCATTCCTATAAATACATCTGTGTGACGGGAAGAATTTTTTCTGTTTTATTTTTAAATTTTATTTTTTAAAATTTTGAAATTTAATTTTATTTATGTTTTTATACAGCAGGTTATTATTAGTTATGTATTTTATGCATATACATGTATACAGGTCAATCCCAATCTCCCAACTCATCCCACCACCACCACCCCATGGCTTCCCACACTTGGTGTCCATACGTTTGTTCTCTACCTCTGTGTCTCTATTTCTTCCCTGCAAACCAGTTCATCTGTATCATTTTTAGGCTCCACATATATGCATTAATATACAATATTTGTTTTCCTCTTTCTGACTTACTTCATTCTGTATGACAGTCTCTCGATCCATCGATGTCTCTACAAATGACCCAGTTTCATTCCTTTTTATGGCCGAGTCATATTCCATTTTATATATGTACCACATCTTTATCCATTCATCTGTCTGTGGGCATTTAGGTTGCTTCCATTACCTGGCTATTGTAAATAGTGCTGCAACGAACATTGTGGTGAATGTGCCTTGTTGAAATACGGTTTTCTCTGGGTATATGCCCAGAAGTGGGATTGCTGGATCAGATGGTAATTCTATTTCTAATTTTTTTAAGGAAACTCCATACTGTTCTCCATAGTGACTGTATCAATTTACATTCCCACCAATAGTGGAAGAGGGCTCCTTTTGTCCACACCCTCCCCAGAATTGGTTGTTTGTAGATTTTCTGATGATGCCGATTCTAACAGGTGTGAGGTGATACCTCATTGTACTTTTGATTTGCATTTCTCTAATAATTAGTGCTGTTGAGCAGCTTTTCATGTGCGTCTTGGCCATGTCTGTGTCTCCTTTGAAGAAACGTCTCTTTAGATCTTCTGCCCATTTTTGTATTGGGTTGTTTGTTTTTTTAATATTAAGCTGCATGAGCTGTTTATATATATTGGAGATTAAACCTGTGTCCATTGATTCGTTTGCAACGATTTTCACCCATCCTGAGGGATGCCTTTTTCCATTCCCGTTTTTTTTTTAACAAAAAAGGAAAGAAAGGAAAAGAAGCAGAACACTAATGTGCGTAAAATATGCCCTTTGAAACGGTCGTTTTGAAATATGGACGTCCTTTGAATTTTTTGGTCGATATGTGACCCCAGGATTTGTTTTCAGGGCAGGTGTCATTTACAGGCCTGCAATGATTTTGAATATCAACTGACCATTAGCGTTGGGATTAAAGCTGCTGTTGTGTGAAACGGCCACAAGGTGGCAGCAGTTCACCCTTACCAAATCTGGTTACTAGGGCAAGAGAGCCTCAGTGGAAGTGGTGTTCTAGATTGGAGTTTAGAATGGAATGTGCCAGGAGAAAGCCCCTCAAGTTTGTCTCACTACTTCTTGTTCGTGTTTTTAATTTAAGTTTTTATTTTTTATTACAGCAAGTTTGATTACAATGTTTGGCTTGTTGTAGGTGTGGAAGATGTGGTTCTTTTACACATATACAGATGACTGTTCTTCTTGGGATCCTTTTCCCATGTACGTTATGACAGAATGTTGAGTAGTCCTCTCTTGGTATTCTGTAGGTCTTTGGTGATTATATATGTCACCTGTGTTTGTATATGTCTGTTAACCCCGATATCGTAATGAAACCAATCCTCACACCTTTCCATTGGTGAACCATAAGTTTGTTTAATGAATCTGTGATTGCCCTTCTCCGTGGAAATATCTGCCCTGGTATCCATTTTTAGGTAACACCTCTATGTGATATGATATGTGTCTTTCACTTTCTGACTTACTACAAGTCACGTGATTACTTCTAGACTCATCTACGGGGCAAATGGCATTTTGTCCTTTTTTCCCTTGGCTTCTCTTCTGCCTTTGCGGGGTCCATTTTCAACAATGTGATTCCCTGAGGGTTGTGGATTAGCTGACCTGGGCAGCCTTACCCTGCCGGCCTGCCCTCCCCAGGTGTGCCTCGTTGAGGTCAATATAAACAGCGCTCCAGGCAGCAATAGCCCCTGAAGCTGTGCCTGACTCCATATTCTCTGCCCCGTCAGCAGTCTCGGGGCTGTGCTGGTGGGAGGGAGTGAGGGGCCACAGCTTTGTGGGTGGCCCGGTGTGAGTGGGGTTCTGCTGGCCTTTCTGCAGGAGATGCCAGGCTGCCGCCTGTAAAGAAGAGGATGTGTCACCCATACCTTCTGCTGGAATTTCTCTCCGGACAGAGGTGAGGAAGGAAAAAAGCAGTGGGGGCCGGGACAGGAGGGGTATCTCAGGCAGGGCAATGGAAAGCTTCTGGAAGAGCGCCCGGGGCCAGGACCACCCTGGCTGGCCTGCAGGCACCAAGTTGGCCTGCGTGCTGTCGCTGGTGTGGCTCCACGGTCCTTCCTCTAGGCTTTCAAGCCCTTGTACATATTCAGGTGTTTTACCTGGAAAGGGTGGGAACAGTTCAGCAGCAGCTGGCCTGGGGCTCAGCTCACGTTTACTCACAGATGCCTCGGCACGGTCCCCCAGCTTTGCAATGAGGACGCTCCTTGCGTGGGGGGTGGGTTGCTGGCTGTAATGGGAGATGGTTCCCCACCTCTGACCAATTTCAGAATTGTTTACCACTGGAGCAAGTGCCCTGATAGGGTTTTCCTCTGTATAACTCCTGGGTTCAGGTTTTTTTTTTTCTTTTATGGTTCAAGTTAGATTTTATTCCCCTTTTATGTATTTATAGATATAAGCATGGAAATAATTCATTCCTATAAATACATCTGTGTGACGGGAAGAATTTTTTCTGTTTTATTTTTAAATTTTATTTTTTAAAATTTTGAAATTTAATTTTATTTATGTTTTTATACAGCAGGTTATTATTAGTTATGTATTTTATGCATATACATGTATACAGGTCAATCCCAATCTCCCAACTCATCCCACCACCACCACCCCATGGCTTCCCACACTTGGTGTCCATACGTTTGTTCTCTACCTCTGTGTCTCTATTTCTTCCCTGCAAACCAGTTCATCTGTATCATTTTTAGGCTCCACATATATGCATTAATATACAATATTTGTTTTCCTCTTTCTGACTTACTTCATTCTGTATGACAGTCTCTCGATCCATCGATGTCTCTACAAATGACCCAGTTTCATTCCTTTTTATGGCCGAGTCATATTCCATTTTATATATGTACCACATCTTTATCCATTCATCTGTCTGTGGGCATTTAGGTTGCTTCCATTACCTGGCTATTGTAAATAGTGCTGCAACGAACATTGTGGTGAATGTGCCTTGTTGAAATACGGTTTTCTCTGGGTATATGCCCAGAAGTGGGATTGCTGGATCAGATGGTAATTCTATTTCTAATTTTTTTAAGGAAACTCCATACTGTTCTCCATAGTGACTGTATCAATTTACATTCCCACCAATAGTGGAAGAGGGCTCCTTTTGTCCACACCCTCCCCAGAATTGGTTGTTTGTAGATTTTCTGATGATGCCGATTCTAACAGGTGTGAGGTGATACCTCATTGTAGTTTTGATTTGCATTTCTCTAATAATTAGTGCTGTTGAGCAGCTTTTCATGTGCGTCTTGGCCATGTCTGTGTCTCCTTTGAAGAAACGTCTCTTTAGATCTTCTGCCCATTTTTGTATTGGGTTGTTTGTTTTTTTAATATTAAGCTGCATGAGCTGTTTATATATATTGGAGATTAAACCTGTGTCCATTGATTCGTTTGCAACGATTTTCACCCATCCTGAGGGATGCCTTTTTCCATTCCCGTTTTTTTTTTAACAAAAAAGGAAAGAAAGGAAAAGAAGCAGAACACTAATGTGCGTAAAATATGCCCTTTGAAACGGTCGTTTTGAAATATGGAAGTCCTTTGAATTTTTTGGTCGATATGTGACCCCAGGATTTGTTTTCAGGGCAGGTGTCATTTACAGGCCTGCAATGATTTTGAATATCAACTGACCATTAGCGTTGGGATTAAAGCTGCTGTTGTGTGAAACGGCCACAAGGTGGCAGCAGTTCACCCTTACCAAATCTGGTTACTAGGGCAAGAGAGCCTCAGTGGAAGTGGTGTTCTAGATTGGAGTTTAGAATGGAATGTGCCAGGAGAAAGCCCCTCAAGTTTGTCTCACTACTTCTTGTTCGTGTTTTTAATTTAAGTTTTTATTTTTTATTACAGCAAGTTTGATTACAATGTTTGGCTTGTTGTAGGTGTGGAAGATGTGGTTCTTTTACACATATACAGATGACTGTTCTTCTTGGGATCCTTTTCCCATGTACGTTATGACAGAATGTTGAGTAGTCCTCTCTTGGTATTCTGTAGGTCTTTGGTGATTATATATGTCACCTGTGTTTGTATATGTCTGTTAACCCCGATATCGTAATGAAACCAATCCTCACACCTTTCCATTGGTGAACCATAAGTTTGTTTAATGAATCTGTGATTGCCCTTCTCCGTGGAAATATCTGCCCTGGTATCCATTTTTAGGTAACACCTCTATGTGATATGATATGTGTCTTTCACTTTCTGACTTACTACAAGTCACGTGATTACTTCTAGACTCATCTACGGGGCAAATGGCATTTTGTCCTTTTTTCCCTTGGCTTCTCTTCTGCCTTTGCGGGGTCCATTTTCAACAATGTGATTCCCTGAGGGTTGTGGATTAGCTGACCTGGGCAGCCTTACCCTGCCGGCCTGCCCTCCCCAGGTGTGCCTCGTTGAGGTCAATATAAACAGCGCTCCAGGCAGCAATAGCCCCTGAAGCTGTGCCTGACTCCATATTCTCTGCCCCGTCAGCAGTCTCGGGGCTGTGCTGGTGGGAGGGAGTGAGGGGCCACAGCTTTGTGGGTGGCCCGGTGTGAGTGGGGTTCTGCTGGCCTTTCTGCAGGAGATGCCAGGCTGCCGCCTGTAAAGAAGAGGATGTGTCACCCATACCTTCTGCTGGAATTTCTCTCCGGACAGAGGTGAGGAAGGAAAAAAGCAGTAGGGGCCGGGACAGGAGGGGTATCTCAGGCAGGGCAATGGAAAGCTTCTGGAAGAGCGCCCGGGGCCAGGACCACCCTGGCTGGCCTGCAGGCACCAAGTTGGCCTGCGTGCTGTCGCTGGTGTGGCTCCACGGTCCTTCCTCTAGGCTTTCAAGCCCTTGTACATATTCAGGTGTTTTACCTGGAAAGGGTGGGAACAGTTCAGCAGCAGCTGGCCTGGGGCTCAGCTCACGTTTACTCACAGATGCCTCGGCACGGTCCCCCAGCTTTGCAATGAGGACGCTCCTTGCGTGGGGGGTGGGTTGCTGGCTGTAATGGGAGATGGTTCCCCACCTCTGACCAATTTCAGAATTGTTTACCACTGGAGCAAGTGCCCTGATAGGGTTTTCCTCTGTATAACTCCTGGGTTCAGGTTTTTTTTTTTTCTTTTATGGTTCAAGTTAGATTTTATTCCCCTTTTATGTATTTATAGATATAAGCATGGAAATAATTCATTCCTATAAATACATCTGTGTGACGGGAAGAATTTTTTCTGTTTTATTTTTAAATTTTATTTTTTAAAATTTTGAAATTTAATTTTATTTATGTTTTTATACAGCAGGTTATTATTAGTTATGTATTTTATGCATATACATGTATACAGGTCAATCCCAATCTCCCAACTCATCCCACCACCACCACCCCATGGCTTCCCACACTTGGTGTCCATACGTTTGTTCTCTACCTCTGTGTCTCTATTTCTTCCCTGCAAACCAGTTCATCTGTATCATTTTTAGGCTCCACATATATGCATTAATATACAATATTTGTTTTCCTCTTTCTGACTTACTTCATTCTGTATGACAGTCTCTCGATCCATCGATGTCTCTACAAATGACCCAGTTTCATTCCTTTTTATGGCCGAGTCATATTCCATTTTATATATGTACCACATCTTTATCCATTCATCTGTCTGTGGGCATTTAGGTTGCTTCCATTACCTGGCTATTGTAAATAGTGCTGCAACGAACATTGTGGTGAATGTGCCTTGTTGAAATACGGTTTTCTCTGGGTATATGCCCAGAAGTGGGATTGCTGGATCAGATGGTAATTCTATTTCTAATTTTTTTAAGGAAACTCCATACTGTTCTCCATAGTGACTGTATCAATTTACATTCCCACCAATAGTGGAAGAGGGCTCCTTTTGTCCACACCCTCCCCAGAATTGGTTGTTTGTAGATTTTCTGATGATGCCGATTCTAACAGGTGTGAGGTGATACCTCATTGTACTTTTGATTTGCATTTCTCTAATAATTAGTGCTGTTGAGCAGCTTTTCATGTGCGTCTTGGCCATGTCTGTGTCTCCTTTGAAGAAACGTCTCTTTAGATCTTCTGCCCATTTTTGTATTGGGTTGTTTGTTTTTTTAATATTAAGCTGCATGAGCTGTTTATATATATTGGAGATTAAACCTGTGTCCATTGATTCGTTTGCAACGATTTTCACCCATCCTGAGGGATGCCTTTTTCCATTCCCGTTTTTTTTTTAACAAAAAAGGAAAGAAAGGAAAAGAAGCAGAACACTAATGTGCGTAAAATATGCCCTTTGAAACGGTCGTTTTGAAATATGGACGTCCTTTGAATTTTTTGGTCGATATGTGACCCCAGGATTTGTTTTCAGGGCAGGTGTCATTTACAGGCCTGCAATGATTTTGAATATCAACTGACCATTAGCGTTGGGATTAAAGCTGCTGTTGTGTGAAACGGCCACAAGGTGGCAGCAGTTCACCCTTACCAAATCTGGTTACTAGGGCAAGAGAGCCTCAGTGGAAGTGGTGTTCTAGATTGGAGTTTAGAATGGAATGTGCCAGGAGAAAGCCCCTCAAGTTTGTCTCACTACTTCTTGTTCGTGTTTTTAATTTAAGTTTTTATTTTTTATTACAGCAAGTTTGATTACAATGTTTGGCTTGTTGTAGGTGTGGAAGATGTGGTTCTTTTACACATATACAGATGACTGTTCTTCTTGGGATCCTTTTCCCATGTACGTTATGACAGAATGTTGAGTAGTCCTCTCTTGGTATTCTGTAGGTCTTTGGTGATTATATATGTCACCTGTGTTTGTATATGTCTGTTAACCCCGATATCGTAATGAAACCAATCCTCACACCTTTCCATTGGTGAACCATAAGTTTGTTTAATGAATCTGTGATTGCCCTTCTCCGTGGAAATATCTGCCCTGGTATCCATTTTTAGGTAACACCTCTATGTGATATGATATGTGTCTTTCACTTTCTGACTTACTACAAGTCACGTGATTACTTCTAGACTCATCTACGGGGCAAATGGCATTTTGTCCTTTTTTCCCTTGGCTTCTCTTCTGCCTTTGCGGGGTCCATTTTCAACAATGTGATTCCCTGAGGGTTGTGGATTAGCTGACCTGGGCAGCCTTACCCTGCCGGCCTGCCCTCCCCAGGTGTGCCTCGTTGAGGTCAATATAAACAGCGCTCCAGGCAGCAATAGCCCCTGAAGCTGTGCCTGACTCCATATTCTCTGCCCCGTCAGCAGTCTCGGGGCTGTGCTGGTGGGAGGGAGTGAGGGGCCACAGCTTTGTGGGTGGCCCGGTGTGAGTGGGGTTCTGCTGGCCTTTCTGCAGGAGATGCCAGGCTGCCGCCTGTAAAGAAGAGGATGTGTCACCCATACCTTCTGCTGGAATTTCTCTCCGGACAGAGGTGAGGAAGGAAAAAAGCAGTGGGGGCCGGGACAGGAGGGGTATCTCAGGCAGGGCAATGGAAAGCTTCTGGAAGAGCGCCCGGGGCCAGGACCACCCTGGCTGGCCTGCAGGCACCAAGTTGGCCTGCGTGCTGTCGCTGGTGTGGCTCCACGGTCCTTCCTCTAGGCTTTCAAGCCCTTGTACATATTCAGGTGTTTTACCTGGAAAGGGTGGGAACAGTTCAGCAGCAGCTGGCCTGGGGCTCAGCTCACGTTTACTCACAGATGCCTCGGCACGGTCCCCCAGCTTTGCAATGAGGACGCTCCTTGCGTGGGGGGTGGGTTGCTGGCTGTAATGGGAGATGGTTCCCCACCTCTGACCAATTTCAGAATTGTTTACCACTGGAGCAAGTGCCCTGATAGGGTTTTCCTCTGTATAACTCCTGGGTTCAGGTTTTTTTTTTTCTTTTATGGTTCAAGTTAGATTTTATTCCCCTTTTATGTATTTATAGATATAAGCATGGAAATAATTCATTCCTATAAATACATCTGTGTGACGGGAAGAATTTTTTCTGTTTTATTTTTAAATTTTATTTTTTAAAATTTTGAAATTTAATTTTATTTATGTTTTTATACAGCAGGTTATTATTAGTTATGTATTTTATGCATATACATGTATACAGGTCAATCCCAATCTCCCAACTCATCCCACCACCACCACCCCATGGCTTCCCACACTTGGTGTCCATACGTTTGTTCTCTACCTCTGTGTCTCTATTTCTTCCCTGCAAACCAGTTCATCTGTATCATTTTTAGGCTCCACATATATGCATTAATATACAATATTTGTTTTCCTCTTTCTGACTTACTTCATTCTGTATGACAGTCTCTCGATCCATCGATGTCTCTACAAATGACCCAGTTTCATTCCTTTTTATGGCCGAGTCATATTCCATTTTATATATGTACCACATCTTTATCCATTCATCTGTCTGTGGGCATTTAGGTTGCTTCCATTACCTGGCTATTGTAAATAGTGCTGCAACGAACATTGTGGTGAATGTGCCTTGTTGAAATACGGTTTTCTCTGGGTATATGCCCAGAAGTGGGATTGCTGGATCAGATGGTAATTCTATTTCTAATTTTTTTAAGGAAACTCCATACTGTTCTCCATAGTGACTGTATCAATTTACATTCCCACCAATAGTGGAAGAGGGCTCCTTTTGTCCACACCCTCCCCAGAATTGGTTGTTTGTAGATTTTCTGATGATGCCGATTCTAACAGGTGTGAGGTGATACCTCATTGTACTTTTGATTTGCATTTCTCTAATAATTAGTGCTGTTGAGCAGCTTTTCATGTGCGTCTTGGCCATGTCTGTGTCTCCTTTGAAGAAACGTCTCTTTAGATCTTCTGCCCATTTTTTTATTGGGTTGTTTGTTTTTTTAATATTAAGCTGCATGAGCTGTTTATATATATTGGAGATTAAACCTGTGTCCATTGATTCGTTTGCAACGATTTTCACCCATCCTGAGGGATGCCTTTTTCCATTCCCGTTTTTTTTAACAAAAAAGGAAAGAAAGGAAAAGAAGCAGAACACTAATGTGCGTAAAATATGCCCTTTGAAACGGTCGTTTTGAAATATGGACGTCCTTTGAATTTTTTGGTCGATATGTGACCCCAGGATTTGTTTTCAGGGCAGGTGTCATTTACAGGCCTGCAATGATTTTGAATATCAACTGACCATTAGCGTTGGGATTAAAGCTGCTGTTGTGTGAAACGGCCACAAGGTGGCAGCAGTTCACCCTTACCAAATCTGGTTACTAGGGCAAGAGAGCCTCAGTGGAAGTGGTGTTCTAGATTGGAGTTTAGAATGCAATGTGCCAGGAGAAAGCCCCTCAAGTTTGTCTCACTACTTCTTGTTCGTGTTTTTAATTTAAGTTTTTATTTTTTATTACAGCAAGTTTGATTACAATGTTTGGCTTGTTGTAGGTGTGGAAGATGTGGTTCTTTTACACATATACAGATGACTGTTCTTCTTGGGATCCTTTTCCCATGTACGTTATGACAGAATGTTGAGTAGTCCTCTCTTGGTATTCTGTAGGTCTTTGGTGATTATATATGTCACCTGTGTTTGTATATGTCTGTTAACCCCGATATCGTAATGAAACCAATCCTCACACCTTTCCATTGGTGAACCATAAGTTTGTTTAATGAATCTGTGATTGCCCTTCTCCGTGGAAATATCTGCCCTGGTATCCATTTTTAGGTAACACCTCTATGTGATATGATATGTGCCTTTCACTTTCTGACTTACTACAAGTCACGTGATTACTTCTAGACTCATCTACGGGGCAAATGGCATTTTGTCCTTTTTTCCCTTGGCTTCTCTTCTGCCTTTGCGGGGTCCATTTTCAACAATGTGATTCCCTGAGGGTTGTGGATTAGCTGACCTGGGCAGCCTTACCCTGCCGGCCTGCCCTCCCAAGGTGTGCCTCGTTGAGGTCAATATAAACAGCGCTCCAGGCAGCAATAGCCCCTGAAGCTGTGCCTGACTCCATATTCTCTGCCCCATCAGCAGTCTCGGGGCTGTGCTGGTGGGAGGGAGTGAGGGGCCACAGCTTTGTGGGTGGCCCAGTGTGAGTGGGGTTCTGCTGGCCTTTCTGCAGGAGATGCCAGGCTGCCGCCTGTAAAGAAGAGGATGTGTCACCCATACCTTCTGCTGGAATTTCTCTCCGGACAGAGGTGAGGAAGGAAAAAAGCAGTGGGGGCCGGGACAGGAGGGGTATCTCAGGCAGGGCAATGGAAAGCTTCTGGAAGAGCGCCCGGGGCCAGGACCACCCTGGCTGGCCTGCAGGCACCAAGTAGGCCTGCGTGCTGTCGCTGGTGTGGCTCCACGGTCCTTCCTCTAGGCTTTCAAGCCCTTGTACATATTCAGGTGTTTTACCTGGAAAGGGTGGGAACAGTTCAGCAGCAGCTGGCCTGGGGCTCAGCTCACGTTTACTCACAGATGCCTCGGCACGGTCCCCCAGCTTTGCAATGAGGACGCTCCTTGCGTGGGGGGTGGGTTGCTGGCTGTAATGGGAGATGGTTCCCCACCTCTGACCAATTTCAGAATTGTTTACCACTGGAGCAAGTGCCCTGATAGGGTTTTCCTCTGTATAACTCCTGGGTTCAGGTTTTTTTTTTTTCTTTTATGGTTCAAGTTAGATTTTATTCCCCTTTTATGTATTTATAGATATAAGCATGGAAATAATTCATTCCTATAAATACATCTGTGTGACGGGAAGAATTTTTTCTGTTTTATTTTTAAATTTTATTTTTTAAAATTTTGAAATTTAATTTTATTTATGTTTTTATACAGCAGGTTATTATTAGTTATGTATTTTATGCATATACATGTATACAGGTCAATCCCAATCTCCCAACTCATCCCACCACCACCACCCCATGGCTTCCCACACTTGGTGTCCATACGTTTGTTCTCTACCTCTGTGTCTCTATTTCTTCCCTGCAAACCAGTTCATCTGTATCATTTTTAGGCTCCACATATATGCATTAATATACAATATTTGTTTTCCTCTTTCTGACTTACTTCATTCTGTATGACAGTCTCTCGATCCATCGATGTCTCTACAAATGACCCAGTTTCATTCCTTTTTATGGCCGAGTCATATTCCATTTTATATATGTACCACATCTTTATCCATTCATCTGTCTGTGGGCATTTAGGTTGCTTCCATTACCTGGCTATTGTAAATAGTGCTGCAACGAACATTGTGGTGAATGTGCCTTGTTGAAATACGGTTTTCTCTGGGTATATGCCCAGAAGTGGGATTGCTGGATCAGATGGTAATTCTATTTCTAATTTTTTTAAGGAAACTCCATACTGTTCTCCATAGTGACTGTATCAATTTACATTCCCACCAATAGTGGAAGAGGGCTCCTTTTGTCCACACCCTCCCCAGAATTGGTTGTTTGTAGATTTTCTGATGATGCCGATTCTAACAGGTGTGAGGTGATACCTCATTGTAGTTTTGATTTGCATTTCTCTAATAATTAGTGCTGTTGAGCAGCTTTTCATGTGCGTCTTGGCCATGTCTGTGTCTCCTTTGAAGAAACGTCTCTTTAGATCTTCTGCCCATTTTTGTATTGGGTTGTTTGTTTTTTTAATATTAAGCTGCATGAGCTGTTTATATATATTGGAGATTAAACCTGTGTCCATTGATTCGTTTGCAACGATTTTCACCCATCCTGAGGGATGCCTTTTTCCATTCCCGTTTTTTTTTAACAAAAAAGGAAAGAAAGGAAAAGAAGCAGAACACTAATGTGCGTAAAATATGCCCTTTGAAACGGTCGTTTTGAAATATGGACGTCCTTTGAATTTTTTGGTCGATATGTGACCCCAGGATTTGTTTTCAGGGCAGGTGTCATTTACAGGCCTGCAATGATTTTGAATATCAACTGACCATTAGCGTTGGGATTAAAGCTGCTGTTGTGTGAAACGGCCACAAGGTGGCAGCAGTTCACCCTTACCAAATCTGGTTACTAGGGCAAGAGAGCCTCAGTGGAAGTGGTGTTCTAGATTGGAGTTTAGAATGCAATGTGCCAGGAGAAAGCCCCTCAAGTTTGTCTCACTACTTCTTGTTCGTGTTTTTAATTTAAGTTTTTATTTTTTATTACAGCAAGTTTGATTACAATGTTTGGCTTGTTGTAGGTGTGGAAGATGTGGTTCTTTTACACATATACAGATGACTGTTCTTCTTGGGATCCTTTTCCCATGTACGTTATGACAGAATGTTGAGTAGTCCTCTCTTGGTATTCTGTAGGTCTTTGGTGATTATATATGTCACCTGTGTTTGTATATGTCTGTTAACCCCGATATCGTAATGAAACCAATCCTCACACCTTTCCATTGGTGAACCATAAGTTTGTTTAATGAATCTGTGATTGCCCTTCTCCGTGGAAATATCTGCCCTGGTATCCATTTTTAGGTAACACCTCTATGTGATATGATATGTGTCTTTCACTTTCTGACTTACTACAAGTCACGTGATTACTTCTAGACTCATCTACGGGGCAAATGGCATTTTGTCCTTTTTTCCCTTGGCTTCTCTTCTGCCTTTGCGGGGTCCATTTTCAACAATGTGATTCCCTGAGGGTTGTGGATTAGCTGACCTGGGCAGCCTTACCCTGCCGGCCTGCCCTCCCCAGGTGTGCCTCGTTGAGGTCAATATAAACAGCGCTCCAGGCAGCAATAGCCCCTGAAGCTGTGCCTGACTCCATATTCTCTGCCCCGTCAGCAGTCTCGGGGCTGTGCTGGTGGGAGGGAGTGAGGGGCCACAGCTTTGTGGGTGGCCCGGTGTGAGTGGGGTTCTGCTGGCCTTTCTGCAGGAGATGCCAGGCTGCCGCCTGTAAAGAAGAGGATGTGTCACCCATACCTTCCGCTGGAATTTCTCTCCGGACAGAGGTGAGGAAGGAAAAAAGCAGTGGGGCCCGGGACAGGAGGGGTATCTCAGGCAGGGCAATGGAAAGCTTCTGGAAGAGCGCCCGGGGCCAGGACCACCCTGGCTGGCCTGCAGGCACCAAGTTGGCCTGCGTGCTGTCGCTGGTGTGGCTCCACGGTCCTTCCTCTAGGCTTTCAAGCCCTTGTACATATTCAGGTGTTTTACCTGGAAAGGGTGGGAACAGTTCAGCAGCAGCTGGCCTGGGGCTCAGCTCACGTTTACTCACAGATGCCTCGGCACGGTCCCCCAGCTTTGCAATGAGGACGCTCCTTGCATGGGGGGTGGGTTGCTGGCTGTAATGGGAGATGGTTCCCCACCTCTGACCAATTTCAGAATTGTTTACCACTGGAGCAAGTGCCCTGATAGGGTTTTCCTCTGTATAACTCCTGGGTTCAGGTTTTTTTTTTTTTCTTTTATGGTTCAAGTTAGATTTTATTCCCCTTTTATGTATTTATAGATATAAGCATGGAAATAATTCATTCCTATAAATACATCTGTGTGACGGGAAGAATTTTTTCTGTTTTATTTTTAAATTTTATTTTTTAAAATTTTGAAATTTAATTTTATTTATGTTTTTATACAGCAGGTTATTATTAGTTATGTATTTTATGCATATACATGTATACAGGTCAATCCCAATCTCCCAACTCATCCCACCACCACCACCCCATGGCTTCCCACACTTGGTGTCCATACGTTTGTTCTCTACCTCTGTGTCTCTATTTCTTCCCTGCAAACCAGTTCATCTGTATCATTTTTAGGCTCCACATATATGCATTAATATACAATATTTGTTTTCCTCTTTCTGACTTACTTCATTCTGTATGACAGTCTCTCGATCCATCGATGTCTCTACAAATGACCCAGTTTCATTCCTTTTTATGGCCGAGTCATATTCCATTTTATATATGTACCACATCTTTATCCATTCATCTGTCTGTGGGCATTTAGGTTGCTTCCATTACCTGGCTATTGTAAATAGTGCTGCAACGAACATTGTGGTGAATGTGCCTTGTTGAAATACGGTTTTCTCTGGGTATATGCCCAGAAGTGGGATTGCTGGATCAGATGGTAATTCTATTTCTAATTTTTTTAAGGAAACTCCATACTGTTCTCCATAGTGACTGTATCAATTTACATTCCCACCAATAGTGGAAGAGGGCTCCTTTTGTCCACACCCTCCCCAGAATTGGTTGTTTGTAGATTTTCTGATGATGCCGATTCTAACAGGTGTGAGGTGATACCTCATTGTACTTTTGATTTGCATTTCTCTAATAATTAGTGCTGTTGAGCAGCTTTTCATGTGCGTCTTGGCCATGTCTGTGTCTCCTTTGAAGAAACGTCTCTTTAGATCTTCTGCCCATTTTTGTATTGGGTTGTTTGTTTTTTTAATATTAAGCTGCATGAGCTGTTTATATATATTGGAGATTAAACCTGTGTCCATTGATTCGTTTGCAACGATTTTCACCCATCCTGAGGGATGCCTTTTTCCATTCCCGTTTTTTTTTTAACAAAAAAGGAAAGAAAGGAAAAGAAGCAGAACACTAATGTGCGTAAAATATGCCCTTTGAAACGGTCGTTTTGAAATATGGACGTCCTTTGAATTTTTTGGTCGATATGTGACCCCAGGATTTGTTTTCAGGGCAGGTGTCATTTACAGGCCTGCAATGATTTTGAATATCAACTGACCATTAGCGTTGGGATTAAAGCTGCTGTTGTGTGAAACGGCCACAAGGTGGCAGCAGTTCACCCTTACCAAATCTGGTTACTAGGGCAAGAGAGCCTCAGTGGAAGTGGTGTTCTAGATTGGAGTTTAGAATGCAATGTGCCAGGAGAAAGCCCCTCACGTTTGTCTCACTACTTCTTGTTCGTGTTTTTAATTTAAGTTTTTATTTTTTATTACAGCAAGTTTGATTACAATGTTTGGCTTGTTGTAGGTGTGGAAGATGTGGTTCTTTTACACATATACAGATGACTGTTCTTCTTGGGATCCTTTTCCCATGTACGTTATGACAGAATGTTGAGTAGTCCTCTCTTGGTATTCTGTAGGTCTTTGGTGATTATATATGTCACCTGTGTTTGTATATGTCTGTTAACCCCGATATCGTAATGAAACCAATCCTCACACCTTTCCATTGGTGAACCATAAGTTTGTTTAATGAATCTGTGATTGCCCTTCTCCGTGGAAATATCTGCCCTGGTATCCATTTTTAGGTAACACCTCTATGTGATATGATATGTGTCTTTCACTTTCTGACTTACTACAAGTCACGTGATTACTTCTAGACTCATCTACGGGGCAAATGGCATTTTGTCCTTTTTTCCCTTGGCTTCTCTTCTGCCTTTGCGGGGTCCATTTTCAACAATGTGATTCCCTGAGGGTTGTGGATTAGCTGACCTGGGCAGCCTTACCCTGCCGGCCTGCCCTCCCCAGGTGTGCCTCGTTGAGGTCAATATAAACAGCGCTCCAGGCAGCAATAGCCCCTGAAGCTGTGCCTGACTCCATATTCTCTGCCCCGTCAGCAGTCTCGGGGCTGTGCTGGTGGGAGGGAGTGAGGGGCCACAGCTTTGTGGGTGGCCCGGTGTGAGTGGGGTTCTGCTGGCCTTTCTGCAGGAGATGCCAGGCTGCCGCCTGTAAAGAAGAGGATGTGTCACCCATACCTTCTGCTGGAATTTCTCTCCGGACAGAGGTGAGGAAGGAAAAAAGCAGTGGGGGCCGGGACAGGAGGGGTATCTCAGGCAGGGCAATGGAAAGCTTCTGGAAGAGCGCCCGGGGCCAGGACCACCCTGGCTGGCCTGCAGGCACCAAGTTGGCCTGCGTGCTGTCGCTGGTGTGGCTCCACGGTCCTTCCTCTAGGCTTTCAAGCCCTTGTACATATTCAGGTGTTTTACCTGGAAAGGGTGGGAACAGTTCAGCAGCAGCTGGCCTGGGGCTCAGCTCACGTTTACTCACAGATGCCTCGGCACGGTCCCCCAGCTTTGCAATGAGGACGCTCCTTGCGTGGGGGGTGGGTTGCTGGCTGTAATGGGAGATGGTTCCCCACCTCTGACCAATTTCAGAATTGTTTACCACTGGAGCAAGTGCCCTGATAGGGTTTTCCTCTGTATAACTCCTGGGTTCAGGTTTTTTTTTTTTTCTTTTATGGTTCAAGTTAGATTTTATTCCCCTTTTATGTATTTATAGATATAAGCATGGAAATAATTCATTCCTATAAATACATCTGTGTGACGGGAAGAATTTTTTCTGTTTTATTTTTAAATTTTATTTTTTAAAATTTTGAAATTTAATTTTATTTATGTTTTTATACAGCAGGTTATTATTAGTTATGTATTTTATGCATATACATGTATACAGGTCAATCCCAATCTCCCAACTCATCCCACCACCACCACCCCATGGCTTCCCACACTTGGTGTCCATACGTTTGTTCTCTACCTCTGTGTCTCTATTTCTTCCCTGCAAACCAGTTCATCTGTATCATTTTTAGGCTCCACATATATGCATTAATATACAATATTTGTTTTCCTCTTTCTGACTTACTTCATTCTGTATGACAGTCTCTCGATCCATCGATGTCTCTACAAATGACCCAGTTTCATTCCTTTTTATGGCCGAGTCATATTCCATTTTATATATGTACCACATCTTTATCCATTCATCTGTCTGTGGGCATTTAGGTTGCTTCCTTTACCTGGCTATTGTAAATAGTGCTGCAACGAACATTGTGGTGAATGTGCCTTGTTGAAATACGGTTTTCTCTGGGTATATGCCCAGAAGTGGGATTGCTGGATCAGATGGTAATTCTATTTCTAATTTTTTTAAGGAAACTCCATACTGTTCTCCATAGTGACTGTATCAATTTACATTCCCACCAATAGTGGAAGAGGGCTCCTTTTGTCCACACCCTCCCCAGAATTGGTTGTTTGTAGATTTTCTGATGATGCCGATTCTAACAGGTGTGAGGTGATACCTCATTGTACTTTTGATTTGCATTTCTCTAATAATTAGTGCTGTTGAGCAGCTTTTCATGTGCGTCTTGGCCATGTCTGTGTCTCCTTTGAAGAAACGTCTCTTTAGATCTTCTGCCCATTTTTGTATTGGGTTGTTTGTTTTTTTAATATTAAGCTGCATGAGCTGTTTATATATATTGGAGATTAAACCTGTGTCCATTGATTCGTTTGCAACGATTTTCACCCATCCTGAGGGATGCCTTTTTCCATTCCCGTTTTTTTTTTAACAAAAAAGGAAAGAAAGGAAAAGAAGCAGAACACTAATGTGCGTAAAATATGCCCTTTGAAACGGTCGTTTTGAAATATGGACGTCCTTTGAATTTTTTGGTCGATATGTGACCCCAGGATTTGTTTTCAGGGCAGGTGTCATTTACAGGCCTGCAATGATTTTGAATATCAACTGACCATTAGCGTTGGGATTAAAGCTGCTGTTGTGTGAAACGGCCACAAGGTGGCAGCAGTTCACCCTTACCAAATCTGGTTACTAGGGCAAGAGAGCCTCAGTGGAAGTGGTGTTCTAGATTGGAGTTTAGAATGGAATGTGCCAGGAGAAAGCCCCTCACGTTTGTCTCACTACTTCTTGTTCGTGTTTTTAATTTAAGTTTTTATTTTTTATTACAGCAAGTTTGATTACAATGTTTGGCTTGTTGTAGGTGTGGAAGATGTGGTTCTTTTACACATATACAGATGACTGTTCTTCTTGGGATCCTTTTCCCATGTACGTTATGACAGAATGTTGAGTAGTCCTCTCTTGGTATTCTGTAGGTCTTTGGTGATTATATATGTCACCTGTGTTTGTATATGTCTGTTAACCCCGATATCGTAATGAAACCAATCCTCACACCTTTCCATTGGTGAACCATAAGTTTGTTTAATGAATCTGTGATTGCCCTTCTCCGTGGAAATATCTGCCCTGGTATCCATTTTTAGGTAACACCTCTATGTGATATGATATGTGTCTTTCACTTTCTGACTTACTACAAGTCACGTGATTACTTCTAGACTCATCTACGGGGCAAATGGCATTTTGTCCTTTTTTCCCTTGGCTTCTCTTCTGCCTTTGCGGGGTCCATTTTCAACAATGTGATTCCCTGAGGGTTGTGGATTAGCTGACCTGGGCAGCCTTACCCTGCCGGCCTGCCCTCCCCAGGTGTGCCTCGTTGAGGTCAATATAAACAGCGCTCCAGGCAGCAATAGCCCCTGAAGCTGTGCCTGACTCCATATTCTCTGCCCCGTCAGCAGTCTCGGGGCTGTGCTGGTGGGAGGGAGTGAGGGGCCACAGCTTTGTGGGTGGCCCGGTGTGAGTGGGGTTCTGCTGGCCTTTCTGCAGGAGATGCCAGGCTGCCGCCTGTAAAGAAGAGGATGTGTCACCCATACCTTCTGCTGGAATTTCTCTCCGGACAGAGGTGAGGAAGGAAAAAAGCAGTGGGGGCCGGGACAGGAGGGGTATCTCAGGCAGGGCAATGGAAAGCTTCTGGAAGAGCGCCCGGGGCCAGGACCACCCTGGCTGGCCTGCAGGCACCAAGTTGGCCTGCGTGCTGTCGCTGGTGTGGCTCCACGGTCCTTCCTCTAGGCTTTCAAGCCCTTGTACATATTCAGGTGTTTTACCTGGAAAGGGTGGGAACAGTTCAGCAGCAGCTGGCCTGGGGCTCAGCTCACGTTTACTCACAGATGCCTCGGCACGGTCCCCCAGCTTTGCAATGAGGACGCTCCTTGCATGGGGGGTGGGTTGCTGGCTGTAATGGGAGATGGTTCCCCACCTCTGACCAATTTCAGAATTGTTTACCACTGGAGCAAGTGCCCTGATAGGGTTTTCCTCTGTATAACTCCTGGGTTCAGGTTTTTTTTTTTCTTTTATGGTTCAAGTTAGATTTTATTCCCCTTTTATGTATTTATAGATATAAGCATGGAAATAATTCATTCCTATAAATACATCTGTGTGACGGGAAGAATTTTTTCTGTTTTATTTTTAAATTTTATTTTTTAAAATTTTGAAATTTAATTTTATTTATGTTTTTATACAGCAGGTTATTATTAGTTATGTATTTTATGCATATACATGTATACAGGTCAATCCCAATCTCCCAACTCATCCCACCACCACCACCCCATGGCTTCCCACACTTGGTGTCCATACGTTTGTTCTCTACCTCTGTGTCTCTATTTCTTCCCTGCAAACCAGTTCATCTGTATCATTTTTAGGCTCCACATATATGCATTAATATACAATATTTGTTTTCCTCTTTCTGACTTACTTCATTCTGTATGACGGTCTCTCGATCCATCGATGTCTCTACAAATGACCCAGTTTCATTCCTTTTTATGGCCGAGTCATATTCCATTTTATATATGTACCACATCTTTATCCATTCATCTGTCTGTGGGCATTTAGGTTGCTTCCATTACCTGGCTATTGTAAATAGTGCTGCAACGAACATTGTGGTGAATGTGCCTTGTTGAAATACGGTTTTCTCTGGGTATATGCCCAGAAGTGGGATTGCTGGATCAGATGGTAATTCTATTTCTAATTTTTTTAAGGAAACTCCATACTGTTCTCCATAGTGACTGTATCAATTTACATTCCCACCAATAGTGGAAGAGGGCTCCTTTTGTCCACACCCTCCCCAGAATTGGTTGTTTGTAGATTTTCTGATGATGCCGATTCTAACAGGTGTGAGGTGATACCTCATTGTAGTTTTGATTTGCATTTCTCTAATAATTAGTGCTGTTGAGCAGCTTTTCATGTGCGTCTTGGCCATGTCTGTGTCTCCTTTGAAGAAACGTCTCTTTAGATCTTCTGCCCATTTTTGTATTGGGTTGTTTGTTTTTTTAATATTAAGCTGCATGAGCTGTTTATATATATTGGAGATTAAACCTGTGTCCATTGATTCGTTTGCAACGATTTTCACCCATCCTGAGGGATGCCTTTTTCCATTCCCGTTTTTTTTTAACAAAAAAGGAAAGAAAGGAAAAGAAGCAGAACACTAATGTGCGTAAAATATGCCCTTTGAAACGGTCGTTTTGAAATATGGACGTCCTTTGAATTTTTTGGTCGATATGTGACCCCAGGATTTGTTTTCAGGGCAGGTGTCATTTACAGGCCTGCAATGATTTTGAATATCAACTGACCATTAGCATTGGGATTAAAGCTGCTGTTGTGTGAAACGGCCACAAGGTGGCAGCAGTTCACCCTTACCAAATCTGGTTACTAGGGCAAGAGAGCCTCAGTGGAAGTGGTGTTCTAGATTGGAGTTTAGAATGGAATGTGCCAGGAGAAAGCCCCTCACGTTTGTCTCACTACTTCTTGTTCGTGTTTTTAATTTAAGTTTTTATTTTTTATTACAGCAAGTTTGATTACAATGTTTGGCTTGTTGTAGGTGTGGAAGATGTGGTTCTTTTACACATATACAGATGACTGTTCTTCTTGGGATCCTTTTCCCATGTACGTTATGACAGAATGTTGAGTAGTCCTCTCTTGGTATTCTGTAGGTCTTTGGTGATTATATATGTCACCTGTGTTTGTATATGTCTGTTAACCCCGATATCGTAATGAAACCAATCCTCACACCTTTCCATTGGTGAACCATAAGTTTGTTTAATGAATCTGTGATTGCCCTTCTCCGTGGAAATATCTGCCCTGGTATCCATTTTTAGGTAACACCTCTATGTGATATGATATGTGTCTTTCACTTTCTGACTTACTACAAGTCACGTGATTACTTCTAGACTCATCTACGGGGCAAATGGCATTTTGTCCTTTTTTCCCTTGGCTTCTCTTCTGCCTTTGCGGGGTCCATTTTCAACAATGTGATTCCCTGAGGGTTGTGGATTAGCTGACCTGGGCAGCCTTACCCTGCCGGCCTGCCCTCCCCAGGTGTGCCTCGTTGAGGTCAATATAAACAGCGCTCCAGGCAGCAATAGCCCCTGAAGCTGTGCCTGACTCCATATTCTCTGCCCCGTCAGCAGTCTCGGGGCTGTGCTGGTGGGAGGGAGTGAGGGGCCACAGCTTTGTGGGTGGCCCGGTGTGAGTGGGGTTCTGCTGGCCTTTCTGCAGGAGATGCCAGGCTGCCGCCTGTAAAGAAGAGGATGTGTCACCCATACCTTCCGCTGGAATTTCTCTCCGGACAGAGGTGAGGAAGGAAAAAAGCAGTGGGGCCCGGGACAGGAGGGGTATCTCAGGCAGGGCAATGGAAAGCTTCTGGAAGAGCGCCCGGGGCCAGGACCACCCTGGCTGGCCTGCAGGCACCAAGTTGGCCTGCGTGCTGTCGCTGGTGTGGCTCCACGGTCCTTCCTCTAGGCTTTCAAGCCCTTGTACATATTCAGGTGTTTTACCTGGAAAGGGTGGGAACAGTTCAGCAGCAGCTGGCCTGGGGCTCAGCTCACGTTTACTCACAGATGCCTCGGCACGGTCCCCCAGCTTTGCAATGAGGACGCTCCTTGCGTGGGGGGTGGGTTGCTGGCTGTAATGGGAGATGGTTCCCCACCTCTGACCAATTTCAGAATTGTTTACCACTGGAGCAAGTGCCCTGATAGGGTTTTCCTCTGTATAACTCCTGGGTTCAGGTTTTTTTTTTTTCTTTTATGGTTCAAGTTAGATTTTATTCCCCTTTTATGTATTTATAGATATAAGCATGGAAATAATTCATTCCTATAAATACATCTGTGTGACGGGAAGAATTTTTTCTGTTTTATTTTTAAATTTTATTTTTTAAAATTTTGAAATTTAATTTTATTTATGTTTTTATACAGCAGGTTATTATTAGTTATGTATTTTATGCATATACATGTATACAGGTCAATCCCAATCTCCCAACTCATCCCACCACCACCACCCCATGGCTTCCCACACTTGGTGTCCATACGTTTGTTCTCTACCTCTGTGTCTCTATTTCTTCCCTGCAAACCAGTTCATCTGTATCATTTTTAGGCTCCACATATATGCATTAATATACAATATTTGTTTTCCTCTTTCTGACTTACTTCATTCTGTATGACGGTCTCTCGATCCATCGATGTCTCTACAAATGACCCAGTTTCATTCCTTTTTATGGCCGAGTCATATTCCATTTTATATATGTACCACATCTTTATCCATTCATCTGTCTGTGGGCATTTAGGTTGCTTCCATTACCTGGCTATTGTAAATAGTGCTGCAACGAACATTGTGGTGAATGTGCCTTGTTGAAATACGGTTTTCTCTGGGTATATGCCCAGAAGTGGGATTGCTGGATCAGATGGTAATTCTATTTCTAATTTTTTTAAGGAAACTCCATACTGTTCTCCATAGTGACTGTATCAATTTACATTCCCACCAATAGTGGAAGAGGGCTCCTTTTGTCCACACCCTCCCCAGAATTGGTTGTTTGTAGATTTTCTGATGATGCCGATTCTAACAGGTGTGAGGTGATACCTCATTGTAGTTTTGATTTGCATTTCTCTAATAATTAGTGCTGTTGAGCAGCTTTTCATGTGCGTCTTGGCCATGTCTGTGTCTCCTTTGAAGAAACGTCTCTTTAGATCTTCTGCCCATTTTTGTATTGGGTTGTTTGTTTTTTTAATATTAAGCTGCATGAGCTGTTTATATATATTGGAGATTAAACCTGTGTCCATTGATTCGTTTGCAACGATTTTCACCCATCCTGAGGGATGCCTTTTTCCATTCCCGTTTTTTTTTAACAAAAAAGGAAAGAAAGGAAAAGAAGCAGAACACTAATGTGCGTAAAATATGCCCTTTGAAACGGTCGTTTTGAAATATGGACGTCCTTTGAATTTTTTGGTCGATATGTGACCCCAGGATTTGTTTTCAGGGCAGGTGTCATTTACAGGCCTGCAATGATTTTGAATATCAACTGACCATTAGCGTTGGGATTAAAGCTGCTGTTGTGTGAAACGGCCACAAGGTGGCAGCAGTTCACCCTTACCAAATCTGGTTACTAGGGCAAGAGAGCCTCAGTGGAAGTGGTGTTCTAGATTGGAGTTTAGAATGGAATGTGCCAGGAGAAAGCCCCTCACGTTTGTCTCACTACTTCTTGTTCGTGTTTTTAATTTAAGTTTTTATTTTTTATTACAGCAAGTTTGATTACAATGTTTGGCTTGTTGTAGGTGTGGAAGATGTGGTTCTTTTACACATATACAGATGACTGTTCTTCTTGGGATCCTTTTCCCATGTACGTTATGACAGAATGTTGAGTAGTCCTCTCTTGGTATTCTGTAGGTCTTTGGTGATTATATATGTCACCTGTGTTTGTATATGTCTGTTAACCCCGATATCGTAATGAAACCAATCCTCACACCTTTCCATTGGTGAACCATAAGTTTGTTTAATGAATCTGTGATTGCCCTTCTCCGTGGAAATATCTGCCCTGGTATCCATTTTTAGGTAACACCTCTATGTGATATGATATGTGTCTTTCACTTTCTGACTTACTACAAGTCACGTGATTACTTCTAGACTCATCTACGGGGCAAATGGCATTTTGTCCTTTTTTCCCTTGGCTTCTCTTCTGCCTTTGCGGGGTCCATTTTCAACAATGTGATTCCCTGAGGGTTGTGGATTAGCTGACCTGGGCAGCCTTACCCTGCCGGCCTGCCCTCCCCAGGTGTGCCTCGTTGAGGTCAATATAAACAGCGCTCCAGGCAGCAATAGCCCCTGAAGCTGTGCCTGACTCCATATTCTCTGCCCCGTCAGCAGTCTCGGGGCTGTGCTGGTGGGAGGGAGTGAGGGGCCACAGCTTTGTGGGTGGCCCGGTGTGAGTGGGGTTCTGCTGGCCTTTCTGCAGGAGATGCCAGGCTGCCGCCTGTAAAGAAGAGGATGTGTCACCCATACCTTCCGCTGGAATTTCTCTCCGGACAGAGGTGAGGAAGGAAAAAAGCAGTGGGGCCCGGGACAGGAGGGGTATCTCAGGCAGGGCAATGGAAAGCTTCTGGAAGAGCGCCCGGGGCCAGGACCACCCTGGCTGGCCTGCAGGCACCAAGTTGGCCTGCGTGCTGTCGCTGGTGTGGCTCCACGGTCCTTCCTCTAGGCTTTCAAGCCCTTGTACATATTCAGGTGTTTTACCTGGAAAGGGTGGGAACAGTTCAGCAGCAGCTGGCCTGGGGCTCAGCTCACGTTTACTCACAGATGCCTCGGCACGGTCCCCCAGCTTTGCAATGAGGACGCTCCTTGCGTGGGGGGTGGGTTGCTGGCTGTAATGGGAGATGGTTCCCCACCTCTGACCAATTTCAGAATTGTTTACCACTGGAGCAAGTGCCCTGATAGGGTTTTCCTCTGTATAACTCCTGGGTTCAGGTTTTTTTTTTTTCTTTTATGGTTCAAGTTAGATTTTATTCCCCTTTTATGTATTTATAGATATAAGCATGGAAATAATTCATTCCTATAAATACATCTGTGTGACGGGAAGAATTTTTTCTGTTTTATTTTTAAATTTTATTTTTTAAAATTTTGAAATTTAATTTTATTTATGTTTTTATACAGCAGGTTATTATTAGTTATGTATTTTATGCATATACATGTATACAGGTCAATCCCAATCTCCCAACTCATCCCACCACCACCACCCCATGGCTTCCCACACTTGGTGTCCATACGTTTGTTCTCTACCTCTGTGTCTCTATTTCTTCCCTGCAAACCAGTTCATCTGTATCATTTTTAGGCTCCACATATATGCATTAATATACAATATTTGTTTTCCTCTTTCTGACTTACTTCATTCTGTATGACAGTCTCTCGATCCATCGATGTCTCTACAAATGACCCAGTTTCATTCCTTTTTATGGCCGAGTCATATTCCATTTTATATATGTACCACATCTTTATCCATTCATCTGTCTGTGGGCATTTAGGTTGCTTCCATTACCTGGCTATTGTAAATAGTGCTGCAACGAACATTGTGGTGAATGTGCCTTGTTGAAATACGGTTTTCTCTGGGTATATGCCCAGAAGTGGGATTGCTGGATCAGATGGTAATTCTATTTCTAATTTTTTTAAGGAAACTCCATACTGTTCTCCATAGTGACTGTATCAATTTACATTCCCACCAATAGTGGAAGAGGGCTCCTTTTGTCCACACCCTCCCCAGAATTGGTTGTTTGTAGATTTTCTGATGATGCCGATTCTAACAGGTGTGAGGTGATACCTCATTGTAGTTTTGATTTGCATTTCTCTAATAATTAGTGCTGTTGAGCAGCTTTTCATGTGCGTCTTGGCCATGTCTGTGTCTCCTTTGAAGAAACGTCTCTTTAGATCTTCTGCCCATTTTTGTATTGGGTTGTTTGTTTTTTTAATATTAAGCTGCATGAGCTGTTTATATATATTGGAGATTAAACCTGTGTCCATTGATTCGTTTGCAACGATTTTCACCCATCCTGAGGGATGCCTTTTTCCATTCCCGTTTTTTTTTTAACAAAAAAGGAAAGAAAGGAAAAGAAGCAGAACACTAATGTGCGTAAAATATGCCCTTTGAAACGGTCGTTTTGAAATATGGACGTCCTTTGAATTTTTTGGTCGATATGTGACCCCAGGATTTGTTTTCAGGGCAGGTGTCATTTACAGGCCTGCAATGATTTTGAATATCAACTGACCATTAGCGTTGGGATTAAAGCTGCTGTTGTGTGAAACGGCCACAAGGTGGCAGCAGTTCACCCTTACCAAATCTGGTTACTAGGGCAAGAGAGCCTCAGTGGAAGTGGTGTTCTAGATTGGAGTTTAGAATGGAATGTGCCAGGAGAAACCCCCTCAAGTTTGTCTCACTACTTCTTGTTCGTGTTTTTAATTTAAGTTTTTATTTTTTATTACAGCAAGTTTGATTACAATGTTTGGCTTGTTGTAGGTGTGGAAGATGTGGTTCTTTTACACATATACAGATGACTGTTCTTCTTGGGATCCTTTTCCCATGTACGTTATGACAGAATGTTGAGTAGTCCTCTCTTGGTATTCTGTAGGTCTTTGGTGATTATATATGTCACCTGTGTTTGTATATGTCTGTTAACCCCGATATCGTAATGAAACCAATCCTCACACCTTTCCATTGGTGAACCATAAGTTTGTTTAATGAATCTGTGATTGCCCTTCTCCGTGGAAATATCTGCCCTGGTATCCATTTTTAGGTAACACCTCTATGTGATATGATATGTGTCTTTCACTTTCTGACTTACTACAAGTCACGTGATTACTTCTAGACTCATCTACGGGGCAAATGGCATTTTGTCCTTTTTTCCCTTGGCTTCTCTTCTGCCTTTGCGGGGTCCATTTTCAACAATGTGATTCCCTGAGGGTTGTGGATTAGCTGACCTGGGCAGCCTTACCCTGCCGGCCTGCCCTCCCCAGGTGTGCCTCGTTGAGGTCAATATAAACAGCGCTCCAGGCAGCAATAGCCCCTGAAGCTGTGCCTGACTCCATATTCTCTGCCCCGTCAGCAGTCTCGGGGCTGTGCTGGTGGGAGGGAGTGAGGGGCCACAGCTTTGTGGGTGGCCCGGTGTGAGTGGGGTTCTGCTGGCCTTTCTGCAGGAGATGCCAGGCTGCCGCCTGTAAAGAAGAGGATGTGTCACCCATACCTTCTGCTGGAATTTCTCTCCGGACAGAGGTGAGGAAGGAAAAAAGCAGTGGGGGCCGGGACAGGAGGGGTATCTCAGGCAGGGCAATGGAAAGCTTCTGGAAGAGCGCCCGGGGCCAGGACCACCCTGGCTGGCCTGCAGGCACCAAGTTGGCCTGCGTGCTGTCGCTGGTGTGGCTCCACGGTCCTTCCTCTAGGCTTTCAAGCCCTTGTACATATTCAGGTGTTTTACCTGGAAAGGGTGGGGACAGTTCAGCAGCAGCTGGCCTGGGGCTCAGCTCACGTTTACTCACAGATGCCTCGGCACGGTCCCCCAGCTTTGCAATGAGGACGCTCCTTGCGTGGGGGGTGGGTTGCTGGCTGTAATGGGAGATGGTTCCCCACCTCTGACCAATTTCAGAATTGTTTACCACTGGAGCAAGTGCCCTGATAGGGTTTTCCTCTGTATAACTCCTGGGTTCAGGTTTTTTTTTTTTCTTTTATGGTTCAAGTTAGATTTTATTCCCCTTTTATGTATTTATAGATATAAGCATGGAAATAATTCATTCCTATAAATACATCTGTGTGACGGGAAGAATTTTTTCTGTTTTATTTTTAAATTTTATTTTTTAAAATTTTGAAATTTAATTTTATTTATGTTTTTATACAGCAGGTTATTATTAGTTATGTATTTTATGCATATACATGTATACAGGTCAATCCCAATCTCCCAACTCATCCCACCACCACCACCCCATGGCTTCCCACACTTGGTGTCCATACGTTTGTTCTCTACCTCTGTGTCTCTATTTCTTCCCTGCAAACCAGTTCATCTGTATCATTTTTAGGCTCCACATATATGCATTAATATACAATATTTGTTTTCCTCTTTCTGACTTACTTCATTCTGTATGACAGTCTCTCGATCCATCGATGTCTCTACAAATGACCCAGTTTCATTCCTTTTTATGGCCGAGTCATATTCCATTTTATATATGTACCACATCTTTATCCATTCATCTGTCTGTGGGCATTTAGGTTGCTTCCATTACCTGGCTATTGTAAATAGTGCTGCAACGAACATTGTGGTGAATGTGCCTTGTTGAAATACGGTTTTCTCTGGGTATATGCCCAGAAGTGGGATTGCTGGATCAGATGGTAATTCTATTTCTAATTTTTTTAAGGAAACTCCATACTGTTCTCCATAGTGACTGTATCAATTTACATTCCCACCAATAGTGGAAGAGGGCTCCTTTTGTCCACACCCTCCCCAGAATTGGTTGTTTGTAGATTTTCTGATGATGCCGATTCTAACAGGTGTGAGGTGATACCTCATTGTAGTTTTGATTTGCATTTCTCTAATAATTAGTGCTGTTGAGCAGCTTTTCATGTGCGTCTTGGCCATGTCTGTGTCTCCTTTGAAGAAACGTCTCTTTAGATCTTCTGCCCATTTTTGTATTGGGTTGTTTGTTTTTTTAATATTAAGCTGCATGAGCTGTTTATATATATTGGAGATTAAACCTGTGTCCATTGATTCGTTTGCAACGATTTTCACCCATCCTGAGGGATGCCTTTTTCCATTCCCGTTTTTTTTTTAACAAAAAAGGAAAGAAAGGAAAAGAAGCAGAACACTAATGTGCGTAAAATATGCCCTTTGAAACGGTCGTTTTGAAATATGGACGTCCTTTGAATTTTTTGGTCGATATGTGACCCCAGGATTTGTTTTCAGGGCAGGTGTCATTTACAGGCCTGCAATGATTTTGAATATCAACTGACCATTAGCGTTGGGATTAAAGCTGCTGTTGTGTGAAACGGCCACAAGGTGGCAGCAGTTCACCCTTACCAAATCTGGTTACTAGGGCAAGAGAGCCTCAGTGGAAGTGGTGTTCTAGATTGGAGTTTAGAATGGAATGTGCCAGGAGAAAGCCCCTCACGTTTGTCTCACTACTTCTTGTTCGTGTTTTTAATTTAAGTTTTTATTTTTTATTACAGCAAGTTTGATTACAATGTTTGGCTTGTTGTAGGTGTGGAAGATGTGGTTCTTTTACACATATACAGATGACTGTTCTTCTTGGGATCCTTTTCCCATGTACGTTATGACAGAATGTTGAGTAGTCCTCTCTTGGTATTCTGTAGGTCTTTGGTGATTATATATGTCACCTGTGTTTGTATATGTCTGTTAACCCCGATATCGTAATGAAACCAATCCTCACACCTTTCCATTGGTGAACCATAAGTTTGTTTAATGAATCTGTGATTGCCCTTCTCCGTGGAAATATCTGCCCTGGTATCCATTTTTAGGTAACACCTCTATGTGATATGATATGTGTCTTTCACTTTCTGACTTACTACAAGTCACGTGATTACTTCTAGACTCATCTACGGGGCAAATGGCATTTTGTCCTTTTTTCCCTTGGCTTCTCTTCTGCCTTTGCGGGGTCCATTTTCAACAATGTGATTCCCTGAGGGTTGTGGATTAGCTGACCTGGGCAGCCTTACCCTGCCGGCCTGCCCTCCCCAGGTGTGCCTCGTTGAGGTCAATATAAACAGCGCTCCAGGCAGCAATAGCCCCTGAAGCTGTGCCTGACTCCATATTCTCTGCCCCGTCAGCAGTCTCGGGGCTGTGCTGGTGGGAGGGAGTGAGGGGCCACAGCTTTGTGGGTGGCCCGGTGTGAGTGGGGTTCTGCTGGCCTTTCTGCAGGAGATGCCAGGCTGCCGCCTGTAAAGAAGAGGATGTGTCACCCATACCTTCTGCTGGAATTTCTCTCCGGACAGAGTTGAGGAAGGAAAAAAGCAGTGGGGGCCGGGACAGGAGGGGTATCTCAGGCAGGGCAATGGAAAGCTTCTGGAAGAGCGCCCGGGGCCAGGACCACCCTGGCTGGCCTGCAGGCACCAAGTTGGCCTGCGTGCTGTCGCTGGTGTGGCTCCACGGTCCTTCCTCTAGGCTTTCAAGCCCTTGTACATATTGAGGTGTTTTACCTGGAAAGGGTGGGGACAGTTCAGCAGCAGCTGGCCTGGGGCTCAGCTCACGTTTACTCACAGATGCCTCGGCACGGTCCCCCAGCTTTGCAATGAGGACGCTCCTTGCGTGGGGGGTGGGTTGCTGGCTGTAATGGGAGATGGTTCCCCACCTCTGACCAATTTCAGAATTGTTTACCACTGGAGCAAGTGCCCTGATAGGGTTTTCCTCTGTATAACTCCTGGGTTCAGGTTTTTTTTTTTTTCTTTTATGGTTCAAGTTAGATTTTATTCCCCTTTTATGTATTTATAGATATAAGCATGGAAATAATTCATTCCTATAAATACATCTGTGTGACGGGAAGAATTTTTTCTGTTTTATTTTTAAATTTTATTTTTTAAAATTTTGAAATTTAATTTTATTTATGTTTTTATACAGCAGGTTATTATTAGTTATGTATTTTATGCATATACATGTATACAGGTCAATCCCAATCTCCCAACTCATCCCACCACCACCACCCCATGGCTTCCCACACTTGGTGTCCATACGTTTGTTCTCTACCTCTGTGTCTCTATTTCTTCCCTGCAAACCAGTTCATCTGTATCATTTTTAGGCTCCACATATATGCATTAATATACAATATTTGTTTTCCTCTTTCTGACTTACTTCATTCTGTATGACAGTCTCTCGATCCATCGATGTCTCTACAAATGACCCAGTTTCTTTCCTTTTTATGGCCGAGTCATATTCCATTTTATATATGTACCACATCTTTATCCATTCATCTGTCTGTGGGCATTTAGGTTGCTTCCATTACCTGGCTATTGTAAATAGTGCTGCAACGAACATTGTGGTGAATGTGCCTTGTTGAAATACGGTTTTCTCTGGGTATATGCCCAGAAGTGGGATTGCTGGATCAGATGGTAATTCTATTTCTAATTTTTTTAAGGAAACTCCATACTGTTCTCCATAGTGACTGTATCAATTTACATTCCCACCAATAGTGGAAGAGGGCTCCTTTTGTCCACACCCTCCCCAGAATTGGTTGTTTGTAGATTTTCTGATGATGCCGATTCTAACAGGTGTGAGGTGATACCTCATTGTAGTTTTGATTTGCATTTCTCTAATAATTAGTGCTGTTGAGCAGCTTTTCATGTGCGTCTTGGCCATGTCTGTGTCTCCTTTGAAGAAACGTCTCTTTAGATCTTCTGCCCATTTTTGTATTGGGTTGTTTGTTTTTTTAATATTAAGCTGCATGAGCTGTTTATATATATTGGAGATTAAACCTGTGTCCATTGATTCGTTTGCAACGATTTTCACCCATCCTGAGGGATGCCTTTTTCCATTCCCGTTTTTTTTTTAACAAAAAAGGAAAGAAAGGAAAAGAAGCAGAACACTAATGTGCGTAAAATATGCCCTTTGAAACGGTCGTTTTGAAATATGGACGTCCTTTGAATTTTTTGGTCGATATGTGACCCCAGGATTTGTTTTCAGGGCAGGTGTCATTTACAGGCCTGCAATGATTTTGAATATCAACTGACCATTAGCGTTGGGATTAAAGCTGCTGTTGTGTGAAACGGCCACAAGGTGGCAGCAGTTCACCCTTACCAAATCTGGTTACTAGGGCAAGAGAGCCTCAGTGGAAGTGGTGTTCTAGATTGGAGTTTAGAATGGAATGTGCCAGGAGAAAGCCCCTCACGTTTGTCTCACTACTTCTTGTTCGTGTTTTTAATTTAAGTTTTTATTTTTTATTACAGCAAGTTTGATTACAATGTTTGGCTTGTTGTAGGTGTGGAAGATGTGGTTCTTTTACACATATACAGATGACTGTTCTTCTTGGGATCCTTTTCCCATGTACGTTATGACAGAATGTTGAGTAGTCCTCTCTTGGTATTCTGTAGGTCTTTGGTGATTATATATGTCACCTGTGTTTGTATATGTCTGTTAACCCCGATATCGTAATGAAACCAATCCTCACACCTTTCCATTGGTGAACCATAAGTTTGTTTAATGAATCTGTGATTGCCCTTCTCCGTGGAAATATCTGCCCTGGTATCCATTTTTAGGTAACACCTCTATGTGATATGATATGTGTCTTTCACTTTCTGACTTACTACAAGTCACGTGATTACTTCTAGACTCATCTACGGGGCAAATGGCATTTTGTCCTTTTTTCCCTTGGCTTCTCTTCTGCCTTTGCGGGGTCCATTTTCAACAATGTGATTCCCTGAGGGTTGTGGATTAGCTGACCTGGGCAGCCTTACCCTGCCGGCCTGCCCTCCCCAGGTGTGCCTCGTTGAGGTCAATATAAACAGCGCTCCAGGCAGCAATAGCCCCTGAAGCTGTGCCTGACTCCATATTCTCTGCCCCGTCAGCAGTCTCGGGGCTGTGCTGGTGGGAGGGAGTGAGGGGCCACAGCTTTGTGGGTGGCCCGGTGTGAGTGGGGTTCTGCTGGCCTTTCTGCAGGAGATGCCAGGCTGCCGCCTGTAAAGAAGAGGATGTGTCACCCATACCTTCTGCTGGAATTTCTCTCCGGACAGAGGTGAGGAAGGAAAAAAGCAGTGGGGGCCGGGACAGGAGGGGTATCTCAGGCAGGGCAATGGAAAGCTTCTGGAAGAGCGCCCGGGGCCAGGACCACCCTGGCTGGCCTGCAGGCACCAAGTTGGCCTGCGTGCTGTCGCTGGTGTGGCTCCACGGTCCTTCCTCTAGGCTTTCAAGCCCTTGTACATATTGAGGTGTTTTACCTGGAAAGGGTGGGGACAGTTCAGCAGCAGCTGGCCTGGGGCTCAGCTCACGTTTACTCACAGATGCCTCGGCACGGTCCCCCAGCTTTGCAATGAGGACGCTCCTTGCGTGGGGGGTGGGTTGCTGGCTGTAATGGGAGATGGTTCCCCACCTCTGACCAATTTCAGAATTGTTTACCACTGGAGCAAGTGCCCTGATAGGGTTTTCCTCTGTATAACTCCTGGGTTCAGGTTTTTTTTTTTTTCTTTTATGGTTCAAGTTAGATTTTATTCCCCTTTTATGTATTTATAGATATAAGCATGGAAATAATTCATTCCTATAAATACATCTGTGTGACGGGAAGAATTTTTTCTGTTTTATTTTTAAATTTTATTTTTTAAAATTTTGAAATTTAATTTTATTTATGTTTTTATACAGCAGGTTATTATTAGTTATGTATTTTATGCATATACATGTATACAGGTCAATCCCAATCTCCCAACTCATCCCACCACCACCACCCCATGGCTTCCCACACTTGGTGTCCATACGTTTGTTCTCTACCTCTGTGTCTCTATTTCTTCCCTGCAAACCAGTTCATCTGTATCATTTTTAGGCTCCACATATATGCATTAATATACAATATTTGTTTTCCTCTTTCTGACTTACTTCATTCTGTATGACAGTCTCTCGATCCATCGATGTCTCTACAAATGACCCAGTTTCATTCCTTTTTATGGCCGAGTCATATTCCATTTTATATATGTACCACATCTTTATCCATTCATCTGTCTGTGGGCATTTAGGTTGCTTCCATTACCTGGCTATTGTAAATAGTGCTGCAACGAACATTGTGGTGAATGTGCCTTGTTGAAATACGGTTTTCTCTGGGTATATGCCCAGAAGTGGGATTGCTGGATCAGATGGTAATTCTATTTCTAATTTTTTTAAGGAAACTCCATACTGTTCTCCATAGTGACTGTATCAATTTACATTCCCACCAATAGTGGAAGAGGGCTCCTTTTGTCCACACCCTCCCCAGAATTGGTTGTTTGTAGATTTTCTGATGATGCCGATTCTAACAGGTGTGAGGTGATACCTCATTGTAGTTTTGATTTGCATTTCTCTAATAATTAGTGCTGTTGAGCAGCTTTTCATGTGCGTCTTGGCCATGTCTGTGTCTCCTTTGAAGAAACGTCTCTTTAGATCTTCTGCCCATTTTTGTATTGGGTTGTTTGTTTTTTTAATATTAAGCTGCATGGGCTGTTTATATATATTGCAGATTAAACCTGTGTCCATTGATTCGTTTGCAACGATTTTCACCCATCCTGAGGGATGCCTTTTTCCATTCCCGTTTTTTTTTAACAAAAAAGGAAAGAAAGGAAAAGAAGCAGAACACTAATGTGCGTAAAATATGCCCTTTGAAACGGTCGTTTTGAAATATGGACGTCCTTTGAATTTTTTGGTCGATATGTGACCCCAGGATTTGTTTTCAGGGCAGGTGTCATTTACAGGCCTGCAATGATTTTGAATATCAACTGACCATTAGCGTTGGGATTAAAGCTGCTGTTGTGTGAAACGGCCACAAGGTGGCAGCAGTTCACCCTTACCAAATCTGGTTACTAGGGCAAGAGAGCCTCAGTGGAAGTGGTGTTCTAGATTGGAGTTTAGAATGGAATGTGCCAGGAGAAAGCCCCTCACGTTTGTCTCACTACTTCTTGTTCGTGTTTTTAATTTAAGTTTTTATTTTTTATTACAGCAAGTTTGATTACAATGTTTGGCTTGTTGTAGGTGTGGAAGATGTGGTTCTTTTACACATATACAGATGACTGTTCTTCTTGGGATCCTTTTCCCATGTACGTTATGACAGAATGTTGAGTAGTCCTCTCTTGGTATTCTGTAGGTCTTTGGTGATTATATATGTCACCTGTGTTTGTATATGTGTGTTAACGCCGATATCGTAATGAAACCAATCCTCACACCTTTCCATTGGTGAACCATAAGTTTGTTTAATGAATCTGTGATTGCCCTTCTCCGTGGAAATATCTGCCCTGGTATCCATTTTTAGGTAACACCTCTATGTGATATGATATGTGTCTTTCACTTTCTGACTTACTACAAGTCACGTGATTACTTCTAGACTCATCTACGGGGCAAATGGCATTTTGTCCTTTTTTCCCTTGGCTTCTCTTCTGCCTTTGCGGGGTCCATTTTCAACAATGTGATTCCCTGAGGGTTGTGGATTAGCTGACCTGGGCAGCCTTACCCTGCCGGCCTGCCCTCCCCAGGTGTGCCTCGTTGAGGTCAATATAAACAGCGCTCCAGGCAGCAATAGCCCCTGAAGCTGTGCCTGACTCCATATTCTCTGCCCCGTCAGCAGTCTCGGGGCTGTGCTGGTGGGAGGGAGTGAGGGGCCACAGCTTTGTGGGTGGCCCGGTGTGAGTGGGGTTCTGCTGGCCTTTCTGCAGGAGATGCCAGGCTGCCGCCTGTAAAGAAGAGGATGTGTCACCCATACCTTCTGCTGGAATTTCTCTCCGGACAGAGGTGAGGAAGGAAAAAAGCAGTGGGGGCCGGGACAGGAGGGGTATCTCAGGCAGGGCAATGGAAAGCTTCTGGAAGAGCGCCCGGGGCCAGGACCACCCTGGCTGGCCTGCAGGCACCAAGTTGGCCTGCGTGCTGTCGCTGGTGTGGCTCCACGGTCCTTCCTCTAGGCTTTCAAGCCCTTGTACATATTCAGGTGTTTTACCTGGAAAGGGTGGGAACAGTTCAGCAGCAGCTGGCCTGGGGCTCAGCTCACGTTTACTCACAGATGCCTCGGCACGGTCCCCCAGCTTTGCAATGAGGACGCTCCTTGCGTGGGGGGTGGGTTGCTGGCTGTAATGGGAGATGGTTCCCCACCTCTGACCAATTTCAGAATTGTTTACCACTGGAGCAAGTGCCCTGATAGGGTTTTCCTCTGTATAACTCCTGGGTTCAGGTTTTTTTTTTTTCTTTTATGGTTCAAGTTAGATTTTATTCCCCTTTTATGTATTTATAGATATAAGCATGGAAATAATTCATTCCTATAAATACATCTGTGTGACGGGAAGAATTTTTTCTGTTTTATTTTTAAATTTTATTTTTTAAAATTTTGAAATTTAATTTTATTTATGTTTTTATACAGCAGGTTATTATTAGTTATGTATTTTATGCATATACATGTATACAGGTCAATCCCAATCTCCCAACTCATCCCACCACCACCACCCCATGGCTTCCCACACTTGGTGTCCATACGTTTGTTCTCTACCTCTGTGTCTCTATTTCTTCCCTGCAAACCAGTTCATCTGTATCATTTTTAGGCTCCACATATATGCATTAATATACAATATTTGTTTTCCTCTTTCTGACTTACTTCATTCTGTATGACAGTCTCTCGATCCATCGATGTCTCTACAAATGACCCAGTTTCATTCCTTTTTATGGCCGAGTCATATTCCATTTTATATATGTACCACATCTTTATCCATTCATCTGTCTGTGGGCATTTAGGTTGCTTCCATTACCTGGCTATTGTAAATAGTGCTGCAACGAACATTGTGGTGAATGTGCCTTGTTGAAATACGGTTTTCTCTGGGTATATGCCCAGAAGTGGGATTGCTGGATCAGATGGTAATTCTATTTCTAATTTTTTTAAGGAAACTCCATACTGTTCTCCATAGTGACTGTATCAATTTACATTCCCACCAATAGTGGAAGAGGGCTCCTTTTGTCCACACCCTCCCCAGAATTGGTTGTTTGTAGATTTTCTGATGATGCCGATTCTAACAGGTGTGAGGTGATAACTCATTGTAGTTTTGATTTGCATTTCTCTAATAATTAGTGCTGTTGAGCAGCTTTTCATGTGCGTCTTGGCCATGTCTGTGTCTCCTTTGAAGAAACGTCTCTTTAGATCTTCTGCCCATTTTTGTATTGGGTTGTTTGTTTTTTTAATATTAAGCTGCATGAGCTGTTTATATATATTGGAGATTAAACCTGTGTCCATTGATTCGTTTGCAACGATTTTCACCCATCCTGAGGGATGCCTTTTTCCATTCCCGTTTTTTTTTTAACAAAAAAGGAAAGAAAGGAAAAGAAGCAGAACACTAATGTGCGTAAAATATGCCCTTTGAAACGGTCGTTTTGAAATATGGACGTCCTTTGAATTTTTTGGTCGATATGTGACCCCAGGATTTGTTTTCAGGGCAGGTGTCATTTACAGGCCTGCAATGATTTTGAATATCAACTGACCATTAGCGTTGGGATTAAAGCTGCTGTTGTGTGAAACGGCCACAAGGTGGCAGCAGTTCACCCTTACCAAATCTGGTTACTAGGGCAAGAGAGCCTCAGTGGAAGTGGTGTTCTAGATTGGAGTTTAGAATGGAATGTGCCAGGAGAAAGCCCCTCACGTTTGTCTCACTACTTCTTGTTCGTGTTTTTAATTTAAGTTTTTATTTTTTATTACAGCAAGTTTGATTACAATGTTTGGCTTGTTGTAGGTGTGGAAGATGTGGTTCTTTTACACATATACAGATGACTGTTCTTCTTGGGATCCTTTTCCCATGTACGTTATGACAGAATGTTGAGTAGTCCTCTCTTGGTATTCTGTAGGTCTTTGGTGATTATATATGTCACCTGTGTTTGTATATGTGTGTTAACGCCGATATCGTAATGAAACCAATCCTCACACCTTTCCATTGGTGAACCATAAGTTTGTTTAATGAATCTGTGATTGCCCTTCTCCGTGGAAATATCTGCCCTGGTATCCATTTTTAGGTAACACCTCTATGTGATATGATATGTGTCTTTCACTTTCTGACTTACTACAAGTCACGTGATTACTTCTAGACTCATCTACGGGGCAAATGGCATTTTGTCCTTTTTTCCCTTGGCTTCTCTTCTGCCTTTGCGGGGTCCATTTTCAACAATGTGATTCCCTGAGGGTTGTGGATTAGCTGACCTGGGCAGCCTTACCCTGCCGGCCTGCCCTCCCCAGGTGTGCCTCGTTGAGGTCAATATAAACAGCGCTCCAGGCAGCAATAGCCCCTGAAGCTGTGCCTGACTCCATATTCTCTGCCCCGTCAGCAGTCTCGGGGCTGTGCTGGTGGGAGGGAGTGAGGGGCCACAGCTTTGTGGGTGGCCCGGTGTGAGTGGGGTTCTGCTGGCCTTTCTGCAGGAGATGCCAGGCTGCCGCCTGTAAAGAAGAGGATGTGTCACCCATACCTTCCGCTGGAATTTCTCTCCGGACAGAGGTGAGGAAGGAAAAAAGCAGTGGGGGCCGGGACAGGAGGGGTATCTCAGGCAGGGCAATGGAAAGCTTCTGGAAGAGCGCCCGGGGCCAGGACCACCCTGGCTGGCCTGCAGGCACCAAGTTGGCCTGCGTGCTGTCGCTGGTGTGGCTCCACGGTCCTTCCTCTAGGCTTTCAAGCCCTTGTACATATTCAGGTGTTTTACCTGGAAAGGGTGGGAACAGTTCAGCAGCAGCTGGCCTGGGGCTCAGCTCACGTTTACTCACAGATGCCTCGGCACGGTCCCCCAGCTTTGCAATGAGGACGCTCCTTGCGTGGGGGGTGGGTTGCTGGCTGTAATGGGAGATGGTTCCCCACCTCTGACCAATTTCAGAATTGTTTACCACTGGAGCAAGTGCCCTGATAGGGTTTTCCTCTGTATAACTCCTGGGTTCAGGTTTTTTTTTTTCTTTTATGGTTCAAGTTAGATTTTATTCCCCTTTTATGTATTTATAGATATAAGCATGGAAATAATTCATTCCTATAAATACATCTGTGTGACGGGAAGAATTTTTTCTGTTTTATTTTTAAATTTTATTTTTTAAAATTTTGAAATTTAATTTTATTTATGTTTTTATACAGCAGGTTATTATTAGTTATGTATTTTATGCATATACATGTATACAGGTCAATCCCAATCTCCCAACTCATCCCACCACCACCACCCCATGGCTTCCCACACTTGGTGTCCATACGTTTGTTCTCTACCTCTGAGTCTCTATTTCTTCCCTGCAAACCAGTTCATCTGTATCATTTTTAGGCTCCACATATATGCATTAATATACAATATTTGTTTTCCTCTTTCTGACTTACTTCATTCTGTATGACAGTCTCTCGATCCATCGATGTCTCTACAAATGACCCAGTTTCATTCCTTTTTATGGCCGAGTCATATTCCATTTTATATATGTACCACCTCTTTATCCATTCATCTGTCTGTGGGCATTTAGGTTGCTTCCATTACCTGGCTATTGTAAATAGTGCTGTAACGAACATTGTGGTGAATGTGCCTTGTTGAAATACGGTTTTCTCTGGGTATATGCCCAGAAGTGGGATTGCTGGATCAGGTGGTAATTCTATTTCTAATTTTTTTAAGGAAACTCCATACTGTTCTCCATAGTGACTGTATCAATTTACATTCCCACCAATAGTGGAAGAGGGCTCCTTTTGTCCACACCCTCCCCAGAATTGGTTGTTTGTAGATTTTCTGATGATGCCGATTCTAACAGGTGTGAGGTGATACCTCATTGTAGTTTTGATTTGCATTTCTCTAATAATTAGTGCTGTTGAGCAGCTTTTCATGTGCGTCTTGGCCATGTCTGTGTCTCCTTTGAAGAAACGTCTCTTTAGATCTTCTGCCCATTTTTGTATTGGGTTGTTTGTTTTTTTAATATTAAGCTGCATGAGCTGTTTATATATATTGGAGATTAAACCTGTGTCCATTGATTCGTTTGCAACGATTTTCACCCATCCTGAGGGATGCCTTTTTCCATTCCCGTTTTTTTTTTAACAAAAAAGGAAAGAAAGGAAAAGAAGCAGAACACTAATGTGCGTAAAATATGCCCTTTGAAACGGTCGTTTTGAAATATGGACGTCCTTTGAATTTTTTGGTCGATATGTGACCCCAGGATTTGTTTTCAGGGCAGGTGTCATTTACAGGCCTGCAATGATTTTGAATATCAACTGACCATTAGCGTTGGGATTAAAGCTGCTGTTGTGTGAAACGGCCACAAGGTGGCAGCAGTTCACCCTTACCAAATCTGGTTACTAGGGCAAGAGAGCCTCAGTGGAAGTGGTGTTCTAGATTGGAGTTTAGAATGGAATGTGCCAGGAGAAAGCCCCTCACGTTTGTCTCACTACTTCTTGTTCGTGTTTTTAATTTAAGTTTTTATTTTTTATTACAGCAAGTTTGATTACAATGTTTGGCTTGTTGTAGGTGTGGAAGATGTGGTTCTTTTACACATATACAGATGACTGTTCTTCTTGGGATCCTTTTCCCATGTACGTTATGACAGAATGTTGAGTAGTCCTCTCTTGGTATTCTGTAGGTCTTTGGTGATTATATATGTCACCTGTGTTTGTATATGTCTGTTAACCCCGATGTCGTAATGAAACCAATCCTCACACCTTTCCATTGGTGAACCATAAGTTTGTTTAATGAATCTGTGATTGCCCTTCTCCGTGGAAATATCTGCCCTGGTATCCATTTTTAGGTAACACCTCTATGTGATATGATATGTGTCTTTCACTTTCTGACTTACTACAAGTCACGTGATTACTTCTAGACTCATCTACGGGGCAAATGGCATTTTGTCCTTTTTTCCCTTGGCTTCTCTTCTGCCTTTGCGGGGTCCATTTTCAACAATGTGATTCCCTGAGGGTTGTGGATTAGCTGACCTGGGCAGCCTTACCCTGCCGGCCTGCCCTCCCCAGGTGTGCCTCGTTGAGGTCAATATAAACAGCGCTCCAGGCAGCAATAGCCCCTGAAGCTGTGCCTGACTCCATATTCTCTGCCCCGTCAGCAGTCTCGGGGCTGTGCTGGTGGGAGGGAGTGAGGGGCCACAGCTTTGTGGGTGGCCCGGTGTGAGTGGGGTTCTGCTGGCCTTTCTGCAGGAGATGCCAGGCTGCCGCCTGTAAAGAAGAGGATGTGTCACCCATACCTTCTGCTGGAATTTCTCTCCGGACAGAGGTGAGGAAGGAAAAAAGCAGTGGGGGCCGGGACAGGAGGGGTATCTCAGGCAGGGCAATGGAAAGCTTCTGGAAGAGCGCCCGGGGCCAGGACCACCCTGGCTGGCCTGCAGGCACCAAGTTGGCCTGCGTGCTGTCACTGGTGTGGCTCCACGGTCCTTCCTCTAGGCTTTCAAGCCCTTGTACATATTCAGGTGTTTTACCTGGAAAGGGTGGGAACAGTTCAGCAGCAGCTGGCCTGGGGCTCAGCTCACGTTTACTCACAGATGCCTCGGCACGGTCCCCCAGCTTTGCAATGAGGACGCTCCTTGCGTGGGGGGTGGGTTGCTGGCTGTAATGGGAGATGGTTCCCCACCTCTGACCAATTTCAGAATTGTTTACCACTGGAGCAAGTGCCCTGATAGGGTTTTCCTCTGTATAACTCCTGGGTTTAGGTTTTTTTTTTTTTCTTTTATGGTTCAAGTTAGATTTTATTCCCCTTTTATGTATTTATAGATATAAGCATGGAAATAATTCATTCCTATAAATACATCTGTGTGACGGGAAGAATTTTTTCTGTTTTATTTTTAAATTTTATTTTTTAAAATTTTGAAATTTAATTTTATTTATGTTTTTATACAGCAGGTTTTTATTAGTTATGTATTTTATGCATATACATGTATACAGGTCAATCCCAATCTCCCAACTCATCCCACCACCACCACCCCATGGCTTCCCACACTTGGTGTCCATACGTTTGTTCTCTACCTCTGTGTCTCTATTTCTTCCCTGCAAACCAGTTCATCTGTATCATTTTTAGGCTCCACATATATGCATTAATATACAATATTTGTTTTCCTCTTTCTGACTTACTTCATTCTGTATGACAGTCTCTCGATCCATCGATGTCTCTACAAATGACCCAGTTTCATTCCTTTTTATGGCCGAGTCATATTCCATTTTATATATGTACCACATCTTTATCCATTCATCTGTCTGTGGGCATTTAGGTTGCTTCCATTACCTGGCTATTGTAAATAGTGCTGCAACGAACATTGTGGTGAATGTGCCTTGTTGAAATACGGTTTTCTCTGGGTATATGCCCAGAAGTGGGATTGCTGGATCAGATGGTAATTCTATTTCTAATTTTTTTAAGGAAACTCCATACTGTTCTCCATAGTGACTGTATCAATTTACATTCCCACCAATAGCGGAAGAGGGCTCCTTTTGTCCACACCCTCCCCAGAATTGGTTGTTTGTAGATTTTCTGATGATGCCGATTCTAACAGGTGTGAGGTGATACCTCATTGTACTTTTGATTTGCATTTCTCTAATAATTAGTGCTGTTGAGCAGCTTTTCATGTGCGTCTTGGCCATGTCTGTGTCTCCTTTGAAGAAACGTCTCTTTAGATCTTCTGCCCATTTTTGTATTGGGTTGTTTGTTTTTTTAATATTAAGCTGCATGAGCTGTTTATATATATTGGAGATTAAACCTGTGTCCATTGATTCGTTTGCAACGATTTTCACCCATCCTGAGGGATGCCTTTTTCCATTCCCGTTTTTTTTTTTAACAAAAAAGGAAAGAAAGGAAAAGAAGCAGAACACTAATGTGCGTAAAATATGCCCTTTGAAACGGTCGTTTTGAAATATGGACGTCCTTTGAATTTTTTGGTCGATATGTGACCCCAGGATTTGTTTTCAGGGCAGGTGTCATTTACAGGCCTGCAATGATTTTGAATATCAACTGACCATTAGCGTTGGGATTAAAGCTGCTGTTTTGTGAAACGGCCACAAGGTGGCAGCAGTTCACCCTTACCAAATCTGGTTACTAGGGCAAGAGAGCCTCAGTGGAAGTGGTGTTCTAGATTGGAGTTTAGAATGGAATGTGCCAGGAGAAAGCCCCTCACGTTTGTCTCACTACTTCTTGTTCGTGTTTTTAATTTAAGTTTTTATTTTTTATTACAGCAAGTTTGATTACAATGTTTGGCTTGTTGTAGGTGTGGAAGATGTGGTTCTTTTACACATATACAGATGACTGTTCTTCTTGGGATCCTTTTCCCATGTACGTTATGACAGAATGTTGAGTAGTCCTCTCTTGGTATTCTGTAGGTCTTTGGTGATTATATATGTCACCTGTGTTTGTATATGTCTGTTAACCCCGATGTCGTAATGAAACCAATCCTCACACCTTTCCATTGGTGAACCATAAGTTTGTTTAATGAATCTGTGATTGCCCTTCTCCGTGGAAATATCTGCCCTGGTATCCATTTTTAGGTAACACCTCTATGTGATATGATATGTGTCTTTCACTTTCTGACTTACTACAAGTCACGTGATAACTTCTAGACTCATCTACGGGGCAAATGGCATTTTGTCCTTTTTTCCCTTGGCTTCTCTTCTGCCTTTGCGGGGTCCATTTTCAACAATGTGATTCCCTGAGGGTTGTGGATTAGCTGACCTGGGCAGCCTTACCCTGCCGGCCTGCCCTCCCCAGGTGTGCCTCGTTGAGGTCAATATAAACAGCGCTCCAGGCAGCAATAGCCCCTGAAGCTGTGCCTGACTCCATATTCTCTGCCCCGTCAGCAGTCTCGGGGCTGTGCTGGTGGGAGGGAGTGAGGGGCCACAGCTTTGTGGGTGGCCCGGTGTGAGTGGGGTTCTGCTGGCCTTTCTGCAGGAGATGCCAGGCTGCCGCCTGTAAAGAAGAGGATGTGTCACCCATACCTTCTGCTGGAATTTCTCTCCGGACAGAGGTGAGGAAGGAAAAAAGCAGTGGGGGCCGGGACAGGAGGGGTATCTCAGGCAGGGCAATGGAAAGCTTCTGGAAGAGCGCCCGGGGCCAGGACCACCCTGGCTGGCCTGCAGGCACCAAGTTGGCCTGCGTGCTGTCGCTGGTGTGGCTCCATGGTCCTTCCTCTAGGCTTTCAAGCCCTTGTACATATTCAGGTGTTTTACCTGGAAAGGGTGGGAACAGTTCAGCAGCAGCTGGCCTGGGGCTCAGCTCACGTTTACTCACAGATGCCTCGGCACGGTCCCCCAGCTTTGCAATGAGGACGCTCCTTGCGTGGGGGGTGGGTTGCTGGCTGTAATGGGAGATGGTTCCCCACCTCTGACCAATTTCAGAATTGTTTACCACTGGAGCAAGTGCCCTGATAGGGTTTTCCTCTGTATAACTCCTGGGTTTAGGTTTTTTTTTTTTTCTTTTATGGTTCAAGTTAGATTTTATTCCCCTTTTATGTATTTATAGATATAAGCATGGAAATAATTCATTCCTATAAATACATCTGTGTGACGGGAAGAATTTTTTCTGTTTTATTTTTAAATTTTATTTTTTAAAATTTTGAAATTTAATTTTATTTATGTTTTTATACAGCAGGTTTTTATTAGTTATGTATTTTATGCATATACATGTATACAGGTCAATCCCAATCTCCCAACTCATCCCACCACCACCACCCCATGGCTTCCCACACTTGGTGTCCATACGTTTGTTCTCTACCTCTGTGTCTCTATTTCTTCCCTGCAAACCAGTTCATCTGTATCATTTTTAGGCTCCACATATATGCATTAATATACAATATTTGTTTTCCTCTTTCTGACTTACTTCATTCTGTATGACAGTCTCTCGATCCATCGATGTCTCTACAAATGACCCAGTTTCATTCCTTTTTATGGCCGAGTCATATTCCATTTTATATATGTACCACATCTTTATCCATTCATCTGTCTGTGGGCATTTAGGTTGCTTCCATTACCTGGCTATTGTAAATAGTGCTGCAACGAACATTGTGGTGAATGTGCCTTGTTGAAATACGGTTTTCTCTGGGTATATGCCCAGAAGTGGGATTGCTGGATCAGATGGTAATTCTATTTCTAATTTTTTTAAGGAAACTCCATACTGTTCTCCATAGTGACTGTATCAATTTACATTCCCACCAATAGCGGAAGAGGGCTCCTTTTGTCCACACCCTCCCCAGAATTGGTTGTTTGTAGATTTTCTGATGATGCCGATTCTAACAGGTGTGAGGTGATACCTCATTGTACTTTTGATTTGCATTTCTCTAATAATTAGTGCTGTTGAGCAGCTTTTCATGTGCGTCTTGGCCATGTCTGTGTCTCCTTTGAAGAAACGTCTCTTTAGATCTTCTGCCCATTTTTGTATTGGGTTGTTTGTTTTTTTAATATTAAGCTGCATGAGCTGTTTATATATATTGGAGATTAAACCTGTGTCCATTGATTCGTTTGCAACGATTTTCACCCATCCTGAGGGATGCCTTTTTCCATTCCCGTTTTTTTTTTTAACAAAAAAGGAAAGAAAGGAAAAGAAGCAGAACACTAATGTGCGTAAAATATGCCCTTTGAAACGGTCGTTTTGAAATATGGACGTCCTTTGAATTTTTTGGTCGATATGTGACCCCAGGATTTGTTTTCAGGGCAGGTGTCATTTACAGGCCTGCAATGATTTTGAATATCAACTGACCATTAGCGTTGGGATTAAAGCTGCTGTTGTGTGAAACGGCCACAAGGTGGCAGCAGTTCACCCTTACCAAATCTGGTTACTAGGGCAAGAGAGCCTCAGTGGAAGTGGTGTTCTAGATTGGAGTTTAGAATGGAATGTGCCAGGAGAAAGCCCCTCAAGTTTGTCTCACTACTTCTTGTTCGTGTTTTTAATTTAAGTTTTTATTTTTTATTACAGCAAGTTTGATTACAATGTTTGGCTTGTTGTAGGTGTGGAAGATGTGGTTCTTTTACACATATACAGATGACTGTTCTTCTTGGGATCCTTTTCCCATGTACGTTATGACAGAATGTTGAGTAGTCCTCTCTTGGTATTCTGTAGGTCTTTGGTGATTATATATGTCACCTGTGTTTGTATATGTCTGTTAACCCCGATATCGTAATGAAACCAATCCTCACACCTTTCCATTGGTGAACCATAAGTTTGTTTAATGAATCTGTGATTGCCCTTCTCCGTGGAAATATCTGCCCTGGTATCCATTTTTAGGTAACACCTCTATGTGATATGATATGTGTCTTTCACTTTCTGACTTACTACAAGTCACGTGATAACTTCTAGACTCATCTACGGGGCAAATGGCATTTTGTCCTTTTTTCCCTTGGCTTCTCTTCTGCCTTTGCGGGGTCCATTTTCAACAATGTGATTCCCTGAGGGTTGTGGATTAGCTGACCTGGGCAGCCTTACCCTGCCGGCCTGCCCTCCCCAGGTGTGCCTCGTTGAGGTCAATATAAACAGCGCTCCAGGCAGCAATAGCCCCTGAAGCTGTGCCTGACTCCATATTCTCTGCCCCGTCAGCAGTCTCGGGGCTGTGCTGGTGGGAGGGAGTGAGGGGCCACAGCTTTGTGGGTGGCCCGGTGTGAGTGGGGTTCTGCTGGCCTTTCTGCAGGAGATGCCAGGCTGCCGCCTGTAAAGAAGAGGATGTGTCACCCATACCTTGCGCTGGAATTTCTCTCCGGACAGAGGTGAGGAAGGAAAAAAGCAGTGGGGGCCGGGACAGGAGGGGTATCTCAGGCAGGGCAATGGAAAGCTTCTGGAAGAGCGCCCGGGGCCAGGACCACCCTGGCTGGCCTGCAGGCACCAAGTTGGCCTGCGTGCTGTCGCTGGTGTGGCTCCACGGTCCTTCCTCTAGGCTTTCAAGCCCTTGTACATATTCAGGTGTTTTACCTGGAAAGGGTGGGAACAGTTCAGCAGCAGCTGGCCTGGGGCTCAGCTCACGTTTACTCACAGATGCCTCGGCACGGTCCCCCAGCTTTGCAATGAGGACGCTCCTTGCGTGGGGGGTGGGTTGCTGGCTGTAATGGCAGATGGTTCCCCACCTCTGACCAATTTCAGAATTGTTTACCACTGGAGCAAGTGCCCTGATAGGGTTTTCCTCTGTATAACTCCTGGGTTCAGGTTTTTTTTTTTTTCTTTTATGGTTCAAGTTAGATTTTATTCCCCTTTTATGTATTTATAGATATAAGCATGGAAATAATTCATTCCTATAAATACATCTGTGTGACGGGAAGAATTTTTTCTGTTTTATTTTTAAATTTTATTTTTTAAAATTTTGAAATTTAATTTTATTTATGTTTTTATACAGCAGGTTATTATTAGTTATGTATTTTATGCATATACATGTATACAGGTCAATCCCAATCTCCCAACTCATCCCACCACCACCACCCCATGGCTTCCCACACTTGGTGTCCATACGTTTGTTCTCTACCTCTGAGTCTCTATTTCTTCCCTGCAAACCAGTTCATCTGTATCATTTTTAGGCTCCACATATATGCATTAATATACAATATTTGTTTTCCTCTTTCTGACTTACTTCATTCTGTATGACAGTCTCTCGATCCATCGATGTCTCTACAAATGACCCAGTTTCATTCCTTTTTATGGCCGAGTCATATTCCATTTTATATATGTACCACATCTTTATCCATTCATCTGTCTGTGGGCATTTAGGTTGCTTCCATTACCTGGCTATTGTAAATAGTGCTGCAACGAACATTGTGGTGAATGTGCCTTGTTGAAATACGGTTTTCTCTGGGTATATGCCCAGAAGTGGGATTGCTGGATCAGATGGTAATTCTATTTCTAATTTTTTTAAGGAAACTCCATACTGTTCTCCATAGTGACTGTATCAATTTACATTCCCACCAATAGTGGAAGAGGGCTCCTTTTGTCCACACCCTCCCCAGAATTGGTTGTTTGTAGATTTTCTGATGATGCCGATTCTAACAGGTGTGAGGTGATACCTCATTGTAGTTTTGATTTGCATTTCTCTAATAATTAGTGCTGTTGAGCAGCTTTTCATGTGCGTCTTGGCCATGTCTGTGTCTCCTTTGAAGAAACGTCTCTTTAGATCTTCTGCCCATTTTTGTATTGGGTTGTTTGTTTTTTTAATATTAAGCTGCATGAGCTGTTTATATATATTGGAGATTAAACCTGTGTCCATTGATTCGTTTGCAACGATTTTCACCCATCCTGAGGGATGCCTTTTTCCATTCCCGTTTTTTTTTAACAAAAAAGGAAAGAAAGGAAAAGAAGCAGAACACTAATGTGCGTAAAATATGCCTTTTGAAACGGTCGTTTTGAAATATGGACGTCCTTTGAAATTTTTGGTCGATATGTGACCCCAGGATTTGTTTTCAGGGCAGGTGTCATTTACAGGCCTGCAATGATTTTGAATATCAACTGACCATTAGCGTTGGGATTAAAGCTGCTGTTGTGTGAAACGGCCGCAAGGTGGCAGCAGTTCACCCTTACCAAATCTGGTTACTAGGGCAAGAGAGCCTCAGTGGAAGTGGTGTTCTAGATTGGAGTTTAGAATGGAATGTGCCAGGAGAAAGCCCCTCAAGTTTGTCTCACTACTTCTTGTTCGTGTTTTTAATTTAAGTTTTTATTTTTTATTACAGCAAGTTTGATTACAATGTTTGGCTTGTTGTAGGTGTGGAAGATGTGGTTCTTTTACACATATACAGATGACTGTTCTTCTTGGGATCCTTTTCCCATGTACGTTATGACAGAATGTTGAGTAGTCCTCTCTTGGTATTCTGTAGGTCTTTGGTGATTATATATGTCACCTGTGTTTGTATATGTCTGTTAACCCCGATGTCGTAATGAAACCAATCCTCACACCTTTCCATTGGTGAACCATAAGTTTGTTTAATGAATCTGTGATTGCCCTTCTCCGTGGTAATATCTGCCCTGGTATCCATTTTTAGGTAACACCTCTATGTGATATGATATGTGTCTTTCACTTTCTGACTTACTACAAGCCACGTGATTACTTCTAGACTCATCTACGGGGCTGCAAATGGCATTTTGTCCTTTTTTCCCTTGGCTTCTCTTCTGCCTTTGCGGGGTCCATTTTCAACAATGTGATTCCCTGAGGGTTGTGGATTAGCTGACCTGGGCAGCCTTACACTGCCGGCCTGCCCTCCCCAGGTGTGCCTCGTTGAGGTCAATATAAACAGCGCTCCAGGCAGCAATAGCCCCTGAAGCTGTGCCTGACTCCATATTCTCTGCCCCGTCAGCAGTCTCGGGGCTGTGCTGGTGGGAGGGAGTGAGGGGCCACAGCTTTGTGGGTGGCCCGGTGTGAGTGGGGTTCTGCTGGCCTTTCTGCAGGAGATGCCAGGCTGCCGCCTGTAAAGAAGAGGATGTGTCACCCATACCTTGCGCTGGAATTTCTCTCCGGACAGAGGTGAGGAAGGAAAAAAGCAGTGGGGGCCGGGACAGGAGGGGTATCTCAGGCAGGGCAATGGAAAGCTTCTGGAAGAGCGCCCGGGGCCAGGACCACCCTGGCTGGCCTGCAGGCACCAAGTTGGCCTGCGTGCTGTCGCTGGTGTGGCTCCACGGTCCTTCCTCTAGGCTTTCAAGCCCTTGTACATATTCAGGTGTTTTACCTGGAAAGGGTGGGAACAGTTCAGCAGCAGCTGGCCTGGGGCTCAGCTCACGTTTACTCACAGATGCCTCGGCACGGTCCCCCAGCTTTGCAATGAGGACGCTCCTTGCGTGGGGGGTGGGTTGCTGGCTGTAATGGGAGATGGTTCCCCACCTCTGACCAATTTCAGAATTGTTTACCACTGGAGCAAGTGCCCTGATAGGGTTTTCCTCTGTATAACTCCTGGGTTCAGGTTTTTTTTTTCTTTTATGGTTCAAGTTAGATTTTATTCCCCTTTTATGTATTTATAGATATAAGCATGGAAATAATTCATTCCTATAAATACATCTGTGTGACGGGAAGAATTTTTTCTGTTTTATTTTTAAATTTTATTTTTTAAAATTTTGAAATTTAATTTTATTTATGTTTTTATACAGCAGGTTATTATTAGTTATGTATTTTATGCATATACATGTATACAGGTCAATCCCAATCTCCCAACTCATCCCACCACCACCACCCCATGGCTTCCCACACTTGGTGTCCATACGTTTGTTCTCTACCTCTGAGTCTCTATTTCTTCCCTGCAAACCAGTTCATCTGTATCATTTTTAGGCTCCACATATATGCATTAATATACAATATTTGTTTTCCTCTTTGTGACTTACTTCATTCTGTATGACAGTCTCTCGATCCATCGATGTCTCTACAAATGACCCAGTTTCATTCCTTTTTATGGCCGAGTCATATTCCATTTTATATATGTACCACATCTTTATCCATTCATCTGTCTGTGGGCATTTAGGTTGCTTCCATTACCTGGCTATTGTAAATAGTGCTGCAACGAACATTGTGGTGAATGTGCCTTGTTGAAATACGGTTTTCTCTGGGTATATGCCCAGAAGTGGGATTGCTGGATCAGATGGTAATTCTATTTCTAATTTTTTTAAGGAAACTCCATACTGTTCTCCATAGTGACTGTATCAATTTACATTCCCACCAATAGTGGAAGAGGGCTCCTTTTGTCCACACCCTCCCCAGAATTGGTTGTTTGTAGATTTTCTGATGATGCCGATTCTAACAGGTGTGAGGTGATACCTCATTGTAGTTTTGATTTGCATTTCTCTAATAATTAGTGCTGTTGAGCAGCTTTTCATGTGCGTCTTGGCCATGTCTGTGTCTCCTTTGAAGAAACGTCTCTTTAGATCTTCTGCCCATTTTTTTTGGGTTGTTTGTTTTTTTAATATTAAGCTGCATGAGCTGTTTATATATATTGGAGATTAAACCTCTGTCCATTGATTCGTCTGCAACGATTTTCGCCCATTCTGAGGGATGCCTTTTTCCATTCCCGTGTTTTTTAACAAAAAAGGAAAGAAAGGAAAAGAAGCAGAACGCTAATGTGCGTAAAATATGCCTTTTGAAACGGTCGTTTTGAAATATGGACGTCCTTTGAATTTTTTGGTCGATATGTGACCCCAGGATTTGTTTTCAGGGCAGGTGTCATTTACAGGCCTGCAAAGATTTTGAATATCAACTGACCATTAGCGTTGGGATTAAAGCTGCTGTTGTGTGAAACGGCCACAAGGTGGCAGCAGTTCACCCTTACCAAATCTGGTTACTAGGGCAAGAGAGCCTCAGTGGAAGTGGTGTTCTAGATTCGAATTTAGAATGGAATGTGCCAGGAGAAAGCCCCTCACGTTTGTCTCACTACATCTTGTTCGTGTTTTTAATTTAATTTTTTTTTATTTTTTATTACAGCAAGTTTGATTACAATGTTTGGCTTGTTGTAGGTGTGGAAGATGTGGTTCTTTTACACATATACAGATGTCTGTTCTTCCTGGGATCCTTTTCCCATGTACGTTATGACAGAATGTTGAGTAGTCCTCTCTTGGTATTCTGTAGGTCTTTGGTGATTATATATGTCACCTGTGTTTGTATATGTCTGTTAACCCCGATATCGTAATGAAACCAATCCTCACACCTTTCCATTGGTGAACCATAAGTTTGTTTAATGAATCTGTGATTGCCCTTCTCCGTGGAAATATCTGCCCTGGTATCCATTTTTAGGTAACACCTCTAAGTGATATGATATGTGTCTTTCACTTTCTGACTTACTACAAGTCACGTGGTTACTTCTAGACTCATCTACGGGGCAGCAAATGGCATTTTGTCCTTTTTTCCCTTGGCTTCTCTTCTGCCTTTGCGGGGTCCATTTTCAACAATGTGATTCCCTGAGGGTTGTGGATTAGCTGACCTGGGCAGCCTTACCCTGCCGGCCTGCCCTCCCCAGGTGTGCCTCGTTGAGGTCAATATAAACAGCGCTCCAGGCAGTAATAGCCCCTGAAGCTGTGCCTGACTCCATATTCTCTGCCCCGTCAGCAGTCTCGGGGCTGTGCTGGTGGGACGGAGTGAGGGGCCACAGCTTTGTGGGTGGCCCTGTGTGAGTGGGGTTCTGCTGGCCTTTCTGCAGGAGATGCCAGGCTGCCGCCTGTAAAGAAGAGGATGTGTCACCCATACCTTGCGCTGGAATTTCTCTCCGGACAGAGGTGAGGAAGGAAAAAAGCAGTGGGGGCCGGGACAGGAGGGGTATCTCAGGCAGGGCAATGGAAAGCTTCTGGAAGAGCGCCCGGGGCCAGGACCACCCTGGCTGGCCTGCAGGCACCAAGTTGGCCTGCGTGCTGTCGCTGGTGTGGCTCCACGGTCCTTCCTCTAGGCTTTCAAGCCCTTGTACATATTCAGGTGTTTTACCTGGAAAGGGTGGGAACAGTTCAGCAGCAGCTGGCCTGGGGCTCAGCTCACGTTTACTCACAGATGCCTCGGCACGGTCCCCCAGCTTTGCAATGAGGACGCTCCTTGCGTGGGGGGTGGGTTGCTGGCTGTAATGGGAGATGATTCCCCACCTCTGACCAATTTCAGAATTGTTTACCACTGGAGCAAGTGCCCTGATAGGGTTTTCTTCTGTATAACTCCTGGGTTCAGGTTTTTTTTTTTCTTTTATGGTTCAAGTTAGATTTTATTCCCATTTTATGTATTTATAGATATAAGCATGGAAATAATTCATTCCTATAAATACATCTGTGTGACGGGAAGAATTTTTTCTGTTTTATTTTTAAATTTTATTTTTTAAAATTTTGAAATTTAATTTTATTTATGTTTTTATACAGCACGTTATTATTAGTTATGTATTTTATGCATATACATGTATACAGGTCAATGCCAATCTCCCAACTCATCCCACCACCACCACCCCATGGCTTCCCACACTTGGTGTCCATACGTTTGTTCTCTACCTCTGTGTCTCTATTTCTTCCCTGCAAACCAGTTCATCTGTATCATTTTTAGGCTCCACATATATGCATTAATATACAATATTTGTTTTCCTCTTTGTGACTTACTTCATTCTGTATGACAGTCTCTCGATCCATCGATGTCTCTACAAATGACCCAGTTTCATTCCTTTTTATGGCCGAGTCATATTCCATTTTATATATGTACCACATCTTTATCCATTCATCTGTCTGTGGGCATTTAGGTTGCTTCCATTACCTGGCTATTGTAAATAGTGCTGCAACGAACATTGTGGTGAATGTGCCTTGTTGAAATACGGTTTTCTCTGGGTATATGCCCAGAAGTGGGATTGCTGGATCAGATGGTAATTCTATTTCTAATTTTTTTAAGGAAACTCCATACTGTTCTCCATAGTGACTGTATCAATTTACATTCCCACCAATAGTGGAAGAGGGCTCCTTTTGTCCACACCCTCCCCAGAATTGGTTGTTTGTAGATTTTCTGATGATGCCGATTCTAACAGGTGTGAGGTGATACCTCATTGTAGTTTTGATTTGCATTTCTCTAATAATTAGTGCTGTTGAGCAGCTTTTCATGTGCGTCTTGGCCATGTCTGTGTCTCCTTTGAAGAAACGTCTCTTTAGATCTTCTGCCCATTTTTGTATTGGGTTGTTTGTTTTTTTAATATTAAGCTGCATGAGCTGTTTATATATATTGGAGATTAAACCTGTGTCCATTGATTCGTTTGCAACGATTTTCACCCATCCTGAGGGATGCCTTTTTCCATTCCCGTTTTTTTTAACAAAAAAGGAAAGAAAGGAAAAGAAGCAGAACACTAATGTGCGTAAAATATGCCCTTTGAAGCGGTCGTTTTGAAATATGGACGTCCTTTGAATTTTTTGGTCGATATGTGACCCCAGGATTTGTTTTCAGGGCAGGTGTCATTTACAGGCCTGCAATGATTTTGAATATCAACTGACCATTAGCGTTGGGATTAAAGCTGCTGTTGTGTGAAACGGCCACAAGGTGGCAGCAGTTCACCCTTACCAAATCTGGTTACTAGGGCAAGAGAGCCTCAGTGGAATTGGTGTTCTAGATTGGAGTTTAGAATGGAATGTGTCAGGAGAAAGCCCCTCAAGTTTGTCTCACTACTTCTTGTTCGTGTTTTTAATTTAAGTTTTTATTTTTTATTACAGCAAGTTTGATTACAATGTTTGGCTTGTTGTAGGTGTGGAAGATGTGGTTCTTTTACACATATACAGATGACTGTTCTTCTTGGGATCCTTTTCCCATGTACGTTATGACAGAATGTTGAGTAGTCCTCTCTTGGTATTCTGTAGGTCTTTGGTGATTATATATGTCACCTGTGTTTGTATATGTCTGTTAACCCCGATATCGTAATGAAACCAATCCTCACACCTTTCCATTGGTGAACCATAAGTTTGTTTAATGAATCTGTGATTGCCCTTCTCCGTGGAAATATCTGCCCTGGTATCCATTTTTAGGTAACACCTCTATGTGATATGATATGTGTCTTTCACTTTCTGACTTACTACAAGTCACGTGGTTACTTCTAGACTTATCTACGGGGCAGCAAATGGCATTTTGTCCTTTTTTCCCTTGGCTTCTCTTCTGCCTTTGCGGGGTCCATTTTCAACAATGTGATTCCCTGAGGGCTGTGGATTAGCTGACCTGGGCAGCCTTACCCTGCCGGCCTGCCCTCCCCAGGTGTGCCTCGTTGAGGTCAATATAAACAGCGCTCCAGGCAGTAATAGCCCCTGAAGCTGTGCCTGACTCCATATTCTCTGCCCCGTCAGCAGTCTCGGGGCTGTGCTGGTGGGAGGGCGTGAGGGGCCACAGCCTTGTGGGTGGCCCGGTGTGAGTGGGGTTCTGCTGGCCTTTCTGCAGGAGATGCCAGGCTGCCGCCTGTAAAGAAGAGGATGTGTCACCCATACCTTGCGCTGGAATTTCTCTCCGGACAGAGGTGAGGAAGGAAAAAAGCAGTGGGGGCCGGGACAGGAGGGGTATCTCAGGCAGGGCAATGGAAAGCTTCTGGAAGAGCGCCCGGGGCCAGGACCACCCTGGCTGGCCTGCAGGCACCAAGTTGGCCTGCGTGCTGTCGCTGGTGTGGCTCCACGGTCCTTCCTCTAGGCTTTCAAGCCCTTGTACATATTCAGGTGTTTTACCTGGAAAGGGTGGGAACAGTTCAGCAGCAGCTGGCCTGGGGCTCAGCTCACGTTTACTCACAGATGCCTCGGCACGGTCCCCCAGCTTTGCAATGAGGACGCTCCTTGCGTGGGGGGTGGGTTGCTGGCTGTAATGGGAGATGATTCCCCACCTCTGACCAATTTCATAATTGTTTACCACTGGAGCAAGTGCCCTGATAGGGTTTTCCTCTGTATAACTCCTGGGTTCAGGTTTTTTTTTTCTTTTATGGTTCAAGTTAGATTTTATTCCCCTTTTATGTATTTATAGATATAAGCATGGAAATAATTCATTCCTATAAATACATCTGTGTGACGGGAAGAATTTTTTCTGTTTTATTTTTAAATTTTATTTTTTAAAATTTTGAAATTTAATTTTATTTATGTTTTTATACAGCACGTTATTATTAGTTATGTATTTTATGCATATACATGTATACAGGTCAATCCCAATCTCCCAACTCATCCCACCACCACCACCCCATGGCTTCCCACACTTGGTGTCCATACGTTTGTTCTCTACCTCTGTGTCTCTATTTCTTCCCTGCAAACCAGTTCATCTGTATCATTTTTAGGCTCCACATATATGCATTAATATACAATATTTGTTTTCCTCTTTGTGACTTACTTCATTCTGTATGACAGTCTCTCGATCCATCGATGTCTCTACAAATGACCCAGTTTCATTCCTTTTTATGGCCGAGTCATATTCCATTTTATATATGTACCACATCTTTATCCATTCATCTGTCTGTGGGCATTTAGGTTGCTTCCATTACCTGGCTATTGTAAATAGTGCTGCAACGAACATTGTGGTGAATGTGCCTTGTTGAAATATGGTTTTCTCTGGGTATATGCCCAGAAGTGGGATTGCTGGATCAGATGGTAATTCTATTTCTAATTTTTTTAAGGAAACTCCATACTGTTCTCCATAGTGACTGTATCAATTTACATTCCCACCAATAGTGGAAGAGGGCTCCTTTTGTCCACACCCTCCCCAGAATTGGTTGTTTGTAGATTTTCTGATGATGCCGATTCTAACAGGTGTGAGGTGATACCTCATTGTAGTTTTGATTTGCATTTCTCTAATAATTAGTGCTGTTGAGCAGCTTTTCATGTGCGTCTTGGCCATGTCTGTGTCTCCTTTGAAGAAACGTCTCTTTAGATCTTCTGCCCATTTTTGTATTGGGTTGTTTGTTTTTTTAATATTAAGCTGCATGAGCTGTTTATATATATTGGAGATTAAACCTGTGTCCATTGATTCGTTTGCAACGATTTTCACCCATCCTGAGGGATGCCTTTTTCCATTCCCGTTTTTTTTAACAAAAAAGGAAAGAAAGGAAAAGAAGCAGAACACTAATGTGCGTAAAATATGCCCTTTGAAACGGTCGTTTTGAAATATGGACGTCCTTTGAATTTTTTGGTCGATATGTGACCCCAGGATTTGTTTTCAGGGCAGGTGTGATTTACAGGCCTGCAATGCTTTTGAATATCAACTGACCATTAGAGTTGGGATTAAAGCTGCTGTTGAGTGAAAGGGCCACAAGGTGGCAGCAGTTCACCCTTACCAAATCTGGTTACTAGGGCAAGAGAGCCTCAGTGGAAGTGGTGTTCTAGATTGGAGTTTAGAATGGAATGTGCCAGGAGAAAGCCCCTCAAGTTTGTCTCACTACTTCTTGTTCGTGTTTTTAATTTAAGTTTTTATTTTTTATTACAGCAAGTTTGATTACAATGTTTGGCTTGTTGTAGGTGTGGAAGATGTGGTTCTTTTACACATATACAGATGACTGTTCTTCTTGGGATCCTTTTCCCATGTACGTTATGACAGAATGTTGAGTAGTCCTCTCTTGGTATTCTGTAGGTCTTTGGTGATTATATATGTCACCTGTGTTTGTATATGTCTGTTAACCCCGATATCGTAATGAAACCAGTCCTCACACCTTTCCATTGGTGAACCATAAGTTTGTTTAATGAATCTGTGATTGCCCTTCTCCGTGGAAATATCTGCCCTGGTATCCATTTTTAGGTAACACCTCTATGTGATATGATATGTGTCTTTCACTTTCTGACTTACTACAAGTCACGTGATTACTTCTAGACTCATCTACGGGGCAAATGGCATTTTGTCCTTTTTTCCCTTGGCTTCTCTTCTGCCTTTGCGGGGTCCATTTTCAACAATGTGATTCCCTGAGGGTTGTGGATTAGCTGACCTGGGCAGCCTTACCCTGCCGGCCTGCCCTCCCCAGGTGTGCCTCTTTGAGGTCAATATAAACAGCGCTCCAGGCAGCAATAGCCCCTGAAGCTGTGCCTGACTCCATATTCTCTGCCCCGTCAGCAGTCTCGGGGCTGTGCTGGTGGGAGGGAGTGAGGGGCCACAGCTTTGTGGGTGGCCCTGTGTGAGTGGGGTTCTGCTGGCCTTTCTGCAGGAGATGCCAGGCTGCCGCCTGTAAAGAAGAGGATGTGTCACCCATACCTTGCGCTGGAATTTCTCTCCGGACAGAGGTGAGGAAGGAAAAAAGCAGTGGGGGCCGGGACAGGAGGGGTATCTCAGGCAGGGCAATGGAAAGCTTCTGGAAGAGCGCCCGGGGCCAGGACCACCCTGGCTGGCCTGCAGGCACCAAGTTGGCCTGCGTGCTGTCGCTGGTGTGGCTCCACGGTCCTTCCTCTAGGCTTTCAAGCCCTTGTACATATTCAGGTGTTTTACCTGGAAAGGGTGGGAACAGTTCAGCAGCAGCTGGCCTGGGGCTCAGCTCACGTTTACTCACAGATGCCTCGGCACGGTCCCCCAGCTTTGCAATGAGGACGCTCCTTGCGTGGGGGGTGGGTTGCTGGCTGTAATGGGAGATGGTTCCCCACCTCTGACCAATTTCAGAATTGTTTACCAGTGGAGCAAGTGCCCTGATAGGGTTTTCCTCTGTATAACTCCTGGGTTCAGGTTTTTTTTTTCTTTTATGGTTCAAGTTAGATTTTATTCCCCTTTTATGTATTTATAGATATAAGCATGGAAATAATTCATTCCTATAAATACATCTGTGTGACGGGAAGAATTTTTTCTGTTTTATTTTTAAATTTTATTTTTTAAAATTTTGAAATTTAATTTTATTTATGTTTTTATACAGCACGTTATTATTAGTTATGTATTTTATGCATATACATGTATACAGGTCAATCCCAATCTCCCAACTCATCCCACCACCACCACCCCATGGCTTCCCACACTTGGTGTCCATACGTTTGTTCTCTACCTCTGTGTCTCTATTTCTTCCCTGCAAACCAGTTCATCTGTATCATTTTTAGGCTCCACATATATGCATTAATATACAATATTTGTTTTCCTCTTTGTGACTTACTTCATTCTGTATGACAGTCTCTCGATCCATCGATGTCTCTACAAATGACCCAGTTTCATTCCTTTTTATGGCCGAGTCATATTCCATTTTATATATGTACCACATCTTTATCCATTCATCTGTCTGTGGGCATTTAGGTTGCTTCCATTACCTGGCTATTGTAAATAGTGCTGCAACGAACATTGTGGTGAATGTGCCTTGTTGAAATACGGTTTTCTCTGGGTATATGCCCAGAAGTGGGATTGCTGGATCAGATGGTAATTCTATTTCTAATTTTTTTAAGGAAACTCCATACTGTTCTCCATAGTGACTGTATCAATTTACATTCCCACCAATAGTGGAAGAGGGCTCCTTTTGTCCACACCCTCCCCAGAATTGGTTGTTTGTAGATTTTCTGATGATGCCGATTCTAACAGGTGTGAGGTGATACCTCATTGTAGTTTTGATTTGCATTTCTCTAATAATTAGTGCTGTTGAGCAGCTTTTCATGTGCGTCTTGGCCATGTCTGTGTCTCCTTTGAAGAAACGTCTCTTTAGATCTTCTGCCCATTTTTGTATTGGGTTGTTTGTTTTTTTTAATATTAAGCTGCATGAGCTGTTTATATATATTGGAGATTAAACCTGTGTCCATTGATTCGTTTGCAACGATTTTCACCCATCCTGAGGGATGCCTTTTTCCATTCCCGTTTTTTTTAACAAAAAAGGAAAGAAAGGAAAAGAAGCAGAACACTAATGTGCGTAAAATATGCCCTTTGAAACGGTCGTTTTGAAATATGGACGTCCTTTGAATTTTTTGGTCGATATGTGACCCCAGGATTTGTTTTCAGGGCAGGTGTCATTTACAGGCCTGCAATGATTTTGAATATCAACTGACCATTAGCGTTGGGATTAAAGCTGCTGTTGTGTGAAACGGCCACAAGGTGGCAGCAGTTCACCCTTACCAAATCTGGTTACTAGGGCAAGAGAGCCTCAGTGGAATTGGTGTTCTAGATTGGAGTTTAGAATGGAATGTGCCAGGAGAAAGCCCCTCAAGTTTGTCTCACTACTTCTTGTTCGTGTTTTTAATTTAAGTTTTTATTTTTTATTACAGCAAGTTTGATTACAATGTTTGGCTTGTTGTAGGTGTGGAAGATGTGGTTCTTTTACACATATACAGATGACTGTTCTTCTTGGGATCCTTTTCCCATGTACGTTATGACAGAATGTTGAGTAGTCCTCTCTTGGTATTCTGTAGGTCTTTGGTGATTATATATGTCACCTGTGTTTGTATATGTCTGTTAACCCCGATATCGTAATGAAACCAATCCTCACACCTTTCCATTGGTGAACCATAAGTTTGTTTAATGAATCTGTGATTGCCCTTCTCCGTGGAAATATCTGCCCTGGTATCCATTTTTAGGTAACACCTCTATGTGATATGATATGTGTCTTTCACTTTCTGACTTACTACAAGTCACGTGGTTACTTCTAGACTCATCTACGGGGCTGCAAATGGAATTTTGTCCTTTTTTCCCTTGGCTTCTCTTCTGCCTTAGCGGGGTCCATTTTCAACAATGTGATTCCCTGAGGGTTGTGGATTAGCTGACCTGGGCAGCCTTATCCTGCCGGCCTGCCCTCCCAAGGTGTGCCTCGTTGAGGTCAATATAAACAGCACTCCAGGCAGCAATAGCCCCTGAAGCTGTGCCTGACTCCATATTCTCTGCCCCGTCAGCAGTCTCGGGGCTGTGCTGGTGGGAGGGAGTGAGGGACCACAGCTTTGTGGGTGGCCCGGTGTGAGTGGGGTTCTGCTGGCCTTTCTGCAGGAGATGCCAGGCTGCCGCCTGTAAAGAAGAGGATGTGTCACCCATACCTTCCGCTGGAATTTCTCTCCGGACAGAGGTGAGGAAGGAAAAAAGCAGTGGGGGCCGGGACAGGAGGGGTATCTCAGGCAGGGCAATGGAAAGCTTCTGGAAGAGCGCCCGGGGCCAGGACCACCCTGGCTGGCCTGCAGGCACCAAGTTGGCCTGCGTGCTGTCGCTGGTGTGGCTCCACGGTCCTTCCTCTAGGCTTTCAAGCCCTTGTACATATTCAGGTGTTTTACCTGGAAAGGGTGGGAACAGTTCAGCAGCAGCTGGCCTGGGGCTCAGCTCACGTTTACTCACAGATGCCTCGGCACGGTCCCCCAGCTTTGCAATGAGGACGCTCCTTGTGTGGGGGTGTGTTGATGGCTGTATGGGAGATGGTTCCCCATCTCTGACCAATTTCAGAATTGTTTACCACTGGAGCAAGTGCCCTGATAGGGTTTTCCTCTGTATAACTCGTGGGTTCAGGTTTTTTTTTCTTTTATGGTTCAAGTTAGATTTTATTCCTCTTTTATGTATTTATAGATATAAGCATGGAAATAATTCATTCCTATAAATACATCTGTGGAACGGGAAGAACTTTTTTCTGTTTTATTTTTAAATTTTATTTTTTAAAATTTTGAAATTTAATTTTATTTATTTTTTTTATACAGCACGTTATTATTAGTTATGTATTTTATGCATATACATGTACACAGGTCAATCCCAAACTCCCAACTCATCCCACCACCACCACCCCATGGCTTCCCACACTTGGTGTCCATACGTTTGTTCTCTACCTCTGTGTCTCTATTTCTTCCCTGCAAACCAGTTCATCTGTATCATTTTTAGGCTCCACATATATGCATTAATATACAATATTTGTTTTCCTCTTTGTGACTTACTTCATTCTGTATGACAGTCTCTCGATCCATCGATGTCTCTACAAATGACCCAGTTTCATTCCTTTTTATGGCCGAGTCATATTCCATTTTATATATGTACCACATCTTTATCCATTCATCTGTCTGTGGGCATTTAGGTTGCTTCCATTACCTGGCTATTGTAAATAGTGCTGCAACGAACATTGTGGTGAATGTGCCTTGTTGAAATACGGTTTTCTCTGGGTATATGCCCAGAAGTGGGATTGCTGGATCAGATGGTAATTCTATTTCTAATTTTTTTAAGGAAACTCCATACTGTTCTCCATAGTGACTGTATCAATTTACATTCCCACCAATAGTGGAAGAGGGCTCCTTTTGTCCACACCCTCCCCAGAATTGGTTGTTTGTAGATTTTCTGATGATGCCGATTCTAACAGGTGTGAGGTGATACCTCATTGTAGTTTTGATTTGCATTTCTCTAATAATTAGTGCTGTTGAGCAGCTTTTCATGTGCGTCTTGGCCATGTCTGTGTCTCCTTTGAAGAAACGTCTCTTTAGATCTTCTGCCCATTTTTTTGGGTTGTTTGCTTATTTAATATTAAGCTGCATGAGCTGTTTATATATATTGGAGATTAAACCTCTGTCCATTGATTCGTCTGCAACGATTTTCGCCCATTCTGAGGGATGCCTTTTTCCATTCCCGTGTTCTTTAACAAAAAAGGAAAGAAAGGAAAAGAAGCAGAACACTAATGTGCGTAAAATATGCCTTTTGAAACGGTCGTTTTGAAATATGGACGTCCTTTGAATTTTTTGGTCGATATGTGACCCCAGGATTTGTTTTCAGGGCAGGTGTCATTTACAGGCCTGCAATGATTTTGAATATCAACTGACCATTAGCGTTGGGATTAAAGCTGCTGTTGTGTGAAACGGCCACAAGGTGGCAGCAGTTCACCCTTACCCAATCTGGTTACTAGGGCAAGAGAGCCTCAGTGGAAGTGGTGTTCTAGATTGGAGTTTAGAATGGAATGTGCCAGGAGAAAGCCCCTCACGTTTGTCTCACTACTTCTTGTTCGTGTTTTTAATTTATTTTTTTATTTTTTATTACAGCAAGTTTGATTACAATGTTTGGCTTGTTGTAGGTGTGGAAGATGTGGTTCTTTTACACATATACAGATGACTGTTCTTCCTGGGATCCTTTTCCCATGTACGTTATGACAGAATGTTGAGTAGTCCTCTCTTGGTATTCTGTAGGTCTTTGGTGATTATATATGTCACCTGTGTTTGTATATGTCTGTTAACCCCGATATCGTAATGAAACCAATCCTCACACCTTTCCATTGGTGAACCATAAGTTTGTTTAATGAATCTGTGATTGCCCTTCTCCGTGGAAATATCTGCCCTGGTATCCATTTTTAGGTAACACCTATAAGTGATATGATATGTTATGTGTCTTTCACTTTCTGACTTGCTACAAGTCACGTGATTACTTCTAGACTCATCTACGGTGCTGCAAATGGCATTGTGTACTTTTTTTCCTTGGCTTCTCTTCTGCCTTAGTGGGGTCCATTTTCAACAATGTGATTCCCTGAGGGTTGTGGGTTAGTTGACCTGGGCAGCCTTACCCTGCTGGCCCGCCCTCCCCAGGTGTGCCTCGTTGAGGTCAAAATAAACAGCGCTCCAGGCAGCAATAGCCCCTGAAGCTGTGCCTGACTCCATATTCTCTGCCCCGTCAGCAGTTTCGGGGCTGTGCTGGTGGGAGGGAGTGAGGGGCCACAGCTTTGTGGGTGGCCCGGTGTGAGTGGGGTTCTGCTGGCCTTTCTTCAGGAGTTGCCAGGCTGCCGCCTGTAAAGAAGTGGTTGTGTCACCCATACCTTCCGCTGGAATTTCTCTCCGGACAGAGGTGAGGAAGGAAAAAAGCAGTGGGGGCCGGGACGGGAGGGGTATCTCAGGCAGGGCAATGGAAAGCTTCTGGAAGAGTGCCCGGGGCCAGGACCACCCTGGCTGTCCTGCAGGCACCAAGTTGGCCTGCGTGCTGTCGCTGGTGTGGCTCCACGGTCCTTCCTCTAGGCTTTCAAGCCCTTGTACATATTCAGGTGTTTTACCTGGAAAGGGTGGGAACAGTTCAGCAGCAGCTGGCCTGGGGCTCAGCTCACGTTTACTCACAGATGCCTCGGCACGGTCCCCCAGCTTTGCAATGAGGACGCTCCTTGCGTGGGGGTGGGTTGCTGGCTGTATTGGAGATGGTTCCCCACCTCTGACCAATTTCAGAATTGTTTACTGCTGGAGCAAGTGCCCTGATAGGGTTTTCCTCTGTATATCTCGTCGGTTCAGGTTTTTTTTTTCTTTTATGGTTCAAGTTAGATTTTATTCCTCTTTTATGTATTTATAGATATAAGCATGGAAATATTTCATTCCTATAAATACATCTGTGTGACGGGAAGAACTTTTTTCTGTTTTATTTTTAAATTTTATTTTTTAAAATTTTGAAATTTAATTTTATTTATTTTTTTATACAGCACGTTATAATTAGTTATGTATTTTATGCATATACATGTATACAGGTCAATCCCAAACTCCCAACTCATCCCACCACCACCACCACCACCCCATGGCTTCCCACACTTGGTGTCCATACGTTTGTTCTCTACCTCTGTGTCTCTATTTCTTCCCTGCAAACCAGTTCATCTGTACCATTTTTAGGCTCCACATATATGCATTAATATACAATATTTGTTTTCCTCTTTCTGACTTACTTCATTCTCTATGACAGTCTCTCGATCCATCGATGTCTCTACAAATGACCCAGTTTCATTCCTTTTTATGGCCGAGTCATATTCCATTTTATATATGTACCACCTCTTTATCCATTCATCTGTCTGTGGGCATTTAGGTTGCTTCCATTACCTGGCTATTGTAAATAGTGCTGCAACGAACATTGTGGTGAATGTGCCTTGTTGAAATACGGTTTTCTCTGGGTATATGCCCAGAAGTGGGATTGCTGGATCAGATGGTAATTCTATTTCTAATTTTTTTAAGGAAACTCCATACTGTTCTCCATAGTGACTGTATCAATTTACATTCCCACCAATAGTGGAAGAGGGCTCCTTTTGTCCACACCCTCCCCAGAATTGGTTGTTTGTAGATTTTCTGATGATGCCGATTCTAACAGGTGTGAGGTGATACCTCATTGTAGTTTTGATTTGCATTTCTCTAATAATTAGTGCTGTTGAGCAGCTTTTCATGTGCGTCTTGGCCATGTCTGTGTCTCCTTTGAAGAAACGTCTCTTTAGATCTTCTGCCCATTTTTGTATTGGGTTGTTTGTTTTTTTTAATATTAAGCTGCATGAGCTGTTTATATATATTGGAGATTAAACCTGTGTCCATTGATTCGTTTGCAACGATTTTCACCAATCCTGAGGGATGCCTTTTTCCATTCCCGTTTTTTTTAACAAAAAAGGAAAGAAAGGAAAAGAAGCAGAACACTAATGTGCGTAAAATATGCCCTTTGAAACGGTCGTTTTGAAATATGGACGTCCTTTGAATTTTTTGGTCGATATGTGACCCCAGGATTTGTTTTCAGGGCAGGTGTCATTTACAGGCCTGCAATGATTTTGAATATCAACTGACCATTAGCGTTGGGATTAAAGCTGCTGTTGTGTGAAACGGCCACAAGGTGGCAGCAGTTCACCCTTACCAAATCTGGTTACTAGGGCAAGAGAGCCTCAGTGGAATTGGTGTTCTAGATTGGAGTTTAGAATGGAATGTGCCAGGAGAAAGCCCCTCAAGTTTGTCTCACTACTTCTTGTTCGTGTTTTTAATTTAAGTTTTTATTTTTTATTACAGCAAGTTTGATTACAATGTTTGGTTGTTGTAGGTGTGGAAGATGTGGTTCTTTTACACATATACAGATGACTGTTCTTCTTGGGATCCTTTTCCCATGTACGTTATGACAGAATGTTGAGTAGTCCTCTCTTGGTATTCTGTAGGTCTTTGGTGATTATATATGTCACCTGTGTTTGTATATGTCTGTTAACCCCGATATCGTAATGAAACCAATCCTCACACCTTTCCATTGGTGAACCATAAGTTTGTTTAATGAATCTGTGATTGCCCTTCTCCGTGGAAATATCTGCCCTGGTATCCATTTTTAGGTAACACCTCTATGTGATATGATATGTGTCTTTCACTTTCTGACTTACTACAAGTCACGTGGTTACTTCTAGACTCATCTACGGGGCTGCAAATGGAATTTTGTCCTTTTTTCCCTTGGCTTCTCTTCTGCCTTTGCGGGGTCCATTTTCAACAATGTGATTCCCTGAGGGTTGTGGATTAGCTGACCTGGGCAGCCTTATCCTGCCGGCCTGCCCTCCCCAGGTGTGCCTCGTTGAGGTCAATATAAACAGCGCTCCAGGCAGCAATAGCCCCTGAAGCTGTGCCTGACTCCATATTCTCTGCCCCGTCAGCAGTCTCGGGGCTGTGCTGGTGGGAGGGAGTGAGGGACCACAGCTTTGTGGGTGGCCCGGTGTGAGTGGGGTTCTGCTGGCCTTTCTGCAGGAGATGCCAGGCTGCCGCCTGTAAAGAAGAGGATGTGTCACCCATACCTTCCGCTGGAATTTCTCTCCGGACAGAGGTGAGGATGGAAAAAAGCAGTGGGGGCCGGGACAGGAGGGGTATCTCAGGCAGGGCAATGGAAAGCTTCTGGAAGAGCGCCCGGGGCCAGGACCACCCTGGCTGGCCTGCAGGCACCAAGTTGGCCTGCGTGCTGTCGCTGGTGTGGCTCCACGGTCCTTCCTCTAGGCTTTCAAGCCCTTGTACATATTCAGGTGTTTTACCTGGAAAGGGTGGGAACAGTTCAGCAGCAGCTGGCCTGGGGCTCAGCTCACGTTTACTCACAGATGCCTCGGCACGGTCCCCCAGCTTTGCAATGAGGACGCTCCTTGTGTGGGGGGTGTGTTGATGGCTGTATGGGAGATGGTTCCCCATCTCTGACCAATTTCAGAATTGTTTACCACTGGAGCAAGTGCCCTGATAGGGTTTTCCTCTGTATAACTCGTGGGTTCAGGTTTTTTTTTCTTTTATGGTTCAAGTTAGATTTTATTCCTCTTTTATGTATTTATAGATATAAGCATGGAAATAATTCATTCCTATAAATACATCTGTGGAACGGGAAGAACTTTTTTCTGTTTTATTTTTAAATTTTATTTTTTAAAATTTTGAAATTTAATTTTATTTATGTTTTTATACAGCACGTTATTATTAGTTATGTATTTTATGCATATACATGTACACAGGTCAATCCCAAACTCCCAACTCATCCCACCACCACCACCCCATGGCTTCCCACACTTGGTGTCCATACGTTTGTTCTCTACCTCTGTGTCTCTATTTCTTCCCTGCAAACCAGTTCATCTGTATCATTTTTAGGCTCCACATATATGCATTAATATACAATATTTGTTTTCCTCTTTGTGACATACTTCATTCTGTATGACAGTCTCTCGATCCATCGATGTCTCTACAAATGACCCAGGTTCATTCCTTTCTATGGCCGCGTCATATTCCATTTTATATATGTACCACATCTTTATCCATTCATCTGTCTGTGGGCATTTAGGTTGCTTCCATTACCTGGCTATTGTAAATAGTGCTGCAATGAACATTGTGGTGAATGTGCCTTTTTGAAATACGGTTTTCTCTGGGTATATGCCCAGAAGTGGGATTGCTGGATCAGATGGTAATTCTATTTCTAGTTTTTTTTAAGGAAACTCCATACTGTTCTCCATAGTGACTGTATCAATTTACATTCCCACCAATAGTGGAAGAGGGCTCCTTTTGTCCACACCCTACCCAGAATTGGTTGTTTGTAGATTTTCTGATGATGCCGATTCTAACAGGTGTGAGGTGATACCTCATTGTAGTTTTGATTTGCATTTCTCTAATAATTAGTGCTGTTGAGCAGCTTTTCATGTGCGTCTTGGCCATGTCTGTGTCTCCTTTGAAGAAACGTCTCTTTAGATCTTCTGCCCATTTTTTTGGGTTGTTTGTTTATTTAATATTAAGCTGCATGAGCTGTTTATATATATTGGAGATTAAACCTCTGTCCATTGATTCGTCTGCAACGATTTTCGCCCATTCTGAGGGATGCCTTTTTCCATTCCCGTGTTCTTTAACAAAAAAGGAAAGAAAGGAAAAGAAGCAGAACACTAATGTGCGTAAAATATGCCTTTTGAAACGGTCGTTTTGAAATATGGACGTCCTTTGAATTTTTTGGTCGATATGTGACCCCAGGATTTGTTTTCAGGGCAGGTGTCATTTACAGGCCTGCAATGATTTTGAATATCAACTGACCATTAGCATTGGGATTAAAGCTGCTGTTGTGTGAAACGGCCACAAGGTGGCAGCAGTTCACCCTTACCCAATCTGGTTACTAGGGCAAGAGAGCCTCAGTGGAAGTGGTGTTCTAGATTGGAGTTTACAATGGAATGTGCCAGGAGAAAGCCCCTCACGTTTGTCTCACTACTTCTTGTTCGTGTTTTTAATTTATTTTTTTATTTTTTATTACAGCAAGTTTGATTACAATGTTTGGCTTGTTGTAGGTGTGGAAGATGTGGTTCTTTTACACATATACAGATGACTGTTCTTCCTGGGATCCTTTTCCCATGTACGTTATGACAGAATGTTGAGTAGTCCTCTCTTGGTATTCTGTAGGTCTTTGGTGATTATATATGTCACCTGTGTTTGTATATGTCTGTTAACCCCGATATCGTAATGAAACCAATCCTCACACCTTTCCATTGGTGAACCATAAGTTTGTTTAATGAATCTGTGATTGCCCTTCTCCGTGGAAATATCTGCCCTGGTATCCATTTTTAGGTAACACCTATAAGTGATATGATATGTTATGTGTCTTTCACTTTCTGACTTGCTACAAGTCACGTGATTACTTCTAGACTCATCTACGGTGCTGCAAATGGCATTGTGTACTTTTTTTCCTTGGCTTCTCTTCTGCCTTAGTGGGGTCCATTTTCAACAATGTGATTCCCTGAGGGTTGTAGGTTAGTTGACCTGGGCAGCCTTACCCTGCCGGCCCGCCCTCCCCAGGTGTGCCTCGTTGAGGTCAATATAAACAGCGCTCCAGGCAGCAATAGCCCCTGAAGCTGTGCCTGACTCCATATTCTCTGCCCCGTCAGCAGTTTCGGGGCTGTGCTGGTGGGAGGGAGTGAGGGGCCACAGCTTTGTGGGTGGCCCGGTGTGAGTGGGGTTCTGCTGGCCTTTCTTCAGGAGTTGCCAGGCTGCCGCCTGTAAAGAAGAGGTTGTGTCACCCATACCTTCCGCTGGAATTTCTCTCCGGACAGAGGTGAGGAAGGAAAAAAGCAGTGGGGGCCGGGACGGGAGGGGTATCTCAGGCAGGGCAATGGAAAGCTTCTGGAAGAGTGCCCGGGGCCAGGACCACCCTGGCTGGCCTGCAGGCACCAAGTTGGCCTGCGTGCTGTCGCTGGTGTGGCTCCACGGTCCTTCCTCTAGGCTTTCAAGCCCTTGTACATATTCAGGTGTTTTACCTGGAAAGGGTGGGAACAGTTCAGCAGCAGCTGGCCTGGGGCTCAGCTCACGTTTACTCACAGATGCCTCGGCACGGTCCCCCAGCTTTGCAATGAGGACGCTCCTTGCGTGGGGGTGGGTTGCTGGCTGTATGGGAGATGGTTCCCCACCTCTGACCAATTTCAGAATTGTTTACTGCTGGAGCAAGTGCCCTGATAGGGTTTTCCTCTGTATAACTCGTCGGTTCAGGTTTTTTTTTTTCTTTTATGGTTCAAGTTAGATTTTATTCCTCTTTTATGTATTTATAGATATAAGCATGGAAATATTTCATTCCTATAAATACATCTGTGTGACGGGAAGAACTTTTTTCTGTTTTATTTTTAAATTTTATTTTTTAAAATTTTGAAATTTAATTTTATTTATTTTTTTATACAGCACGTTATTATTAGTTATGTATTTTATGCATATACTTGTACACAGGTCAATCCCAAACTCCCAACTCATCCCACCACCACCACCCCATGGCTTCCCACACTTGGTGTCCATACGTTTGTTCTCTACCTCTGTGTCTCTATTTCTTCCCTGCAAACCAGTTCATCTGTATCATTTTTAGGCTCCACATATATGCATTAATATACAATATTTGTTTTCCTCTTTGTGACTTACTTCATTCTGTATGACAGTCTCTCGATCCATCGATGTCTCTACAAATGACCCAGTTTCATTCCTTTTTATGGCCGAGTCATATTCCATTTTATATATGTACCACATCTTTATCCATTCATCTGTCTGTGGGCATTTAGGTTGCTTCCATTACCTGGCTATTGTAAATAGTGCTGCAACGAACATTGTGGTGAATGTGCCTTGTTGAAATACGGTTTTCTCTGGGTATATGCCCAGAAGTGGGATTGCTGGATCAGATGGTAATTCTATTTCTAATTTTTTTAAGGAAACTCCATACTGTTCTCCATAGTGACTGTATCAATTTACATTCCCACCAATAGTGGAAGAGGGCTCCTTTTGTCCACACCCTCCCCAGAATTGGTTGTTTGTAGATTTTCTGATGATGCCGATTCTAACAGGTGTGAGGTGATACCTCATTGTAGTTTTGATTTGCATTTCTCTAATAATTAGTGCTGTTGAGCAGCTTTTCATGTGCGTCTTGGCCATGTCTGTGTCTCCTTTGAAGAAACGTCTCTTTAGATCTTCTGCCCATTTTTGTATTGGGTTGTTTGTTTTTTTAATATTAAGCTGCATGAGCTGTTTATATATATTGGAGATTAAACCTCTGTCCATTGATTCGTTTGCAACGATTTTCACCCATCCTGAGGGATGCCTTTTGCCATTCCCGTTTTTTTTTAACAAAAAAGGAAAGAAAGGAAAAGAAGCAGAACACTAATGTGCGTAAAATATGCCTTTTGAAACGGTCGTTTTGAAATATGGACGTCCTTTGAATTTTTTGGTCGATATGTGACCCCAGGATTTGTTTTCAGGGCAGGTGTCATTTACAGGCCTGCAATGATTTTGAATATCAACTGACCATTAGCGTTGGGATTAAAGCTGCTGTTGTGTGAAACGGCCACAAGGTGGCAGCAGTTCACCCTTACCAAATCTGGTTACTAGGGCAAGAGAGCCTCAGTGGAAGTGGTGTTCTAGATTGGAGTTTAGAATGGAATGTGCCAGGAGAAACCCCCTCAAGTTTGTCTCACTACTTCTTGTTCGTGTTTTTAATTTAAGTTTTTATTTTTTATTACAGCAAGTTTGATTACAATGTTTGGCTTGTTGTAGGTGTGGAAGATGTGGTTCTTTTACACATATACAGATGACTGTTCTTCTTGGGATCCTTTTCCCATGTACGTTATGACAGAATGTTGAGTAGTCCTCTCTTGGTATTCTGTAGGTCTTTGGTGATTATATATGTCACCTGTGTTTGTATATGTCTGTTAACCCCGATATCGTAATGAAACCAATCCTCACACCTTTCCATTGGTGAACCATAAGTTTGTTTAATGAATCTGTGATTGCCCTTCTCCGTGGAAATATCTGCCCTGGTATCCATTTTTAGGTAACACCTCTATGTGATATGATATGTGTCTTTCACTTTCTGACTTACTACAAGTCACGTGATTACTTCTAGACTCACCTATGGGGCTGCAAATGGCATTTTGTCCTTTTTTCCCTTGGCTTCTCTTCTGCCTTTGCGGGGTCCATTTTCAACAATGTGATTCCCTGAGGGTTGTGAATTAGCTGACCTGGGCAGCCTTACCCTGCCGGCCCGCCCTCCCGAGGTGTGCCTCGTTGAGGTCAATATAAACAGCGCTCCAGGCAGCAATAGCCCCTGAAGCTGTGCCTGCCTCCTTATTCTCTGCCCCGTCAGCAGTCTCGGGGCTGTGCTGGTGGGTGGGAGTGAGGGGCCACAGCTTTGTGGGTGGCCCGGTGTGAGTGGGGTTCTGCTGGCCTTTCTGCAGGAGATGCCAGGCTGCCGCCTGTAAAGAAGAGGATGTGTCACCCATACCTTCCGCTGGAATTTCTCTCCGGACAGAGGTGAGGAAGGAAAAAAGCAGTGGGGGCCGGGACAGGAGGGGTATCTCAGGCAGGGCAATGGAAAGCTTCTGGAAGAGCGCCCGGGGCCAGGACCACCCTGGCTGGCCTGCAGGCACCAAGTTGGCCTGCGTGCTGTCGCTGGTGTGGCTCCACGGTCCTTCCTCTAGGCTTTCAAGCCCTTGTACATATTGAGGTGTTTTACCTGGAAAGGGTGGGAACAGTTCAGCAGCAGCTGGCCTGGGGCTCAGCTCACGTTTACTCACAGATGCCTCGGCACGGTCCCCCAGCTTTGCAATGAGGACGCTCCTTGCGTGGGGGGTGGGTTGCTGGCTGTAATGGGAGATGATTCCCCACCTCTGACCAATTTCAGAATTGTTTACCACTGGAGCAAGTGCCCTGATAGGGTTTTCCTCTGTATAACTCCTGGGTTCAGGTTTTTTTTTTCTTTTATGGTTCAAGTTAGATTTTATTCCCCTTTTATGTATTTATAGATATAAGCATGGAAATAATTCATTCCTATAAATACATCTGTGTGACGGGAAGAATTTTTTCTGTTTTATTTTTAAATTTTATTTTTTAAAATTTTGAAATTTAATTTTATTTATGTTTTTATACAGCACGTTATTATTAGTTATGTATTTTATGCATATACATGTATACAGGTCAATCCCAATCTCCCAACTCATCCCACCACCACCACCCCATGGCTTCCCACACTTGGTGTCCATACGTTTGTTCTCTACCTCTGTGTCTCTATTTCTTCCCTGCAAACCAGTTCATCTGTATCATTTTTAGGCTCCACATATATGCATTAATATACAATATTTGTTTTCCTCTTTGTGACATACTTCATTCTGTATGACAGTCTCTCGATCCATCGATGTCTCTACAAATGACCCAGGTTCATTCCTTTCTATGGCCGAGTCATATTCCATTTTATATATGTACCACATCTTTATCCATTCATCTGTCTGTGGTCATTTAGGTTGCTTCCATTACCTGGCTATTGTAAATAGTGCTGCAATGAACATTGTGGTGAATGTGCCTTTTTGAAATACGGTTTTCTCTGGGTATATGCCCAGAAGTGGGATTGCTGGATCAGATGGTAATTCTATTTCTAGTTTTTTTAAGGAAACTCCATACTGTTCTCCATAGTGACTGTATCAATTTACATTCCCACCAATAGTGGAAGAGGGCTCCTTTTGTCCACACCCTCCCCAGAATTGGTTGTTTTTAGATTTTCTGATGATGCCGATTCTAACAGGTGTGAGGTGATACCTCATTGTAGTTTTGATTTGCATTTCTCTAATAATTAGTGCTGTTGAGCAGCTTTTCATGTGCGTCTTGGCCATGTCTGTGTCTCCTTTGAAGAAACGTCTCTTTAGATCTTCTGCCCATTTTTTTGGGTTGTTTGTTTATTTAATATTAAGCTGCATGAGCTGTTTATATATATTGGAGATTAAACCTCTGTCCATTGATTCGTCTGCAACGATTTTCGCCCATTCTGAGGGATGCCTTTTTCCATTCCCGTGTTCTTTAACAAAAAAGGAAAGAAAGGAAAAGAAGCAGAACACTAATGTGCGTAAAATATGCCTTTTGAAACGGTCGTTTTGAAATATGGACGTCCTTTGAATTTTTTGGTCGATATGTGACCCCAGGATTTGTTTTCAGGGCAGGTGTCATTTACAGGCCTGCAATGATTTTGAATATCAACTGACCATTAGCGTTGGGATTAAAGCTGCTGTTGTGTGAAACGGCCACAAGGTGGCAGCAGTTCACCCTTACCCAATCTGGTTACTAGGGCAAGAGAGCCTCAGTGGAATTGGTGTTCTAGATTGGAGTTTAGAATGGAATGTGCCAGGAGAAAGCCCCTCACGTTTGTCTCACTACTTCTTGTTCGTGTTTTTAATTTATTTTTTTATTTTTTATTACAGCAAGTTTGATTACAATGTTTGGCTTGTTGTAGGTGTGGAAGATGTGGTTCTTTTACACATATACAGATGACTGTTTTTCCTGGGATCCTTTTCCCATGTACGTTATGACAGAATGTTGAGTAGTCCTCTCTTGGTATTCTGTAGGTCTTTGGTGATTATATATGTCACCTGTGTTTGTATATGTCTGTTATCCCCGATATCGTAATGAAACCAATCCTCACACCTTTCCATTGGTGAACCATAAGTTTGTTTAATGAATCTGTGATTGCCCTTCTCCGTGGAAATATCTGCCCTGGTATCCATTTTTAGGTAACACCTATAAGTGATATGATATGTTATGTGTCTTTCACTTTCTGACTTGCTACAAGTCACGTGATTACTTCTAGACTCATCTACGGTGCTGCAAATGGCATTGTGTACTTTTTTTCCTTGGCTTCTCTTCTGCCTTAGTGGGGTCCATTTTCAACAATGTGATTCCCTGAGGGTTGTGGGTTAGTTGACCTGGGCAGCCTTACCCTGCCGGCCCGCCCTCACCAGGTGTGCCTCGTTGAGGTCAGTATAAACAGCGCTCCAGGCAGCAATAGCCCCTGAAGCTGTGCCTGACTCCATATTCTCTGCCCCGTCAACAGTTTCGGGGCTGTGCTGGTGGGAGGGAGTGAGGGGCCACAGCTTTGTGGGTGGCCCGGTGTGAGTGGGGTTCTGCTGGCCTTTCTTCAGGAGTTGCCAGGCTGCCGCCTGTAAAGAAGAGGTTGTGTCACCCATACCTTCCGCTGGAATTTCTCTCCGGACAGAGGTGAGGAAGGAAAAAAGCAGTGGGGGCCGGGACGGGAGGGGTATCTCAGGCAGGGCAATGGAAAGCTTCTGGAAGAGTGCCCGGGGCCAGGACCACCCTGGCTGGCCTGCAGGCACCAAGTTGGCCTGCGTGCTGTCGCTGGTGTGGCTCCACGGTCCTTCCTCTAGGCTTTCAAGCCCTTGTACATATTCAGGTGTTTTACCTGGAAAGGGTGGGAACAGTTCAGCAGCAGCTGGCCTGGGGCTCAGCTCACGTTTACTCACAGATGCCTCGGCACGGTCCCCCAGCTTTGCAATGAGGACGCTCCTTGCGTGGGGGTGGGTTGCTGGCTGTATGGGAGATGGTTCCCCACCTCTGACCAATTTCAGAATTGTTTACTGCTGGAGCAAGTGCCCTGATAGGGTTTTCCTCTGTATAACTCGTCGGTTCAGGTTTTTTTTTTTCTTTTATGGTTCAAGTTAGATTTTATTCCTCTTTTATGTATTTATAGATATAAGCATGGAAATATTTCATTCCTATAAATACATCTGTGTGACGGGAAGAACTTTTTTCTGTTTTATTTTTAAATTTTATTTTTTAAAATTTTGAAATTTAATTTTATTTATTTTTTTATACAGCACGTTATTATTAGTTATGTATTTTATGCATATACTTGTACACAGGTCAATCCCAAACTCCCAACTCATCCCACCACCACCACCCCATGGCTTCCCACACTTGGTGTCCATACGTTTGTTCTCTACCTCTGTGTCTCTATTTCTTCCCTGCAAACCAGTTCATCTGTATCATTTTTAGGCTCCACATATATGCATTAATATACAATATTTGTTTTCCTCTTTGTGACTTACTTCATTCTGTATGACAGTCTCTCGATCCATCGATGTCTCTACAAATGACCCAGTTTCATTCCTTTTTATGGCCGAGTCATATTCCATTTTATATATGTACCACATCTTTATCCATTCATCTGTCTGTGGGCATTTAGGTTGCTTCCATTACCTGGCTATTGTAAATAGTGCTGCAACGAACATTGTGGTGAATGTGCCTTGTTGAAATACGGTTTTCTCTGGGTATATGCCCAGAAGTGGGATTGCTGGATCAGATGGTAATTCTATTTCTAATTTTTTTAAGGAAACTCCATACTGTTCTCCATAGTGACTGTATCAATTTACATTCCCACCAATAGTGGAAGAGGGCTCCTTTTGTCCACACCCTCCCCAGAATTGGTTGTTTGTAGATTTTCTGATGATGCCGATTCTAACAGGTGTGAGGTGATACCTCATTGTAGTTTTGATTTGCATTTCTCTAATAATTAGTGCTGTTGAGCAGCTTTTCATGTGCGTCTTGGCCATGTCTGTGTCTCCTTTGAAGAAACGTCTCTTTAGATCTTCTGCCCATTTTTGTATTGGGTTGTTTGTTTTTTTAATATTAAGCTGCATGAGCTGTTTATATATATTGGAGATTAAACCTCTGTCCATTGATTCGTTTGCAACGATTTTCACCCATCCTGAGGGATGCCTTTTTCCATTCCCGTTTTTTTTAACAAAAAAGGAAAGAAAGGAAAAGAAGCAGAACACTAATGTGCGTAAAATATGCCTTTTGAAACGGTCGTTTTGAAATATGGACGTCCTTTGAATTTTTTGGTCGATATGTGACCCCAGGATTTGTTTTCAGGGCAGGTGTCATTTACAGGCCTGCAATGATTTTGAATATCAACTGACCATTAGCGTTGGGATTAAAGCTGCTGTTGTGTGAAACGGCCACAAGGTGGCAGCAGTTCACCCTTACCAAATCTGGTTACTAGGGCAAGAGAGCCTCAGTGGAAGTGGTGTTCTAGATTGGAGTTTAGAATGGAATGTGCCAGGAGAAACCCCCTCAAGTTTGTCTCACTACTTCTTGTTCGTGTTTTTAATTTAAGTTTTTATTTTTTATTACAGCAAGTTTGATTACAATGTTTGGCTTGTTGTAGGTGTGGAAGATGTGGTTCTTTTACACATATACAGATGACTGTTCTTCTTGGGATCCTTTTCCCATGTACGTTATGACAGAATGTTGAGTAGTCCTCTCTTGGTATTCTGTAGGTCTTTGGTGATTATATATGTCACCTGTGTTTGTATATGTCTGTTAACCCCGATATCGTAATGAAACCAATCCTCACACCTTTCCATTGGTGAACCATAAGTTTGTTTAATGAAACTGTGATTGCCCTTCTCCGTGGAAATATCTGCCCTGGTATCCATTTTTAGGTAACACCTCTATGTGATATGATATGTGTCTTTCACTTTCTGACTTACTACAAGTCACGTGATTACTTCTAGACTCACCTATGGGGCTGCAAATGGCATTTTGTCCTTTTTTCCCTTGGCTTCTCTTCTGCCTTTGCGGGGTCCATTTTCAACAATGTGATTCCCTGAGGGTTGTGAATTAGCTGACCTGGGCAGCCTTACCCTGCCGGCCCGCCCTCCCGAGGTGTGCCTCGTTGAGGTCAATATAAACAGCGCTCCAGGCAGCAATAGCCCCTGAAGCTGTGCCTGCCTCCTTATTCTCTGCCCCGTCAGCAGTCTCGGGGCTGTGCTGGTGGGTGGGAGTGAGGGGCCACAGCTTTGTGGGTGGCCCGGTGTGAGTGGGGTTCTGCTGGCCTTTCTGCAGGAGATGCCAGGCTGCCGCCTGTAAAGAAGAGGATGTGTCACCCATACCTTCCGCTGGAATTTCTCTCCGGACAGAGGTGAGGAAGGAAAAAAGCAGTGGGGGCCGGGACAGGAGGGGTATCTCAGGCAGGGCAATGGAAAGCTTCTGGAAGAGCGCCCGGGGCCAGGACCACCCTGGCTGGCCTGCAGGCACCAAGTTGGCCTGCGTGCTGTCGCTGGTGTGGCTCCACGGTCCTTCCTCTAGGCTTTCAAGCCCTTGTACATATTGAGGTGTTTTACCTGGAAAGGGTGGGAACAGTTCAGCAGCAGCTGGCCTGGGGCTCAGCTCACGTTTACTCACAGATGCCTCGGCACGGTCCCCCAGCTTTGCAATGAGGACGCTCCTTGCGTGGGGGGTGGGTTGCTGGCTGTAATGGGAGATGATTCCCCACCTCTGACCAATTTCAGAATTGTTTACCACTGGAGCAAGTGCCCTGATAGGGTTTTCCTCTGTATAACTCCTGGGTTCAGGTTTTTTTTTTCTTTTATGGTTCAAGTTAGATTTTATTCCCCTTTTATGTATTTATAGATATAAGCATGGAAATAATTCATTCCTATAAATACATCTGTGTGACGGGAAGAATTTTTTCTGTTTTATTTTTAAATTTTATTTTTTAAAATTTTGAAATTTAATTTTATTTATGTTTTTATACAGCACGTTATTATTAGTTATGTATTTTATGCATATACATGTATACAGGTCAATCCCAATCTCCCAACTCATCCCACCACCACCACCCCATGGCTTCCCACACTTGGTGTCCATACGTTTGTTCTCTACCTCTGTGTCTCTATTTCTTCCCTGCAAACCAGTTCATCTGTATCATTTTTAGGCTCCACATATATGCATTAATATACAATATTTGTTTTCCTCTTTGTGACATACTTCATTCTGTATGACAGTCTCTCGATCCATCGATGTCTCTACAAATGACCCAGGTTCATTCCTTTCTATGGCCGAGTCATATTCCATTTTATATATGTACCACATCTTTATCCATTCATCTGTCTGTGGTCATTTAGGTTGCTTCCATTACCTGGCTATTGTAAATAGTGCTGCAATGAACATTGTGGTGAATGTGCCTTTTTGAAATACGGTTTTCTCTGGGTATATGCCCAGAAGTGGGATTGCTGGATCAGATGGTAATTCTATTTCTAGTTTTTTTAAGGAAACTCCATACTGTTCTCCATAGTGACTGTATCAATTTACATTCCCACCAATAGTGGAAGAGGGCTCCTTTTGTCCACACCCTCCCCAGAATTGGTTGTTTTTAGATTTTCTGATGATGCCGATTCTAACAGGTGTGAGGTGATACCTCATTGTAGTTTTGATTTGCATTTCTCTAATAATTAGTGCTGTTGAGCAGCTTTTCATGTGCGTCTTGGCCATGTCTGTGTCTCCTTTGAAGAAACGTCTCTTTAGATCTTCTGCCCATTTTTTTGGGTTGTTTGTTTATTTAATATTAAGCTGCATGAGCTGTTTATATATATTGGAGATTAAACCTCTGTCCATTGATTCGTCTGCAACGATTTTCGCCCATTCTGAGGGATGCCTTTTTCCATTCCCGTGTTCTTTAACAAAAAAGGAAAGAAAGGAAAAGAAGCAGAACACTAATGTGCGTAAAATATGCCTTTTGAAACGGTCGTTTTGAAATATGGACGTCCTTTGAATTTTTTGGTCGATATGTGACCCCAGGATTTGTTTTCAGGGCAGGTGTCATTTACAGGCCTGCAATGATTTTGAATATCAACTGACCATTAGCGTTGGGATTAAAGCTGCTGTTGTGTGAAACGGCCACAAGGTGGCAGCAGTTCACCCTTACCCAATCTGGTTACTAGGGCAAGAGAGCCTCAGTGGAATTGGTGTTCTAGATTGGAGTTTAGAATGGAATGTGCCAGGAGAAAGCCCCTCACGTTTGTCTCACTACTTCTTGTTCGTGTTTTTAATTTATTTTTTTATTTTTTATTACAGCAAGTTTGATTACAATGTTTGGCTTGTTGTAGGTGTGGAAGATGTGGTTCTTTTACACATATACAGATGACTGTTTTTCCTGGGATCCTTTTCCCATGTACGTTATGACAGAATGTTGAGTAGTCCTCTCTTGGTATTCTGTAGGTCTTTGGTGATTATATATGTCACCTGTGTTTGTATATGTCTGTTATCCCCGATATCGTAATGAAACCAATCCTCACACCTTTCCATTGGTGAACCATAAGTTTGTTTAATGAATCTGTGATTGCCCTTCTCCGTGGAAATATCTGCCCTGGTATCCATTTTTAGGTAACACCTATAAGTGATATGATATGTTATGTGTCTTTCACTTTCTGACTTGCTACAAGTCACGTGATTACTTCTAGACTCATCTACGGTGCTGCAAATGGCATTGTGTACTTTTTTTCCTTGGCTTCTCTTCTGCCTTAGTGGGGTCCATTTTCAACAATGTGATTCCCTGAGGGTTGTGGGTTAGTTGACCTGGGCAGCCTTACCCTGCCGGCCCGCCCTCACCAGGTGTGCCTCGTTGAGGTCAGTATAAACAGCGCTCCAGGCAGCAATAGCCCCTGAAGCTGTGCCTGACTCCATATTCTCTGCCCCGTCAACAGTTTCGGGGCTGTGCTGGTGGGAGGGAGTGAGGGGCCACAGCTTTGTGGGTGGCCCGGTGTGAGTGGGGTTCTGCTGGCCTTTCTTCAGGAGTTGCCAGGCTGCCGCCTGTAAAGAAGAGGTTGTGTCACCCATACCTTCCGCTGGAATTTCTCTCCGGACAGAGGTGAGGAAGGAAAAAAGCAGTGGGGGCCGGGACGGGAGGGGTATCTCAGGCAGGGCAATGGAAAGCTTCTGGAAGAGTGCCCGGGGCCAGGACCACCCTGGCTGGCCTGCAGGCACCAAGTTGGCCTGCGTGCTGTCGCTGGTGTGGCTCCACGGTCCTTCCTCTAGGCTTTCAAGCCCTTGTACATATTCAGGTGTTTTACCTGGAAAGGGTGGGAACAGTTCAGCAGCAGCTGGCCTGGGGCTCAGCTCACGTTTACTCACAGATGCCTCGGCACGGTCCCCCAGCTTTGCAATGAGGACGCTCCTTGCGTGGGGGTGGGTTGCTGGCTGTATGGGAGATGGTTCCCCACCTCTGACCAATTTCAGAATTGTTTACTGCTGGAGCAAGTGCCCTGATAGGGTTTTCCTCTGTATAACTCGTCGGTTCAGGTTTTTTTTTTTCTTTTATGGTTCAAGTTAGATTTTATTCCTCTTTTATGTATTTATAGATATAAGCATGGAAATATTTCATTCCTATAAATACATCTGTGTGACGGGAAGAACTTTTTTCTGTTTTATTTTTAAATTTTATTTTTTAAAATTTTGAAATTTAATTTTATTTATTTTTTTATACAGCACGTTATTATTAGTTATGTATTTTATGCATATACTTGTACACAGGTCAATCCCAAACTCCCAACTCATCCCACCACCACCACCCCATGGCTTCCCACACTTGGTGTCCATACGTTTGTTCTCTACCTCTGTGTCTCTATTTCTTCCCTGCAAACCAGTTCATCTGTATCATTTTTAGGCTCCACATATATGCATTAATATACAATATTTGTTTTCCTCTTTGTGACTTACTTCATTCTGTATGACAGTCTCTCGATCCATCGATGTCTCTACAAATGACCCAGTTTCATTCCTTTTTATGGCCGAGTCATATTCCATTTTATATATGTACCACATCTTTATCCATTCATCTGTCTGTGGGCATTTAGGTTGCTTCCATTACCTGGCTATTGTAAATAGTGCTGCAACGAACATTGTGGTGAATGTGCCTTGTTGAAATACGGTTTTCTCTGGGTATATGCCCAGAAGTGGGATTGCTGGATCAGATGGTAATTCTATTTCTAATTTTTTTAAGGAAACTCCATACTGTTCTCCATAGTGACTGTATCAATTTACATTCCCACCAATAGTGGAAGAGGGCTCCTTTTGTCCACACCCTCCCCAGAATTGGTTGTTTGTAGATTTTCTGATGATGCCGATTCTAACAGGTGTGAGGTGATACCTCATTGTAGTTTTGATTTGCATTTCTCTAATAATTAGTGCTGTTGAGCAGCTTTTCATGTGCGTCTTGGCCATGTCTGTGTCTCCTTTGAAGAAACGTCTCTTTAGATCTTCTGCCCATTTTTGTATTGGGTTGTTTGTTTTTTTAATATTAAGCTGCATGAGCTGTTTATATATATTGGAGATTAAACCTCTGTCCATTGATTCGTTTGCAACGATTTTCACCCATCCTGAGGGATGCCTTTTTCCATTCCCGTTTTTTTTAACAAAAAAGGAAAGAAAGGAAAAGAAGCAGAACACTAATGTGCGTAAAATATGCCTTTTGAAACGGTCGTTTTGAAATATGGACGTCCTTTGAATTTTTTGGTCGATATGTGACCCCAGGATTTGTTTTCAGGGCAGGTGTCATTTACAGGCCTGCAATGATTTTGAATATCAACTGACCATTAGCGTTGGGATTAAAGCTGCTGTTGTGTGAAACGGCCACAAGGTGGCAGCAGTTCACCCTTACCAAATCTGGTTACTAGGGCAAGAGAGCCTCAGTGGAAGTGGTGTTCTAGATTGGAGTTTAGAATGGAATGTGCCAGGAGAAACCCCCTCAAGTTTGTCTCACTACTTCTTGTTCGTGTTTTTAATTTAAGTTTTTATTTTTTATTACAGCAAGTTTGATTACAATGTTTGGCTTGTTGTAGGTGTGGAAGATGTGGTTCTTTTACACATATACAGATGACTGTTCTTCTTGGGATCCTTTTCCCATGTACGTTATGACAGAATGTTGAGTAGTCCTCTCTTGGTATTCTGTAGGTCTTTGGTGATTATATATGTCACCTGTGTTTGTATATGTCTGTTAACCCCGATATCGTAATGAAACCAATCCTCACACCTTTCCATTGGTGAACCATAAGTTTGTTTAATGAATCTGTGATTGCCCTTCTCCGTGGAAATATCTGCCCTGGTATCCATTTTTAGGTAACACCTCTATGTGATATGATATGTGTCTTTCACTTTCTGACTTACTACAAGTCACGTGATTACTTCTAGACTCACCTATGGGGCTGCAAATGGCATTTTGTCCTTTTTTCCCTTGGCTTCTCTTCTGCCTTTGCGGGGTCCATTTTCAACAATGTGATTCCCTGAGGGTTGTGAATTAGCTGACCTGGGCAGCCTTACCCTGCCGGCCCGCCCTCCCGAGGTGTGCCTCGTTGAGGTCAATATAAACAGCGCTCCAGGCAGCAATAGCCCCTGAAGCTGTGCCTGCCTCCTTATTCTCTGCCCCGTCAGCAGTCTCGGGGCTGTGCTGGTGGGTGGGAGTGAGGGGCCACAGCTTTGTGGGTGGCCCGGTGTGAGTGGGGTTCTGCTGGCCTTTCTGCAGGAGATGCCAGGCTGCCGCCTGTAAAGAAGAGGATGTGTCACCCATACCTTCCGCTGGAATTTCTCTCCGGACAGAGGTGAGGAAGGAAAAAAGCAGTGGGGGCCGGGACAGGAGGGGTATCTCAGGCAGGGCAATGGAAAGCTTCTGGAAGAGCGCCCGGGGCCAGGACCACCCTGGCTGGCCTGCAGGCACCAAGTTGGCCTGCGTGCTGTCGCTGGTGTGGCTCCACGGTCCTTCCTCTAGGCTTTCAAGCCCTTGTACGTATTGAGGTGTTTTACCTGGAAAGGGTGGGAACAGTTCAGCAGCAGCTGGCCTGGGGCTCAGCTCACGTTTACTCACAGATGCCTCGGCACGGTCCCCCAGCTTTGCAATGAGGACGCTCCTTGCGTGGGGGGTGGGTTGCTGGCTGTAATGGGAGATGATTCCCCACCTCTGACCAATTTCAGAATTGTTTACCACTGGAGCAAGTGCCCTGATAGGGTTTTCCTCTGTATAACTCCTGGGTTCAGGTTTTTTTTTTCTTTTATGGTTCAAGTTAGATTTTATTCCCCTTTTATGTATTTATAGATATAAGCATGGAAATAATTCATTCCTATAAATACATCTGTGTGACGGGAAGAATTTTTTCTGTTTTATTTTTAAATTTTATTTTTTAAAATTTTGAAATTTAATTTTATTTATGTTTTTATACAGCACGTTATTATTAGTTATGTATTTTATGCATATACATGTATACAGGTCAATCCCAATCTCCCAACTCATCCCACCACCACCACCCCATGGCTTCCCACACTTGGTGTCCATACGTTTGTTCTCTACCTCTGTGTCTCTATTTCTTCCCTGCAAACCAGTTCATCTGTATCATTTTTAGGCTCCACATATATGCATTAATATACAATATTTGTTTTCCTCTTTGTGACATACTTCATTCTGTATGACAGTCTCTCGATCCATCGATGTCTCTACAAATGACCCAGGTTCATTCCTTTCTATGGCCGAGTCATATTCCATTTTATATATGTACCACATCTTTATCCATTCATCTGTCTGTGGTCATTTAGGTTGCTTCCATTACCTGGCTATTGTAAATAGTGCTGCAATGAACATTGTGGTGAATGTGCCTTTTTGAAATACGGTTTTCTCTGGGTATATGCCCAGAAGTGGGATTGCTGGATCAGATGGTAATTCTATTTCTAGTTTTTTTAAGGAAACTCCATACTGTTCTCCATAGTGACTGTATCAATTTACATTCCCACCAATAGTGGAAGAGGGCTCCTTTTGTCCACACCCTCCCCAGAATTGGTTGTTTTTAGATTTTCTGATGATGCCGATTCTAACAGGTGTGAGGTGATACCTCATTGTAGTTTTGATTTGCATTTCTCTAATAATTAGTGCTGTTGAGCAGCTTTTCATGTGCGTCTTGGCCATGTCTGTGTCTCCTTTGAAGAAACGTCTCTTTAGATCTTCTGCCCATTTTTTTGGGTTGTTTGTTTATTTAATATTAAGCTGCATGAGCTGTTTATATATATTGGAGATTAAACCTCTGTCCATTGATTCGTCTGCAACGATTTTCGCCCATTCTGAGGGATGCCTTTTTCCATTCCCGTGTTCTTTAACAAAAAAGGAAAGAAAGGAAAAGAAGCAGAACACTAATGTGCGTAAAATATGCCTTTTGAAACGGTCGTTTTGAAATATGGACGTCCTTTGAATTTTTTGGTCGATATGTGACCCCAGGATTTGTTTTCAGGGCAGGTGTCATTTACAGGCCTGCAATGATTTTGAATATCAACTGACCATTAGCGTTGGGATTAAAGCTGCTGTTGTGTGAAACGGCCACAAGGTGGCAGCAGTTCACCCTTACCCAATCTGGTTACTAGGGCAAGAGAGCCTCAGTGGAAGTGGTGTTCTAGATTGGAGTTTAGAATGGAATGTGCCAGGAGAAAGCCCCTCACGTTTGTCTCACTACTTCTTGTTCGTGTTTTTAATTTATTTTTTTATTTTTTATTACAGCAAGTTTGATTACAATGTTTGGCTTGTTGTAGGTGTGGAAGATGTGGTTCTTTTACACATATACAGATGACTGTTCTTCCTGGGATCCTTTTCCCATGTACGTTATGACAGAATGTTGAGTAGTCCTCTCTTGGTATTCTGTAGGTCTTTGGTGATTATATATGTCACCTGTGTTTGTATATGTCTGTTATCCCCGATATCGTAATGAAACCAATCCTCACACCTTTCCATTGGTGAACCATAAGTTTGTTTAATGAATCTGTGATTGCCCTTCTCCGTGGAAATATCTGCCCTGGTATCCATTTTTAGGTAACACCTATAAGTGATATGATATGTTATGTGTCTTTCACTTTCTGACTTGCTACAAGTCACGTGATTACTTCTAGACTCATCTACGGTGCTGCAAATGGCATTGTGTCCTTTTTTTCCTTGGCTTCTCTTCTGCCTTAGTGGGGTCCATTTTCAACAATGTGATTCCCTGAGGGTTGTGGGTTAGTTGACCTGGGCAGCCTTACCCTGCCGGCCCGCCCTCCCCAGGTGTGCCTCGTTGAGGTCAATATAAACAGCGCTCCAGGCAGCAATAGCCCCTGAAGCTGTGCCTGACTCCATATTCTCTGCCCCGTCAGCAGTTTCGGGGCTGTGCTGGTGGGAGGGAGTGAGGGGCCACAGCTTTGTGGGTGGCCCGGTGTGAGTGGGGTTCTGCTGGCCTTTCTTCAGGAGTTGCCAGGCTGCCGCCTGTAAAGAAGAGGTTGTGTCACCCATACCTTCCGCTGGAATTTCTCTCCGGACAGAGGTGAGGAAGGAAAAAAGCAGTGGGGGCCGGGACAGGAGGGGTATCTCAGGCAGGGCAATGGAAAGCTTCTGGAAGAGTGCCCGGGGCCAGGACCACCCTGGCTGGCCTGCAGGCACCAAGTTGGCCCGCGTGCTGTCGCTGGTGTGGCTCCACGGTCCTTCCTCTAGGCTTTCAAGCCCTTGTACATATTCAGGTGTTTTACCTGGAAAGGGTGGGAAGAGTTCAGCAGCAGCTGGCCTGGGGCTCAGCTCACGTTTACTCACAGATGCCTCGGCATGGTCCCCCAGCTTTGCAATGAGGACGCTCCTTGCGTGGGGGTGGGTTGCTGGCTGTATGGGAGATGGTTCCCCACCTCTGACCAATTTCAGAATTGTTTACTGCTGGAGCAAGTGCCCTGATAGGGTTTTCCTCTGTATAACTCGTCGGTTCAGGTTTTTTTTTTTCTTTTATGGTTCAAGTTAGATTTTATTCCTCTTTTATGTATTTATAGATATAACCATGGAAATATTTCATTCCTATAAATACATCTGTGTGACGGGAAGAACTTTTTTCTGTTTTATTTTTAAATTTTATTTTTTAAAATTTTGAAATTTAATTTTATTTATTTTTTTATACAGCACGTTATAATTAGTTATGTATTTTATGCATATACATGTATACAGGTCAATCCCAAACTCCCAACTCATCCCACCACCACCACCACCACCCCATGGCTTCCCACACTTGGTGTCCATACGTTTGTTCTCTACCTCTGTGTCTCTATTTCTTCCCTGCAAACCAGTTCATCTGTACCATTTTTAGGCTCCACATATATGCATTAATATACAATATTTGTTTTCCTCTTTCTGACTTACTTCATTCTGTATGACAGTCTCTCGATCCATCGATGTCTCTACAAATGACCCAGTTTCATTCCTTTTTATGGCCGAGTCATATTCCATTTTATATATGTACCACATCTTTATCCATTCATCTGTCTGTGCGCATTTAGGTTGCTTCCATTACCTGACTATTGTAAATAGTGCTGCAACGAACATTGTGGTGAATGTGCCTTGTTGAAATACGGTTTTCTCTGGGTATATGCCCAGAAGTGGGATTGCTGGATCAGATGGTAATTCTATTTCTAATTTTTTTAAGGAAAGTCCATACTGTTCTCCATAGTGACTGTATCAATTTACATTCCCACCAATAGTGGAAGAGGGCTCCTTTTGTCCACACCCTCCCCAGAATTGGTTGTTTGTAGATTTTCTGATGATGCCGATTCTAACAGGTGTGAGGTGATACCTCATTGTAGTTTTGATTTGCATTTTTCTAATTATTAGTGCTGTTGAGCAGCTTTTCATGTGCGTCTTGGCCATCTCTGTGTCTCCTTTGAAGAAACGTCTCTTTAGATCTTCTGCCCATTTTTTTTTGTGTTGTTTGTTTTTTTAATATTAAGCTGCATGAGCTGTTTATATATATTGGAGATTAAACCTCTGTCCATTGATTCGTCTGCAACGATTTTCGCCCATTCTGAGGGATGCCTTTCTCCATTCCCGAGTATTTTAACAAAAAAAGGGAAGAAAGGAAAAGAAGCAGAACAGTAATGTGCGTAAAATATGCCTTTTGAAATGGTCATTTTGAAATATGGACGTCCTTTGAATTTTTTGGTCGATATGTGACCCCAGGATTTGTTTTCAGGGCAGGTGTCATTTACAGGCCTGCAATGATTTTGAATATCAACTGACCATTAGAGTTGGGATTAAAGCTGCTGTTGTGTGAAACGGCCACAAGGTGGCAAGAGTTCACCTTTACCAAATCTGGTTACTAGGGCAAGAGAGCCTCAGTGGAAGTGGTGTTCTAGATTGGAGTTTAGAATGGAATGTGCCAGGAGAAAGCTCCTCACGTTTCTCTCACTACTTCTTGTTCGTGTTTTTAATTTAATTTTTTATTTTTTATTACAGCAAGTTTGATTACAATGTTTGGCTTGTTGTAGGTGTGGAAGATGTGGTTCTTTTACACATATACAGAAGACTGTCTTTCCTGGGATCCTTTTCCCATGTACGTTATGACAGAATGTTGAGTAGTCCTCTCTTGGTATTCTGTAGGTTTTTGGTGATTATATATATCACCTGTGTTTGTATATGTCTGTTAACCCCGATATCGTAATGAAACCAATCCTCACACCTTTCCATTGGTGAACCATAAGTTTGTTTAATGAATCTGTGACTGCCCTTCTCCGTGGAAATATCTGCCCTGGTATCCATTTTTAGGTAACACCTATAAGTGATATGATATGTTATGTGTCTTTCACTTTCTGACTTACTACAAGTCACGTGATTACTTCTAGACTCATCTACGGTGCTGCAAATGGCATTGTGTCCTTTTATTCCTTGGCTTCTCTTCTGCCTTAGTGGGGTCCATTTTCAACAATGTGATTCCCTGAGGGTTGTGGGTTAGCTGACCTGGGCAGCCTTACCCTGCCGGCCCGCCCTCCCCAGGTGTGCCTCGTTGAGATCAATATAAACAGCGCTCCAGGCAGCAATAGCCCCTGAAGCTGTGCCTGACTCCATATTCTCTGCCCAATCAGCAGTCTCGGGGCTGTGCTGGTGGGAGGGAGTGTGGGGCCACAGCATTGTGGGTGGCCCGGTGTGAGTGGGGTTCTGCTGGCCTTTCTTCAAGAGTTTCCAGGCTGCCGCCTGTAAAGAAGAGGTTGTGTCACCAATACGTTCCGCTGGAATTTCTCTCCGGACAGAGGTGAGGAAGGAAAAAAGCAGTGGGGGCCGGGACAGGAGGGGTGTCTCAGGCAGGGCAATGGAAAGCTTCTGGAAGAGCGCCCGGGGCCAGGACCACCCTGGCTGGCCTGCAGGCACCAAGTTGGCCTGCGTGCTGTCTCTGGTGTGGCTCCACGGTCCTTCCTCTAGGCTTTCAAGCCCTTGTACATATTCAGGTGTTTTACCTGGAAAGGGTGGGAACAGTTCAGCAGCAGCTGGCCTGGGGCTCAGCTCACGTTTACTCACAGATGCCTCGGCACGGTCCCCCAGCTTTGCAATGAGGACGCTCCTTGCGTGGGGGGTGCGTTGCTGGCTGTATGGGAGATGGTTCCCCACCTCTGACCAATTTCAGAATTGTTTACCGCTGGAGCAAGTGACGTGATAGTGTTTTCCTCTGTATAACTCGTCGGTTCATTTTTTTTTTTTTTTATGGTTCAAGTTAGATTTTATTCCTCTTTTACGTATTTATAGATATAAGCATGGAAATAATATATTCCAATAAATACATCTGTGTAACGGGAAGAACTTTTTTCTGTTTTATTTTTAAATTTTATTTTTTTGAATTTTAAAATGTAATTTTATTTATTTTTTTATACAGCACGTTATTATTAGTTATGTATTTTATGCATATACATGTATACAGGTCAATCCCAATCTCCCAACTCATTCCACCACCACCACCCCATGGCATCCCACTCTTGGTGTCCATACGTTTGTTCTCTACCTCTGTGTCTCTATTTCTTCCCTGCAAACCAGTTCATCTGTATCATTATTTTAGGTTCCACATATATGCATTAATATACAATATTTGTTTTCCTCTTTCTGAATTACTTCATTCTGTATGACAGTCTCTCGATCCATCGATGTCTCTACAAATGACCCAGTTTCATTCCTTTTTATGGCCGAGTAATATTCCATTTCATATATGTACCACATCTTTATCCATTCATCTGTCTGTGGGTATTTAGGTTGCTTCCATTACCTGGCTATTGTAAATAGTGCTGCAGTGAACATTGTGGTGAATGTGCCTTTTTGATTTACGGTTTTCTCTGGGTATATGCCCAGAAGTGGGATTGCTGGATCAGATGGTAATTCTATTTCTAGTTTCTTTAAGGAAACTCCATACTGTGCTCCATAGTGACTGTATCAATTTACATTCCCACCAATAGTGGAAGAGGGCTCCTTTTGTCCACACCCTCCCCAGAATTGGTTGTTTGTAGAATTTCTGATGATGCCGATTCTAACAGGTGTGAGGTGATACCTCATTGTAGTTTTGATTTGCATTTCTCTAATAATTAGTGCTGTTGAGCAGGTTTTCATGTGCGTCTTGGCCATCTCTGTGTCTTCTTTGAAGAAACGTCTCTTTAGATCTTCTGCCCATTTTTGTATTGGGTTGTTTGTTTTTTTAATATTAAGCTGCATGTGTTGATTATATATATTGGAGATTATACCTCTGTCCATTGATTCGTCTGCAACGATTTTCGCCCATTGTGAGGGATGCCTTTTTCCATTAGGTGTTTTTTAACAAAAAAGGGAAGAAAGGAAAAGAAACAGAACACTAATGTGCGTAAAATATGCCTTTTGAAACGGTCGTTTTGAAATATGGACGTCCTTTGAATTTTTTGGTCGATATGTGACCCCAGGATTTGTTTTCAGGGCAGGTGTCATTTACAGGCCTGCAATGATTTTGAATATCAACTGACCATTAGCGCTGGGATTAAAGTTGCTGTTGTGTGAAACGGCCACAAGGTGGCAGCAGTTCACCCTTACCAAATCTGGTTACTAGGGCAAGAGAGCCTCAGTGGAAGTGGTGTTCTAGATTGGAGTTTAGAATGGAATGTGCCAGGAGAAGGCCCCTCACGTTTGTCTCACTACATCTTGTTCGTGTTTTTAATTTATTTTTTTTTTATTTTTTATTATAGCAAGTTTGATTACAAAATTTGGCTTGTTGTAGGTGTGGAAGATGTGGTTCTTTTACACATATACAGATGTCTGTTCTTCCTGGGATCCTTTTCCCATGTATGTTATGACAGAATGTTGAGTAGTCCTCTCTTGGTATTCTGTAGGTCTTTGGTGATTATATATGTCACCTGTGTTTGTATATGTCTGTTATCCCCGATATCGTAATGAAACCAATCCTCACACCTTTCCATTGGTGAACCATAAGTTTGTTTAATGAATCTGTGATTGCCCTTCTCCGTGGAAATATCTGCCCTGGTATCCATTTTTAGGTAACACCTATAAGTGATATGATATCTTATTTGTCGTTCACTTTCTGACTTACTACAAGTCACATGATTACTTCTAGACTCATCTACGGTGCTGCAAATGGCATTGTGTCCTTTTATTCCTTGGCTTCTCTTCTGCCTTAGTGGGGTCCATTTTCAACAATGTGATTCCCTGAGGGTTGTGGGTTAGCTGACCTGGGCAGCCTTACCCTGCCGGCCCGCCCTCCCCAGGTGTTCCTCGTTGAGATCAATATAAACAGTGCTCCAGGCAGCAATAGCCCCTGAAGCTGTGCCTGACTCCATATTCTCTGCCCCGTCAGCAGTCTCGGGGCTGTGCTGGTGGGAGGGAGTGAGGGGCCACAGCTTTGTGGGTGGCCCGGTGTGAGTGGGGTTCTGCTGGCCTTTCTTCAGGAGTTGCGAGGCTGCCGCCTGTAAAGCAGATGTTGTGTCACCCATACCTTCCGCTGGAATTTCTCTCCGGACAGAGGTGAGGAAGGAAAAAAGCAGTGGGGGCCGGGACAGGAGGGGTATCTCAGGCAGGGCAATGGAAAGCTTCTGGAAGAGCGCCCGGGGCCAGGACCACCCTGGCTGGCCTGCAGGCACCAAGTTGGCCTGCGTGCTGTCGCTGGTGTGGCTCCACGGTCCTTCCTCTAGGCTTTCAAGCCCTTGTACATATTCAGGTGTTTTACCTGGAAAGGGTGGGAACAGTTCAGCAGCAGCTGGCCTGGGGCTCAGCTCACGTTTACTCACAGATGCCTCGGCACGGTCCCCCAGCTTTGCAATGAGGACGCTCCTTGCGTGGGGGGTGCGTTGCTGGCTGTATGGGAGATGGTTCCCCACCTCTGACCAATTTGAGAATTGTTTACCGCTGGAGCAAGTGCCGTGATAGGGTTTTCCTCTGTATAACTCGTGGGTTCAGTTTTTTTTTTCTTTTATGGTTCAAGTTAGATTTTATTCCTCTTTTATGTATTTATTGATATAAGCATGGAAATAATATATTCCTATAAATACATCTGTGTAACGGGAAGAACTTTTTTCTGTTTTATTTTTAAATTTTATTTTTTAAAATTTTAAAATGTAATTTTATTTATTTTTTTATACAGCACGTTATTATTAGTTATGTATTTTATGCATATACATGTATACAGGTCAATCCCAATCTCCCAACTCATTCCACCACCACCACCCCATGGCATCCCACTCTTGGTGTCCATACGTTTGTTCTCTACCTCTGTGTCTCTATTTCTTCCCTGCAAACCAGTTCATCTGTATCATTATTTTAGGTTCCACATATATGCATTAATATACAATATTTGTTTTCCTCTTTCTGAATTACTTCATTCTGTATGACAGTCTCTCGATCCATCGATGTCTCTACAAATGACCCAGTTTCATTCCTTTTTATGGCCGAGTAATATTCCATTTCATATATGTACCACATCTTTATCCATTCATCTGTCTGTGGGTATTTAGGTTGCTTCCATTACCTGGCTATTGTAAATAGTGCTGCAATGAACATTGTGGTGAATGTGCCTTTTTGATTTACGGTTTTCTCTGGGTATATGCCCAGAAGTGGGATTGCTGGATCAGATGGTAATTCTATTTCTAGTTTCTTTAAGGAAACTCCATACTGTGCTCCATAGTGACTGTATCAATTTACATTCCCACCAATAGTGGAAGAGGGCTCCTTTTGTCCACACCCTCCCCAGAATTGGTTGTTTGTAGAATTTCTGATGATGCCGATTCTAACAGGTGTGAGGTGATACCTCATTGTAGTTTTGATTTGCATTTCTCTAATAATTAGTGCTGTTGAGCAGGTTTTCATGTGCGTCTTGGCCATCTCTGTGTCTTCTTTGAAGAAACGTCTCTTTAGATCTTCTGCCCATTTTTGTATTGGGTTGTTTGTTTTTTTAATATTAAGCTGCATGTGTTGATTATATATATTGGAGATTATACCTCTGTCCATTGATTCGTCTGCAACGATTTTCGCCCATTGTGAGGGATGCCTTTTTCCATTAGGTGTTTTTTAACAAAAAAGGGAAGAAAGGAAAAGAAACAGAACACTAATGTGCGTAAAATATGCCTTTTGAAACGGTCGTTTTGAAATATGGACGTCCTTTGAATTTTTTGGTCGATATGTGACCCCAGGATTTGTTTTCAGGGCAGGTGTCATTTACAGGCCTGCAATGATTTTGAATATCAACTGACCATTAGCGCTGGGATTAAAGTTGCTGTTGTGTGAAACGGCCACAAGGTGGCAGCAGTTCACCCTTACCAAATCTGGTTACTAGGGCAAGAGAGCCTCAGTGGAAGTGGTGTTCTAGATTGGAGTTTAGAATGGAATGTGCCAGGAGAAGGCCCCTCACGTTTGTCTCACTACATCTTGTTCGTGTTTTTAATTTATTTTTTTTTTATTTTTTATTATAGCAAGTTTGATTACAAAATTTGGCTTGTTGTAGGTGTGGAAGATGTGGTTCTTTTACACATATACAGATGTCTGTTCTTCCTGGGATCCTTTTCCCATGTATGTTATGACAGAATGTTGAGTAGTCCTCTCTTGGTATTCTGTAGGTCTTTGGTGATTATATATGTCACCTGTGTTTGTATATGTCTGTTATCCCCGATATCGTAATGAAACCAATCCTCACACCTTTCCATTGGTGAACCATAAGTTTGTTTAATGAATCTGTGATTGCCCTTCTCCGTGGAAATATCTGCCCTGGTATCCATTTTTAGGTAACACCTATAAGTGATATGATATCTTATTTGTCGTTCACTTTCTGACTTACTACAAGTCACATGATTACTTCTAGACTCATCTACGGTGCTGCAAATGGCATTGTGTCCTTTTATTCCTTGGCTTCTCTTCTGCCTTAGTGGGGTCCATTTTCAACAATGTGATTCCCTGAGGGTTGTGGGTTAGCTGACCTGGGCAGCCTTACCCTGCCGGCCCGCCCTCCCCAGGTGTTCCTCGTTGAGATCAATATAAACAGTGCTCCAGGCAGCAATAGCCCCTGAAGCTGTGCCTGACTCCATATTCTCTGCCCCGTCAGCAGTCTCGGGGCTGTGCTGGTGGGAGGGAGTGAGGGGCCACAGCTTTGTGGGTGGCCCGGTGTGAGTGGGGTTCTGCTGGCCTTTCTTCAGGAGTTGCCAGGCTGCCGCCTGTAAAGCAGATGTTGTGTCACCCATACCTTCCGCTGGAATTTCTCTCCGGACAGAGGTGAGGAAGGAAAAAAGCAGTGGGGGCCGGGACAGGAGGGGTATCTCAGGCAGGGCAATGGAAAGCTTCTGGAAGAGCGCCCGGGGCCAGGACCACCCTGGCTGGCCTGCAGGCACCAAGTTGGCCTGCGTGCTGTCGCTGGTGTGGCTCCACGGTCCTTCCTCTAGGCTTTCAAGCCCTTGTACATATTCAGGTGTTTTACCTGGAAAGGGTGGGAACAGTTCAGCAGCAGCTGGCCTGGGGCTCAGCTCACGTTTACTCACAGATGCCTCGGCACGGTCCCCCAGCTTTGCAATGAGGACGCTCCTTGCGTGGGGGGTGCGTTGCTGGCTGTATGGGAGATGGTTCCCCACCTCTGACCAATTTGAGAATTGTTTACCGCTGGAGCAAGTGCCGTGATAGGGTTTTCCTCTGTATAACTCGTGGGTTCAGTTTTTTTTTTCTTTTATGGTTCAAGTTAGATTTTATTCCTCTTTTATGTATTTATTGATATAAGCATGGAAATAATATATTCCTATAAATACATCTGTGTAACGGGAAGAACTTTTTTCTGTTTTATTTTTAAATTTTATTTTTTAAAATTTTAAAATGTAATTTTATTTATTTTTTTATACAGCACGTTATTATTAGTTATGTATTTTATGCATATACATGTATACAGGTCAATCCCAATCTCCCAACTCATCCCACCACCACCACCCCATGGCTTCCCACTCTTGGTGTCCATACGTTTGTTCTCTACCTCTGTGTCTCTATTTCTTCCCTGCAAACCAGTTCATCTGTACCATTTTTTTAGGCTCCACATATATGCAATAATATACAATATTTGTTTTCCTCTTTCTGACTTACTTCATTCTGTATGACAGTCTCTCGATCCATCGATGTCTCTACAAATGACTCAGTTTCATTCATTTTTATGGCCGAGTAATATTCCATTTCATATATGTACCACATCTTTATCCATTCATCTGTCTGTGGGCATTTAGGTTGCTTCCATTACCTGGCTATTGTAAATAGTGCTGCAATGAACATTGTGGTGAATGTGCCTTTTTGATTTACGGTTTTCTCTGGGTATATGCCCAGAAGTGGGATTGCTGGATCAGATGGTAATTCTATTTCTAGTTTTTTTAAGGAAACTCCATACTGTTCTCCATAGTGACTGTATCAATTTACATTCCCACCAATAGTGGAAGAGGGCTCCTTTTGTCCACACCCTCCCCAGAATTGGTTGTTTTTAGATTTTCTGATGATGCCGATTCTAACAGGTGTGAGGTGATACCTCATTGTAGTTTTGATTTGCATTTCTCTAATAATTAGTGCTGTTGAGCAGCTTTTCATGTGCGTCTTGGCCATGTCTGTGTCTCCTTTGAAGAAACGTCTCTTTAGATCTTCTGCCCATTTTTTTGGGTTGTTTGTTTATTTAATATTAAGCTGCATGAGCTGTTTATATATATTGGAGATTAAACCTCTGTCCATTGATTCGTCTGCAACGATTTTCGCCCATTCTGAGGGATGCCTTTTTCCATTCCCGTGTTCTTTAACAAAAAAGGAAAGAAAGGAAAAGAAGCAGAACACTAATGTGCGTAAAATATGCCTTTTGAAACGGTCGTTTTGAAATATGGACGTCCTTTGAATTTTTTGGTCGATATGTGACCCCAGGATTTGTTTTCAGGGCAGGTGTCATTTACAGGCCTGCAATGATTTTGAATATCAACTGACCATTAGCGTTGGGATTAAAGCTGCTGTTGTGTGAAACGGCCACAAGGTGGCAGCAGTTCACCCTTACCCAATCTTGTTACTAGGGCAAGAGAGCCTCAGTGGAATTGGTGTTCTAGATTGGAGTTTAGAATGGAATGTGCCAGGAGAAAGCCCCTCACGTTTGTCTCACTACTTCTTGTTCGTGTTTTTAATTTATTTTTTTATTTTTTATTACAGCAAGTTTGATTACAATGTTTGGCTTGTTGTAGGTGTGGAAGATGTGGTTCTTTTACACATATACAGATGACTGTTCTTCCTGGGATCCTTTTCCCATGTACGTTATGACAGAATGTTGAGTAGTCCTCTCTTGGTATTCTGTAGGTCTTTGGTGATTATATATGTCACCTGTGTTTGTATATGTCTGTTATCCCCGATATCGTAATGAAACCAATCCTCACACCTTTCCATTGGTGAACCATAAGTTTGTTTAATGAATCTGTGATTGCCCTTCTCCGTGGAAATATCTGCCCTGGTATCCATTTTTAGGTAACACCTATAAGTGATATGATATGTTATGTGTCTTTCACTTTCTGACTTGCTACAAGTCACGTGATTACTTCTAGACTCATCTACGGTGCTGCAAATGGCATTGTGTCCTTTTTTTCCTTGGCTTCTCTTCTGCCTTAGTGGGGTCCATTTTCAACAATGTGATTCCCTGAGGGTTGTGGGTTAGTTGACCTGGGCAGCCTTACCCTGCCGGCCCGCCCTCCCCAGGTGTGCCTCGTTGAGGTCAATATAAACAGCGCTCCAGGCAGCAATAGCCCCTGAAGCTGTGCCTGACTCCATATTCTCTGCCCCGTCAGCAGTTTCGGGGCTGTGCTGGTGGGAGGGAGTGAGGGGCCACAGCTTTGTGGGTGGCCCGGTGTGAGTGGGGTTCTGCTGGCCTTTCTTCAGGAGTTGCCAGGCTGCCGCCTGTAAAGAAGAGGTTGTGTCACCCATACCTTCCGCTGGAATTTCTCTCCGGACAGAGGTGAGGAAGGAAAAAAGCAGTGGGGGCCGGGACGGGAGGGGTATCTCAGGCAGGGCAATGGAAAGCTTCTGGAAGAGTGCCCGGGGCCAGGACCACCCTGGCTGGCCTGCAGGCACCAAGTTGGCCTGCGTGCTGTCGCTGGTGTGGCTCCACGGTCCTTCCTCTAGGCTTTCAAGCCCTTGTACATATTCAGGTGTTTTACCTGGAAAGGGTGGGAACAGTTCAGCAGCAGCTGGCCTGGGGCTCAGCTCACGTTTACTCACAGATGCCTCGGCACGGTCCCCCAGCTTTGCAATGAGGACGCTCCTTGCGTGGGGGTGGGTTGCTGGCTGTATGGGAGATGGTTCCCCACCTCTGACCAATTTCAGAATTGTTTACTGCTGGAGCAAGTGCCCTGATAGGGTTTTCCTCTGTATAACTCGTCGGTTCAGGTTTTTTTTTTTCTTTTATGGTTCAAGTTAGATTTTATTCCTCTTTTATGTATTTATAGATATAAGCATGGAAATATTTCATTCCTATAAATACATCTGTGTGACGGGAAGAACTTTTTTCTGTTTTATTTTTAAATTTTATTTTTTAAAATTTTGAAATTTAATTTTATTTATTTTTTTATACAGCACGTTATTATTAGTTATGTATTTTATGCATATACTTGTACACAGGTCAATCCCAAACTCCCAACTCATCCCACCACCACCACCCCATGGCTTCCCACACTTGGTGTCCATACGTTTGTTCTCTACCTCTGTGTCTCTATTTCTTCCCTGCAAACCAGTTCATCTGTATCATTTTTAGGCTCCACATATATGCATTAATATACAATATTTGTTTTCCTCTTTGTGACTTACTTCATTCTGTATGACAGTCTCTCGATCCATCGATGTCTCTACAAATGACCCAGTTTCATTCCTTTTTATGGCCGAGTCATATTCCATTTTATATATGTACCACATCTTTATCCATTCATCTGTCTGTGGGCATTTAGGTTGCTTCCATTACCTGGCTATTGTAAATAGTGCTGCAACGAACATTGTGGTGAATGTGCCTTGTTGAAATACGGTTTTCTCTGGGTATATGCCCAGAAGTGGGATTGCTGGATCAGATGGTAATTCTATTTCTAATTTTTTTAAGGAAACTCCATACTGTTCTCCATAGTGACTGTATCAATTTACATTCCCACCAATAGTGGAAGAGGGCTCCTTTTGTCCACACCCTCCCCAGAATTGGTTGTTTGTAGATTTTCTGATGATGCCGATTCTAACAGGTGTGAGGTGATACCTCATTGTAGTTTTGATTTGCATTTCTCTAATAATTAGTGCTGTTGAGCAGCTTTTCATGTGCGTCTTGGCCATGTCTGTGTCTCCTTTGAAGAAACGTCTCTTTAGATCTTCTGCCCATTTTTGTATTGGGTTGTTTGTTTTTTTAATATTAAGCTGCATGAGCTGTTTATATATATTGGAGATTAAACCTCTGTCCATTGATTCGTTTGCAACGATTTTCACCCATCCTGAGGGATGCCTTTTTCCATTCCCGTTTTTTTTTAACAAAAAAGGAAAGAAAGGAAAAGAAGCAGAACACTAATGTGCGTAAAATATGCCTTTTGAAACGGTCGTTTTGAAATATGGACGTCCTTTGAATTTTTTGGTCGATATGTGACCCCAGGATTTGTTTTCAGGGCAGGTGTCATTTACAGGCCTGCAATGATTTTGAATATCAACTGACCATTAGCGTTGGGATTAAAGCTGCTGTTGTGTGAAACGGCCACAAGGTGGCAGCAGTTCACCCTTACCAAATCTGGTTACTAGGGCAAGAGAGCCTCAGTGGAAGTGGTGTTCTAGATTGGAGTTTAGAATGGAATGTGCCAGGAGAAACCCCCTCAAGTTTGTCTCACTACTTCTTGTTCGTGTTTTTAATTTAAGTTTTTATTTTTTATTACAGCAAGTTTGATTACAATGTTTGGCTTGTTGTAGGTGTGGAAGATGTGGTTCTTTTACACATATACAGATGACTGTTCTTCTTGGGATCCTTTTCCCATGTACGTTATGACAGAATGTTGAGTAGTCCTCTCTTGGTATTCTGTAGGTCTTTGGTGATTATATATGTCACCTGTGTTTGTATATGTCTGTTAACCCCGATATCGTAATGAAACCAATCCTCACACCTTTCCATTGGTGAACCATAAGTTTGTTTAATGAATCTGTGATTGCCCTTCTCCGTGGAAATATCTGCCCTGGTATCCATTTTTAGGTAACACCTCTATGTGATATGATATGTGTCTTTCACTTTCTGACTTACTACAAGTCACGTGATTACTTCTAGACTCACCTATGGGGCTGCAAATGGCATTTTGTCCTTTTTTCCCTTGGCTTCTCTTCTGCCTTTGCGGGGTCCATTTTCAACAATGTGATTCCCTGAGGGTTGTGAATTAGCTGACCTGGGCAGCCTTACCCTGCCGGCCCGCCCTCCCGAGGTGTGCCTCGTTGAGGTCAATATAAACAGCGCTCCAGGCAGCAATAGCCCCTGAAGCTGTGCCTGCCTCCTTATTCTCTGCCCCGTCAGCAGTCTCGGGGCTGTGCTGGTGGGTCGGAGTGAGGGGCCACAGCTTTGTGGGTGGCCCGGTGTGAGTGGGGTTCTGCTGGCCTTTCTGCAGGAGATGCCAGGCTGCCGCCTGTAAAGAAGAGGATGTGTCACCCATACCTTCCGCTGGAATTTCTCTCCGGACAGAGGTGAGGAAGGAAAAAAGCAGTGGGGGCCGGGACAGGAGGGGTATCTCAGGCAGGGCAATGGAAAGCTTCTGGAAGAGCGCCCGGGGCCAGGACCACCCTGGCTGGCCTGCAGGCACCAAGTTGGCCTGCGTGCTGTCGCTGGTGTGGCTCCACGGTCCTTCCTCTAGGCTTTCAAGCCCTTGTACATATTGAGGTGTTTTACCTGGAAAGGGTGGGAACAGTTCAGCAGCAGCTGGCCTGGGGCTCAGCTCACGTTTACTCACAGATGCCTCGGCACGGTCCCCCAGCTTTGCAATGAGGACGCTCCTTGCGTGGGGGGTGGGTTGCTGGCTGTAATGGGAGATGATTCCCCACCTCTGACCAATTTCAGAATTGTTTACCACTGGAGCAAGTGCCCTGATAGGGTTTTCCTCTGTATAACTCCTGGGTTCAGGTTTTTTTTTTCTTTTATGGTTCAAGTTAGATTTTATTCCCCTTTTATGTATTTATAGATATAAGCATGGAAATAATTCATTCCTATAAATACATCTGTGTGACGGGAAGAATTTTTTCTGTTTTATTTTTAAATTTTATTTTTTAAAATTTTGAAATTTAATTTTATTTATGTTTTTATACAGCACGTTATTATTAGTTATGTATTTTATGCATATACATGTATACAGGTCAATCCCAATCTCCCAACTCATCCCACCACCACCACCCCATGGCTTCCCACACTTGGTGTCCATACGTTTGTTCTCTACCTCTGTGTCTCTATTTCTTCCCTGCAAACCAGTTCATCTGTATCATTTTTAGGCTCCACATATATGCATTAATATACAATATTTGTTTTCCTCTTTGTGACATACTTCATTCTGTATGACAGTCTCTCGATCCATCGATGTCTCTACAAATGACCCAGGTTCATTCCTTTCTATGGCCGAGTCATATTCCATTTTATATATGTACCACATCTTTATCCATTCATCTGTCTGTGGTCATTTAGGTTGCTTCCATTACCTGGCTATTGTAAATAGTGCTGCAATGAACATTGTGGTGAATGTGCCTTTTTGAAATACGGTTTTCTCTGGGTATATGCCCAGAAGTGGGATTGCTGGATCAGATGGTAATTCTATTTCTAGTTTTTTTAAGGAAACTCCATACTGTTCTCCATAGTGACTGTATCAATTTACATTCCCACCAATAGTGGAAGAGGGCTCCTTTTGTCCACACCCTCCCCAGAATTGGTTGTTTTTAGATTTTCTGATGATGCCGATTCTAACAGGTGTGAGGTGATACCTCATTGTAGTTTTGATTTGCATTTCTCTAATAATTAGTGCTGTTGAGCAGCTTTTCATGTGCGTCTTGGCCATGTCTGTGTCTCCTTTGAAGAAACGTCTCTTTAGATCTTCTGCCCATTTTTTTGGGTTGTTTGTTTATTTAATATTAAGCTGCATGAGCTGTTTATATATATTGGAGATTAAACCTCTGTCCATTGATTCGTCTGCAACGATTTTCGCCCATTCTGAGGGATGCCTTTTTCCATTCCCGTGTTCTTTAACAAAAAAGGAAAGAAAGGAAAAGAAGCAGAACACTAATGTGCGTAAAATATGCCTTTTGAAACGGTCGTTTTGAAATATGGACGTCCTTTGAATTTTTTGGTCGATATGTGACCCCAGGATTTGTTTTCAGGGCAGGTGTCATTTACAGGCCTGCAATGATTTTGAATATCAACTGACCATTAGCGTTGGGATTAAAGCTGCTGTTGTGTGAAACGGCCACAAGGTGGCAGCAGTTCACCCTTACCCAATCTGGTTACTAGGGCAAGAGAGCCTCAGTGGAAGTGGTGTTCTAGATTGGAGTTTAGAATGGAATGTGCCAGGAGAAAGCCCCTCACGTTTGTCTCACTACTTCTTGTTCGTGTTTTTAATTTATTTTTTTATTTTTTATTACAGCAAGTTTGATTACAATGTTTGGCTTGTTGTAGGTGTGGAAGATGTGGTTCTTTTACACATATACAGATGACTGTTCTTCCTGGGATCCTTTTCCCATGTACGTTATGACAGAATGTTGAGTAGTCCTCTCTTGGTATTCTGTAGGTCTTTGGTGATTATATATGTCACCTGTGTTTGTATATGTCTGTTATCCCCGATATCGTAATGAAACCAATCCTCACACCTTTCCATTGGTGAACCATAAGTTTGTTTAATGAATCTGTGATTGCCCTTCTCCGTGGAAATATCTGCCCTGGTATCCATTTTTAGGTAACACCTATAAGTGATATGATATGTTATGTGTCTTTCACTTTCTGACTTGCTACAAGTCACGTGATTACTTCTAGACTCATCTACGGTGCTGCAAATGGCATTGTGTCCTTTTTTTCCTTGGCTTCTCTTCTGCCTTAGTGGGGTCCATTTTCAACAATGTGATTCCCTGAGGGTTGTGGGTTAGTTGACCTGGGCAGCCTTACCCTGCCGGCCCGCCCTCCCCAGGTGTGCCTCGTTGAGGTCAATATAAACAGCGCTCCAGGCAGCAATAGCCCCTGAAGCTGTGCCTGACTCCATATTCTCTGCCCCGTCAGCAGTTTCGGGGCTGTGCTGGTGGGAGGGAGTGAGGGGCCACAGCTTTGTGGGTGGCCCGGTGTGAGTGGGGTTCTGCTGGCCTTTCTTCAGGAGTTGCCAGGCTGCCGCCTGTAAAGAATAGGTTGTGTCACCCATACCTTCCGCTGGAATTTCTCTCCGGACAGAGGTGAGGAAGGAAAAAAGCAGTGGGGGCCGGGACAGGAGGGGTATCTCAGGCAGGGCAATGGAAAGCTTCTGGAAGAGTGCCCGGGGCCAGGACCACCCTGGCTGGCCTGCAGGCACCAAGTTGGCCCGCGTGCTGTCGCTGGTGTGGCTCCACGGTCCTTCCTCTAGGCTTTCAAGCCCTTGTACATATTCAGGTGTTTTACCTGGAAAGGGTGGGAAGAGTTCAGCAGCAGCTGGCCTGGGGCTCAGCTCACGTTTACTCACAGATGCCTCGGCATGGTCCCCCAGCTTTGCAATGAGGACGCTCCTTGCGTGGGGGTGGGTTGCTGGCTGTATGGGAGATGGTTCCCCACCTCTGACCAATTTCAGAATTGTTTACTGCTGGAGCAAGTGCCCTGATAGGGTTTTCCTCTGTATAACTCGTCGGTTCAGGTTTTTTTTTTTCTTTTATGGTTCAAGTTAGATTTTATTCCTCTTTTATGTATTTATAGATATAAGCATGGAAATATTTCATTCCTATAAATACATCTGTGTGACGGGAAGAACTTTTTTCTGTTTTATTTTTAAATTTTATTTTTTAAAATTTTGAAATTTAATTTTATTTATTTTTTTATACAGCACGTTATAATTAGTTATGTATTTTATGCATATACATGTATACAGGTCAATCCCAAACTCCCAACTCATCCCACCACCACCACCACCACCCCATGGCTTCCCACACTTGGTGTCCATACGTTTGTTCTCTACCTCTGTGTCTCTATTTCTTCCCTGCAAACCAGTTCATCTGTACCATTTTTAGGCTCCACATATATGCATTAATATACAATATTTGTTTTCCTCTTTCTGACTTACTTCATTCTGTATGACAGTCTCTCGATCCATCGATGTCTCTACAAATGACCCAGTTTCATTCCTTTTTATGGCCGAGTCATATTCCATTTTATATATGTACCACATCTTTATCCATTCATCTGTCTGTGCGCATTTAGGTTGCTTCCATTACCTGACTATTGTAAATAGTGCTGCAACGAACATTGTGGTGAATGTGCCTTGTTGAAATACGGTTTTCTCTGGGTATATGCCCAGAAGTGGGATTGCTGGATCAGATGGTAATTCTATTTCTAATTTTTTTAAGGAAAGTCCATACTGTTCTCCATAGTGACTGTATCAATTTACATTCCCACCAATAGTGGAAGAGGGCTCCTTTTGTCCACACCCTCCCCAGAATTGGTTGTTTGTAGATTTTCTGATGATGCCGATTCTAACAGGTGTGAGGTGATACCTCATTGTAGTTTTGATTTGCATTTTTCTAATTATTAGTGCTGTTGAGCAGCTTTTCATGTGCGTCTTGGCCATCTCTGTGTCTCCTTTGAAGAAACGTCTCTTTAGATCTTCTGCCCATTTTTTTTTGTGTTGTTTGTTTTTTTAATATTAAGCTGCATGAGCTGTTTATATATATTGGAGATTAAACCTCTGTCCATTGATTCGTCTGCAACGATTTTCGCCCATTCTGAGGGATGCCTTTCTCCATTCCCGAGTATTTTAACAAAAAAAGGGAAGAAAGGAAAAGAAGCAGAACACTAATGTGCGTAAAATATGCCTTTTGAAATGGTCATTTTGAAATATGGACGTCCTTTGAATTTTTTGGTCGATATGTGACCCCAGGATTTGTTTTCAGGGCAGGTGTCATTTACAGGCCTGCAATGATTTTGAATATCAACTGACCATTAGAGTTGGGATTAAAGCTGCTGTTGTGTGAAACGGCCACAAGGTGGCAAGAGTTCACCTTTACCAAATCTGGTTACTAGGGCAAGAGAGCCTCAGTGGAAGTGGTGTTCTAGATTGGAGTTTAGAATGGAATGTGCCAGGAGAAAGCTCCTCACGTTTATCTCACTACTTCTTATTCGTGTTTTTAATTTAATTTTTTATTTTTTATTACAGCAAGTTTGATTACAATGTTTGGCTTGTTGTAGGTGTGGAAGATGTGGTTCTTTTACACATATACAGAAGACTGTCTTTCCTGGGATCCTTTTCCCATGTACGTTATGACAGAATGTTGAGTAGTCCTCTCTTGGTATTCTGTAGGTTTTTGGTGATTATATATATCACCTGTGTTTGTATATGTCTGTTAACCCCGATATCGTAATGAAACCAATCCTCACACCTTTCCATTGGTGAACCATAAGTTTGTTTAATGAATCTGTGACTGCCCTTCTCCGTGGAAATATCTGCCCTGGTATCCATTTTTAGGTAACACCTATAAGTGATATGATATGTTATGTGTCTTTCACTTTCTGACTTACTACAAGTCACGTGATTACTTCTAGACTCATCTACGGTGCTGCAAATGGCATTGTGTCCTTTTATTCCTTGGCTTCTCTTCTGCCTTAGTGGGGTCCATTTTCAACAATGTGATTCCCTGAGGGTTGTGGGTTAGCTGACCTGGGCAGCCTTACCCTGCCGGCCCGCCCTCCCCAGGTGTGCCTCGTTGAGATCAATATAAACAGCGCTCCAGGCAGCAATAGCCCCTGAAGCTGTGCCTGACTCCATATTCTCTGCCCAATCAGCAGTCTCGGGGCTGTGCTGGTGGGAGGGAGTGTGGGGCCACAGCATTGTGGGTGGCCCGGTGTGAGTGGGGTTCTGCTGGCCTTTCTTCAAGAGTTTCCAGGCTGCCGCCTGTAAAGAAGAGGTTGTGTCACCAATACGTTCCGCTGGAATTTCTCTCCGGACAGAGGTGAGGAAGGAAAAAAGCAGTGGGGGCCGGGACAGGAGGGGTGTCTCAGGCAGGGCAATGGAAAGCTTCTGGAAGAGCGCCCGGGGCCAGGACCACCCTGGCTGGCCTGCAGGCACCAAGTTGGCCTGCGTGCTGTCTCTGGTGTGGCTCCACGGTCCTTCCTCTAGGCTTTCAAGCCCTTGTACATATTCAGGTGTTTTACCTGGAAAGGGTGGGAACAGTTCAGCAGCAGCTGGCCTGGGGCTCAGCTCACGTTTACTCACAGATGCCTCGGCACGGTCCCCCAGCTTTGCAATGAGGACGCTCCTTGCGTGGGGGGTGCGTTGCTGGCTGTATGGGAGATGGTTCCCCACCTCTGACCAATTTCAGAATTGTTTACCGCTGGAGCAAGTGACGTGATAGTGTTTTCCTCTGTATAACTCGTCGGTTCATTTTTTTTTTTTTTTATGGTTCAAGTTAGATTTTATTCCTCTTTTACGTATTTATAGATATAAGCATGGAAATAATATATTCCAATAAATACATCTGTGTAACGGGAAGAACTTTTTTCTGTTTTATTTTTAAATTTTATTTTTTTGAATTTTAAAATGTAATTTTATTTATTTTTTTATACAGCACGTTATTATTAGTTATGTATTTTATGCATATACATGTATACAGGTCAATCCCAATCTCCCAACTCATTCCACCACCACCACCCCATGGCATCCCACTCTTGGTGTCCATACGTTTGTTCTCTACCTCTGTGTCTCTATTTCTTCCCTGCAAACCAGTTCATCTGTATCATTATTTTAGGTTCCACATATATGCATTAATATACAATATTTGTTTTCCTCTTTCTGAATTACTTCATTCTGTATGACAGTCTCTCGATCCATCGATGTCTCTACAAATGACCCAGTTTCATTCCTTTTTATGGCCGAGTAATATTCCATTTCATATATGTACCACATCTTTATCCATTCATCTGTCTGTGGGTATTTAGGTTGCTTCCATTACCTGGCTATTGTAAATAGTGCTGCAATGAACATTGTGGTGAATGTGCCTTTTTGATTTACGGTTTTCTCTGGGTATATGCCCAGAAGTGGGATTGCTGGATCAGATGGTAATTCTATTTCTAGTTTCTTTAAGGAAACTCCATACTGTGCTCCATAGTGACTGTATCAATTTACATTCCCACCAATAGTGGAAGAGGGCTCCTTTTGTCCACACCCTCCCCAGAATTGGTTGTTTGTAGAATTTCTGATGATGCCGATTCTAACAGGTGTGAGGTGATACCTCATTGTAGTTTTGATTTGCATTTCTCTAATAATTAGTGCTGTTGAGCAGGTTTTCATGTGCGTCTTGGCCATCTCTGTGTCTTCTTTGAAGAAACGTCTCTTTAGATCTTCTGCCCATTTTTGTATTGGGTTGTTTGTTTTTTTAATATTAAGCTGCATGTGTTGATTATATATATTGGAGATTATACCTCTGTCCATTGATTCGTCTGCAACGATTTTCGCCCATTGTGAGGGATGCCTTTTTCCATTAGGTGTTTTTTAACAAAAAAGGGAAGAAAGGAAAAGAAACAGAACACTAATGTGCGTAAAATATGCCTTTTGAAACGGTCGTTTTGAAATATGGACGTCCTTTGAATTTTTTGGTCGATATGTGACCCCAGGATTTGTTTTCAGGGCAGGTGTCATTTACAGGCCTGCAATGATTTTGAATATCAACTGACCATTAGCGCTGGGATTAAAGTTGCTGTTGTGTGAAACGGCCACAAGGTGGCAGCAGTTCACCCTTACCAAATCTGGTTACTAGGGCAAGAGAGCCTCAGTGGAAGTGGTGTTCTAGATTGGAGTTTAGAATGGAATGTTCCAGGAGAAGGCCCCTCACGTTTGTCTCACTACATCTTGTTCGTGTTTTTAATTTATTTTTTTTTTTATTTTTTATTATAGCAAGTTTGATTACAAAATTTGGCTTGTTGTAGGTGTGGAAGATGTGGTTCTTTTACACATATACAGATGTCTGTTCTTCCTGGGATCCTTTTCCCATGTATGTTATGACAGAATGTTGAGTAGTCCTCTCTTGGTATTCTGTAGGTCTTTGGTGATTATATATGTCACCTGTGTTTGTATATGTCTGTTATCCCCGATATCGTAATGAAACCAATCCTCACACCTTTCCATTGGTGAACCATAAGTTTGTTTAATGAATCTGTGATTGCCCTTCTCCGTGGAAATATCTGCCCTGGTATCCATTTTTAGGTAACACCTATAAGTGATATGATATCTTATTTGTCGTTCACTTTCTGACTTACTACAAGTCACATGATTACTTCTAGACTCATCTACGGTGCTGCAAATGGCATTGTGTCCTTTTATTCCTTGGCTTCTCTTCTGCCTTAGTGGGGTCCATTTTCAACAATGTGATTCCCTGAGGGTTGTGGGTTAGCTGACCTGGGCAGCCTTACCCTGCCGGCCCGCCCTCCCCAGGTGTTCCTCGTTGAGATCAATATAAACAGTGCTCCAGGCAGCAATAGCCCCTGAAGCTGTGCCTGACTCCATATTCTCTGCCCCGTCAGCAGTCTCGGGGCTGTGCTGGTGGGAGGGAGTGAGGGGCCACAGCTTTGTGGGTGGCCCGGTGTGAGTGGGGTTCTGCTGGCCTTTCTTCAGGAGTTGCGAGGCTGCCGCCTGTAAAGCAGATGTTGTGTCACCCATACCTTCCGCTGGAATTTCTCTCCGGACAGAGGTGAGGAAGGAAAAAAGCAGTGGGGGCCGGGACAGGAGGGGTATCTCAGGCAGGGCAATGGAAAGCTTCTGGAAGAGCGCCCGGGGCCAGGACCACCCTGGCTGGCCTGCAGGCACCAAGTTGGCCTGCGTGCTGTCGCTGGTGTGGCTCCACGGTCCTTCCTCTAGGCTTTCAAGCCCTTGTACATATTCAGGTGTTTTACCTGGAAAGGGTGGGAACAGTTCAGCAGCAGCTGGCCTGGGGCTCAGCTCACGTTTACTCACAGATGCCTCGGCACGGTCCCCCAGCTTTGCAATGAGGACGCTCCTTGCGTGGGGGGTGCGTTGCTGGCTGTATGGGAGATGGTTCCCCACCTCTGACCAATTTGAGAATTGTTTACCGCTGGAGCAAGTGCCGTGATAGGGTTTTCCTCTGTATAACTCGTGGGTTCAGTTTTTTTTTTCTTTTATGGTTCAAGTTAGATTTTATTCCTCTTTTATGTATTTATTGATATAAGCATGGAAATAATATATTCCTATAAATACATCTGTGTAACGGGAAGAACTTTTTTCTGTTTTATTTTTAAATTTTATTTTTTAAAATTTTAAAATGTAATTTTATTTATTTTTTTATACAGCACGTTATTATTAGTTATGTATTTTATGCATATACATGTATACAGGTCAATCCCAATCTCCCAACTCATCCCACCACCACCACCCCATGGCTTCCCACTCTTGGTGTCCATACGTTTGTTCTCTACCTCTGTGTCTCTATTTCTTCCCTGCAAACCAGTTCATCTGTACCATTTTTTTAGGCTCCACATATATGCAATAATATACAATATTTGTTTTCCTCTTTCTGACTTACTTCATTCTGTATGACAGTCTCTCGATCCATCGATGTCTCTACAAATGACTCAGTTTCATTCATTTTTATGGCCGAGTAATATTCCATTTCATATATGTACCACATCTTTATCCATTCATCTGTCTGTGGGCATTTAGGTTGCTTCCATTACCTGGCTATTGTAAATAGTGCTGCAATGAACATTGTGGTGAATGTGCCTTTTTGATTTACGGTTTTCTCTGGGTATATGCCCAGAAGTGGGATTGCTGGTTCAGATGGTAATTCTATTTCTAGTTTTTTTAAGGAAACTCCATACTGTTCTCCATAGTGACTGTATCAATTTACATTCCCACCAATAGTGGAAGAGGGCTCCTTTTGTCCACACCCTCCCCAGAATTGGTTGTTTGTAGAATTTCTGATGATGCCGATTCTAACAGGTGTGAGGTGATACCTCATTGTAGTTTTGATTTGCATTTCTCTAATAATTAGTGCTGTTGAGCAGCTTTTCATGTGCGTCTTGGCCATGTCTGTGTCTCCTTTGAAGAAACGTCTCTTTAGATCTTCTGCCCATTTTTGTATTGGGTTGTTTGTTTTTTTAATATTAAGCTGCATGTGTTGTTTATATATATTGGAGATTAAACCTCTGTCCATTGATTCGTCTGCAACGATTGTCGCCCATTCTGAGGGATGCCTTTTTCCATTCCCGTGTTTTTTAACAAAAAAAGGAAAGAAAGGAAAAGAAGCAGAACACTAATGTGCGTAAAATATGCCTTTTGAAACGGTCGTTTTGAAATATGGACGTCCTTTGAATTTTTTGGTCGATATGTGACCCCAGGATTTGTTTTCAGGGCAGGTGTCATTTACAGGCCTGCAATGATTTTGAATATCAACTGACCATTAGCGCTGGGATTAAAGTTGCTGTTGTGTGAAACGGCCACAAGGTGGCAGCAGTTCACCCTTACCAAATCTGGTTACTAGGGCAAGAGAGCCTCACTGGAAGTGGTGTTCTAGATTGGAATTTAGAATGGAATGTGCCAGGAGAAAGCCCCTCACGTTTGTCTCACTACATCTTGTTCGTGTTTTTAATTTATTTTTTTTTATTTTTTATTACAGCAAGTTTGATTACAATATTTGGCTTGTTGTAGGTGTGGAAGATGTGGTTCTTTTACACATATACAGATGTCTGTTCTTCCTGGGATCCTTTTCCCATGTACGTTATGACAGAATGTTGAGTAGTCCTCTCTTGGTATTCTGTAGGTCTTTGGTGATTATATATGTCACCTGTGTTTGTATATGTCTGTTATCCCCGATATCGTAAAGAAACCAATCCTCACACCTTTCCATTGGTGAACCATAAGTTTGTTTAATGAATCTGTGATTGCCCTTCTCCGTGGAAATATCTGCCCTGGTATCCATTTTTAGGTAACACCTATAAGTGATATGATATGTTATGTGTCTTTCACTTTCTGACTTACTACAAGTCACGTGATTAGTTCTAGACTCATCTACGGTGCTGCAAATGGCATTGTGTCCTTTTATTCCTTGGCTTCTCTTCTGCCTTAGTGGGGTCCATTTTCAACAATGTGATTCCCTGAGGGTTGTGGGTTAGTTGACCTGGGCAGCCTTACCCTGCCGGCCCGCCCTCCCCAGGTGTGCCTCGTTGAGATCAATATAAACAGCGCTCCAGGCAGCAATAGCCCCTGAAGCTGTGCCTGACTCCATATTCTCTGCCCAATCAGCAGTCTCGGGGCTGTGCTGGTGGGAGGGAGTGAGGGGCCACAGCATTGTGGGTGGCCGGTGTGAGTGGGGTTCTGCTGGCCTTTCTTCAAGAGTTTCCAGGCTGCCGCCTGTAAAGAAGAGGTTGTGTCACCAATACGTTCCGCTGGAATTTCTCTCTGGACAGAGGTGAGGAAGGAAAAAAGCAGTGGGGGCCGGGACAGGAGGGGTATCTCAGGCAGGGCAATGGAAAGCTTCTGGAAGAGCGCCCGGGGCCAGGACCACCCTGGCTGGCCTGCAGGCACCAAGATGGCCTGCGTGCTGTCGCTTGTATGGCTCCACGGTCCTTCCTCTAGGCTTTCAAGCCCTTGTACATATTCAGGTGTTTTACCTGGAAAGGGTGGGAACAGTTCAGCAGCAGCTGGCCTGGGGCTCAGTTCACGTTTACTCACAGATGCCTCGGCACGGTACCCCAGCTTTGCAATGAGGACGCTCCTTGCGTGGGGGGTGGGTTGATGGCTGTATGGGAGATGGTTCCCCACCTCTGACCAATTTCAGAATTGTTTACCGCTGGAGCAAGTGCCCTGATAGGGTTTTCCTCTGTATAACACGTCGGTTCAGGTTTTTTTTTTTTCTTTTATGGTTCAAGTTAGATTTTATTCCTCTTTTATGTATTCATAGATATAAGCATGGAAATAATTCATTCCTATAAATACATCTGTGTGACGGGAAGAACATTTTTTGTTTTATTTTTAAATTTTATTTTTTAAAATTTTGAAATTTAATTTTATTTATTTTTTTATACAGCACGTTATTATTAGTTATGTATTTTATGCATATACATGTATACAGGTCAATCCCAAACTCCCAACTCATCCCACCACCACCACCCCATGGCTTCCCACACTTGGTGTCCATACGTTTGTTCTCTACCTCTGTGTCTCTATTTCTTCCCTGCAAACCAGTCCATCTGTACCATTTTTAGGCTCCACATATATGCATTAATATACAATATTTGTTTTCCTCTTTCTGACTTACTTCATTCTGTATGACAGTCTCTCGATCCATCGATGTCTCTACAAATGACCCAGTTTCATTCCTTTTTATGGCCGAGTAATATTCCATTTTATATATGTACCACCTCTTTATCCATTCATCTGTCTGTGGGCATTTAGTTTGCTTCCATTTCCTGGCTATTGTAAATAGTGCTGCAATGAACATTGTGGTGAATGTGCCTTTTTGAAATACGGTTTTCTCTGGGTATATGCCCAGAAGTGGGATTGCTGGATCAGATGGTAATTCTATTTCTAGTTTTTTTAAGGAAACTCCATACTGTTCTCCATAGTGACTGTATCAATTTACATTCCCACCAATAGTGGAAGAGGGCTCCTTTTGTCCACACCCTCCCCAGAATTGGTTGTTTGTAGATTTTCTGATGATGCCGATTCTAACAGGTGTGAGGTGATACCTCATTGTAGTTTTGATTTGCATTTCTCTAATAATTAGTGCTGTTGAGCAGCTTTTCATGTGCGTCTTGGCCATCTCTGTGTCTCCTTTGAAGAAACGTCTCTTTAGATCTTCTGCCCATTTATTTTGGGTTGTTTGTTTTTTTAATATTAACCTGCATGAGCTGTTTATATATATTGGAGATTAAACCTCTGTCCATTGATTCGCTTGCAACGATTTTCGCCCATTCTGAGGGATGCCTTTTTCCATTCCCGTGTTTTTTAACAAAAAAGGGAAGAAGGAAAAAGAAGCAGAACAATAATGTGCGTAAAATATGCCTTTTGAAATGGTCATTTTGAAATATGGACGTCCTTTGAATTTTTTGGTCGATATGTGACCCCAGGATTTGTTTTCAGGGCAGGTGTCATTTACAGGCCTGCAATGATTTTGAATATCAACTGACCATTAGCGTTGGGATTAAAGCTGCTGTTGTGTGAAACGGCCACAATGTGGCAGCAGTTCACCCTTACGAAATCTGGTTATTAGGGCAAGAGAGCCTCAGTGGAAGTGGTGTTCTAGATTGGAGTTTAGAATGGAATGTGCCAGGAGAAAGCCCCTCACGTTTGTCTCACTACTTCTTGTTCGTGTTTTTAATTTAATTTTTTATTTTTTATTACAGCAAGTTTGATTACAATGTTTGGCTTGTTGTAGGTGTGGAAGATGTGGTTCTTTTACACATATACAGAAGACTGTTCTTCCTGGGATCCTTTTCCCATGTACGTTATGACAGAATGTTGAGTAGTCCTCTCTTGGTATTCTGTAGGTCTTTGGTGATTATATATGTCACCTGTGTTTGTATATGTCTGTTAACCCCGATATCGTAATGAAACCAATCCTCACACCTTTCCATTGGTGAACCATAAGTTTGTTTAATGAATCTGTGATTGCCCTTCTCCGTGGAAATATCTGCCCTGGTATCCATTTTTAGGTAACACCTATAAGTGATATGATATGTTATGTGTCTTTCACTTTCTGACTTACTACAAGTCACGTGATTACTTCTAGACTCATCTACGGTGCTGCAAATGGCATTGTGTCCTTTTTTTCCTTGGCTTCTCTTCTGCCTTAGTGGGGTCCATTTTCAACAATGTGATTTCCTGAGGGTTGTGGATTAGTTGACCTGGGCAGCCTTACCTTGCGGGCCCGCCCTTCCCAGGTGTGCCTCGTTGAGGTCAATATAAACAGCGCTCCAGGCAGCAATAGCCCCTGAAGCTGTGCCTGACTCCATATTCTCTGCCCCGTCAGCAGTCTCGGGGCTCTGCTGGTGGGAGGGAGGGAGGGGCCACAGCTTTGTGGGTGGCCCGTTGTGAGTGGGGTTCTGCTGGCCTTTCTTCAGTAGTTGCCAGGCTGCCACCTGTAAAGAAGAGGTTGTGTCACCCATACCTTCCGCTGGAATTTCTCTCCGGACAGAGGTGAGGAAGGAAAAAAGCAGTGGGGGCCGGGACAGGAGGGGTATCTCAGGCAGGGCAATGGAAAGCTTCTGGAAGAGTGCCCGGGGCCAGGACCACCCTGGCTAGCCTGCAGGCACCAAGTTGGCCTGCGTGCTGTCGCTGGTGTGGCTCCTCGGTCCTTCCTCTAGGCTTTCAAGCCCTTGTACATATTCAGGTGGTTTACCTGGAAAGGGTGGGAACAGTTCAGCAGCAGCTGGCCTGGGGCTCAGTTCACGTTTACTCACAGATGCCTTGGCACGGTCCCCCAGCTTTGCAATGAGGACGCTCCTTGCGTGGGGGGTGGGTTGCTGGCTGTATGGGAGATGGTTCCCCACCTCTGACCAATTTCAGAATTGTTTACCGCTGGAGCCAGTGCCCTGATAGGGTTTTCCTCTGTTTAACTCGTCGGTTCAGGTTTTTTTTTTCTTTTATGGTTCAAGTTAGATTTTTTTCCTCTTTTATGTATTTATAGATATAAGCATGGAAATAATTCATTCCTATAAATACATCTGTGTGACGGGAAGAACTTTTTTCTGTTTTATTTTTAAATTTTATTTTTTAAAATTTTGAAATTTAATTTTATTTATTTTTTATACAGCATGTTATTATTAGTTATGTATTTTATGCATATACATGTATACAGGTCAATCCCAAACTCCCAAATCATCCCACCACCACCACCCCATGGCTTCCCACACTTGGTGTCCATACGTTTGTTCTCTACCTCTGTGTCTCTATTTCTTCCCTGCAAACCAGTTCATCTGTACCATTTTTAGGCTCCACATATATGCATTAATATACAATATTTGTTTTCCTCTTTCTGACTTACTTCATTCTGTATGACAGTCTCTCGATCCATCGATGTCTCTACAAATGACCCAGTTTCATTCCTTTTTATGGCCGAGTAATATTCCATTTTATATATGTACCACCTCTTTATCCATTCATCTGTCTGTGGGCATTTAGGTTGCTTCCATTACCTGGCTATTGTAAATAGTGCTGCAACGAACATTGTGGTGAATGTGCCTTTTTGAAATACGGTTTTCTCTGGGTATATGCCCAGAAGTGGGATTGCTGGATCAGATGGTAATTCTATTTCTAGTTTTTTTAAGGAAACTCCATACTGTTCTCCATAGTGACTGTGTCAATTTACATTCCCACCAATAGTGGAAGAGGGCTCCTTTTGTCCACACCCTCCCCAGAATTTGTTGTTTGTAGATTTTCTGATGATGCCGATTCTAACAGGTGTGAGGTGAAACCTCATTGTAGTTTTGATTTGCATTTCTCTAATAATTAGTGCTGTTGAGAAGCTTTTCATGTGCGTCTTGGCCATCTCTGTGTCTCCTTTCAAGAAACGTCTCTTTAGATCTTCTGCCCATTTTTTTTGGGTTGTTTGTTTTTTTAATATTAAGCTGCATGAGCTGTTTATATATATTGGAGATTAAACCTCTGTCCATTGATTCGTCTGCAACGATTTTCGCCCATTCTGAAGGATGCCTTTTTCCATTCCCGTGTTTTTTAACAAAAAAGAAAGAAAAAAAAGAAGCAGAACACTAATTTGCGTAAAATATGCCTTTTGAAACGGTCGCTTTGAAATATGGACGTCCTTTGAATTTTTTGGTCGATATGTGACCGCAGGATTTGCTTTCAGGGCAGGTGTCATTTACAGGCCTGAAATGATTTTGAATAACAACTGACCATTAGCGCAGGGATTAACGCTGCTGTTGTGTGAAACGTCCAAAAGTTGGCAGCAGTTCACCCTTACCCAATCTGGTTACTAGGGCAAGATAGCCTCAGTGGAAGTGGTGTTCTAGATTGGAGTTTAGAATGGAATGTGCCAGGAGAAAGCCCCTCACGTTTGTCTCACTACATCTTGTTCGTGTTTTTAATTTAATTTTTTTATTTTTTATTACAGCAAGTTTGATTGCAATGTTTGGCTTGTGGTAGGTGTGGAAGATGTGGTTCTTTTACACATATACAGATGACTGTTCTTCCTGGGATCCTTTTCCCATGTACGTTATGACAGAATGTTGAGTAGTCCTCTCTTGGTATTCTGTAGGTATTTGGTGATTATATATGTCACCTGTGTTTGTATATGTCTGTTAACCCCGATATCGTAATGAAACCAATCCTCACACCTTTCCATTGGTGAACCATAAGTTTGATAATGAATCTGTGATTGCCCTTCTCCGTGGAAATATCTGCCCTGGTATCCATTTTTAGGTAACACCTATAAGTGATATGATATGTTATGTGTCTTTCACTTTCTGACTTGCTACAAGTCACGTGATTATTTCTAGACTCATCTACGGTGCTGCAAATGGCATTGTGTCCTTTTTTTCCTTGGCTTCTCTTCTGCCTTAGTGGGGTCCATTTTCAACAATGTGATTCCCTGAGGGTTGTGGGTTAGTTGACCTGGGCAGCCTTACCCTGCCGGCCCGCCCTCCCCAGGTGTGCCTCGTTGAGGTCAATATAAACAGTGCTCCAGGCAGCAATAGCCCCTGAAGCTGTGCCTGACTCCATATTCTCTGCCCCGTCAGCAGTCTCGGGGCTGTGCTGGTGGGAGGGAGTGAGGGGCCACAGCTTTGTGGGTCGCCCGGTGTGAGTGGGGTTCTGCTGGCCTTTCTTCAGGAGTTGCCAGGCTGCCGCCTGTAAAGAAGAGGTTGTGTCACCCATACCTTCCGCTGGAATTTCTCTCCGGACAGAGGTGAGGAAGGAAAAAAGCAGTGGGGGCCGGGACAGGAGGGGTATCTCAGGCAGGGCAATGGAAAGCTTCTGGAAGAGTGCCCGGGGCCAGGACCACCCTGGCTGGCCTGCAGGCACCAAGTTGGCCTGCGTGCTGTCTCTGGTGTGGCTCCACGGTCCTTCCTCTAGGCTTTCAAGCCCTTGTACATATTCAGGTGTTTTACCTGGAAAGGGTGGGAACAGTTCAGCAGCAGCTGGCCTGGGGCTCAGCTCACGTTTACTCACAGATGCCTCGGCACGGTCCCCCAGCTTTGCAATGAGGACGCTCCTTGCGTGGGGGGTGGGTTGCTGGCTGTATGGGAGATGGTTCCCCACCTCTGACCAATTTCAGAATTGTTTACTGCTGGAGCAAGTGCCCTGATAGGGTTTTCCTCTGTATAACTCGTCGGTTCAGGTTTTTTTTTTCTTTTATGGTTCAAGTTAGATTTTTTTCCTCTTTTATGTATTTATAGATATAAGCATGGAAATAATTCATTCCTATAAATACATCTGTGTGACGGGAAGAACTTTTTTCTGTTTTATTTTTAAATTTTATTTTTTAAAATTTTGAAATTTAATTTATTTATGTTTTTATACAGCACGTTATTAATAGTTATGTATTTTATGCATATACATGTATACAGGTCAATCCCAAACTCCCAACTCATCCCACCACCACCACCACCACCCCATGGCTTCCCACACTTGGTGTCCATACGTTTGTTCTCTACCTCTGTGTCTCTATTTCTTCCCTGCAAACCAGTTCATCTGTACCATTTTTAGGCTCCACATATATGCATTAATATACAATATTTGTTTTCCTCTTTCTGACTTACTTCATTCTGTATGACAGTCTCTCGATCCATCGATGTCTCTACAAATGACCCAGTTTCATTCCTTTTTATGGCCGAGTCATATTCCATTTTATATATGTACCACATCTTTATCCATTCATCTGTCTGTGGGCATTTAGGTTGCTTCCATTACCTGACTATTGTAAATAGTGCTGCAACGAACATTGTGGTGAATGTGCCTTGTTGAAATACGGTTTTCTCTGGGTATATGCCCAGAAGTGGGATTGCTGGATCAGATGGTAATTCTATTTCTAGTTTTTTTAAGGAAAGTCCATACTGTTCTCCATAGTGACTGTATCAATTTACATTCCCACCATTAGTGGAAGAGGGCTCCTTTTGTCCACACCCTCCCCAGAATTGGTTGTTTGTAGATTTTCTGATGATGCCGATTCTAACAGGTGTGAGGTGATACCTCATTGTAGTTTTGATTTGCATTTTTCTAATTATTAGTGCTGTTGAGCAGCTTTTCATGTGCATCTTGGCCATCTCTGTGTCTCCTTTGAAGAAACGTCTCTTTAGATCTTCTGCCCATTTTTTTTGTGTTGTTTGTTTTTTTAATATTAAGCTGCATGAGCTGTTTATATATATTGGAGATTAAACCTCTGTCCATTGATTTGTCTGCAACGATTTTCGCCCATTCTGAGGGATGCCTTTTTCCATTCCCGTGTTTTTTAACAAAAAAGGGAAGAAAGGAAAAGAAGCAGAACACGAATGTGCGTAAAATATGCCTTTTGAAATGGTCATTTTGAAATATGGACGTCCTTTGAATTTTTTGGTCGATATGTGACCCCCGGATTTGTTTTCAGGGCAGGTGTCATTTACAGGCCTGCAATGATTTTGAATATCAACTGACCATTAGAGTTGGGATTAAAGCTGCTGTTGTGTGAAACGGCCACAAGGTGGCAAGAGTTCACCCTTACCAAATCTGGTTACTAGGGCAAGAGAGCCTCAGTGGAAGTGGTGTTCTAGATTGGAGTTTAGAATGGAATGTGCCAGGAGAAAGCTCCTCACGTTTATCTCACTACTTCTTGTTCGTGTTTTTAATTTAATTTTTTATTTTTTATTACAGCAAGTTTGATTACAATGTTTGGCTTGTTGTAGGTGTGGAAGATGTGGTTCTTTTACACATATACAGAAGACTGTCCTTCCTGGGATCCTTTTCCCATGTACGTTATGACAGAATGTTGAGTAGTCCTCTCTTGGTATTCTGTAGGTTTTTGGTGATTATATATGTCACCTGTGTTTGTATATGTCTGTTAACCCCGATATCGTAATGAAACCAATCCTCACACCTTTCCATTGGTGAACCATAAGTGTGTTTAATGAATCTGTGACTGCCCTTCTCCGTGGAAATATCTGCCCTGGTATCCATTTTTAGGTAATACCTATAAGTGATATGATATGTTATGTGTCTTTCACTTTCTGACTTACTACAAGTCACGTGATTAATTCTAGACTCATCTACGGTGCTGCAAATGGCATTGTGTCCTTTTATTCCTTGGCTTCTCTTCTGCCTTAGTGGGGTCCATTTTCAACAATGTGATTCCCTGAGGGTTGTGGGTTAGCTGACCTGGGCAGCCTTACCCTGCCGGCCCGCCCTCCCCAGGTGTGCCTCGTTGAGGTCAATATAAACAGCGCTCCAGGCAGCAATAGCCCCTGAAGCTGTGCCTGACTCCATATTCTCTGCCCAATCAGCAGTCTCGGGGCTGTGCTGGTGGGAGGGAGTGTGGGGCCACAGCATTGTGGGTGGCCCGGTGTGAGTGGGGTTCTGCTGGCCTTTCTTCAAGAGTTTCCATGCTGCCGCCTGTAAAGAAGAGGTTGTGTCACCAATACGTTCCGCTGGAATTTCTCTCCGGACAGAGGTGAGGAAGGAAAAAAGCAGTGGGGGCCGGGACAGGAGGGGTGTCTCAGGCAGGGCAATGGAAAGCTTCTGGAAGAGCGCCCGGGGCCAGGACCACCCTGGGTGGCCTGCAGGCACCAAGTTGGCCTGCGTGCTGTCTCTGGTGTGGCTCCACGGTCCTTCCTCTAGGCTTTCAAGCCCTTGTACATATTCAGGTGTTTTACCTGGAAAGGGTGGGAACAGTTCAGCAGCAGCTGGCCTGGGGCTCAGCTCACGTTTACTCACAGATGCCTCGGCACGGTCCCCCAGCTTTGCAATGAGGACGCTCCTTGCGTGGGGGGTGCGTTGCTGGCTGTATGGGAGATGGTTCCCCACCTCTGACCAATTTCAGAATTGTTTACCGCTGGAGCAAGTGCCGTGATAGTGTTTTCCTCTGTATAACTCGTCGGTTCATTTTTTTTTCTTTTATGGTTCAAGTTAGATTTTATTCCTCTTTTACGTATTTATAGATATAAGCATGGAAATAATATATTCCAATAAATACATCTGTGTAACGGGAAGAACTTTTTTCTGTTTCATTTTTAAATTTTATTTTTTTAAATTTTAAAATGTAATATTATTTATTTTTTTATACAGCACGTTATTATTAGTTATGTATTTTATGCATATACATGTATACAGGTCAATCCCAATCTCCCAACTCATCCCACCACCACCACCCCATGGCATCCCACTCTTGGTGTCCATACGTTTGTTCTCTACCTCTGTGTCTCTATTTCTTCCCTGCAAACCAGTTCATCTGTATCATTATTTTAGGTTCCACATATATGCATTAATATACAATATTTGTTTTCCTCTTTCTGAATTACTTCATTCTGTATGACAGTCTCTCGATCCATCGATGTCTCTACAAATGACCCAGTTTCATTCCTTTTTATGGCCGAGTAATATTCCATTTCATATATGTACCACCTCTTTATCCATTCATCTGTCTGTGGGTATTTAGGTTGCTTCCATTACCTGGCTATTGTAAATAGTGCTGCAATGAATATTGTGGTGAATGTGCCTTTTTGATTTACGGTTTTCTCTGGGTATATGCCCAGAAGTGGGATTGCTGGATCAGATGGTAATTCTATTTCTAGTTTCTTTAAGGAAACTCCATACTGTTCTCCATAGTGACTGTATCAATTTACATTCCCACCAATAGTGGAAGAGGGCTCCTTTTGTCCACACCCTCCCCAGAATTGGTTGTTTGTAGAATTTCTGATGATGCCGATTCTAACAGGTGTGAGGTGATACCTCATTGTAGTTTTGATTTGCATTTCTCTAATAATTAGTGCTGTTGAGCAGGTTTTCATGTGCGTCTTGGCCATCTCTGTGTCTTCTTTGAAGAAACGTCTCTTTAGATCTTCTGCCCATTTTTGTATTGGGTTGTTTGTTTGTTTAATATTAAGCTGCATGTGTTGATTATATATATTGGAGATTATACCTCTGTCCATTGATTCGTCTGCAACGATTTTCGCCCATTCTGAGGGATGCCTTTTTCCATTCCCGTGTTTTTTAACAAAAAAGGGAAGAAAGGAAAAGAAACAGAACACTAATGTGCGTAAAATATGCCTTTTGAAACGGTCGTTTTGAAATATGGACGTCCTTTGAATTTTTTGGTCGATATGTGACCCCAGGATTTGTTTTCAGGGCAGGTGTCATTTACAGGCCTGCAATGATTTTGAATATCAACTGACCATTAGCGCTGGGATTAAAGTTGCTGTTGTGTGAAACGGCCACAAGGTGGCAGCAATTCACCCTTACCAAATCTGGTTACTAGGGCAAGAGAGCCTCAGTGGAAGTGGTGTTCTAGATTGGAGTTTAGAATGGAATGTGCCAGGAGAAAGCCCCTCACGTTTGTCTCACTACATCTTGTTCGTGTTTTTAATTTATTTATTTTTTATTTTTTATTATAGCAAGTTTGATTACAAAATTTGGCTTGTTGTAGGTGTGGAAGATGTGGTTCTTTTACACATATACAGATGTCTGTTCTTCCTGGGATCCTTTTCCCATGTATGTTATGACAGAATGTTGAGTAGTCCTCTCTTGGTATTCTGTAGGTCTTTGGTGATTATATATGTCACCTGTGTTTGTATATGTCTGTTATCCCCGATATCGTAATGAAACCAATCCTCACACCTTTCCATTGGTGAACCATAAGTTTGTTTAATGAATCTGTGATTGCCCTTCTCCGTGGAAATATCTGCCCTGGTATCCATTTTTAGGTAACACCTATAAGTGATATGATATGTTATTTGTCTTTCACTTTCTGACTTACTACAAGTCACGTGATTACTTCTAGACTCATCTACGGTGCTGCAAATGGCATTGTGTCCTTTTATTCCTTGGCTTCTCTTCTGCCTTAGTGGGGTCCATTTTCAACAATGTGATTCCCTGAGGGTTGTGGGTTAGCTGAGCTGGGCAGCCTTACCCTGCCGGCCCGCCCTCCCCAGGTGTTCCTCGTTGAGATCAATATAAACAGTGCTCCAGGCAGCAATAGCCCCTGAAGCTGTGCCTGACTCCATATTCTCTGCCCCGTCAGCAGTCTCGGGGCTGTGCTGGTGGGAGGGAGTAAGGGGCCACAGCTTTGTGGGTGGCCCGGTGTGAGTGGGGTTCTGCTGGCCTTTCTTCAGGAGTTGCCAGGCTGCCGCCTGTAAAGCAGAGTTTGTGTCACCCATACCTTCCGCTGGAATTTCTCTCCGGACAGAGGTGAGGAAGGAAAAAAGCAGTGGGGGCCGGGACAGGAGGGGTATCTCAGGCAGGGCAATGGAAAGCTTCTGGAAGAGCGCCCGGTGCCAGGACCACCCTGGCTGGCCTGCAGGCAACAAGTTGGCCTGCGTGCTGTCGCTGGTGTGGCTCCACGGTCCTTCCTCTAGGCTTTCAAGCCCTTGTACATATTCAGGTGTTTTACCTGGAAAGGGTGGGAACAGTTCAGCAGCAGCTGGCCTGGGGCTCAGCTCACGTTTACTCACAGATGCCTCGGCACGGTCCCCCAGCTTTGCAATGAGGACGCTCCTTGCGTGGGGGGTGCGTTGCTGGCTGTATGGGAGATGGTTCCCCACCTCTGACCAATTTGAGAATTGTTTACCGCTGGAGCAAGTGCCGTGATAGGGTTTTCCTCTGTATAACTCGTGGGTTCAGTTTTTTTTTTCCTTTATGGTTCAAGTTAGGTTTTATTCCTCTTTTTTGTATTTATTGATATAAGCATGGAAATAATATATTCCTATAAATACATCTGTGTAACGGGAAGAACTTTTTTCTGTTTTATTTTTAAATTTTATTTTTTAAAATTTTAAAATGTAATTTTATTTATTTTTTTATACAGCACGTTATTATTAGTTATGTATTTTATGCATATACATGTATACAGGTCAATCCCAATCTCCCAACTCATCCCACCACCACCACCCCATGGCTTCCCACTCTTGGTGTCCATACGTTTGTTCTCTACCTCTGTGTCTCTATTTCTTCCCTGCAAACCAGTTCATCTGTACCATTTTTTTAGGTTCCACATATATGCATTAATATACAATATTTGTTTTCCTCTTTCTGACTTACTTCATTCTGTATGACAGTCTCTCGATCCATCGATGTCTCTACAAATGACTCAGTTTCATTCATTTTTATGGCCGAGTAATATTCCATTTCATATATGTACCACATCTTTATCCATTCATCTGTCTGTGGGCATTTAGGTTGCTTCCATTACCTGGCTATTGTAAATAGTGCTGCAATGAACATTGTGGTGAATGTGCCTTTTTGATTTACGGGTTTCTCTGGGTATATGCCCAGAAGTGGGATTGCTGGATCAGATGGTAATTCTATTTCTAGTTTTTTTAAGGAAACTCCATACTGTTCTCCATAGTGACTGTATCAATTTACATTCCCACCAATAGTGGAAGAGGGCTCCTTTTGTCCACACCCTCCCCAGAATTGGTTGTTTGTAGAATTTCTGATGATGCCGATTATAACAGGTGTGAGGTGATACCTCATTGTAGTTTTGATTTGCATTTCTCTAATAATTAGTGCTGGTGAGCAGCTTTTCATGTGCGTCTTGGCTATCTCTGTGTCTTCTTTGAAGAAACGTCTCTTTAGATCTTCTGCCCATTTTTGTATTGGGTTGTTTGTTTTTTTAATATTAAGCTGCATGTGTTGTTTATATATATTGGAGATTAAACCTCTGTCCATTGATTCGTCTGCAACGATTTTCGCCCATTCTGAGGGATGCCTTTTTCCATTCCCGTGTTTTTTAACAAAAAAAGGAAAGAAAGGAAAAGAAGCAGAACACTAATGTGCGTAAAATATGCCTTTTGAAACGGTCGTTTTGAAATATGGACGTCCTTTGAATTTTTTGGTCGATATGTGACCCCAGGATTTGTTTTCAGGGCAGGTGTCATTTACAGGCCTGCAATGATTTTGAATATCAACTGACCATTAGCGCTGGGATTAAAGTTGCTGTTGTGTGAAACGGCCACAAGGTGGCAGCAGTTCACCCTTACCAAATCTGGTTACTAGGGCAAGAGAGCCTCACTGGAAGTGGTGTTCTAGATTGGAATTTAGAATGGAATGTGCCAGGAGAAAGCCCCTCACGTTTGTCTCACTACATCTTGTTCGTGTTTTTAATTTAATTTTTTTATTTTTTATTACAGCAAGTTTGATTGCAATGTTTGGCTTGTGGTAGGTGTGGAAGATGTGGTTCTTTTACACATATACAGATGACTGTTCTTCCTGGGATCCTTTTCCCATGTACGTTATGACAGAATGTTGAGTAGTCCTCTCTTGGTATTCTGTAGGTCTTTGGTGATTATATATGTCACCTGTGTTTGTATATGTCTGTTAACCCCGATATCGTAATGAAACCAATCCTCACACCTTTCCATTGGTGAACCATAAGTTTGTTTAATGAATCTGTGATTGCCCTTCTCCGTGGAAATATCTGCCCTGGTATCCATTTTTAGGTAACACCTATAAGTGATATGATATGTTATGTGTCTTTCACTTTCTGACTTGCTACAAGTCACGTGATTACTTCTAGACTCATCTACGGTGCTGCAAATGGCATTGTGTCCTTTTTTTCCTTGACTTCTCTTCTGCTTAGTGGGGTCCATTTTCAACAATGTGATTCCCTGAGGGTTGTGGGTTAGTTGACCTGGGCAGCCTTACCCTGCCGGCCCGCCCTCCCCAGGTGTGCCTCGTTGAGGTCAATATAAACAGTGCTCCAGGCAGCAATAGCCCCTGAAGCTGTGCCTGACTCCATATTCTCTGCCCCGTCAGCAGTCTCGGGGCTGTGCTGGTGGGAGGGAGTGAGGGGCCACAGCTTTGTGGGGGGCCCGGTGTGAGTGGGGTTCTGCTGGCCTTTCTTCAGGAGTTGCCAGGCTGCCGCCTGTAAAGAAGAGGTTGTGTCACCCATACCTTCCGCTGGAATTTCTCTCCGGACAGAGGTGAGGAAGGAAAAAAGCAGTGGGGGCCGGGACAGGAGGGGTATCTCAGGCAGGGCAATGGAAAGCTTCTGGAAGAGTGCCCGGGGCCAGGACCACCCTGGCTGGCCTGCAGGCACCAAGTTGGCCTGCGTGCTGTCACTGGTGTGGCTCCACGGTCCTTCCTCTAGGCTTTCAAGCCCTTGTACATATTCAGGTGTTTTACCTGGAAAGGGTGGGAACAGTTCAGCAGCAGCTGGCCTGGGGCTCAGCTCACGTTTACTCACAGATGCCTCGGCACGGTCCCCCAGCTTTGCAATGAGGACGCTCCTTGCGTGGGGGGTGGGTTGCTGGCTGTATGGGAGATGGTTCCCCACCTCTGACCGATTTCAGAATTGTTTACCACTGGAGCAAGTGCCCTGATAGGGTTTTCCTCTGTATAACTCGTGGGTTCAGTTTTTTTTTTCTTTAATGGTTCAAGTTAGATTTTATTCCTCTTTTATGTATTTATAGATATAAGCATGGAAATAATATATTCCTATAAATACATCTGTGTAACGGGAAGAACTTTTTTCTGTTTTATTTTTAAATTTTATTTTTTAAAATTTTTAAAAGTAATCTTATTTATTTTTTTATACAGCACGTTATTATTATTTATGTATTTTATGCATATATATGTATACAGGTCAATCCCAATCTCCCAACTCATCCCACCACCACCACCCCATGGCTTCCCACTCTTGGTGTCCATACGTTTGTTCTCTACCTCTGTGTCTCTCTTTCTTCCCTGCAAACCAGTTCATCTGTACCATTTTTTTAGGTTCCACATATATGCATTAATATACAATATTTGTTTTCCTCTTTCTGACTTACTTCATTCTGTATGACAGTCTCTCGATCCATCGATGTCTCTACAAATGACTCAGTTTCATTCATTTTTATGGCCGAGTAATATTACATTTCATATATGTACCACATCTTTATCCATTCATCTGTCTGTGGGCATTTAGGTTGCTTCCATTACCTGGCTATTGTAAATAGTGCTGCAATGAACATTGTGGTGAATGTGCCTTTTTGATTTACGGTTTTCTCTGGGTATATGCCCGGGAGTGGGATTGCTGGATCAGATGGTAATTCTATTTCTAGTTTTTTTAAGGAAACTCCATACTGTTCTCCATAGTGACTGTATCAATTTACATTCCCACCAATAGTGGAAGAGGGCTCCTTTTGTCCACACCCTCCCCAGAATTGGTTGTTTGTAGAATTTCTGATGATGCCGATTCTAACCGGTGTGAGGTGATAACTCATTGTAGTTTTGATTTGCATTTCTCTAATAATTAGTGCTGTTGAGCAGCTTTTCATGTGCGTCTTGGCCATCTCTGTGTCTTCTTTGAAGAAACGTCTCTTTAGATCTTCTGCCCATTTTTGTATTGGGTTGTTTGTTTTTTTAATATTAAGCGGCATGAGTTGTTTATATATATTGGAGATTAAACCTCTGTCCATTGATTCGTCTGCAACGATTTTCGCCCATTTTGAGGGATGCCATTTTCCATTCCCGTGTTTTTTAACAAAAAAAGGAAAGAAAGGAAAAGAAGCAGAACACTAATGTGCGTAAAATATGCCTTTTGAAACGGTCGTTTTGAAATATGGACGTCCTTTGAATTTTTTGGTCGATATGTGACCCCAGGATTGTTTTCAGGGCAGGTGTCATTTACAGGCCTGCAATGATTTTGAATATCAACTGACCATTAGCGCTGGGATTAAAGTTGCTGTTGTGTGAAACGGCCACAAGGTGGCAGCAGTTCACCCTTACCAAATCTGGTTACTAGGGCAAGAGAGCCTCACTGGAAGTGGTGTTCTAGATTGGAATTTAGAATGGAATGTGCCAGGAGAAAGCCCCTCACGTTTGTCTCACTACATCTTGTTCGTGTTTTTAATTTATTATTTTTATTTTTTATTACAGCAAGTTTGATTACAATATTTGGCTTGCTGTAGGTGAGGAAGATGTGGTTCTTTTACACATATACAGATGTCTGTTCTTCCTGGGATCCTTTTCCCATGTACGTTATGACAGAATGTTGAGTAGTCCTCTCTTGGTATTCTGTAGGTCTTTGGTGATTATATATGTCACCTGTGTTTGTATATGTCTGTTATCCCCGATATCGTAATGAAACCAATCCTCACACCTTTCCATTGGTGAACCATAAGTTTGTTTAATGAATCTGTGATTGCCCTTCACCGTGGAAATATCTGCCCTGGTATCCATTTTTAGGTAACACCTATAAGTGATATGATATGTTATGTGTCTTTCACTTTCTGACTTACTACAAGTCACGTGATTACTTCTAGACTCATTTACGGTGCTGCAAATGGCATTGTGTCCTTTTTTTCCTTGGCTTTTCTTCTGCCTTAGTGGGGTCTATTTTCAACAATGTGATACCCTGAGGGTTGTGGGTTAGCTGAGCTGGGCAGCCTTACCCTGCCGGCCCGCCCTCCCCAGGTGTGCCTCTTTGAGATCAATATAAACAGCGCTCCAGGCAGCAATAGCCCCTGAAGCTGTGCCTGACTCCATATTCTCTGCCCAATCAGCAGTCTCGGGGCTGTGCTGGTGGGAGGGAGTGAGGGGCCACAGCATTGTCGGTGGCCCGGTGTGAGTGGGGTTCTGCTGGCCTTTCTTCAAGAGTTTCCAGCCTGCCGCCTGTAAAGAAGAGGTTGTGTCACCCATACCTTCCGCTGGAATTTCTCTCCGGACAGAGGTGAGGAAGGAAAAAAGCAGTGGGGGCCGGGACAGGAGGGGTATCTCAGGCAGGGCAATGGAAAGCTTCTGGAAGAGCGCCCGGGGCCAGGACCACCCTGGCTGGCCTGCAGGCACCAAGTTGGCCTGCGTGCTGTCGCTGGTGTGGCTCCACGGTCCTTCCTCTAGGCTTTCAAGCCCTTGTACATATTGAGGTGTTTTACCTGGAAAGGGTGGGAACAGTTCAGCAGCAGCTGGCCTGGGGCTCAGCTCACGTTTACTCACAGATGCCTCGGCACGGTCCCCCAGCTTTGCAATGAGGACGCTCCTTGCGTGGGGGCTGGGTTGCTGGCTGTATGGGAGATGGTTCCCCACCTCTGACCAATTTCAGAATTGTTTACCGCTGGAGCAAGTGCCCTGATAGGGTTTTCCTCTGTATAACTCGTCGGTTCAGGTTTTTTTTTTCTTTTATGGTTCAAGTTAGATTTTATTCCTCTTTTATGTATTTATAGATATAAGCATGGAAATAATTCATTCCTATAAATACATCTGTGTGACGGGAAGAACTTGTTTCTGTTTTATTTTTAAATTTTATTTTTTAAAATTTTGAAATTTAATTTTATTTATTTTTTTATACAGCACGTTATTATTAGTTATGTATTTTATGCATATACATGTATACAGGTCAATCCCAAACTCCCAACTCATCCCACCACCACCACCCCATGGCTTCCCACACTTGGTGTCCATACGTTTCTTCTCTACCTCTGTGTCTCTATTTCTTCCCTGCAAACCAGTTCATCTGTACCATTTTTAGGCTCCACATATATGCATTAATAGACAATATTTGTTTTCCTCTTTCTGACTTACTTCATTCTGTATGACAGTCTCTCGATCCATCGATGTCTCTACAAATGACCCAGTTTCATTCCTTTTTATGGCCGAGTAATATTCCATTTTATATATGTACCACATCTTTATCCATTCATCTGTCTGTGGGCATTTAGGTTGCTTCCATTACCTGGCTATTGTAAATAGTGCTGCAATGAACATTGTGGTGAATGTGCCTTTTTGAAATACGGTTTTCTCTGGGTATATGCCCCGAAGTGGGATTGCTGGATCAGATGGTAATTCTATTTCTAGTTTTTTTTAAGGAAACTCCATACTGTTCTCCATAGTGACTGTATCAATTTACATTCCCACCAATAGTGGAAGAGGGCTCCTTTTGTCCACACCCTCCCCAGAATTGGTTGTTTGTAGATTTTCTGATGATGCCGATTCTAACAGGTGTGAGGTGATACCTCATTGTAGTTTTGATTTGCATTTCTCTAATAATTAGTGCTGTTGAGCAGCTTTTCATGTGCGTCTTGGCCATCTCTGTGTCTCCTTTGAAGAAACGTCTCTTTAGATCTTCTGCCCATTTTTGTATTGGGTTGTTTGTTTTTTTAATATTAACCTGCATGAGCTGTTTATATATATTGGAGATTAAACCTCTGTCCATTGATTCGTCTGCAACGATTTTCGCCCATTCTGAGGGATGCCTTTTTCCATTCCCGTGTTTTTTAACAAAAAATGGAAGAAAGGGAAAGAAGCAGAGCACTAATGTGCGTAAAATATGCCTTTTGAAACGGTCGTTTTGAAATATGGACGTCCTTTGAATTTTTTGGTCGATATGTGACCCCAGGATTTGTTTTCAGGGCAGGTGTCATTTACAGACCTGCAATGATTTTGAATATCAACTGACCATTAGCGTTGGGATTAAAGCTGCTGTTGTGTGAAACGGCCACAAGGTGGCAGCAGTTCACCCTTACCAAATCTGGTTACTAGCGCAAGAGAGCCTCAGTGGAAGTGGTGTTCTAGATTGGAGTTTAGAATGGAATGTGCCAGGAGAAAGCCCCTCACTTTTGTCTCACTACTTCTTGTTCGTGTTTTTAATTTAATTTTTTATTTTTTATTACAGCAAGCTTGATTTCAATGTTTGGCTTGTTGTAGGTGTGGAAGATGTGGTTCTTTTACACATATGCAGATGACTGTTCTTCCTGGGATCCTTTTCCCATGTACGTTATGACAGAATGTTGAGGAGTCCTCTCTTGGTATTCTGTAGGTCTTTGGTGATTATATATGTCACCTGTGTTTGTATATGTCTGTTAACCCCGATATCGTAATGAAACCAATCCTCACACCTTTCCATTGGTGAACCATAAGTTTGTTTAATGAATCTGTGATTGCCCTTCTCCGTGGAAATATCTGCCCTGGTATCCATTTTTAGGTAACACCTATAAGTGATATGATATGTTATGTGTCTTTCACTTTCTGACTTACTACAAGTCACGTGATTACTTCTAGACTCATCTATGGTGCTGCAAATGGCACTGTGTCCTTTTATTCCTTGGCTTCTCTTCTGCCTTAGTGGGGTCCATTTTCAACAATATGATTCCCTGAGGGTTGTGGGTTAGTTGACCTGGGCAGCCTTACCCTGCCGGCCCGCCCTCCCCAGGTGTGCCTCGTTGAGGTCAATATAAACAGTGCTCCAGGCAGCAATAGCCCCTGAAGCTGTGCCTGACTCCATATTCGCTGCCCCGTCAGCAGTCTCGGGGCTGTGCTGGTGGGAGGGAGTGAGGGGCCACAGCTTTGTGGGTGGCCCGGTGTGAGTGGGGTTCTGCTGGCCTTTCTGCAGGAGTTGCCAGGCTGCCGCCTGTAAAGAAGAGGTTTTGTCACCCATACATTCCGCTGGAATTTCTCTCCGGACAGAGGTGAGGAAGGAAAAAAGCAGTGGGGGCCGGGACAGGAGGGGTATCTCAGGCAGGGCAATGGAAAGCTTCTGGAAGAGCGCCCGGGGCCAGGACCACCCTGGCTGGCCTGCAGGCACCAAGTTGGCCTGCGTGCTGTCGCTGGTGTGGCTCCACGGTCCTTCCTCTAGGCTTTCAAGCTCTTGTACATATTGAGGTGTTTTACCTGGAAAGGGTGGGAACAGTTCAGCAGCAGCTGGCCTGGGGCTCAGCTCACGTTTACTCACAGATGCCTCGGCACGGTCCCCCAGCTTTGCAATGAGGACGCTCCTTGCGTGGGGGGTGGTTCGCTGGCTATATGGGAGATAATTCCCCACCACTGACCAATTTCAGAATTGTTTACCGCTGGAGCAAGTGCCCTGATCGGGTTTTCCGGGGTATAACTGGTGGGTTCAGGTTTTTTTTTCTTTTATGGTTCAAGTTAGAATTTATTCCTCTTTTATATATTTATAGATATAAGCATGGAAATAATTCATTCCTATAAATACATCTGTGTGACGGGAAGAAATTGTTTCTGTTTTATTTTTAAATTTTATTTTTTAAAATTTTGAAATTTAATTTTATTTATTTTTTTATACAGCACGTGATTATTAGTTATGTATTTTATGCATATACATGTATACAGGTGAATCCCAAACTCCCAACTCATCCCACCACCACCACCCCATGGCTTCCCACACTTGGTGTCCATACGTTTGTTCTCTACCTCTGTGTCTCTATTTCTTCCCTGCAAACCAGTTCATCTGTACCATTTTTAGGCTCCACATATATGCATTAATATACAATATTTGTTTTCCTCTTTCTGACTTACTTCATTCTGTATGACAGTCTCTCGATCCATCGATGTCTCTACAAATGACCCAGGTTCACTCCTTTTTATGGCCGAGTCATATTCCATTTTATATATGTACCACATCTTTATCCATTCATCTGTCGGTGGGCATTTAGGTTGCTTCCATTACCTGGCTATTGTAAATAGTGCTGCAATGAACATTGTGGTGAATGTGCCTTTTTGAAATACGGTTTACTCTGGGTATATGCCCAGAAGTGGGATTGCTGGATCAGATGGTAATTCTATTTCTAATTTTTTTAAGGAAATTGCATACTGTTCTCCATAGTGACTGTATCAATTTACATTCCCACCAATAGTGGAAGAGGGCCCCTTTTGTCCACACCCTCCCCAGAATTGGTTGTTTGTAGATTTTCTGATGATGCCGATTCTAACAGGTGTGAGGTGATACCTCATTGTAGTTTTGATTTGCATTTATCTTATAATTAGTGCTGTTGAGAAGCTTTTGATGTGCTTCTTGGCCTTCTCTGTGTCTCCTTTCAAGAAACGTCTCTTTAGATCTTCTGCCCATTTTTTGGGTTGTTTGTTTTTTTAATATTAAGCTGCATGAGCTGTATATATATATTGGAGATTAAACCTCTGTCCATTGATTCGTCTGCAACGATTTTTGCCCATTCTGAGGGATGCCTTTTTCCATTCCCGTGTTTTTTAACAAAAAAGAAAGAAAGGAAAAGACGCAGAACACTAATTTGCGTAAAATATGCCTTTTGAAACGGTCGTTTTGAAATATGGACGTCCTTTGAATTTTTTGGTCGATATGTGACCCCAGGATTTGTTTTCAGGGCAGTTGTCATTTACAGGCCTGATATGATTTTGAATAACAACTGACCATTAGTGCAGGGATTAAAGCGGCTGTTGTGTGAAACGGCCACAAGGTGGCAGCAGTTCACCCTTACCCAATCTTGTTACTAGGGCAAGAGAGCCTCAGTGGAAGTGGTGATCTAGATTGGAGTTTAGAATGGAATGTGCCAGGAGAAAGCCCCTCACGTTTGTCTCACTACATCTTGTTCGTGTTTTTAATTTAATTTTTTTATTTTTTATTACAGCAAGTTTGATTACAATGTTTGGCTTGTTGTAGGTGTGGAAGATGTGGTTCTTTTACACATATACAGATGTCTGTTCTTCCTGGGATCCTTTTCCCATGTACGTTATGACAGAATGTTGAGTAGTCCTCTCTTGGTATTCTGTAGGTCTTTGGTGATTATATATGTCACCTGTGTTTGTATATGTCTGTTAACCCATATATCGTAATGAAACCAATCCTCACACCTTTCCATTGGTGAACCATAAGTTTGTTTAATGAATCTGTGATTGCCCTTCTCCGTGGAAATATCTGCCCTGGTATCCATTTTTAGGTAACACCTATAAGTGATATGATATGTTATGTGTCTTTCACTTTCTGACTTACTACAAGTCACGTGATTACTTCTAGACTCATCTACGGTGCTGCAAATGGCATTGTGTCCTTTTTTTCCTTGGCTTCTCTTCTGCCTTAGCGGGGTCCATTTTCAACAATGTGATTCCCTGAGGGTTGTGGATTAGCTGACCTGGGCAGCCTTACCCTGCCGGCCCGCCCTCCACAGGTGTGCCTCATTGAGGTCAATATAAACAGCGCTCCAGGCAGCAATAGCCCCTGAAGCTGTGCCTGACTCCATATTCTCTGCCCCGTCAGCGTTCTCGGGGCTGTGCTGGTGGGAGGGAGTGAGGGGCCACAGCTTTGTGGGTGGCCCGGTGTGAGTGGGGTTCTGCTGGCCTTTCTGCAGGAGTTGACAGGCTGCCGCCTGTAAAGTAGAGGTTGTGTCACCCATACCTTCCGCTGGAATTTCTCTCCGGACAGAGGTGAGGAAGGAAAAAAGCAGTGGGGGCCGGGACAGAAGGGGTATCTCAGGCAGGGCAATGGAAAGCTTCTGGAAGAGCACCCGGTGCCGGGACCACCCTGGCTGGCCTGCAGGCACCAAGTTGTCCTGCGTGCTGTCGCTGGTGTGGCTCCATGGTCCTTCCTCTAGGCTTTCAAGTCCTTGTACATATTCAGGTGTTTTACCTGGAAAGGGTGGGAACAGTTCAGCAGCAGCTGGCCTGGGGCTCAGCTCACGTTTACTCACAGATGCCTCGGCCCGGTCCCCCATGTTTTCAATGAGGACGCTCCTTGCATGGGGGGTGGGTTGCTGGCTGTATGGGAGATGGTTCCCCACCTCTGACCAATTTCAGAATTGTTTACCACTGGAGCAAGTGCCCTGATAGGGTTTTCCTCTGTATAACTTGTCGGTTCAGGTTTTTTTTTTCTTTTATGGTTCAAGTTAGATTTTATTCCTCTTTTATGTATTTATAGATATAAGCATGGAAATAGTTCACTCCTATAAATACATCTGTGTGACGGGAAGAACATTTTTCTGTTTTATTTTTAAATTTTATTTTTTAAAATTTTGAAATTTAATTTTATTTATTTTTTTATACAGCACGTTATTATTAGTTATGTATTTTATGCATATACATGTATACAGGTCAATCCCAAACTCCCAACTCATCCCACCACCACCACCCCATGGCTTCCCACACTTGGTGTCCATACGTTTGTTCTCTACCTCTGTGTCTCTATTTCTTCCCTGCAAACCAGTTCATCTGTACCATTTTTAGGCTCCACATATATGCATTAATATACAATATTTGTTTTCCTCTTTCTGACTTACTTCATTCTGTATGACAGTCTCTCGATCCATCGATGTCTCTACAAATGACCCAGTTTCATTCATTTTCATGGCCGAGTAATATTCCATTTTATATATGTACCACCTCTTTATCCATTCATCTGTCTGTGGGCATTTAGGTTGTTTCCATTACCTGGCTATTGTAAATAGTGCTGCAACGAACCTTGTGGTGAATGTGCCTTTTTGAAATACGGTTTTCTCTGGGTATATGCCCAGAAGTGAGATTGCTGGATCAGATGGTAATTCTATTTCTAATTTTTTTAAGGAAATTGCATACTGTTCTCCATAGTGACTGTATCAATTTACATTCCCACCAATAGTGGAAGAGGGCTCCTTTTGTCCACACCCTCCCCATAATTGGTTGTTTGTAGATTTTTTGATGATGCCGATTCTAAGAGGTGTGAGGTGATACCTCATTGTAGTTTTGATTTGCATTTCTCTAATAATTAGTGCTGTTGAGCAGCTTTTCATGTGCGTCTTGGCCATCTCTGTGTCTCCTTTGAAGAAACGTCTCTTTAGATCTTCTGCCCATTTTTTTGGGTTGTTTGTTTTTTTAATATTAAGCTGCATGAGCTGTTTATATATATTGGAGATTAAACCTCTGTCCATTGATTCGTCTGCAACGATTTTCGCCCATTCTGAGGGATGCCTTTTTCCATTCCCGTGTTTTTTAACAAAAAAGGAAAGAAAGGAAAAGAAGCAGAACACTAATGTGCGTAAAATATGCCTTTTGAAACGGTCGTTTTGAAATATGGACGTCCTTTGAATTTTTTGGTCGATATGTGACCCCAGGATTTGTTTTCAGGGCAGGTGTCATTTACAGGCCTGCAATGATTTTGAATATCAACTGACCATTAGCGTTGGGATTAAAGCTGCTGTTGTGTGAAACGGCCACAAGGTGGCAGCAGTTCACCCTTACCCAATCTGGTTACTAGGGCAAGAGAGCCTCACTGGAAGTGGTGTTCTAGATTGGAGTTTAGAATGGAATGTGCCAGGAGAAAGCCCCTCACGATTGTCTCACTACTTCTTGTTTGTGTTTTTAATTTAATTTTTTTATTTTTTATTACAGCAAGTTTGATTACAATGTTTGGCTTGTTGTAGGTGTGGAAGATGTGGTTCTTTTACACATATACAGAAGACTGCTCTTCCTGGGATCCTTTTCCCATGTACGTTATGACAGAATGTTGAGTAGTCCTCTCTTGGTATTCTGTAGGTCTTTGGTGATTATATATGTCACCTGTGTTTGTATATGTCTGTTAACCCCGATATCGTAATGAAACCAATCCTCACACCTTTCCATTGGTGAACCATAAGTTTGTTTAATGAATCTGTGATTGCCCTTCTCCGTGGAAATATCTGCCCTGGTATCCATTTTTAGGTAACACCTATAAGTGATATGATATGTTATGTGTCTTTCACTTTCTGACTTGCTACAAGTCATGTGATTACTTCTAGACTCATCTACGGTGCTGCAAATGGCATTGTGTCCTTTTTTTCCTTGGCTTCTCTTCTGCCTTAGTGGGGTCCATTTTCAACAATGTGATTCCCTGAGCGTTGTGGGTTAGTTGACCTGGGCAGCCTTACACTGCCGTCCCGCCCTCCCCAGGTGTGCCTCGTTGAGGTCAATATAAACAGTGCTCCAGGCAGCAATAGCCCCTGAAGCTGTGCCTGACTCCATATTCTCTGCCCCGTCAGCAGTCTCGGGGCTGTGCTGGTGGGAGGGAGTGAGGGGCCACAGCTTTGTGGGTGGCCCGGTGTGAGTGGGGTTCTGCTGGCCTTTCTTCAGGAGTTGCCAGGCTGCCGCCTGTAAAGAAGAGGTTGTGTCACCCATACCTTCCGCTGGAATTTCTCTCCGGACAGAGGTGAGGAAGGAAAAAAGCAGTGGGGTCCGGGATAGGAGGGGTATCTCAGGCAGGGCAATGGAAAGCTTCTGGAAGAGCGCCCGGGGCCAGGACCACCCTGGCTGGCCTGCAGGCACCAAGTTGGCCTGCGTGCTGTCGCTGGTGTGGCTCCACGGTCCTTCCTCTAGGCTTTCAAGCCCTTGTACATATTCAGGTGTTTTACCTGGAAAGGGTGGGAACAGTTCAGCAGCAGCTGGCCTGGGGCTCAGCTCACGTTTACTCACAGATGCCTCGGCACGGTCCCCCAGCTTTGCAATGAGGACGCTCCTTGCGTGGGGGGTGGGTTGATGGCTGTATGGGAGATGGTTCCCCACCTCTGACCAATTTCAGAATTGTTTACTGCTGGAGCAAGTGCCCTGATAGGGTTTTCCTCTGTATAACTTGTCGGTTCAGGTTTTTTTTTTCTTTTATGGTTCAAGTTAGATTTTATTCCTCTTTTATGTATTTATAGATATAAGCATGGAAATAATTCATTCCTATAAATACATCTGTGTGACGGGAAGAAATTTTTTCTGTTTTATTTTTAAATTTTATTTTTTTAAATTTTGAAATTTAATTTTATTTATTTTTTTATACAGCACGTTATTATTAGTTATGTATTTTATGCATATACATGTATACAGGTCAATCCCAAACTCCCAAATCATCACACCACCACCACCCCATGGCTTCCCACACTTGGTGTCCATACGTTTGTTCTCTACCTCTGTGTCTCTATTTCTTCCCTGCAAACCAGTTCATCTGTACCATTTTTAGGCTCCACATATATGCATTAATATACAATATTTGTTTTCCTCTTTCTGACTTACTTCATTCTGTATGACAGTCTCTCGATCCATCGATGTCTCTACAAATGACCCAGTTTCATTCCTTTTTATGGCCGAGTAATATTCCATTTTATATATGTACCACCTCTTTATCCATTCATCTGTCTGTGGGCATTTAGGTTGCTTCCATTACCTGACTATTGTAAATAGTGCTGAAACGAACATTGTGGTGAATGTGCCTTTTTGTAATACGGTTTTCTCTGGGTATATGCCCAGAAGTGGGATTGCTGGATCAGATGGTAATTCTATTTCTAATTTTTTTAAGGAAAGTCCATACTGTTCCCCATAGTGACTGTATCAATTTACATTCCCACCAATAGTGGAAGAGGGCTCCTTTTGTCCACACCCTCCCCAGAATTGGTTGTTTGTAGATTTTCTGATGATGCCGATTCTAACAGGTGTGAGGTGATACCTCATTGTAGTTTTGATTTGCATTTCTCTAATAATTAGTGCTGTTGAGCAGCTTTTCATGTGTATCTTGGCCATCTCTGTGTCTCCTTTGAAGAAACGTCTCTTTAGATCTTCTGCCCATTTTTTTTTGTGTTGTTTGTTTTTTTAATATTAAGCTGCATGAGCTGTTTATATATATTGGAGATTAAACCTCTGTCCATTGATACGTCTGCAACGATTTTCGCCCATTCTGAGGGATGCCTTTTTCCATTCCCGTGTTTTTTAACAAAAAAGGGAAGAAAGGAAAAGAAGCAGAACACTAATGTGCGTAAAATATGCCTTTTGAAATGGTCATTTTGAAATATGGACGTCCTTTGAATTTTTTGGTCGATATGTGACCCCAGGATTTGTTTTCAGGGCAGGTGTCATTTACAGGACTGCAATGATTTTGAATATCAACTGACCATTAGCGTTGGGATTAAAGCTGCTGTTGTGTGAAACGGCCACAAGGTGGCAGCAGTTCTCCCTTACCAAATCTGGTTACTAGGGCAAGAGAGCCTCAGTGGAAGTGGTGTTCTAGATTGGAGTTTAGAATGGAATGTGCCAGGAGAAAGACCCTCACGTTTGTCTCACTAATTCTTGTTCGTGTTTTTAATTTAATTTTTTATTTTTTATTACAGCAAGTTTGATTACAATGTTTGGCTTGTTGTAGGTGTGGAAGATGTGGTTCTTTTACACATATACAGAAGACTGTTCTTCCTGGGATCCTTTTCCCATGTACGTTATGACAGAAAGTTGAGTAGTCCTCTCTTGGTATTCTGTAGGTCTTTGGTGATTATATATGTCACCTGTGTTTGTATATGTCTGTTAACCCCGATATCGTAATGAAACCAATCCTCACACCTTTCCATTGGTGAACCATAAGTTTGTTTAATGAATCTGTGATTGCCCTTCTCCGTGGAAATATCTGCTCTGGTATCCATTTTTAGGTAACACCTATAAGTGATATGATATGTTATGTGTCTTTCACTTTCTGACTTGCTACAAGTCACGTGATTTCTTCTAGACTCATCTACGGTGCTGCAAATGGCATTGTGTCCGTTTTTTCCTTGGCTTCTCTTCTGCCTTAGTGGGGTCCATTTTCAACAATGTGATTCCCTGAGGGTTGTGGGTTAGTTGACCTGGGCAGCCTTACCCTGCCGGCCCGCCCTCCCCAGGTGTGCCTCGTTGTGGTCAATATAAACAGTGCTCCAGGCAGCAATAGCCCCTGAAGCTGTGCCTGACTCCATATTCTCTGCCCCGTCAGCAGTCTCGGGGCTCTGCTGGTGGGAGGGAGTGAGGGGCCACAGCATTGTGGGTGGCCCGGTGTGAGTGGGGTTCTGCTGGCCTTTCTTCAGGAGTTTCCAGGCTGCCGCCTGTAAAGAAGAGGTTGTGTCACCCATACCTTCCGCTGGAATTTCTCTCCGGACAGAGGTGAGGAAAGAAAAAAGCAGTGGGGGCCGGGACAGGAGGGGTATCTCAGGCAGGGCAATGGAAAGCTTCTGGAAGAGTGCCCGGGGCCAGGACCACCCTGGCTGGCCTGCAGGCACCAAGTTGGCCTGCGTGCTGTCGCTGGTGTGGCTCCACGGCCCTTCCTCTAGGCTTTCAAGCCCTTGTACATATTCAGGTGTTTTACCTGGAAAGGGTGGGAACAGTTCAGCAGCAGCTGGCCTGGGGCTTAGCTCACGTTTACTCACAGATGCCTCGGCACGGTCCCCCAGCTTTGCAATGAGGACGCTCCTTGCGTGGGGGGTGGGTTGCTGGCTGTATGAGAGATGGTTCCCCACCTCTGACCAATTTCAGAATTGTTTACTGCTGGAGCAAGTGCCCTGATAGGGTTTTCCTCTGTATAACTCGTCGGTTCAGGTTTTTTTTTTTTCCTTTTATGGTTCAAGTTAGATTTTATTCCTCTTTTATGTATTTATAGATATAAGCATGGAAATAATTCATTCCTATAAATACATCTGTGTGACGGGAAGAACTTTTTTCTGTTTTATTTTTAAATTTTATTTTTTAAAATTTTGAAATTTAATTTTATTTATTTTTTTATACAGCACGTTATTATTAGTTATGTATTTTATGCATATACATGTATACAGGTCAATCCCAAACTCCCAACTCATCCCACCACCACCACCCCATGGCTTCCCACACTTGGTGTCCATACGTTTGTTCTCTACCTCTGTGTCTCTATTTCTTCCCTACAAACCAGTTCATCTGTACCATTTTTAGGCTCCACATATATGCATTAATATACAATATTTGTTTTCCTCTTTCTGACTTACTTCATTCTGTATGACAGTCTCTCGATCCATCGATGTCTCTACAAATGACCCAGTTTCATTCCTTTTTATGGCCGAGTAATATTCCATTTTATATATGTACCACATCTTTATCCATTCATCTGTCTGTGGGCATTTAGGTTGCTTCCATTACCTGACTATTGTAAATAGTGCTGCAACGAACATTGTGGTGAATGTGCCTTTTTGTAATACGGTTTTCTCTGGGTATATGCCCAGAAGTGGGATTGCTGGATCAGATGGTAATTCTATTTCTAATTTTTTTAAGGAAAGTCCATACTGTTCTCCATAGTGACTGTATCAATTTACATTCCCACCAATAGTGGAAGAGGGCTCCTTTTGTCCACACCCTCCCCAGAATTGGTTGTTTGTAGATTTTCTGATGATGCCGATTCTAACAGGTGTGAGGTGATACCTCATTGTAGTTTTGATTTGCATTTCTCTAATAATTAGTGCTGTTGAGCAGCTTTTCATGTGCGTCTTGGCCATCTCTGTGTCTCCTTTGAAGAAACGTCTCTTTAGATCTTCTGCCCATTTTTTTGTGTTGTTTGTTTTTTTAATATTAAGCTGGATGAGCTGTTTATATATATTGGAGATTAAACCTCTGTCCATTGATTCGTCTGCAACGATTTTCGCCCATTCTGAGGGATGCCTTTTTCCATTCCCGTGTTTTTTAACAAAAAAGGGAAGAAAGGAAAAGAAGCAGAACACTAATGTGCGTAAAATATGCCTTTTGAAATGGTCATTTTGAAATATGGACGTCCTTTGAATTTATTGGTCGATATGTGACCCCAGGATTTGTTTTCAGGGCAGGTGTCATTTACAGGCCTGCAATGATTTTGAATATCAACTGACCATTAGAGTTGGGATTAAAGCTGCTGTTGTGTGAAACGGCCACAAGGTGGCAGCAGTTCTCCCTTACCAAATCTGGTTATTAGGGCAAGAGAGCCTCAGTGGAAGTGGTGTTCTAGATTGGAATTTAGAATGGAATGTGCCAAGAGAAAGGCCCTCACGTTTGTCTCACTACTTCTTGTTCGTGTTTTTAATTTAATTTTTTATTTTTTATTACAGCAAGTTTGATTACAATGTTTGGCTTGTTGTAGGTGTGGAAGATGTGGTTCTTTTACACATATACAGAAGACTGTTCTTCCTGGGATCCTTTTCCCATGTACGTTATGACAGAATGTTGAGTAGTCCTCTCTTGGTATTCTGTAGGTTTTTGGTGATTATATATGTCACCTGTGTTTGTATATGTCTGTTAACCCCGATATCGTAATGAAACCAATCCTCACACCTTTACATTGGTGAACCATAAGTATGTTTAATGAATCTGTGACTGCCCTTCTCCGTGGAAATATCTGCCCTGGTATCCCTTTTTAGGTAATACCTATAAGTGATATGATATGTTATGTGTCTTTCACTTTCTGACTTACTACAAGTCACGTGATTACTTCTAGACTCATCTACGGTGCTGCAAATGGCATTGTGTCCTTTTATTCCTTGGCTTCTCTTCTGCCTTAGTGGGGTCCATTTTCAACAATGTGATTCCCTGAGGGTTGTGGGTTAGCTGACCTGGGCAGCCTTACCCTGCCGGCCCGCCCTCCCCAGGTGTGCCTCGTTGAGATCAATATAAACAGCGCTCCAGGCAGCAATAGCCCCTGCAGCTGTGCCTGACTCCATATTCTCTGCCCCGTCAGCAGTCTCGGGGCTGTGCTGGTGGGAGGGAGTGAGGGGCCACAGCTTTGTGGGTGGCCCGGTGTGAGTGGGGTTCTGCTGGCCTTTCTGCAGGAGTTGCCAGGCTGCCGCCTGTAATGAAGAGGTTGTGTCACCCATACCTTCCGCTGGAATTTCTCTCCGGACAGAGGTGAGGAAGGAAAAAAGCAGTGGGGGCCGGGACAGGAGGGGTATCTCAGGCAGGGCAATGGAAAGCTTCTGGAAGAGTGCCCGGGGCCAGGACCACCCTGGCTGGCCTGCAGGCACCACGTTGGCCTGCGTGCTGTCGCTGGTGTGGCTCCACGGTCCTTCCTCTAGGCTTTCAAGCCCTTGTACATATTCAGGTGTTTTACCTGGAAAGGGTGGGAACAGTTCAGCAGCAGCTGGCCTGGTGCTCAGCTCACGTTTACTCACAGATGCTTCGGCACGGTCCCCCAGCTTTGCAATGAGGACGCTCCTTGCGTGGGGGGTGGGTTGCTGGGTGTATGGGAGATGGTTCCCCACCTCTGACCAATTTCAGAATTGTTTACCGCTGGAGCAAGTGCCGTGATAGTGTATTCCTCTGTATAGCTCGTCGGTTAAGTTTTTTTTTTTCTTTTATGGTTCAAGTTAAATTTTATTCCTCTTTTATGTATTTATAGATATAAGCATGGAAATAATTCATTCCTATAAATACATCTGTGTGACGGGAAGAAATTTTTTCTGTTTTATTTTTAAATGTTATTTTTTAAAATTTTAAAATGTAATTTTATTTATTTATTTATACAGCACGTTATTATTAGTTATGTATTTTATGCATATACATGTATACAGGTCAATCCCAATCTCCCAACTCATCCCACCACCACCACCCCATAGCTTCCCAATCTTTGTGTCCATACCTTTGTTCTCTACCTCTGTGTCTCTATTTCTTCCCTGCAAACCAGTTCATCTGTACCATTTTTTTAGGTTCCACATATATGCATTAATATACAATATTTGTTTTCCTCTTTCTGACTTACTTCATTCTGTATGACAGTCTCTCGATCCATCGATGTCTCTACAAATGACCCAGTTTCATTCCTTTTTATGGCCGAGTAATATTCCATTTCATATATGTACCACATCTTTATCCATTCATCTGTCTGTGGGTATTTAGGTTGCTTCCATTACCTGGCTATTGTAAATAGTGCTGCAATGAACATTGTGGTGAATGTGCCTTTTTGATTTACGGTTTTCTCTGGGTATATGCCCAGAAGTGGGATTGCTGGATCAGATGGTAATTCTATTTCTAGTTTCTTTAAGGAAACTCCATACTGTTCTCCATAGTGACTGTATCAATTTACATTCCCACCAATAGTGGAAGAGGGCTCCTTTTGTCCACACCCTCCCCAGAATTGGTTGTTTGTAGAATTTCTGATGATGCCGATTCTAACAGGTGTGAGGTGATACCTCATTGTAGTTTTGATTTGCATTTCTCTAATAATTAGTGCTGTGGAGCAGCTTTTCATGAGCGTCTTGGCCATCTCTGTGTCTTCTTTGAAGAAACGTCTCTTTAGATCTTCTGCCCATTTTTGTATTGGGTTGTTTGTTTTTTTAATATTAAGCTGCATGTGTTGTTTATATATATTGGAGATTAAACCTCTGTCCATTGATTCGTCTGCAACGATTTTCGCCCATTCTGAGGGGTGCCTTTTTCCATTCCCGTGTTTTTTAACAAAAAAAGGAAAGAAAGGAAAAGAAGCAGAACACTAATGTGCATAAAATATGCCTTTTGAAATGGTCGTTTTGAAATATGGACGTCCTTTGAATTTTTTGGTCGATATGTGACCCCAGGATTTGTTTTCAGGGCAGGTGTCATTTACAGGCCTGCAATGATTTTGAATATCAACTGACCATTAGCGCTGGGATTAAATTTGCTGTTGTGTGAAACGGCCACAAGGTGGCAGCAGTTCACCCTTACCAAATCTGGTTACTAGGGCAAGAGAGCCTCACTGGAAGTGGTGTTCTAGATTGGAATTTAGAATGGAATGTGCCAGGAGAAAGCCCCTCACGTTTGTCTCACTACATCTTGTTCGTGTTTTTAATTTATTTTTTTTTATTTTTTATTACAGCAAGTTTGATTACAATATTTGGCTTGTTGTAGGTGTGGAAGATGTGGTTCTTTTACACATATACAGATGTCTGTTCTTCCTGGGATCCTTTTCCCATGTACGTTATGACAGAATGTTGAGTAGTCCTCTCTTGGTATTCTGTAGGTCTTTGGTGATTATATATGTCACCTGTGTTTGTATATGTCTGTTATCCCCGATATCGTAATGAAACCAATCCTCACACCTTTCCATTGGTGAACCATAAGATTGTTTAATGAATCTGTGATAGCCCTTCTCCGTGGAAATATCTGCCCTGGTATCCATTTTTAGGTAACACCTATAAGTGATATGATATGTTATGTGTCTTTCACTTTCTGACTTACTACAAGTCACGTGATTACTTCTAGACTCATCTACGGTGCTGCAAATGGCATTGTGTCCTTTTATTCCTTGGCTTCTCCTCTGCCTTAGTGGGGTCCATTTTCAACAATGTGATTCCCTGAGGGTTGTGGGTTAGTTGACCTGGGCAGCCTTACCCTGCCGGCCCGCCCTCCCCAGGTGTGCCTCGTTGAGATCAATATAAACAGCGCTCCAGGCAGCAATAGCCCCTGAAGCTGTGCCTGACTCCATATTCTCTGCCCAATCAGCAGTCTCGGGGCTGTGCTGGTGGGAGGGAGTGAGGGGCCACAGCATTGTGTGTGGCCCGGTGTGAGTGGGGTTCTGCTGGCCTTTCTTCAGGAGTTGCCAGGCTGCCGCCTGTAAAGAAGAGGTTGTGTCACCCATACCTTCCGCTGGAATTTCTCTCCGGACAGAGGTGAGGAAGGAAAAAAGCAGTGGGGGCCGGGACAGGAGGGGTATCTCAGGCAGGGCAATGGAAAGCTTCTGGAAGAGCGCCCGGGGCCAGGACCACCCTGGCTGGCCTGCAGGCACCAAGTTGGCCTGCGTGCTGTCGCTTGTATGGCTCCACGGTCCTTCCTCTAGGCTTTCAAGCCCTTGTACATATTGAGGTGTTTTACCTGGAAAGGGTGGGAACAGTTCAGCAGCAGCTGGCCTGGGGCTCAGCTCACGTTTACTCACAGATGCCTCGGCACGGTCCCCCAGCTTTGCAATGAGGACGCTCCTTGCGTGGGGGGTGGGTTGCTGGCTGTATGGGAGATGGTTCCCCACCTCTGACCAATTTCAGAATTGTTTACTGCTGGAGCAAGTGCCCTGATAGGGTTTTCCTCTGTATAACTCGTCGGTTCAGGTTTTTTTTTTTTCCTTTTATGGTTCAAGTTAGATTTTATTCCTCTTTTATGTATTTATAGATATAAGCATGGAAATAATTCATTCCTATAAATACATCTGTGTGACGGGAAGAACTTTTTTCTGTTTTATTTTTAAATTTTATTTTTTAAAATTTTGAAATTTAATTTTATTTATTTTTTTATACAGCACGTTATTATTAGTTATGTATTTTATGCATATACATGTATACAGGTCAATCCCAAACTCCCAACTCATCCCACCACCACCACCCCATGGCTTCCCACACTTGGTGTCCATACGTTTGTTCTCTACCTCTGTGTCTCTATTTCTTCCCTGCAAACCAGTTCATCTGTACCATTTTTAGGCTCCACATATATGCATTAATATACAATATTTGTTTTCCTCTTTCTGACTTACTTCATTCTGTATGACAGTCTCTCGATCCATCGATGTCTCTACAAATGACCCAGTTTCATTCCTTTTTATGGCCGAGTAATATTCCATTTTATATATGTACCACATCTTTATCCATTCATCTGTCTGTGGGCATTTAGGTTGCTTCCATTACCTGACTATTGTAAATAGTGCTGCAACGAACATTGTGGTGAATGTGCCTTTTTGTAATACGGTTTTCTCTGGGTATATGCCCAGAAGTGGGATTGCTGGATCAGATGGTAATTCTATTTCTAATTTTTTTAAGGAAAGTCCATACTGTTCTCCATAGTGACTGTATCAATTTACATTTCCACCAATAGTGGAAGAGGGCTCCTTTTGTCCACACCCTCCCCAGAATTGGTTGTTTGTAGATTTTCTGATGATGCCGATTCTAACAGGTGTGAGGTGATACCTCATTGTAGTTTTGATTTCCATTTCTCTAATAATTAGTGCTGTTGAGCAGCTTTTCATGTGCGTCTTGGCCATCTCTGTGTCTCCTTTGAAGAAACGTCTCTTTAGATCTTCTGCCCATTTTTTTTGGGTTGTTTGTTTTTTTTAATATTAAGCTGCATGAGCTGTTTATATATATTGGAGATTAAACCTCTGTCCATTGATTCGTCTGCAACGATTTTCGCCCATTCTGAGGGATGCCTTTTTCCATTCCCGTGTTTTTTAACAAAAAAGGGAAGAAAGGAAAAGAAGCAGAACACTAATGTGCGTAAAATATGCCTTTTGAAATGGTCATTTTGAAATATGGACGTCCTTTGAATTTATTGGTCGATATGTGACCCCAGGATTTGTTTTCAGGGCAGGTGTCATTTACAGGCCTGCAATGATTTTGAATATCAACTGACCATTAGCGTTGGGATTAAAGCTGCTGTTGTGTGAAACGGCCACAAGGTGGCAGCAGTTCTCCCTTACCAAATCTGGTTATTAGGGCAAGAGAGCCTCAGTGGAAGTGGTGTTCTAGATTGGAGTTTAGAATGGAATGTGCCAAGAGAAAGGCCCTCACGTTTGTCTCACTACTTCTTGTTCGTGTTTTTAATTTAATTTTTTATTTTTTATTACAGCAAGTTTGATTACAATGTTTGGCTTGTTGTAGGTGTGGAAGATGTGGTTCTTTTACACATATACAGAAGACTGTTCTTCCTGGGATCCTTTTCCCATGTACGTTATGACAGAATGTTGAGTAGTCCTCTCTTGGTATTCTGTAGGTTTTTGGTGATTATATATGTCACCTGTGTTTGTATATGTCTGTTAACCCCGATATCGTAATGAAACCAATCCTCACACCTTTCCATTGGTGAACCATAAGTTTGTTTAATGAATCTGTGACTGCCCTTCTCCGTGGAAATATCTGCCCTGGTATCCCTTTTTAGGTAATACCTATAAGTGATATGATATGTTATGTGTCTTTAACTTTCTGACTTACTACAAGTCACGTGATTACTTCTAGACTCATCTACGGTGCTGCAAATGGCATTGTGTCCTTTTATTCCTTGGCTTCTCTTCTGCCTTAGTGGGGTCCATTTTCAACAATGTGATTCCCTGAGGGTTGTGGGTTAGCTGACCTGGGCAGCCTTACCCTGCCGGTCCGCCCTCCCCAGGTGTGCCTCGTTGAGATCAATATAAACAGCGCTCCAGGCCGCAATAGCCCCTGCAGCTGTGCCTGACTCCATATTCTCTGCCCCGTCAGCAGTCTCGGGGCTGTGCTGGTGGGAGGGAGTGAGGGGCCACAGCTTTGTGGGTGGCCCGGTGTGAGTGGGGTTCTGCTGGCCTTTCTTCAGGAGTTGCCAGGCTGCCGCCTGTAATGAAGAGGTTGTGTCACCCATACCTTCCGCTGGAATTTCTCTCCGGACAGAGGTGAGGAAGGATAAAAGCAGTGGGGGCCGGGACAGGAGGGGTATCTCAGGCAGGGCAATGGAAAGCTTCTGGAAGAGCGCCCGGGGCCAGGACCACCCTGGCTGGCCTGCAGGCACCAAGTTGGCCTGCGTGCTGTCGCTTGTATGGCTCCACGGTCCTTCCCCTAGGCTTTCAAGCCCTTGTACATATAGAGGTGTTTTACCTGGAAAGGGTGGGAACAGTTCAGCAGCAGCTGGCCTGGTGCTCAGCTCACGTTTACTCACAGATGCCTCGGCACGGTCCCCCAGCTTTGCAATGAAGACGCTCCTTGCGTGGGGGGTGGGTTGCTGGCTGTATGGGAGATGGTTCCCCACCTCTGACCAATTTCAGAATTGTTTACCGCTGGAGCAAGTGCCGTGATAGTGTATTCCTCTGTATAACTCGTCGGTTAAGTTTTTTTTTTTCTTTTATGGTTCAAGTTAGATTTTATTCCTCTTTTATGTATTTATAGATATAAGCATGGAAATAATTCATTCCTATAAATACATCTGTGTGACGGGAAGAACTTTTTTCTGTTTTATTTTTAAATTTTATTTTTTTAAATTTTAAAATGTAATTTTATTTATTCATTTATACAGCACGTTATTATTAGTTATGTATTTTATGCATATACATGTATACAGGTCAATCCCAATCTCCCAACTCATCCCACCACCACCACCCCATAGCTTCCCAATCTTGGTGTCCATACCTTTGTTCTCTACCTCTGTGTCTCTATTTCTTCCCTGCAAACCAGTTCATCTGTACCATTTTTTTAGGTTCCACATATATGCATTAATATACAATATTTGTTTTCCTCTTTCTGACTTACTTCATTCTGTATGACAGTCTCTCGATCCATCGATGTCTCTACAAATGACCCAGTTTCATTCCTTTTTATGGCCGAGTAATATTCCATTTCATATATGTACCACATGTTTATCCATTCATCTGTCTCTGGGTATTTAGGTTGCTTCCATTACCTGGCTATTGTAAATAGTGCTGCAACGAACATTGTGGTGAATGTGCCTTTTTGTAATACGGTTTTCTCTGGGTATATGCCCAGAAGTGGGATTGCTGGATCAGATGGTAATTCTATTTCTAGTTTCTTTAAGGAAACTCCATACTGTTCTCCATAGTGACTGTATCAATTTACATTCCCACCAATAGTGGAAGAGGGCTCCTTTTGTCCACACCCTCCCCAGAATTGGTTGTTTGTAGAATTTCTGATGATGCCGATTCTAACAGGTGTGAGGTGATACCTCATTGTAGTTTTGATTTGCATTTCTCTAATAATTAGTGCTGTTGAGCAGCTTTTCATGTGCGTCTTGGCCATGTCTGTGTCTTCTTTGAAGAAACGTCTCTTTAGATCTTCTGCCCATTTTTGTATTGGGTTGTTTGTTTTTTTAATATTAAGCTGCATGTGTTGTTTATATATATTGGAGATTAAACCTCTGTTCATTGATTCGGCTGCAACGATTTTCGCCCATTCTGAGGGGTGCCATTTTCCATTCCCGTGTTTTTTAACAAAAAAAGGAAAGAAAGGAAAAGAAGCAGAACACTAATGTGCAAAAAATATGCCTTTTGAAACGGTCGTTTTGAAATATGGACGTCCTTTGAATTTTTTGGTCGATATGTGACCCCAGGATTTGTTTTCAGGGCAGGTGTCATTTACAGGCCTGCAATGATTTTGAATATCAACTGACCATTAGCGCTGGGATTAAAGTTGCTGTTGTGTGAAACGGCCACAAGGTGGCAGCAGTTCACCCTTACCAAATCTGGTTACTAGGGCAAGAGAGCCTCTCTGGAAGTGGTGTTCTAGATTGGAATTTAGAATGGAATGTGCCAGGAGAAAGCCCCTCACGTTTGTCTCACTACATCTTGTTCGTGTTTTTAATTTATTTTTTTTTATTTTTTATTACAGCAAGTTTGATTACAATATTTGGCTTGTTGTAGGTGTGGAAGATGTGGTTCTTTTACACATATACTGATGTCTGTTCTTCCTGGGATCCTTTTCCCATGTACGTTTTGACAGAATGTTGAGTAGTCCTCTCTTGGTATTCTGTAGGTCTTTGGTGATTATATATGTCACCTGTGTTTGTATATGTCTGTTATCCCCGATATCGTAATGAAACCAATCCTCACACCTTTCCATTGGTGAACCATAAGATTGTTTAATGAATCTGTGATAGCCCTTCTCCGTGGAAATATCTGCCCTGGTATCCATTTTTAGGTAACACCTATAAGTGATATGATATGTTATGTGTCTTTCACTTTCTGACTTACTACAAGTCACGTGATTACTTCTAGACTCATCTACGGTGCTGCAAATGGCATTGTGTCCTTTTATTCCTTGGCTTCTCTTCTGCCTTAGTGGGGTCCATTTTCAACAATGTGATTCCCTGAGGGTTGTGGGTTAGTTGACCTGGGCAGCCTTACCCTGCCGGCCCGCCCTCCCCAGGTGTGCCTCGTTGAGATCAATTTAAACAGCACTCCAGGCAGCAATAGCCCCTGAAGCTGTGCCTGACTCCATATTCTCTGCCCAATCAGCAGTCTCGGGGCTGTGCTGGTGGGAGGGAGGGAGGGGCCACAGCATTGTGGGTGGCCCGGTGTGAGTGGGGTTCTGCTGGCCTTTCTTCAGGAGTTGCCAGGCTGCCGCCTGTAAAGAAGAGGTTGTGTCACCCATACCTTCCGCTGGAATTTCTCTCCGGACAGAGGTGAGGAAGGAAAAAAGCAGTGGGGGCCGGGACAGGAGGGGTATCTCAGGCAGGGCAATGGAAAGCTTCTGGAAGAGCGCCCGGGGCCAGGACCACCCTGGCTGGCCTGCAGGCACCAAGTTGGCCTGCGTGCTGTCACTTGTATGGCTCCACGGTCCTTCCTCTAGGCTTTCAAGCCCTTGTACATATTGAGGTGTTTTACCTGGAAAGGGTGGGAACAGTTCAGCAGCAGCTGGCCTGGGGCTCAGCTCACGTTTACTCACAGATGCCTCGGCACGGTCCCCCAGCTTTGCAATGAGGACGCTCCTTGCGTGGGGGGTGGGTTGCTGGCTGTATGGGAGATTGTTCCCCACCTCTGACCAATTTCAGAATTGTTTACTGCTGGAGCAAGTGCCCTGATAGGGTTTTCCTCTGTATAACTCGTCGGTTCAGGTTTTTTTTTTTCCTTTTATGGTTCAAGTTAGATTTTATTCCTCTTTTATGTATTTATAGATATAAGCATGGAAATAATTCATTCCTATAAATACATCTGTGTGACGGGAAGAACTTTTTTCTGTTTTATTTTTAAATTTTATTTTTTAAAATTTTGAAATTTAATTTTATTTATTTTTTTATACAGCACGTTATTATTAGTTATGTATTTTATGCATATACATGTATACAGGTCAATCGCAAACTCCCAACTCATCCCACCACCACCACCCCATAGCTTCCCAATCTTGGTGTCCATACGTTTGTTCTCTACCTCTGTGTCTCTATTTCTTCCCTGCAAACCAGTTCATCTGTACCATTTTTAGGCTCCACATATATGCATTAATATACAATATTTGTTTTCCTCTTTCTGACTTACTTCATTCTGTATGACAGTCTCTCGATCCATCGATGTCTCTACAAATGACCCAGTTTCATTCCTTTTTATGGCCGAGTAATATTCCATTTTATATATGTACCACATCTTTATCCATTCATCTGTCTGTGGGCATTTAGGTTGCTTCCATTACCTGACTATTGTAAATAGTGCTGCAACGAACATTGTGGTGAATGTGCCTTTTTGTAATACGGTTTTCTCTGGGTATATGCCCAGAAGTGGGATTGCTGGATCAGATGGTAATTCTATTTCTAATTTTTTTAAGGAAAGTCCATACTGTTCTCCATAGTGACTGTATCAATTTACATTTCCACCAATAGTGGAAGAGGGCTCCTTTTGTCCACACCCTCCCCAGAATTGGTTGTTTGTAGATTTTCTGATGATGCCGATTCTAACAGGTGTGAGGTGATACCTCATTGTAGTTTTGATTTCCATTTCTCTAATAATTAGTGCTGTTGAGCAGCTTTTCATGTGCGTCTTGGCCATCTCTGTGTCTCCTTTGAAGAAACGTCTCTTTAGATCTTCTGCCCATTTTTTTGGGTTGTTTGTTTTTTTAATATTAAGCTGCATGAGCTGTTTATATATATTGGAGATTAAACCTCTGTCCATTGATTCGTCTGCAACGATTTTCGCCCATTCTGAGGGATGCCTTTTTCCATTCCCGTGTTTTTTAACAAAAAAGGGAAGAAAGGAAAAGAAGCAGAACACTAATGTGCGTAAAATATGCCTTTTGAAATGGTCATTTTGAAATATGGACGTCCTTTGAATTTTTTGGTCGATATGTGACCCCAGGATTTGTTTTCAGGGCAGGTGTCATTTACAGGCCTGCAATGATTTTGAATATCAACTGACCATTAGAGTTGGGATTAAAGCTGCTGTTGTGTGAAACGGCCACAAGGTGGAAGCAGTTCTCCCTTACCAAATCTGGTTATTAGGGCAAGAGAGCCTCAGTGGAAGTGGTGTTCTAGATTGGAGTTTAGAATGGAATGTGCCAAGAGAAAGGCCCTCACGTTTGTCTCACTACTTCTTGTTCGTGTTTTTAATTTAATTTTTTATTTTTTATTACAGCAAGTTTGATTACAATGTTTGGCTTGTTGTAGGTGTGGAAGATGTGGTTCTTTTACACATATACAGAAGACTGTTCTTCCTGGGATCCTTTTCCCATGTACGTTATGACAGAATGTTGAGTAGTCCTCTCTTGGTATTCTGTAGGTTTTTGGTGATTATATATGTCACCTGTGTTTGTATATGTCTGTTAACCCCGATATCGTAATGAAACCAATCCTCACACCTTTCCATTGGTGAACCATAAGTTTGTTTAATGAATCTGTGACTGCCCTTCTCCGTGGAAATATCTGCCCTGGTATCCCTTTTTAGGTAATACCTATAAGTGATATGATATGTTATGTGTCTTTCACTTTCTGACTTACTACAAGTCACGTGATTACTTCTAGACTCATCTACGGTGCTGCAAATGGCATTGTGTCCTTTTATTCCTTGGCTTCTCTTCTGCCTTAGTGGGGTCCATTTTCAACAATGTGATTCCCTGAGGGTTGTGGGTTAGCTGACCTGGGCAGCCTTACCCTGCCGGCCCGACCTCCCCAGGTGTGCTTCGTTGAGATCAATATAAACAGCGCTCCAGGCCGCAATAGCCCCTGCAGCTGTGCCTGACTCCATATTCTCTGCCCCGTCAGCAGTCTCGGGGCTGTGCTGGTGGGAGGGAGTGAGGGGCCACAGCTTTGTGGGTGGCCCGGTGTGAGTGGGGTTCTGCTGGCCTTTCTGCAGGAGATGCCAGGCTGCCGCCTGTAAAGAAGAGGATGTGTCACCCATACCTTCTGCTGGAATTTCTCTCCGGACAGAGGTGAGGAAGGAAAAAAGCAGTGGGGGCCGGGACAGGAGGGGTATCTCAGGCAGGGCAATGGAAAGCTTCTGGAAGAGCGCCCGGGGCCAGGACCACCCTGGCTGGCCTGCAGGCACCAAGTTGGCCTGCGTGCTGTCGCTGGTGTGGCTCCACGGTCCTTCCTCTAGGCTTTGAAGCCCTTGTACATATTCAGGTGTTTTACCTGGAAAGGGTGGGAACAGTTCAGCAGCAGCTGGCCTGGTGCTCAGCTCACGTTTACTCACAGATGCCTCGGCACGGTCCCCCAGCTTTGCAATGAGGACGCTCCTTGCGTGGGGGGTGGGTTGCTGGCTGTATGGGAGATGGTTCCCCACCTCTGACCAATTTCAGAATTGTTTACCGCTGGAGCAAGTGCCGTGATAGTGTATTCCTCTGTATAACTCGTCGGTTAAGTTTTTTTTTTTTCTTTTATGGTTCAAGTTAGATTTTATTCCTCTTTTATGTATTTATAGATATAAGAATGGAAATAATTCATTCCTATATATACATCTGTGTGACGGGAAGAACATGTTTCTGTTTTGTTTTTAAATTTTATTTTTTAAAATTTTGAAATTTAATTTTATTTATTTTTTTATACAGCACGTTATTATTAGTTATGTATTTTATGCATATACATGTATACAGGTCAATCCCAAACTCCCAACTCATCCCACCACCACCACCCCATGGCTTCCCACACTTGGTGTCCATACGTTTGTTCTCTACCTCTGTGTCTCTATTTCTTCCCTGCAAACCAGTTCATCTGTACCATTTTTAGGCTCCACATATATGCATTAATATACAATATTTGTTTTCCTCTTTCTGACTTACTTCATTCTGTATGACAGTCTCTCGATCCATCGATGTCTCTACAAATGACCCAGTTTCATTCCTTTTTATGGCCGAGTAATATTCCATTTTATATATGTACCACCTCTTTATCCATTCATCTGTCTGTGGGCATTTAGGTTGCTTCCATTACCTGGCTATTGTAAATAGTGCTGCAATGAACATTGTGGTGAATGTGACTTTTTGAAATACGGTTTTCTCTGGGTATATGCCGAGAAGTGGGATTGCTGGATCAGATGGTAATTCTATTTCTAGTTTTTTTAAGGAAACTCCATACTGTTCTCCATAGTGACTGTATCAATTTACATTCCCACCAATAGTGGAAGAGGGCTCCTTTTGTCCACACCCTCCCCAGAATTGGTTGTTTGTAGATTTTCTGATGATGCCAATTCTAACAGGTGTGAGGTGATACCTCATTGTAGTTTTGATTTGCATTTCTCTAATAATTAGTGCTGTTGAGCAGCTTTTCATGTGCGTCTTGGCCATCTCTGTGTCTCCTTTGAAGAAACGTCTCTTTAGATCTTCTGCCCATTTTTTTTGGGTTGTTTGTTTTTTTAATATTAACCTGCATGAGCTGTTTATATATATTGGAGATTAAACCTCTGTCCATTGATTCGTCTGCAACAATTTTCGCCCATTCTGAGGGATGCCTTTTTCCATTCCCGTGTTTTTTAACAAAAAAGGGAAGAAAGGAAAAGAAGCAGAACACTAATGTGTGTAAAATATGCCTTTTGAAATGGTCATTTTGAAATATGGACGTCGTTTGAATTTTTTGGTCGATATGTGACCCCAGGATTTGTTTTCAGGGCAGGTGTCATTTACAGGCCTGCAATGATTTTGAATATCAACTGACCATTAGCGTTGGGATTAAAGCTGCTGTTGTGTGAAACGGCCACAATGTGGCAGCAGTTCACCCTTACCAAATCTGGTTACTAGGGCAAGAGAGCCTCACTGGAAGTGGTGTTCTAGATTGGAGTTTAGAATGGAATGTGCCAGGAGAAAGCCCCTCACGTTTGTCTCACTACTTCTTGTTCGTGTTTTTAATTTAATTTTTTTATTTTTTATTACAGCAAGTTTGATTACAATGTTTGGCTTGTTGTAGGTGTGGAAGATGTGGTTCTTTTACACATGTACAGAAGACTGTTCTTCCTGGGATCCTTTTCCCATGTACGTTATGACAGAATGTTGAGTAGTCCTCTCTTGGTATTCTGTAGGTCTTTGGTGATTATATATGTCACCTGTGTTTGTATATGTCTGTTAACCCCGATATCGTAATGAAACCAATCCTCACACCTTTCCATTGGTGAACCATAAGTTTGTTTAATGAATCTGTGATTGCCCTTCTCCGTGGAAATATCTGCCCTGGTATCCATTTTTAGGTAACACCTATAAGTGATATGATATGTTATGTGTCTTTCACTTTCTGACTTACTACAAGTCACGTGATTACTTCTAGACACATCTACGGTGCTGCAAATGGCATTGTGTCCTTTTATTCCTTGGCTTCTCTTCTGCCTTAGTGGGGTCCATTTTCAACAATGTGATTCCCTGAGGGTTGTGGGTTAGCTGACCTGGGCAGCCTTACCCTGCCGGCCCGCCCTCCCCAGGTGTGCCTCGTTGAGGTCAATATAAACAGCGCTCCAGGCAGCAATAGCCCCTGAAGATGTGCCTGACTCCATATTCTCTGCCCCGTCAGCAGTCTCGGGGCTGTGCTGGTGGGAGGGAGTGTGGGGCCACAGCATTGTGGGTGGCCCGGTGTGAGTGGGGTTCTGCTGGCCTTTCTTCAAGAGTTTCCAGGCTGCCGCCTGTAAAGAAGAGGTTGTGTCACCAATACGTTCCGCTGGAATTTCTCTCCGGACAGAGGTGAGGAAGGAAAAAAGCAGTGGGGGCCGGGACAGGAGGGGTGTCTCAGGCAGGGCAATGGAAAGCTTCTGGAAGAGCGCCCGGGGCCAGGACCACCCTGGCTGGCCTGCAGGCACCAAGTTGGCCTGCGTGCTGTCTCTGGTGTGGCTCCACGGTCCTTCCTCTAGGCTTTCAAGCCCTTGTACATATTCAGGTGTTTTACCTGGAAAGGGTGGGAACAGTTCAGCAGCAGCTGGCCTGGGGCTCAGCTCACGTTTACTCACAGATGCCTCGGCACGGTCCCCCAGCTTTGCAATGAGGACGCTCCTTGCGTGGGGGGTGCGTTGCTGGCTGTATGGGAGATGGTTCCCCACCTCTGACCAATTTCAGAATTGTTTACCGCTGGAGCAAGTGACGTGATAGTGTTTTCCTCTGTATAACTCGTCGGTTCATTTTTTTTTTTTTTTATGGTTCAAGTTAGATTTTATTCCTCTTTTACGTATTTATAGATATAAGCATGGAAATAATATATTCCAATAAATACATCTGTGTAACGGGAAGAACTTTTTTCTGTTTTATTTTTAAATTTTATTTTTTTGAATTTTAAAATGTAATTTTATTTATTTTTTTATACAGCACGTTATTATTAGTTATGTATTTTATGCATATACATGTATACAGGTCAATCCCAATCTCCCAACTCATTCCACCACCACCACCCCATGGCATCCCACTCTTGGTGTCCATACGTTTGTTCTCTACCTCTGTGTCTCTATTTCTTCCCTGCAAACCAGTTCATCTGTATCATTATTTTAGGTTCCACATATATGCATTAATATACAATATTTGTTTTCCTCTTTCTGAATTACTTCATTCTGTATGACAGTCTCTCGATCCATCGATGTCTACAAATGACCCAGTTTCATTCCTTTTTATGGCCGAGTAATATTCCATTTCATATATGTACCACATCTTTATCCATTCATCTGTCTGTGGGTATTTAGGTTGCTTCCATTACCTGGCTATTGTAAATAGTGCTGCAGTGAACATTGTGGTGAATGTGCCTTTTTGATTTACGGTTTTCTCTGGGTATATGCCCAGAAGTGGGATTGCTGGATCAGATGGTAATTCTATTTCTAGTTTCTTTAAGGAAACTCCATACTGTGCTCCATAGTGACTGTATCAATTTACATTCCCACCAATAGTGGAAGAGGGCTCCTTTTGTCCACACCCTCCCCAGAATTGGTTGTTTGTAGAATTTCTGATGATGCCGATTCTAACAGGTGTGAGGTGATACCTCATTGTAGTTTTGATTTGCATTTCTCTAATAATTAGTGCTGTTGAGCAGGTTTTCATGTGCGTCTTGGCCATCTCTGTGTCTTCTTTGAAGAAACGTCTCTTTAGATCTTCTGCCCATTTTTGTATTGGGTTGTTTGTTTTTTTAATATTAAGCTGCATGTGTTGATTATATATATTGGAGATTATACCTCTGTCCATTGATTCGTCTGCAACGATTTTCGCCCATTGTGAGGGATGCCTTTTTCCATTAGGTGTTTTTTAACAAAAAAGGGAAGAAAGGAAAAGAAACAGAACACTAATGTGCGTAAAATATGCCTTTTGAAACGGTCGTTTTGAAATATGGACGTCCTTTGAATTTTTTGGTCGATATGTGACCCCAGGATTTGTTTTCAGGGCAGGTGTCATTTACAGGCCTGCAATGATTTTGAATATCAACTGACCATTAGCGCTGGGATTAAAGTTGCTGTTGTGTGAAACGGCCACAAGGTGGCAGCAGTTCACCCTTACCAAATCTGGTTACTAGGGCAAGAGAGCCTCAGTGGAAGTGGTGTTCTAGATTGGAGTTTAGAATGGAATGTGCCAGGAGAAGGCCCCTCACGTTTGTCTCACTACATCTTGTTCGTGTTTTTAATTTATTTTTTTTTTTATTTTTTATTATAGCAAGTTTGATTACAAAATTTGGCTTGTTGTAGGTGTGGAAGATGTGGTTCTTTTACACATATACAGATGTCTGTTCTTCCTGGGATCCTTTTCCCATGTATGTTATGACAGAATGTTGAGTAGTCCTCTCTTGGTATTCTGTAGGTCTTTGGTGATTATATATGTCACCTGTGTTTGTATATGTCTGTTATCCCCGATATCGTAATGAAACCAATCCTCACACCTTTCCATTGGTGAACCATAAGTTTGTTTAATGAATCTGTGATTGCCCTTCTCCGTGGAAATATCTGCCCTGGTATCCATTTTTAGGTAACACCTATAAGTGATATGATATCTTATTTGTCGTTCACTTTCTGACTTACTACAAGTCACATGATTACTTCTAGACTCATCTACGGTGCTGCAAATGGCATTGTGTCCTTTTATTCCTTGGCTTCTCTTCTGCCTTAGTGGGGTCCATTTTCAACAATGTGATTCCCTGAGGGTTGTGGGTTAGCTGACCTGGGCAGCCTTACCCTGCCGGCCCGCCCTCCCCAGGTGTTCCTCGTTGAGATCAATATAAACAGTGCTCCAGGCAGCAATAGCCCCTGAAGCTGTGCCTGACTCCATATTCTCTGCCCCGTCAGCAGTCTCGGGGCTGTGCTGGTGGGAGGGAGTGAGGGGCCACAGCTTTGTGGGTGGCCCGGTGTGAGTGGGGTTCTGCTGGCCTTTCTTCAGGAGTTGCCAGGCTGCCGCCTGTAAAGCAGATGTTGTGTCACCCATACCTTCCGCTGGAATTTCTCTCCGGACAGAGGTGAGGAAGGAAAAAAGCAGTGGGGGCCGGGACAGGAGGGGTATCTCAGGCAGGGCAATGGAAAGCTTCTGGAAGAGCGCCCGGGGCCAGGACCACCCTGGCTGGCCTGCAGGCACCAAGTTGGCCTGCGTGCTGTCGCTGGTGTGGCTCCACGGTCCTTCCTCTAGGCTTTCAAGCCCTTGTACATATTCAGGTGTTTTACCTGGAAAGGGTGGGAACAGTTCAGCAGCAGCTGGCCTGGGGCTCAGCTCACGTTTACTCACAGATGCCTCGGCACGGTCCCCCAGCTTTGCAATGAGGACGCTCCTTGCGTGGGGGGTGCGTTGCTGGCTGTATGGGAGATGGTTCCCCACCTCTGACCAATTTGAGAATTGTTTACCGCTGGAGCAAGTGCCGTGATAGGGTTTTCCTCTGTATAACTCGTGGGTTCAGTTTTTTTTTTCTTTTATGGTTCAAGTTAGATTTTATTCCTCTTTTATGTATTTATTGATATAAGCATGGAAATAATATATTCCTATAAATACATCTGTGTAACGGGAAGAACTTTTTTCTGTTTTATTTTTAAATTTTATTTTTTAAAATTTTAAAATATAATTTTATTTATTTTTTTATACAGCACGTTATTATTAGTTATGTATTTTATGCATATACATGTATACAGGTCAATCCCAATCTCCCAACTCATTCCACCACCACCACCCCATGGCATCCCACTCTTGGTGTCCATACGTTTGTTCTCTACCTCTGTGTCTCTATTTCTTCCCTGCAAACCAGTTCATCTGTATCATTATTTTAGGTTCCACATATATGCATTAATATACAATATTTGTTTTCCTCTTTCTGAATTACTTCATTCTGTATGACAGTCTCTCGATCCATCGATGTCTCTACAAATGACCCAGTTTCATTCCTTTTTATGGCCGAGTAATATTCCATTTCATATATGTACCACATCTTTATCCATTCATCTGTCTGTGGGTATTTAGGTTGCTTCCATTACCTGGCTATTGTAAATAGTGCTGCAATGAACATTGTGGTGAATGTGCCTTTTTGATTTACGGTTTTCTCTGGGTATATGCCCAGAAGTGGGATTGCTGGATCAGATGGTAATTCTATTTCTAGTTTCTTTAAGGAAACTCCATACTGTTCTCCATAGTGACTGTATCAATTTACATTCCCACCAATAGTGGAAGAGGGCTCCTTTTGTCCACACCCTCCCCAGAATTGGTTGTTTGTAGAATTTCTGATGATGCCGATTCTAACAGGTGTGAGGTGATACCTCATTGTAGTTTTGATTTGCATTTCTCTAATAATTAGTGCTGTTGAGCAGGTTTTCATGTGCGTCTTGGCCATCTCTGTGTCTTCTTTGAAGAAACGTCTCTTTAGATCTTCTGCCCATTTTTGTATTGGGTTGTTTGTTTTTTTAATATTAAGCTGCATGTGTTGATTATATATATTGGAGATTATACCTCTGTCCATTGATTCATCTGCAACGATTTTCGCCCATTGTGAGGGATGCCTTTTTCCATTAGGTGTTTTTTAACAAAAAAGGGAAGAAAGGAAAAGAAACAGAACACTAATGTGCGTAAAATATGCCTTTTGAAACGGTCGTTTTGAAATATGGACGTCCTTTGAATTTTTTGGTCGATATGTGACCCCAGGATTTGTTTTCAGGGCAGGTGTCATTTACAGGCCTGCAATGATTTTGAATATCAACTGACCATTAGCGCTGGGATTAAAGCTGCTGTTGTGTGAAACGGCCACAAGGTGGCAGCAGTTCACCCTTACCAAATCTGGTTACTAGGGCAAGAGAGCCTCAGTGGAAGTGGTGTTCTAGATTGGAGTTTAGAATGGAATGTGCCAGGAGAAGGCCCCTCACGTTTGTCTCACTACATCTTGTTCGTGTTTTTAATTTATTTTTTTTTTATTTTTTATTATAGCAAGTTTGATTACAAAATTTGGCTTGTTGTAGGTGTGGAAGATGTGGTTCTTTTACACATATACAGATGTCTGTTCTTCCTGGGATCCTTTTCCCATGTATGTTATGACAGAATGTTGAGTAGTCCTCTCTTGGTATTCTGTAGGTCTTTGGTGATTATATATGTCACCTGTGTTTGTATATGTCTGTTATCCCCGATATCGTAATGAAACCAATCCTCGCACCTTTCCATTGGTGAACCATAAGTTTGTTTAATGAATCTGTGATTGCCCTTCTCCGTGGAAATATCTGCCCTGGTATCCATTTTTAGGTAACACCTATAAGTGATATGATATCTTATTTGTCGTTCACTTTCTGACTTACTACAAGTCACATGATTACTTCTAGACTCATCTACGGTGCTGCAAATGGCATTGTGTCCTTTTATTCCTTGGCTTCTCTTCTGCCTTAGTGGGGTCCATTTTCAACAATGTGATTCCCTGAGGGTTGTGGGTTAGCTGACCTGGGCAGCCTTACCCTGCCGGCCCGCCCTCCCCAGGTGTTCCTCGTTGAGATCAATATAAACAGTGCTCCAGGCAGCAATAGCCCCTGAAGCTGTGCCTGACTCCATATTCTCTGCCCCGTCAGCAGTCTCGGGGCTGTGCTGGTGGGAGGGAGTGAGGGGCCACAGCTTTGTGGGTGGCCCGGTGTGAGTGGGGTTCTGCTGGCCTTTCTTCAGGAGTTGCCAGGCTGCCGCCTGTAAAGCAGATGTTGTGTCACCCATACCTTCCGCTGGAATTTCTCTCCGGACAGAGGTGAGGAAGGAAAAAAGCAGTGGGGGCCGGGACAGGAGGGGTATCTCAGGCAGGGCAATGGAAAGCTTCTGGAAGAGCGCCCGGGGCCAGGACCACCCTGGCTGGCCTGCAGGCACCAAGTTGGCCTGCGTGCTGTCGCTGGTGTGGCTCCACGGTCCTTCCTCTAGGCTTTCAAGCCCTTGTACATATTCAGGTGTTTTACCTGGAAAGGGTGGGAACAGTTCAGCAGCAGCTGGCCTGGGGCTCAGCTCACGTTTACTCACAGATGCCTCGGCACGGTCCCCCAGCTTTGCAATGAGGACGCTCCTTGCGTGGGGGGTGCGTTGCTGGCTGTATGGGAGATGGTTCCCCACCTCTGACCAATTTGAGAATTGTTTACCGCTGGAGCAAGTGCCGTGATAGGGTTTTCCTCTGTATAACTCGTGGGTTCAGTTTTTTTTTTCTTTTATGGTTCAAGTTAGATTTTATTCCTCTTTTATGTATTTATTGATATAAGCATGGAAATAATATATTCCTATAAATACATCTGTGTAACGGGAAGAACTTTTTTCTGTTTTATTTTTAAATTTTATTTTTTAAAATTTTAAAATGTAATTTTATTTATTTTTTTATACAGCACGTTATTATTAGTTATGTATTTTATGCATATACATGTATACAGGTCAATCCCAATCTCCCAACTCATCCCACCACCACCACCCCATGGCTTCCCACTCTTGGTGTCCATACGTTTGTTCTCTACCTCTGTGTCTCTATTTCTTCCCTGCAAACCAGTTCATCTGTACCATTTTTTTAGGTTCCACATATATGCATTAATATACAATATTTGTTTTCCTCTTTCTGACTTACTTCATTCTGTATGACAGTCTCTCGATCCATCGATGTCTCTACAAATGACTCAGTTTCATTCATTTTTATGGCCGAGTAATATTCCATTTCATATATGTACCACATCTTTATCCATTCATCTGTCTGTGGGCATTTAGGTTGCTTCCATTACCTGGCTATTGTAAATAGTGCTGCAATGAACATTGTGGTGAATGTGCCTTTTTGATTTACGGTTTTCTCTGGGTATATGCCCAGAAGTGGGATTGCTGGATCAGATGGTAATTCTATTTCTAGTTTTTTTAAGGAAACTCCATACTGTTCTCCATAGTGACTGTATCAATTTACATTCCCACCAATAGTGGAAGAGGGCTCCTTTTGTCCACACCCTCCCCAGAATTGGTTGTTTTTAGATTTTCTGATGATGCCGATTCTAACAGGTGTGAGGTGATACCTCATTGTAGTTTTGATTTGCATTTCTCTAATAATTAGTGCTGTTGAGCAGCTTTTCATGTGCGTCTTGGCCATGTCTGTGTCTCCTTTGAAGAAACGTCTCTTTAGATCTTCTGCCCATTTTTTTGGGTTGTTTGTTTATTTAATATTAAGCTGCATGAGCTGTTTATATATATTGGAGATTAAACCTCTGTCCATTGATTCGTCTGCAACGATTTTCGCCCATTCTGAGGGATGCCTTTTTCCATTCCCGTGTTCTTTAACAAAAAAGGAAAGAAAGGAAAAGAAGCAGAACACTAATGTGCGTAAAATATGCCTTTTGAAACGGTCGTTTTGAAATATGGACGTCCTTTGAATTTTTTGGTCGATATGTGACCCCAGGATTTGTTTTCAGGGCAGGTGTCATTTACAGGCCTGCAATGATTTTGAATATCAACTGACCATTAGCGTTGGGATTAAAGCTGCTGTTGTGTGAAACGGCCACAAGGTGGCAGCAGTTCACCCTTACCCAATCTTGTTACTAGGGCAAGAGAGCCTCAGTGGAATTGGTGTTCTAGATTGGAGTTTAGAATGGAATGTGCCAGGAGAAAGCCCCTCACGTTTGTCTCACTACTTCTTGTTCGTGTTTTTAATTTATTTTTTTATTTTTTATTACAGCAAGTTTGATTACAATGTTTGGCTTGTTGTAGGTGTGGAAGATGTGGTTCTTTTACACATATACAGATGACTGTTCTTCCTGGGATCCTTTTCCCATGTACGTTATGACAGAATGTTGAGTAGTCCTCTCTTGGTATTCTGTAGGTCTTTGGTGATTATATATGTCACCTGTGTTTGTATATGTCTGTTATCCCCGATATCGTAATGAAACCAATCCTCACACCTTTCCATTGGTGAACCATAAGTTTGTTTAATGAATCTGTGATTGCCCTTCTCCGTGGAAATATCTGCCCTGGTATCCATTTTTAGGTAACACCTATAAGTGATATGATATGTTATGTGTCTTTCACTTTCTGACTTGCTACAAGTCACGTGATTACTTCTAGACTCATCTACGGTGCTGCAAATGGCATTGTGTCCTTTTTTTCCTTGGCTTCTCTTCTGCCTTAGTGGGGTCCATTTTCAACAATGTGATTCCCTGAGGGTTGTGGGTTAGTTGACCTGGGCAGCCTTACCCTGCTGGCCCGCCCTCCCCAGGTGTGCCTCGTTGAGGTCAATATAAACAGCGCTCCAGGCAGCAATAGCCCCTGAAGCTGTGCCTGACTCCATATTCTCTGCCCCGTCAGCAGTTTCGGGGCTGTGCTGGTGGGAGGGAGTGAGGGGCCACAGCTTTGTGGGTGGCCCGGTGTGAGTGGGGTTCTGCTGGCCTTTCTTCAGGAGTTGCCAGGCTGCCGCCTGTAAAGAAGAGGTTGTGTCACCCATACCTTCCGCTGGAATTTCTCTCCGGACAGAGGTGAGGAAGGAAAAAAGCAGTGGGGGCCGGGACGGGAGGGGTATCTCAGGCAGGGCAATGGAAAGCTTCTGGAAGAGTGCCCGGGGCCAGGACCACCCTGGCTGGCCTGCAGGCACCAAGTTGGCCTGCGTGCTGTCGCTGGTGTGGCTCCACGGTCCTTCCTCTAGGCTTTCAAGCCCTTGTACATATTCAGGTGTTTTACCTGGAAAGGGTGGGAACAGTTCAGCAGCAGCTGGCCTGGGGCTCAGCTCACGTTTACTCACAGATGCCTCGGCACGGTCCCCCAGCTTTGCAATGAGGACGCTCCTTGCGTGGGGGGTGGGTTGCTGGCTGTATGGGAGATGGTTCCCCACCTCTGACCAATTTCAGAATTGTTTACTGCTGGAGCAAGTGCCCTGATAGGGTTTTCCTCTGTATAACTCGTCGGTTCAGGTTTTTTTTTTTCTTTTATGGTTCAAGTTAGATTTTATTCCTCTTTTATGTATTTATAGATATAAGCATGGAAATATTTCATTCCTATAAATACATCTGTGTGACGGGAAGAACTTTTTTCTGTTTTATTTTTAAATTTTATTTTTTAAAATTTTGAAATTTAATTTTATTTATTTTTTTATACAGCACGTTATTATTAGTTATGTATTTTATGCATATACTTGTACACAGGTCAATCCCAAACTCCCAACTCATCCCACCACCACCACCCCATGGCTTCCCACACTTGGTGTCCATACGTTTGTTCTCTACCTCTGTGTCTCTATTTCTTCCCTGCAAACCAGTTCATCTGTATCATTTTTAGGCTCCACATATATGCATTAATATACAATATTTGTTTTCCTCTTTGTGACTTACTTCATTCTGTATGACAGTCTCTCGATCCATCGATGTCTCTACAAATGACCCAGTTTCATTCCTTTTTATGGCCGAGTCATATTCCATTTTATATATGTACCACATCTTTATCCATTCATCTGTCTGTGGGCATTTAGGTTGCTTCCATTACCTGGCTATTGTAAATAGTGCTGCAACGAACATTGTGGTGAATGTGCCTTGTTGAAATACGGTTTTCTCTGGGTATATGCCCAGAAGTGGGATTGCTGGATCAGATGGTAATTCTATTTCTAATTTTTTTAAGGAAAGTCCATACTGTTCTCCATAGTGACTGTATCAATTTACATTCCCACCAATAGTGGAAGAGGGCTCCTTTTGTCCACACCCTCCCCAGAATTGGTTGTTTGTAGATTTTCTGATGATGCCGATTCTAACAGGTGTGAGGTGATACCTCATTGTAGTTTTGATTTGCATTTCTCTAATAATTAGTGCTGTTGAGCAGCTTTTCATGTGCGTCTTGGCCATGTCTGTGTCTCCTTTGAAGAAACGTCTCTTTAGATCTTCTGCCCATTTTTGTATTGGGTTGTTTGTTTTTTTAATATTAAGCTGCATGAGCTGTTTATATATATTGGAGATTAAACCTCTGTCCATTGATTCGTTTGCAACGATTTTCACCCATCCTGAGGGATGCCTTTTTCCATTCCCGTTTTTTTTTAACAAAAAAGGAAAGAAAGGAAAAGAAGCAGAACACTAATGTGCGTAAAATATGCCTTTTGAAACGGTCGTTTTGAAATATGGACGTCCTTTGAATTTTTTGGTCGATATGTGACCCCAGGATTTGTTTTCAGGGCAGGTGTCATTTACAGGCCTGCAATGATTTTGAATATCAACTGACCATTAGCGTTGGGATTAAAGCTGCTGTTGTGTGAAACGGCCACAAGGTGGCAGCAGTTCACCCTTACCAAATCTGGTTACTAGGGCAAGAGAGCCTCAGTGGAAGTGGTGTTCTAGATTGGAGTTTAGAATGGAATGTGCCAGGAGAAACCCCCTCAAGTTTGTCTCACTACTTCTTGTTCGTGTTTTTTTTTTTTTTTTTTTTTTTTTTTTTTTTTTTTTTTTTTTTTTTTTGCGTTACGCGGGCCTCTCACCGCTGCGGCCTCCCCCGTCGCGGAGCACAGGCTCCGGACACACAGGCTCCGCGGCCATGGCTCGCGGGCCCAGCCGCTCCGCGGCACGTGGGATCCTCCGGGATCGGGGCACGAACCCGTGTCCCCTGCATCGGCAGGCGGACTCCCAACCACTGCGCCACCAGGGAAGCCCCTTGTTCGTGTTTTTAATTTAAGTTTTTATTTTTTATTACAGCAAGTTTGATTACAATGTTTGGCTTGTTGTAGGTGTGGAAGATGTGGTTCTTTTACACATATACAGATGACTGTTCTTCTTGGGATCCTTTTCCCATGTACGTTATGACAGAATGTTGAGTAGTCCTCTCTTGGTATTCTGTAGGTCTTTGGTGATTATATATGTCACCTGTGTTTGTATATGTCTGTTAACCCCGATATCGTAATGAAACCAATCCTCACACCTTTCCATTGGTGAACCATAAGTTTGTTTAATGAATCTGTGATTGCCCTTCTCCGTGGAAATATCTGCCCTGGTATCCATTTTTAGGTAACACCTCTATGTGATATGATATGTGTCTTTCACTTTCTGACTTACTACAAGTCACGTGATTACTTCTAGACTCACCTATGGGGCTGCAAATGGCATTTTGTCCTTTTTTCCCTTGGCTTCTCTTCTGCCTTTGCGGGGTCCATTTTCAACAATGTGATTCCCTGAGGGTTGTGAATTAGCTGACCTGGGCAGCCTTACCCTGCCGGCCCGCCCTCCCGAGGTGTGCCTCGTTGAGGTCAATATAAACAGCGCTCCAGGCAGCAATAGCCCCTGAAGCTGTGCCTGCCTCCTTATTCTCTGCCCCGTCAGCAGTCTCGGGGCTGTGCTGGTGGGTCGGAGTGAGGGGCCACAGCTTTGTGGGTGGCCCGGTGTGAGTGGGGTTCTGCTGGCCTTTCTGCAGGAGATGCCAGGCTGCCGCCTGTAAAGAAGAGGATGTGTCACCCATACCTTCCGCTGGAATTTCTCTCCGGACAGAGGTGAGGAAGGAAAAAAGCAGTGGGGGCCGGGACAGGAGGGGTATCTCAGGCAGGGCAATGGAAAGCTTCTGGAAGAGCGCCCGGGGCCAGGACCACCCTGGCTGGCCTGCAGGCACCAAGTTGGCCTGCGTGCTGTCGCTGGTGTGGCTCCACGGTCCTTCCTCTAGGCTTTCAAGCCCTTGTACATATTGAGGTGTTTTACCTGGAAAGGGTGGGAACAGTTCAGCAGCAGCTGGCCTGGGGCTCAGCTCACGTTTACTCACAGATGCCTCGGCACGGTCCCCCAGCTTTGCAATGAGGACGCTCCTTGCGTGGGGGGTGGGTTGCTGGCTGTATGGGAGATGGTTCCCCACCTCTGACCAATTACAGAATTGTTTACCGCTGGAGCAAGTGCCCTGATAGGGTTTTCCTCTGTATAACTCGTCGGTTCATGTTTTTTTTTTTTTTCTTTTATGGTTCAAGTTAGATTTTATTCCCCTTTTATGTATTTATAGATATAAGCATGGAAATAATTCATTCCTATAAATACATCTGTGTGACGGGAAGAATTTTTTCTGTTTTATTTTTAAATTTTATTTTTTAAAATTTTGAAATTTAATTTTATTTATGTTTTTATACAGCACGTTATTATTAGTTATGTATTTTATGCATATACATGTATACAGGTCAATCCCAATCTCCCAACTCATCCCACCACCACCACCCCATGGCTTCCCACACTTGGTGTCCATACGTTTGTTCTCTACCTCTGTGTCTCTATTTCTTCCCTGCAAACCAGTTCATCTGTATCATTTTTAGGCTCCACATATATGCATTAATATACAATATTTGTTTTCCTCTTTGTGACATACTTCATTCTGTATGACAGTCTCTCGATCCATCGATGTCTCTACAAATGACCCAGGTTCATTCCTTTCTATGGCCGAGTCATATTCCATTTTATATATGTACCACATCTTTATCCATTCATCTGTCTGTGGTCATTTAAGTTGCTTCCATTACCTGGCTATTGTAAATAGTGCTGCAATGAACATTGTGGTGAATGTGCCTTTTTGAAATACGGTTTTCTCTGGGTATATGCCCAGAAGTGGGATTGCTGGATCAGATGGTAATTCTATTTCTAGTTTTTTTAAGGAAACTCCATACTGTTCTCCATAGTGACTGTATCAATTTACATTCCCACCAATAGTGGAAGAGGGCTCCTTTTGTCCACACCCTCCCCAGAATTGGTTGTTTTTAGATTTTCTGATGATGCCGATTCTAACAGGTGTGAGGTGATACCTCATTGTAGTTTTGATTTGCATTTCTCTAATAATTAGTGCTGTTGAGCAGCTTTTCATGTGCGTCTTGGCCATGTCTGTGTCTCCTTTGAAGAAACGTCTCTTTAGATCTTCTGCCCATTTTTTTGGGTTGTTTGTTTATTTAATATTAAGCTGCATGAGCTGTTTATATATATTGGAGATTAAACCTCTGTCCATTGATTCGTCTGCAACGATTTTTGCCCATTCTGAGGGATGCCTTTTTCCATTCCCGTGTTCTTTAACAAAAAAGGAAAGAAAGGAAAAGAAGCAGAACACTAATGTGCGTAAAATATGCCTTTTGAAACGGTCGTTTTGAAATATGGACGTCCTTTGAATTTTTTGGTCGATATGTGACCCCAGGATTTGTTTTCAGGGCAGGTGTCATTTACAGGCCTGCAATGATTTTGAATATCAACTGACCATTAGCGTTGGGATTAAAGCTGCTGTTGTGTGAAACGGCCACAAGGTGGCAGCAGTTCACCCTTACCCAATCTGGTTACTAGGGCAAGAGAGCCTCAGTGGAAGTGGTGTTCTAGATTGGAGTTTAGAATGGAATGTGCCAGGAGAAAGCCCCTCACGTTTGTCTCACTACTTCTTGTTCGTGTTTTTAATTTATTTTTTTATTTTTTATTACAGCAAGTTTGATTACAATGTTTGGCTTGTTGTAGGTGTGGAAGATGTGGTTCTTTTACACATATACAGATGACTGTTCTTCCTGGGATCCTTTTCCCATGTACGTTATGACAGAATGTTGAGTAGTCCTCTCTTGGTATTCTGTAGGTCTTTGGTGATTATATATGTCACCTGTGTTTGTATATGTCTGTTATCCCCGATATCGTAATGAAACCAATCCTCACACCTTTCCATTGGTGAACCATAAGTTTGTTTAATGAATCTGTGATTGCCCTTCTCCGTGGAAATATCTGCCCTGGTATCCATTTTTAGGTAACACCTATAAGTGATATGATATGTTATGTGTCTTTCACTTTCTGACTTGCTACAAGTCACGTGATTACTTCTAGACTCATCTACGGTGCTGCAAATGGCATTGTGTCCTTTTTTTCCTTGGCTTCTCTTCTGCCTTAGTGGGGTCCATTTTCAACAATGTGATTCCCTGAGGGTTGTGGGTTAGTTGACCTGGGCAGCCTTACCCTGCCGGCCCGCCCTCCCCAGGTGTGCCTCGTTGAGGTCAATATAAACAGCGCTCCAGGCAGCAATAGCCCCTGAAGCTGTGCCTGACTCCATATTCTCTGCCCCGTCAGCAGTTTCGGGGCTGTGCTGGTGGGAGGGAGTGAGGGGCCACAGCTTTGTGGGTGGCCCGGTGTGAGTGGGGTTCTGCTGGCCTTTCTTCAGGAGTTGCCAGGCTGCCGCCTGTAAAGAAGAGGTTGTGTCACCCATACCTTCCGCTGGAATTTCTCTCCGGACAGAGGTGAGGAAGGAAAAAAGCAGTGGGGGCCGGGACAGGAGGGGTATCTCAGGCAGGGCAATGGAAAGCTTCTGGAAGAGTGCCCGGGGCCAGGACCACCCTGGCTGGCCTGCAGGCACCAAGTTGGCCCGCGTGCTGTCGCTGGTGTGGCTCCACGGTCCTTCCTCTAGGCTTTCAAGCCCTTGTACATATTCAGGTGTTTTACCTGGAAAGGGTGGGAAGAGTTCAGCAGCAGCTGGCCTGGGGCTCAGCTCACGTTTACTCACAGATGCCTCGGCATGGTCCCCCAGCTTTGCAATGAGGACGCTCCTTGCGTGGGGGTGGGTTGCTGGCTGTATGGGAGATGGTTCCCCACCTCTGACCAATTTCAGAATTGTTTACTGCTGGAGCAAGTGCCCTGATAGGGTTTTCCTCTGTATAACTCGTCGGTTCAGGTTTTTTTTTTTCTTTTATGGTTCAAGTTAGATTTTATTCCTCTTTTATGTATTTATAGATATAAGCATGGAAATATTTCATTCCTATAAATACATCTGTGTGACGGGAAGAACTTTTTTCTGTTTTATTTTTAAATTTTATTTTTTAAAATTTTGAAATTTAATTTTATTTATTTTTTTATACAGCACGTTATAATTAGTTATGTATTTTATGCATATACATGTATACAGGTCAATCCCAAACTCCCAACTCATCCCACCACCACCACCACCACCCCATGGCTTCCCACACTTGGTGTCCATACGTTTGTTCTCTACCTCTGTGTCTCTATTTCTTCCCTGCAAACCAGTTCATCTGTACCATTTTTAGGCTCCACATATATGCATTAATATACAATATTTGTTTTCCTCTTTCTGACTTACTTCATTCTGTATGACAGTCTCTCGATCCATCGATGTCTCTACAAATGACCCAGTTTCATTCCTTTTTATGGCCGAGTCATATTCCATTTTATATATGTACCACATCTTTATCCATTCATCTGTCTGTGCGCATTTAGGTTGCTTCCATTACCTGACTATTGTAAATAGTGCTGCAACAAACATTGTGGTGAATGTGCCTTGTTGAAATACGGTTTTCTCTGGGTATATGCCCAGAAGTGGGATTGCTGGATCAGATGGTAATTCTATTTCTAATTTTTTTAAGGAAAGTCCATACTGTTCTCCATAGTGACTGTATCAATTTACATTCCCACCAATAGTGGAAGAGGGCTCCTTTTGTCCACACCCTCCCCAGAATTGGTTGTTTGTAGATTTTCTGATGATGCCGATTCTAACAGGTGTGAGGTGATACCTCATTGTAGTTTTGATTTGCATTTTTCTAATTATTAGTGCTGTTGAGCAGCTTTTCATGTGCGTCTTGGCCATCTCTGTGTCTCCTTTGAAGAAACGTCTCTTTAGATCTTCTGCCCATTTTTTTTTGTGTTGTTTGTTTTTTTAATATTAAGCTGCATGAGCTGTTTATATATATTGGAGATTAAACCTCTGTCCATTGATTCGTCTGCAACGATTTTCGCCCATTCTGAGGGATGCCTTTCTCCATTCCCGAGTATTTTAACAAAAAAAGGGAAGAAAGGAAAAGAAGCAGAACACTAATGTGCGTAAAATATGCCTTTTGAAATGGTCATTTTGAAATATGGACGTCCTTTGAATTTTTTGGTCGATATGTGACCCCAGGATTTGTTTTCAGGGCAGGTGTCATTTACAGGCCTGCAATGATTTTGAATATCAACTGACCATTAGAGTTGGGATTAAAGCTGCTGTTGTGTGAAACGGCCACAAGGTGGCAAGAGTTCACCTTTACCAAATCTGGTTACTAGGGCAAGAGAGCCTCAGTGGAAGTGGTGTTCTAGATTGGAGTTTAGAATGGAATGTGCCAGGAGAAAGCTCCTCACGTTTATCTCACTACTTCTTATTCGTGTTTTTAATTTAATTTTTTATTTTTTATTACAGCAAGTTTGATTACAATGTTTGGCTTGTTGTAGGTGTGGAAGATGTGGTTCTTTTACACATATACAGAAGACTGTCTTTCCTGGGATCCTTTTCCCATGTACGTTATGACAGAATGTTGAGTAGTCCTCTCTTGGTATTCTGTAGGTTTTTGGTGATTATATATATCACCTGTGTTTGTATATGTCTGTTAACCCCGATATCGTAATGAAACCAATCCTCACACCTTTCCATTGGTGAACCATAAGTTTGTTTAATGAATCTGTGACTGCCCTTCTCCGTGGAAATATCTGCCCTGGTATCCATTTTTAGGTAACACCTATAAGTGATATGATATGTTATGTGTCTTTCACTTTCTGACTTACTACAAGTCACGTGATTACTTCTAGACTCATCTACGGTGCTGCAAATGGCATTGTGTCCTTTTATTCCTTGGCTTCTCTTCTGCCTTAGTGGGGTCCATTTTCAACAATGTGATTCCCTGTGGGTTGTGGGTTAGCTGACCTGGGCAGCCTTACCCTGCCGGCCCGCCCTCCCCAGGTGTGCCTCGTTGAGATCAATATAAACAGCGCTCCAGGCAGCAATAGCCCCTGAAGCTGTGCCTGACTCCATATTCTCTGCCCAATCAGCAGTCTCGGGGCTGTGCTGGTGGGAGGGAGTGTGGGGCCACAGCATTGTGGGTGGCCCGGTGTGAGTGGGGTTCTGCTGGCCTTTCTTCAAGAGTTTCCAGGCTGCCGCCTGTAAAGAAGAGGTTGTGTCACCAATACGTTCCGCTGGAATTTCTCTCCGGACAGAGGTGAGGAAGGAAAAAAGCAGTGGGGGCCGGGACAGGAGGGGTGTCTCAGGCAGGGCAATGGAAAGCTTCTGGAAGAGCGCCCGGGGCCAGGACCACCCTGGCTGGCCTGCAGGCACCAAGTTGGCCTGCGTGCTGTCTCTGGTGTGGCTCCACGGTCCTTCCTCTAGGCTTTCAAGCCCTTGTACATATTCAGGTGTTTTACCTGGAAAGGGTGGGAACAGTTCAGCAGCAGCTGGCCTGGGGCTCAGCTCACGTTTACTCACAGATGCCTCGGCACGGTCCCCCAGCTTTGCAATGAGGACGCTCCTTGCGTGGGGGGTGCGTTGCTGGCTGTATGGGAGATGGTTCCCCACCTCTGACCAATTTCAGAATTGTTTACCGCTGGAGCAAGTGACGTGATAGTGTTTTCCTCTGTATAACTCGTCGGTTCATTTTTTTTTTTTTTTATGGTTCAAGTTAGATTTTATTCCTCTTTTACGTATTTATAGATATAAGCATGGAAATAATATATTCCAATAAATACATCTGTGTAACGGGAAGAACTTTTTTCTGTTTTATTTTTAAATTTTATTTTTTTGAATTTTAAAATGTAATTTTATTTATTTTTTTATACAGCACGTTATTATTAGTTATGTATTTTATGCATATACATGTATACAGGTCAATCCCAATCTCCCAACTCATTCCACCACCACCACCCCATGGCATCCCACTCTTGGTGTCCATACGTTTGTTCTCTACCTCTGTGTCTCTATTTCTTCCCTGCAAACCAGTTCATCTGTATCATTATTTTAGGTTCCACATATATGCATTAATATACAATATTTGTTTTCCTCTTTCTGAATTACTTCATTCTGTATGACAGTCTCTCGATCCATCGATGTCTCTACAAATGACCCAGTTTCATTCCTTTTTATGGCCGAGTAATATTCCATTTCATATATGTACCACATCTTTATCCATTCATCTGTCTGTGGGTATTTAGGTTGCTTCCATTACCTGGCTATTGTAAATAGTGCTGCAATGAACATTGTGGTGAATGTGCCTTTTTGATTTACGGTTTTCTCTGGGTATATGCCCAGAAGTGGGATTGCTGGATCAGATGGTAATTCTATTTCTAGTTTTTTTAAGGAAACTCCATACTGTTCTCCATAGTGACTGTATCAATTTACATTCCCACCAATAGTGGAAGAGGGCTCCTTTTGTCCACACCCTCCCCAGAATTGGTTGTTTGTAGAATTTCTGATGATGCCGATTCTAACAGGTGTGAGGTGATACCTCATTGTAGTTTTGATTTGCATTTCTCTAATAATTAGTGCTGTTGAGCAGGTTTTCATGTGCGTCTTGGCCATCTCTGTGTCTTCTTTGAAGAAACGTCTCTTTAGATCTTCTGCCCATTTTTGTATTGGGTTGTTTGTTTGTTTAATATTAAGCTGCATGTGTTGATTATATATATTGGAGATTATACCTCTGTCCATTGATTCGTCTGCAACGATTTTCGCCCATTCTGAGGGATGCCTTTTTCCATTCCCGTGTTTTTTAACAAAAAAGGGAAGAAAGGAAAAGAAACAGAACACTAATGTGCGTAAAATATGCCTTTTGAAACGGTCGTTTTGAAATATGGACGTCCTTTGAATTTTTTGGTCGATATGTGACCCCAGGATTTGTTTTCAGGGCAGGTGTCATTTACAGGCCTGCAATGATTTTGAATATCAACTGACCATTAGCGCTGGGATTAAAGTTGCTGTTGTGTGAAACGGCCACAAGGTGGCAGCAATTCACCCTTACCAAATCTGGTTACTAGGGCAAGAGAGCCTCAGTGGAAGTGGTGTTCTAGATTGGAGTTTAGAATGGAATGTGCCAGGAGAAGGCCCCTCACGTTTGTCTCACTACATCTTGTTCGTGTTTTTAATTTATTTATTTTTTATTTTTTATTATAGCAAGTTTGATTACAAAATTTGGCTTGTTGTAGGTGTGGAAGATGTGGTTCTTTTACACATATACAGATGTCTGTTCTTCCTGGGATCCTTTTCCCATGTATGTTATGACAGAATGTTGAGTAGTCCTCTCTTGGTATTCTGTAGGTCTTTGGTGATTATATATGTCACCTGTGTTTGTATATGTCTGTTATCCCCGATATCGTAATGAAACCAATCCTCACACCTTTCCATTGGTGAACCATAAGTTTGTTTAATGAATCTGTGATTGCCCTTCTCCGTGGAAATATCTGCCCTGGTATCCATTTTTAGGTAACACCTATAAGTGATATGATATGTTATTTGTCTTTCACTTTCTGACTTACTACAAGTCACGTGATTACTTCTAGACTCATCTACGGTGCTGCAAATGGCATTGTGTCCTTTTATTCCTTGGCTTCTCTTCTGCCTTAGTGGGGTCCATTTTCAACAATGTGATTCCCTGAGGGTTGTGGGTTAGCTGAGCTGGGCAGCCTTACCCTGCCGGCCCGCCCTCCCCAGGTGTTCCTCGTTGAGATCAATATAAACAGTGCTCCAGGCAGCAATAGCCCCTGAAGCTGTGGCTGACTCCATATTCTCTGCCCCGTCAGCAGTCTCGGGGCTGTGCCGGTGGGAGGGAGTAAGGGGCCACAGCTTTGTGGGTGGCCCGGTGTGAGTGGGGTTCTGCTGGCCTTTCTTCAGGAGTTGCCAGGCTGCCGCCTGTAAAGCAGAGTTTGTGTCACCCATACCTTCCGCTGGAATTTCTCTCCGGACAGAGGTGAGGAAGGAAAAAAGCAGTGGGGGCCGGGACAGGAGGGGTATCTCAGGCAGGGCAATGGAAAGCTTCTGGAAGAGCGCCCGGTGCCAGGACCACCCTGGCTGGCCTGCAGGCAACAAGTTGGCCTGCGTGCTGTCGCTGGTGTGGCTCCACGGTCCTTCCTCTAGGCTTTCAAGCCCTTGTACATATTCAGGTGTTTTACCTGGAAAGGGTGGGAACAGTTCAGCAGCAGCTGGCCTGGGGCTCAGCTCACGTTTACTCACAGATGCCTCGGCACGGTCCCCCAGCTTTGCAATGAGGACGCTCCTTGCGTGGGGGGTGCGTTGCTGGCTGTATGGGAGATGGTTCCCCACCTCTGACCAATTTGAGAATTGTTTACCGCTGGAGCAAGTGCCGTGATAGGGTTTTCCTATGTATAACTCGTGGGTTCAGTTTTTTTTTTCCTTTATGGTTCAAGTTAGGTTTTATTCCTCTTTTTTGTATTTATTGATATAAGCATGGAAATAATATATTCCTATAAATACATCTGTGTAACGGGAAGAACTTTTTTCTGTTTTATTTTTAAATTTTATTTTTTAAAATTTTAAAATGTAATTTTATTTATTTTTTTATACAGCACGTTATTATTAGTTATGTATTTTATGCATATACATGTATACAGGTCAATCCCAATCTCCCAACTCATCCCACCACCACCACCCCATGGCTTCCCACTCTTGGTGTCCATACGTTTGTTCTCTACCTCTGTGTCTCTATTTCTTCCCTGCAAACCAGTTCATCTGTACCATTTTTTTAGGTTCCACATATATGCATTAATATACAATATTTGTTTTCCACTTTCTGACTTACTTCATTCTGTATGACAGTCTCTCGATCCATCGATGTCTCTACAAATGACTCAGTTTCATTCATTTTTATGGCCGAGTAATATTCCATTTCATATATGTACCACATCTTTATCCATTCATCTGTCTGTGGGCATTTAGGTTGCTTCCATTACCTGGCTATTGTAAATAGTGCTGCAATGAACATTGTGGTGAATGTGCCTTTTTGATTTACGGGTTTCTCTGGGTATATGCCCAGAAGTGGGATTGCTGGATCAGATGGTAATTCTATTTCTAGTTTTTTTAAGGAAACTCCATACTGTTCTCCATAGTGACTGTATCAATTTACATTCCCACCAATAGTGGAAGAGGGCTCCTTTTGTCCACACCCTCCCCAGAATTGGTTGTTTGTAGAATTTCTGATGATGCCGATTATAACAGGTGTGAGGTGATACCTCATTGTAGTTTTGATTTGCATTTCTCTAATAATTAGTGCTGTTGAGCAGCTTTTCATGTGCGTCTTGGCTATCTCTGTGTCTTCTTTGAAGAAACGTCTCTTTAGATCTTCTGCCCATTTTTGTATTGGGTTGTTTGTTTTTTTAATATTAAGCTGCATGTGTTGTTTATATATATTGGAGATTAAACCTCTGTCCATTGATTCGTCTGCAACGATTTTCGCCCATTCTGAGGGATGCCTTTTTCCATTCCCGTGTTTTTTAACAAAAAAAGGAAAGAAAGGAAAAGAAGCAGAACACTAATGTGCGTAAAATATGCCTTTTGAAACGGTCGTTTTGAAATATGGACGTCCTTTGAATTTTTTGGTCGATATGTGACCCCAGGATTTGTTTTCAGGGCAGGTGTCATTTACAGGCCTGCAATGATTTTGAATATCAACTGACCATTAGCGCTGGGATTAAAGTTGCTGTTGTGTGAAACGGCCACAAGGTGGCAGCAGTTCACCCTTACCAAATCTGGTTACTAGGGCAAGAGAGCCTCACTGGAAGTGGTGTTCTAGATTGGAATTTAGAATGGAATGTGCCAGGAGAAAGCCCCTCACGTTTGTCTCACTACATCTTGTTCGTGTTTTTAATTTATTTTTTTTTATTTTTTATTACAGCAAGTTTGATTACAATATTTGGCTTGTTGTAGGTGTGGAAGATGTGGTTCTTTTACACATATACAGATGTCTGTTCTTCCTGGGATCCTTTTCCCATGTACGTTATGACAGAATGTTGAGTAGTCCTCTCTTGGTATTCTGTAGGTCTTTGGTGATTATATATGTCACCTGTGTTTGTATATGTCTCTTATCCCCGATATCGTAATGAAACCAATCCTCACACCTTTCCATTGGTGAACCATAAGTTTGTTTAATGAATCTGTGATTGCCCTTCTCCGTGGAAATATCTGCCCTGGTATCCATTTTTAGGTAACACCTATAAGTGATATGATATGTTATGTGTCTTTCACTTTCTGACTTACTACAAGTCTCGTGATTAGTTCTAGACTCATCTACGGTGCTGCAAATGGCATTGTGTCCTTTTATTCCTTGGCTTCTCTTCTGCCTTAGTGGGGTCCATTTTCAACAATGTGATTCCCTGAGGGTTGTGGGTTAGTTGACCTGGGCAGCCTTACCCTGCCGGCCCGCCCTCCCCAGGTGTGCCTCGTTGAGATCAATATAAACAGCGCTCCAGGCAGCAATAGCCCCTGAAGCTGTGCCTGACTCCATATTCTCTGCCCAATCAGCAGTCTCGGGGCTGTGCTGGTGGGAGGGAGTGAGGGGCCACAGCATTGTGGGTGGCCGGTGTGAGTGGGGTTCTGCTTGCCTTTCTTCAAGAGTTTCCAGGCTGCCGCCTGTAAAGAAGAGGTTGTGTCACCAATACGTTCTGCTGGAATTTCTCTCCGGACAGAGGTGAGGAAGGAAAAATGCAGTGGGGGCCGGGACAGGAGGGGTATCTCAGGCAGGGCAATGGAAAGCTTCTGGAAGAGCGCCCGGGGCCAGGACCACCCTGGCTGGCCTGCAGGCACCAAGATGGCCTGCGTGCTGTCGCTTGTATGGCTCCACGGTCCTTCCTCTAGGCTTTCAAGCCCTTGTACATATTCAGGTGTTTTACCTGGAAAGGGTGGGAACAGTTCAGCAGCAGCTGGCCTGGGGCTCAGTTCACGTTTACTCACAGATGCCTCGGCACGGTACCCCAGCTTTGCAATGAGGACGCTCCTTGCGTGGGGGGTGGGTTGATGGCTGTATGGGAGATGGTTCCCCACCTCTGACCAATTTCAGAATTGTTTACCGCTGGAGCAAGTGCCCTGATAGGGTTTTCCTCTGTATAACACGTCGGTTCAGGTTTTTTTTTTTTCTTTTATGGTTCAAGTTAGATTTTATTCCTCTTTTATGTATTTATAGATATAAGCATGGAAATAATTCATTCCTATAAATACATCTGTGTGACGGGAAGAACATTTTTTGTTTTATTTTTAAATTTTATTTTTTAAAATTTTGAAATTTAATTTTATTTATTTTTTTATACAGCACGTTATTATTAGTTATGTATTTTATGCATATACATGTATACAGGTCAATCCCAAACTCCCAACTCATCCCACCACCACCACCCCATGGCTTCCCACACTTGGTGTCCATACGTTTGTTCTCTACCTCTGTGTCTCTATTTCTTCCCTGCAAACCAGTTCATCTGTACCATTTTTAGGCTCCACATATATGCATTAATATACAATATTTGATTTCCTCTTTCTGACTTACTTCATTCTGTATGACAGTCTCTCGATCCATCGATGTCTCTACAAATGACCCAGTTTCATTCCTTTTTATGGCCGAGTAATATTCCATTTTATATATGTACCACCTCTTTATCCATTCATCTGTCTGTGGGCATTTACGTTGCTTCCATTACCTGGCTATTGTAAATAGTGCTGCAACGAACATTGTGGTGAATGTGCCTTTTTGAAATACGGTTTTCTCTGGGTATATGCCCAGAAGTGGGATTGCTGGATCAGATGGTAATTCTATTTCTAGTTTTTTTAAGGAAACTCCATACTGTTCTCCATAGTGACTGTATCAATTTACATTCCCACCAATAGTGGAAGAGGGCTCCTTTTGTCCACACCCTCCCCAGAATTGGTTGTTTGTAGATTTTCTGATGATGCCGATTCTAACAGGTGTGAGGTGAAACCTCATTGTAGTTTTGATTTGCATTTCTCTAATAATTAGTGCTGTTGAGAAGCTTTTCATGTGCGTCTTGGCCATCTCTGTGTCTCCTTTCAAGAAACGTCTCTTTAGATCTTCTGCCCATTTTTTTTGGGTTGTTTGTTTTTTTAATATTAAGCTGCATGAGCTGTTTATATATATTGGAGATTAAACCTCTGTCCATTGATTCGTCTGCAACGATTTTCGCCCATTCTGAGGGATGCCTTTTTCCATTCCCGTGTTTTTTAACAAAAAAGAAAGAAAAAAAAGAAGCAGAACACTAATTTGCGTAAAATATGCCTTTTGAAACGGTCGTTTTGAAATATGGACGTCCTTTGAATTTTTTGGTCGATATGTGACCGCAGGATTTGCTTTCAGGGCAGGTGTCATTTACAGGCCTGAAATGATTTTGAATATCAACTGACCATTAGCGCAGGGATTAACGCTGCTGTTGTGTGAAACGGCCACAAGGTGGCAGCAGTTCACCTTTACCCAATCTGGTTACTAGGGCAAGATAGCCTCAGTGGAAGTGGTGATCTTGATTGGAGTTTAGAATGGAATGTGCCAGGAGAAAGCCCCTCACGTTTTTCTCACTACATCTTGTTCCTGTTTTTAATTTAATTTTTTTATTTTTTATTACAGCAAGTTTGATTGCAATGTTTGGCTTGTGGTAGGTGTGGAAGATGTGGTTCTTTTACACATATACAGATGACTGTTCTTCCTGGGATCCTTTTCCCATGTACGTTATGACAGAATGTTGAGTAGTCCTCTCTTGGTATTCTGTAGGTCTTTGGTGATTATATATGTCACCTGTGTTTGTATATGTCTGTTAACCCCGATATCGTAATGAAACCAATCCTCACACCTTTCCATTGGTGAACCATAAGTTTGTTTAATGAATCTGTGATTGCCCTTCTCCGTGGAAATATCTGCCCTGGTATCCATTTTTAGGTAACACCTATAAGTGATATGATATGTTATGTGTCTTTCACTTTCTGACTTGCTACAAGTCACGTGATTACTTCTAGACTCATCTACGGTGCTGCAAATGGCATTGTGTCCTTTTTTTCCTTGACTTCTCTTCTGCCTTAGTGGGGTCCATTTTCAACAATGTGATTCCCTGAGGGTTGTGGGTTAGTTGACCTGGGCAGCCTTACCCTGCCGGCCCGCCCTCCCCAGGTGTGCCTCGTTGAGGTCAATATAAACAGTGCTCCAGGCAGCAATAGCCCCTGAAGCTGTGCCTGACTCCATATTCTCTGCCCCGTCAGCAGTCTCGGGGCTGTGCTGGTGGGAGGGAGTGAGGGGCCACAGCTTTGTGGGTGGCCCGGTGTGAGTGGGGTTCTGCTGGCCTTTCTTCAGGAGTTGCCAGGCTGCCGCCTGTAAAGAAGAGGTTGTGTCACCCATACCTTCCGCTGGAATTTCTCTCCGGACAGAGGTGAGGAAGGAAAAAAGCAGTGGGGGCCGGGACAGGAGGGGTATCTCAGGCAGGGCAATGGAAAGCTTCTGGAAGAGTGCCCGGGGCCAGGACCACCCTGGCTGGCCTGCAGGCACCAAGTTGGCCTGCGTGCTGTCACTGGTGTGGCTCCACGGTCCTTCCTCTAGGCTTTCAAGCCCTTGTACATATTCAGGTGTTTTACCTGGAAAGGGTGGGAACAGTTCAGCAGCAGCTGGCCTGGGGCTCAGCTCACGTTTACTCACAGATGCCTCGGCACGGTCCCCCAGCTTTGCAATGAGGACGCTCCTTGCGTGGGGGGTGGGTTGCTGGCTGTATGGGAGATGGTTCTCCACCTCTGACCGATTTCAGAATTGTTTACCACTGGAGCAAGTGCCCTGATAGGGTTTTCCTCTGTATAACTCGTGGGTTCAGTTTTTTTTTTCTTTAATGGTTCAAGTTAGATTTTATTCCTCTTTTATGTATTTATAGATATAAGCATGGAAATAATATATTCCTATAAATACATCTGTGTAACGGGAAGAACTTTTTTCTGTTTTATTTTTAAATTTTATTTTTTAAAATTTTTAAAAGTAATCTTATTTATTTTTTTATACAGCACGTTATTATTATTTATGTATTTTATGCATATATATGTATACAGGTCAATCCCAATCTCCCAACTCATCCCACCACCACCACCCCATGGCTTCCCACTCTTGGTGTCCATACGTTTGTTCTCTACCTCTGTGTCTCTCTTTCTTCCCTGCAAACCAGTTCATCTGTACCATTTTTTTAGGTTCCACATATATGCATTAATATACAATATTTGTTTTCCTCTTTCTGACTTACTTCATTCTGTATGACAGTCTCTCGATCCATCGATGTCTCTACAAATGACTCAGTTTCATTCATTTTTATTGCCGAGTAATATTCCATTTCATATATGTACCACATCTTTATCCATTCATCTGTCTGTGGGCATTTAGGTTGCTTCCATTACCTGGCTATTGTAAATAGTGCTGCAATGAACATTGTGGTGAATGTGCCTTTTTGATTTACGGTTTTCTCTGGGTATATGCCCGGGAGTGGGATTGCTGGATCAGATGGTAATTCTATTTCTAGTTTTTTTAAGGAAACTCCATACTGTTCTCCATAGTGACTGTATCAATTTACATTCCCACCAATAGTGGAAGAGGGCTCCTTTTGTCCACACCCTCCCCAGAATTGGTTGTTTGTAGAATTTCTGATGATGCCGATTCTAACCGGTGTGAGGTGATAACTCATTGTAGTTTTGATTTGCATTTCTCTAATAATTAGTGCTGTTGAGCAGCTTTTCATGTGCGTCTTGGCCATCTCTGTGTCTTCTTTGAAGAAACGTCTCTTTAGATCTTCTGCCCATTTTTGTATTGGGTTGTTTGTTTTTTTAATATTAAGCGGCATGAGTTGTTTATATATATTGGAGATTAAACCTCTGTCCATTGATTCGTCTGCAACGATTTTCGCCCATTTTGAGGGATGCCATTTTCCATTCCCGTGTTTTTTAACAAAAAAAGGAAAGAAAGGAAAAGAAGCAGAACACTAATGTGCGTAAAATATGCCTTTTGAAACGGTCGTTTTGAAATATGGACGTCCTTTGAATTTTTTGGTCGATATGTGACCCCAGGATTGTTTTCAGGGCAGGTGTCATTTACAGGCCTGCAATGATTTTGAATATCAACTGACCATTAGCGCTGGGATTAAAGTTGCTGTTGTGTGAAACGGCCACAAGGTGGCAGCAGTTCACCCTTACCAAATCTGGTTACTAGGGCAAGAGAGCCTCACTGGAAGTGGTGTTCTAGATTGGAATTTAGAATGGAATGTGCCAGGAGAAAGCCCCTCACGTTTGTCTCACTACATCTTGTTCGTGTTTTTAATTTATTATTTTTATTTTTTATTACAGTAAGTTTGATTACAATATTTGGCTTGCTGTAGGTGAGGAAGATGTGGTTCTTTTACACATATACAGATGTCTGTTCTTCCTGGGATCCTTTTCCCATGTACGTTATGACAGAATGTTGAGTAGTCCTCTCTTGGTATTCTGTAGGTCTTTGGTGATTATATATGTCACCTGTGTTTGTATATGTCTGTTATCCCCGATATCGTAATGAAACCAATCCTCACACCTTTCCATTGGTGAACCATAAGTTTGTTTAATGAATCTGTGATTGCCCTTCACCGTGGAAATATCTGCCCTGGTATCCATTTTTAGGTAACACCTATAAGTGATATGATATGTTATGTGTCTTTCACTTTCTGACTTACTACAAGTCACGTGATTACTTCTAGACTCATTTACGGTGCTGCAAATGGCATTGTGTCCTTTTTTTCCTTGGCTTTTCTTCTGCCTTAGTGGGGTCTATTTTCAACAATGTGATACCCTGAGGGTTGTGGGTTAGCTGAGCTGGGCAGCCTTACCCTGCCGGCCCGCCCTCCCCAGGTGTGCCTCTTTGAGATCAATATAAACAGCGCTCCAGGCAGCAATAGCCCCTGAAGCTGTGCCTGACTCCATATTCTCTGCCCAATCAGCAGTCTCGGGGCTGTGCTGGTGGGAGGGAGTGAGGGGCCACAGCATTGTCGGTGGCCCGGTGTGAGTGGGGTTCTGCTGGCCTTTCTTCAAGAGTTTCCAGCCTGCCGCCTGTAAAGAAGAGGTTGTGTCACCCATACCTTCCGCTGGAATTTCTCTCCGGACAGAGGTGAGGAAGGAAAAAAGCAGTGGGGGCCGGGACAGGAGGGGTATCTCAGGCAGGGCAATGGAAAGCTTCTGGAAGAGCGCCCGGGGCCAGGACCACCCTGGCTGGCCTGCAGGCACCAAGTTGGCCTGCGTGCTGTCGCTGGTGTGGCTCCACGGTCCTTCCTCTAGGCTTTCAAGCCCTTGTACATATTGAGGTGTTTTACCTGGAAAGGGTGGGAACAGTTCAGCAGCAGCTGGCCTGGGGCTCAGCTCACGTTTACTCACAGATGCCTCGGCACGGTCCCCCAGCTTTGCAATGAGGACGCTCCTTGCGTGGGGGCTGGGTTGCTGGCTGTATGGGAGATGGTTCCCCACCTCTGACCAATTTCAGAATTGTTTACCGCTGGAGCAAGTGCCCTGATAGGGTTTTCCTCTGTATAACTCGTCGGTTCAGGTTTTTTTTTTCTTTTATGGTTCAAGTTAGATTTTATTCCTCTTTTATGTATTTATAGATATAAGCATGGAAATAATTCATTCCTATAAATACATCTGTGTGACGGGAAGAACTTGTTTCTGTTTTATTTTTAAATTTTATTTTTTAAAATTTTGAAATTTAATTTTATTTATTTTTTTATACAGCACGTTATTATTAGTTATGTATTTTATGCATATACATGTATACAGGTCAATCCCAAACTCCCAACTCATCCCACCACCACCACCCCATGGCTTCCCACACTTGGTGTCCATACGTTTGTTCTCTACCTCTGTGTCTCTATTTCTTCCCTGCAAACCAGTTCATCTGTACCATTTTTAGGCTCCACATATATGCATTAATAGACAATATTTGTTTTCCTCTTTCTGACTTACTTCATTCTGTATGACAGTCTCTCGATCCATCGATGTCTCTACAAATGACCCAGTTTCATTCCTTTTTATGGCCGAGTAATATTCCATTTTATATATGTACCACATCTTTATCCATTCATCTGTCTGTGGGCATTTAGGTTGCTTCCATTACCTGGCTATTGTAAATAGTGCTGCAATGAACATTGTGGTGAATGTGCCTTTTTGAAATACGGTTTTCTCTGGGTATATGCCCCGAAGTGGGATTGCTGGATCAGATGGTAATTCTATTTCTAGTTTTTTTTAAGGAAACTCCATACTGTTCTCCATAGTGACTGTATCAATTTACATTCCCACCAATAGTGGAAGAGGGCTCCTTTTGTCCACACCCTCCCCAGAATTGGTTGTTTGTAGATTTTCTGATGATGCCGATTCTAACAGGTGTGAGGTGATACCTCATTGTAGTTTTGATTTGCATTTCTCTAATAATTAGTGCTGTTGAGCAGCTTTTCATGTGCGTCTTGGCCATCTCTGTGTCTCCTTTGAAGAAACGTCTCTTTAGATCTTCTGCCCATTTTTGTATTGGGTTGTTTGTTTTTTTAATATTAACCTGCATGAGCTGTTTATATATATTGGAGATTAAACCTCTGTCCATTGATTCGTCTGCAACGATTTTCGCCCATTCTGAGGGATGCCTTTTTCCATTCCCGTGTTTTTTAACAAAAAATGGAAGAAAGGGAAAGAAGCAGAGCACTAATGTGCGTAAAATATGCCTTTTGAAACGGTCGTTTTGAAATATGGACGTCCTTTGAATTTTTTGGTCGATATGTGACCCCAGGATTTGTTTTCAGGGCAGGTGTCATTTACAGACCTGCAATGATTTTGAATATCAACTGACCATTAGCGTTGGGATTAAAGCTGCTGTTGTGTGAAACGGCCACAAGGTGGCAGCAGTTCACCCTTACCAAATCTGGTTACTAGCGCAAGAGAGCCTCAGTGGAAGTGGTGTTCTAGATTGGAGTTTAGAATGGAATGTGCCAGGAGAAAGCCCCTCACTTTTGTCTCACTACTTCTTGTTCGTGTTTTTAATTTAATTTTTTATTTTTTATTACAGCAAGCTTGATTTCAATGTTTGGCTTGTTGTAGGTGTGGAAGATGTGGTTCTTTTACACATATGCAGATGACTGTTCTTCCTGGGATCCTTTTCCCATGTACGTTATGACAGAATGTTGAGGAGTCCTCTCTTGGTATTCTGTAGGTCTTTGGTGATTATATATGTCACCTGTGTTTGTATATGTCTGTTAACCCCGATATCGTAATGAAACCAATCCTCACACCTTTCCATTGGTGAACCATAAGTTTGTTTAATGAATCTGTGATTGCCCTTCTCCGTGGAAATATCTGCCCTGGTATCCATTTTTAGGTAACACCTATAAGTGATATGATATGTTATGTGTCTTTCACTTTCTGACTTACTACAAGTCACGTGATTACTTCTAGACTCATCTATGGTGCTGCAAATGGCACTGTGTCCTTTTATTCCTTGGCTTCTCTTCTGCCTTAGTGGGGTCCATTTTCAACAATATGATTCCCTGAGGGTTGTGGGTTAGTTGACCTGGGCAGCCTTAACCTGCCGGCCCGCCCTCCCCAGGTGTGCCTCGTTGAGGTCAATATAAACAGTGCTCCAGGCAGCAATAGCCCCTGAAGCTGTGCCTGACTCCATATTCGCTGCCCTGTCAGCAGTCTCGGGGCTGTGCTGGTGGGAGGGAGTGAGGGGCCACAGCTTTGTGGGTGGCCCGGTGTGAGTGGGGTTCTGCTGGCCTTTCTGCAGGAGTTGCCAGGCTGCCGCCTGTAAAGAAGAGGTTTTGTCACCCATACATTCCGCTGGAATTTCTCTCCGGACAGAGGTGAGGAAGGAAAAAAGCAGTGGGGGCCGGGACAGGAGGGGTATCTCAGGCAGGGCAATGGAAAGCTTCTGGAAGAGCGCCCGGGGCCAGGACCACCCTGGCTGGCCTGCAGGCACCAAGTTGGCCTGCGTGCTGTCGCTGGTGTGGCTCCACGGTCCTTCCTCTAGGCTTTCAAGCTCTTGTACATATTGAGGTGTTTTACCTGGAAAGGGTGGGAACAGTTCAGCAGCAGCTGGCCTGGGGCTCAGCTCACGTTTACTCACAGATGCCTCGGCACGGTCCCCCAGCTTTGCAATGAGGACGCTCCTTGCGTGGGGGGTGGTTCGCTGGCTATATGGGAGATAATTCCCCACCACTGACCAATTTCAGAATTGTTTACCGCTGGAGCAAGTGCCCTGATCGGGTTTTCCGGGGTATAACTGGTGGGTTCAGGTTTTTTTTTCTTTTATGGTTCAAGTTAGAATTTATTCCTCTTTTATATATTTATAGATATAAGCATGGAAATAATTCATTCCTATAAATACATCTGTGTGACGGGAAGAAATTGTTTCTGTTTTATTTTTAAATTTTATTTTTTAAAATTTTGAAATTTAATTTTATTTATTTTTTTATACAGCACGTGATTATTAGTTATGTATTTTATGCATATACATGTATACAGGTGAATCCCAAACTCCCAACTCATCCCACCACCACCACCCCATGGCTTCCCACACTTGGTGTCCATACGTTTGTTCTCTACCTCTGTGTCTCTATTTCTTCCCTGCAAACCAGTTCATCTGTACCATTTTTAGGCTCCACATATATGCATTAATATACAATATTTGTTTTCCTCTTTCTGACTTACTTCATTCTGTATGACAGTCTCTCGATCCATCGATGTCTCTACAAATGACCCAGGTTCACTCCTTTTTATGGCCGAGTCATATTCCATTTTATATATGTACCACATCTTTATCCATTCATCTGTCGGTGGGCATTTAGGTTGCTTCCATTACCTGGCTATTGTAAATAGTGCTGCAATGAACATTGTGGTGAATGTGCCTTTTTGAAATACGGTTTACTCTGGGTATATGCCCAGAAGTGGGATTGCTGGATCAGATGGTAATTCTATTTCTAATTTTTTTAAGGAAATTGCATACTGTTCTCCATAGTGACTGTATCAATTTACATTCCCACCAATAGTGGAAGAGGGCTCCTTTTGTCCACACCCTCCCCAGAATTGGTTGTTTGTAGATTTTCTGATGATGCCGATTCTAACAGGTGTGAGGTGATACCTCATTGTAGTTTTGATTTGCATTTATCTTATAATTAGTGCTGTTGAGAAGCTTTTGATGTGCTTCTTGGCCTTCTCTGTGTCTCCTTTCAAGAAACGTCTCTTTAGATCTTCTGCCCATTTTTTGGGTTGTTTGTTTTTTTAATATTAAGCTGCATGAGCTGTATATATATATTGGAGATTAAACCTCTGTCCATTGATTCGTCTGCAACGATTTTTGCCCATTCTGAGGGATGCCTTTTTCCATTCCCGTGTTTTTTAACAAAAAAGAAAGAAAGGAAAAGACGCAGAACACTAATTTGCGTAAAATATGCCTTTTGAAACGGTCGTTTTGAAATATGGACGTCCTTTGAATTTTTTGGTCGATATGTGACCCCAGGATTTGTTTTCAGGGCAGTTGTCATTTACAGGCCTGATATGATTTTGAATAACAACTGACCATTAGTGCAGGGATTAAAGCGGCTGTTGTGTGAAACGGCCACAAGGTGGCAGCAGTTCACCCTTACCCAATCTTGTTACTAGGGCAAGAGAGCCTCAGTGGAAGTGGTGATCTAGATTGGAGTTTAGAATGGAATGTGCCAGGAGAAAGCCCCTCACGTTTGTCTCACTACATCTTGTTCGTGTTTTTAATTTAATTTTTTTATTTTTTATTACAGCAAGTTTGATTACAATGTTTGGCTTGTTGTAGGTGTGGAAGATGTGGTTCTTTTACACATATACAGATGTCTGTTCTTCCTGGGATCCTTTTCCCATGTACGTTATGACAGAATGTTGAGTAGTCCTCTCTTGGTATTCTGTAGGTCTTTGGTGATTATATATGTCACCTGTGTTTGTATATGTCTGTTAACCCATATATCGTAATGAAACCAATCCTCACACCTTTCCATTGGTGAACCATAAGTTTGTTTAATGAATCTGTGATTGCCCTTCTCCGTGGAAATATCTGCCCTGGTATCCATTTTTAGGTAACACCTATAAGTGATATGATATGTTATGTGTCTTTCACTTTCTGACTTACTACAAGTCACGTGATTACTTCTAGACTCATCTACGGTGCTGCAAATGGCATTGTGTCCTTTTTTTCCTTGGCTTCTCTTCTGCCTTAGCGGGGTCCATTTTCAACAATGTGATTCCCTGAGGGTTGTGGATTAGCTGACCTGGGCAGCCTTACCCTGCCGGCCCGCCCTCCACAGGTGTGCCTCATTGAGGTCAATATAAACAGCGCTCCAGGCAGCAATAGCCCCTGAAGCTGTGCCTGACTCCATATTCTCTGCCCCGTCAGCGTTCTCGGGGCTGTGCTGGTGGGAGGGAGTGAGGGGCCACAGCTTTGTGGGTGGCCCGGTGTGAGTGGGGTTCTGCTGGCCTTTCTGCAGGAGTTGACAGGCTGCCGCCTGTAAAGTAGAGGTTGTGTCACCCATACCTTCCGCTGGAATTTCTCTCCGGACAGAGGTGAGGAAGGAAAAAAGCAGTGGGGGCCGGGACAGAAGGGGTATCTCAGGCAGGGCAATGGAAAGCTTCTGGAAGAGCACCCGGTGCCGGGACCACCCTGGCTGGCCTGCAGGCACCAAGTTGTCCTGCGTGCTGTCGCTGGTGTGGCTCCATGGTCCTTCCTCTAGGCTTTCAAGTCCTTGTACATATTCAGGTGTTTTACCTGGAAAGGGTGGGAACAGTTCAGCAGCAGCTGGCCTGGGGCTCAGCTCACGTTTACTCACAGATGCCTCGGCCCGGTCCCCCATGTTTTCAATGAGGACGCTCCTTGCATGGGGGGTGGGTTGCTGGCTGTATGGGAGATGGTTCCCCACCTCTGACCAATTTCAGAATTGTTTACTGCTGGAGCAAGTGCCCTGATAGGGTTTTCCTCTGTATAACTTGTCGGTTCAGGTTTTTTTTTTCTTTTATGGTTCAAGTTAGATTTTATTCCTCTTTTATGTATTTATAGATATAAGCATGGAAATAGTTCACTCCTATAAATACATCTGTGTGACGGGAAGAACATTTTTCTGTTTTATTTTTAAATTTTATTTTTTAAAATTTTGAAATTTAATTTTATTTATTTTTTTATACAGCACGTTATTATTAGTTATGTATTTTATGCATATACATGTATACAGGTCAATCCCAAACTCCCAACTCATCCCACCACCACCACCCCATGGCTTCCCACACTTGGTGTCCATACGTTTGTTCTCTACCTCTGTGTCTCTATTTCTTCCCTGCAAACCAGTTCATCTGTACCATTTTTAGGCTCCACATATATGCATTAATATACAATATTTGTTTTCCTCTTTCTGACTTACTTCATTCTGTATGACAGTCTCTCGATCCATCGATGTCTCTACAAATGACCCAGTTTCATTCATTTTCATGGCCGAGTAATATTCCATTTTATATATGTACCACCTCTTTATCCATTCATCTGTCTGTGGGCATTTAGGTTGTTTCCATTACCTGGCTATTGTAAATAGTGCTGCAACGAACCTTGTGGTGAATGTGCCTTTTTGAAATACGGTTTTCTCTGGGTATATGCCCAGAAGTGAGATTGCTGGATCAGATGGTAATTCTATTTCTAATTTTTTTAAGGAAATTGCATACTGTTCTCCATAGTGACTGTATCAATTTACATTCCCACCAATAGTGGAAGAGGGCTCCTTTTGTCCACACCCTCCCCATAATTGGTTGTTTGTAGATTTTTTGATGATGCCGATTCTAAGAGGTGTGAGGTGATACCTCATTGTAGTTTTGATTTGCATTTCTCTAATAATTAGTGCTGTTGAGCAGCTTTTCATGTGCGTCTTGGCCATCTCTGTGTCTCCTTTGAAGAAACGTCTCTTTAGATCTTCTGCCCATTTTTTTGGGTTGTTTGTTTTTTTAATATTAAGCTGCATGAGCTGTTTATATATATTGGAGATTAAACCTCTGTCCATTGATTCGTCTGCAACGATTTTCGCCCATTCTGAGGGATGCCTTTTTCCATTCCCGTGTTTTTTAACAAAAAAGGAAAGAAAGGAAAAGAAGCAGAACACTAATGTGCGTAAAATATGCCTTTTGAAACGGTCGTTTTGAAATATGGACGTCCTTTGAATTTTTTGGTCGATATGTGACCCCAGGATTTGTTTTCAGGGCAGGTGTCATTTACAGGCCTGCAATGATTTTGAATATCAACTGACCATTAGCGTTGGGATTAAAGCTGCTGTTGTGTGAAACGGCCACAAGGTGGCAGCAGTTCACCCTTACCCAATCTGGTTACTAGGGCAAGAGAGCCTCACTGGAAGTGGTGTTCTAGATTGGAGTTTAGAATGGAATGTGCCAGGAGAAAGCCCCTCACGATTGTCTCACTACTTCTTGTTTGTGTTTTTAATTTAATTTTTTTATTTTTTATTACAGCAAGTTTGATTACAATGTTTGGCTTGTTGTAGGTGTGGAAGATGTGGTTCTTTTACACATATACAGAAGACTGTTCTTCCTGGGATCCTTTTCCCATGTACGTTATGACAGAATGTTGAGTAGTCCTCTCTTGGTATTCTGTAGGTCTTTGGTGATTATATATGTCACCTGTGTTTGTATATGTCTGTTAACCCCGATATCGTAATGAAACCAATCCTCACACCTTTCCATTGGTGAACCATAAGTTTGTTTAATGAATCTGTGATTGCCCTTCTCCGTGGAAATATCTGCCCTGGTATCCATTTTTAGGTAACACCTATAAGTGATATGATATGTTATGTGTCTTTCACTTTCTGACTTGCTACAAGTCATGTGATTACTTCTAGACTCATCTACGGTGCTGCAAATGGCATTGTGTCCTTTTTTTCCTTGGCTTCTCTTCTGCCTTAGTGGGGTCCATTTTCAACAATGTGATTCCCTGAGCGTTGTGGGTTAGTTGACCTGGGCAGCCTTACACTGCCGTCCCGCCCTCCCCAGGTGTGCCTCGTTGAGGTCAATATAAACAGTGCTCCAGGCAGCAATAGCCCCTGAAGCTGTGCCTGACTCCATATTCTCTGCCCCGGCAGCAGTCTCGGGGCTGTGCTGGTGGGAGGGAGTGAGGGGCCACAGCTTTGTGGGTGGCCCGGTGTGAGTGGGGTTCTGCTGGCCTTTCTTCAGGAGTTGCCAGGCTGCCGCCTGTAAAGAAGAGGTTGTGTCACCCATACCTTCCGCTGGAATTTCTCTCCGGACAGAGGTGAGGAAGGAAAAAAGCAGTGGGGTCCGGGATAGGAGGGGTATCTCAGGCAGGGCAATGGAAAGCTTCTGGAAGAGCGCCCGGGGCCAGGACCACCCTGGCTGGCCTGCAGGCACCAAGTTGGCCTGCGTGCTGTCGCTGGTGTGGCTCCACGGTCCTTCCTCTAGGCTTTCAAGCCCTTGTACATATTCAGGTGTTTTACCTGGAAAGGGTGGGAACAGTTCAGCAGCAGCTGGCCTGGGGCTCAGCTCACGTTTACTCACAGATGCCTCGGCACGGTCCCCCAGCTTTGCAATGAGGACGCTCTTTGCGTGGGGGGTGGGTTGATGGCTGTATGGGAGATGGTTCCCCACCTCTGACCAATTTCAGAATTGTTTACTGCTGGAGCAAGTGCCCTGATAGGGTTTTCCTCTGTATAACTTGTCGGTTCAGGTTTTTTTTTTCTTTTATGGTTCAAGTTAGATTTTATTCCTCTTTTATGTATTTATAGATATAAGCATGGAAATAATTCATTCCTATAAATACATCTGTGTGACGGGAAGAAATTTTTTCTGTTTTATTTTTAAATTTTATTTTTTTAAATTTTGAAATTTAATTTTATTTATTTTTTTATACAGCACGTTATTATTAGTTATGTATTTTATGCATATACATGTATACAGGTCAATCCCAAACTCCCAAATCATCCCACCACCACCACCCCATGGCTTCCCACACTTGGTGTCCATACGTTTGTTCTCTACCTCTGTGTCTCTATTTCTTCCCTGCAAACCAGTTCATCTGTACCATTTTTAGGCTCCACATATATGCATTAATATACAATATTTGTTTTCCTCTTTCTGACTTACTTCATTCTGTATGACAGTCTCTCGATCCATCGATGTCTCTACAAATGACCCAGTTTCATTCCTTTTTATGGCCGAGTAATATTCCATTTTATATATGTACCACCTCTTTATCCATTCATCTGTCTGTGGGCATTTAGGTTGCTTCCATTACCTGACTATTGTAAATAGTGCTGAAACGAACATTGTGGTGAATGTGCCTTTTTGAAATACGGTTTTCTCTGGGTATATGCCCAGAAGTGGGATTGCTGGATCAGATGGTAATTCTATTTCTAATTTTTTTAAGGAAAGTCCATACTGTTCCCCATAGTGACTGTATCAATTTACATTCCCACCAATAGTGGAAGAGGGCTCCTTTTGTCCACACCCTCCCCAGAATTGGTTGTTTGTAGATTTTCTGATGATGCCGATTCTAACAGGTGTGAGGTGATACCTCATTGTAGTTTTGATTTGCATTTCTCTAATAATTAGTGCTGTTGAGCAGCTTTTCATGTGTATCTTGGCCATCTCTGTGTCTCCTTTGAAGAAACGTCTCTTTAGATCTTCTGCCCATTTTTTTTTGTGTTGTTTGTTTTTTTAATATTAAGCTGCATGAGCTGTTTATATATATTGGAGATTAAACCTCTGTCCATTGATACGTCTGCAACGATTTTCGCCCATTCTGAGGGATGCCTTTTTCCATTCCCGTGTTTTTTAACAAAAAAGGGAAGAAAGGAAAAGAAGCAGAACACTAATGTGCGTAATATATGCCTTTTGAAATGGTCATTTTGAAATATGGACGTCCTTTGAATTTTTTGGTCGATATGTGACCCCAGGATTTGTTTTCAGGGCAGGTGTCATTTACAGGCCTGCAATGATTTTGAATATCAACTGACCATTAGCGTCGGGATTAAAGCTGCTGTTGTGTGAAACGGCCACAAGGTGGCAGCAGTTCTCCCTTACCAAATCTGGTTACTAGGGCAAGAGAGCCTCAGTGGAAGTGGTGTTCTAGATTGGAGTTTAGAATGGAATGTGCCAGGAGAAAGACCCTCACGTTTGTCTCACTAATTCTTGTTCGTGTTTTTAATTTAATTTTTTATTTTTTATTACAGCAAGTTTGATTACAATGTTTGGCTTGTTGTAGGTGTGGAAGATGTGGTTCTTTTACACATATACAGAAGACTGTTCTTCCTGGGATCCTTTTCCCATGTACGTTATGACAGAATGTTGAGTAGTCCTCTCTTGGTATTCTGTAGGTCTTTGGTGATTATATATGTCACCTGTGTTTGTATATGTCTGTTAACCCCGATATCGTAATGAAACCAATCCTCACACCTTTCCATTGGTGAACCATAAGTTTGTTTAATGAATCTGTGACTGCCCTTCTCCGTGGAAATATCTGCCCTGGTATCCATTTTTAGGTAACACCTATAAGTGATATGATATGATATGTGTCTTTCACTTTCTGACTTACTACAAGTAACGTGATTACTTCTAGACTCATCTACGGTGCTGCAAATGGCATTGTGTCCTTTTATTCCTTGGCTTCTCTTCTGCCTTAGTGGGGTCCATTTTCAACAATGTGATTCCCTGAGGGTTGTGGGTTAGCTGACCTGGGCAGCCTTACCCTGCCGGCCCGCCCTCCCCACGTGTGCCTCGTTGAGATCAATATAAACAGCGCTCCAGGCCGCAATAGCCCCTGAAGCTGTGCCTGACTCCATATTCTCTGCCCCGTCAGCAGTCTCGGGGCTGTGCTGGTGGGAGGGATTGAGGGGCCACAGCTTTGTGGGTGGCCCGGTGTGAGTGGGGTTCTGCTTGCCTTTCTTCAGGAGTTGCCAGGCTGCCGCCTGTAAAGCAGAGGTTGTGTCACCCATAACTTCCGCTGGAATTTCTCTCCGGACAGAGGTGAGGAAGGAAAAAAGCAGTGGGGTCCGGGACAGGAGGGGTATCTCAGGCAGGGCAATGGAAAGCTTCTGGAAGAGCGCCCGGGGCCAGGACCACCCTGGCTGGCCTGCAGGCACCAAGTTGGCCTGAGTGCTGTCGCTGGTGTGGCTCCACGGTCCTTCCTCTAGGCTTTCAAGCCCTTGTACATATTGAGGTGTTTTACCTGGAAAGGTTGGGAACAGTTCAGCAGCAGCTGGCCTGGGGCTCAGCTCACGTTTACTCACAGGTGCCTCGGCACGGTCCCCCAGCTTTGCAATGAGGACGCTCCTTGCGTGGGGGGTGGGTTGCTGGCTGTATGGGAGATGGTTCCCCACCTCTGACCAATTTCAGAATTGTTTACCGCTGGATCAAGTGCCGTGATAGGGTTTTCCTCTGTATAACTGGTGGGTTCAGTTTTTTTTTTTCTTTTATGGTTCAAGTTAGATTTTATTCCTCTTTTATGTATTTATAGATATAAGCATGGAAATAATATATTCCTATAAATACATCTGTGTGACGGGAAGAACATTTTTTGTTTTATTTTTAAATTTTATTTTTTAAAATTTTGAAATTTAATTTTATTTATTTTTTTATACAGCACGTTATTATTAGTTATGTATTTTATGCATATACATGTATACAGGTCAATCCCAATCTCCCAACTCATCCCACCACCACCAACCCATGGCTTCCCACACTTGGTGTCCATACGTTTGTTCTCTACCTCTGTGTCTCTATTTCTTCCCTGCAAACCAGTTCATCTGTACCATTTTTAGGCTCCACATATATGCATTAATATACAATATTTGTTTTCCTCTTTCTGACTTACTTCATTCTGTATGACAGTCTCTCGATCCATCGATGTCTCTACAAATGACCCAGTTTCATTCCTTTTTATGGCCGAGTAATATTCCATTTTATATATGTACCACCTCTTTATCCATTCATCTGTCTGTGGGCATTTAGGTTGCTTCCATTACCTGGCTATTGTAAATAGTGCTGCAATGAACATTGTGGTGAATGTGCCTTTTTGAAATACGGTTTTCTCTGGGTATATGCCCAGAAGTGGGATTGCTGGATCAGATGGTAATTCTATTTCTAGTTTTTTTAAGGAAACTCCATACTGTTCTCCATAGTGACTGTATCAATTTACATTCCCACCAATAGTGGAAGAGGGCTCCTTTTGTCCACACCCTCCCCAGAATTGGTTGTTTGTAGATTTTCTGATGATGCCGATTCTAACAGGTGTGAGGTGATACCTCATTGTAGTTTTGATTTGCATTTCTCTAATAATTAGTGCTGTTGAGCAGCTTTTCATGTGCGTCTTGGCCATCTCTGTGTCTCCTATGAAGAAACGTCTCTTTAGATCTTCTGCCCATTTTTTGGGTTGTTTGTTTTTTTAATATTAACCTGCATGAGCTGTTTATATATATTGGAGATTAAACCTCTGTCCATTGATTCGTCTGCAACGATTTTCGCCAATTCTGAGGGATGCCTTTTTCCATTCCCGTGTTTTTTAACAAAAAAGAAAAGAAAGGAAAAGAAGCAGAACACTAATGTGCGTAAAATATGCCTTTTGAAACGGTCGTTTTGACATATGGACGTCCTTTGAATTTTTTGGTCGATATGTGACCCCAGGATTTGTTTTCAGGGCAGGTGTCATTTACAGGTCTGCAATGATTTTGAATATCATCTGACCATTAGAGTTGGGATTAAAGCTGCTGTTGTGTGAAACGGCCACAAGGTGGCAGCAGTTCACCCTTACCCAATCTGGTTACTAGGGCAAGAGAGCCTCAGTGGAAGTGGTGTTCTAGATTTGAGTTTAGAATGGAATGTGCCAGGAGAAAGCCCCTCACGTTTGTCTCACTACTTCTTGTTCGTGTTTTTAATTTAATTTTTTATTTTTTATTACAGCAAGTTTGATTACAATGTTTGGCTTTTTGTAGGTGTGGAAGATGTGGTTCTTTTACACATGTACAGAAGACTGTTCTTCCTGGGATCCTTTTCCCATGTACGTTATGACAGAAAGTTGAGTAGTCCTCTCTTGGTATTCTGTAGGTCTTTGGTGATTATATATGTCACCTGTGTTTGTATATGTCTGTTAACCCCGATATCGTAATGAAACCAATCCTCACACCTTTCCATTGGTGAACCATAAGTTTGTTTAATGAATCTGTGATTGCCCTTCTCCGTGGAAATATCTGCTCTGGTATCCATTTTTAGGTAACACCTATAAGTGATATGATATGTTATGTGTCTTTCACTTTCTGACTTGCTACAAGTCACGTGATTTCTTCTAGACTCATCTACGGTGCTGCAAATGGCATTGTGTCCTTTTTTTCCTTGGCTTCTCTTCTGCCTTAGTGGGGTCCATTTTCAACAATGTGATTCCCTGAGGGTTGTGGGTTAGTTGACCTGGGCAGCCTTACCCTGCCGGCCCGCCCTCCCCAGGTGTGCCTCGTTGTGGTCAATATAAACAGTGCTCCAGGCAGCAATAGCCCCTGAAGCTGTGCCTGACTCCATATTCTCTGCCCCGTCAGCAGTCTCGGGGCTCTGCTGGTGGGAGGGAGTGAGGGGCCACAGCATTGTGGGTGGCCCGGTGTGAGTGGGGTTCTGCTGGCCTTTCTTCAGGAGTTTCCAGGCTGCCGCCTGTAAAGAAGAGGTTGTGTCACCCATACCTTCCGCTGGAATTTCTCTCCGGACAGAGGTGAGGAAAGAAAAAAGCAGTGGGGGCCGGGACAGGAGGGGTATCTCAGGCAGGGCAATGGAAAGCTTCTGGAAGAGTGCCCGGGGCCAGGACCACCCTGGCTGGCCTGCAGGCACCAAGTTGGCCTGCGTGCTGTCGCTGGTGTGGCTCCACGGCCCTTCCTCTAGGCTTTCAAGCCCTTGTACATATTCAGGTGTTTTACCTGGAAAGGGTGGGAACAGTTCAGCAGCAGCTGGCCTGGGGCTTAGCTCACGTTTACTCACAGATGCCTCGGCACGGTCCCCCAGCTTTGCAATGAGGACGCTCCTTGCGTGGGGGGTGGGTTGCTGGCTGTATGAGAGATGGTTCCCCACCTCTGACCAATTTCAGAATTGTTTACTGCTGGAGCAAGTGCCCTGATAGGGTTTTCCTCTGTATAACTCGTCGGTTCAGGTTTTTTTTTTTTCCTTTTATGGTTCAAGTTAGATTTTATTCCTCTTTTATGTATTTATAGATATAAGCATGGAAATAATTCATTCCTATAAATACATCTGTGTGACGGGAAGAACTTTTTTCTGTTTTATTTTTAAATTTTATTTTTTAAAATTTTGAAATTTAATTTTATTTATTTTTTTATACAGCACGATATTATTAGTTATGTATTTTATGCATATACATGTATACAGGTCAATCCCAAACTCCCAACTCATCCCACCACCACCACCCCATGGCTTCCCACACTTGGTGTCCATACGTTTGTTCTCTACCTCTGTGTCTCTATTTCTTCCCTACAAACCAGTTCATCTGTACCATTTTTAGGCTCCACATATATGCATTAATATACAATATTTGTTTTCCTCTTTCTGACTTACTTCATTCTGTATGACAGTCTCTCGATCCATCGATGTCTCTACAAATGACCCAGTTTCATTCCTTTTTATGGCCGAGTAATATTCCATTTTATATATGTACCACATCTTTATCCATTCATCTGTCTGTGGGCATTTAGGTTGCTTCCATTACCTGACTATTGTAAATAGTGCTGCAACGAACATTGTGGTGAATGTGCCTTTTTGTAATACGGTTTTCTCTGGGTATATGCCCAGAAGTGGGATTGCTGGATCAGATGGTAATTCTATTTCTAATTTTTTTAAGGAAAGTCCATACTGTTCTCCATAGTGACTGTATCAATTTACATTCCCACCAATAGTGGAAGAGGGCTCCTTTTGTCCACACCCTCCCCAGAATTGGTTGTTTGTAGATTTTCTGATGATGCCGATTCTAACAGGTGTGAGGTGATACCTCATTGTAGTTTTGATTTGCATTTCTCTAATAATTAGTGCTGTTGAGCAGCTTTTCATGTGCGTCTTGGCCATCTCTGTGTCTCCTTTGAAGAAACGTCTCTTTAGATCTTCTGCCCATTTTTTTGTGTTGTTTGTTTTTTTAATATTAAGCTGCATGAGCTGTTTATATATATTGGAGATTAAACCTCTGTCCATTGATTCGTCTGCAACGATTTTCGCCCATTCTGAGGGATGCCTTTTTCCATTCCCGTGTTTTTTAACAAAAAAGGGAAGAAAGGAAAAGAAGCAGAACACTAATGTGCGTAAAATATGCCTTTTGAAATGGTCATTTTGAAATATGGACGTCCTTTGAATTTATTGGTCGATATGTGACCCCAGGATTTGTTTTCAGGGCAGGTGTCATTTACAGGCCTGCAATGATTTTGAATATCAACTGACCATTAGAGTTGGGATTAAAGCTGCTGTTGTGTGAAACGGCCACAAGGTGGCAGCAGTTCTCCCTTACCAAATCTGGTTATTAGGGCAAGAGAGCCTCAGTGGAAGTGGTGTTCTAGATTGGAATTTAGAATGGAATGTGCCAAGAGAAAGGCCCTCACGTTTGTCTCACTACTTCTTGTTCGTGTTTTTAATTTAATTTTTTATTTTTTATTACAGCAAGTTTGATTACAATGTTTGGCTTGTTGTAGGTGTGGAAGATGTGGTTCTTTTACACATATACAGAAGACTGTTCTTCCTGGGATCCTTTTCCCATGTACGTTATGACAGAATGTTGAGTAGTCCTCTCTTGGTATTCTGTAGGTTTTTGGTGATTATATATGTCACCTGTGTTTGTATATGTCTGTTAACCCCGATATCGTAATGAAACCAATCCTCACACCTTTACATTGGTGAACCATAAGTATGTTTAATGAATCTGTGACTGCCCTTCTCCGTGGAAATATCTGCCCTGGTATCCCTTTTTAGGTAATACCTATAAGTGATATGATATGTTATGTGTCTTTCACTTTCTGACTTACTACAAGTCACGTGATTACTTCTAGACTCATCTACGGTGCTGCAAATGGCATTGTGTCCTTTTATTCGTTGGCTTCTCTTCTGCCTTAGTGGGGTCCATTTTCAACAATGTGATTCCCTGAGGGTTGTGGGTTAGCTGACCTGGGCAGCCTTACCCTGCCGGCCCGCCCTCCCCAGGTGTGCCTCGTTGAGATCAATATAAACAGCGCTCCAGGCAGCAATAGCCCCTGCAGCTGTGCCTGACTCCATATTCTCTGCCCCGTCAGCAGTCTCGGGGCTGTGCTGGTGGGAGGGAGTGAGGGGCCACAGCTTTGTGGGTGGCCCGGTGTGAGTGGGGTTCTGCTGGCCTTTCTGCAGGAGTTGCCAGGCTGCCGCCTGTAATGAAGAGGTTGTGTCACCCATACCTTCCGCTGGAATTTCTCTCCGGACAGAGGTGAGGAAGGAAAAAAGCAGTGGGGGCCGGGACAGGAGGGGTATCTCAGGCAGGGCAATGGAAAGCTTCTGGAAGAGTGCCCGGGGCCAGGACCACCCTGGCTGGCCTGCAGGCACCAAGTTGGCCTGCGTGCTGTCGCTGGTGTGGCTCCACGGTCCTTCCTCTAGGCTTTCAAGCCCTTGTACATATTCAGGTGTTTTACCTGGAAAGGGTGGGAACAGTTCAGCAGCAGCTGGCCTGGTGCTCAGCTCACGTTTACTCACAGATGCTTCGGCACGGTCCCCCAGCTTTGCAATGAGGACGCTCCTTGCGTGGGGGGTGGGTTGCTGGGTGTATGGGAGATGGTTCCCCACCTCTGACCAATTTCAGAATTGTTTACCACTGGAGCAAGTGCCGTGATAGTGTATTCCTCTGTATAGCTCGTCGGTTAAGTTTTTTTTTTTCTTTTATGGTTCAAGTTAAATTTTATTCCTCTTTTATGTATTTATAGATATAAGCATGGAAATAATTCATTCCTATAAATACATCTGTGTGACGGGAAGAAATTTTTTCTGTTTTATTTTTAAATGTTATTTTTTAAAATTTTAAAATGTAATTTTATTTATTTATTTATACAGCACGTTATTATTAGTTATGTATTTTATGCATATACATGTATACAGGTCAATCCCAATCTCCCAACTCATCCCACCACCACCACCCCATAGCTTCCCAATCTTTGTGTCCATACCTTTGTTCTCTACCTCTGTGTCTCTATTTCTTCCCTGCAAACCAGTTCATCTGTACCATTTTTTTAGGTTCCACATATATGCATTAATATACAATATTTGTTTTCCTCTTTCTGACTTACTTCATTCTGTATGACAGTCTCTCGATCCATCGATGTCTCTACAAATGACCCAGTTTCATTCCTTTTTATGGCCGAGTAATATTCCATTTCATATATGTACCACATCTTTATCCATTCATCTGTCTGTGGGTATTTAGGTTGCTTCCATTACCTGGCTATTGTAAATAGTGCTGCAATGAACATTGTGGTGAATGTGCCTTTTTGATTTACGGTTTTCTCTGGGTATATGCCCAGAAGTGGGATTGCTGGATCAGATGGTAATTCTATTTCTAGTTTCTTTAAGGAAACTCCATACTGTTCTCCATAGTGACTGTATCAATTTACATTCCCACCAATAGTGGAAGAGGGCTCCTTTTGTCCACACCCTCCCCAGAATTGGTTGTTTGTAGAATTTCTGATGATGCCGATTCTAACAGGTGTGAGGTGATACCTCATTGTAGTTTTGATTTGCATTTCTCTAATAATTAGTGCTGTGGAGCAGCTTTTCATGTGCGTCTTGGCCATCTCTGTGTCTTCTTTGAAGAAACGTCTCTTTAGATCTTCTGCCCATTTTTGTATTGGGTTGTTTGTTTTTTTAATATTAAGCTGCATGTGTTGTTTATATATATTGGAGATTAAACCTCTGTCCATTGATTCGTCTGCAACGATTTTCGCCCATTCTGAGGGGTGCCTTTTTCCATTCCCGTGTTTTTTAACAAAAAAAGGAAAGAAAGGAAAAGAAGCAGAACACTAATGTGCATAAAATATGCCTTTTGAAACGGTCGTTTTGAAATATGGACGTCCTTTGAATTTTTTGGTCGATATGTGACCCCAGGATTTGTTTTCAGGGCAGGTGTCATTTACAGGCCTGCAATGATTTTGAATATCAACTGACCATTAGCGCTGGGATTAAAGTTGCTGTTGTGTGAAACGGCCACAAGGTGGCAGCAGTTCACCCTTACCAAATCTGGTTACTAGGGCAAGAGAGCCTCACTGGAAGTGGTGTTCTAGATTGGAATTTAGAATGGAATGTGCCAGGAGAAAGCCCCTCACGTTTGTCTCACTACATCTTGTTCGTGTTTTTAATTTATTTTTTTTTATTTTTTATTACAGCAAGTTTGATTACAATATTTGGCTTGTTGTAGGTGTGGAAGATGTGGTTCTTTTACACATATACAGATGTCTGTTCTTCCTGGGATCCTTTTCCCATGTACGTTATGACAGAATGTTGAGTAGTCCTCTCTTGGTATTCTGTAGGTCTTTGGTGATTATATATGTCACCTGTGTTTGTATATGTCTGTTATCCCCGATATCGTAATGAAACCAATCCTCACACCTTTCCATTGGTGAACCATAAGATTGTTTAATGAATCTGTGATAGCCCTTCTCCGTGGAAATATCTGCCCTGGTATCCATTTTTAGGTAACACCTATAAGTGATATGATATGTTATGTGTCTTTCACTTTCTGACTTACTACAAGTCACGTGATTACTTCTAGACTCATCTACGGTGCTGCAAATGGCATTGTGTCCTTTTATTCCTTGGCTTCTCCTCTGCCTTAGTGGGGTCCATTTTCAACAATGTGATTCCCTGAGGGTTGTGGGTTAGTTGACCTGGGCAGCCTTACCCTGCCGGCCCGCCCTCCCCAGGTGTGCCTCGTTGAGATCAATATAAACAGCGCTCCAGGCAGCAATAGCCCCTGAAGCTGTGCCTGACTCCATATTCTCTGCCCAATCAGCAGTCTCGGGGCTGTGCTGGTGGGAGGGAGTGAGGGGCCACAGCATTGTGGGTGGCCCGGTGTGAGTGGGGTTCTGCTGGCCTTTCTTCAGGAGTTGCCAGGCTGCCGCCTGTAAAGAAGAGGTTGTGTCACCCATACCTTCCGCTGGAATTTCTCTCCGGACAGAGGTGAGGAAGGAAAAAAGCAGTGGGGGCCGGGACAGGAGGGGTATCTCAGGCAGGGCAATGGAAAGCTTCTGGAAGAGCGCCCGGGGCCAGGACCACCCTGGCTGGCCTGCAGGCACCAAGTTGGCCTGCGTGCTGTCGCTTGTATGGCTCCACGGTCCTTCCTCTAGGCTTTCAAGCCCTTGTACATATTGAGGTGTTTTACCTGGAAAGGGTGGGAACAGTTCAGCAGCAGCTGGCCTGGGGCTCAGCTCACGTTTACTCACAGATGCCTCGGCACGGTCCCCCAGCTTTGCAATGAGGACGCTCCTTGCGTGGGGGGTGGGTTGCTGGCTGTATGGGAGATGGTTCCCCACCTCTGACCAATTTCAGAATTGTTTACTGCTGGAGCAAGTGCCCTGATAGGGTTTTCCTCTGTATAACTCGTCGGTTCAGGTTTTTTTTTTTTCCTTTTATGGTTCAAGTTAGATTTTATTCCTCTTTTATGTATTTATAGATATAAGCATGGAAATAATTCATTCCTATAAATACATCTGTGTGACGGGAAGAACTTTTTTCTGTTTTATTTTTAAATTTTATTTTTTAAAATTTTGAAATTTAATTTTATTTATTTTTTTATACAGCACGTTATTATTAGTTATGTATTTTATGCATATACATGTATACAGGTCAATCCCAAACTCCCAACTCATCCCACCACCACCACCCCATGGCTTCCCACACTTGGTGTCCATACGTTTGTTCTCTACCTCTGTGTCTCTATTTCTTCCCTGCAAACCAGTTCATCTGTACCATTTTTAGGCTCCACATATATGCATTAATATACAATATTTGTTTTCCTCTTTCTGACTTACTTCATTCTGTATGACAGTCTCTCGATCCATCGATGTCTCTACAAATGACCCAGTTTCATTCCTTTTTATGGCCGAGTAATATTCCATTTTATATATGTACCACATCTTTATCCATTCATCTGTCTGTGGGCATTTAGGTTGCTTCCATTACCTGACTATTGTAAATAGTGCTGCAACGAACATTGTGGTGAATGTTCCTTTTTGTAATACGGTTTTCTCTGGGTATATGCCCAGAAGTGGGATTGCTGGATCAGATGGTAATTCTATTTCTAATTTTTTTAAGGAAAGTCCATACTGTTCTCCATAGTGACTGTATCAATTTACATTTCCACCAATAGTGGAAGAGGGCTCCTTTTGTCCACACCCTCCCCAGAATTGGTTGTTTGTAGATTTTCTGATGATGCCGATTCTAACAGGTGTGAGGTGATACCTCATTGTAGTTTTGATTTCCATTTCTCTAATAATTAGTGCTGTTGAGCAGCTTTTCATGTGCGTCTTGGCCATCTCTGTGTCTCCTTTGAAGAAACGTCTCTTTAGATCTTCTGCCCATTTTTTTTGGGTTGTTTGTTTTTTTTAATATTAAGCTGCATGAGCTGTTTATATATATTGGAGATTAAACCTCTGTCCATTGATTCGTCTGCAACGATTTTCGCCCATTCTGAGGGATGCCTTTTTCCATTCCCGTGTTTTTTAACAAAAAAGGGAAGAAAGGAAAAGAAGCAGAACACTAATGTGCGTAAAATATGCCTTTTGAAATGGTCATTTTGAAATATGGACGTCCTTTGAATTTATTGGTCGATATGTGACCCCAGGATTTGTTTTCAGGGCAGGTGTCATTTACAGGCCTGCAATGATTTTGAATATCAACTGACCATTAGCGTTGGGATTAAAGCTGCTGTTGTGTGAAACGGCCACAAGGTGGCAGCAGTTCTCCCTTACCAAATCTGGTTATTAGGGCAAGAGAGCCTCAGTGGAAGTGGTGTTCTAGATTGGAGTTTAGAATGGAATGTGCCAAGAGAAAGGCCCTCACGTTTGTCTCACTACTTCTTGTTCGTGTTTTTAATTTAATTTTTTATTTTTTATTACAGCAAGTTTGATTACAATGTTTGGCTTGTTGTAGGTGTGGAAGATGTGGTTCTTTTACACATATACAGAAGACTGTTCTTCCTGGGATCCTTTTCCCATGTACGTTATGACAGAATGTTGAGTAGTCCTCTCTTGGTATTCTGTAGGTTTTTGGTGATTATATATGTCACCTGTGTTTGTATATGTCTGTTAACCCCGATATCGTAATGAAACCAATCCTCACACCTTTCCATTGGTGAACCATAAGTTTGTTTAATGAATCTGTGACTGCCCTTCTCCGTGGAAATATCTGCCCTGGTATCCCTTTTTAGGTAATACCTATAAGTGATATGATATGTTATGTGTCTTTCACTTTCTGACTTACTACAAGTCACGTGATTACTTCTAGACTCATCTACGGTGCTGCAAATGGCATTGTGTCCTTTTATTCCTTGGCTTCTCTTCTGCCTTAGTGGGGTCCATTTTCAACAATGTGATTCCCTGAGGGTTGTGGGTTAGCTGACCTGGGCAGCCTTACCCTGCCGGTCCGCCCTCCCCAGGTGTGCCTCGTTGAGATCAATATAAACAGCGCTCCAGGCCGCAATAGCCCCTGCAGCTGTGCCTGACTCCATATTCTCTGCCCCGTCAGCAGTCTCGGGGCTGTGCTGGTGGGAGGGAGTGAGGGGCCACAGCTTTGTGGGTGGCCCGGTGTGAGTGGGGTTCTGCTGGCCTTTCTTCAGGAGTTGCCAGGCTGCCGCCTGTAATGAAGAGGTTGTGTCACCCATACCTTCCGCTGGAATTTCTCTCCGGACAGAGGTGAGGAAGGATAAAAGCAGTGGGGGCCGGGACAGGAGGGGTATCTCAGGCAGGGCAATGGAAAGCTTCTGGAAGAGCGCCCGGGGCCAGGACCACCCTGGCTGGCCTGCAGGCACCAAGTTGGCCTGCGTGCTGTCGCTTGTATGGCTCCACGGTCCTTCCCCTAGGCTTTCAAGCCCTTGTACATATAGAGGTGTTTTACCTGGAAAGGGTGGGAACAGTTCAGCAGCAGCTGGCCTGGTGCTCAGCTCACGTTTACTCACAGATGCCTCGGCACGGTCCCCCAGCTTTGCAATGAAGACGCTCCTTGCGTGGGGGGTGGGTTGCTGGCTGTATGGGAGATGGTTCCCCACCTCTGACCAATTTCAGAATTGTTTACCGCTGGAGCAAGTGCCGTGATAGTGTATTCCTCTGTATAACTCGTCGGTTAAGTTTTTTTTTTCTTTTATGGTTCAAGTTAGATTTTATTCCTCTTTTATGTATTTATAGATATAAGCATGGAAATAATTCATTCCTATAAATACATCTGTGTGACGGGAAGAACTTTTTTCTGTTTTATTTTTAAATTTTATTTTTTTAAATTTTAAAATGTTATTTTATTTATTTATTTATACAGCACGTTATTATTAGTTATGTATTTTATGCATATACATGTATACAGGTCAATCCCAATCTCCCAACTCATCCCACCACCACCACCCCATAGCTTCCCAATCTTGGTGTCCATACCTTTGTTCTCTACCTCTGTGTCTCTATTTCTTCCCTGCAAACCAGTTCATCTGTACCATTTTTTTAGGTTCCACATATATGCATTAATATACAATATTTGTTTTCCTCTTTCTGACTTACTTCATTCTGTATGACAGTCTCTCGATCCATCGATGTCTCTACAAATGACCCAGTTTCATTCCTTTTTATGGCCGAGTAATATTCCATTTCATATATGTACCACATGTTTATCCATTCATCTGTCTGTGGGTATTTAGGTTGCTTCCATTACCTGGCTATTGTAAATAGTGCTGCAACGAACATTGTGGTGAATGTGCCTTTTTGTAATACGGTTTTCTCTGGGTATATGCCCAGAAGTGGGATTGCTGGATCAGATGGTAATTCTATTTCTAGTTTCTTTAAGGAAACTCCATACTGTTCTCCATAGTGACTGTATCAATTTACATTCCCACCAATAGTGGAAGAGGGCTCCTTTTGTCCACACCCTCCCCAGAATTGGTTGTTTGTAGAATTTCTGATGATGCCGATTCTAACAGGTGTGAGGTGATACCTCATTGTAGTTTTGATTTGCATTTCTCTAATAATTAGTGCTGTTGAGCAGCTTTTCATGTGCGTCTTGGCCATCTCTGTGTCTTCTTTGAAGAAACGTCTCTTTAGATCTTCTGCCCATTTTTGTATTGGGTTGTTTGTTTTTTTAATATTAAGCTGCATGTGTTGTTTATATATATTGGAGATTAAACCTCTGTTCATTGATTCGGCTGCAACGATTTTCGCCCATTCTGAGGGGTGCCATTTTCCATTCCCGTGTTTTTTAACAAAAAAAGGAAAGAAAGGAAAAGAAGCAGAACACTAATGTGCAAAAAATATGCCTTTTGAAACGGTCGTTTTGAAATATGGACGTCCTTTGAATTTTTTGGTCGATATGTGACCCCAGGATTTGTTTTCAGGGCAGGTGTCATTTACAGGCCTGCAATGATTTTGAATATCAACTGACCATTAGCGCTGGGATTAAAGTTGCTGTTGTGTGAAACGGCCACAAGGTGGCAGCAGTTCACCCTTACCAAATCTGGTTACTAGGGCAAGAGAGCCTCTCTGGAAGTGGTGTTCTAGATTGGAATTTAGAATGGAATGTGCCAGGAGAAAGCCCCTCACGTTTGTCTCACTACATCTTGTTCGTGTTTTTAATTTATTTTTTTTTATTTTTTATTACAGCAAGTTTGATTACAATATTTGGCTTGTTGTAGGTGTGGAAGATGTGGTTCTTTTACACATATACTGATGTCTGTTCTTCCTGGGATCCTTTTCCCATGTACGTTTTGACAGAATGTTGAGTAGTCCTCTCTTGGTATTCTGTAGGTCTTTGGTGATTATATATGTCACCTGTGTTTGTATATGTCTGTTATCCCCGATATCGTAATGAAACCAATCCTCACACCTTTCCATTGGTGAACCATAAGATTGTTTAATGAATCTGTGATAGCCCTTCTCCGTGGAAATATCTGCCCTGGTATCCATTTTTAGGTAACACCTATAAGTGATATGATATGTTATGTGTCTTTCACTTTCTGACTTACTACAAGTCACGTGATTACTTCTAGACTCATCTACGGTGCTGCAAATGGCATTGTGTCCTTTTATTCCTTGGCTTCTCTTCTGCCTTAGTGGGGTCCATTTTCAACAATGTGATTCCCTGAGGGTTGTGGGTTAGTTGACCTGGGCAGCCTTACCCTGCCGGCCCGCCCTCCCCAGGTGTGCCTCGTTGAGATCAATTTAAACAGCGCTCCAGGCAGCAATAGCCCCTGAAGCTGTGCCTGACTCCATATTCTCTGCCCCGTCAGCAGTCTCGGGGCTGTGCTGGTGGGAGGGAGTGAGGGGCCACAGCTTTGTGGGTGGCCCGGTGTGAGTGGGGTTCTGCTGGCCTTTCTTCAGGAGTTGCCAGGCTGCCGCCTGTAAAGAAGAGGTTGTGTCACCCATACCTTCCGCTGGAATTTCTCTCCGGACAGAGGTGAGGAAGGAAAAAAGCAGTGGGGGCCGGGACAGGAGGGGTATCTCAGGCAGGGCAATGGAAAGCTTCTGGAAGAGCGCCCGGGGCCAGGACCACCCTGGCTGGCCTGCAGGCACCAAGTTGGCCTGCGTGCTGTCACTTGTATGGCTCCACGGTCCTTCCTCTAGGCTTTCAAGCCCTTGTACATATTGAGGTGTTTTACCTGGAAAGGGTGGGAACAGTTCAGCAGCAGCTGGCCTGGGGCTCAGCTCACGTTTACTCACAGATGCCTCGGCACGGTCCCCCAGCTTTGCAATGAGGACGCTCCTTGCGTGGGGGGTGGGTTGCTGGCTGTATGGGAGATTGTTCCCCACCTCTGACCAATTTCAGAATTGTTTACTGCTGGAGCAAGTGCCCTGATAGGGTTTTCCTCTGTATAACTCGTCGGTTCAGGTTTTTTTTTTTCCTTTTATGGTTCAAGTTAGATTTTATTCCTCTTTTATGTATTTATAGATATAAGCATGGAAATAATTCATTCCTATAAATACATCTGTGTGACGGGAAGAACTTTTTTCTGTTTTATTTTTAAATTTTATTTTTTAAAATTTTGAAATTTAATTTTATTTATTTTTTTATACAGCACGTTATTATTAGTTATGTATTTTATGCATATACATGTATACAGGTCAATCGCAAACTCCCAACTCATCCCACCACCACCACCCCATAGCTTCCCAATCTTGGTGTCCATACGTTTGTTCTCTACCTCTGTGTCTCTATTTCTTCCCTGCAAACCAGTTCATCTGTACCATTTTTAGGCTCCACATATATGCATTAATATACAATATTTGTTTTCCTCTTTCTGACTTACTTCATTCTGTATGACAGTCTCTCGATCCATCGATGTCTCTACAAATGACCCAGTTTCATTCCTTTTTATGGCCGAGTAATATTCCATTTTATATATGTACCACATCTTTATCCATTCATCTGTCTGTGGGCATTTAGGTTGCTTCCATTACCTGACTATTGTAAATAGTGCTGCAACGAACATTGTGGTGAATGTGCCTTTTTGTAATACGGTTTTCTCTGGGTATATGCCCAGAAGTGGGATTGCTGGATCAGATGGTAATTCTATTTCTAATTTTTTTAAGGAAAGTCCATACTGTTCTCCATAGTGACTGTATCAATTTACATTTCCACCAATAGTGGAAGAGGGCTCCTTTTGTCCACACCCTCCCCAGAATTGGTTGTTTGTAGATTTTCTGATGATGCCGATTCTAACAGGTGTGAGGTGATACCTCATTGTAGTTTTGATTTCCATTTCTCTAATAATTAGTGCTGTTGAGCAGCTTTTCATGTGCGTCTTGGCCATCTCTGTGTCTCCTTTGAAGAAACGTCTCTTTAGATCTTCTGCCCATTTTTTTTGGGTTGTTTGTTTTTTTAATATTAAGCTGCATGAGCTGTTTATATATATTGGAGATTAAACCTCTGTCCATTGATTCGTCTGCAACGATTTTCGCCCATTCTGAGGGATGCCTTTTTCCATTCCCGTGTTTTTTAACAAAAAAGGGAAGAAAGGAAAAGAAGCAGAACACTAATGTGCGTAAAATATGCCTTTTGAAATGGTCATTTTGAAATATGGACGTCCTTTGAATTTTTTGGTCGATATGTGACCCCAGGATTTGTTTTCAGGGCAGGTGTCATTTACAGGCCTGCAATGATTTTGAATATCAACTGACCATTAGAGTTGGGATTAAAGCTGCTGTTGTGTGAAACGGCCACAAGGTGGAAGCAGTTCTCCCTTACCAAATCTGGTTATTAGGGCAAGAGAGCCTCAGTGGAAGTGGTGTTCTAGATTGGAGTTTAGAATGGAATGTGCCAAGAGAAAGGCCCTCACGTTTGTCTCACTACTTCTTGTTCGTGTTTTTAATTTAATTTTTTATTTTTTATTACAGCAAGTTTGATTACAATGTTTGGCTTGTTGTAGGTGTGGAAGATGTGGTTCTTTTACACATATACAGAAGACTGTTCTTCCTGGGATCCTTTTCCCATGTACGTTATGACAGAATGTTGAGTAGTCCTCTCTTGGTATTCTGTAGGTTTTTGGTGATTATATATGTCACCTGTGTTTGTATATGTCTGTTAACCCCGATATCGTAATGAAACCAATCCTCACACCTTTCCATTGGTGAACCATAAGTTTGTTTAATGAATCTGTGACTGCCCTTCTCCGTGGAAATATCTGCCCTGGTATCCCTTTTTAGGTAATACCTATAAGTGATATGATATGTTATGTGTCTTTCACTTTCTGACTTACTACAAGTCACGTGATTACTTCTAGACTCATCTACGGTGCTGCAAATGGCATTGTGTCCTTTTATTCCTTGGCTTCTCTTCTGCCTTAGTGGGGTCCATTTTCAACAATGTGATTCCCTGAGGGTTGTGGGTTAGCTGACCTGGGCAGCCTTACCCTGCCGGCCCGACCTCCCCAGGTGTGCTTCGTTGAGATCAATATAAACAGCGCTCCAGGCCGCAATAGCCCCTGCAGCTGTGCCTGACTCCATATTCTCTGCCCCGTCAGCAGTCTCGGGGCTGTGCTGGTGGGAGGGAGTGAGGGGCCACAGCTTTGTGGGTGGCCCGGTGTGAGTGGGGTTCTGCTGGCCTTTCTGCAGGAGATGCCAGGCTGCCGCCTGTAAAGAAGAGGATGTGTCACCCATACCTTCTGCTGGAATTTCTCTCCGGACAGAGGTGAGGAAGGAAAAAAGCAGTGGGGGCCGGGACAGGAGGGGTATCTCAGGCAGGGCAATGGAAAGCTTCTGGAAGAGCGCCCGGGGCCAGGACCACCCTGGCTGGCCTGCAGGCACCAAGTTGGCCTGCGTGCTGTCGCTGGTGTGGCTCCACGGTCCTTCCTCTAGGCTTTCAAGCCCTTGTACATATTCAGGTGTTTTACCTGGAAAGGGTGGGAACAGTTCAGCAGCAGCTGGCCTGGTGCTCAGCTCACGTTTACTCACAGATGCCTCGGCACGGTCCCCCAGCTTTGCAATGAGGACGCTCCTTGCGTGGGGGGTGGGTTGCTGGCTGTATGGGAGATGGTTCCCCACCTCTGACCAATTTCAGAATTGTTTACCGCTGGAGCAAGTGCCGTGATAGTGTATTCCTCTGTATAACTCGTCGGTTAAGTTTTTTTTTTTCTTTTATGGTTCAAGTTAGATTTTATTCCTCTTTTATGTATTTATAGATATAAGCATGGAAATAATTCATTCCTATAAATACATCTGTGTGACGGGAAGAACTTTTTTCTGTTTTATTTTTAAATTTTATTTTTTAAAATTTTAAAATGTAATATTATTTATTTATTTATACAGCACGTTATTATTAGTTATGTATTTTATGCATATACATGTATACAGGTCAATCCCAATCTCCCAACTCATCCCACCACCACCACCCCATAGCTTCCCAATCTTGGTGTCCATACGTTTGTTCTCTACCTCTGTGTCTCTATTTCTTCCCTGCAAACCAGTTCATCTGTACCATTTTTTTAGGTTCCACATATATGCATTAATATACAATATTTGTTTAACTCTTTCTGACTTACTTCATTCTGTATGACAGTCTCTCGATCCATCGATGTCTCTACAAATGACCCAGTTTCATTCCTTTTTATGGCCGAGTAATATTCCATTTCATATATGTACCACATGTTTATCCATTCATCTGTCTGTGGGTATTTAGGTTGCTTCCATTACCTGGCTATTGTAAATAGTGCTGCAATGAACATTGTGGTGAATGTGCCTTTTTGATTTACGGTTTTCTCTTGGTATATGCCCAGAAGTGGGATTGCTGGATCAGATGGTAATTCTATTTCTAGTTTCTTTAAGGAAACTCCATACTGTTCTCCATAGTGACTGTATCAATTTACATTCCCACCAATAGTGGAAGAGGGCTCCTTTTGTCCACACCCTCCCCAGAATTGGTTGTTTGTAGAATTTCTGATGATGCCGATTCTAACAGGTGTGAGGTGATACCTCATTGTAGTTTTGATTTGCATTTCTCTAATAATTAGTGCTGTTGAGCAGCTTTTCATGTGCGTCTTGGCAATCTCTGTGTCTTCTTTGAAGAAACGTCTCTTTAGATCTTCTGCCCATTTTTGTATTGGGTTGTTTGTTTTTTTAATATTAAGCTGCATGAGTTGTTTATATATATTGGAGATTAAACCTCTGTTCATTGATTCGTCTGCAACGATTTTCGCCCATTCTGAGGGGTGCCTTTTTCCATTCCCGTGTTTTTTAACAAAAAAGGAAAGAAAGGAAAAGAAGCAGAACACTAATGTGCATAAAATATGCCTTTTGAAACGGTCGTTTTGAAATATGGACGTCCTTTGAATTTTTTGGTCGATATTTGACCCCAGGATTTGTTTTCAGGGCAGGTGTCATTTACAGGCCTGCAATGATTTTGAATATCAACTGACCATTAGCGTTTGGATTAAAGCTGCTGTTGTGTGAAACGGCCACAATGTGGCAGAAGTTCACCCTTACCAAATCTGGTTACAAAGGCAAGAGAGCCTCACTGGAAGTGGTGTTCTAGATTGGAGTTTAGAATGGAATGTGCCAGGAGAAAGCCCCTCACGTTTGTCTCACTACTTCTTGTTCGTGTTTTTAATTTAATTTTTTATTTTTTATTACAGCAAGTTTGATTACAATGTTTGGCTTGTTGTAGGTGTGGAAGATGTGGTTCTTTTACACATATACAGAAGACTGTTCTTCCTGGGATCCTTTTCCCATGTACGTTTTGACAGAATGTTGAGTAGTCCTCTCTTGGTATTCTGTAGGTCTTTGGTGATTATATATGTCACCTGTGTTTGTATATGTCTGTTAACCCCGCTATCGTAATGAAACCAATCCTCACACCTTTCCATTGGTGAACCATAAGTTTGTTTAATGAATCTGTGATTGCCCTTCTCCGTGGAAATATCTGTCCTGGTATCCATTTTTAGGTAACACCTATAAGTGATATGATATGTTATGTGTCTTTCACTTTCTGACTTACTACAAGTCACGTGATTACTTCTAGACTCATCTACGGTGCTGCAAATGGCATTGTGTCCTTTTATTCCTTGGCTTCTCTTCTGCCTTAGTGGGGTCCATTTTCAACAATGTGATTCCCTGAGGGTTGTGGGTTAGCTGACCTGGGCAGCCTTACCCTGCCGGCCCGCCCTCCCCAGGTGTGCCTCGTTGAGATCAATATAAACAGCGCTCCAGGCAGCAATAGCCCCTGAAGCTGTGCCTGACTCCATATTCTCTGCCCCGTCAGCAGTCTCGGGGCTGTGCTGGTGGGAGGGAGTGAGGGGCCACAGCTTTGTGGGTGGCCCGGTGTGAGTGGGGTTCTGCTGGCCTTTCTTCAGGAGTTGCCAGGCTGCCGCCTGTAAAGAAGAGGTTGTGTCACCCATACCTTCCGCTGGAATTTCTCTCCGGACAGAGGTGAGGAAGGAAAAAAGTAGTGGGGGCCGGGACAGGAGGGGTATCTCAGGCAGGGCAATGGAAAGCTTCTGGAAGAGCACCCGGGGCCAGGACCACCCTGGCTGGCCTGCAGGCACCAAGTTGGCCTGCGTGCTGTCGCTGGTGTGGCTCCACGTTCCTTCCTCTAGGCTTTCAAGCCCTTGTACATATTCAGGTGTTTTACCTGGAAAGGGTGGGAACAGTTCAGCAGCAGCTGGCCTGGGGCTCAGCTCACGTTTACTCACAGATGCCTCGGCACGGTCCCCCAGCTTTGCAATGAGGACGCTCCTTGCGTGGGGGGTGTGTTGCTGGCTGTATGGGAGATGGTTCCCCACCTCTGACCAATTTCAGAATTGTTTACCGCTGGAGCAAGTGCCCTGATAGGGTTTTCCTCTGTATAACTCGTCGGTTCAGGTTTTTTTTTTTTCTTTTATTGTTCAAGTTAGATTTTATTCCTCTTTTATGTATTTATAGATATAAGAATGGAAATAATTCATTCCTATATATACATCTGTGTGACGGGAAGAACATGTTTCTGTTTTATTTTTAAATTTTATTTTTTAAAATTTTGAAATTTAATTTTATTTATTTTTTTATACAGCACGTTATTATTAGTTATGTATTTTATGCATATACATGTATACAGGTCAATCCCAAACTCCCAACTCATCCCACCACCACCACCCCATGGCTTCCCACACTTGGTGTCCATACGTTTGTTCTCTACCTCTGTGTCTCTATTTCTTCCCTGCAAACCAGTTCATCTGTACCATTTTTAGGCTCCACATATATGCATTAATATACAATATTTGTTTTCCTCTTTCTGACTTACTTCATTCTGTATGACAGTCTCTCGATCCATCGATGTCTCTACAAATGACCCAGTTTCATTCCTTTTTATGGCCGAGTAATATTCCATTTTATATATGTACCACCTCTTTATCCATTCATCTGTCTGTGGGCATTTAGGTTGCTTCCATTACCTGACTATTGTAAATAGTGCTGCAATGAACATTGTGGTGAATGTGACTTTTTGAAATACGGTTTTCTCTGGGTATATGCCGAGAAGTGGGATTGCTGGATCAGATGGTAATTCTATTTCTAGTTTTTTTAAGGAAACTCCATACTGTTCTCCATAGTGACTGTATCAATTTACATTCCCACCAATAGTGGAAGAGGGCTCCTTTTGTCCACACCCTCCCCAGAATTGGTTGTTTGTAGATTTTCTGATGATGCCAATTCTAACAGGTGTGAGGTGATACCTCATTGTAGTTTTGATTTGCATTTCTCTAATAATTAGTGCTGTTGAGCAGCTTTTCATGTGCGTCTTGGCCATCTCTGTGTCTCCTTTGAAGAAACGTCTCTTTAGATCTTCTGCCCATTTATTTTGGGTTGTTTGTTTTTTTAATATTAACCTGCATGAGCTGTTTATATATATTGGAGATTAAACCTCTGTCCATTGATTCGCTTGCAACGATTTTCGCCCATTCTGAGGGATGCCTTTTTCCATTCCCGTGTTTTTTAACAAAAAAGGGAAGAAGGAAAAAGAAGCAGAACAATAATGTGCGTAAAATATGCCTTTTGAAATGGTCATTTTGAAATATGGACGTCCTTTGAATTTTTTGGTCGATATGTGACCCCAGGATTTGTTTTCAGGGCAGGTGTCATTTACAGGCCTGCAATGATTTTGAATATCAACTGACCATTAGCGTTGGGATTAAAGCTGCTGTTGTGTGAAACGGCCACAATGTGGCAGCAGTTCACCCTTACGAAATCTGGTTATTAGGGCAAGAGAGCCTCAGTGGAAGTGGTGTTCTAGATTGGAGTTTAGAATGGAATGTGCCAGGAGAAAGCCCCTCACGTTTGTCTCACTACTTCTTGTTCGTGTTTTTAATTTAATTTTTTATTTTTTATTACAGCAAGTTTGATTACAATGTTTGGCTTGTTGTAGGTGTGGAAGATGTGGTTCTTTTACACATATACAGAAGACTGTTCTTCCTGGGATCCTTTTCCCATGTACGTTATGACAGAATGTTGAGTAGTCCTCTCTTGGTATTCTGTAGGTCTTTGGTGATTATATATGTCACCTGTGTTTGTATATGTCTGTTAACCCCGATATCGTAATGAAACCAATCCTCACACCTTTCCATTGGTGAACCATAAGTTTGTTTAATGAATCTGTGATTGCCCTTCTCCGTGGAAATATCTGCCCTGGTATCCATTTTTAGGTAACACCTATAAGTGATATGATATGTTATGTGTCTTTCACTTTCTGACTTACTACAAGTCACGTGATTACTTCTAGACACATCTACGGTGCTGCAAATGGCATTGTGTCCTTTTATTCCTTGGCTTCTCTTCTGCCTTAGTGGGGTCCATTTTCAACAATGTGATTCCCTGAGGGTTGTGGGTTAGCTGACCTGGGCAGCCTTACCCTGCCGGCCCGCCCTCCCCAGGTGTGCCTCGTTGAGGTCAATATAAACAGCGCTCCAGGCAGCAATAGCCCCTGAAGATGTGCCTGACTCCATATTCTCTGCCCCGTCAGCAGTCTCGGGGCTGTGCTGGTGGGTGGGAGTGAGGGACCACAGCTTTTTGGGTGGCCCGGTGTGAGTGGGGTTCTGCTGGCCTTTCTTCAGGAGTTGCCAGGCTGCCGCCTGTAAAGAAGAGGTTGTGTCACCCATACCTTCCGCTGGAATTTCTCTCCGGACAGAGGTGAGGAAGGAAAAAAGCAGTGGGGGCCGGGACAGGAGGGGTATCTCAGGCAGGGCAATGGAAAGCTTCTGGAAGAGCGCCCGGGTCCAGGACCACCCTGGCTGGCCTGCAGGCACCAAGTTGGCCTGCGTGCTGTCGCTGGTGTGGCTCCACGGTCCTTCCTCTAGGCTTTCAAGCCCTTGTACATATTGAGGTGTTTTACCTGGAAAGGGTGGGAACAGTTCAGCAGCAGCTGGCCTGGGGCTCAGCTCACGTTTACTCACAGATGCCTTGGCACGTTCCCTCAGCTTTGCAATGAGGACGCTCCTTGCGTGGGGGGTGGGTTGCTGGCTGTATGGGAGATGGTTCCCCACCTGTGACCAATTTCAGAATTGTTTACCGCTGGAGCAAGTGCCCTGATAGGGTTTTCCTCTGTATAACTCGTCGGTTCAGGTTTTTTTTTTTCTTTTATGGTTCAAGTTAGATTTTATTCCTCTTTTATTTATAGATATAAGCATGGAAATAATTCATTCCTATAAATACATCTGTGTGACGGGAAGAACTTGTTTCTGTTTTATTTTTAAATTTTATTTTTTAAAATTTTGAAATTTAATTTTATTTATTTTTTTATACAGCACGTTATTTTTAGTTATGTATTTTATGCATATACATGTATACAGGTCAATCCCAATCTCCCAACTCATCCCACCACCACCACCCCATGGCTTCCCACACTTGGTGTCCATACGTTTGTTCTCTACCTCTGTGTCTCTATTTCTTCCCTGCAAACCAGTTCATCTGTACCATTTTTAGGCTCCACATATATGCATTAATATACAATATTTGTTTTCCTCTTTCTGACTTACTTCATTCTGTATGACAGTCTCTCGATCCATCGATGTCTCTACAAATGACCCAGTTTCATTCCTTTTTATGGCCGAGTAATATTCCATTTTATATATGTACCACCTCTTTATCCATTCATCTGTCTGTGGGCATTTAGGTTGCTTCCATTACCTGGCTATTGTAAATAGTGCTGCAATGAACATTGTGGTGAATGTGCCTTTTTGAAATACGGTTTTCTGTGGGTATATGCCCAGAAGTGGGATTGCTGGATCAGAAGGTAATTCTATTTCTAGTTTTTTTAAGGAAAGTCCATACTGTTCTCCATAGTGACTGTATCAATTTACATTCCCACCAATAGTGGAAGAGGGCTCCTTTTGTCCACACCCTCCCCAGAATTGGTTGTTTGTAGATTTTCTGATGATGCCGATTCTAACAGGTGTGAGGTGATACCTCATTGTAGTTTTGATTTGCATTTCTCTAATAATTAGTGCTGTTGAGCAGCTTTTCATGTGCGTCTTGGCCATCTCTGTGTCTCCTTTGAAGAAACGTCTCTTTAGATCTTCTGCCCATTTTTTTTGGGTTGTTTGTTTTTTTAATATTAACCTGCATGAGCTGTTTATATATATTGGAGATTAAACCTCTGTCCATTGATTCGTCTGCAACGATTTTCGCCCATTCTGAGGGATGCCTTTTTCCATTCCCGTGTTTTTTAACAAAAAAGGGAAGAAAGGAAAAGAAGCAGAACACTAATGTGCGTAAAATATGCCTTTTGAAATGGTCATTTTGAAATATGGACGTCCTTTGAATTTTTTGGTCGATATGTGACCCCAGGATTTGTTTTCAGGGCAGGTGTCATTTACAGGCCTGCAATGATTTTGAATATCAACTGACCATTAGCGTTGGGATTAAAGCTGCTGTTGTGTGAAACGGCCACAATGTGGCAGCAGTTCACCCTTACCAAATCTGGTTACTAGGGCAAGAGAGCCTCAGTGGAAGTGGTGTTCTAGATTGGAGTTTAGAATGGAATGTGCCAGGAGAAAGCCCCTCACGTTTGTCTCACTACTTCTTGTTCGTGTTTTTAATTTAATTTTTTTATTTTTTATTACAGCAAGTTTGATTACAATGTTTGGCTTGTTGTAGGTGTGGAAGATGTGGTTCTTTTACACATATACAGAAGACTGTTCTTCCTGGGATCCTTTTCCCATGTACGTTATGACAGAATGTTGAGTAGTCCTCTCTTGGTATTCTGTAGGTCTTTGGTGATTATATATGTCACCTGTGTTTGCATATGTCTGTTAACCCCGATATCGTAATGAAACCAATCCTCACACCTTTCCATTGGTGAACCATAAGTTTGTTTAATGAATCTGTGATTGCCCTTCTCCGTGGAAATATCTGCCCTGGTATCCATTTTTAGGTAACACCTATAAGTGATATGATATGTTATGTGTCTTTCACTTTCTGACTTACTACAAGTCACGTGATTACTTCTAGACTCATCTACGGTGCTGCAAATGGCATTGTGTCCTTTTATTCCTTGGCTTCTCTTCTGCCTTAGTGGGGTCCATTTTCAACAATGTGATTCCCTGAGGGTTGTGGGTTAGCTGACCTGGGCAGCCTTACCCTGCCGGCCCGCCCTCCCCAGGTGTGCCTCGTTGAGGTCAATATAAACAGCGCTCCAGGCAGCAATAGCCCCTGAAGCTGTGCCTGACTCCATATTCTCTGCCCCGTCAGAAGTCTCGGGGCTGTGCTGGTGGGAGGGAGTGAGGGACCACAGCTTTTTGGGTGGCCCGGTGTGAGTGGGGTTCTGCTGGCCTTCCTTCAGGAGTTGCAAGGCTGCCGCCTGTAAAGAAGAGGTTGTGTCACCCATACATTCCGCTGGAATTTCTCTCCGGACAGAGGTGAGGAAGGAAAAAAGCAGTGGGGCCCGGGACAGGAGGGGTATCTCAGGCAGGGCAATGGAAAGCTTCTGGAAGAGCGCCCGGGGCCAGGACCACCCTGGCTGGCCTGCAGGCACCAAGTTGGCCTGCGTGCTGTCGCTGGTGTGGCTCCACGGTCCTTCCTCTAGGCTTTCAAGCCCTTGTACATATTGAGGTGTTTTACCTGGAAAGGGTGGGAACAGTTCAGCAGCGCCTGGCCTGGGGCTCAGCTCACGTTTACTCACAGATGCCTCGGCACGGTCCCCCAGCTTTGCAATGAGGACACTCCTTGCGTGGGGGGTGGGTTGATGGCTGTATGGGAGATGGTTCCCCACCTCTGACCAATTTCAGAATTGTTTACCGCTGGAGCAAGTGCCCTGATAGGGTTTTCCTCTGTATAACTCGTCGGTTCAGGTTTTTTTTTTCTTTTATGGTTCAAGTTAGATTTTATTCCTCTTTTATGTATTTATAGATATAAGCATGGAAATAATTCATTCCTATAAATACATCTGTGTGACGGGAAGAACTTGTTTCTGTTTTATTTTTAAATTTTATTTTTTAAAATTTTGAAATTTAATTTTATTTATTTTTTTATACAGCACGTTATTAGTAGTTATGTATTTTATTCATATACATGTATACAGGTCAATCCCAATCTCCCAACTCATCCCACCACCACCACCCCATGGCTTCCCACACTTGGTGTGCATACGTTTGTTCTCTACCTCTGTGTCTCTATTTCTTCCCTGCAAACCAGTTCATCTGTACCATTTTTAGGCTCCACATATATGCATTAATATACAATATTTGTTTTCCTCTTTCTGACGTACTTCATTCTGTATGACAGTCTCTCGATCCATCGATGTCTCTACAAATGACCCAGTTTCATTCCTTTTTATGGCCGAGTCATATTCCATTTTATATATGTACCACCTCTTTATCCATTCATCTGTCTGTGGGCATTTAGGTTGCTTCCATTACCTGGCTATTGTAAATAGTGCTGCAATGAACATTGTGGTGAATGTGCCTTTTTGAAATACGGTTTTCTCTGGGTATATGCCCAGAAGTGGGATTGCTGGATCAGGTGGTAATTCTATTTCTAGTTTTTTTAAGGAAACTCCATACTGTTCTCCATAGTGACTGTATCAATTTACATTCCCACCAATAGTGGAAGAGGGCTCCTTTTGTCCACACCCTCCCCAGAATTGGTTGTTTGTAGATTTTCTGATGATGCCGATTCTAACAGGTGTGAGGTGATACCTCATTGTAGTTTTGATTTGCATTTCTCTAATAATTAGTGCTGTTGAGCAGCTCTTCATGTGCGTCTTGGCCATCTCTGTGTCTCCTTTGAAGAAACGTCTCTTTAGATCTTCTGCCCATTTTTTTGTGTTGTTTGTTTTTTTTAATATTAAGCTGCATGAGCTGTTTATATATATTGGAGATTAAACCTCTGTCCATTGATTCGTCTGCAACGATTTTCGCCCATTCTGAGGGATGCCTTTTTCCATTCCCGTGTTTTTTAACAAAAAAGGGAAGAAAGGGAAAGAAGCAGAGCACTCATGTGCGTAAAATATGCCTTTTGAAACGGTCGTTTTGAAATATGGACGTCCTTTGAATTTTTTGGTCGATATGTGACCCCAGGATTTGTTTTCAGGGCAGGTGTCCTTTACAGACCTGCAATGATTTTGAATATCAACTGACCATTAGCGTTGGGATTAAAGCTGCTGTTGTGTGAAACGGCCACAAGGTGGCAGCAGTTCACCCTTACCAAATCTGGTTACTAGCGCAAGAGAGCCTCAGTGGAAGTGGTGTTCTAGATTGGAGTTTAGAATGGAATGTGCCAGGAGAAAGCCCCTCACTTTTGTCTCACTACTTCTTGTTCGTGTTTTTAATTTAATTTTTTATTTTTTATTACAGCAAGTTTGATTTCAATGTTTGGCTTGTTGTAGGTGTGGTAGATGTGGTTCTTTTACACATATGCAGATGACTGTTCTTCCTGGGATCCTTTTCCCATGTACGTTATGACAGAATGTTGAGTAGTCCTCTCTTGGTATTCTGTAGGTCTTTGGTGATTATATATGTCACCTGTGTTTGTATATGTCTGTTAACCCCGATATCGTAATGAAACCAATCCTCACACCTTTCCATTGGTGAACCATAAGTTTGTTTAATGAATCTGTGATTGCCCTTCTCCGTGGAAATATCTGCCCTGGTATCCATTTTTAGGTAACACCTATAAGTGATATGATATGTTATGTGTCTTTCACTTTCTGACTTACTACAAGTCACGTGATTACTTCTAGACTCATCTACGGTGCTGCAAATGGCATTGTGTCCTTTTATTCCTTGGCTTCTCTTCTGCCTTAGTGGGGTCCATTTTCAACAATGTGATTCCCTGAGGGTTGTGGGTTAGTTGACCTGGGCAGCCTTACCCTGCCGGCCCGCCCTCCCCAGGTGTGCCTCGTTGAGGTCAATATAAACAGCGCTCCAGGCAGCAATAGCCCCTGAAGCTGTGCCTGACTCCATATTCGCTGCCCCGTCAGCAGTCTCGGGGCTGTGCTGGTGGGAGGGAGTGAGGGGCCACAGCTTTGTGGGTGGCCCGGTGTGAGTGGGGTTCTGCTGGCCTTTCTGCAGGAGTTGCCAGGCTGCCGCCTGTAAAGAAGAGGTTTTGTCACCCATACATTCCGCTGGAATTTCTCTCCGGACAGAGGTGAGGAAGGAAAAAAGCAGTGGGGGCCGGGACAGGAGGGGTATCTCAGGCAGGGCAATGGAAAGCTTCTGGAAGAGCGCCCGGGGCCAGGACCACCCTGGCTGGCCTGCAGGCACCAAGTAGGCCTGCGTGCTGTCGCTGGTGTGGCTCCACGGTCCTTCCTCTAGGCTTTCAAGCCCTTGTACATATTGAGGTGTTTTACCTGGAAAGGGTGGGAACAGTTCAGCAGCAGCTGGCCTGGGGCTCAGCTCACGTTTACTCACAGATGCCTCGGCACGGTCCCCCAGCTTTGCAATGAGGACGCTCCTTGCGTGGGGGGTGGGTTGCTGGCTGTATGGGAGATGGTTCCCCACCTCTGACCAATTACAGAATTGTTTACCGCTGGAGCAAGTGCCCTGATAGGGTTTTCCTCTGTATAACTCGTCGGTTCATGTTTTTTTTTTCTTTTATGGTTCAAGTTAGATTTTATTCCTCTTTTATGTATTTATAGATATAAGCATGGAAATAATTCATTCCTATAAATACATCTGTGTGACGGGAAGAAATTGTTTCTGTTTTATTTTTAAATTTTATTTTTTAAAATTTTGAAATTTAATTTTATTTATTTTTTTATACAGCACGTTATTATTAGTTATGTATTTTATGCATATACATGTATACAGGTCAATCCCAAACTCCCAACTCATCCCACCACCACCACCCCATGGCTTCCCACACTTGGTGTCCATACGTTTGTTCTCTACCTCTGTGTCTCTATTTCTTCCCTGCAAACCAGTTCATCTGTACCATTTTTAGGCTCCACATATATGCATTAATATGCAATATTTGTTTTCCTCTTTCTGACTTACTTCATTCTGTATGACAGTCTCTCGATCCATCGATGTCTCTACAAATGACTCAGTTTCATTCCTTTTTATGGCCGAGTCATATTCCATTTTATATATGTACCACCTCTTTATCCATTCATCTGTCTGTGGGCATTTAGGTTGCTTCCATTACCTGGCTATTGTAAATAGTGCTGCAACGAACCTTGTGGTGAATGTGCCTTTTTGAAATACGGTTTTCTCTGGGTATATGCCCAGAAGTGGGATTGCTGGATCAGGTGGTAATTCTATTTCTAGTTTTTATAAGGAAAGTCCATACTGTTCTCCATAGTGACTGTATCAATTTACATTCCCACCAATAGTGGAAGAGGGCTCCTTTTGTCCACACCCTCCCCAGAATTGGTTGTTTGTAGATTTTCTGATGATGCCGATTCTAACAGGTGTGAGGTGATACCTCATTGTAGTTTTGATTTGCATTTCTCTAATAATTAGTGCTGTTGAGCAGCTCTTCATGTGCGTCTTGGCCATCTCTGTGTCTCCTTTGAAGAAACGTCTCTTTAGATCTTCTGCCCATTTTTTTGTGTTGTTTGTTTTTTTTAATATTAAGCTGCATGAGCTGTTTATATATATTGGAGATTAAACCTCTGTCCATTGATTCGTCTGCAACGATTTTCGCCCATTCTGAGGGATGCCTTTTTCCATTCCCGTGTTTTTTAACAAAAAAGGGAAGAAAGGGAAAGAAGCAGAGCACTCATGTGCGTAAAATATGCCTTTTGAAACGGTCGTTTTGAAATATGGACGTCCTTTGAATTTTTTGGTCGATATGTGACCCCAGGATTTGTTTTCAGGGCAGGTGTCATTTACAGACCTGCAATGATTTTGAATATCAACTGACCATTAGCGTTGGGATTAAAGCTGCTGTTGTGTGAAACGGCCACAAGGTGGCAGCAGTTCACCCTTACCAAATCTGGTTACTAGGGCAAGAGAGCCTCAGTGGAAGTGGTGTTCTAGATTGGAGTTTAGAATGGAATGTGCCAGGAGAAAGCCCCTCACTTTTGTCTCACTACTTCTTGTTCGTGTTTTTAATTTAATTTTTTATTTTTTATTACAGCAAGTTTGATTTCAATGTTTGGCTTGTTGTAGGTGTGGAAGATGTGGTTCTTTTACACATATGCAGATGACTGTTCTTCCTGGGATCCTTTTCCCATGTACGTTATGACAGAATGTTGAGTAGTCCTCTCTTGGTATTCTGTAGGTCTTTGGTGATTATATATGTCACCTGTGTTTGTATATGTCTGTTAACCCCGATATCGTAATGAAACCAATCCTCACACCTTTCCATTGGTGAACCATAAGTTTGTTTAATGAATCTGTGATTGCCCTTCTCCGTGGAAATATCTGCCCTGGTATCCATTTTTAGGTAACACCTATAAGTGATATGATATGTTATGTGTCTTTCACTTTCTGACTTACTACAAGTCACGTGATTACTTCTAGACTCATCTACGGTGCTGCAAATGGCATTGTGTCCTTTTATTCCTTGGCTTCTCTTCTGCCTTAGTGGGGTCCATTTTCAACAATGTGATTCCCTGAGGGTTGTGGGTTAGTTGACCTGGGCAGCCTTACCCTGCCGGCCCGCCCTCCCCAGGTGTGCCTCGTTGAGGTCAATATAAACAGCGCTCCAGGCAGCAATAGCCCCTGAAGCTGTGCCTGACTCCATATTCGCTGCCCCGTCAGCAGTCTCGGGGCTGTGCTGGTGGGAGGGAGTGAGGGGCCACAGCTTTGTGGGTGGCCCGGTGTGAGTGGGGTTCTGCTGGCCTTTCTGCAGGAGTTGCCAGGCTGCCGCCTGTAAAGAAGATGTTGTGTCACCCATACCTTCCGCTGGATTTTCTCTCCGGACAGAGGTGAGGAAGGAAAAAACTAGTGGGGGCCGGGACAGGAGGGGTATCTCAGGCAGGGCAATGGAAAGCTTCTGGAAGAGCGCCCGGGGCCAGGACCACCCTGGCTGGCCTGCAGGCACCAAGTTGGCCTGCGTGCTGTCGCTGGTGTGGCTCCACGGTCCTTCCTCTAGGCTTTCAAGCCCTTGTACATATTGAGGTGTTTTACCTGGAAAGGGTAGGAACAGTTCAGCAGCAGCTGGCCTGGGGCTCAGCTCACGTTTACTCACAGATGCCTCGGCACGGTCCCCCAGCTTTGCAATGAGGACGCTCCTTGCGTGGGGGGTGGGTTGCTGGCTGTATGGGAGATGGTTCCCCACCTCTGACCAATTACAGAATTGTTTACCGCTGGAGCAAGTGCCCTGATAGGGTTTTCCTCTGTATAACTCGTCGGTTCATGTTTTTTTTTTCTTTTATGGTTCAAGTTAGATTTTATTCCTCTTTTATGTATTTATAGATATAAGCATGGAAATAATTCATTCCTATAAATACATCTGTGTGACGGGAAGAACTTGTTTCTGTTTTATTTTTAAATTTTATTTTTTAAAATTTTGAAATTTAATTTTATTTATTTTTTTATACAGCACGTTATTATTAGTTATGTATTTTATGCATATACATGTATACAGGTCAATCCCAAACTCCCAACTCATCCCACCACCACCACCCCATGGCTTCCCACACTTGGTGTCCATACGTTTGTTCTCTACCTCTGTGTCTCTATTTCTTCCCTGCAAACCAGTTCATCTGTACCATTTTTAGGCTCCACATATATGCATTAATATACAATATTTGTTTTCCTCTTTCTGACTTCATTCTGTATGACAGCCTCTCGATCCATCGATGTCTCTACAAATGACCCAGTTTCATTCCTTTTTATGGCCGAGTAATATTCCATTTTATATATGTACCACCTCTTTATCCATTCATCTGTCTGTGGGCATTTAGGTTGCTTCCATTACCTGGCTATTGTAAATAGTGCTGCAATGAACATTGTGGTGAATGTGCCTTTATGAAATACGGTTTTCTGTGGGTATATGCCCCGAAGTGGGATTGCTGGATCAGATGGTAATTCTATTTCTAGTTTTTTTTAAGGAAACTCCATACTGTTCTCCATAGTGACTGTATCAATTTACATTCCCACCAATAGTGGAAGAGGGCTCCTTTTGTCCACACCCTCCCCAGAATTGGTTGTTTGTAGATTTTCTGATGATTCCGATTCTAACAGGTGTGAGGTGATACCTCATTGTAGTTTTAATTTGCATTTCTCTAATAATTAGTGCTGTTGAGCAGCTTTTCATGTGCGTCTTGGCCATCTCTGTGTCTCCTTTGAAGAAACGTCTCTTTAGATCTTCTGCCCATTTTTGTATTGGGTTGTTTGTTTTTTTAATATTAACCTGCATGAGCTGTTTATATATATTGGAGATTAAACCTCTGTCCATTGATTCGTCTGCAACGATTTTCGCCCATTCTGAGGGATGCCTTTTTCCATTCCCGTGTTTTTTAACAAAAAAGGGAAGAAAGGAAAAGAAGCAGAACACTAATGTGCGTAAAATATGCCTTTTGAAATGGTCATTTTGAAATATGGACGTCCTTTGAATTTTTTGGTCGATATGTGACCCCAGGATTTGTTTTCAGGGCAGGTGTCATTTACAGGCCTGCAATGATTTTGAATATCAACTGACCATTAGCGTTAGGATTAAAGCTGCTGTTGTGTGAAACGGCCACAAGGTGGCAGCAGTTCACCCTTACCAAATCTGGTTACTAGGGCAAGAGAGCCTCAGTGGAAGTGGTGTTCTAGATTGGAGTTTAGAATGGAATGTGCCAGGAGAAAGCCCCTCACTTTTGTCTCACTACTTCTTGTTCGTGTTTTTAATTTAATTTTTTTATTTTTTATTACAGCAAGTTTGATTTCAATGTTTGGCTTGTTGTAGGTGTGGAAGATGTGGTTCTTTTACACATATGCAGATGACTGTTCTTCCTGGGATCCTTTTCCCATGTACGTTATGACAGAATGTTGAGTAGTCCTCTCTTGGTATTCTGTAGGTCTTTGGTGATTATATATGTCACCTGTGTTTGTATATGTCTGTTAACCCCGATATCGTAATGAAACCAATCCTCACACCTTTCCATTGGTGAACCATAAGTTTGTTTAATGAATCTGTGATTGCCCTTCTCCGTGGAAATATCTGCCCTGGTATCCATTTTTAGTTAACACCTATAAGTGATATGATATGTTATGTGTCTTTCACTTTCTGACTTACTACAAGTCACGTGATTACTTCTAGACTCATCTACGGTGCTGCAAATGGCATTGTGTCCTTTTATTCCTTGGCTTCTCTTCTGCCTTAGTGGGGTCCATTTTCAACAATGTGATTCCCTGAGGGTTGTGGGTTAGTTGACCTGGGCAGCCTTACCCTGCCGGCACGCCCTCCCCAGCTGTGCCTCGTTGAGGTCAATATAAACAGCGCTCCAGGCAGCAATAGCCCCTGAAGCTGTGCCTGACTCCATATTCGCTGCCCCGTCAGCAGTCTCGGGGCTGTGCTGGTGGGAGGGAGTGAGGGGCCACAGCTTTGTGGGTGGCCCGGTGTGAGTGGGGTTCTGCTGGCCTTTCTGCAGGAGTTGCCAGGCTGCCGCCTGTAAAGATGAGGTTTTGTCACACATACATTCCGCTGGAATTTCTCTCCGGACAGAGGTGAGGAAGGAAAAAAGCAGTGGGGGCCGGGACAGGAGGGGTATCTCAGGCAGGGCAATGGAAAGCTTCTCGAAGAGCGCCCGGGGCCAGGACCACCCTGGCTGGCCTGCAGGCACCAAGTTGGCCTGCGTGCTGTCGCTGGTGTGGCTCCACGGTCCTTCCTCTAGGCTTTCAAGCCCTTGTACATATTGAGGTGTTTTACCTGGAAAGGGTGGGAACAGTTCAGCAGCAGCTGGCCTGGGGCTCAGCTCACGTTTACTCACAGATGCCTCGGCACGGTCCCCCAGCTTTGCAATGAGGACGCTCCTTGCGTGGGGGGTGGGTTGCTGGCTGTATGGGAGATGGTTCCCCACCTCTGACCAATTTCAGAATTGTTTACCGCTGGAGCAAGTGCCCTGATAGGGTTTTCCTCTGTATAACTCGTCGGTTCAGGTTTTTTTTTTTTCTTTTATTGTTCAAGTTAGATTTTATTCCTCTTTTATGTATTTATAGATATAAGCATGGAAATAATTCATTCCTATAAATACATCTGTGTGACGGGAAGAACTTTTTTTGTTTTATTTTTAAATTTTATTTTTTAAAATTTTGAAATTTAATTTTATTTATTTTTTTATACAGCACGTTATTATTAGTTATGTATTTTATGCATATACATGTATACAGGTCAATCCCAAACTCCCAACTCATCCCACCACCACCACCCCATGGCTTCCCACACTTGGTGTCCATACGTTTGTTCTCTACCTCTGTGTCTCTATTTCTTCCCTGCAAACCAGTTCATCTGTACCATTTTTAGGCTCCACATATATGCATTAATATACAATATTTGTTTTCCTCTTTCTGACTTCATTCTGTATGACAGCCTCTCGATGCATCGATGTCTCTACAAATGACCCAGTTTCATTCCTTTTTATGGCCGAGTAATATTCCATTTTATATATGTACCACCTCTTTATCCATTCATCTGTCTGTGGGCATTTAGGTTGCTTCCATTACCTGGCTATTGTAAATAGTGCTGCAATGAACATTGTGGTGAATATGCCTTTATGAAATACGGTTTTCTCTGGGTATATGCCCCGAAGTGGGATTGCTGGATCAGATGGTAATTCTATTTCTAGTTTTTTTTAAGGAAACTCCATACTGTTCTCCATAGTGACTGTATCAATTTACATTCCCACCAATAGTGGAAGAGGGCTCCTTTTGTCCACACCCTCCCCAGAATTGGTTGTTTGTAGATTTTCTGATGATGCCGATTCTAACAGGTGTGAGGTGATACCTCATTGTAGTTTTAATTTGCATTTCTCTAATAATTAGTGCTGTTGAGCAGCTTTTCATGTGCGTCTTGGCCATCTCTGTGTCTCCTTTGAAGAAACGTCTCTTTAGATCTTCTGCCCATTTTTGTATTGGGTTGTTTGTTTTTTTAATATTAACCTGCATGAGCTGTTTATATATATTGGAGATTAAACCTCTGTCCATTGATTCGTCTGCAACGATTTTCGCCCATTCTGAGGGATGCCTTTTTCCATTCCCGTGTTTTTTAACAAAAAAGGGAAGAAAGGAAAAGAAGCAGAACACTAATGTGCGTAAAATATGCCTTTTGAAATGGTCATTTTGAAATATGGACGTCCTTTGAATTTTTTGGTCGATATGTGACCCCAGGATTTGTTTTCAGGGCAGGTGTCATTTACAGGCCTGCAATGATTTTGAATATCAACTGACCATTAGCGTTGGGATTAAAGCTGCTGTTGTGTGAAACGGCCACAAGGTGGCAGCAGTTCACCCTTACCAAATCTGGTTACTAGGGCAAGAGAGCCTCAGTGGAAGTGGTGTTCTAGATTGGAGTTTAGAATGGAATGTGCCAGGAGAAAGCCCCTCACTTTTGTCTCACTACTTCTTGTTCGTGTTTTTAATTTAATTTTTTATTTTTTATTACAGCAAGTTTGATTTCAATGTTTGGCTTGTTGTAGGTGTGGAAGATGTGGTTCTTTTACACATATGCAGATGACTGTTCTTCCTGGGATCCTTTTCCCATGTACGTTATGACAGAATGTTGAGTAGTCCTCTCTTGGTATTCTGTAGGTCTTTGGTGATTATATATGTCACCTGTGTTTGTATATGTCTGTTAACCCCGATATCGTAATGAAACCAATCCTCACACCTTTCCATTGGTGAACCATAAGTTTGTTTAATGAATCTGTGATTGCCCTTCTCCGTGGAAATATCTGCCCTGGTATCCATTTTTAGGTAACACCTATAAGTGATATGATATGTTATGTGTCTTTCACTTTCTGACTTACTACAAGTCACGTGATTACTTCTAGACTCATCTACGGTGCTGCAAATGGCATTGTGTCCTTTTATTCCTTGGCTTCTCTTCTGCCTTAGTGGGGTCCATTTTCAACAATGTGATTCCCTGAGGGTTGTGGGTTAGTTGACCTGGGCAGCCTTACCCTGCCGGCCCGCCCTCCCCAGGTGTGCCTCGTTGAGGTCAATATAAACAGCGCTCCAGGCAGCAATAGCCCCTGAAGCTGTGCCTGACTCCATATTCGCTGCCCCGTCAGCAGTCTCGGGGCTGTGCTGGTGGGAGGGAGTGAGGGGCCACAGCTTTGTGGGTGGCCCGGTGTGAGTGGGGTTCTGCTGGCCTTTCTGCAGGAGTTGCCAGGCTGCCGCCTGTAAAGAAGATGTTGTGTCACCCATACCTTCCGCTGGATTTTCTCTCCGGACAGAGGTGAGGAAGGAAAAAACTAGTGGGGGCCGGGACAGGAGGGGTATCTCAGGCAGGGCAATGGAAAGCTTCTGGAAGAGCGCCCGGGTCCAGGACCACCCTGGCTGGCCTGCAGGCACCAAGTTGGCCTGCGTGCTGTCGCTGGTGTGGCTCCACGGTCCTTCCTCTAGGCTTTCAAGCCCTTGTACATATTGAGGTGTTTTACCTGGAAAGGGTAGGAACAGTTCAGCAGCAGCTGGCCTGGGGCTCAGCTCACGTTTACTCACAGATGCCTCGGCACGGTCCCCCAGCTTTGCAATGAGGACGCTCCTTGCGTGGGGGGTGGGTTGCTGGCTGTATGGGAGATGGTTCCCCACCTCTGACCAATTACAGAATTGTTTACCGCTGGAGCAAGTGCCCTGATAGGGTTTTCCTCTGTATAACTCGTCGGTTCATGTTTTTTTTTTCTTTTATGGTTCAAGTTAGATTTTATTCCTCTTTTATGTATTTATAGATATAAGCATGGAAATAATTCATTCCTATAAATACATCTGTGTGACGGGAAGAACTTGTTTCTGTTTTATTTTTAAATTTTATTTTTTAAAATTTTGAAATTTAATTTTATTTATTTTTTTATACAGCACGTTATTATTAGTTATGTATTTTATGCATATACATGTATACAGGTCAATCCCAAACTCCCAACTCATCCCACCACCACCACCCCATGGCTTCCCACACTTGGTGTCCATACGTTTGTTCTCTACCTCTGTGTCTCTATTTCTTCCCTGCAAACCAGTTCATCTGTACCATTTTTAGGCTCCACATATATGCATTAATATACAATATTTGTTTTCCTCTTTCTGACTTCATTCTGTATGACAGCCTCTCGATCCATCGATGTCTCTACAAATGACCCAGTTTCATTCCTTTTTATGGCCGAGTAATATTCCATTTTATATATGTACCACCTCTTTATCCATTCATCTGTCTGTGGGCATTTAGGTTGCTTCCATTACCTGGCTATTGTAAATAGTGCTGCAATGAACATTGTGGTGAATATGCCTTTATGAAATACGGTTTTCTCTGGGTATATGCCCCGAAGTGGGATTGCTGGATCAGATGGTAATTCTATTTCTAGTTTTTTTTAAGGAAACTCCATACTGTTCTCCATAGTGACTGTATCAATTTACATTCCCACCAATAGTGGAAGAGGGCTCCTTTTGTCCACACCCTCCCCAGAATTGGTTGTTTGTAGATTTTCTGATGATGCCGATTCTAACAGGTGTGAGGTGATACCTCATTGTAGTTTTAATTTGCATTTCTCTAATAATTAGTGCTGTTGAGCAGCTTTTCATGTGCGTCTTGGCCATCTCTGTGTCTCCTTTGAAGAAACGTCTCTTTAGATCTTCTGCCCATTTTTGTATTGGGTTGTTTGTTTTTTTAATATTAACCTGCATGAGCTGTTTATATATATTGGAGATTAAACCTCTGTCCATTGATTCGTCTGCAACGATTTTCGCCCATTCTGAGGGATGCCTTTTTCCATTCCCGTGTTTTTTAACAAAAAAGGGAAGAAAGGAAAAGAAGCAGAACACTAATGTGCGTAAAATATGCCTTTTGAAATGGTCATTTTGAAATATGGACGTCCTTTGAATTTTTTGGTCGATATGTGACCCCAGGATTTGTTTTCAGGGCAGGTGTCATTTACAGGCCTGCAATGATTTTGAATATCAACTGACCATTAGCGTTGGGATTAAAGCTGCTGTTGTGTGAAACGGCCACAAGGTGGCAGCAGTTCACCCTTACCAAATCTGGTTACTAGGGCAAGAGAGCCTCAGTGGAAGTGGTGTTCTAGATTGGAGTTTAGAATGGAATGTGCCAGGAGAAAGCCCCTCACTTTTGTCTCACTACTTCTTGTTCGTGTTTTTAATTTAATTTTTTATTTTTTATTACAGCAAGTTTGATTTCAATGTTTGGCTTGTTGTAGGTGTGGAAGATGTGGTTCTTTTACACATATGCAGATGACTGTTCTTCCTGGGATCCTTTTCCCATGTACGTTATGACAGAATGTTGAGTAGTCCTCTCTTGGTATTCTGTAGGTCTTTGGTGATTATATATGTCACCTGTGTTTGTATATGTCTGTTAACCCCGATATCGTAATGAAACCAATCCTCACACCTTTCCATTGGTGAACCATAAGTTTGTTTAATGAATCTGTGATTGCCCTTCTCCGTGGAAATATCTGCCCTGGTATCCATTTTTAGGTAACACCTATAAGTGATATGATATGTTATGTGTCTTTCACTTTCTGACTTACTACAAGTCACGTGATTACTTCTAGACTCATCTACGGTGCTGCAAATGGCATTGTGTCCTTTTATTCCTTGGCTTCTCTTCTGCCTTAGTGGGGTCCATTTTCAACAATGTGATTCCCTGAGGGTTGTGGGTTAGTTGACCTGGGCAGCCTTACCCTGCCGGCCCGCCCTCCCCAGGTGTGCCTCGTTGAGGTCAATATAAACAGCGCTCCAGGCAGCAATAGCCCCTGAAGCTGTGCCTGACTCCATATTCGCTGCCCCGTCAGCAGTCTCGGGGCTGTGCTGGTGGGAGGGAGTGAGGGGCCACAGCTTTGTGGGTGGCCCGGTGTGAGTGGGGTTCTGCTGGCCTTTCTGCAGGAGTTGCCAGGCTGCCGCCTGTAAAGAAGATGTTGTGTCACCCATACCTTCCGCTGGATTTTCTCTCCGGACAGAGGTGAGGAAGGAAAAAACTAGTGGGGGCCGGGACAGGAGGGGTATCTCAGGCAGGGCAATGGAAAGCTTCTGGAAGAGCGCCCGGGGCCAGGACCACCCTGGCTGGCCTGCAGGCACCAAGTTGGCCTGCGTGCTGTCGCTGGTGTGGCTCCACGGTCCTTCCTCTAGGCTTTCAAGCCCTTGTACATATTGAGGTGTTTTACCTGGAAAGGGTAGGAACAGTTCAGCAGCAGCTGGCCTGGGGCTCAGCTCACGTTTACTCACAGATGCCTCGGCACGGTCCCCCAGCTTTGCAATGAGGACGCTCCTTGCGTGGGGGGTGGGTTGCTGGCTGTATGGGAGATGGTTCCCCACCTCTGACCAATTACAGAATTGTTTACCGCTGGAGCAAGTGCCCTGATAGGGTTTTCCTCTGTATAACTCGTCGGTTCATGTTTTTTTTTTTCTTTTATGGTTCAAGTTAGATTTTATTCCTCTTTTATGTATTTATAGATATAAGCATGGAAATAATTCATTCCTATAAATACATCTGTGTGACGGGAAGAACTTGTTTCTGTTTTATTTTTAAATTTTATTTTTTAAAATTTTGAAATTTAATTTTATTTATTTTTTTATACAGCACGTTATTATTAGTTATGTATTTTATGCATATACATGTATACAGGTCAATCCCAAACTCCCAACTCATCCCACCACCACCACCCCATGGCTTCCCACACTTGGTGTTCATACGTTTGTTCTCTACCTCTGTGTCTCTATTTCTTCCCTGCAAACCAGTTCATCTGTACCATTTTTAGGCTCCACATATATGCATTAATATACAATATTTGTTTTCCTCTTTCTGACTTCATTCTGTATGACAGCCTCTCGATCCATCGATGTCTCTACAAATGACCCAGTTTCATTCCTTTTTATGGCCGAGTAATATTCCATTTTATATATGTACCACCTCTTTATCCATTCATCTGTCTGTGGGCATTTAGGTTGCTTCCATTACCTGGCTATTGTAAATAGTGCTGCAATGAACATTGTGGTGAATGTGCCTTTATGAAATACGGTTTTCTCTGGGTATATGCCCCGAAGTGGGATTGCTGGATCAGATGGTAATTCTATTTCTAGTTTTTTTTAAGGAAACTCCATACTGTTCTCCATAGTGACTGTATCAATTTACATTCCCACCAATAGTGGAAGAGGGCTCCTTTTGTCCACACCCTCCCCAGAATTGGTTGTTTGTAGATTTTCTGATGATGCCGATTCTAACAGGTGTGAGGTGATACCTCATTGTAGTTTTAATTTGCATTTCTCTAATAATTAGTGCTGTTGAGCAGCTTTTCATGTGCGTCTTGGCCATCTCTCTGTCTCCTTTGAAGAAACGTCTCTTTAGATCTTCTGCCCATTTTTGTATTGGGTTGTTTGTTTTTTTAATATTAACCTGCATGAGCTGTTTATATATATTGGAGATTAAACCTCTGTCCATTGATTCGTCTGCAACGATTTTCGCCCATTCTGAGGGATGCCTTTTTCCATTCCCGTGTTTTTTAACAAAAAAGGGAAGAAAGGAAAAGAAGCAGAACACTAATGTGCGTAAAATATGACTTTTGAAATGGTCATTTTGAAATATGGACGTCCTTTGAATTTTTTGGTCGATATGTGACCCCAGGATTTGTTTTCAGGGCAGGTGTCATTTACAGGCCTGCAATGATTTTGAATATCAACTGACCATTAGCATTGGGATTAAAGCTGCTGTTGTGTGAAACGGCCACAAGGTGGCAGCAGTTCACCCTTACCAAATCTGGTTACTAGGGCAAGAGAGCCTCAGTGGAAGTGGTGTTCTAGATTGGAGTTTAGAATGGAATGTGCCAGGAGAAAGCCCCTCACTTTTGTCTCACTACTTCTTGTTCGTGTTTTTAATTTAATTTTTTATTTTTTATTACAGCAAGTTTGATTTCAATGTTTGGCTTGTTGTAGGTGTGGAAGATGTGGTTCTTTTACACATATGCAGATGACTGTTCTTCCTGGGATCCTTTTCCCATGTACGTTATGACAGAATGTTGAGTAGTCCTCTCTTGGTATTCTGTAGGTCTTTGGTGATTATATATGTCACCTGTGTTTGTATATGTCTGTTAACCCCGATATCGTAATGAAACCAATCCTCACACCTTTCCATTGGTGAACCATAAGTTTGTTTAATGAATCTGTGATTGCCCTTCTCCGTGGAAATATCTGCCCTGGTATCCATTTTTAGGTAACACCTATAAGTGATATGATATGTTATGTGTCTTTCACTTTCTGACTTACTACAAGTCACGTGATTACTTCTAGACTCATCTACGGTGCTGCAAATGGCATTGTGTCCTTTTATTCCTTGGCTTCTCTTCTGCCTTAGTGGGGTCCATTTTCAACAATGTGATTCCCTGAGGGTTGTGGGTTAGTTGACCTGGGCAGCCTTACCCTGCCGGCCCGCCCTCCCCAGGTGTGCCTCGTTGAGGTCAATATAAACAGCGCTCCAGGCAGCAATAGCCCCTGAAGCTGTGCCTGACTCCATATTCTCTGCCCCGTCAGCAGTCTCGGGGCTGTGCTGGTGGGAGGGAGTGAGGGACCACAGCTTTTTGGGTGGCCCGGTGTGAGTGGGGTTCTGCTGGCCTTTCTTCAGGAGTTGCCAGGCTGCCGCCTGTAAAGAAGAGGTTGTGTCACCCATACCTTCCGCTGGAATTTCTCTCCGGACAGAGGTGAGGAAGGAAAAAAGCAGTGGGGGCCGGGACAGGAGGGGTATCTCAGGCAGGGCAATGGAAAGCTTCTGGAAGAGCGCCCGGGGCCAGGACCACCCTGGCTGGCCTGCAGGCACCAAGTTGGCCTGCGTGCTGTCGCTGGTGTGGCTCCACGGTCCTTCCTCTAGGCTTTCAAGCCCTTGTACATATTGAGGTGTTTTACCTGGAAAGGGTGGGAACAGTTCAGCAGCAGCTGGCCTGGGGCTCAGCTCACGTTTACTCACAGATGCCTCGGCACGGTCCCCCAGCTTTGCAATGAGGACGCTCCTTGCGTGGGGGGTGGGTTGCTGGCTGTATGGGAGATGGTTCCCCACCTCTGACCAATTACAGAATTGTTTACCGCTGGAGCAAGTGCCCTGATAGGGTTTTCCTCTGTATAACTCGTCGGTTCATGTTTTTTTTTTCTTTTATGGTTCAAGTTAGATTTTATTCCTCTTTTATGTATTTATAGATATAAGCATGGAAATAATTCATTCCTATAAATACATCTGTGTGACGGGAAGAACTTGTTTCTGTTTTATTTTTAAATTTTATTTTTTAAAATTTTGAAATTTAATTTTATTTATTTTTTTATACAGCACGTTATTATTAGTTATGTATTTTATGCATATACATGTATACAGGTCAATCCCAAACTCCCAACTCATCCCACCACCACCACCCCATGGCTTCCCACACTTGGTGTTCATACGTTTGTTCTCTACCTCTGTGTCTCTATTTCTTCCCTGCAAACCAGTTCATCTGTACCATTTTTAGGCTCCACATATATGCATTAATATACAATATTTGTTTTCCTCTTTCTGACTTCATTCTGTATGACAGCCTCTCGATCCATCGATGTCTCTACAAATGACCCAGTTTCATTCCTTTTTATGGCCGAGTAATATTCCATTTTATATATGTACCACCTCTTTATCCATTCATCTGTCTGTGGGCATTTAGGTTGCTTCCATTACCTGGCTATTGTAAATAGTGCTGCAATGAACATTGTGGTGAATGTGCCTTTATGAAATACGGTTTTCTCTGGGTATATGCCCCGAAGTGGGATTGCTGGATCAGATGGTAATTCTATTTCTAGTTTTTTTTAAGGAAACTCCATACTGTTCTCCATAGTGACTGTATCAATTTACATTCCCACCAATAGTGGAAGAGGGCTCCTTTTGTCCACACCCTCCCCAGAATTGGTTGTTTGTAGATTTTCTGATGATGCCGATTCTAACAGGTGTGAGGTGATACCTCATTGTAGTTTTAATTTGCATTTCTCTAATAATTAGTGCTGTTGAGCAGCTTTTCATGTGCGTCTTGGCCATCTCTCTGTCTCCTTTGAAGAAACGTCTCTTTAGATCTTCTGCCCATTTTTGTATTGGGTTGTTTGTTTTTTTAATATTAACCTGCATGAGCTGTTTATATATATTGGAGATTAAACCTCTGTCCATTGATTCGTCTGCAACGATTTTCGCCCATTCTGAGGGATGCCTTTTTCCATTCCCGTGTTTTTTAACAAAAAAGGGAAGAAAGGAAAAGAAGCAGAACACTAATGTGCGTAAAATATGACTTTTGAAATGGTCATTTTGAAATATGGACGTCCTTTGAATTTTTTGGTCGATATGTGACCCCAGGATTTGTTTTCAGGGCAGGTGTCATTTACAGGCCTGCAATGATTTTGAATATCAACTGACCATTAGCGTTGGGATTAAAGCTGCTGTTGTGTGAAACGGCCACAAGGTGGCAGCAGTTCACCCTTACCAAATCTGGTTACTAGGGCAAGAGAGCCTCAGTGGAAGTGGTGTTCTAGATTGGAGTTTAGAATGGAATGTGCCAGGAGAAAGCCCCTCACTTTTGTCTCACTACTTCTTGTTCGTGTTTTTAATTTAATTTTTTATTTTTTATTACAGCAAGTTTGATTTCAATGTTTGGCTTGTTGTAGGTGTGGAAGATGTGGTTCTTTTACACATATGCAGATGACTGTTCTTCCTGGGATCCTTTTCCCATGTACGTTATGACAGAATGTTGAGTAGTCCTCTCTTGGTATTCTGTAGGTCTTTGGTGATTATATATGTCACCTGTGTTTGTATATGTCTGTTAACCCCGATATCGTAATGAAACCAATCCTCACACCTTTCCATTGGTGAACCATAAGTTTGTTTAATGAATCTGTGATTGCCCTTCTCCGTGGAAATATCTGCCCTGGTATCCATTTTTAGGTAACACCTATAAGTGATATGATATGTTATGTGTCTTTCACTTTCTGACTTACTACAAGTCACGTGATTACTTCTAGACTCATCTACGGTGCTGCAAATGGCATTGTGTCCTTTTATTCCTTGGCTTCTCTTCTGCCTTAGTGGGGTCCATTTTCAACAATGTGATTCCCTGAGGGTTGTGGGTTAGTTGACCTGGGCAGCCTTACCCTGCCGGCCCGCCCTCCCCAGGTGTGCCTCGTTGAGGTCAATATAAACAGCGCTCCAGGCAGCAATAGCCCCTGAAGCTGTGCCTGACTCCATATTCTCTGCCCCGTCAGCAGTCTCGGGGCTGTGCTGGTGGGAGGGAGTGAGGGACCACAGCTTTTTGGGTGGCCCGGTGTGAGTGGGGTTCTGCTGGCCTTTCTTCAGGAGTTGCCAGGCTGCCGCCTGTAAAGAAGAGGTTTTGTCACCCATACCTTCCGCTGGAATTTCTCTCCGGACAGAGGTGAGGAAGGAAAAAAGCAGTGGGGGCCGGGACAGGAGGGGTATCTCAGGCAGGGCAATGGAAAGCTTCTGGAAGAGCGCCCGGGGCCAGGACCACCCTGGCTGGCCTGCAGGCACCAAGTTGGCCTGCGTGCTGTCGCTGGTGTGGCTCCACGGTCCTTCCTCTAGGCTTTCAAGCCCTTGTACATATTGAGGTGTTTTACCTGGAAAGGGTGGGAACAGTTCAGCAGCAGCTGGCCTGGGGCTCAGCTCACGTTTACTCACAGATGCCTCGGCACGGTCCCCCAGCTTTGCAATGAGGACGCTCCTTGCGTGGGGGGTGGGTTGATGGCTGTATGGGAGATGGTTCCCCACCTCTGACCAATTACAGAATTGTTTACCGCTGGAGCAAGTGCCCTGATAGGGTTTTCCTCTGTATAACTCGTCGGTTCATGTTTTTTTTTTTCTTTTATGGTTCAAGTTAGATTTTATTCCTCTTTTATGTATTTATAGATATAAGCATGGAAATAATTCATTCCTATAAATACATCTGTGTGACGGGAAGAACTTGTTTCTGTTTTATTTTTAAATTTTATTTTTTAAAATTTTGAAATTTAATTTTATTTATTTTTTTATACAGCACGTTATTATTAGTTATGTATTTTATGCATATACATGTATACAGGTCAATCCCAAACTCCCAACTCATCCCACCACCACCACCCCATGGCTTCCCACACTTGGTGTTCATACGTTTGTTCTCTACCTCTGTGTCTCTATTTCTTCCCTGCAAACCAGTTCATCTGTACCATTTTTAGGCTCCACATATATGCATTAATATACAATATTTGTTTTCCTCTTTCTGACTTCATTCTGTATGACAGCCTCTCGATCCATCGATGTCTCTACAAATGACCCAGTTTCATTCCTTTTTATGGCCGAGTAATATTCCATTTTATATATGTACCACCTCTTTATCCATTCATCTGTCTGTGGGCATTTAGGTTGCTTCCATTACCTGGCTATTGTAAATAGTGCTGCAATGAACATTGTGGTGAATGTGCCTTTATGAAATACGGTTTTCTCTGGGTATATGCCCCGAAGTGGGATTGCTGGATCAGATGGTAATTCTATTTCTAGTTTTTTTTAAGGAAACTCCATACTGTTCTCCATAGTGACTGTATCAATTTACATTCCCACCAATAGTGGAAGAGGGCTCCTTTTGTCCACACCCTCCCCAGAATTGGTTGTTTGTAGATTTTCTGATGATGCCGATTCTAACAGGTGTGAGGTGATACCTCATTGTAGTTTTAATTTGCATTTCTCTAATAATTAGTGCTGTTGAGCAGCTTTTCATGTGCGTCTTGGCCATCTCTCTGTCTCCTTTGAAGAAACGTCTCTTTAGATCTTCTGCCCATTTTTGTATTGGGTTGTTTGTTTTTTTAATATTAACCTGCATGAGCTGTTTATATATATTGGAGATTAAACCTCTGTCCATTGATTCGTCTGCAACGATTTTCGCCCATTCTGAGGGATGCCTTTTTCCATTCCCGTGTTTTTTAACAAAAAAGGGAAGAAAGGAAAAGAAGCAGAACACTAATGTGCGTAAAATATGACTTTTGAAATGGTCATTTTGAAATATGGACGTCCTTTGAATTTTTTGGTCGATATGTGACCCCAGGATTTGTTTTCAGGGCAGGTGTCATTTACAGGCCTGCAATGATTTTGAATATCAACTGACCATTAGCGTTGGGATTAAAGCTGCTGTTGTGTGAAACGGCCACAAGGTGGCAGCAGTTCACCCTTACCAAATCTGGTTACTAGGGCAAGAGAGCCTCAGTGGAAGTGGTGTTCTAGATTGGAGTTTAGAATGGAATGTGCCAGGAGAAAGCCCCTCACTTTTGTCTCACTACTTCTTGTTCGTGTTTTTAATTTAATTTTTTATTTTTTATTACAGCAAGTTTGATTTCAATGTTTGGCTTGTTGTAGGTGTGGAAGATGTGGTTCTTTTACACATATGCAGATGACTGTTCTTCCTGGGATCCTTTTCCCATGTACGTTATGACAGAATGTTGAGTAGTCCTCTCTTGGTATTCTGTAGGTCTTTGGTGATTATATATGTCACCTGTGTTTGTATATGTCTGTTAACCCCGATATCGTAATGAAACCAATCCTCACACCTTTCCATTGGTGAACCATAAGTTTGTTTAATGAATCTGTGATTGCCCTTCTCCGTGGAAATATCTGCCCTGGTATCCATTTTTAGGTAACACCTATAAGTGATATGATATGTTATGTGTCTTTCACTTTCTGACTTACTACAAGTCACGTGATTACTTCTAGACTCATCTACGGTGCTGCAAATGGCATTGTGTCCTTTTATTCCTTGGCTTCTCTTCTGCCTTAGTGGGGTCCATTTTCAACAATGTGATTCCCTGAGGGTTGTGGGTTAGTTGACCTGGGCAGCCTTACCCTGCCGGCCCGCCGTCCCCAGGTGTGCCTCGTTGAGGTCAATATAAACAGCGCTCCAGGCAGCAATAGCCCCTGAAGCTGTGCCTGACTCCATATTCTCTGCCCCGTCAGCAGTCTCGGGGCTGTGCTGGTGGGAGGGAGTGAGGGACCACAGCTTTTTGGGTGGCCCGGTGTGAGTGGGGTTCTGCTGGCCTTTCTTCAGGAGTTGCCAGGCTGCCGCCTGTAAAGAAGAGGTTGTGTCACCCATACCTTCCGCTGGAATTTCTCTCCGGACAGAGGTGAGGAAGGAAAAAAGCAGTGGGGGCCGGGACAGGAGGGGTATCTCAGGCAGGGCAATGGAAAGCTTCTGGAAGAGCGCCCGGGGCCAGGACCACCCTGGCTGGCCTGCAGGCACCAAGTTGGCCTGCGTGCTGTCGCTGGTGTGGCTCCACGGTCCTTCCTCTAGGCTTTCAAGCCCTTGTACATATTGAGGTGTTTTACCTGGAAAGGGTGGGAACAGTTCAGCAGCAGCTGGCCTGGGGCTCAGCTCACGTTTACTCACAGATGCCTCGGCACGGTCCCCCAGCTTTGCAATGAGGACGCTCCTTGCGTGGGGGGTGGGTTGCTGGCTGTATGGGAGATGGTTCCCCACCTCTGACCAATTACAGAATTGTTTACCGCTGGAGCAAGTGCCCTGATAGGGTTTTCCTCTGTATAACTCGTCGGTTCATGTTTTTTTTTTCTTTTATGGTTCAAGTTAGATTTTATTCCTCTTTTATGTATTTATAGATATAAGCATGGAAATAATTCATTCCTATAAATACATCTGTGTGACGGGAAGAACTTGTTTCTGTTTTATTTTTAAATTTTATTTTTTAAAATTTTGAAATTTAATTTTATTTATTTTTTTATACAGCACGTTATTATTAGTTATGTATTTTATGCATATACATGTATACAGGTCAATCCCAAACTCCCAACTCATCCCACCACCACCACCCCATGGCTTCCCACACTTGGTGTCCATACGTTTGTTCTCTACCTCTGTGTCTCTATTTCTTCCCTGCAAACCAGTTCATCTGTACCATTTTTAGGCTCCACATATATGCATTAATATACAATATTTGTTTTCCTCTTTCTGACTTACTTCATTCTGTATGACAGTCTCTCGATCCATCGATGTCTCTACAAATGACCCAGTTTCATTCCTTTTTATGGCCGAGTCATATTCCATTTTATATATGTACCACCTCTTTATCCATTCATCTGTCTGTGGGCATTTAGGTTGCTTCCATTACCTGGCTATTGTAAATAGTGCTGCAACGAACCTTGTGGTGAATGTGCCTTTTTGAAATACGGTTTTCTCTGGGTATATGCCCAGAAGTGGGATTGCTGGATCAGGTGGTAATTCTATTTCTAGTTTTTATAAGGAAAGTCCATACTGTTCTCCATAGTGACTGTATCAATTTACATTCCCACCAATAGTGGAAGAGGGCTCCTTTTGTCCACACCCTCCCCAGAATTGGTTGTTTGTAGATTTTCTGATGATGCCGATTCTAACAGGTGTGAGGTGATACCTCATTGTAGTTTTGATTTGCATTTCTCTAATAATTAGTGCTGTTGAGCAGCTCTTCATGTGCGTCTTGGCCATCTCTGTGTCTCCTTTGAAGAAACGTCTCTTTAGATCTTCTGCCCATTTTTTTGTGTTGTTTGTTTTTTTTTAATATTAAGCTGCATGAGCTGTTTATATATATTGGAGATTAAACCTCTGTCCATTGATTCGTCTGCAACGATTTTCGCCCATTCTGAGGGATGCCTTTTTCCATTCCCGTGTTTTTTAACAAAAAAGGGAAGAAAGGGAAAGAAGCAGAGCACTCATGTGCGTAAAATATGCCTTTTGAAACGGTCGTTTTGAAATATGGACGTCCTTTGAATTTTTTGGTCGATATGTGACCCCAGGATTTGTTTTCAGGGCAGGTGTCATTTACAGACCTGCAATGATTTTGAATATCAACTGACCATTAGCGTTGGGATTAAAGCTGCTGTTGTGTGAAACGGCCACAAGGTGGCAGCAGTTCACCCTTACCAAATCTGGTTACTAGGGCAAGAGAGCCTCAGTGGAAGTGGTGTTCTAGATTGGAGTTTAGAATGGAATGTGCCAGGAGAAAGCCCCTCACTTTTGTCTCACTACTTCTTGTTCGTGTTTTTAATTTAATTTTTTATTTTTTATTACAGCAAGTTTGATTTCAATGTTTGGCTTGTTGTAGGTGTGGAAGATGTGGTTCTTTTACACATATGCAGATGACTGTTCTTCCTGGGATCCTTTTCCCATGTACGTTATGACAGAATGTTGAGTAGTCCTCTCTTGGTATTCTGTAGGTCTTTGGTGATTATATATGTCACCTGTGTTTGTATATGTCTGTTAACCCCGATATCGTAATGAAACCAATCCTCACACCTTTCCATTGGTGAACCATAAGTTTGTTTAATGAATCTGTGATTGCCCTTCTCCGTGGAAATATCTGCCCTGGTATCCATTTTTAGGTAACACCTATAAGTGATATGATATGTTATGTGTCTTTCACTTTCTGACTTACTACAAGTCACGTGATTACTTCTAGACTCATCTACGGTGCTGCAAATGGCATTGTGTCCTTTTATTCCTTGGCTTCTCTTCTGCCTTAGTGGGGTCCATTTTCAACAATGTGATTCCCTGAGGGTTGTGGGTTAGTTGACCTGGGCAGCCTTACCCTGCCGGCCCGCCCTCCCCAGGTGTGCCTCGTTGAGGTCAATATAAACAGCGCTCCAGGCAGCAATAGCCCCTGAAGCTGTGCCTGACTCCATATTCGCTGCCCCGTCAGCAGTCTCGGGGCTGTGCTGGTGGGAGGGAGTGAGGGGCCACAGCTTTGTGGGTGGCCCGGTGTGAGTGGGGTTCTGCTGGCCTTTCTGCAGGAGTTGCCAGGCTGCCGCCTGTAAAGAAGAGGTTTTGTCACCCATACATTCCGCTGGAATTTCTCTCCGGACAGAGGTGAGGAAGGAAAAAAGCAGTGGGGGCCGGGACAGGAGGGGTATCTCAGGCAGGGCAATGGAAAGCTTCTGGAAGAGCGCCCGGGGCCAGGACCACCCTGGCTGGCCTGCAGGCACCAAGTTGGCCTGCGTGCTGTCGCTGGTGTGGCTCCACAGTCCTTCCTCTAGGCTTTCAAGCCCTTGTACATATTGAGGTGTTTTACCTGGAAAGGGTGGGAACAGTTCAGCAGCAGCTGGCCTGGGGCTCAGGTCACGTTTACTCACAGATGCCTCGGCACGGTCCCCCAGCTTTGCAATGAGGACGCTCCTTGCGTGGGGGGTGGGTTGCTGGCTGTATGGGAGATGGTTCCCCACCTCTGACCAATTACAGAATTGTTTACCGCTGGAGCAAGTGCCCTGATAGGGTTTTCCTCTGTATAACTCGTCGGTTCATGTTTTTTTTTTCTTTTATGGTTCAAGTTAGATTTTATTCCTCTTTTATGTATTTATAGATATAAGCATGGAAATAATTCATTCCTATAAATACATCTGTGTGACGGGAAGAACTTGTTTCTGTTTTATTTTTAAATTTTATTTTTTAAAATTTTGAAATTTAATTTTATTTATTTTTTATACAGCACGTTATTATTAGTTATGTATTTTATGCATATACATGTATACAGGTCAATCCCAAACTCCCAACTCATCCCACCACCACCACCCCATGGCTTCCCACACTTGGTGTCCATACGTTTGTTCTCTACCTCTGTGTCTCTATTTCTTCCCTGCAAACCAGTTCATCTGTACCATTTTTAGGCTCCACATATATGCATTAATATACAATATTTGTTTTCCTCTTTCTGACTTCATTCTGTATGACAGCCTCTCGATCCATCGATGTCTCTACAAATGACCCAGTTTCATTCCTTTTTATGGCCGAGTAATATTCCATTTTATATATGTACCACCTCTTTATCCATTCATCTGTCTGTGGGCATTTAGGTTGCTTCCATTACCTGGCTATTGTAAATAGTGCTGCAATGAATATTGTGGTGAATGTGCCTTTTTGAAATACGGTTTTATCTGGGTATATGCCCCGAAGTGGGATTGCTGGATCAGATGGTAATTCTATTTCTAGTTTTTTTTAAGGAAACTCCATACTGTTCTCCATAGTGACTGTATCAATTTACATTCCCACCAATAGTGGAAGAGGGCTCCTTTTGTCCACACCCTCCCCAGAATTGGTTGTTTGTAGATTTTCTGATGATGCCGATTCTAACAGGTGTGAGGTGATACCTCATTGTAGTTTTGATTTGCATTTCTCTAATAATTAGTGCTGTTGAGCAGCTTTTCATGTGCGTCTTGGCCATTTCTGTGTCTCCTTTGAAGAAACGTGTCTTTAGATCTTCTGCCCATTTTTTTGGGTTGTTTGTTTTTTTTAATATTAAGCTGCATGAGCTGTTTATATATATTGGAGATTAAACCTCTGTCCATTGATTCGTCTGCAACGATTTTCGCCCATTCTGAGGGATGCCTTTTTCCATTCCCGTGTTTTTTAACAAAAAAGGGAAGAAAGGAAAAGAAGCAGAACACTAATGTGCGTAAAATATGCCTTTTGAAATGGTCATTTTGAAATATGGACGTCCTTTGAATTTTTTGGTCGATATGTGACCCCAGGATTTGTTTTCAGGGCAGGTGTCATTTACAGGCCTGCAATGATTTTGAATATCAACTGACCATTAGCGTTGGGATTAAAGCTGCTGTTGTGTGAAACGGCCACAAGGTGGCAGCAGTTCACCCTTACCAAATCTGGTTACTAGGGCAAGAGAGCCTCAGTGGAAGTGGTGTTCTAGATTGGAGTTTAGAATGGAATGTGCCAGGAGAAAGCCCCTCACTTTTGTCTCACTACTTCTTGTTCGTGTTTTTAATTTAATTTTTTATTTTTTATTACAGCAAGTTTGATTTCAATGTTTGGCTTGTTGTAGGTGTGGAAGATGTGGTTCTTTTACACATATGCAGATGACTGTTCTTCCTGGGATCCTTTTCCCATGTACGTTATGACAGAATGTTGAGTAGTCCTCTCTTGGTATTCTGTAGGTCTTTGGTGATTATATATGTCACCTGTGTTTGTATATGTCTGTTAACCCCGATATCGTAATGAAACCAATCCTCACACCTTTCCATTGGTGAACCATAAGTTTGTTTAATGAATCTGTGATTGCCCTTCTCCGTGGAAATATCTGCCCTGGTATCCATTTTTAGGTAACACCTATAAGTGATATGATATGTTATGTGTCTTTCACTTTCTGACTTACTACAAGTCACGTGATTACTTCTAGACTCATCTACGGTGCTGCAAATGGCATTGTGTCCTTTTATTCCTTGGCTTCTCTTCTGCCTTAGTGGGGTCCATTTTCAACAATGTGATTCCCTGAGGGTTGTGGGTTAGTTGACCTGGGCAGCCTTACCCTGCCGGCCCGCCCTCCCCAGGTGTGCCTCATTGAGGTCAATATAAACAGCGCTCCAGGCAGCAATAGCCCCTGAAGCTGTGCCTGACTCCATATTCTCTGCCCCGTCAGCAGTCTCGGGGCTGTGCTGGTGGGAGGGAGTGAGGGACCACAGCTTTTTGGGTGGCCCGGTGTGAGTGGGGTTCTGCTGGCCTTTCTTCAGGAGTTGCCAGGCTGCCGCCTGTAAAGAAGAGGTTGTGTCACCCATACCTTCCGCTGGAATTTCTCTCCGGACAGAGGTGAGGAAGGAAAAAAGCAGTGGGGGCCGGGACAGGAGGGGTATCTCAGGCAGGGCAATGGAAAGCTTCTGGAAGAGCGCCCGGGGCCAGGACCACCCTGGCTGGCCTGCAGGCACCAAGTTGGCCTGCGTGCTGTCGCTGGTGTGGCTCCACGGTCCTTCCTCTAGGCTTTCAAGCCCTTGTACATATTGAGGTGTTTTACCTGGAAAGGGTGGGAACAGTTCAGCAGCAGCTGGCCTGGGGCTCAGCTCACGTTTACTCACAGATGCCTCGGCACGGTCCCCCAGCTTTGCAATGAGGACGCTCCTTGCGTGGGGGGTGGGTTGCTGGCTGTATGGGAGATGGTTCCCCACCTCTGACCAATTACAGAATTGTTTACCGCTGGAGCAAGTGCCCTGATAGGGTTTTCCTCTGTATAACACGTCGGTTCATGTTTTTTTTTTTCTTTTATGGTTCAAGTTAGATTTTATTCCTCTTTTATGTATTTATAGATATAAGCATGGAAATAATTCATTCCTATAAATACATCTGTGTGACGGGAAGAACTTGTTTCTGTTTTATTTTTAAATTTTATTTTTTAAAATTTTGAAATTTAATTTTATTTATTTTTTTATACAGCACGTTATTATTAGTTATGTATTTTATGCATATACATGTATACAGGTCAATCCCAAACTCCCAACTCATCCCACCACCACCACCCCATGGCTTCCCACACTTGGTGTCCATACGTTTGTTCTCTACCTCTGTGTCTCTATTTCTTCCCTGCAAACCAGTTCATCTGTACCATTTTTAGGCTCCACATATATGCATTAATATACAATATTTGTTTTCTTCTTTCTGACTTACTTCATTCTGTATGACAGTCTCTCGATCCATCGATGTCTCTACAAATGACCCAGTTTCATTCCTTTTTATGGCCGAGTCATATTCCATTTTATATATGTACCACCTCTTTATCCATTCATCTGTCTGTGGGCATTTAGGTTGCTTCCATTACCTGGCTATTGTAAATAGTGCTGCAACGAACCTTGTGGTGAATGTGCCTTTTTGAAATACGGTTTTCTCTGGGTATATGCCCAGAAGTGGGATTGCTGGATCAGGTGGTAATTCTATTTCTAGTTTTTATAAGGAAAGTCCATACTGTTCTCCATAGTGACTGTATCAATTTACATTCCCACCAATAGTGGAAGAGGGCTCCTTTTGTCCACACCCTCCCCAGAATTGGTTGTTTGTAGATTTTCTGATGATGCCGATTCTAACAGGTGTGAGGTGATACCTCATTGTAGTTTTGATTTGCATTTCTCTAATAATTAGTGCTGTTGAGCAGCTCTTCATGTGCGTCTTGGCCATCTCTGTGTCTCCTTTGAAGAAACGTCTCTTTAGATCTTCTGCCCATTTTTTTGTGTTGTTTGTTTTTTTTTAATATTAAGCTGCATGAGCTGTTTATATATATTGGAGATTAAACCTCTGTCCATTGATTCGTCTGCAACGATTTTCTCCCATTCTGAGGGATGCCTTTTTCCATTCCCGTGTTTTTTAACAAAAAAGGGAAGAAAGGGAAAGAAGCAGAGCACTCATGTGCGTAAAATATGCCTTTTGAAACGGTCGTTTTGAAATATGGACGTCCTTTGAATTTTTTGGTCGATATGTGACCCCAGGATTTGTTTTCAGGGCAGGTGTCATTTACAGACCTGCAATGATTTTGAATATCAACTGACCATTAGCGTTGGGATTAAAGCTGCTGTTGTGTGAAACGGCCACAAGGTGGCAGCAGTTCACCCTTACCAAATCTGGTTACTAGGGCAAGAGAGCCTCGGTGGAAGTGGTGTTCTAGATTGGAGTTTAGAATGGAATGTGCCAGGAGAAAGCCCCTCACTTTTGTCTCACTACTTCTTGTTCGTGTTTTTAATTTAATTTTTTATTTTTTATTACAGCAAGTTTGATTTCAATGTTTGGCTTGTTGTAGGTGTGGAAGATGTGGTTCTTTTACACATATGCAGATGACTGTTCTTCCTGGGATCCTTTTCCCATGTACGTTATGACAGAATGTTGAGTAGTCCTCTCTTGGTATTCTGTAGGTCTTTGGTGATTATATATGTCACCTGTGTTTGTATATGTCTGTTAACCCCGATATCGTAATGAAACCAATCCTCACACCTTTCCATTGGTGAACCATAAGTTTGTTTAATGAATCTGTGATTGCCCTTCTCCGTGGAAATATCTGCCCTGGTATCCATTTTTAGGTAACACCTATAAGTGATATGATATGTTATGTGTCTTTCACTTTCTGACTTACTACAAGTCACGTGATTACTTCTAGACTCATCTACGGTGCTGCAAATGGCATTGTGTCCTTTTATTCCTTGGCTTCTCTTCTGCCTTAGTGGGGTCCATTTTCAACAATGTGATTCCCTGAGGGTTGTGGGTTAGTTGACCTGGGCAGCCTTACCCTGCCGGCCCGCCCTCCCCAGGTGTGCCTCGTTGAGGTCAATATAAACAGCGCTCCAGGCAGCAATAGCCCCTGAAGCTGTGCCTGACTCCATATTCGCTGCCCCGTCAGCAGTCTCGGGGCTGTGCTGGTGGGAGGGAGTGAGGGGCCACAGCTTTGTGGGTGGCCCGGTGTGAGTGGGGTTCTGCTGGCCTTTCTGCAGGAGTTGCCAGGCTGCCGCCTGTAAAGAAGAGGTTTTGTCACCCATACATTCCGCTGGAATTTCTCTCCGGACAGAGGTGAGGAAGGAAAAAAGCAGTGGGGGCCGGGACAGGAGGGGTATCTCAGGCAGGGCAATGGAAAGCTTCTGGAAGAGCGCCCGGGGCCAGGACCACCCTGGCTGGCCTGCAGGCACCAAGTTGGCCTGCGTGCTGTCGCTGGTGTGGCTCCACGGTCCTTCCTCTAGGCTTTCAAGCCCTTGTACATATTGAGGTGTTTTACCTGGAAAGGGTGGGAACAGTTTAGCAGCAGCTGGCCTGGGGCTCAGGTCACGTTTACTCACAGATGCCTCGGCACGGTCCCCCAGCTTTGCAATGAGGACGCTCCTTGCGTGGGGGGTGGGTTGCTGGCTGTATGGGAGATGGTTCCCCACCTCTGACCAATTACAGAATTGTTTACCGCTGGAGCAAGTGCCCTGATAGGGTTTTCCTCTGTATAACTCGTCGGTTCATGTTTTTTTTTTCTTTTATGGTTCAAGTTAGATTTTATTCCTCTTTTATGTATTTATAGATATAAGCATGGAAATAATTCATTCCTATAAATACATCTGTGTGACGGGAAGAACTTGTTTCTGTTTTATTTTTAAATTTTATTTTTTAAAATTTTGAAATTTAATTTTATTTATTTTTTATACAGCACGTTATTATTAGTTATGTATTTTATGCATATACATGTATACAGGTCAATCCCAAACTCCCAACTCATCCCACCACCACCACCCCATGGCTTCCCACACTTGGTGTCCATACGTTTGTTCTCTACCTCTGTGTCTCTATTTCTTCCCTGCAAACCAGTTCATCTGTACCATTTTTAGGCTCCACATATATGCATTAATATACAATATTTGTTTTCCTCTTTCTGACTTCATTCTGTATGACAGCCTCTCGATCCATCGATGTCTCTACAAATGACCCAGTTTCATTCCTTTTTATGGCCGAGTAATATTCCATTTTATATATGTACCACCTCTTTATCCATTCATCTGTCTGTGGGCATTTAGGTTGCTTCCATTACCTGGCTATTGTAAATAGTGCTGCAATGAACATTGTGGTGAATGTGCCTTTTTGAAATACGGTTTTCTCTGGGTATATGCCCCGAAGTGGGATTGCTGGATCAGATGGTAATTCTATTTCTAGTTTTTTTTAAGGAAACTCCATACTGTTCTCCATAGTGACTGTATCAATTTACATTCCCACCAATAGTGGAAGAGGGCTCCTTTTGTCCACACCCTCCCCAGAATTGGTTGTTTGTAGATTTTCTGATGATGCCGATTCTAACAGGTGTGAGGTGATACCTCATTGTAGTTTTGATTTGCATTTCTCTAATAATTAGTGCTGTTGAGCAGCTTTTCATGTGCGTCTTGGCCATTTCTGTGTCTCCTTTGAAGAAACGTGTCTTTAGATCTTCTGCCCATTTTTTTGGGTTGTTTGTTTTTTTTAATATTAAGCTGCATGAGCTGTTTATATATATTGGAGATTAAACCTCTGTCCATTGATTCGTCTGCAACGATTTTCGCCCATTCTGAGGGATGCCTTTTTCCATTCCCGTGTTTTTTAACAAAAAAGGGAAGAAAGGAAAAGAAGCAGAACACTAATGTGCGTAAAATATGCCTTTTGAAATGGTCATTTTGAAATATGGACGTCCTTTGAATTTTTTGGTCGATATGTGACCCCAGGATTTGTTTTCAGGGCAGGTGTCATTTACAGGCCTGCAATGATTTTGAATATCAACTGACCATTAGCGTTGGGATTAAAGCTGCTGTTGTGTGAAACGGCCACAAGGTGGCAGCAGTTCACCCTTACCAAATCTGGTTACTAGGGCAAGAGAGCCTCAGTGGAAGTGGTGTTCTAGATTGGAGTTTAGAATGGAATGTGCCAGGAGAAAGCCCCTCACTTTTGTCTCACTACTTCTTGTTCGTGTTTTTAATTTAATTTTTTATTTTTTATTACAGCAAGTTTGATTTCAATGTTTGGCTTGTTGTAGGTGTGGAAGATGTGGTTCTTTTACACATATGCAGATGACTGTTCTTCCTGGGATCCTTTTCCCATGTACGTTATGACAGAATGTTGAGTAGTCCTCTCTTGGTATTCTGTAGGTCTTTGGTGATTATATATGTCACCTGTGTTTGTATATGTCTGTTAACCCCGATATCGTAATGAAACCAATCCTCACACCTTTCCATTGGTGAACCATAAGTTTGTTTAATGAATCTGTGATTGCCCTTCTCCGTGGAAATATCTGCCCTGGTATCCATTTTTAGGTAACACCTATAAGTGATATGATATGTTATGTGTCTTTCACTTTCTGACTTACTACAAGTCACGTGATTACTTCTAGACTCATCTACGGTGCTGCAAATGGCATTGTGTCCTTTTATTCCTTGGCTTCTCTTCTGCCTTAGTGGGGTCCATTTTCAACAATGTGATTCCCTGAGGGTTGTGGGTTAGTTGACCTGGGCAGCCTTACCCTGCCGGCCCGCCGTCCCCAGGTGTGCCTCGTTGAGGTCAATATAAACAGCGCTCCAGGCAGCAATAGCCCCTGAAGCTGTGCCTGACTCCATATTCTCTGCCCCGTCAGCAGTCTCGGGGCTGTGCTGGTGGGAGGGAGTGAGGGACCACAGCTTTTTGGGTGGCCCGGTGTGAGTGGGGTTCTGCTGGCCTTTCTTCAGGAGTTGCCAGGCTGCCGCCTGTAAAGAAGAGGTTGTGTCACCCATACCTTCCGCTGGAATTTCTCTCCGGACAGAGGTGAGGAAGGAAAAAAGCAGTGGGGGCCGGGACAGGAGGGGTATCTCAGGCAGGGCAATGGAAAGCTTCTGGAAGAGCGCCCGGGGCCAGGACCACCCTGGCTGGCCTGCAGGCACCAAGTTGGCCTGCGTGCTGTCGCTGGTGTGGCTCCACGGTCCTTCCTCTAGGCTTTCAAGCCCTTGTACATATTGAGGTGTTTTACCTGGAAAGGGTAGGAACAGTTCAGCAGCAGCTGGCCTGGGGCTCAGCTCACGTTTACTCACAGATGCCTCGGCACGGTCCCCCAGCTTTGCAATGAGGACGCTCCTTGCGTGGGGGGTGGGTTGCTGGCTGTATGGGAGATGGTTCCCCACCTCTGACCAATTACAGAATTGTTTACCGCTGGAGCAAGTGCCCTGATAGGGTTTTCCTCTGTATAACTCGTCGGTTCATGTTTTTTTTTTTCTTTTATGGTTCAAGTTAGATTTTATTCCTCTTTTATGTATTTATAGATATAAGCATGGAAATAATTCATTCCTATAAATACATCTGTGTGACGGGAAGAACTTGTTTCTGTTTTATTTTTAAATTTTATTTTTTAAAATTTTGAAATTTAATTTTATTTATTTTTTTATACAGCACGTTATTATTAGTTATGTATTTTATGCATATACATGTATACAGGTCAATCCCAAACTCCCAACTCATCCCACCACCACCACCCCATGGCTTCCCACACTTGGTGTCCATACGTTTGTTCTCTACCTCTGTGTCTCTATTTCTTCCCTGCAAACCAGTTCATCTGTACCATTTTTAGGCTCCACATATATGCATTAATATACAATATTTGTTTTCCTCTTTCTGACTTACTTCATTCTGTATGACAGTCTCTCGATCCATCGATGTCTCTACAAATGACCCAGTTTCATTCCTTTTTATGGCCGAGTCATATTCCATTTTATATATGTACCACCTCTTTATCCATTCATCTGTCTGTGGGCATTTAGGTTGCTTCCATTACCTGGCTATTGTAAATAGTGCTGCAACGAACCTTGTGGTGAATGTGCCTTTTTGAAATACGGTTTTCTCTGGGTATATGCCCAGAAGTGGGATTGCTGGATCAGGTGGTAATTCTATTTCTAGTTTTTATAAGGAAAGTCCATACTGTTCTCCATAGTGACTGTATCAATTTACATTCCCACCAATAGTGGAAGAGGGCTCCTTTTGTCCACACCCTCCCCAGAATTGGTTGTTTGTAGATTTTCTGATGATGCCGATTCTAACAGGTGTGAGGTGATACCTCATTGTAGTTTTGATTTGCATTTCTCTAATAATTAGTGCTGTTGAGCAGCTCTTCATGTGCGTCTTGGCCATCTCTGTGTCTCCTTTGAAGAAACGTCTCTTTAGATCTTCTGCCCATTTTTTTGTGTTGTTTGTTTTTTTTAATATTAAGCTGCATGAGCTGTTTATATATATTGGAGATTAAACCTCTGTCCATTGATTCGTCTGCAACGATTTTCGCCCATTCTGAGGGATGCCTTTTTCCATTCCCGTGTTTTTTAACAAAAAAGGGAAGAAAGGGAAAGAAGCAAGCACTCATGTGCGTAAAATATGCCTTTTGAAACGGTCGTTTTGAAATATGGACGTCCTTTGAATTTTTTGGTCGATATGTGACCCCAGGATTTGTTTTCAGGGCAGGTGTCATTTACAGACCTGCAATGATTTTGAATATCAACTGACCATTAGCGTTGGGATTAAAGCTGCTGTTGTGTGAAACGGCCACAAGGTGGCAGCAGTTCACCCTTACCAAATCTGGTTACTAGGGCAAGAGAGCCTCAGTGGAAGTGGTGTTCTAGATTGGAGTTTAGAATGGAATGTGCCAGGAGAAAGCCCCTCACTTTTGTCTCACTACTTCTTGTTCGTGTTTTTAATTTAATTTTTTATTTTTTATTACAGCAAGTTTGATTTCAATGTTTGGCTTGTTGTAGGTGTGGAAGATGTGGTTCTTTTACACATATGCAGATGACTGTTCTTCCTGGGATCCTTTTCCCATGTACGTTATGACAGAATGTTGAGTAGTCCTCTCTTGGTATTCTGTAGGTCTTTGGTGATTATATATGTCACCTGTGTTTGTATATGTCTGTTAACCCCGATATCGTAATGAAACCAATCCTCACACCTTTCCATTGGTGAACCATAAGTTTGTTTAATGAATCTGTGATTGCCCTTCTCCGTGGAAATATCTGCCCTGGTATCCATTTTTAGGTAACACCTATAAGTGATATGATATGTTATGTGTCTTTCACTTTCTGACTTACTACAAGTCACGTGATTACTTCTAGACTCATCTACGGTGCTGCAAATGGCATTGTGTCCTTTTATTCCTTGGCTTCTCTTCTGCCTTAGTGGGGTCCATTTTCAACAATGTGATTCCCTGAGGGTTGTGGGTTAGTTGACCTGGGCAGCCTTACCCTGCCGGCCCGCCCTCCCCAGGTGTGCCTCGTTGAGGTCAATATAAACAGCGCTCCAGGCAGCAATAGCCCCTGAAGCTGTGCCTGACTCCATATTCGCTGCCCCGTCAGCAGTCTCGGGGCTGTGCTGGTGGGAGGGAGTGAGGGGCCACAGCTTTGTGGGTGGCCCGGTGTGAGTGGGGTTCTGCTGGCCTTTCTGCAGGAGTTGCCAGGCTGCCGCCTGTAAAGATGAAGTTTTGTCACCCATACATTCCGCTGGAATTTCTCTCCGGACAGAGGTGAGGAAGGAAAAAAGCAGTGGGGGCCGGGACAGGAGGGGTATCTCAGGCAGGGCAATGGAAAGCTTCTGGAAGAGCGCCCGGGGCCAGGACCACCCTGGCTGGCCTGCAGGCACCAAGTTGGCCTGCGTGCTGTCGCTGGTGTGGCTCCACGGTCCTTCCTCTAGGCTTTCAAGCCCTTGTACATATTGAGGTGTTTTACCTGGAAAGGGTGGGAACAGTTCAGCAGCAGCTGGCCTGGGGCTCAGCTCACGTTTACTCACAGATGCCTCGGCACGGTCCCCCAGCTTTGCAATGAGGACGCTCCTTGCGTGGGGGGTGGGTTGCTGGCTGTATGGGAGATGGTTCCCCACCTCTGACCAATTTCAGAATTGTTTACCGCTGGAGCAAGTGCCCTGATAGGGTTTTCCTCTGTATAACTCGTCGGTTCAGGTTTTTTTTTTTTTTCTTTTATTGTTCAAGTTAGATTTTATTCCTCTTTTATGTATTTATAGATATAAGCATGGAAATAATTCATTCCTAAAAATACATCTGTGTGACGGGAAGAACTTTTTTTGTTTTATTTTTAAATTTTATTTTTTAAAATTTTGAAATTTAATTTTATTTATTTTTTTATACAGCACGTTATTATTAGTTATGTATTTTATGCATATACATGTATACAGGTCAATCCCAAACTCCCAACTCATCCCACCACCACCACCCCATGGCTTCCCACACTTGGTGTCCATACGTTTGTTCTCTACCTCTGTGTCTCTATTTCTTCCCTGCAAACCAGTTCATCTGTACCATTTTTAGGCTCCACATATATGCATTAATATACAATATTTGTTTTCCTCTTTCTGACTTACTTCATTCTGTATGACAGTCTCTCGATCCATCGATGTCTCTACAAATGACCCAGTTTCATTCCTTTTTATGGCCGAGTCATATTCCATTTTATATATGTACCACCTCTTTATCCATTCATCTGTCTGTGGGCATTTAGGTTGCTTCCATTACCTGGCTATTGTAAATAGTGCTGCAACGAACCTTGTGGTGAATGTGCCTTTTTGAAATACGGTTTTCTCTGGGTATATGCCCAGAAGTGGGATTGCTGGATCAGGTGGTAATTCTATTTCTAGTTTTTATAAGGAAAGTCCATACTGTTCTCCATAGTGACTGTATCAATTTACATTCCCACCAATAGTGGAAGAGGGCTCCTTTTGTCCACACCCTCCCCAGAATTGGTTGTTTGTAGATTTTCTGATGATGCCGATTCTAACAGGTGTGAGGTGATACCTCATTGTAGTTTTGATTTGCATTTCTCTAATAATTAGTGCTGTTGAGCAGCTCTTCATGTGCGTCTTGGCCATCTCTGTGTCTCCTTTGAAGAAACGTCTCTTTAGATCTTCTGCCCATTTTTTTGGGTTGTTTGTTTTTTTTAATATTAAGCTGCATGAGCTGTTTATATATATTGGAGATTAAACCTCTGTCCATTGATTCGTCTGCAACGATTTTCGCCCATTCTGAGGGATGCCTTTTTCCATTCCCGTGTTTTTTAACAAAAAAGGGAAGAAAGGGAAAGAAGCAGAGCACTCATGTGCGTAAAATATGCCTTTTGAAACGGTCGTTTTGAAATATGGACGTCCTTTGAATTTTTTGGTCGATATGTGACCCCAGGATTTGTTTTCAGGGCAGGTGTCATTTACAGACCTGCAATGATTTTGAATATCAACTGACCATTAGCGTTGGGATTAAAGCTGCTGTTGTGTGAAACGGCCACAAGGTGGCAGCAGTTCACCCTTACCAAATCTGGTTACTAGGGCAAGAGAGCCTCGGTGGAAGTGGTGTTCTAGATTGGAGTTTAGAATGGAATGTGCCAGGAGAAAGCCCCTCACTTTTGTCTCACTACTTCTTGTTCGTGTTTTTAATTTAATTTTTTATTTTTTATTACAGCAAGTTTGATTTCAATGTTTGGCTTGTTGTAGGTGTGGAAGATGTGGTTCTTTTACACATATGCAGATGACTGTTCTTCCTGGGATCCTTTTCCCATGTACGTTATGACAGAATGTTGAGTAGTCCTCTCTTGGTATTCTGTAGGTCTTTGGTGATTATATATGTCACCTGTGTTTGTATATGTCTGTTAACCCCGATATCGTAATGAAACCAATCCTCACACCTTTCCATTGGTGAACCATAAGTTTGTTTAATGAATCTGTGATTGCCCTTCTCCGTGGAAATATCTGCCCTGGTATCCATTTTTAGGTAACACCTATAAGTGATATGATATGTTATGTGTCTTTCACTTTCTGACTTACTACAAGTCACGTGATTACTTCTAGACTCATCTACGGTGCTGCAAATGGCATTGTGTCCTTTTATTCCTTGGCTTCTCTTCTGCCTTAGTGGGGTCCATTTTCAACAATGTGATTCCCTGAGGGTTGTGGGTTAGTTGACCTGGGCAGCCTTACCCTGCCGGCCCGCCCTCCCCAGGTGTGCCTCGTTGAGGTCAATATAAACAGCGCTCCAGGCAGCAATAGCCCCTGAAGCTGTGCCTGACTCCATATTCGCTGCCCCGTCAGCAGTCTCGGGGCTGTGCTGGTGGGAGGGAGTGAGGGGCCACAGCTTTGTGGGTGGCCCGGTGTGAGTGGGGTTCTGCTGGCCTTTCTGCAGGAGTTGCCAGGCTGCCGCCTGTAAAGAAGAGGTTTTGTCACCCATACATTCCGCTGGAATTTCTCTCCGGACAGAGGTGAGGAAGGAAAAAAGCAGTGGGGGCCGGGACAGGAGGGGTATCTCAGGCAGGGCAATGGAAAGCTTCTGGAAGAGCGCCCGGGGCCAGGACCACCCTCGCTGGCCTGCAGGCACCAAGTTGGCCTGCGTGCTGTCGCTGGTGTGGCTCCACGGTCCTTCCTCTAGGCTTTCAAGCCCTTGTACATATTGAGGTGTTTTACCTGGAAAGGGTGGGAACAGTTCAGCAGCAGCTGGCCTGGGGCTCAGCTCACGTTTACTCACAGATGCCTCGGCACGGTCCCCCAGCTTTGCAATGAGGACGCTCCTTGCGTGGGGGGTGGGTTGCTGGCTGTATGGGAGATGGTTCCCCACCTCTGACCAATTACAGAATTGTTTACCGCTGGAGCAAGTGCCCTGATAGGGTTTTCCTCTGTATAACTCGTCGGTTCATGTTTTTTTTTTTCTTTTATGGTTCAAGTTAGATTTTATTCCTCTTTTATGTATTTATAGATATAAGCATGGAAATAATTCATTCCTATAAATACATCTGTGTGACGGGAAGAACTTGTTTCTGTTTTATTTTTAAATTTTATTTTTTAAAATTTTGAAATTTAATTTTATTTATTTTTTATACAGCACGTTATTATTAGTTATGTATTTTATGCATATACATGTATACAGGTCAATCCCAAACTCCCAACTCATCCCACCACCACCACCCCATGGCTTCCCACACTTGGTGTCCATACATTTGTTCTCTACCTCTGTGTCTCTATTTCTTCCCTGCAAACCAGTTCATCTGTACCATTTTTAGGCTCCACATATATGCATTAATATACAATATTTGTTTTCCTCTTTCTGACTTCATTCTGTATGACAGCCTCTCGATCCATCGATGTCTCTACAAATGACCCAGTTTCATTCCTTTTTATGGCCGAGTAATATTCCATTTTATATATGTACCACCTCTTTATCCATTCATCTGTCTGTGGGCATTTAGGTTGCTTCCATTACCTGGCTATTGTAAATAGTGCTGCAATGAACATTGTGGTGAATGTGCCTTTTTGAAATACGGTTTTCTCTGGGTATATGCCCCGAAGTGGGATTGCTGGATCAGATGGTAATTCTATTTCTAGTTTTTTTTAAGGAAACTCCATACTGTTCTCCATAGTGACTGTATCAATTTACATTCCCACCAATAGTGGAAGAGGGCTCCTTTTGTCCACACCCTCCCCAGAATTGGTTGTTTGTAGATTTTCTGATGATGCCGATTCTAACAGGTGTGAGGTGATACCTCATTGTAGTTTTGATTTGCATTTCTCTAATAATTAGTGCTGTTGAGCAGCTTTTCATGTGCGTCTTGGCCATTTCTGTGTCTCCTTTGAAGAAACGTGTCTTTAGATCTTCTGCCCATTTTTTTGGGTTGTTTGTTTTTTTTAATATTAAGCTGCATGAGCTGTTTATATATATTGGAGATTAAACCTCTGTCCATTGATTCGTCTGCAACGATTTTCGCCCATTCTGAGGGATGCCTTTTTCCATTCCCGTGTTTTTTAACAAAAAAGGGAAGAAAGGGAAAGAAGCAGAGCACTAATGTGCGTAAAATATGCCTTTTGAAACGGTCGTTTTGAAATATGGACGTCCTTTGAATTTTTTGGTCGATATGTGACCCCAGGATTTGTTTTCAGGGCAGGTGTCATTTACAGACCTGCAATGATTTTGAATATCAACTGACCATTAGCGTTGGGATTAAAGCTGCTGCTGTGTGAAACGGCCACAAGGTGGCAGCAGTTCACCCTTACCAAATCTGGTTACTAGGGCAAGAGAGCCTCAGTGGAAGTGGTGTTCTAGATTGGAGTTTAGAATGGAATGTGCCAGGAGAAAGCCCCTCACTTTTGTCTCACTACTTCTTGTTCGTGTTTTTAATTTAATTTTTTATTTTTTATTACAGCAAGTTTGATTTCAATGTTTGGCTTGTTGTAGGTGTGGAAGATGTGGTTCTTTTACACATATGCAGATGACTGTTCTTCCTGGGATCCTTTTCCCATGTACTTTATGACAGAATGTTGAGTAGTCCTCTCTTGGTATTCTGTAGGTCTTTGGTGATTATATATGTCACCTGTGTTTGTATATGTCTGTTAACCCCGATATCGTAATGAAACCAATCCTCACACCTTTCCATTGGTGAACCATAAGTTTGTTTAATGAATCTGTGATTGCCCTTCTCCGTGGAAATATCTGCCCTGGTATCCATTTTTAGGTAACACCTATAAGTGATATGATATGTTATGTGTCTTTCACTTTCTGACTTACTACAAGTCACGTGATTACTTCTAGACTCATCTACGGTGCTGCAAATGGCATTGTGTCCTTTTATTCCTTGGCTTCTCTTCTGCCTTAGTGGGGTCCATTTTCAACAATGTGATTCCCTGAGGGTTGTGGTTTAGTTGACCTGGGCAGCCTTACCCTGCCGGCCCGCCCTCCCCAGGTGTGCCTCGTTGAGGTCAATATAAACAGCGCTCCAGGCAGCAATAGCCCCTGAAGCTGTGCCTGACTCCATATTCGCTGCCCCGTCAGCAGTCTCGGGGCTGTGCTGGTGGGAGGGAGTGAGGGGCCACAGCTTTGTGGGTGGCCCGGTGTGAGTGGGGTTCTGCTGGCCTTTCTGCAGGAGTTGCCAGGCTGCCGCCTGTAAAGAAGATGTTGGGTCACCCATACCTTCCGCTGGAATTTCTCTCCGGACAGAGGTGAGGAAGGAAAAAAGCAGTGGGGGCCGGGACAGGAGGGGTATCTCAGGCAGGGCAATGGAAAGCTTCTGGAAGAGCGCCCGGGGCCAGGACCACCCTGGCTGGCCTGCAGGCACCAAGTTGGCCTGCGTGCTGTCGCTGGTGTGGCTCCACGGTCCTTCCTCTAGGCTTTCAAGCCCTTGTACATATTGAGGTGTTTTACCTGGAAAGGGTGGGAACAGTTCAGCAGCAGCTGGCCTGGGGCTCAGCTCACGTTTACTCACAGATGCCTCGGCACGGTCCCCCAGCTTTGCAATGAGGACGCTCCTTGCGTGGGGGGTGGGTTGCTGGCTGTATGGGAGATGGTTCCCCACCTCTGACCAATTACAGAATTGTTTACCGCTGGAGCAAGTGCCCTGATAGGGTTTTCCTCTGTATAACTCGTCGGTTCATGTTTTTTTTTTTTCTTTTATGGTTCAAGTTAGATTTTATTCCTCTTTTATGTATTTATAGATATAAGCATGGAAATAATTCATTCCTATAAATACATCTGTGTGACGGGAAGAACTTGTTTCTGTTTTATTTTTAAATTTTATTTTTTAAAATTTTGAAATTTAATTTTATTTATTTTTTATACAGCACGTTATTATTAGTTATGTATTTTATGCATATACATGTATACAGGTCAATCCCAAACTCCCAACTCATCCCACCACCACCACCCCATGGCTTCCCACACTTGGTGTCCATACATTTGTTCTCTACCTCTGTGTCTCTATTTCTTCCCTGCAAACCAGTTCATCTGTACCATTTTTAGGCTCCACATATATGCATTAATATACAATATTTGTTTTCCTCTTTCTGACTTCATTCTGTATGACAGCCTCTCGATCCATCGATGTCTCTACAAATGACCCAGTTTCATTCCTTTTTATGGCCGAGTAATATTCCATTTTATATATGTACCACCTCTTTATCCATTCATCTGTCTGTGGGCATTTAGGTTGCTTCCATTACCTGGCTATTGTAAATAGTGCTGCAATGAACATTGTGGTGAATGTGCCTTTTTGAAATACGGTTTTCTCTGGGTATATGCCCCGAAGTGGGATTGCTGGATCAGATGGTAATTCTATTTCTAGTTTTTTTTAAGGAAACTCCATACTGTTCTCCATAGTGACTGTATCAATTTACATTCCCACCAATAGTGGAAGAGGGCTCCTTTTGTCCACACCCTCCCCAGAATTGGTTGTTTGTAGATTTTCTGATGATGCCGATTCTAACAGGTGTGAGGTGATACCTCATTGTAGTTTTGATTTGCATTTCTCTAATAATTAGTGCTGTTGAGCAGCTTTTCATGTGCGTCTTGGCCATTTCTGTGTCTCCTTTGAAGAAACGTGTCTTTAGATCTTCTGCCCATTTTTTTGGGTTGTTTGTTTTTTTTAATATTAAGCTGCATGAGCTGTTTATATATATTGGAGATTAAACCTCTGTCCATTGATTCGTCTGCAACGATTTTCGCCCATTCTGAGGGATGCCTTTTTCCATTCCCGTGTTTTTTAACAAAAAAGGGAAGAAAGGGAAAGAAGCAGAGCACTAATGTGCGTAAAATATGCCTTTTGAAACGGTCGTTTTGAAATATGGACGTCCTTTGAATTTTTTGGTCGATATGTGACCCCAGGATTTGTTTTCAGGGCAGGTGTCATTTACAGACCTGCAATGATTTTGAATATCAACTGACCATTAGCGTTGGGATTAAAGCTGCTGCTGTGTGAAACGGCCACAAGGTGGCAGCAGTTCACCCTTACCAAATCTGGTTACTAGGGCAAGAGAGCCTCAGTGGAAGTGGTGTTCTAGATTGGAGTTTAGAATGGAATGTGCCAGGAGAAAGCCCCTCACTTTTGTCTCACTACTTCTTGTTCGTGTTTTTAATTTAATTTTTTATTTTTTATTACAGCAAGTTTGATTTCAATGTTTGGCTTGTTGTAGGTGTGGAAGATGTGGTTCTTTTACACATATGCAGATGACTGTTCTTCCTGGGATCCTTTTCCCATGTACTTTATGACAGAATGTTGAGTAGTCCTCTCTTGGTATTCTGTAGGTCTTTGGTGATTATATATGTCACCTGTGTTTGTATATGTCTGTTAACCCCGATATCGTAATGAAACCAATCCTCACACCTTTCCATTGGTGAACCATAAGTTTGTTTAATGAATCTGTGATTGCCCTTCTCCGTGGAAATATCTGCCCTGGTATCCATTTTTAGGTAACACCTATAAGTGATATGATATGTTATGTGTCTTTCACTTTCTGACTTACTACAAGTCACGTGATTACTTCTAGACTCATCTACGGTGCTGCAAATGGCATTGTGTCCTTTTATTCCTTGGCTTCTCTTCTGCCTTAGTGGGGTCCATTTTCAACAATGTGATTCCCTGAGGGTTGTGGTTTAGTTGACCTGGGCAGCCTTACCCTGCCGGCCCGCCCTCCCCAGGTGTGCCTCGTTGAGGTCAATATAAACAGCGCTCCAGGCAGCAATAGCCCCTGAAGCTGTGCCTGACTCCATATTCGCTGCCCCGTCAGCAGTCTCGGGGCTGTGCTGGTGGGAGGGAGTGAGGGGCCACAGCTTTGTGGGTGGCCCGGTGTGAGTGGGGTTCTGCTGGCCTTTCTGCAGGAGTTGCCAGGCTGCCGCCTGTAAAGAAGATGTTGGGTCACCCATACCTTCCGCTGGAATTTCTCTCCGGACAGAGGTGAGGAAGGAAAAAAGCAGTGGGGGCCGGGACAGGAGGGGTATCTCAGGCAGGGCAATGGAAAGCTTCTGGAAGAGCGCCCGGGGCCAGGACCACCCTGGCTGGCCTGCAGGCACCAAGTTGGCCTGCGTGCTGTCGCAGGTGTGGCTCCACGGTCCTTCCTCTAGGCTTTCAAGCCCTTGTACATATTGAGGTGTTTTACCTGGAAAGGGTGGGAACAGTTCAGCAGCAGCTGGCCTGGGGCTCAGCTCACGTTTACTCACAGATGCCTCGGCACGGTCCCCCAGCTTTGCAATGAGGACGCTCCTTGCGTGGGGGGTGGGTTGCTGGCTGTATGGGAGATGGTTCCCCACCTCTGACCAATTACAGAATTGTTTACCGCTGGAGCAAGTGCCCTGATAGGGTTTTCCTCTGTATAACTCGTCGGTTCATGTTTTTTTTTTTTCTTTTATGGTTCAAGTTAGATTTTATTCCTCTTTTATGTATTTATAGATATAAGCATGGAAATAATTCATTCCTATAAATACATCTGTGTGACGGGAAGAACTTGTTTCTGTTTTATTTTTAAATTTTATTTTTTAAAATTTTGAAATTTAATTTTATTTATTTTTTATACAGCACGTTATTATTAGTTATGTATTTTATGCATATACATGTATACAGGTCAATCCCAAACTCCCAACTCATCCCACCACCACCACCCCATGGCTTCCCACACTTGGTGTCCATACATTTGTTCTCTACCTCTGTGTCTCTATTTCTTCCCTGCAAACCAGTTCATCTGTACCATTTTTAGGCTCCACATATATGCATTAATATACAATATTTGTTTTCCTCTTTCTGACTTCATTCTGTATGACAGCCTCTCGATCCATCGATGTCTCTACAAATGACCCAGTTTCATTCCTTTTTATGGCCGAGTAATATTCCATTTTATATATGTACCACCTCTTTATCCATTCATCTGTCTGTGGGCATTTAGGTTGCTTCCATTACCTGGCTATTGTAAATAGTGCTGCAATGAACATTGTGGTGAATGTGCCTTTTTGAAATACGGTTTTCTCTGGGTATATGCCCCGAAGTGGGATTGCTGGATCAGATGGTAATTCTATTTCTAGTTTTTTTTAAGGAAACTCCATACTGTTCTCCATAGTGACTGTATCAATTTACATTCCCACCAATAGTGGAAGAGGGCTCCTTTTGTCCACACCCTCCCCAGAATTGGTTGTTTGTAGATTTTCTGATGATGCCGATTCTAACAGGTGTGAGGTGATACCTCATTGTAGTTTTGATTTGCATTTCTCTAATAATTAGTGCTGTTGAGCAGCTTTTCATGTGCGTCTTGGCCATTTCTGTGTCTCCTTTGAAGAAACGTGTCTTTAGATCTTCTGCCCATTTTTTTGGGTTGTTTGTTTTTTTTAATATTAAGCTGCATGAGCTGTTTATATATATTGGAGATTAAACCTCTGTCCATTGATTCGTCTGCAACGATTTTCGCCCATTCTGAGGGATGCCTTTTTCCATTCCCGTGTTTTTTAACAAAAAAGGGAAGAAAGGGAAAGAAGCAGAGCACTAATGTGCGTAAAATATGCCTTTTGAAACGGTCGTTTTGAAATATGGACGTCCTTTGAATTTTTTGGTCGATATGTGACCGCAGGATTTGTTTTCAGGGCAGGTGTCATTTACAGACCTGCAATGATTTTGAATATCAACTGACCATTAGCGTTGGGATTAAAGCTGCTGCTGTGTGAAACGGCCACAAGGTGGCAGCAGTTCACCCTTACCAAATCTGGTTACTAGGGCAAGAGAGCCTCAGTGGAAGTGGTGTTCTAGATTGGAGTTTAGAATGGAATGTGCCAGGAGAAAGCCCCTCACTTTTGTCTCACTACTTCTTGTTCGTGTTTTTAATTTAATTTTTTATTTTTTATTACAGCAAGTTTGATTTCAATGTTTGGCTTGTTGTAGGTGTGGAAGATGTGGTTCTTTTACACATATGCAGATGACTGTTCTTCCTGGGATCCTTTTCCCATGTACGTTATGACAGAATGTTGAGTAGTCCTCTCTTGGTATTCTGTAGGTCTTTGGTGATTATATATGTCACCTGTGTTTGTATATGTCTGTTAACCCCGATATCGTAATGAAACCAATCCTCACACCTTTCCATTGGTGAACCATAAGTTTGTTTAATGAATCTGTGATTGCCCTTCTCCGTGGAAATATCTGCCCTGGTATCCATTTTTAGGTAACACCTATAAGTGATATGATATGTTATGTGTCTTTCACTTTCTGACTTACTACAAGTCACGTGATTACTTCTAGACTCATCTACGGTGCTGCAAATGGCATTGTGTCCTTTTATTCCTTGGCTTCTCTTCTGCCTTAGTGGGGTCCATTTTCAACAATGTGATTCCCTGAGGGTTGTGGGTTAGTTGACCTGGGCAGCCTTACCCTGCCGGCCCGCCCTCCCCAGGTGTGCCTCGTTGAGGTCAATATAAACAGCGCTCCAGGCAGCAATAGCCCCTGAAGCTGTGCCTGACTCCATATTCGCTGCCCCGTCAGCAGTCTCGGGGCTGTGCTGGTGGGAGGGAGTGAGGGGCCACAGCTTTGTGGGTGGCCCGGTGTGAGTGGGGTTCTGCTGGCCTTTCTGCAGGAGTTGCCAGGCTGCCGCCTGTAAAGAAGATGTTGGGTCACCCATACCTTCCGCTGGAATTTCTCTCCGGACAGAGGTGAGGAAGGAAAAAAGCAGTGGGGGCCGGGACAGGAGGGGTATCTCAGGCAGGGCAATGGAAAGCTTCTGGAAGAGCGCCCGGGGCCAGGACCACCCTGGCTGGCCTGCAGGCACCAAGTTGGCCTGCGTGCTGTCGCTGGTGTGGCTCCACGGTCCTTCCTCTAGGCTTTCAAGCCCTTGTACATATTGAGGTGTTTTACCTGGAAAGGGTGGGAACAGTTCAGCAGCAGCTGGCCTGGGGCTCAGCTCACGTTTACTCACAGATGCCTCGGCACGGTCCCCCAGCTTTGCAATGAGGACGCTCCTTGCGTGGGGGGTGGGTTGCTGGCTGTATGGGAGATGGTTCCCCACCTCTGACCAATTACAGAATTGTTTACCGCTGGAGCAAGTGCCCTGATAGGGTTTTCCTCTGTATAACTCGTCGGTTCATGTTTTTTTTTTCTTTTATGGTTCAAGTTAGATTTTATTCCTCTTTTATGTATTTATAGATATAAGCATGGAAATAATTCATTCCTATAAATACATCTGTGTGACGGGAAGAACTTGTTTCTGTTTTATTTTTAAATTTTATTTTTTAAAATTTTGAAATTTAATTTTATTTATTTTTTTATACAGCACGTTATTATTAGTTATGTATTTTATGCATATACATGTATACAGGTCAATCCCAAACTCCCAACTCATCCCACCACCACCACCCCATGGCTTCCCACACTTGGTGTCCATACGTTTGTTCTCTACCTCTGTGTCTCTATTTCTTCCCTGCAAACCAGTTCATCTGTACCATTTTTAGGCTCCACATATATGCATTAATATACAATATTTGTTTTCCTCTTTCTGACTTCATTCTGTATGACAGTCTCTCGATCCATCGATGTCTCTACAAATGACCCAGTTTCATTCCTTTTTATGGCCGAGTAATATTCCATTTTATATATGTACCACCTCTTTATCCATTCATCTGTCTGTGGGCATTTAGGTTGCTTCCATTACCTGGCTATTGTAAATAGTGCTGCAATGAACATTGTGGTGAATGTGCCTTTTTGAAATACGGTTTTCTCTGGGTATATGCCCCGAAGTGGGATTGCTGGATCAGATGGTAATTCTATTTCTAGTTTTTTTTAAGGAAACTCCATACTGTTCTCCATAGTGACTGTATCAATTTACATTCCCACCAATAGTGGAAGAGGGCTCCTTTTGTCCACACCCTCCCCAGAATTGGTTGTTTGTAGATTTTCTAATGATGCCGATTCTAACAGGTGTGAGGTGATACCTCATTGTAGTTTTGATTTGCATTTCTCTAATAATTAGTGCTGTTGAGCAGCTTTTCATGTGCGTCTTGGCCATCTCTGTGTCTCCTTTGAAGAAACGTCTCTTTAGATCTTCTGCCCATTTTTGTATTGGGTTGTTTGTTTTTTTAATATTAACCTGCATGAGCTGTTTATATATATTGGAGATTAAACCTCTGTCCATTGATTCGTCTGCAACGATTTTCGCCCATTCTGAGGGATGCCTTTTTCCATTCCCGTGTTTTTTAACAAAAAATGGAAGAAAGGAAAAGAAGCAGAACACTAATGTGCGTAAAATATGCCTTTTGAAATGGTCATTTTGAAATATGGACGTCCTTTGAATTTTTTGGTCGATATGTGACCCCAGGATTTGTTTTCAGGGCAGGTGTCTTTTACAGACCTGCAATGATTTTGAATATCAACTGACCATTAGCGTTGGGATTAAAGCTGCTGCTGTGTGAAACGGCCACAAGGTGGCAGCAGTTCACCCTTACCAAATCTGGTTACTAGGGCAAGAGAGCCTCAGTGGAAGTGGTGTTCTAGATTGGAGTTTAGAATGGAATGTGCCAGGAGAAAGCCCCTCACGTTTGTCTCACTACTTCTTGTTCGTGTTTTTAATTTAATTTTTTTATTTTTTATTACAGCAAGTTTGATTACAATGTTTGGCTTGTTGTAGGTGTGGAAGATGTGGTTCTTTTACACATATACAGATGACTGTTCTTCTTGGGATCCTTTTCCCATGTACGTTATGACAGAATGTTGAGTAGTCCTCTCTTGGTATTCTGTAGGTCTTTGGTGATTATATATGTCACCTGTGTTTGCATATGTCTGTTAACCCCGATATCGTAATGAAACCAATCCTCACACCTTTCCATTGGTGAACCATAAGTTTGTTTAATGAATCTGTGATTGCCCTTCTCCGTGGAAATATCTGCCCTGGTATCCATTTTTAGGTAACACCTATAAGTGATATGATATGTTATGTGTCTTTCACTTTCTCACTTACTACAAGTCACGTGATTACTTCTAGACTCATCTACGGTGCTGCAAATGGCATTGTGTCCTTTTATTCCTTGGCTTCTCTTCTGCCTTAGTGGGGTCCATTTTCAACAATGTGATTCCCTGAGGGTTGTGGGTTAGCTGACCTGGGCAGCCTTACCCTTCCGGCCCGCCCTCCCCAGGTGTGCCTCGTTGAGGTCAATATAAACAGCGCTCCAGGCAGCAATAGCCCCTGAAGCTGTGCCTGACTCCATATTCTCTGCCCCGTCAGCAGTCTCGGGGCTGTGCTGGTGGGAGGGAGTGAGGGACCACAGCTTTTTGGGTGGCCCGGTGTGAGTGGGGTTCTGCTGGCCTTCCTTCAGGAGTTGCCAGGCTGCCGCCTGTAAAGAAGAGGTTGTGTCACCCATACATTCCGCTGGAATTTCTCTCCGGACAGAGGTGAGGAAGGAAAAAAGCAGTGGGGGCCGGGACAGGAGGGGTATCTCAGGCAGGGCAATGGAAAGCTTCTGGAAGAGCGCCCGGGTTCAGGACCACCCTGGCTGGCCTGCAGGCACCAAGTTGGCCTGCGTGCTGTCGCTGGTGTGGCTCCACGGTCCTTCCTCTAGGCTTTCAAGCCCTTGTACATATTGAGGTGTTTTACCTGGAAAGGGTGGGAACAGTTCAGCAGCACCTGGCCTGGGGCTCAGCTCACGTTTACTCACAGATGCCTCGGCACGGTCCCCCAGCTTTGCAATGAGGACGCTCCTTGCGTGGGGGGTGGGTTGATGGCTGTATGGGAGATGGTTCCCCACCTCTGACCAATTTCAGAATTGTGTACCGCTGGAGCAAGTGCCCTGATAGGGTTTTCCTCTGTATAACTCGTCGGTTCAGGTTTTTTTTTTCTTTTATTGTTCAAGTTAGATTTTATTCCTCTTTTATGTATTTATAGATATAAGCATGGAAATAATTCATTCCTATAAATACATCTGTGTGACGGGAAGAACTTGTTTCTGTTTTATTTTTAAATTTTATTTTTTAAAATTTTGAAATTTAATTTTATTTATTTTTTTATACAGCACGTTATTATTAGTTATGTATTTTATGCATATACATGTATACAGGTCAATCCCAATCTCCCAACTCATCCCACCACCACCACCCCATGGCTTCCCACACTTGGTGTCCATACGTTTGTTCTCTACCTCTGTGTCTCTATTTCTTCCCTGCAAACCAGTTCATCTGTACCATTTTTAGGCTCCACATATATGCATTAATATACAATATTTGTTTTCCTCTTTCTGACTTACTTCATTCTGTATGACAGTCTCTCGATCCATCGATGTCTCTACAAATGACCCAGTTTCATTCCTTTTTATGGCCGAGTCATATTCCATTTTATATATGTACCACCTCTTTATCCATTCATCTGTCTGTGGGCATTTAGGTTGCTTCCATTACCTGGCTATTGTAAATAGTGCTGCAATGAACATTGTGGTGAATGTGCCTTTTTGAAATACGGTTTTCTCTGGGTATATGCCCAGAAGTGGGATTGCTGGATCAGGTGGTAATTCTATTTCTAGTTTTTTTAAGGAAACTCCATACTGTTCTCCTTAGTGACTGTATCAATTTACATTCCCACCAATAGTGGAAGAGGGCTCCTTTTGTCCACACCCTCCCCAGAATTGGTTGTTTGTAGATTTTCTGATGATGCCGATTCTAACAGGTGTGAGGTGATACCTCATTGTAGTTTTGATTTGCATTTCTCTAATAATTAGTGCTGTTGAGCAGCTTTTCATGTGCGTCTTGGCCATCTCTGTGTCTCCTTTAAAGAAACGTGTCTTTAGATCTTCTGCCCATTTTTTTGTGTTGTTTGTTTTTTTTAATATTAAGCTGCATGAGCTGTTTATATATATTGGAGATTAAACCTCTGTCCATTGATTCGTCTGCAACGATTTTCGCCCATTCTGAGGGATGCCTTTTCCATTCCCGTGTTTTTTAACAAAAAAGGGAAGAAAGGGAAAGAAGCAGAGCACTCATGTGCGTAAAATATGCCTTTTGAAACGGTCGTTTTGAAATATGGACGTCCTTTGAATTTTTTGGTCGATATGTGACCCCAGGATTTGTTTTCAGGGCAGGTGTCCTTTACAGACCTGCAATGATTTTGAATATCAACTGACCATTAGCGTTGGGATTAAAGCTGCTGTTGTGTGAAACGGCCACAAGGTGGCAGCAGTTCACCCTTACCAAATCTGGTTACTAGCGCAAGAGAGCCTCAGTGGAAGTGGTGTTCTAGATTGGAGTTTAGAATGGAATGTGCCAGGAGAAAGCCCCTCACTTTTGTCTCACTACTTCTTGTTCGTGTTTTTAATTTAATTTTTTATTTTTTATTACAGCAAGTTTGATTTCAATGTTTGGCTTGTTGTAGGTGTGGAAGATGTGGTTCTTTTACACATATGCAGATGACTGTTCTTCCTGGGATCCTTTTCCCATGTACGTTATGACAGAATGTTGAGTAGTCCTCTCTTGGTATTCTGTAGGTCTTTGGTGATTATATATGTCACCTGTGTTTGTATATGTCTGTTAACCCCGATATCGTAATGAAACCAATCCTCACACCTTTCCATTGGTGAACCATAAGTTTGTTTAATGAATCTGTGATTGCCCTTCTCCGTGGAAATATCTGCCCTGGTATCCATTTTTAGGTAACACCTATAAGTGATATGATATGTTATGTGTCTTTCACTTTCTGACTTACTACAAGTCACGTGATTACTTCTAGACTCATCTACGGTGCTGCAAATGGCATTGTGTCCTTTTATTCCTTGGCTTCTCTTCTGCCTTAGTGGGGTCCATTTTCAACAATGTGATTCCCTGAGGGTTGTGGGTTAGTTGACCTGGGCAGCCTTACCCTGCCGGCCCGCCCTCCCCAGGTGTGCCTCGTTGAGGTCAATATAAACAGCGCTCCAGGCAGCAATAGCCCCTGAAGCTGTGCCTGACTCCATATTCGCTGCCCCGTCAGCAGTCTCGGGGCTGTGCTGGTGGGAGGGAGTGAGGGGCCACAGCTTTGTGGGTGGCCCGGTGTGAGTGGGGTTCTGCTGGCCTTTCTGCAGGAGTTGCCAGGCTGCCGCCTGTAAAGAAGAGTTTTTGTCACCCATACATTCCGCTGGAATTTCTCTCCGGACAGTGGTGAGGAAGGAAAAAAGCAGTGGGGGCCGGGACAGGAGGGGTATCTCAGGCAGGGCAATGGAAAGCTTCTGGAAGAGCGCCCAGGGCCAGAACCACCCTGGCTGGCCTGCAGGCACCAAGTTGGCCTGCGTGCTGTCCCTGGTGTGGCACCACGGTCCTTCCTCTAGGCTTTCAAGCCCTTGTACATATTGAGGTGTTTTACCTGGAAAGGGTGGGAACAGTTCAGCAGCAGCTGGCCTGGGGCTCAGCTCACGTTTACTCACAGATGCCTCGGCACGGTCCCCCAGCTTTGCAATGAGGACGCTCCTTGCGTGGGGGGTGGGTTGCTGGCTGTATGGGAGATGGTTCCCCACCTCTGACCAATTACAGAATTGTTTACCGCTGGAGCAAGTGCCCTGATAGGGTTTTCCTCTGTATAACTCGTCGGTTCATGTTTTTTTTTTTTCTTTTATGGTTCAAGTTAGATTTTATTCCTCTTTTATGTATTTATAGATATAAGCATGGAAATAATTCATTCCTATAAATACATCTGTGTGACGGGAAGAACTTGTTTCTGTTTTATTTTTAAATTTTATTTTTTAAAATTTTGAAATTTAATTTTATTTATTTTTTTATACAGCACGTTATTATTAGTTATGTATTTTATGCATATACATGTATACAGGTCAATCCCAAACTCCCAACTCATCCCACCACCACCACCCCATGGCTTCCCACACTTGGTGTCCATACGTTTGTTCTCTACCTCTGTGTCTCTATTTCTTCCCTGCAAACCAGTTCATCTGTACCATTTTTAGGCTCCACATATATGCATTAATATACAATATTTGTTTTCCTCTTTCTGACATACTTCATTCTGTATGACAGTCTCTCGATCCATCGATGTCTCTACAAATGACCCAGTTTCATTCCTTTTTATGGCCGAGTCATATTCCATTTTATATATGTACCACCTCTTTATCCATTCATCTGTCTGTGGGCATTTAGGTTGCTTCCATTACCTGGCTATTGTAAATAGTGCTGCAACGAACCTTGTGGTGAATGTGCCTTTTTGAAATACGGTTTTCTCTGGGTATATGCCCAGAAGTGGGATTGCTGGATCAGGTGGTAATTCTATTTCTAGTTTTTTTAAGGAAAGTCCATACTGTTCTCCATAGTGACTGTATCAATTTACATTCCCACCAATAGTGGAAGAGGGCTCCTTTGGTCCACACCCTCCCCAGAATTGGTTGTTTGTAGATTTTCTGATGATGCCGATTCTAACAGGTGTGAGGTGATACCTCATTGTAGTTTTGATTTGCATTTCTCTAATAATTAGTGCTGTTGAGCAGCTTTTCATGTGCGTCTTGGCCATCTCTGTGTCTCCTTTGAAGAAACGTCTCTTTAGATCTTCTGCCCATTTTTTTGTGTTGTTTGTTTTTTTTAATATTAAGCTGCATGAGCTGTTTATATATATTGGAGATTAAACCTCTGTCCATTGATTCGTCTGCAACGATTTTCGCCCATTCTGAGGGATGCCTTTTTCCATTCCCGTGTTTTTTAACAAAAAAGGGAAGAAAGGGAAAGAAGCAGAGCACTCATGTGCGTAAAATATGCCTTTTGAAACGGTCGTTTTGAAATATGGACGTCCTTTGAATTTTTTGGTCGATATGTGACCCCAGGATTTGTTTTCAGGGCAGGTGTCCTTTACAGACCTGCAATGATTTTGAATATCAACTGACCATTAGCGTTGGGATTAAAGCTGCTGTTGTGTGAAACGGCCACAAGGTGGCAGCAGTTCACCCTTACCAAATCTGGTTACTAGCGCAAGAGAGCCTCAGTGGAAGTGGTGTTCTAGATTGGAGTTTAGAATGGAATGTGCCAGGAGAAAGCCCCTCACTTTTGTCTCACTACTTCTTGTTCGTGTTTTTAATTTAATTTTTTATTTTTTATTACAGCAAGTTTGATTTCAATGTTTGGCTTGTTGTAGGTGTGGAAGATGTGGTTCTTTTACACATATGCAGATGACTGTTCTTCCTGGGATCCTTTTCCCATGTACGTTATGACAGAATGTTGAGTAGTCCTCTCTTGGTATTCTGTAGGTCTTTGGTGATTATATATGTCACCTGTGTTTGTATATGTCTGTTAACCCCGATATCGTAATGAAACCAATCCTCACACCTTTCCATTGGTGAACCATAAGTTTGTTTAATGAATCTGTGATTGCCCTTCTCCGTGGAAATATCTGCCCTGGTATCCATTTTTAGTTAACACCTATAAGTGATATGATATGTTATGTGTCTTTCACTTTCTGACTTACTACAAGTCACGTGATTACTTCTAGACTCATCTACGGTGCTGCAAATGGCATTGTGTCCTTTTATTCCTTGGCTTCTCTTCTGCCTTAGTGGGGTCCATTTTCAACAATGTGATTCCCTGAGGGTTGTGGGTTAGTTGACCTGGGCAGCCTTACCCTGCCGGCCCGCCCTCCCCAGGTGTGCCTCGTTGAGGTCAATATAAACAGCGCTCCAGGCAGCAATAGCCCCTGAAGCTGTGCCTGACTCCATATTCGCTGCCCCGTCAGCAGTCTCGGGGCTGTGCTGGTGGGAGGGAGTGAGGGGCCACAGCTTTGTGGGTGGCCCGGTGTGAGTGGGGTTCTGCTGGCCTTTCTGCAGGAGTTGCCAGGCTGCCGCCTGTAAATAAGATGTTGTGTCACCCATACCTTCCGCTGGAATTTCTCTCCGGACAGAGGTGAGGAAGGAAAAAAGCAGTGGGGGCCGGGACAGGAGGGGTATCTCAGGCAGGGCAATGGAAAGCTTCTGGAAGAGCGCCCGGGGCCAGGACCACCCTGGCTGGCCTGCAGGCACCAAGTTGGCCCGCGTGCTGTCACTGGTGTGGCTCCACGGTCCTTCCTCTAGGCTTTCAAGCCCTTGTACATATTGAGGTGTTTTACCTGGAAAGGGTGGGAACAGTTCAGCAGCAGCTGGCCTGGGGCTCAGCTCACGTTTACTCACAGATGCCTCGGCACGGTCCCCCAGCTTTGCAATGAGGACGCTCCTTGCGTGGGGGGTGGGTTGCTGGCTGTATGGGAGATAGTTCCCCACCTCTGACCAATTACATAATTGTTTACCGCTGGAGCAAGTGCCCTGATAGGGTTTTCCTCTGTATAACTCGTCGGTTCATGTTTTTTTTTTCTTTTATGGTTCAAGTTAGATTTTATTCCTCTTTTATGTATTTATAGATATAAGCATGGAAATAATTCATTCCTATAAATACATCTGTGTGACGGGAAGAACTTGTTTCTGTTTTATTTTTAAATTTTATTTTTTAAAATTTTGAAATTTAATTTTATTTATTTTTTTATACAGCACGTTATTATTAGTTATGTATTTTATGCATATACATGTATACAGGTCAATCCCAAACTCCCAACTCATCCCACCACCACCACCCCATGGCTTCCCACACTTGGTGTCCATACGTTTGTTCTCTACCTCTGTGTCTCTATTTCTTCCCTGCAAACCAGTTCATCTGTACCATTTTTAGGCTCCACATATATGCATTAATATACAATATTTGTTTTCCTCTTTCTGACTTCATTCTGTATGACAGTCTCTCGATCCATCGATGTCTCTACAAATGACCCAGTTTCATTCCTTTTTATGGCCGAGTAATATTCCATTTTATATATGTACCACCTCTTTATCCATTCATCTGTCTGTGGGCATTTAGGTTGCTTCCATTACCTGGCTATTGTAAATAGTGCTGCAATGAACATTGTGGTGAATGTGCCTTTATGAAATACGGTTTTCTCTGGGTATATGCCCCGAAGTGGGATTGCTGGATCAGATGGTAATTCTATTTCTAGTTTTTTTTAAGGAAACTCCATACTGTTCTCCATAGTGACTGTATCAATTTACATTCCCACCAATAGTGGAAGAGGGCTCCTTTTGTCCACACCCTCCCCAGAATTGGTTGTTTGTAGATTTTCTGATGATGCCGATTCTAACAGGTGTGAGGTGATACCTCATTGTAGTTTTAATTTGCATTTCTCTAATAATTAGTGCTGTTGAGCAGCTTTTCATGTGCGTCTTGGCCATCTCTGTGTCTCCTTTGAAGAAACGTCTCTTTAGATCTTCTGCCCATTTTTGTATTGGGTTGTTTGTTTTTTTAATATTAACCTGCATGAGCTGTTTATATATATTGGAGATTAAACCTCTGTCCATTGATTCGTCTGCAACGATTTTCGCCCATTCTGAGGGATGCCTTTTTCCATTCCCGTGTTTTTTAACAAAAAAGGGAAGAAAGGAAAAGAAGCAGAACACTAATGTGCGTAAAATATGCCTTTTGAAATGGTCATTTTGAAATATGGACGTCCTTTGAATTTTTTGGTCGATATGTGACCCCAGGATTTGTTTTCAGGGCAGGTGTCATTTACAGGCCTGCAATGATTTTGAATATCAACTGACCATTAGCGTTGGGATTAAAGCTGCTGTTGTGTGAAACGGCCACAAGGTGGCAGCAGTTCACCCTTACCAAATCTGGTTACTAGGGCAAGAGAGCCTCAGTGGAAGTGGTGTTCTAGATTGGAGTTTAGAATGGAATGTGCCAGGAGAAAGCCCCTCACTTTTGTCTCACTACTTCTTGTTCGTGTTTTTAATTTAATTTTTTATTTTTTATTACAGCAAGTTTGATTTCAATGTTTGGCTTGTTGTAGGTGTGGAAGATGTGGTTCTTTTACACATATGCAGATGACTGTTCTTCCTGGGATCCTTTTCCCATGTACGTTATGACAGAATGTTGAGTAGTCCTCTCTTGGTATTCTGTAGGTCTTTGGTGATTATATATGTCACCTGTGTTTGTATATGTCTGTTAACCCCGATATCGTAATGAAACCAATCCTCACACCTTTCCATTGGTGAACCATAAGTTTGTTTAATGAATCTGTGATTGCCCTTCTCCGTGGAAATATCTGCCCTGGTATCCATTTTTAGGTAACACCTATAAGTGATATGATATGTTATGTGTCTTTCACTTTCTGACTTACTACAAGTCACGTGATTACTTCTAGACTCATCTACGGTGCTGCAAATGGCATTGTGTCCTTTTATTCCTTGGCTTCTCTTCTGCCTTAGTGGGGTCCATTTTCAACAATGTGATTCCCTGAGGGTTGTGGGTTAGTTGACCTGGGCAGCCTTACCCTGCCGGCCCGCCCTCCCCAGGTGTGCCTCGTTGAGGTCAATATAAACAGCGCTCCAGGCAGCAATAGCCCCTGAAGCTGTGCCTGACTCCATATTCGCTGCCCCGTCAGCAGTCTCGGGGCTGTGCTGGTGGGAGGGAGTGAGGGGCCACAGCTTTGTGGGTGGCCCGGTGTGAGTGGGGTTCTGCTGGCCTTTCTGCAGGAGTTGCCAGGCTGCCGCCTGTAAAGATGAGGTTTTGTCACACATACATTCCGCTGGAATTTCTCTCCGGACAGAGGTGAGGAAGGAAAAAAGCAGTGGGGGCCGGGACAGGAGGGGTATCTCAGGCAGGGCAATGGAAAGCTTCTGGAAGAGCGCCCGGGGCCAGGACCACCCTGGCTGGCCTGCAGGCACCAAGTTGGCCTGCGTGCTGTCGCTGGTGTGGCTCCACGGTCCTTCCTCTAGGCTTTCAAGCCCTTGTACATATTGAGGTGTTTTACCTGGAAAGGGTGGGAACAGTTCAGCAGCAGCTGGCCTGGGGCTCAGCTCACGTTTACTCACAGATGCCTCGGCACGGTCCCCCAGCTTTGCAATGAGGACGCTCCTTGCGTGGGGGGTGGGTTGCTGGCTGTATGGGAGATGGTTCCCCACCTCTGACCAATTACAGAATTGTTTACCGCTGGAGCAAGTGCCCTGATAGGGTTTTCCTCTGTATAACTCGTCGGTTCATGTTTTTTTTTTTTTTCTTTTATGGTTCAAGTTAGATTTTATTCCTCTTTTATGTATTTATAGATATAAGCATGGAAATAATTCATTCCTATAAATACATCTGTGTGACGGGAAGAACTTGTTTCTGTTTTATTTTTAAATTTTATTTTTTAAAATTTTGAAATTTAATTTTATTTATTTTTTTATACAGCACGTTATTATTAGTTATGTATTTTATGCATATACATGTATACAGGTCAATCCCAAACTCCCAACTCATCCCACCACCACCACCCCATGGCTTCCCACACTTGGTGTCCATACGTTTGTTCTCTACCTCTGTGTCTCTATTTCTTCCCTGCAAACCAGTTCATCTGTACCATTTTTAGGCTCCACATATATGCATTAATATACAATATTTGTTTTCCTCTTTCTGACTTACTTCATTCTGTATGACAGTCTCTCGATCCATCGATGTCTCTACAAATGACCCAGTTTCATTCCTTTTTATGGCCGAGTCATATTCCATTTTATATATGTACCACCTCTTTATCCATTCATCTGTCTGTGGGCATTTAGGTTGCTTCCATTACCTGGCTATTGTAAATAGTGCTGCAACGAACCTTGTGGTGAATGTGCCTTTTTGAAATACGGTTTTCTCTGGGTATATGCCCAGAAGTGGGATTGCTGGATCAGGTGGTAATTCTATTTCTAGTTTTTTTAAGGAAAGTCCATACTGTTCTCCATAGTGACTGTATCAATTTACATTCCCACCAATAGTGGAAGAGGGCTCCTTTGGTCCACACCCTCCCCAGAATTGGTTGTTTGTAGATTTTCTGATGATGCCGATTCTAACAGGTGTGAGGTGATACCTCATTGTAGTTTTGATTTGCATTTCTCTAATAATTAGTGCTGTTGAGCAGCTTTTCATGTGCGTCTTGGCCATCTCTGTGTCTCCTTTGAAGAAACGTCTCTTTAGATCTTCTGCCCATTTTTTTGTGTTGTTTGTTTTTTTTAATATTAAGCTGCATGAGCTGTTTATATATATTGGAGATTAAACCTCTGTCCATTGATTCGTCTGCAACGATTTTCGCCCATTCTGAGGGATGCCTTTTTCCATTCCCGTGTTTTTTAACAAAAAAGGGAAGAAAGGGAAAGAAGCAGAGCACTCATGTGCGTAAAATATGCCTTTTGAAACGGTCGTTTTGAAATATGGACGTCCTTTGAATTTTTTGGTCGATATGTGACCCCAGGATTTGTTTTCAGGGCAGGTGTCCTTTACAGACCTGCAATGATTTTGAATATCAACTGACCATTAGCGTTGGGATTAAAGCTGCTGTTGTGTGAAACGGCCACAAGGTGGCAGCAGTTCACCCTTACCAAATCTGGTTACTAGCGCAAGAGCGCCTCAGTGGAAGTGGTGTTCTAGATTGGAGTTTAGAATGGAATGTGCCAGGAGAAAGCCCCTCACTTTTGTCTCACTACTTCTTGTTCGTGTTTTTAATTTAATTTTTTATTTTTTATTACAGCAAGTTTGATTTCAATGTTTGGCTTGTTGTAGGTGTGGAAGATGTGGTTCTTTTACACATATGCAGATGACTGTTCTTCCTGGGATCCTTTTCCCATGTACGTTATGACAGAATGTTGAGTAGTCCTCTCTTGGTATTCTGTAGGTCTTTGGTGATTATATATGTCACCTGTGTTTGTATATGTCTGTTAACCCCGATATCGTAATGAAACCAATCCTCACACCTTTCCATTGGTGAACCATAAGTTTGTTTAATGAATCTGTGATTGCCCTTCTCCGTGGAAATATCTGCCCTGGTATCCATTTTTAGGTAACACCTATAAGTGATATGATATGTTATGTGTCTTTCACTTTCTGACTTACTACAAGTCACGTGATTACTTCTAGACTCATCTACGGTGCTGCAAATGGCATTGTGTCCTTTTATTCCTTGGCTTCTCTTCTGCCTTAGTGGGGTCCATTTTCAACAATGTGATTCCCTGAGGGTTGTGGGTTAGTTGACCTGGGCAGCCTTACCCTGCCGGCCCGCCCTCCCCAGGTGTGCCTCGTTGAGGTCAATATAAACAGCGCTCCAGGCAGCAATAGCCCCTGAAGCTGTGCCTGACTCCATATTCGCTGCCCCGTCAGCAGTCTCGGGGCTGTGCTGGTGGGAGGGAGTGAGGGGCCACAGCTTTGTGGGTGGCCCGGTGTGAGTGGGGTTCTGCTGGCCTTTCTGCAGGAGTTGCCAGGCTGCCGCCTGTAAATAAGATGTTGTGTCACCCATACCTTCCGCTGGAATTTCTCTCCGGACAGAGGTGAGGAAGGAAAAAAGCAGTGGGGGCCGGGACAGGAGGGGTATCTCAGGCAGGGCAATGGAAAGCTTCTGGAAGAGCGCCCGGGGCCAGGACCACCCTGGCTGGCCTGCAGGCACCAAGTTGGCCTGCGTGCTGTCGCTGGTGTGGCTCCACGGTCCTTCCTCTAGGCTTTCAAGCCCTTGTACATATTGAGGTGTTTTACCTGGAAAGGGTGGGAACAGTTCAGCAGCAGCTGGCCTGGGGCTCAGCTCACGTTTACTCACAGATGCCTCGGCACGGTCCCCCAGCTTTGCAATGAGGACGCTCCTTGCGTGGGGGGTGGGTTGCTGGCTGTATGGGAGATAGTTCCCCACCTCTGACCAATTACAGAATTGTTTACCGCTGGAGCAAGTGCCCTGATAGGGTTTTCCTCTGTATAACTCGTCGGTTCATGTTTTTTTTTTCTTTTATGGTTCAAGTTAGATTTTATTCCTCTTTTATGTATTTATAGATATAAGCATGGAAATAATTCATTCCTATAAATACATCTGTGTGACGGGAAGAACTTGTTTCTGTTTTATTTTTAAATTTTATTTTTTAAAATTTTGAAATTTAATTTTATTTATTTTTTTATACAGCACGTTATTATTAGTTATGTATTTTATGCATATACATGTATACAGGTCAATCCCAAACTCCCAACTCATCCCACCACCACCACCCCATGGCTTCCCACACTTGGTGTCCATACGTTTGTTCTCTACCTCTGTGTCTCTATTTCTTCCCTGCAAACCAGTTCATCTGTACCATTTTTAGGCTCCACATATATGCATTAATATACAATATTTGTTTTCCTCTTTCTGACTTCATTCTGTATGACAGTCTCTCGATCCATCGATGTCTCTACAAATGACCCAGTTTCATTCCTTTTTATGGCCGAGTAATATTCCATTTTATATATGTACCACCTCTTTATCCATTCATCTGTCTGTGGGCATTTAGGTTGCTTCCATTACCTGGCTATTGTAAATAGTGCTGCAATGAACATTGTGGTGAATGTGCCTTTATGAAATACGGTTTTCTCTGGGTATATGCCCCGAAGTGGGATTGCTGGATCAGATGGTAATTCTATTTCTAGTTTTTTTTAAGGAAACTCCATACTGTTCTCCATAGTGACTGTATCAATTTACATTCCCACCAATAGTGGAAGAGGGCTCCTTTTGTCCACACCCTCCCCAGAATTGGTTGTTTGTAGATTTTCTGATGATGCCGATTCTAACAGGTGTGAGGTGATACCTCATTGTAGTTTTGATTTGCATTTCTCTAATAATTAGTGCTGTTGAGCAGCTTTTCATGTGCGTCTTGGCCATCTCTGTGTCTCCTTTGAAGAAACGTCTCTTTAGATCTTCTGCCCATTTTTTTGGGTTGTTTGTTTTTTTTAATATTAAGCTGCATGAGCTGTTTATATATATTGGAGATTAAACCTCTGTCCATTGATTCGTCTGCAACGATTTTCGCCCATTCTGAGGGATGCCTTTTTCCATTCCCGTGTTTTTTAACAAAAAAGGGAAGAAAGGGAAAGAAGCAGAGCACTAATGTGCGTAAAATATGCCTTTTGAAACGGTCATTTTGAAATATGGACGTCCTTTGAATTTTTTGGTCGATATGTGACCCCAGGATTTGTTTTCAGGGCAGGTGTCATTTACAGACCTGCAATGATTTTGAATATCAACTGACCATTAGCGTTGGGATTAAAGCTGCTGCTGTGTGAAACGGCCACAAGGTGGCAGCAGTTCACCCTTACCAAATCTGGTTACTAGGGCAAGAGAGCCTCAGTGGAAGTGGTGTTCTAGATTGGAGTTTAGAATGGAATGTGCCAGGAGAAAGCCCCTCACTTTTGTCTCACTACTTCTTGTTCGTGTTTTTAATTTAATTTTTTATTTTTTATTACAGCAAGTTTGATTTCAATGTTTGGCTTGTTGTAGGTGTGGAAGATGTGGTTCTTTTACACATATGCAGATGACTGTTCTTCCTGGGATCCTTTTCCCATGTACGTTATGACAGAATGTTGAGTAGTCCTCTCTTGGTATTCTGTAGGTCTTTGGTGATTATATATGTCACCTGTGTTTGTATATGTCTGTTAACCCCGATATCGTAATGAAACCAATCCTCACACCTTTCCATTGGTGAACCATAAGTTTGTTTAATGAATCTGTGATTGCCCTTCTCCGTGGAAATATCTGCCCTGGTATCCATTTTTAGGTAACACCTATAAGTGATATGATATGTTATGTGTCTTTCACTTTCTGACTTACTACAAGTCACGTGATTACTTCTAGACTCATCTATGGTGCTGCAAATGGCATTGTGTCCTTTTATTCCTTGGCTTCTCTTCTGCCTTAGTGGGGTCCATTTTCAACAATGTGATTCCCTGAGGGTTGTGGGTTAGTTGACCTGGGCAGCCTTACCCTGCCGGCCCGCCCTCCCCAGGTGTGCCTCGTTGAGGTCAATATAAACAGCGCTCCAGGCAGCAATAGCCCCTGAAGCTGTGCCTGACTCCATATTCGCTGCCCCGTCAGCAGTCTCGGGGCTGTGCTGGTGGGAGGGAGTGAGGGGCCACAGCTTTGTGGGTGGCCCGGTGTGAGTGGGGTTCTGCTGGCCTTTCTGCAGGAGTTGCCAGGCTGCCGCCTGTAAAGAAGATGTTGTGTCACCCATACCTTCCGCTGGAATTTCTCTCCGGACAGAGGTGAGGAAGGAAAAAAGCAGTGGGGGCCGGGACAGGAGGGGTATCTCAGGCAGGGCAATGGAAAGCTTCTGGAAGAGCGCCCGGGGCCAGGACCACCCTGGCTGGCCTGCAGGCACCAAGTTGGCCTGCGTGCTGTCGCTGGTGTGGCTCCACGGTCCTTCCTCTAGGCTTTCAAGCCCTTGTACATATTCAGGTGTTTTACCTGGAAAGGGTGGGAACAGTTCAGCAGCAGCTGGCCTGGGGCTCAGCTCACGTTTACTCACAGATGCCTCGGCACGGTTCCCCAGCTTTGCAATGAGGACGCTCCTTGCATGGGGGGTGGGTTGATGGCTGTATGGGAGATGGTTCCCCACCTCTGACCAATTTCAGAATTGTTTACCGCTGGAGCAAGTGCCCTGATAGGGTTTTCCTCTGTATAACTCGTCGGTTCAGGTTTTTTTTTCTTTTATGGTTCAAGTTAGATTTTATTCCTCTTTTATGTATTTATAGATATAAGCATGGAAATCATTCATTCCTATAAATACATCTGTGTGACGGGAAGAACTTGTTTCTGTTTTATTTTTAAATTTTATTTTTTAAAATTTTGAAATTTAATTTTATTTATTTTTTATACAGCACTTTATTATTAGTTATGTATTTTATGCATATACATGTATACAGGTCAATCCCAAACTCCCAACTCATCCCACCACCACCACCCCATGGCTTCCCACACTTGGTGTCCATACGTTTGTTCTCTACCTCTGTGTCTCTATTTCTTCCCTGCAAACCAGATCATCTGTACCATTTTTAGGCTCCACATATATGCATTAATATACAATATTTGTTTTCCTCTTTCTGACTTACTTCATTCTGTATGACAGTCTCTCGATGCATCGATGTCTCTACAAATGACCCAGTTTCATTCCTTTTTATGGCCGAGTAATATTCCATTTTATATATGTACCACCTCTTTATCCATTCATCTGTCTGTGGGCATTTAGGTTGCTTCCATTACCTGGCTATTGTAAATAGTGCTGCAACGAACATTGTGGTGAATGTGCCTTTTTGAAATACGGTTTTCTCTGGGTATATGCCCCGAAGTGGGATTGCTGGATCAGATGGTAATTCTATTTCTAGTTTTTTTAAGGAAACTCCATACTGTTCTCCATAGTGACTGTATCAATTTACATTCCCACCAATAGTGGAAGAGGGCTCTTTTTGTCCACACCCTCCCCAGAATTGGTTGTTTGTAAATTTTCTGATGATGCCGATTCTAACAGGTGTGAGGTGATACCTCATTGTAGTTTTGATTTGCATTTCTCTAATAATTAGTGCTGTTGAGCAGCTTTTCATGTGCGTCTTGGCCATCTCTGTGTCTCCTTTGAAGAAACGTCTCTTTAGATCTTCTGCCCATTTTTGTATTGGGTTGTTTGTTTTTTTAATATTAACCTGCATGAGCTGTTTATATATATTGGAGATTAAACCTCTGTCCATTGATTCGTCTGCAACGATTTTTGCCCATTCTGAGGGATGCCTTTTTCCATTCCCGTGTTTTTTAACAAAAAAGGGAAGAAAGGAAAAGAAGCAGAACACTAATGTGCGTAAAATATGCCTTTTGAAATGGTCATTTTGAAATATGGACGTCCTTTGAATTTTTTAGTCGATATGTGACCCCAGGATTTGTTTTCAGGGCAGGTGTCATTTACAGGCCTGCAATGATTTTGAATATCAACTGACCATTAGCGTTGGGATTAAAGCTGCTGTTGTGTGAAACGGCCACAAGGTGGCAGCAGTTCACCCTTACCAATATATTTCCTGGGATATTTCAGGTGTACCCAGGTTGAGGTTCTTGTAAGCAGTGCAGCCCTCAATTTGGGGGTGGCTCTGTCTTATGGATTTTCAGTTCTCCCAAGGTATATTCCTTAGACTGGAAGTGCCCTTGGCTCTGTAGCTCTGTTGTTTACTTGTTTTAGGGAACACAATGCACTCCTCCAGTGAGGCAGTTGGCAACTTACATCCCGCCCATCAGCATAACAAGGCTCCCTGTTCTCCAGGGCCTGTCTTGCCTTTCTGGTTTTTACACATATTGTGGATGTCCCTTTTGACCGGTGGGAAGTGATACTTCTTTGTAGTGCAGATTTGCATTGCCCGCTTGCTTGCTTGGCCAAAAAGGGCGTATGCGTTTTCTCCTGAATATATTCAGGAGAAAACGCATACGCCCTTCTTGGCCAAGTGCATCATTGTCGACGTTGTGCCCCTCTTCCTGTGCTTTACAGGCGATTCCAACGTACCTCTTGAAATCTGTTTCCTGCTATTCTGCCTCGCTTTCAAGTCCGCCTCGTTGCCTTCCCTCAACAGATTTTTGGACCATAGTTGGCCTTTATTGCTCTGCCAGTTTGTGAATTGCTGTGCCCCTGAGCTCCATTTTTCAACTCGTTTTTTGTGAGCTGAACGCAAGTCCAAACTTTTGGTTCAGGAACTCTACTGGTTCCCGGTGGGTGGCTGAGACTTTGGTACATTCTTCTTCCTGCCGGGAAATTAGAGTGACATGTGCCCATCCAAATGCCTAACAGCTACTCTCTCATTGGTTCTCCCTCTTCCCTTTCATCCTCTGCCAAATTGGCAACCTGTGCGAACCAGGAGCTTAAAGGGGCTGTCTCTCCAAGTTGGGAGATTGATAGGAAAGCAGTTGGAAAGTCAAACCGGATCACCAGGAGAGGGGCTCTTCATTGAGTTTTAGAAACCTTTCGTATTCACAGTGTATCCATTCTCTAGGTTTCCCGTACACGTTATAGCTGTAGTAATATTCCCTTCCACCTGGAGAGCTGGGTCCCATGGAATGGGTGCCATGCATTATTGCTTTAAAGGGTCTGCATTTGCTCACCCAATCTCACCAATCCTCTCAGTCCCAAGTGTCCAGCCTTATGCCACATCCAGCTTTCATTGTAGATAGGGTCATTCCAGGTTGCATCAGAGACCCTGAAGGAATTGTAAAGAATTTCCCTGTTTCTTTGTTCTGTTTTTGAAATTCCTTTTTAGAGTGGGTTTGAGTTGATTCTCGCTGCCATGTTTATGCCAGTCTACACACACTTGATTCCCTTACGGAGACATATCAATACATAGGTTTTAAGATTCTTACTAGTCAGATATATTCCTCTGCGGGAAATATGGGGTTTTGAGTCCCTTTCACTGAGGAAGGTGTAGGTCTTGTCTATTCCATAGTTGGTTTTTGGAACGGTACCTGTGCTTATATCAAAGTCTGGTTTGATGCATCACCCCACCTCTCCTTCCCCCTTAAGCAGGCATAAGTGTGTTTTCTAAATGTGAGACTCTGTTCTCTTGCCTAACTCAGTTCATGTGTAGCCATGTTTACAGGATCTTCCTAAGTGATATCTTATGATAAGTTTCTTTTCCTGTGTGACTTCTTTCACTTAGAATCATCGTACCTGAATCCACTCATTTTGCTGCTACTGGTCTTATGACATTGATTTCGTGGCTGAGGGATATTCCATCGTACGTAAGTTCCACAATGTTTGGAACCATTTTTATATTTCCTGGGATATTTCAGGTGTACCCAGGTTGAGGTTCCTGTAAGCAGTGCAGCCCTCAATTTGGGGGTAGCTCTCTCTTATGGATTTTCAGATTTCCCAAGGTATATTCCCTAGACTGGAAGTGCCCTTGGCTCTGTAGCTCTGTTGTTTACTTGTTTTAGGGAACACAATGCACTCCTCCAGTGAGGCAGTTGGCAACTTACATCCCGCCCATCAGCATAACAAGGCTCCCTGCTCTCCAGGGCCTGTCTTGCCTTTCTGGTTTTTACACATTTTGTGGATGTCCCTTTTGACCGGTGGGAAGTGATACTTCTTTGTAGTGCAGATTTGCATTGCCCGCTTGCTTGCTTGGCCAAAAAGGGCGTATGCGTTTTCTCCTGAATATATTCAGGAGAAAACACATACGCCCTTTTTGGCCAAGTGCATCATTGTCGAAGTTGTGCCCCTCTTCCTGTGCTTTACAGGCGATTCCAACGTACCTCTTGAAATCTGTTTCCTGCTATTCTGCCTCGCTTTCAAGTCCGCCTCGTTGCCTTCCCTCAACAGATTTTTGGACGATAGTTGGCCTTGATTACTCTGCCAGTTTGTGAATTGCTGTGCCCCTGAGCTCCATTTTTCAACTCGTTTTTTGTGAGCTGAACGCAAGTCCAAACTTTTGGTTCAGGACCTCTACTGGTTCCCGGTGGGTGGCTGAGACTTTGGTTCATTCTTCTTCCTGCCGGGAAATTAGAGTGACATGTGCCCATCCAAATGCCTAACAGCTACTCTCTCATTGGTTCTCCCTCTTCCCTTTCATCCTCTGCCAAATTGGCAACCTGTGCGAACCAGGAGCTTAAAGGGGCTGTCTCTCCAAGTTGGGAGATTGATAGGAAAGCAGTTGGAAAGTCAAACCGGAGCACCAGGAGAGGGGCTCTTCGTTGAGTTTTAGAAACCTTTCGTATTCACAGTGTGTCCATTCTCTAGGTTTCCCGTACACGTTATAGCTGTAGTAATATTCCCTTCCACCTGGAGAGCTGGGACCCATGGAATGGGTGCCATGCATTATTGCTTTAAAGGGTCTGCATTTGCTCACCCAATCTCACCAATCCTCTCAGTCCCAAGTGTCCAGCCTTATGCCACATCCAGCTCTCATTGTAGATAGGGTCATTCCAGGTTGCATCAGAGACCCTGAAGGAATTGTAAAGAATTTCCCTGTTTCTTTGTTCTGTTTTTGAAATTCCTTTTTAGAGTGGGTTTGAGCTGATTCTCGCGGCCCTGTTTATGCCAGTCTAGACACACATGATTCCCTTACGGAGACATATCAATACATAGGTTTTAAGATTCTTACTAGTCAGATCTATTCCTCTGTGGGAAATATGGGGTTTTGAGTCCCTTTCACTGAGGAAGGTGGAGGTCTTGTCTATTCCATAGTTGGTTTTTGGAACGGTACCTGTGCTTATATCAAAGTCTGGTTTGATGCATCACCCCACCTCTCCTTCCCCCTTAAGCAGGCATAAGAGTGTTTTCTAAATGTGAGACTCTGTTCTCGTGCCTAACTCAGTTCATGTGTAGCCATGTTTACAGGATCTTCCTAAGTGATATCTTATGATAAGTTTCTTTTCCTGTGTGACTTCTTTCACTTAGAATCATCGTACCTGAATCCACTCATTTTGCTGCTACTGGTCTTATGACATTGATTTCGTGGCTGAGGGATATTCCATCGTACGTAAGTTCCACAATGTTTGGAACCATTTTTATATTTCCTGGGATATTTCAGGTGTACCCAGGTTGAGGTTCCTGTAAGCAGTGCAGCCCTCAATGTGGGGGTGGCTGTGTCTTATGGATTTTCAGTTTTCCCAAGGTATATTCCCTAGACTGGAAGTGCCCTTGGCTCTGTAGCTCTGTTGTTTACTTGTTTTAGGGGACACAATGCACTCCTCCAGTGAGGCAGTTGGCAACTTACATCCCGCCCATCAGCATAACAAGGCTCCCTGCTCTCCAGGGCCGGCCTTGCGTTTCTGGTTTTTACACATTTTGTTGATGTCCCTTTTGACCGGTGGGAAGTGATACTTCTTTGTAGTGCAGATTTGCATTGCCCGCTTACTTGCTTGGCCAAAACGGGCGTATGCGTTTTCTCCTGAATATATTCAGGAGAAAACGCATACACCCTTTTTGGCCAAGTGCATCATTGTCGAAGTTGTGCCCCTCTTCCTGTGCTTTACAGGCGATTCCAACGTACCTCTTGAAATCTGTTTCCTGCTATTGTGCCTCGCTTTCAAGTCCGCCTCGTTGCCTTCCCTCAACAGATTTTTGGACGATAGTTGGACTTGATTACTCTGACAGTTTGTGAATTGCTGTGCCCCTGAGCTCCATTTTTCAACTCGTTTTTTGTGAGCTGAACGCAAGTCCAAACTTTTGGTTCAGGACCTCTACTGGTTCCCGGTGGGTGGCTGAGACTTTGGTTCATTCTTCTTCCTGCCGGGAAATTAGAGTGACATGTGCCCATCCAAATGCCTAACAGCTACTCTCTCATTGGTTCTCCCTCTTCCCTTTCATCCTCTGCCAAATTGGCAACCTGTGCGAACCAGGAGCTTAAAGGGGCTGTCTCTCCAAGTTGGGAGATTGATAGGAAAGCAGTTGGAAAGTCAAACCGGAGCACCAGGAGAGGGGCTCTTCGTTGAGTTTTAGAAACCTTTCGTATTCACAGTGTGTCCATTCTCTAGGTTTCCCGTACACGTTATAGCTGTAGTAATATTCCCTTCCACCTGGAGAGCTGGGACCCATGGAGTGGGTGCCATGCATTATTGCTTTAAAGGGTCTGCATTTGCTCACCCAATCTCACCAATCCTCTCAGTCCCAAGTGTCCAGCCTTATGCCACATCCAGCTGTCATTGTACATAGGGTCATTCCAGGTTGCATCAGAGACCCTGAAGGAATTGTAAATAATTTCCCTGTTTCTTTGTTCTGTTTTTGAAATTCCTTTTTAGAGTGGGTTTGAGCTGATTCTCGCTGCCATGTTTATGCCAGTCTAGACACACTTGATTCCCTTACGGAGACATATCAATTCATAGGTTTTAAGATTCTTACTAGTCAGATCTATTCCTCTGCGGGAAATATGGTGTTTTGAGTCCCTTTCACTGAGGAAGGTGGAGGTCTTGTCTATTCCATAGTTGGTTTTTGGAACGGTACCTGTGCTTATATCAAACTCTGGTTTGATGCATCACCCCACCTCTCCTTCCCCCTTAAGCAGGCATAAGAGTGTTTTCTAAATGTGAGACTCTGTTCTCTTGCCTAACTCAGTTCATGTGTAGCCATGTTTACAGGATCTTCCTAAGTGATATCTTATGATAAGTTTCTTTTCCTGTGTGACTTCTTTCACTTAGAATCATCGTACCTGAATCCACTCATTTTGCTGCTACTGGTCTTATGACATTGATTTCATGGCTGAGGGATATTCCATCGTACGTAAGTTCCACAATGTTTGGAACCATTTTTATATTTCCTGGGATATTTCAGGTGTACCCAGGTTGAGGTTCCTGTAAGCAGTGCAACCCTCAATTTGGGGGTGGCTCTGTCTTATGGATTTTCAGTTTTCCCAAGGTATATTCCCTAGACTGGAAGTGCCCTTGGCTCTGTAGCTCTGTTGTTTACTTGTTTTAGGGGACACAATGCACTCCTCCAGTGAGGCAGTTGGCAACTTACATCACGCCCATCAGCATAACAAGGCTCCCTGTTCTCCAGGGCCTGTCTTGCCTTTCTGGTTTTTACACATTTTGTGGATGTCCCTTTTGACTGGTGGGAAGTGATACTTCTTTGTAGTGCAGATTTGCATTGCCCGCTTGCTTGCTTGGCCAAAAAGGGTGTATGCGTTTTCTCCTGAATATATTCAGGAGAAAACGCATACGCCCTTTTTGGCCAAGTGCATCATTGTCGAAGTTGTGCCCCTCTTCCTGTGCTTTACAGGCGATTCCAACGTACCTCTTGAAATCTGTTTCCTGCTATTCTGCCTCGCTTTCAAGTCCGCCTCGTTGCCTTCCCTCAACAGATTTTTGGACGATAGTTGGCCTTGATTACTCTGCCAGTTTGTGAATTGCTGTGCCCCTGAGCTCCATTTTTCAACTCGTTTTTTGTGAGCTGAACGCAAGTCCAAACTTTTGGTTCAGGACCTCTACTGGTTCCCGGTGGGTGGCTGAGACTTTGGTTAATTCTTCTTCCTGCCGGGAAATTAGAGTGACATGTGCCCATCCAAATGCCTAACAGCTACTCTCTCATTGGTTCTCCCTCTTCCCTTTCATCCTCTGCCAAATTGGCAACCTGTGCGAACCAGGAGCTTAAAGGGGCTGTCTCTCCAAGTTGGGAGATTGATAGGAAAGCAGTTGGAAAGTTCAACCGGAGCACCAGGAGAGGGGCTCTTCGTTGAGTTTTAGAAACCTTTCGTATTCACAGTGTGTCCATTCTCTAGGTTTCCCGTACACGTTATAACTGTAGTAATATTCCCTTCAACCTGGAGAGCTGGGACCCATGGAATGGGTGCCATGCATTATTGCTTTAAAGGGTCTGCATTTGCTCACCCAATCTCACCAATCCTCTCAGTCCCAAGTGTCCAGCCTTATGCCACATCCAGCTGTCATTGTAGATAGGGTCATTCCAGGTTGCATCAGAGACCCTGAAGGAATTGTAAAGAATTTCCCTGTTTCTTTGTTCTGTTTTTGAAATTCCTTTTTAGAGTGGGTTTGAGCTGATTCTCGCTGCCATGTTTATGCCAGTCTACACACACTTGATTCCCTTACGGAGACATATCAATACATAGGTTTTAAGATTCTTACTAGTAAGATATATTCCTCTGCGGGAAATATGGGGTTTTGAGTCCCTTTCACTGAGGAAGGTGTAGGTCTTGTCTATTCCATAGTTGGTTTTTGGAACGGTACCTGTGCTTATATCAAAGTCTGGTTTGATGCATCACCCCACCTCTCCTTCCCTCTTAAGCAGGCATAAGTGTGTTTTCTAAATGTGAGACTCTGTTCTCTTGCCTAACTCAGTTCATGTGTAGCCATGTTTACAGGATCTTCCTAAGTGATATCTTATGATAAGTTTCTTTTCCTGTGTGACTTCTTTCACTTAGAATCATCGTACCTGAATCCACTCATTTTGCTGCTACTGGTTTTATGACATTGATTTCGTGGCTGAGGGATATTCCATCGTACGTAAGTTCCACAATGTTTGGAACCATTTTTATATTTCCTGGGATATTTCAGGTGTACCCAGGTTGAGGTTCCTGTAAGCAGTGCAGCCCTCAATTTGGGGGTAGCTCTGTCTTATGGATTTTCAGTTTTCCCAAGGTATATTCCCTAGACTGGAAGTGCCCTTGGCTCTGTAGCTCTGTTGTTTACTTGTTTTAGGGGACACAATGCACTCCTCCAGTGAGGCAGTTGGCAACTTACATCCCGCCCATCAGCATAACAAGGCTCCCTGCTCTCCAGGGCCTGTCTTGCCTTTCTGGTTTTTACACATTTTGTGGATGTCCCTTTTGACCGGTGGGAAGTGATACTTCTTTGTAGTGCAGATTTGCATTGCCCGCTTGCTTGCTTGGCCAAAAAGGGCGTATGCGTTTTCTCCTGAATATATTCAGGAGAAAACACATACGCCCTTTTTGGCCAAGTGCATCATTGTCGAAGTTGTGCCCCTCTTCCTGTGCTTTACAGGCGATTCCAACGTACCTCTTGAAATCTGTTTCCTGCTATTCTGCCTCGCATTCAAGTCCGCCTCGTTGCCTTCCCTCAACAGATTTTTGGACGATAGTTGGCCTTGATTACTCTGCCAGTTTGTGAATTGCTGTGCCCCTGAGCTCCATTTTTCAACTCGTTTTTTGTGAGCTGAACGCAAGTCCAAACTTTTGGTTCAGGACCTCTACTGGTTCCCGGTGGGTGGCTGAGACTTTGGTTCATTCTTCTTCCTGCCGGGAAATTAGAGTGACATGTGCCCATCCAAATGCCTAACAGCTACTCTCTCATTGGTTCTCCCTCTTCCCTTTCATCCTCTGCCAAATTGGCAACCTGTGCGAACCTGGAGCTTAAAGGGGCTGTCTCTCCAAGTTGGGAGATTGATAGGAAAGCAGTTGGAAAGTCAAACCGGAGCACCAGGAGAGGGGCTCTTCGTTGAGTTTTAGAAACCTTTCGTATTCACAGTGTGTCCATTCTCTAGGTTTCCCGTACACGTTATAGCTGTAGTAATATTCCCTTCAACCTGGAGAGCTGGGACCCATGGAATGGGTGCCATGCATTATTGCTTTAAAGGGTCTGCATTTGCTCACCCAATCTCACCAATCCTCTCAGTCCCAAGTGTCCAGCCTTATGCCACATCCAGCTGTCATTGTAGATAGGGTCATTCCAGGTTGCATCAGAGACCCTGAAGGAATTGTAAAGAATTTCCCTGTTTCTTTGTTCTGTTTTTGAAATTCCTTTTTAGAGTGGGTTTGAGCTGATTCTCGCTGCCATGTTTATGCCAGTCTACACACACTTGATTCCCTTACGGAGACATATCAATACATAGGTTTTAAGATTCTTACTAGTCAGATATATTCCTCTGAGGGAAATATGGGGTTTTGAGTCCCTTTCACTGAGGAAGGTGTAGGTCTTGTCTATTCCATAGTTGGTTTTTGGAACGGTACCTGTGCTTATATCAAAGTCTGGTTTGATGCATCACCCCACCTCTCCTTCCCCCTTAAGCAGGCATAAGTGTGTTTTTTAAATGTGAGACTCTCTTCTCGTGCCTAACTCAGTTCATGTGTAGCCATGTTTACAGGATCTTCCTAAGTGATATCTTATGATAAGTTTCTTTTCCTGTGTGACTTCTTTCACTTAGAATCATCGTACCTGAATCCACTCATTTTGCTGCTACTCTTCTTATGACATTGATTTCGTGGCTGAGGGATATTCCATCGTACGTAAGTTCCACAATGTTTGGAACCATTTTTATATTTCCTGGGATATTTCAGGTGTACCCAGGTTGAGGTTCCTGTAAGCAGTGCAGCCCTCAATTTGGGGGTGGCTCTGTCTATGGATTTTCAGTTTTCCCAAGGTATATTCCCTAGACTGGAAGTGCCCTTTGCTCTGGAGCTCTGTTGTTTACTTGTTTTAGGGAACACAATGCACTCCTCCAGTGAGGCAGTTGGCAACTTACATCCAGCCCATCAGCATAACAAGGCTCCCTGTTCTCCAGGGCCTGTCTTGCCTTTCTGGTTTTTACACATTTTGTGGATGTCCCTTTTGACCGGTGGGAAGTGATACTTCTTTGTAGTGCAGATTTGCATTGCCCGCTTGCTTGCTTGGCCAAAAAGGGCGTATGCGTTTTCTCCTGAATATATTCAGGAGAAAACGCATACGCCCTTTTTGGCCAAGTGCATCATTGTCGACGTTGTGCCACTCTTCCTGTGCTTTACAGGCGATTCCAACGTACCTCTTGAAATCTGTTTCCTGCTATTCTGCCTCGCTTTCAAGTCCGCCTCGTTGCCTTCCCTCAACAGATTTTTGGACGATAGTTGGCCTTGATTACTCTGCCAGTTTGTGAATTGCTGTGCCCCTGAGCTCTATTTTTCAACTCGTTTTTTGTGAGCTGAACGCAAGTCCAAACTTTTGGTTCAGGACCTCTACTGGTTCCCGGTGGGTGGCTGAGACTTTGGTTCATTCTTCTTCCTGCCGGGAAATTAGAGTGACATGTGCCCATCCAAATGCCTAACAGCTACTCTCTCATTGGTTCTCCCTCTTCCCTTTCATCCTCTGCCAAATTGGCAACCTGTGCGAACCAGGAGCTTAAAGGGGCTGTCTCTCCAAGTTGGGAGATTGATAGGAAAGCAGTTGGAAAGTCAAACCGGAGCACCAGGAGAGGGGCTCTTCGTTGAGTTTTAGAAACCTTTCGTATTCACAGTGTGTCCATTCTCTAGGTTTCCCGTACACGTTATAGCTGTAGTAATATTCCCTTCAACCTGGAGAGCTGGGACCCATGGAATGGGTGCCATGCATTATTGCTTTAAAGGGTCTGCATTTGCTCACCCAATCTCACCAATCCTCTCAGTCCCAAGTGTCCAGCATTATGCCACATCCAGCTGTCATTGTAGATAGGGTCATTCCAGGTTGCATCAGAGACCCTGAAGGAATTGTAAAGAATTTCCCTGTTTCTTTGTTCTGTTTTTGAAATTCCTTTTTAGAGTGGGTTTGAGCTGATTCTCGCTGCCATGTTTATGCCAGTCTAGACACACTTGATTCCCTTACGGAGACATATCAATCCATAGGTTTTAAGATTCTTACTAGTCAGATCTATTCCTCTGCGGGAAATATGGGGTTTTGAGTCCCTTTCACTGAGGAAGGTGTAGGTCTTGTCTATTCCATAGTTGGTTTTTGGAACGGTACCTGTGCTTATATCAAAGTCTGGTTTGATGCATCACCCCACCTCTCCTTCCCCCTTAAGCAGGCATAAGAGTGTTTTCTAAATGTGAGGCTCTGTTCTCTTGCCTAACTCAGTTCATGTGTAGCCATGTTTACAGGATCTTCCTAAGTGATATCTTATGATAAGTTTCTTTTCCTGTGTGACTTCTTTCACTTAGAATCATCGTACCTGAATCCACTCATTTTGCTGCTACTGGTCTTATGACATTGATTTCGTGGCTGAGGGATATTCCATCGTACGTAAGTTCCACAATGTTTGGAACCATTTTTATATTTCCTGGGATATTTCAGGTGTACCCAGGTTGAGGTTCCTGTAAGCAGTGCAGCCCTCAATGTGGGGGTGGCTCTGTCTTATGGATTTTCAGTTTTCCCAAGGTATATTCCCTAGACTGGAAGTGCCCTTGGCTCTGTAGCTCTGTTGTTTACTTATTTAGGGGACACAATGCACTCCTCCAGTGAGGCAGTTGGCAACTTACATCCCGCCCATCAGTATAACAAGGCTCCCTGCTCTCCAGGGCCGGCCTTGCGTTTCTGGTTTTTACACATTTTGTGGATGTCCCTTTTGACCGGTGGGAAGTGATACTTCTTTGTAGTGCAGATTTGCATTGCCCGCTTGCTTGCTTGGCCAAAAAGGGCGTATGCGTTTTCTCCTGAATATATTCAGGAGAAAACGCATACGCCCTTTTTGGCCAAGTGCATCATTGTCGAAGTTGTGCCCCTCTTCCTGTGCTTTACAGGCGATTCCAACGTACCTCTTGAGATCTGTTTCCTGCTATTCTGCCTCGCTTTCAAGTCCGCCTCGTTGCCTTCCCTCAACAGATTTTTGGACGATAGTTGGCCTTGATTACTCTGCCAGTTTGTGAATTGCTGTGCCCCTGAGCTCCATTTTTCAACTCGTTTTTTGTGAGCTGAACGCAAGTCCAAACTTTTGGTTCAGGACCTCTACTGGTTCCCGGTGGGTGGCTGAGACTTTGGTTCATTCTTCTTCCTGCCGGGAAATTAGAGTGACATGTGCCCATCCAAATGCCTAACAGCTACTCTCTCATTGGTTCTCCCTCTTCCCTTTCATCCTCTGCCAAATTGGCAACCTGTGCGAACCAGGAGCTTAAAGGGGCTGTCTCTCCAAGTTGGGAGATTGATGGGAAAGCAGTTGGAAAGTCAAACCGGAGCACCAGGAGAGGGGCTCTTCGTTGAGTTTTAGAAACCTTTTGTATTCACAGTGTGTCCATTCTCTAGGTTTCTCGTACACGTTATAGCTGTAGTAATATTCCCTTCCACCTGGAGAGCTGGGACCCATGGAATGGGTGCCATGCATTATTGCTTTAAATGGTCTGCATTTGCTCACCCTATCTCACCAATCCTCTCAGTCCTAAGTATCCAGCCTTATGCCACATCCAGCTCTCATTGTAGATAGGGTCATTCCAGGTTGCATCCGAGACCCTGAAGGAATTGTAAAGAATTTCCCTGTTTCTTTGTTCTGTTTTTGAAATTCCTTTTTAGAGTGGGTTTGAGCTGATTCTCGCGGCCATGTTTATGCCAGTCTAGACACACTTGATTCCCTTACGGAGACATATCAATACATAGGTTTTAAGATTCTTACTAGTCAGATCTATTCCTCTGCGGGAAATATGGTGTTTTGAGTCCCTTTCACTGAGGAAGGTGGAGGTCTTGTCTATTCCATAGTTGGTTTTTGGAACGGTACCTGTGCTTATATCAAACTCTGGTTTGATGCATCACCCCACCTCTCCTTCCCCCTTAAGCAGGCATAAGAGTGTTTTCTAAATGTGAGACTCTGTTCTCTTGCCTAACTCAGTTCATGTGTAGCCATGTTTACAGGATCTTCCTAAGTGATATCTTATGATAAGTTTCTTTTCCTGTGTGACTTCTTTCACTTAGAATCATCGTACCTGAATCCACTCATTTTGCTGCTACTGGTCTTATGACATTGATTTCATGGCTGAGGGATATTCCATCGTACGTAAGTTCCACAATGTTTGGAACCATTTTTATATTTCCTGGGATATTTCAAGTGTACCCAGGTTGAGGTTCCTGTAAGCAGTGCAGCCCTCAATTTGGGGGTGGCTCTGTCTTATGGATTTTCAGTTTTCCCAAGGTATATTCCCTAGACTGGAAGTGCCCTTGGCTCTGTAGCTCTGTTGTTTACTTGTTTTAGGGGACACAATGCACTCCTCCAGTGAGGCAGTTGGCAACTTACATCCCGCCCATCAGCATAACAAGGCTCCCTGTTCTCCAGGGCCTGTCTTGCCTTTCTGGTTTTTACACATTTTGTGGATGTCCCTTTTGACCGGTGGGAAGTGATACTTCTTTGTAGTGCAGATTTGCATTGCCCGCTTGCTTGCTTGGCCAAAAAGGGCGTATGCGTTTTCTCCTGAATATATTCAGGAGAAAACGCATACGCCCTTTTTGGCCAAGTGCATCATTGTCGAAGTTGTGCCCCTCTTCCTGTGCTTTACAGGCGATTCCAACGTACCTCTTGAAATCTGTTTCCTGCTATTCTGCCTCGCTTTCAAGTCCGCCTCGTTGCCTTCCCTCAACAGATTTTTGGACGATAGTTGGCCTTGATTACTCTGCCAGTTTGTGAATTGCTGTGCCCCTGAGCTCTATTTTTCAACTCGTTTTTTGTGAGCTGAACGCAAGTCCAAACTTTTGGTTCAGGACCTCTACTGGTTCCCGGTGGGTGGCTGAGACTTTGGTTCATTCTTCTTCCTGCCGGGATATTAGAGTGACATGTGCCCATCCAAATGCCTAACAGCTACTCTCTCATTGGTTCTCCCTCTTCCCTTTCATCCTCTGCCAAATTGGCAACCTGTGCGAACCAGGAGCTTAAAGGGGCTGTCTCTCCAAGTTGGGAGATTGATAGGAAAGCAGTTGGAAAGTCAAACCGGAGCACCAGGAGAGGGGCTCTTCGTTGAGTTTTAGAAACCTTTCGTATTCACAGTGTGTCCATTCTCTAGGTTTCCCGTACACGTTATAGCTGTAGTAATATTCCCTTCAACCTGGAGAGCTGGGACCCATGGAATGGGTGCCATGCATTATTGCTTTAAAGGGTCTGCATTTGCTCACCCAATCTCACCAATCCTCTCAGTCCCAAGTGTCCAGCCTTATGCCACATCCAGCTGTCATTGTAGATAGGGTCATTCCAGGTTGCATCAGAGACCCTGAAGGAATTGTAAAGAATTTCCCTGTTTCTTTGTTCTGTTTTTGAAATTCCTTTTTAGAGTGGGTTTGAGCTGATTCTCGCTGCCATGTTTATGCCAGTCTACACACACTTGATTCCCTTACGGAGACATATCAATACATAGGTTTTAAGATTCTTACTAGTCAGATCTATTCCTCTGCGGGAAATATGGTGTTTTGAGTCCCTTTCACTGAGGAAGGTGGAGGTCTTGTCTATTCCATAGTTGGTTTTTGGAACGGTACCTGTGCTTATATCAAACTCTGGTTTGATGCATCACCCCACCTCTCCTTCCCCCTTAAGCAGGCATAAGAGTGTTTTCTAAATGTGAGACTCTGTTCTCTTGCCTAACTCAGTTCATGTGTAGCCATGTTTACAGGATCTTCCTAAGTGATATCTTATGATAAGTTTCTTTTCCTGTGTGACTTCTTTCACTTAGAATCATCGTACCTGAATCCACTCATTTTGCTGCTACTGGTCTTATGACATTGATTTCATGGCTGAGGGATATTCCATCGTACGTAAGTTCCACAATGTTTGGAACCATTTTTATATTTCCTGGGATATTTCAGGTGTACCCAGGTTGAGGTTCCTGTAAGCAGTGCAGCCCTCAATTTGGGGGTGGCTCTGTCTTATGGATTTTCAGTTTTCCCAAGGTATATTCCCTAGACTGGGAGTGCCCTTGGCTCTGGAGCTCTGTTGTTTACTTGTTTTAGGGAACACAATGCACTCCTCCAGTGAGGCAGTTGGCAACTTACATCCAGCCCATCAGCATAACAAGGCTCCCTGTTCTCCAGGGCCTGTCTTGCCTTTCTGGTTTTTACACATTTTGTGGATGTCCCTTTTGACCGGTGGGAAGTGATACTTCTTTGTAGTGCAGATTTGCATTGCCCGCTTGCTTGCTTGGCCAAAAAGGGCGTATGCGTTTTCTCCTGAATATATTCAGGAGAAAACGCATACGCCCTTTTTGGCCAAGTGCATCATTGTCGACGTTGTGCCCCTCTTCCTGTGCTTTACAGGCGATTCCAACGTACCTCTTGAAATCTGTTTCCTGCTATTCTGCCTCGCTTTCAAGTCCGCCTCGTTGCCTTCCCTCAACAGATTTTTGGACGATAGTTGGCCTTGATTACTCTGCCAGTTTGTGAATTGCTGTGCCCCTGAGCTCTATTTTTCAACTCGTTTTTTGTGAGCTGAACGCAAGTCCAAACTTTTGGTTCAGGACCTCTACTGGTTCCCGGTGGGTGGCTGAGACTTTGGTTCATTCTTCTTCCTGCCGGGAAATTAGAGTGACATGTGCCCATCCAAATGCCTAACAGCTACTCTCTCATTGGTTCTCCCTCTTCCCTTTCATCCTCTGCCAAATTGGCAACCTGTGCGAACCAGGAGCTTAAAGGGGCTGTCTCTCCAAGTTGGGAGATTGATAGGAAAGCAGTTGGAAAGTCAAACCGGAGCACCAGGAGAGGGGCTCTTCGTTGAGTTTTAGAAACCTTTCGTATTCACAGTGTGTCCATTCTCTAGGTTTCCCGTACACGTTATAGCTGTAGTAATATTCCCTTCAACCTGGAGAGCTGGGACCCATGGAATGGGTGCCATGCATTATTGCTTTAAAGGGTCTGCATTTGCTCACCCAATCTCACCAATCCTCTCAGTCCCAAGTGTCCAGCCTTATGCCACATCCAGCTGTCATTGTAGATAGGGTCATTCCAGGTTGCATCAGAGACCCTGAAGGAATTGTAAAGAATTTCCCTGTTTCTTTGTTCTGTTTTTGAAATTCCTTTTTAGAGTGGGTTTGAGCTGATTCTCGCTGCCATGTTTATGCCAGTCTAGACACACTTGATTCCCTTACGGAGACATATCAATCCATAGGTTTTAAGATTCTTACTAGTCAGATCTATTCCTCTGCGGGAAATATGGGGTTTTGAGTCCCTTTCACTGAGGAAGGTGTAGGTCTTGTCTATTCCATAGTTGGTTTTTGGAACGGTACCTGTGCTTATATCAAAGTCTGGTTTGATGCATCACCCCACCTCTCCTTCCCCCTTAAGCAGGCATAAGAGTGTTTTCTAAATGTGAGACTCTGTTCTCTTGCCTAACTCAGTTCATGTGTAGCCATGTTTACAGGATCTTCCTAAGTGATATCTTATGATAAGTTTCTTTTCCTGTGTGACTTCTTTCACTTAGAATCATCGTACCTGAATCCACTCATTTTGCTGCTACTGGTCTTATGACATTGATTTCGTGGCTGAGGGATATTCCATCGTACGTAAGTTCCACAATGTTTGGAACCATTTTTATATTTCCTGGGATATTTCAGGTGTACCCAGGTTGAGGTTCCTGTAAGCAGTGCAGCCCTCAATGTGGGGGTGGCTCTGTCTTATGGATTTTCAGTTTTCCCAAGGTATATTCCCTAGACTGGAAGTGCCCTTGGCTCTGTAGCTCTGTTGTTTACTTGTTTTAGGGGACACAATGCACTCCTCCAGTGAGGCAGTTGGCAACTTACATCCCGCCCATCAGCATAACAAGGCTCCCTGCTCTCCAGGGCCGGCCTTGCGTTTCTGGTTTTTACACATTTTGTGGATGTCCCTTTTGACCGGTGGGAAGTGATACTTCTTTGTAGTGCAGATTTGCATTGCCCGCTTGCTTGCTTGGCCAAAAAGGGCGTATGCGTTTTCTCCTGAATATATTCAGGAGAAAACGCATACGCCCTTTTTGGCCAAGTGCATCATTGTCGAAGTTGTGCCCCTCTTCCTGTGCTTTACAGGCGATTCCAACGTACCTCTTGAGATCTGTTTCCTGCTATTCTGCCTCGCTTTCAAGTCCGCCTCGTTGCCTTCCCTCAACAGATTTTTGGACGATAGTTGGCCTTGATTACTCTGCCAGTTTGTGAATTGCTGTGCCCCTGAGCTCCATTTTTCAACTCGTTTTTTGTGAGCTGAACGCAAGTCCAAACTTTTGGTTCAGGACCTCTACTGGTTCCCGGTGGGTGGCTGAGACTTTGGTTCATTCTTCTTCCTGCCGGGAAATTAGAGTGACATGTGCCCATCCAAATGCCTAACAGCTACTCTCTCATTGGTTCTCCCTCTTCCCTTTCATCCTCTGCCAAATTGGCAACCTGTGCGAACCAGGAGCTTAAAGGGGCTGTCTCTCCAAGTTGGGAGATTGATGGGAAAGCAGTTGGAAAGTCAAACCGGAGCACCAGGAGAGGGGCTCTTCGTTGAGTTTTAGAAACCTTTTGTATTCACAGTGTGTCCATTCTCTAGGTTTCTCGTACACGTTATAGCTGTAGTAATATTCCCTTCCACCTGGAGAGCTGGGACCCATGGAATGGGTGCCATGCATTATTGCTTTAAATGGTCTGCATTTGCTCACCCAATCTCACCAATCCTCTCAGTCCTAAGTATCCAGCCTTATGCCACATCCAGCTCTCATTGTAGATAGGGTCATTCCAGGTTGCATCCGAGACCCTGAAGGAATTGTAAAGAATTTCCCTGTTTCTTTGTTCTGTTTTTGAAATTCCTTTTTAGAGTGGGTTTGAGCTGATTCTCGCGGCCATGTTTATGCCAGTCTAGACACACTTGATTCCCTTACGGAGACATATCAATACATAGGTTTTAAGATTCTTACTAGTCAGATCTATTCCTCTGTGGGAAATATGGGGTTTTGAGTCCCTTTCACTGAGGAAGGTGTAGGTCTTGTCTATTCCATAGTTGGTTTTTGGAACGGTACCTGTGCTTATATCAAAGTCTGGTTTGATGCATCACCCCACCTCTCCTTCCCCCTTAAGCAGGCATAAGAGTGTTTTCTAAATGTGAGACTCTGTTCTCTTGCCTAACTCAGTTCATGTGTAGCCATGTTTACAGGATCTTCCTAAGTGATATCTTATGATAAGTTTCTTTTCCTGTGTGACTTCTTTCACTTAGAATCATCGTACCTGAATCCACTCATTTTGCTGCTACTGGTCTTATGACATTGATTTCGTGGCTGAGGGATATTCCATCATACGTAAGTTCCACAATGTTTGGAACCATTTTTATATTGCCTGGGATATTTCAGGTGTACCCAGGTTGAGGTTCCTGTAAGCAGTGCAGCCCTCAATTTGGGGGTGGCTCTGTCTTATGGATTTTCAGTTTTCCCAAGGTATATTCCCTAGACTGGAAGTGCCCTTGGCTCTGTAGCTCTGTTGTTTACTTGTTTTAGGGGACACAATGCACTCCTCCAGTGAGGCAGTTGGCAACTTACATCCCGCCCATCAGCATAACAAGGCTCCCTGTTCTCCAGGGCCTGTCTTGCCTTTCTGGTTTTTACACATTTTGTGGATGTCCCTTTTGACCGGTGGGAAGTGATACTTCTTTGTAGTGCAGATTTGCATTGCCCGCTTGCTTGCTTGGCCAAAAAGGGCGTATGCGTTTTCTCCTGAATATATTCAGGAGAAAACGCATACGCCCTTTTTGGCCAAGTGCATCATTGTCGAAGTTGTGCCCCTCTTCCTGTGCTTTACAGGCGATTCCAACGTACCTCTTGAAATCTGTTTCCTGCTATTCTGCCTCGCTTTCAAGTCCGCCTCGTTGCCTTCCCTCAACAGATTTTTGGACGATAGTTGGCCTTGATTACTCTGCCAGTTTGTGAATTGCTGTGCCCCTGAGCTCCATTTTTCAACTCGTTTTTTGTGAGCTGAACGCAAGTCCAAACTTTTGGTTCAGGACCTCTACTGGTTCCCGGTGGGTGGCTGAGACTTTGGTTCATTCTTCTTCCTGCCGGGAAATTAGAGTGACATGTGCCCATCCAAATGCCTAACAGCTACTCTCTCATTGGTTCTCCCTCTTCCCTTTCATCCTCTGCCAAATTGGCAACCTGTGCGAACCAGGAGCTTAAAGGGGCTGTCTCTCCAAGTTGGGAGATTGATAGGAAAGCAGTTGGAAAGTCAAACCGGAGCACCAGGAGAGGGGCTCTTCGTTGAGTTTTAGAAACCTTTCGTATTCACAGTGTGTCCATTCTCTAGGTTTCCCGTACACGTTATAGCTGTAGTAATATTCCCTTCCACCTGGAGAGCTGGGACCCATGGAATGGGTGCCATGCATTATTGCTTTAAAGGGTCTGCATTTGCTCACCCAATCTCACCAATCCTCTCAGTCCCAAGTGTCCAGCCTTATGCCACATCCAGCTCTCATTGTAGATAGGGTCATTCCAGGTTGCATCAGAGACCCTGAAGGAATTGTAAAGAATTTCCCTGTTTCTTTGTTCTGTTTTTGAAATTCCTTTTTAGAGTGGGTTTGAGCTGATTCTCGCTGCCATGTTTATGCCAGTCTAGACACACTTGATTCCCTTACGGAGACATATCAATACATAGGTTTTAAGATTCTTACTAGTCAGATCTATTCCTCTGCGGGAAATATGGTGTTTTGAGTCCCTTTCACTGAGGAAGGTGGAGGTCTTGTCTATTCCATAGTTGGTTTTTGGAACGGTACCTGTGCTTATATCAAACTCTGGTTTGATGCATCACCCCACCTCTCCTTCCCCCTTAAGCAGGCATAAGAGTGTTTTCTAAATGTGAGACTCTGTTCTCTTGCCTAACTCAGTTCATGTGTAGCCATGTTTACAGGATCTTCCTAAGTGATATCTTATGATAAGTTTCTTTTCCTGTGTGACTTCTTTCACTTAGAATCATCGTACCTGAATCCACTCATTTTGCTGCTACTGGTCTTATGACATTGATTTCATGGCTGAGGGATATTCCATCGTACGTAAGTTCCACAATGTTTGGAACCATTTTTATATTTCCTGGGATATTTCAGGTGTACCCAGGTTGATGTTCCTGTAAGCAGTGCAGCCCTCAATTTGGGGGTGGCTCTGTCTTATGGATTTTCAGTTTTCCCAAGGTATATTCCCTAGACTGGACGTGCCCTTGGCTCTGGAGCTCTGTTGTTTACTTGTTTTAGGGAACACAATGCACTCCTCCAGTGAGGCAGTTGGCAACTTACATCCAGCCCATCAGCATAACAAGGTTCCCTGTTCTCCAGGGCCTGTCTTGCCTTTCTGGTTTTTACACATTTTGTGGATGTCCCTTTTGACCGGTGGGAAGTGATACTTCTTTGTAGTGCAGATTTGCATTGCCCGCTTGCTTGCTTGGCCAAAAAGGGCGTATGCGTTTTCTCCTGAATATATTCAGGAGAAAACGCATACGCCCTTTTTGGCCAAGTGCATCATTGTCGACGTTGTGCCCCTCTTCCTGTGCTTTACAGGCGATTCCAACGTACCTCTTGAAATCTGTTTCCTGCTATTCTGCCTCACTTTCAAGTCCGCCTCGTTGCCTTCCCTCAACAGATTTTTGGACGATAGTTGGCCTTGATTACTCTGCCAGTTTGTGAATTGCTGTGCCCCTGAGCTCCATTTTTCAACTCGTTTTTTGTGAGCTGAACGCAAGTCCAAACTTTTGGTTCAGGACCTCTACTGGTTCCCGGTGGGTGGCTGTGACTTTGGTTCATTCTTCTTCCTGCCGGGAAATTAGAGTGACATGTGCCCATCCAAATGCCTAACAGCTACTCTCTCATTGGTTCTCCCTCTTCCCTTTCATCCTCGGCCAATTTGGCAACCTGTGCGAACCAGGAGCTTAAAGGGGCTGTCTCTCCAAGTTGGGAGATTGATAGGAAAGCAGTTGGAAAGTCAAACCGGAGCACCAGGAGAGGGGCTCTTCGTTGAGTTTTAGAAACCTTTCGTATTCACAGTGTGTCCATTCTCTAGGTTTCCCGTACACGTTATAGCTGTAGTAATATTCCCTTCAACCTGGAGAGCTGGGACCCATGGAATGGGTGCCATGCATTATTGCTTTAAAGGGTCTGCATTTGCTCACCCAATCTCACCAATCCTCTCAGTCCCAAGTGTCCAGCCTTATGCCACATCCAGCTGTCATTGTAGATAGGGTCAATCCAGGTTGCATCAGAGACCCTGAAGGAATTGTAAAGAATTTCCCTGTTTCTTTGTTCTGTTTTTGAAATTCCTTTTTAGAGTGGGTTTGAGCTGATTCTCGCAGCCATGTTTATGCCAGTCTAGACATACTTGATTCCCTTACGGAGACATATCAACACATAGGTTTTAAGATTCTTACTAGTCAGATCTATTCCTCTGCGGGAAATATCGGGTTTTGAGTCCCTTTCACTGAGGAAGGTGTAGGTCTTGTCTATTCCATAGTTGGTTTTTGGAACGGTACCTGTGCTTATATCAAAGTCTGGTTTGATGCATCACCCCACCTCTCCTTCCCCCTTAAGCAGGCATAAGAGTGTTTTCTAAATGTGAGACTCTGTTCTCTTGCCTAACTCAGTTCATGTGTAGCCATGTTTACAGGATCTTCCTAAGTGATATCTTATGATAAGTTTCTTTTCCTGTGTGACTTCTTTCACTTAGAATCATCGTACCTGAATCCACTCATTTTGCTGCTACAGGTCTTATGACATTGATTTCGTGGCTGAGGGATATTCCATCGTACGTAAGTTCCACAATGTTTGGAACCATTTTTATATTTCCTGGGATATTTCAGGTGTACCCAGGTTGAGGTTCCTGTAAGCAGTGCAGCCCTCAATGTGGGGGTGGCTCTGTCTTATGGATTTTCAGTTTTCCCAAGGTATATTCCCTAGACTGGAAGTGCCCTTGGCTCTGTAGCTCTGTTGTTTACTTGTTTTAGGGGACACAATGCACTCCTCCAGTGAGGCAGTTGGCAACTTACATCCCGCCCATCACCATAACAAGGCTCCCTGCTCTCCAGGGCCGGCCTTGCGTTTCTGGTTTTTACACATTTTGTGGATGTCCCTTTTGACCGGTGGGAAGTGATACTTCTTTGTAGTGCAGATTTGCATTGCCCGCTTGCTTGCTTGGCCAAAAAGGGCGTATGCGTTTTCTCCTGAATATATTCAGGAGAAAACGCATACGCCCTTTTTGGCCAAGTGCATCATTGTCGAAGTTGTGCCCCTCTTCCTGTGCTTTACAGGCGATTCCAACGTACCTCTTGAAATCTCTTTCCTGCTATTCTGCCTCGCTTTCAAGTCCGCCTCGTTGCCTTCCCTCAACAGATTTTTGGACGATAGTTGGCCTTGATTACTCTGCCAGTTTGTGAATTGCTGTGCCCCTGAGCTCCATTTTTCAACTCGTTTTTTGTGAGCTGAACGCAAGTCCAAACTTTTGGTTCAGGACCTCTACTGGTTCCCGGTGGGTGGCTGAGACTTTGGTTCATTCTTCTTCCTGCCGGGAAATTAGAGTGACATGTGCCCATCCAAATGCCTAACAGCTACTCTCTCATTGGTTCTCCCTCTTCCCTTTCATCCTCTGCCAAGTTGGCAACGTGTGCGAACCAGGAGCTTAAAGGGGCTGTCTCTCCAAGTTGGGAGATTGATAGGAAAGCAGTTGGAAAGTCAAACCGGAGCACCAGGAGAGGGGCTCTTCGTTGAGTTTTAGAAACCTTTCGTATTCACAGTGTGTCCATTCTCTAGGTTTCCCGTACACGTTATAGCTGTAGTAATATTCCCTTCCACCTGGAGAGCTGGGACCCATGGAATGGGTGCCATGCATTATTGCTTTAAAGGGTCTGCATTTGCTCACCCAATCTCACCAATCCTCTCAGTCCCAAGTGTCCAGCCTCATGCCACATCCAGCTCTCATTGTAGATAGGGTCATTCCAGGTTGCATCCGAGACCCTGAAGGAATTGTAAAGAATTTCCCTGTTTCTTTGTTCTGTTTTTGAAATTCCTTTTTAGAGTGGGTTTGAGCTGATTCTCGCTGCCATGTTTATGCCAGTCTAGACACACTTGATTCCCTTACGGAGACATATCAATACATAGGTTTTAAGATTCTTACTAGTCAGATCTATTCCTCTGCGGGAAATATGGTGTTTTGAGTCCCTTTCACTGAGGAAGGTGTAGGTCTTGTCTATTCCATAGTTGGTTTTTGGAACGGTCCCTGTGCTTATATCAAACTCTGGTTTGATGCATCACCCCACCTCTCCTTCCCCCTTAAGCAGGCATAAGAGTGTTTTCTAAATGTGAGACTCTGTTCTCTTGCCTAACTCAGTTCATGTGTAGCCATGTTTACAGGATCTTCCTAAGTGATATCTTATGATAAGTTTCTTTTCCTGTGTGACTTCTTTCACTTAGAATCATCGTACCTGAATCCACTCATTTTGCTGCTACTGGTCTTATGACATTGATTTCATGGCTGAGGGATATTCCATCGTACGTAAGTTCCACAATGTTTGGAACCATTTTTATATTTCCTGGGATATTTCAGGTGTACCCAGGTTGAGGTTCCTGTAAGCAGTGCAGCCCTCAATTTGGGGGTGGCTCTGTCTTATGGATTTTCAGTTTTCCCAAGGTATATTCCCTAGACTGGAAGTGCCCTTGGCTCTGTAGCTCTGTTGTTTACTTGTTTTAGGGGACACAATGAACTCCTCCAGTGAGGCAGTTGGCAACTTACATCCCGCCCATCAGCATAACAAGGCTCCCTGTTCTCCAGGGCCTGTCTTGCCTTTCTGGTTTTTACACATTTTGTGGATGTCCCTTTTGACCGGTGGGAAGTGATACTTCTTTGTAGTGCAGATTTGCATTGCCCGCTTGCTTGCTTGGCCAAAAAGGGTGTATGCGTTTTCTCCTGAATATATTCAGGAGAAAACGCATACGCCCTTTTTGGCCAAGTGCATCATTGTCGAAGTTGTGCCCCTCTTCCTGTGCTTTATAGGCGATTCCAACGTACCTCTTGAAATCTGTTTCCTGCTATTCTGCCTCGCTTTCAAGTCCGCCTCGTTGCCTTCCCTCAACAGATTTTTGGACGATAGTTGGCCTTGATTACTCTGCCAGTTTGTGAATTGCTGTGCCCCTGAGCTCCATTTTTCAACTCGTTTTTTGTGAGCTGAACGCAAGTCCAAACTTTTGGTTCAGGACCTCTACTGGTTCCCGGTGGGTGGCTGAGACTTTGGTTCATTCTTCTTCCTGCCGGGAAATTAGAGTGACATGTGCCCATCCAAATGCCTAACAGCTACTCTCTCATTGGTTCTCCCTCTTCCCTTTCATCCTCTGCCAAGTTGGCAACGTGTGCGAAACAGGAGCTTAAAGGGGCTGTCTCTCCAAGTTGGGAGATTGATAGGAAAGCAGTTGGAAAGTCAAACCGGAGCACCAGGAGAGGGGCTCTTCGTTGAGTTTTAGAAACCTTTCGTTTTCACAGAGTGTCCATTCTCTAGGTTTCCCGTACACGTTATAGCTGTAGTAATATTCCCTTCCACCTGGAGAGCTGGGACCCATGGAATGGGTGCCATGCATTATTGCTTTAAAGGGTCTGCATTTGCTCACCCAATCTCACCAATCCTCTCAGTCCCAAGTGTCCAGCCTCATGACACATCCAGCTGTCATTGTAGATAGGGTCATTCCAGGTTGCATCCGAGACTCTGAAGGAATTGTAAAGAATTTCCCTGTTTCTTTGTTCTGTTTTTGAAATTCCTTTTTAGAGTGGGTTTGAGCTGATTCTCGCGGCCATGTTTATGCCAGTCTAGACACACTTGACTCCCTTACGGAGACATATCAATACGTAGGTTTTAAGATTCTTACTAGTCAGATCTATTCCTCTGCGGGAAATATGGTGTTTTGAGTCCCTTTCACTGAGGAAGGTGTAGGTCTTGTCTATTCCATAGTTGGTTTTTGGAACGGTACCTGTGCTTATATCAAACTCTGGTTTGATGCATCACCCCACCTCTCCTTCCCCCTTAAGCAGGCATAAGAGTGTTTTCTAAATGTGAGACTCTGTTCTCTTGCCTAACTCAGTTCATGTGTAGCCATGTTTACAGGATCTTCCTAAGTGATATCTTATAATAAGTTTCTTTTCCTGTGTGACTTCTTTCACTTAGAATCATCGTACCTGAATCCACTCATTTTGCTGCTACTGGTCTTATGACATTGATTTCGTGGCTGAGGGATATTCCATCGTACGTAAGTTCCACAATGTTTGGAACCATTTTTATATTTCCTGGGATATTTCAGGTGTACCCAGGTTGAGGTTCCTGTAAGCAGTGCAGCCCTCAATTTGGGGGTGGCTCTGTCTTATGGATTTTCAGTTTTCCCAAGGTATATTCCTTAGACTGGAAGTGCCCTTGGCTCTGTAGCTCTGTTGTTTACTTGTTTTAGCGGACACAATGCACTCCTCCAGTGAGGCAGTTGGCAACTTACATCCCGCCCATCAGCATAACAAGGCTCCCTGTTCTCCAGGGCCTGTCTTGCCTTTCTGGTTTTTACACATTTTGTGGATGTCCCTTTTGACCGGTGGGAAGTGATACTTCTTTGTAGTGCAGATTTGCATTGCCCGCTTGCTTGCTTGGCCAAAAAGGGCGTATGCGTTTTCTCCTGAATATATTCAGGAGAAAACGCATACGCCCTTTTTGGCCAAGTGCATCATTGTCGAAGTTGTGCCCCTCTTCCTGTGCTTTACAGGCGATTCCAACGTACCTCTTGAAATCTCTTTCCTGCTATTCTGCCTCGCTTTCAAGTCCGCCTCGTTGCCTTCCCTCAACAGATTTTTGGACGATAGTTGGCCTTGATTACTCTGCCAGTTTGTGAATTGCTGTGCCCCTGAGCTCCATTTTTCAACTCGTTTTTTGTGAGCTGAACGCAAGTCCAAACTTTTGGTTCAGGACCTCTACTGGTTCCCGGTGGGTGGCTGAGACTTTGGTTCATTCTTCTTCCTGCCGGGAAATTAGAGTGACATGTGCCCATCCAAATGCCTAACAGCTACTCTCTCATTGGTTCTCCCTCTTCCCTTTCATCCTCTGCCAAGTTGGCAACGTGTGCGAACCAGGAGCTTAAAGGGGCTGTCTCTCCAAGTTGGGAGATTGATAGGAAAGCAGTTGGAAAGTCAAACCGGAGCACCAGGAGAGGGGCTCTTCGTTGAGTTTTAGAAACCTTTCGTATTCACAGTGTGTCCATTCTCTAGGTTTCCCGTACACGTTATAGCTGTAGTAATATTCCCTTCCACCTGGAGAGCTGGGACCCATGGAATGGGTGCCATGCATTATTGCTTTAAAGGGTCTGCATTTGCTCACCCAATCTCACCAATCCTCTCAGTCCCAAGTGTCCAGCCTCATGCCACATCCAGCTGTCATTGTAGATAGGGTCAATCCAGGTTGCATCAGAGACCCTGAAGGAATTGTAAAGAATTTCCCTGTTTCTTTGTTCTGTTTTTGAAATTCCTTTTTAGAGAGGGTTTGCACTGATTCTCGCGGTCATGTTTATGCCAGTCTAGACATACTTGATTCCCTTACGGAGACATATCAACACATAGGTTTTAAGATTCTTACTAGTCAGATCTATTCCTCTGCGTGAAATATGGGGTTTTGAGTCCCTTTCACTGAGGAAGGTGTAGGTCTTGTCTATTCCATAGTTGGTTTTTGGAACGGTACCTGTGCTTATATCAAAGTCTGGTTTGATGCATCACCCCACCTCTCCTTCCCCCTTAAGCAGGCATAAGAGTGTTTTCTAAATGTGAGACTCTGTTCTCTTGCCTAACTCAGTTCATGTGTAGCCATGTTTACAGGATCTTCCTAAGTGATATCTTATGATAAGTTTCTTTTCCTGTGTGACTTCTTTCACTTAGAATCATCGTACCTGAATCCACTCATTTTGCTGCTACTGGTCTTATGACATTGATTTCGTGGCTGAGGGATATTCCATCGTACGTAAGTTCCACAATGTTTGGAACCATTTTTATATTTCCTGGGATATTTCAGGTGTACCCAGGTTGAGGTTCCTGTAAGCAGTGCAGCCCTCAATTTGGGGGTGGCTCTGTCTTATGGATTTTCAGTTTTCCCAAGGTATATTCCCTAGACTGGAAGTGCCCTTGGCTCTGTAGCTGTGTTGTTTACTTGTTTTAGGGGACACAATGCACTCCTCCAGTGAGGCAGTTGGCAACTTACATCCCGCCCATCAGCATAACAAGGCTCCCTGTTCTCCAGGGCCTGTCTTGCCTTTCTGGTTTTTACACATTTTGTGGATGTCCCCTTTGACCGGTGGGAAGTGATACTTCTTTGTAGTGCAGATTTGCATTGCCCGCTTGCTTGCTTGGCCAAAAAGGGCGTATGCGTTTTCTCCTGAATGTATTCAGGAGAAAACGCATACGCCCTTTTTGGCCAAGTGCATCATTGTCGACGTTGTGCCCCTCTTCCTGTGATTTACAGGCGATTCCAACGTACCTCTTGAAATCTGTTTCCTGCTATTCTGCCTCGCTTTCAAGTCCGCCTCGTTGCCTTCCCTCAACAGATTTTTGGACGATAGTTGGCCTTGATTACTCTGCCAGTTTGTGAATTGCTGTGCCCCTGAGCTCCATTTTTCAACTCGTTTTTTGTGAGCTGAACGCAAGTCCAAACTTTTGGTTCAGGACCTCTACTGGTTCCCGGTGGGTGGCTGAGACTTTGGTTCATTCTTCTTCCTGCCGGGAAATTAGAGTGACATGTGCCCATCCAAATGCCTAACAGCTACTCTCTCATTGGTTCTCCCTCTTCCCTTTCATCCTCTGCCAAGTTGGCAACGTGTGCGAACCAGGAGCTTAAAGGGGCTGTCTCTCCAAGTTGGGAGATTGATAGGAAAGCAGTTGGAAAGTCAAACCGAAGCACCAGGAGAGGGGCTCTTCGTTGAGTTTTAGAAACCTTTCGTATTCACAGTGTGTCCATTCTCTAGGTTTCCCGTACACATTATAGCTGTAGTAATATTCCCTTCCACCTGGAGAGCTGGGACCCATGGAATGGGTGCCATGCATTATTGCTTTAAAGGGTCTGCATTTGCTCACCCAATCTCACCAATCCTCTCAGTCCCAAGTGTCCAGCCTCATGCCACATCCAGCTGCCATTGTAGATAGGGTCATTCCAGGTTGCATCCGAGACCCTGAAGGAATTGTAAAGAATTTCCCTGTTTCTTTGTTCTGTTTTTGAAATTCCTTTTTAGAGAGGGTTTGAGCTGATTCTCGCGGCCATGTTTATGCCAGTCTAGACACACTTGATTCCCTTACGGAGACATATCAATACGTAGGTTTTAAGATTCTTACTAGTCAGATCTATTCCTCTGCGGGAAATATGGGGTTTTGAGTCCCTTTCACTGAGGAAGGTGTAGGTCTTGTCTATTCCATAGTTGGTTTTTGGAACGGTACCTGTGCTTATATCAAAGTCTGGTTTGATGCATCACCCCACCTCTCCTTCCCCCTTAAGCAGGCATAAGAGTGTTTTCTAAATGTGAGACTCTGTTCTCTTGCCTAACTCAGTTCATGTGTAGCCATGTTTACAGGATCTTCCTAAGTGATATCTTATGATAAGTTTCTTTTCCTGTGTGACTTCTTTCACTTAGAATCATCGTACCTGAATCCACTCATTTTGCTGCTACTGGTCTTATGACATTGATTTCGTGGCTGAGGGATATTCCATCGTACGTAAGTTCCACAATGTTTGGAACCATTTTTATATTTCCTGGGATATTTCAGGTGTACCCAGGTTGAGGTTCCTGTAAGCAGTGCAGCCCTCAATTTGGGGGTGGCTCTGTCTTATGGATTTTCAGTTTTCCCAAGGTATATTCCTTAGACTGGAAGTGCCCTTGGCTCTGTAGCTCTGTTGTTTACATGTTTTAGCGGACACAATGCACTCCTCCAGTGAGGCAGTTGGCAACTTACATCCCGCCCATCAGCATAACAAGGCTCCCTGTTCTCCAGGGCCTGTCTTGCCTTTCTGGTTTTTACACATTTTGTGGATGTCCCTTTTGACCGGTGGGAAGTGATACTTCTTTGTAGTGCAGATTTGCATTGCCCGCTTGCTTGCTTGGCCAAAAAGGGCGTATGCGTTTTCTCCTGAATATATTCAGGAGAAAACGCATACGCCCTTTTTGGCCAAGTGCATCATTGTCGAAGTTGTGCCCCTCTTCCTGTGCTTTACAGGCGATTCCAACGTACCTCTTGAAATCTGTTTCCTGCTATTCTGCCTCGCTTTCAAGTCCGCCTCGTTGCCTTCCCTCAACAGATTTTTGGACGATAGTTGGCCTTGATTACTCTGCCAGTTTGTGAATTGCTGTGCCCCTGAGCTCCATTTTTCAACTCGTTTTTTGTGAGCTGAACGCAAGTCCAAACTTTTGGTTCAGGACCTCTACTGGTTCCCGGTGGGTGGCTGAGACTTTGGTTCATTCTTCTTCCTGCCGGGAAATTAGAGTGACATGTGCCCATCCAAATGCCTAACAGCTACTCTCTCATTGGTTCTCCCTCTTCCCTTTCATCCTCTGCCAAGTTGGCAACGTGTGCGAACCAGGAGCTTAAAGGGGCTGTCTCTCCAAGTTGGGAGATTGATAGGAAAGCAGTTGGAAAGTCAAACCGGAGCACCAGGAGAGGGGCTCTTCGTTGAGTTTTAGAAACCTTTCGTATTCACAGTGTGTCCATTCTCTAGGTTTCCCGTACACGTTATAGCTGTAGTAATATTCCCTTCCACCTGGAGAGCTGGGACCCATGGAATGGGTGCCATGCATTATTGCTTTAAAGGGTCTGCATTTGCTCACCCAATCTCACCAATCCTCTCAGTCCCAAGTGTCCAGCCTCATGCCACATCCAGCTCTCATTGTAGATAGGGTCATTCCAGGTTGCATCCGAGACCCTGAAGGAATTGTAAAGAATTTCCCTGTTTCTTTGTTCTGTTTTTGAAATTCCTTTTTAGAGTGGGTTTGAGCTGATTCTCGCTGCCATGTTTATGCCAGTCTAGACACACTTGATTCCCTTACGGAGACATATCAATACATAGGTTTTAAGATTCTTACTAGTCAGATCTATTCCTCTGCGGGAAATATGGTGTTTTGAGTCCCTTTCACTGAGGAAGGTGTAGGTCTTGTCTATTCCATAGTTGGTTTTTGGAACGGTCCCTGTGCTTATATCAAACTCTGGTTTGATGCATCACCCCACCTCTCCTTCCCCCTTAAGCAGGCATAAGAGTGTTTTCTAAATGTGAGACTCTGTTCTCTTGCCTAACTCAGTTCATGTGTAGCCATGTTTACAGGATCTTCCTAAGTGATATCTTATGATAAGTTTCTTTTCCTGTGTGACTTCTTTCACTTAGAATCATCGTACCTGAATCCACTCATTTTGCTGCTACTGGTCTTATGACATTGATTTCATGGCTGAGGGATATTCCATCGTACGTAAGTTCCACAATGTTTGGAACCATTTTTATATTTCCTGGGATATTTCAGGTGTACCCAGGTTGAGGTTCCTGTAAGCAGTGCAGCCCTCAATTTGGGGGTGGCTCTGTCTTATGGATTTTCAGTTTTCCCAAGGTATATTCCCTAGACTGGAAGTGCCCTTGGCTCTGTAGCTCTGTTGTTTACTTGTTTTAGGGGACACAATGAACTCCTCCAGTGAGGCAGTTGGCAACTTACATCCCGCCCATCAGCATAACAAGGCTCCCTGTTCTCCAGGGCCTGTCTTGCCTTTCTGGTTTTTACACATTTTGTGGATGTCCCTTTTGACCGGTGGGAAGTGATACTTCTTTGTAGTGCAGATTTGCATTGCCCGCTTGCTTGCTTGGCCAAAAAGGGCGTATGCGTTTTCTCCTGAATATATTCAGGAGAAAACGCATACGCCCTTTTTGGCCAAGTGCATCATTGTCGAAGTTGTGCCCCTCTTCCTGTGCTTTATAGGCGATTCCAACGTACCTCTTGAAATCTGTTTCCTGCTATTCTGCCTCGCTTTCAAGTCCGCCTCGTTGCCTTCCCTCAACAGATTTTTGGACGATAGTTGGCCTTGATTACTCTGCCAGTTTGTGAATTGCTGTGCCCCTGAGCTCCATTTTTCAACTCGTTTTTTGTGAGCTGAACGCAAGTCCAAACTTTTGGTTCAGGACCTCTACTGGTTCCCGGTGGGTGGCTGAGACTTTGGTTCATTCTTCTTCCTGCCGGGAAATTAGAGTGACATGTGCCCATCCAAATGCCTAACAGCTACTCTCTCATTGGTTCTCCCTCTTCCCTTTCATCCTCTGCCAAGTTGGCAACGTGTGCGAACCAGGAGCTTAAAGGGGCTGTCTCTCCAAGTTGGGAGATTGATAGGAAAGCAGTTGGAAAGTCAAACCGGAGCACCAGGAGAGGGGCTCTTCGTTGAGTTTTAGAAACCTTTCGTATTCACAGAGTGTCCATTCTCTAGGTTTCCCGTTCACGTTATAGCTGTAGTAATATTCCCTTCCACCTGGAGAGCTGGGACCCATGGAATGGGTGCCATGCATTATTGCTTTAAAGGGTCTGCATTTGCTCACCCAATCTCACCAATCCTCTCAGTCCCAAGTGTCCAGCCTCATGACACATCCAGCTGTCATTGTAGATAGGGTCATTCCAGGTTGCATCCGAGACTCTGAAGGAATTGTAAAGAATTTCCCTGTTTCTTTGTTCTGTTTTTGAAATTCCTTTTTAGAGTGGGTTTGAGCTGATTCTCGCGGCCATGTTTATGCCAGTCTAGACACACTTGACTCCCTTACGGAGACATATCAATACGTAGGTTTTAAGATTCTTACTAGTCAGATCTATTCCTCTGCGGGAAATATGGTGTTTTGAGTCCCTTTCACTGAGGAAGGTGTAGGTCTTGTCTATTCCATAGTTGGTTTTTGGAACGGTACCTGTGCTTATATCAAACTCTGGTTTGATGCATCACCCCACCTCTCCTTCCCCCTTAAGCAGGCATAAGAGTGTTTTCTAAATGTGAGACTCTGTTCTCTTGCCTAACTCAGTTCATGTGTAGCCATGTTTACAGGATCTTCCTAAGTGATATCTTATGATAAGTTTCTTTTCCTGTGTGACTTCTTTCACTTAGAATCATCGTACCTGAATCCACTCATTTTACTGCTACTGGTCTTATGACATTGATTTCATGGCTGAGGGATATTCCATCGTACGTAAGTTCCACAATGTTTGGAACCATTTTTATATTTCCTGGGATATTTCAGGTGTACCCAGGTTGAGGTTCCTGTAAGCAGTGCAGCCCTCAATTTGGGGGTGGCTCTGTCTTATGGATTTTCAGTTTTCCCAAGGTATATTCCCTAGACTGGAAGTGCCCTTGGCTCTGTAGCTCTGTTGTTTACTTGTTTTAGGGGACACAATGAACTCCTCCAGTGAGGCAGTTGGCAACTTACATCCCGCCCATCAGCATAACAAGGCTCCCTGTTCTCCAGGGCCTGTCTTGCCTTTCTGGTTTTTACACATTTTGTGGATGTCCCTTTTGACCGGTGGGAAGTGATACTTCTTTGTAGTGCAGATTTGCATTGCCCGCTTGCTTGCTTGGCCAAAAAGGGTGTATGCGTTTTCTCCTGAATATATTCAGGAAAAAACGCATACGCCCTTTTTGGCCAAGTGCATCATTGTCGAAGTTGTGCCCCTCTTCCTGTGCTTTATAGGCGATTCCAACGTACCTCTTGAAATCTGTTTCCTGCTATTCTGCCTCGCTTTCAAGTCCGCCTCGTTGCCTTCCCTCAACAGATTTTTGGACGATAGTTGGCCTTGATTACTCTGCCAGTTTGTGAATTGCTGTGCCCCTGAGCTCCATTTTTCAACTCGTTTTTTGTGAGCTGAACGCAAGTCCAAACTTTTGGTTCAGGACCTCTACTGGTTCCCGGTGGGTGGCTGAGACTTTGGTTCATTCTTCTTCCTGCCGGGAAATTAGAGTGACATGTGCCCATCCAAATGCCTAACAGCTACTCTCTCATTGGTTCTCCCTCTTCCCTTTCATCCTCTGCCAAGTTGGCAACGTGTGCGAACCAGGAGCTTAAAGGGGCTGTCTCTCCAAGTTGGGAGATTGATAGGAAAGCAGTTGGAAAGTCAAACCGGAGCACCAGGAGAGGGGCTCTTCGTTGAGTTTTAGAAACCTTTCGTATTCACAGAGTGTCCATTCTCTAGGTTTCCCGTACACGTTATAGCTGTAGTAATATTCCCTTCCACCTGGAGAGCTGGGACCCATGGAATGGGTGCCATGCATTATTGCTTTAAAGGGTCTGCATTTGCTCACCCAATCTCACCAATCCTCTCAGTCCCAAGTGTCCAGCCTCATGACACATCCAGCTGTCATTGTAGATAGGGTCATTCCAGGTTGCATCCGAGACTCTGAAGGAATTGTAAAGAATTTCCCTGTTTCTTTGTTCTGTTTTTGAAATTCCTTTTTAGAGTGGGTTTGAGCTGATTCTCGCGGCCATGTTTATGCCAGTCTAGACACACTTGACTCCCTTACGGAGACATATCAATACGTAGGTTTTAAGATTCTTACTAGTCAGATCTATTCCTCTGCGGGAAATATGGGGTTTTGAGTCCCTTTCACTGAGGAAGGTGTAGGTCTTGTCTATTCCATAGTTGGTTTTTGGAACGGTACCTGTGCTTATATCAAAGTCTGGTTTGATGCATCACCCCACCTCTCCTTCCCCCTTAAGCAGGCATAAGAGTGTTTTCTAAATGTGAGACTCTGTTCTCTTGCCTAACTCAGTTCATGTGTAGCCATGTTTACAGGATCTTCCTAAGCGATATCTAATGATAAGTTTCTTTTCCTGTGTGACTTCTTTCACTTAGAATCATCGTACCTGAATCCACTCATTTTGCTGCTACTGGTCTTATGACATTGATTTCATGGCTGAGGGATATTCCATCGTACGTAAGTTCCACAATGTTTGGAACCATTTTTATATTTCCTGGGATATTTCAGGTGTACCCAGGTTGAGGTTCCTGTAAGCAGTGCAGCCCTCAATTTGGGGGTGGCTCTGTCTTATGGATTTTCAGTTTTCCCAAGGTATATTCCTTAGACTGGAAGTGCCCTTGGCTCTGTAGCTCTGTTGTTTACTTGTTTTAGGGGACACAATGCACTCCTCCAGTGAGGCAGTTGGCAACTTACATCCCGCCCATCAGCATAACATGGCTCCCTGTTCTCCAGGGCCTGTCTTGCCTTTCTGGTTTTTACACATTTTGTGGATGTCCCTTTTGACTGGTGGGAAGTGATACTTCTTTGTAGTGCAGATTTGCATTGCCCGCTTGCTTGCTTGGCCAAAAAGGGCGTATGCGTTTTCTCCTGAATATATTCAGGAGAAAACGCATACGCCCTTTTTGGCCAAGTGCATCATTGTCGATGTTGTGCCCCTCTTCCTGTGCTTTACAGGCGATTCCAACGTACCTCTTGAGATCTGTTTCCTGGTATTCTGCCTCGCTTTCAAGTCCGCCTCATTGCCTTCCCTCAACAGATTTTTGGACGATAGTTGGCCTTGATTACTCTGCCAGTTTGTGAATTGCTGTGCCCCTGAGCTCCATTTTTCAACTCGTTTTTTGTGAGCTGAACGCAAGTCCAAACTTTTGGTTCAGTACCTCTACTGGTTCCCGGTGGGTGGCTGAGACTTTGGTTCATTCTTCTTCCTGCCGGGAAATTAGAGTGACATGTGCCCATCCAAATGCCTAACAGCTACTCTCTCATTGGTTCTCCCTCTTCCCTTTCATCCTCTGCCAAATTGGCAACCTGTGCGAACCAGGAGCTTAAAGGGGCTGTCTCTCCAAGTTGGGAGATTGATAGGAAAGCAGTTGGAAAGTCAAACCGGAGCACCAGGAGAGGGGCTCTTCGTTGAGTTTTAGAAACCTTTCGTATTCACAGAGTGTCCATCCTCTAGGTTTCCCGTACACGTTATAGCTGTAGTAATATTCCCTTCCACCTGGAGAGCTGGGACCCATGGAATGCGTGCCATGCATTATTGCTTTAAAGGGTCTGCATTTGCTCACCCAATCTCACCAATCCTCTCAGTCCCAAGTGTCCAGCCTTATGCCACATCCAGCTGTCATTGTAGATAGGGTCAATCCAGGTTGCATCAGAGACCCTGAAGGAATTGTAAAGAATTTCCCTGTTTCTTTGTTCTGTTTTTGAAATTCCTTTTTAGAGTGGGTTTGAGCTGATTCTCGCGGCCATGTTTATGCCAGTCTAGACACACTTGATTCCCTTACGGAGACATATCAATACGTAGGTTTTAAGATTCTTACTAGTCAGATCTATTCCTCTGCGTGAAATATGGGGTTTTGAGTCCGTTTCACTGAGGAAGGTGTAGGTCTTGTCTATTCCATAGTTGGTTTTTGGAACGGTACCTGTGCTTATATCAAAGTCTGGTTTGATGCATCACCCCACCTCTCCTTCCCCCTTAAGCAGGCATAAGAGTGTTTTCTAAATGTGAGACTCTGTTCTCTTGCCTAACTCAGTTCATGTGTAGCCATGTTTACAGGATCTTCCTAAGTGATATCTTATGATAAGTTTCTTTTCCTGTATGACTTCTTTCACTTAGAATCATCGTACCTGAATCCACTCATTTTGCTGCTACTGGTCTTATGACATTGATTTCGTGGCTGAGGGATATTCCATCGTACGTAAGTTCCACAATGTTTGGAACCATTTTTATATTTCCTGGGATATTTCAGGTGTACCCAGGTTGAGGTTCCTGTAAGCAGTGCAGCCCTCAATTTGGGGGTGTCTCTGTCTTATGGATTTTCAGTTTTCCCAAGGTATATTCCTTAGACTGGAAGTGCCCTTGGCTCTGTAGCTCTGTTGTTTACTTGTTTTAGCGGACACAATGCACTCCTCCAGTGAGGCAGTTGGCAACTTACATCCCGCCCATCAGCATAACAAGGCTCCCTGTTCTCCAGGGCCTGTCTTGCCTTTCTGGTTTTTACACATTTTGTGGATGTCCCTTTTGACCGGTGGGAAGTGATACTTCTTTGTAGTGCAGATTTGCATTGCCCGCTTGCTTGCTTGGCCAAAAAGGGCGTATGCGTTTTCTCCTGAATATATTCAGGAGAAAACGCATACGCCCTTTTTGGCCAAGTGCATCATTGTCGACGTTGTGCCCCTCTTCCTGTGCTTTACAGGCGATTCCAACGTACCTCTTGAAATCTGTTTCCTGCTATTCTGCCTCGCTTTCAAGTCCGCCTCGTTGCCTTCCCTCAACAGATTTTTGGACGATAGTTGGCCTTGATTACTCTGCCAGTTTGTGAATTGCTGTGCCCCTGAGCTCCATTTTTCAACTCGTTTTTTGTGAGCTGAACGCAAGTCCAAACTTTTGGTTCAGGACCTATACTGGTTCCCGGTGGGTGGCTGAGACTTTGGTTCATTCTTCTTCCTGCCGGGAAATTAGAGTGACATGTGCCCATCCAAATGCCTAACAGCTACTCTCTCATTGGTTCTCCCTCTTCCCTTTCATCCTCTGCCAAGTTGGCAACGTGTGCGAACCAGGAGCTTAAAGGGGCTGTCTCTCCAAGTTGGGAGATTGATAGGAAAGCAGTTGGAAAGTCAAACCGGAGCACCAGGAGAGGGGCTCTTCGTTGAGTTTTAGAAACCTTTCGTATTCACAGTGTGTCCATTCTCTAGGTTTCCCGTACACGTTATAGCTGTAGTAATATTCCCTTCCACCTGGAGAGCTGGGACCCATGGAATGGGTGCCATGCATTATTGCTTTAAAGGGTCTGCATTTGCTCACCCAATCTCACCAATCCTCTCAGTCCCAAGTGTCCAGCCTCATGCCACATCCAGCTCTCATTGTAGATAGGGTCATTCCAGGTTGCATCCGAGGCGCTGAAGGAATTGTAAAGAATTTCCCTGTTTCTTTGTTCTGTTTTTGAAATTCCTTTTTAGAGTGGGTTTGAGCTGATTCTCGCGGCCATGTTTATGCCAGTCTAGACACACTTGATTCCCTTACGGAGACATATCAATACGTAGGTTTTAAGATTCTTACTAGTCAGATCTATTCCTCTGCGGGAAATATGGGGTTTTGAGTCCCTTTCACTGAGGAAGGTGTAGGTCTTGTCTATTCCATAGTTGGTTTTTGGAACGGTACCTGTGCTTATATCAAAGTCTGGTTTGATGCATCACCCCACCTCTCCTTCCCCCTTAAGCAGGCATAAGAGTGTTTTCTAAATGTGAGACTCTGTTCTCTTGCCTAACTCAGTTCATGTGTAGCCATGTTTACAGGATCTTCCTAAGTGATATCTTATGATAAGTTTCTTTTCCTGTGTGACTTCTTTCACTTAGAATCATCGTACCTGAATCCACTCATTTTGCTGCTACTGGTCTTATGACATTGATTTCATGGCTGAGGGATATTCCATCGTACGTAAGTTCCACAATGTTTGGAACCATTTTTATATTTCCTGGGATATTTCAGGTGTACCCAGGTTGAGGTTCCTGTAAGCAGTGCAGCCCTCAATTTGGGGGTGGCTCTGTCTTATGGATTTTCAGTTTTCCCAAGGTATATTCCCTAGACTGGAAGTGCCCTTGGCTCTGTAGCTCTGTTGTTTACTTGTTTTAGGGGACACAATGAACTCCTCCAGTGAGGCAGTTGGCAACTTACATCCCGCCCATCAGCATAACAAGGCTCCCTGTTCTCCAGGGCCTGTCTTGCCTTTCTGGTTTTTACACATTTTGTGGATGTCCCTTTTGACCGGTGGGAAGTGATACTTCTTTGTAGTGCAGATTTGCATTGCCCGCTTGCTTGCTTGGCCAAAAAGGGTGTATGCGTTTTCTCCTGAATATATTCAGGAGAAAACGCATACGCCCTTTTTGGCCAAGTGCATCATTGTCGAAGTTGTGCCCCTCTTCCTGTGCTTTATAGGCGATTCCAACGTACCTCTTGAAATCTGTTTCCTGCTATTCTGCCTCGCTTTCAAGTCCGCCTCGTTGCCTTCCCTCAACAGATTTTTGGACGATAGTTGGCCTTGATTACTCTGCCAGTTTGTGAATTGCTGTGCCCCTGAGCTCCATTTTTCAACTCGTTTTTTGTGAGCTGAACGCAAGTCCAAACTTTTGGTTCAGGACCTCTACTGGTTCCCGGTGGGTGGCTGAGACTTTGGTTCATTCTTCTTCCTGCCGGGAAATTAGAGTGACATGTGCCCATCCAAATGCCTAACAGCTACTCTCTCATTGGTTCTCCCTCTTCCCTTTCATCCTCTGCCAAGTTGGCAACGTGTGCGAAACAGGAGCTTAAAGGGGCTGTCTCTCCAAGTTGGGAGATTGATAGGAAAGCAGTTGGAAAGTCAAACCGGAGCACCAGGAGAGGGGCTCTTCGTTGAGTTTTAGAAACCTTTCGTATTCACAGAGTGTCCATTCTCTAGGTTTCCCGTACACGTTATAGCTGTAGTAATATTCCCTTCCACCTGGAGAGCTGGGACCCATGGAATGGGTGCCATGCATTATTGCTTTAAAGGGTCTGCATTTGCTCACCCAATCTCACCAATCCTCTCAGTCCCAAGTGTCCAGCCTCATGACACATCCAGCTGTCATTGTAGATAGGGTCATTCCAGGTTGCATCCGAGACTCTGAAGGAATTGTAAAGAATTTCCCTGTTTCTTTGTTCTGTTTTTGAAATTCCTTTTTAGAGTGGGTTTGAGCTGATTCTCGCGGCCATGTTTATGCCAGTCTAGACACACTTGACTCCCTTACGGAGACATATCAATACGTAGGTTTTAAGATTCTTACTAGTCAGATCTATTCCTCTGCGGGAAATATGGTGTTTTGAGTCCCTTTCACTGAGGAAGGTGTAGGTCTTGTCTATTCCATAGTTGGTTTTTGGAACGGTACCTGTGCTTATATCAAAGTCTGGTTTGATGCATCACCCCACCTCTCCTTCCCCCTTAAGCAGGCATAAGAGTGTTTTCTAAATGTGAGACTCTGTTCTCTTGCCTAACTCAGTTCATGTGTAGCCATGTTTACAGGATCTTCCTAAGCGATATCTAATGATAAGTTTCTTTTCCTGTGTGACTTCTTTCACTTAGAATCATCGTACCTGAATCCACTCATTTTGCTGCTACTGGTCTTATGACATTGATTTCATGGCTGAGGGATATTCCATCGTACGTAAGTTCCACAATGTTTGGAACCATTTTTATATTTCCTGGGATATTTCAGGTGTACCCAGGTTGAGGTTCCTGTAAGCAGTGCAGCCCTCAATTTGGGGGTGGCTCTGTCTTATGGATTTTCAGTTTTCCCAAGGTATATTCCTTAGACTGGAAGTGCCCTTGGCTCTGTAGCTCTGTTGTTTACTTGTTTTAGGGGACACAATGCACTCCTCCAGTGAGGCAGTTGGCAACTTACATCCCGCCCATCAGCATAACATGGCTCCCTGTTCTCCAGGGCCTGTCTTGCCTTTCTGGTTTTTACACATTTTGTGGATGTCCCTTTTGACTGGTGGGAAGTGATACTTCTTTGTAGTGCAGATTTGCATTGCCCGCTTGCTTGCTTGGCCAAAAAGGGCGTATGCGTTTTCTCCTGAATATATTCAGGAGAAAACGCATACGCCCTTTTTGGCCAAGTGCATCATTGTCGATGTTGTGCCCCTCTTCCTGTGCTTTACAGGCGATTCCAACGTACCTCTTGAGATCTGTTTCCTGGTATTCTGCCTCGCTTTCAAGTCCGCCTCATTGCCTTCCCTCAACAGATTTTTGGACGATAGTTGGCCTTGATTACTCTGCCAGTTTGTGAATTGCTGTGCCCCTGAGCTCCATTTTTCAACTCGTTTTTTGTGAGCTGAACGCAAGTCCAAACTTTTGGTTCAGTACCTCTACTGGTTCCCGGTGGGTGGCTGAGACTTTGGTTCATTCTTCTTCCTGCCGGGAAATTAGAGTGACATGTGCCCATCCAAATGCCTAACAGCTACTCTCTCATTGGTTCTCCCTCTTCCCTTTCATCCTCTGCCAAATTGGCAACCTGTGCGAACCAGGAGCTTAAAGGGGCTGTCTCTCCAAGTTGGGAGATTGATAGGAAAGCAGTTGGAAAGTCAAACCGGAGCACCAGGAGAGGGGCTCTTCGTTGAGTTTTAGAAACCTTTCGTATTCACAGAGTGTCCATCCTCTAGGTTTCCCGTACACGTTATAGCTGTAGTAATATTCCCTTCCACCTGGAGAGCTGGGACCCATGGAATGCGTGCCATGCATTATTGCTTTAAAGGGTCTGCATTTGCTCACCCAATCTCACCAATCCTCTCAGTCCCAAGTGTCCAGCCTTATGCCACATCCAGCTGTCATTGTAGATAGGGTCAATCCAGGTTGCATCAGAGACCCTGAAGGAATTGTAAAGAATTTCCCTGTTTCTTTGTTCTGTTTTTGAAATTCCTTTTTAGAGTGGGTTTGAGCTGATTCTCGCGGCCATGTTTATGCCAGTCTAGACACACTTGATTCCCTTACGGAGACATATCAATACGTAGGTTTTAAGATTCTTACTAGTCAGATCTATTCCTCTGCGTGAAATATGGGGTTTTGAGTCCGTTTCACTGAGGAAGGTGTAGGTCTTGTCTATTCCATAGTTGGTTTTTGGAACGGTACCTGTGCTTATATCAAAGTCTGGTTTGATGCATCACCCCACCTCTCCTTCCCCCTTAAGCAGGCATAAGAGTGTTTTCTAAATGTGAGACTCTGTTCTCTTGCCTAACTCAGTTCATGTGTAGCCATGTTTACAGGATCTTCCTAAGTGATATCTTATGATAAGTTTCTTTTCCTGTATGACTTCTTTCACTTAGAATCATCGTACCTGAATCCACTCATTTTGCTGCTACTGGTCTTATGACATTGATTTCGTGGCTGAGGGATATTCCATCGTACGTAAGTTCCACAATGTTTGGAACCATTTTTATATTTCCTGGGATATTTCAGGTGTACCCAGGTTGAGGTTCCTGTAAGCAGTGCAGCCCTCAATTTGGGGGTGTCTCTGTCTTATGGATTTTCAGTTTTCCCAAGGTATATTCCTTAGACTGGAAGTGCCCTTGGCTCTGTAGCTCTGTTGTTTACTTGTTTTAGCGGACACAATGCACTCCTCCAGTGAGGCAGTTGGCAACTTACATCCCGCCCATCAGCATAACAAGGCTCCCTGTTCTCCAGGGCCTGTCTTGCCTTTCTGGTTTTTACACATTTTGTGGATGTCCCTTTTGACCGGTGGGAAGTGATACTTCTTTGTAGTGCAGATTTGCATTGCCCGCTTGCTTGCTTGGCCAAAAAGGGCGTATGCGTTTTCTCCTGAATATATTCAGGAGAAAACGCATACGCCCTTTTTGGCCAAGTGCATCATTGTCGACGTTGTGCCCCTCTTCCTGTGCTTTACAGGCGATTCCAACGTACCTCTTGAAATCTGTTTCCTGCTATTCTGCCTCGCTTTCAAGTCCGCCTCGTTGCCTTCCCTCAACAGATTTTTGGACGATAGTTGGCCTTGATTACTCTGCCAGTTTGTGAATTGCTGTGCCCCTGAGCTCCATTTTTCAACTCGTTTTTTGTGAGCTGAACGCAAGTCCAAACTTTTGGTTCAGGACCTATACTGGTTCCCGGTGGGTGGCTGAGACTTTGGTTCATTCTTCTTCCTGCCGGGAAATTAGAGTGACATGTGCCCATCCAAATGCCTAACAGCTACTCTCTCATTGGTTCTCCCTCTTCCCTTTCATCCTCTGCCAAGTTGGCAACGTGTGCGAACCAGGAGCTTAAAGGGGCTGTCTCTCCAAGTTGGGAGATTGATAGGAAAGCAGTTGGAAAGTCAAACCGGAGCACCAGGAGAGGGGCTCTTCGTTGAGTTTTAGAAACCTTTCGTATTCACAGTGTGTCCATTCTCTAGGTTTCCCGTACACGTTATAGCTGTAGTAATATTCCCTTCCACCTGGAGAGCTGGGACCCATGGAATGGGTGCCATGCATTATTGCTTTAAAGGGTCTGCATTTGCTCACCCAATCTCACCAATCCTCTCAGTCCCAAGTGTCCAGCCTCATGCCACATCCAGCTCTCATTGTAGATAGGGTCATTCCAGGTTGCATCCGAGGCGCTGAAGGAATTGTAAAGAATTTCCCTGTTTCTTTGTTCTGTTTTTGAAATTCCTTTTTAGAGTGGGTTTGAGCTGATTCTCGCGGCCATGTTTATGCCAGTCTAGACACACTTGATTCCCTTACGGAGACATATCAATACGTAGGTTTTAAGATTCTTACTAGTCAGATCTATTCCTCTGCGGGAAATATGGGGTTTTGAGTCCCTTTCACTGAGGAAGGTGTAGGTCTTGTCTATTCCATAGTTGGTTTTTGGAACGGTACCTGTGCTTATATCAAAGTCTGGTTTGATGCATCACCCCACCTCTCCTTCCCCCTTAAGCAGGCATAAGAGTGTTTTCTAAATGTGAGACTCTGTTCTCTTGCCTAACTCAGTTCATGTGTAGCCATGTTTACAGGATCTTCCTAAGTGATATCTTATGATAAGTTTCTTTTCCTGTGTGACTTCTTTCACTTAGAATCATCGTACCTGAATCCACTCATTTTGCTGCTACTGGTCTTATGACATTGATTTCATGGCTGAGGGATATTCCATCGTACGTAAGTTCCACAATGTTTGGAACCATTTTTATATTTCCTGGGATATTTCAGGTGTACCCAGGTTGAGGTTCCTGTAAGCAGTGCAGCCCTCAATTTGGGGGTGGCTCTGTCTTATGGATTTTCAGTTTTCCCAAGGTATATTCCCTAGACTGGAAGTGCCCTTGGCTCTGTAGCTCTGTTGTTTACTTGTTTTAGGGGACACAATGAACTCCTCCAGTGAGGCAGTTGGCAACTTACATCCCGCCCATCAGCATAACAAGGCTCCCTGTTCTCCAGGGCCTGTCTTGCCTTTCTGGTTTTTACACATTTTGTGGATGTCCCTTTTGACCGGTGGGAAGTGATACTTCTTTGTAGTGCAGATTTGCATTGCCCGCTTGCTTGCTTGGCCAAAAAGGGTGTATGCGTTTTCTCCTGAATATATTCAGGAGAAAACGCATACGCCCTTTTTGGCCAAGTGCATCATTGTCGAAGTTGTGCCCCTCTTCCTGTGCTTTATAGGCGATTCCAACGTACCTCTTGAAATCTGTTTCCTGCTATTCTGCCTCGCTTTCAAGTCCGCCTCGTTGCCTTCCCTCAACAGATTTTTGGACGATAGTTGGCCTTGATTACTCTGCCAGTTTGTGAATTGCTGTGCCCCTGAGCTCCATTTTTCAACTCGTTTTTTGTGAGCTGAACGCAAGTCCAAACTTTTGGTTCAGGACCTCTACTGGTTCCCGGTGGGTGGCTGAGACTTTGGTTCATTCTTCTTCCTGCCGGGAAATTAGAGTGACATGTGCCCATCCAAATGCCTAACAGCTACTCTCTCATTGGTTCTCCCTCTTCCCTTTCATCCTCTGCCAAGTTGGCAACGTGTGCGAAACAGGAGCTTAAAGGGGCTGTCTCTCCAAGTTGGGAGATTGATAGGAAAGCAGTTGGAAAGTCAAACCGGAGCACCAGGAGAGGGGCTCTTCGTTGAGTTTTAGAAACCTTTCGTATTCACAGAGTGTCCATTCTCTAGGTTTCCCGTACACGTTATAGCTGTAGTAATATTCCCTTCCACCTGGAGAGCTGGGACCCATGGAATGGGTGCCATGCATTATTGCTTTAAAGGGTCTGCATTTGCTCACCCAATCTCACCAATCCTCTCAGTCCCAAGTGTCCAGCCTCATGACACATCCAGCTGTCATTGTAGATAGGGTCATTCCAGGTTGCATCCGAGACTCTGAAGGAATTGTAAAGAATTTCCCTGTTTCTTTGTTCTGTTTTTGAAATTCCTTTTTAGAGTGGGTTTGAGCTGATTCTCGCGGCCATGTTTATGCCAGTCTAGACACACTTGACTCCCTTACGGAGACATATCAATACGTAGGTTTTAAGATTCTTACTAGTCAGATCTATTCCTCTGCGGGAAATATGGTGTTTTGAGTCCCTTTCACTGAGGAAGGTGTAGGTCTTGTCTATTCCATAGTTGGTTTTTGGAACGGTACCTGTGCTTATATCAAACTCTGGTTTGATGCATCACCCCACCTCTCCTTCCCCCTTAAGCAGGCATAAGAGTGTTTTCTAAATGTGAGACTCTGTTCTCTTGCCTAACTCAGTTCATGTGTAGCCATGTTTACAGGATCTTCCTAAGTGATATCTTATAATAAGTTTCTTTTCCTGTGTGACTTCTTTCACTTAGAATCATCGTACCTGAATCCACTCATTTTGCTGCTACTGGTCTTATGACATTGATTTCGTGGCTGAGGGATATTCCATCGTACGTAAGTTCCACAATGTTTGGAACCATTTTTATATTTCCTGGGATATTTCAGGTGTACCCAGGTTGAGGTTCCTGTAAGCAGTGCAGCCCTCAATTTGGGGGTGGCTCTGTCTTATGGATTTTCAGTTTTCCCAAGGTATATTCCTTAGACTGGAAGTGCCCTTGGCTCTGTAGCTCTGTTGTTTACTTGTTTTAGCGGACACAATGCACTCCTCCAGTGAGGCAGTTGGCAACTTACATCCCGCCCATCAGCATAACAAGGCTCCCTGTTCTCCAGGGCCTGTCTTGCCTTTCTGGTTTTTACACATTTTGTGGATGTCCCTTTTGACCGGTGGGAAGTGATACTTCTTTGTAGTGCAGATTTGCATTGCCCGCTTGCTTGCTTGGCCAAAAAGGGCGTATGCGTTTTCTCCTGAATATATTCAGGAGAAAACGCATACGCCCTTTTTGGCCAAGTGCATCATTGTCGAAGTTGTGCCCCTCTTCCTGTGCTTTACAGGCGATTCCAACGTACCTCTTGAAATCTCTTTCCTGCTATTCTGCCTCGCTTTCAAGTCCGCCTCGTTGCCTTCCCTCAACAGATTTTTGGACGATAGTTGGCCTTGATTACTCTGCCAGTTTGTGAATTGCTGTGCCCCTGAGCTCCATTTTTCAACTCGTTTTTTGTGAGCTGAACGCAAGTCCAAACTTTTGGTTCAGGACCTCTACTGGTTCCCGGTGGGTGGCTGAGACTTTGGTTCATTCTTCTTCCTGCCGGGAAATTAGAGTGACATGTGCCCATCCAAATGCCTAACAGCTACTCTCTCATTGGTTCTCCCTCTTCCCTTTCATCCTCTGCCAAGTTGGCAACGTGTGCGAACCAGGAGCTTAAAGGGGCTGTCTCTCCAAGTTGGGAGATTGATAGGAAAGCAGTTGGAAAGTCAAACCGGAGCACCAGGAGAGGGGCTCTTCGTTGAGTTTTAGAAACCTTTCGTATTCACAGTGTGTCCATTCTCTAGGTTTCCCGTACACGTTATAGCTGTAGTAATATTCCCTTCCACCTGGAGAGCTGGGACCCATGGAATGGGTGCCATGCATTATTGCTTTAAAGGGTCTGCATTTGCTCACCCAATCTCACCAATCCTCTCAGTCCCAAGTGTCCAGCCTCATGCCACATCCAGCTGTCATTGTAGATAGGGTCAATCCAGGTTGCATCAGAGACCCTGAAGGAATTGTAAAGAATTTCCCTGTTTCTTTGTTCTGTTTTTGAAATTCCTTTTTAGAGAGGGTTTGCACTGATTCTCGCGGTCATGTTTATGCCAGTCTAGACATACTTGATTCCCTTACGGAGACATATCAACACATAGGTTTTAAGATTCTTACTAGTCAGATCTATTCCTCTGCGTGAAATATGGGGTTTTGAGTCCCTTTCACTGAGGAAGGTGTAGGTCTTGTCTATTCCATAGTTGGTTTTTGGAACGGTACCTGTGCTTATATCAAAGTCTGGTTTGATGCATCACCCCACCTCTCCTTCCCCCTTAAGCAGGCATAAGAGTGTTTTCTAAATGTGAGACTCTGTTCTCTTGCCTAACTCAGTTCATGTGTAGCCATGTTTACAGGATCTTCCTAAGTGATATCTTATGATAAGTTTCTTTTCCTGTGTGACTTCTTTCACTTAGAATCATCGTACCTGAATCCACTCATTTTGCTGCTACTGGTCTTATGACATTGATTTCGTGGCTGAGGGATATTCCATCGTACGTAAGTTCCACAATGTTTGGAACCATTTTTATATTTCCTGGGATATTTCAGGTGTACCCAGGTTGAGGTTCCTGTAAGCAGTGCAGCCCTCAATTTGGGGGTGGCTCTGTCTTATGGATTTTCAGTTTTCCCAAGGTATATTCCCTAGACTGGAAGTGCCCTTGGCTCTGTAGCTCTGTTGTTTACTTGTTTTAGGGGACACAATGCACTCCTCCAGTGAGGCAGTTGGCAACTTACATCCCGCCCATCAGCATAACAAGGCTCCCTGTTCTCCAGGGCCTGTCTTGCCTTTCTGGTTTTTACACATTTTGTGGATGTCCCTTTTGACCGGTGGGAAGTGATACTTCTTTGTAGTGCAGATTTGCATTGCCCGCTTGCTTGCTTGGCCAAAAAGGGCGTATGCGTTTTCTCCTGAATGTATTCAGGAGAAAACGCATACGCCCTTTTTGGCCAAGTGCATCATTGTCGACGTTGTGCCCCTCTTCCTGTGATTTACAGGCGATTCCAACGTACCTCTTGAAATCTGTTTCCTGCTATTCTGCCTCGCTTTCAAGTCCGCCTCGTTGCCTTCCCTCAACAGATTTTTGGACGATAGTTGGCCTTGATTACTCTGCCAGTTTGTGAATTGCTGTGCCCCTGAGCTCCATTTTTCAACTCGTTTTTTGTGAGCTGAACGCAAGTCCAAACTTTTGGTTCAGGACCTCTACTGGTTCCCGGTGGGTGGCTGAGACTTTGGTTCATTCTTCTTCCTGCCGGGAAATTAGAGTGACATGTGCCCATCCAAATGCCTAACAGCTACTCTCTCATTGGTTCTCCCTCTTCCCTTTCATCCTCTGCCAAGTTGGCAACGTGTGCGAACCAGGAGCTTAAAGGGGCTGTCTCTCCAAGTTGGGAGATTGATAGGAAAGCAGTTGGAAAGTCAAACCGAAGCACCAGGAGAGGGGCTCTTCGTTGAGTTTTAGAAACCTTTCGTATTCACAGTGTGTCCATTCTCTAGGTTCCCCGTACACATTATAGCTGTAGTAATATTCCCTTCCACCTGGAGAGCTGGGACCCATGGAATGGGTGCCATGCATTATTGCTTTAAAGGGTCTGCATTTGCTCACCCAATCTCACCAATCCTCTCAGTCCCAAGTGTCCAGCCTCATGCCACATCCAGCTGCCATTGTAGATAGGGTCATTCCAGGTTGCATCCGAGACCCTGAAGGAATTGTAAAGAATTTCCCTGTTTCTTTGTTCTGTTTTTGAAATTCCTTTTTAGAGAGGGTTTGAGCTGATTCTCGCGGCCATGTTTATGCCAGTCTAGACACACTTGATTCCCTTACGGAGACATATCAATACGTAGGTTTTAAGATTCTTACTAGTCAGATCTATTCCTCTGCGGGAAATATGGGGTTTTGAGTCCCTTTCACTGAGGAAGGTGTAGGTCTTGTCTATTCCATAGTTGGTTTTTGGAACGGTACCTGTGCTTATATCAAAGTCTGGTTTGATGCATCACCCCACCTCTCCTTCCCCCTTAAGCAGGCATAAGAGTGTTTTCTAAATGTGAGACTCTGTTCTCTTGCCTAACTCAGTTCATGTGTAGCCATGTTTACAGGATCTTCCTAAGTGATATCTTATGATAAGTTTCTTTTCCTGTGTGACTTCTTTCACTTAGAATCATCGTACCTGAATCCACTCATTTTGCTGCTACTGGTCTTATGACATTGATTTCGTGGCTGAGGGATATTCCATCGTACGTAAGTTCCACAATGTTTGGAACCATTTTTATATTTCCTGGGATATTTCAGGTGTACCCAGGTTGAGGTTCCTGTAAGCAGTGCAGCCCTCAATTTGGGGGTGGCTCTGTCTTATGGATTTTCAGTTTTCCCAAGGTATATTCCTTAGACTGGAAGTGCCCTTGGCTCTGTAGCTCTGTTGTTTACATGTTTTAGCGGACACAATGCACTCCTCCAGTGAGGCAGTTGGCAACTTACATCCCGCCCATCAGCATAACAAGGCTCCCTGTTCTCCAGGGCCTGTCTTGCCTTTCTGGTTTTTACACATTTTGTGGATGTCCCTTTTGACCGGTGGGAAGTGATACTTCTTTGTAGTGCAGATTTGCATTGCCCGCTTGCTTGCTTGGCCAAAAAGGGCGTATGCGTTTTCTCCTGAATATATTCAGGAGAAAACGCATACGCCCTTTTTGGCCAAGTGCATCATTGTCGAAGTTGTGCCCCTCTTCCTGTGCTTTACAGGCGATTCCAACGTACCTCTTGAAATCTGTTTCCTGCTATTCTGCCTCGCTTTCAAGTCCGCCTCGTTGCCTTCCCTCAACAGATTTTTGGACGATAGTTGGCCTTGATTACTCTGCCAGTTTGTGAATTGCTGTGCCCCTGAGCTCCATTTTTCAACTCGTTTTTTGTGAGCTGAACGCAAGTCCAAACTTTTGGTTCAGGACCTCTACTGGTTCCCGGTGGGTGGCTGAGACTTTGGTTCATTCTTCTTCCTGCCGGGAAATTAGAGTGACATGTGCCCATCCAAATGCCTAACAGCTACTCTCTCATTGGTTCTCCCTCTTCCCTTTCATCCTCTGCCAAGTTGGCAACGTGTGCGAACCAGGAGCTTAAAGGGGCTGTCTCTCCAAGTTGGGAGATTGATAGGAAAGCAGTTGGAAAGTCAAACCGGAGCACCAGGAGAGGGGCTCTTCGTTGAGTTTTAGAAACCTTTCGTATTCACAGTGTGTCCATTCTCTAGGTTTCCCGTACACGTTATAGCTGTAGTAATATTCCCTTCCACCTGGAGAGCTGGGACCCATGGAATGGGTGCCATGCATTATTGCTTTAAAGGGTCTGCATTTGCTCACCCAATCTCACCAATCCTCTCAGTCCCAAGTGTCCAGCCTCATGCCACATCCAGCTCTCATTGTAGATAGGGTCATTCCAGGTTGCATCCGAGACCCTGAAGGAATTGTAAAGAATTTCCCTGTTTCTTTGTTCTGTTTTTGAAATTCCTTTTTAGAGTGGGTTTGAGCTGATTCTCGCTGCCATGTTTATGCCAGTCTAGACACACTTGATTCCCTTACGGAGACATATCAATACATAGGTTTTAAGATTCTTACTAGTCAGATCTATTCCTCTGCGGGAAATATGGTGTTTTGAGTCCCTTTCACTGAGGAAGGTGTAGGTCTTGTCTATTCCATAGTTGGTTTTTGGAACGGTCCCTGTGCTTATATCAAACTCTGGTTTGATGCATCACCCCACCTCTCCTTCCCCCTTAAGCAGGCATAAGAGTGTTTTCTAAATGTGAGACTCTGTTCTCTTGCCTAACTCAGTTCATGTGTAGCCATGTTTACAGGATCTTCCTAAGTGATATCTTATGATAAGTTTCTTTTCCTGTGTGACTTCTTTCACTTAGAATCATCGTACCTGAATCCACTCATTTTGCTGCTACTGGTCTTATGACATTGATTTCATGGCTGAGGGATATTCCATCGTACGTAAGTTCCACAATGTTTGGAACCATTTTTATATTTCCTGGGATATTTCAGGTGTACCCAGGTTGAGGTTCCTGTAAGCAGTGCAGCCCTCAATTTGGGGGTGGCTCTGTCTTATGGATTTTCAGTTTTCCCAAGGTATATTCCCTAGACTGGAAGTGCCCTTGGCTCTGTAGCTCTGTTGTTTACTTGTTTTAGGGGACACAATGAACTCCTCCAGTGAGGCAGTTGGCAACTTACATCCCGCCCATCAGCATAACAAGGCTCCCTGTTCTCCAGGGCATGTCTTGCCTTTCTGGTTTTTACACATTTTGTGGATGTCCCTTTTGACCGGTGGGAAGTGATACTTCTTTGTAGTGCAGATTTGCATTGCCCGCTTGCTTGCTTGGCCAAAAAGGGCGTATGCGTTTTCTCCTGAATATATTCAGGAGAAAACGCATACGCCCTTTTTGGCCAAGTGCATCATTGTCGAAGTTGTGCCCCTCTTCCTGTGCTTTATAGGCGATTCCAACGTACCTCTTGAAATCTGTTTCCTGCTATTCTGCCTCGCTTTCAAGTCCGCCTCGTTGCCTTCCCTCAACAGATTTTTGGACGATAGTTGGCCTTGATTACTCTGCCAGTTTGTGAATTGCTGTGCCCCTGAGCTCCATTTTTCAACTCGTTTTTTGTGAGCTGAACGCAAGTCCAAACTTTTGGTTCAGGACCTCTACTGGTTCCCGGTGGGTGGCTGAGACTTTGGTTCATTCTTCTTCCTGCCGGGAAATTAGAGTGACATGTGCCCATCCAAATGCCTAACAGCTACTCTCTCATTGGTTCTCCCTCTTCCCTTTCATCCTCTGCCAAGTTGGCAACGTGTGCGAACCAGGAGCTTAAAGGGGCTGTCTCTCCAAGTTGGGAGATTGATAGGAAAGCAGTTGGAAAGTCAAACCGGAGCACCAGGAGAGGGGCTCTTCGTTGAGTTTTAGAAACCTTTCGTATTCACAGAGTGTCCATTCTCTAGGTTTCCCGTACACGTTATAGCTGTAGTAATATTCCCTTCCACCTGGAGAGCTGGGACCCATGGAATGGGTGCCATGCATTATTGCTTTAAAGGGTCTGCATTTGCTCACCCAATCTCACCAATCCTCTCAGTCCCAAGTGTCCAGCCTCATGACACATCCAGCTGTCATTGTAGATAGGGTCATTCCAGGTTGCATCCGAGACTCTGAAGGAATTGTAAAGAATTTCCCTGTTTCTTTGTTCTGTTTTTGAAATTCCTTTTTAGAGTGGGTTTGAGCTGATTCTCGCGGCCATGTTTATGCCAGTCTAGACACACTTGACTCCCTTACGGAGACATATCAATACGTAGGTTTTAAGATTCTTACTAGTCAGATCTATTCCTCTGCGGGAAATATGGTGTTTTGAGTCCCTTTCACTGAGGAAGGTGTAGGTCTTGTCTATTCCATAGTTGGTTTTTGGAACGGTACCTGTGCTTATATCAAACTCTGGTTTGATGCATCACCCCACCTCTCCTTCCCCCTTAAGCAGGCATAAGAGTGTTTTCTAAATGTGAGACTCTGTTCTCTTGCCTAACTCAGTTCATGTGTAGCCATGTTTACAGGATCTTCCTAAGTGATATCTTATGATAAGTTTCTTTTCCTGTGTGACTTCTTTCACTTAGAATCATCGTACCTGAATCCACTCATTTTACTGCTACTGGTCTTATGACATTGATTTCATGGCTGAGGGATATTCCATCGTACGTAAGTTCCACAATGTTTGGAACCATTTTTATATTTCCTGGGATATTTCAGGTGTACCCAGGTTGAGGTTCCTGTAAGCAGTGCAGCCCTCAATTTGGGGGTGGCTCTGTCTTATGGATTTTCAGTTTTCCCAAGGTATATTCCCTAGACTGGAAGTGCCCTTGGCTCTGTAGCTCTGTTGTTTACTTGTTTTAGGGGACACAATGAACTCCTCCAGTGAGGCAGTTGGCAACTTACATCCCGCCCATCAGCATAACAAGGCTCCCTGTTCTCCAGGGCCTGTCTTGCCTTTCTGGTTTTTACACATTTTGTGGATGTCCCTTTTGACCGGTGGGAAGTGATACTTCTTTGTAGTGCAGATTTGCATTGCCCGCTTGCTTGCTTGGCCAAAAAGGGTGTATGCGTTTTCTCCTGAATATATTCAGGAGAAAACGCATACGCCCTTTTTGGCCAAGTGCATCATTGTCGAAGTTGTGCCCCTCTTCCTGTGCTTTATAGGCGATTCCAACGTACCTCTTGAAATCTGTTTCCTGCTATTCTGCCTCGCTTTCAAGTCCGCCTCGTTGCCTTCCCTCAACAGATTTTTGGACGATAGTTGGCCTTGATTACTCTGCCAGTTTGTGAATTGCTGTGCCCCTGAGCTCCATTTTTCAACTCGTTTTTTGTGAGCTGAACGCAAGTCCAAACTTTTGGTTCAGGACCTCTACTGGTTCCCGGTGGGTGGCTGAGACTTTGGTTCATTCTTCTTCCTGCCGGGAAATTAGAGTGACATGTGCCCATCCAAATGCCTAACAGCTACTCTCTCATTGGTTCTCCCTCTTCCCTTTCATCCTCTGCCAAATTGGCAACCTGTGCGAACCAGGAGCTTAAAGGGGCTGTCTCTCCAAGTTGGGAGATTGATAGGAAAGCAGTTGGAAAGTCAAACCGGAGCACCAGGAGAGGGGCTCTTCGTTGAGTTTTAGAAACCTTTCGTATTCACAGAGTGTCCATCCTCTAGGTTTCCCGTACACGTTATAGCTGTAGTAATATTCCCTTCCACCTGGAGAGCTGGGACCCATGGAATGCGTGCCATGCATTATTGCTTTAAAGGGTCTGCATTTGCTCACCCAATCTCACCAATCCTCTCAGTCCCAAGTGTCCAGCCTTATGCCACATCCAGCTGTCATTGTAGATAGGGTCAATCCAGGTTGCATCAGAGACCCTGAAGGAATTGTAAAGAATTTCCCTGTTTCTTTGTTCTGTTTTTGAAATTCCTTTTTAGAGTGGGTTTGAGCTGATTCTCGCGGCCATGTTTATGCCAGTCTAGACACACTTGATTCCCTTACGGAGACATATCAATATGTAGGTTTTAAGATTCTTACTAGTCAGATCTATTCCTCTGCGTGAAATATGGGGTTTTGAGTCCGTTTCACTGAGGAAGGTGTAGGTCTTGTCTATTCCATAGTTGGTTTTTGGAACGGTACCTGTGCTTATATCAAAGTCTGGTTTGATGCATCACCCCACCTCTCCTTCCCCCTTAAGCAGGCATAAGAGTGTTTTCTAAATGTGAGACTCTGTTCTCTTGCCTAACTCAGTTCATGTGTAGCCATGTTTACAGGATCTTCCTAAGTGATATCTTATGATAAGTTTCTTTTCCTGTATGACTTCTTTCACTTAGAATCATCGTACCTGAATCCACTCATTTTGCTGCTACTGGTCTTATGACATTGATTTCGTGGCTGAGGGATATTCCATCGTACGTAAGTTCCACAATGTTTGGAACCATTTTTATATTTCCTGGGATATTTCAGGTGTACCCAGGTTGAGGTTCCTGTAAGCAGTGCAGCCCTCAATTTGGGGGTGGCTCTGTCTTATGGATTTTCAGTTTTCCCAAGGTATATTCCTTAGACTGGAAGTGCCCTTGGCTCTGTAGCTCTGTTGTTTACTTGTTTTAGCGGACACAATGCACTCCTCCAGTGAGGCAGTTGGCAACTTACATCCCGCCCATCAGCATAACAAGGCTCCCTGTTCTCCAGGGCCTGTCTTGCCTTTCTGGTTTTTACACATTTTGTGGATGTCCCTTTTGACCGGTGGGAAGTGATACTTCTTTGTAGTGCAGATTTGCATTGCCCGCTTGCTTGCTTGGCCAAAAAGGGCGTATGCGTTTTCTCCTGAATATATTCAGGAGAAAACGCATACGCCCTTTTTGGCCAAGTGCATCATTGTCGACGTTGTGCCCCTCTTCCTGTGCTTTACAGGCGATTCCAACGTACCTCTTGAAATCTGTTTCCTGCTATTCTGCCTCGCTTTCAAGTCCGCCTCGTTGCCTTCCCTCAACAGATTTTTGGACGATAGTTGGCCTTGATTACTCTGCCAGTTTGTGAATTGCTGTGCCCCTGAGCTCCATTTTTCAACTCGTTTTTTGTGAGCTGAACGCAAGTCCAAACTTTTGGTTCAGGACCTATACTGGTTCCCGGTGGGTGGCTGAGACTTTGGTTCATTCTTCTTCCTGCCGGGAAATTAGAGTGACATGTGCCCATCCAAATGCCTAACAGCTACTCTCTCATTGGTTCTCCCTCTTCCCTTTCATCCTCTGCCAAGTTGGCAACGTGTGCGAACCAGGAGCTTAAAGGGGCTGTCTCTCCAAGTTGGGAGATTGATAGGAAAGCAGTTGGAAAGTCAAACCGGAGCACCAGGAGAGGGGCTCTTCGTTGAGTTTTAGAAACCTTTCGTATTCACAGTGTGTCCATTCTCTAGGTTTCCCGTACACGTTATAGCTGTAGTAATATTCCCTTCCACCTGGAGAGCTGGGACCCATGGAATGGGTGCCATGCATTATTGCTTTAAAGGGTCTGCATTTGCTCACCCAATCTCACCAATCCTCTCAGTCCCAAGTGTCCAGCCTCATGCCACATCCAGCTCTCATTGTAGATAGGGTCATTCCAGGTTGCATCCGAGACGCTGAAGGAATTGTAAAGAATTTCCCTGTTTCTTTGTTCTGTTTTTGAAATTCCTTTTTAGAGTGGGTTTGAGCTGATTCTCGCGGCCATGTTTATGCCAGTCTAGACACACTTGATTCCCTTACGGAGACATATCAATACGTAGGTTTTAAGATTCTTACTAGTCAGATCTATTCCTCTGCGGGAAATATGGGGTTTTGAGTCCCTTTCACTGAGGAAGGTGTAGGTCTTGTCTATTCCATAGTTGGTTTTTGGAACGGTACCTGTGCTTATATCAAAGTCTGGTTTGATGCATCACCCCACCTCTCCTTCCCCCTTAAGCAGGCATAAGAGTGTTTTCTAAATGTGAGACTCTGTTCTCTTGCCTAACTCAGTTCATGTGTAGCCATGTTTACAGGATCTTCCTAAGTGATATCTTATGATAAGTTTCTTTTCCTGTGTGACTTCTTTCACTTAGAATCATCGTACCTGAATCCACTCATTTTGCTGCTACTGGTCTTATGACATTGATTTCGTGGCTGAGGGATATTCCATCGTACGTAAGTTCCACAATGTTTGGAACCATTTTTATATTTCCTGGGATATTTCAGGTGTACCCAGGTTGAGGTTCCTGTAAGCAGTGCAGCCCTCAATTTGGGGGTGGCTCTGTCTTATGGATTTTCAGTTTTCCCAAGGTATATTCCTTAGACTGGAAGTGCCCTTGGCTCTGTAGCTCTGTTGTTTACTTGTTTTAGCGGACACAATGCACTCCTCCAGTGAGGCAGTTGGCAACTTACATCCCGCCCATCAGCATAACAAGGCTCCCTGTTCTCCAGGGCCTGTCTTGCCTTTCTGGTTTTTACACATTTTGTGGATGTCCCTTTTGACCGGTGGGAAGTGATACTTCTTTGTAGTGCAGATTTGCATTGCCCGCTTGCTTGCTTGGCCAAAAAGGGCGTATGCGTTTTCTCCTGAATATATTCAGGAGAAAACGCATACGCCCTTTTTGGCCAAGTGCATCATTGTCGAAGTTGTGCCCCTCTTCCTGTGCTTTACAGGCGATTCCAACGTACCTCTTGAAATCTGTTTCCTGCTATTCTGCCTCGCTTTCAAGTCCGCCTCGTTGCCTTCCCTCAACAGATTTTTGGACGATAGTTGGCCTTGATTACTCTGCCAGTTTGTGAATTGCTGTGCCCCTGAGCTCCATTTTTCAACTCGTTTTTTGTGAGCTGAACGCAAGTCCAAACTTTTGGTTCAGGACCTATACTGGTTCCCGGTGGGTGGCTGAGACTTTGGTTCATTCTTCTTCCTGCCGGGAAATTAGAGTGACATGTGCCCATCCAAATGCCTAACAGCTACTCTCTCATTGGTTCTCCCTCTTCCCTTTCATCCTCTGCCAAGTTGGCAACGTGTGCGAACCAGGAGCTTAAAGGGGCTGTCTCTCCAAGTTGGGAGATTGATAGGAAAGCAGTTGGAAAGTCAAACCGGAGCACCAGGAGAGGGGCTCTTCGTTGAGTTTTAGAAACCTTTCGTATTCACAGTGTGTCCATTCTCTAGGTTTCCCGTACACGTTATAGCTGTAGTAATATTCCCTTCCACCTGGAGAGCTGGGACCCATGGAATGGGTGCCATGCATTATTGCTTTAAAGGGTCTGCATTTGCTCACCCAATCTCACCAATCCTCTCAGTCCCAAGTGTCCAGCCTCATGCCACATCCAGCTGTCATTGTAGATAGGGTCATTCCAGGTTGCATCCGAGACCCTGAAGGAATTGTAAAGAATTTCCCTGTTTCTTTGTTCTGTTTTTGAAATTCCTTTTTAGAGTGGGTTTGAGCTGATTCTCGCGGCCATGTTTATGCCAGTCTAGACACACTTGATTCCCTTACGGAGACATATCAATACGTAGGTTTTAAGATTCTTACTAGTTAGATCTATTCCTCTGCGGGAAATATGGGGTTTTGAGTCCCTTTCACTGAGGAAGGTGTAGGTCTTGTCTATTCCATAGTTGGTTTTTGGAACGGTACCTGTGCTTATATCAAAGTCTGGTTTGATGCATCACCCCACCTCTCCTTCCCCCTTAAGCAGGCATAAGAGTGTTTTCTAAATGTGAGACTCTGTTCTCTTGCCTAACTCAGTTCATGTGTAGCCATGTTTACAGGATCTTCCTAAGTGATATCTTATGATAAGTTTCTTTTCCTGTGTGACTTCTTTCACTTAGAATCATCGTACCTGAATCCACTCATTTTGCTGCTACTGGTCTTATGACATTGATTTCGTGGCTGAGGGATATTCCATCGTACGTAAGTTCCACAATGTTTGGAACCATTTTTATATTTCCTGGGATATTTCAGGTGTACCCAGGTTGAGGTTCCTGTAAGCAGTGCAGCCCTCAATTTGGGGGTGGCTCTGTCTTATGGATTTTCAGTTTTCCCAAGGTATATTCCTTAGACTGGAAGTGCCCTTGGCTCTGTAGCTCTGTTGTTTACTTGTTTTAGCGGACACAATGCACTCCTCCAGTGAGGCAGTTGGCAACTTACATCCCGCCCATCAGCATAACAAGGCTCCCTGTTCTCCAGGGCCTGTCTTGCCTTTCTGGTTTTTACACATTTTGTGGATGTCCCTTTTGACCGGTGGGAAGTGATACTTCTTTGTAGTGCAGATTTGCATTGCCCGCTTGCTTGCTTGGCCAAAAAGGGCGTATGCGTTTTCTCCTGAATATATTCAGGAGAAAACGCATACGCCCTTTTTGGCCAAGTGCATCATTGTCGAAGTTGTGCCCCTCTTCCTGTGCTTTACAGGCGATTCCAACGTACCTCTTGAAATCTGTTTCCTGCTATTCTGCCTCGCTTTCAAGTCCGCCTCGTTGCCTTCCCTCAACAGATTTTTGGACGATAGTTGGCCTTGATTACTCTGCCAGTTTGTGAATTGCTGTGCCCCTGAGCTCCATTTTTCAACTCGTTTTTTGTGAGCTGAACGCAAGTCCAAACTTTTGGTTCAGGACCTCTACTGGTTCCCGGTGGGTGGCTGAGACTTTGGTTCATTCTTCTTCCTGCCGGGAAATTAGAGTGACATGTGCCCATCCAAATGCCTAACAGCTACTCTCTCATTGGTTCTCCCTCTTCCCTTTCATCCTCTGCCAAATTGGCAACCTGTGCGAACCAGGAGCTTAAAGGGGCTGTCTCTCCAAGTTGGGAGATTGATAGGAAAGCAGTTGGAAAGTCAAACCGGAGCACCAGGAGAGGGGCTCTTCGTTGAGTTTTAGAAACCTTTCGTATTCACAGTGTGTCCATTCTCTAGGTTTCCCGTACACGTTATAGCTGTAGTAATATTCCCTTCCACCTGGAGAGCTGGGACCCATGGAATGGGTGCCATGCATTATTGCTTTAAAGGGTCTGCATTTGCTCACCCAATCTCACCAATCCTCTCAGTCCCAAGTGTCCAGCCTCATGCCACATCCAGCTCTCATTGTAGATAGGGTCATTCCAGGTTGCATCCGAGACGCTGAAGGAATTGTAAAGAATTTCCCTGTTTCTTTGTTCTGTTTTTGAAATTCCTTTTTAGAGTGGGTTTGAGCTGATTCTCGCGGCCATGTTTATGCCAGTCTAGACACACTTGATTCCCTTACGGAGACATATCAATACGTAGGTTTTAAGATTCTTACTAGTCAGATCTATTCCTCTGCGGGAAATATGGGGTTTTGAGTCCCTTTCACTGAGGAAGGTGTAGGTCTTGTCTATTCCATAGTTGGTTTTTGGAACGGTACCTGTGCTTATATCAAAGTCTGGTTTGATGCATCACCCCACCTCTCCTTCCCCCTTAAGCAGGCATAAGAGTGTTTTCTAAATGTGAGACTCTGTTCTCTTGCCTAACTCAGTTCATGTGTAGCCATGTTTACAGGATCTTCCTAAGTGATATCTTATGATAAGTTTCTTTTCCTGTGTGACTTCTTTCACTTAGAATCATCGTACCTGAATCCACTCATTTTGCTGCTACTGGTCTTATGACATTGATTTCGTGGCTGAGGGATATTCCATCGTACGTAAGTTCCACAATGTTTGGAACCATTTTTATATTTCCTGGGATATTTCAGGTGTACCCAGGTTGAGGTTCCTGTAAGCAGTGCAGCCCTCAATTTGGGGGTGGCTCTGTCTTATGGATTTTCAGTTTTCCCAAGGTATATTCCTTAGACTGGAAGTGCCCTTGGCTCTGTAGCTCTGTTGTTTACTTGTTTTAGCGGACACAATGCACTCCTCCAGTGAGGCAGTTGGCAACTTACATCCCGCCCATCAGCATAACAAGGCTCCCTGTTCTCCAGGGCCTGTCTTGCCTTTCTGGTTTTTACACATTTTGTGGATGTCCCTTTTGACCGGTGGGAAGTGATACTTCTTTGTAGTGCAGATTTGCATTGCCCGCTTGCTTGCTTGGCCAAAAAGGGCGTATGCGTTTTCTCCTGAATATATTCAGGAGAAAACGCATACGCCCTTTTTGGCCAAGTGCATCATTGTCGAAGTTGTGCCCCTCTTCCTGTGCTTTACAGGCGATTCCAACGTACCTCTTGAAATCTGTTTCCTGCTATTCTGCCTCGCTTTCAAGTCCGCCTCGTTGCCTTCCCTCAACAGATTTTTGGACGATAGTTGGCCTTGATTACTCTGCCAGTTTGTGAATTGCTGTGCCCCTGAGCTCCATTTTTCAACTCGTTTTTTGTGAGCTGAACGCAAGTCCAAACTTTTGGTTCAGGACCTATACTGGTTCCCGGTGGGTGGCTGAGACTTTGGTTCATTCTTCTTCCTGCCGGGAAATTAGAGTGACATGTGCCCATCCAAATGCCTAACAGCTACTCTCTCATTGGTTCTCCCTCTTCCCTTTCATCCTCTGCCAAGTTGGCAACGTGTGCGAACCAGGAGCTTAAAGGGGCTGTCTCTCCAAGTTGGGAGATTGATAGGAAAGCAGTTGGAAAGTCAAACCGGAGCACCAGGAGAGGGGCTCTTCGTTGAGTTTTAGAAACCTTTCGTATTCACAGTGTGTCCATTCTCTAGGTTTCCCGTACACGTTATAGCTGTAGTAATATTCCCTTCCACCTGGAGAGCTGGGACCCATGGAATGGGTGCCATGCATTATTGCTTTAAAGGGTCTGCATTTGCTCACCCAATCTCACCAATCCTCTCAGTCCCAAGTGTCCAGCCTCATGCCACATCCAGCTGTCATTGTAGATAGGGTCATTCCAGGTTGCATCCGAGACCCTGAAGGAATTGTAAAGAATTTCCCTGTTTCTTTGTTCTGTTTTTGAAATTCCTTTTTAGAGTGGGTTTGAGCTGATTCTCGCGGCCATGTTTATGCCAGTCTAGACACACTTGATTCCCTTACGGAGACATATCAATACGTAGGTTTTAAGATTCTTACTAGTTAGATCTATTCCTCTGCGGGAAATATGGGGTTTTGAGTCCCTTTCACTGAGGAAGGTGTAGGTCTTGTCTATTCCATAGTTGGTTTTTGGAACGGTACCTGTGCTTATATCAAAGTCTGGTTTGATGCATCACCCCACCTCTCCTTCCCCCTTAAGCAGGCATAAGAGTGTTTTCTAAATGTGAGACTCTGTTCTCTTGCCTAACTCAGTTCATGTGTAGCCATGTTTACAGGATCTTCCTAAGTGATATCTTATGATAAGTTTCTTTTCCTGTGTGACTTCTTTCACTTAGAATCATCGTACCTGAATCCACTCATTTTGCTGCTACTGGTCTTATGACATTGATTTCGTGGCTGAGGGATATTCCATCGTACGTAAGTTCCACAATGTTTGGAACCATTTTTATATTTCCTGGGATATTTCAGGTGTACCCAGGTTGAGGTTCCTGTAAGCAGTGCAGCCCTCAATTTGGGGGTGGCTCTGTCTTATGGATTTTCAGTTTTCCCAAGGTATATTCCTTAGACTGGAAGTGCCCTTGGCTCTGTAGCTCTGTTGTTTACTTGTTTTAGCGGACACAATGCACTCCTCCAGTGAGGCAGTTGGCAACTTACATCCCGCCCATCAGCATAACAAGGCTCCCTGTTCTCCAGGGCCTGTCTTGCCTTTCTGGTTTTTACACATTTTGTGGATGTCCCTTTTGACCGGTGGGAAGTGATACTTCTTTGTAGTGCAGATTTGCATTGCCCGCTTGCTTGCTTGGCCAAAAAGGGCGTATGCGTTTTCTCCTGAATATATTCAGGAGAAAACGCATACGCCCTTTTTGGCCAAGTGCATCATTGTCGAAGTTGTGCCCCTCTTCCTGTGCTTTACAGGCGATTCCAACGTACCTCTTGAAATCTGTTTCCTGCTATTCTGCCTCGCTTTCAAGTCCGCCTCGTTGCCTTCCCTCAACAGATTTTTGGACGATAGTTGGCCTTGATTACTCTGCCAGTTTGTGAATTGCTGTGCCCCTGAGCTCCATTTTTCAACTCGTTTTTTGTGAGCTGAACGCAAGTCCAAACTTTTGGTTCAGGACCTCTACTGGTTCCCGGTGGGTGGCTGAGACTTTGGTTCATTCTTCTTCCTGCCGGGAAATTAGAGTGACATGTGCCCATCCAAATGCCTAACAGCTACTCTCTCATTGGTTCTCCCTCTTCCCTTTCATCCTCTGCCAAATTGGCAACCTGTGCGAACCAGGAGCTTAAAGGGGCTGTCTCTCCAAGTTGGGAGATTGATAGGAAAGCAGTTGGAAAGTCAAACCGGAGCACCAGGAGAGGGGCTCTTCGTTGAGTTTTAGAAACCTTTCGTATTCACAGTGTGTCCATTCTCTAGGTTTCCCGTACACGTTATAGCTGTAGTAATATTCCCTTCCACCTGGAGAGCTGGGACCCATGGAATGGCTGCCATGCATTATTGCTTTAAAGGGTCTGCATTTGCTCACCCAATCTCACCAATCCTCTCAGTCCCAAGTGTCCAGCCTTATGCCACATCCAGCTGTCATTGTAGATAGGGTCAATCCAGGTTGCATCAGAGACCCTGAAGGAATTGTAAAGAATTTCCCTGTTTCTTTGTTCTGTTTTTGAAATTCCTTTTTAGAGAGGGTTTGAGCTGATTCTCGCGGTCATGTTTATGCCAGTCTAGACATACTTGATTCCCTTACGGAGACATATCAACACATAGGTTTTAAGATTCTTACTAGTCAGATCTATTCCTCTGCGGGAAATATGGGGTTTTGAGTCCCTTTCACTGAGGAAGGTGTAGGTCTTGTCTATTCCATAGTTGGTTTTTGGAACGGTACCTGTGCTTATATCAAAGTCTGGTTTGATGCATCACCCCACCTCTCCTTCCCCCTTAAGCAGGCATAAGAGTGTTTTCTAAATGTGAGACTCTGTTCTCTTGCCTAACTCAGTTCATGTGTAGCCATGTTTACAGGATCTTCCTAAGTGATATCTTATGATAAGTTTCTTTTCCTGTGTGACTTCTTTCACTTAGAATCATCGTACCTGAATCCACTCATTTTGCTGCTACTGGTCTTATGACATTGATTTCGTGGCTGAGGGATATTCCATCGTACGTAAGTTCCACAATGTTTGGAACCATTTTTATATTTCCTGGGATATTTCAGGTGTACCCAGGTTGAGGTTCCTGTAAGCAGTGCAGCCCTCAATTTGGGGGTGGCTCTGTCTTATGGATTTTCAGTTTTCCCAAGGTATATTCCCTAGACTGGAAGTGCCCTTGGCTCTGTAGCTCTGTTGTTTACTTGTTTTAGGGGACACAATGCACTCCTCCAGTGAGGCAGTTGGCAACTTACATCCCGCCCATCAGCATAACAAGGCTCCCTGTTCTCCAGGGCCTGTCTTGCCTTTCTGGTTTTTACACATTTTGTGGATGTCCCCTTTGACCTGTGGGAAGTGATACTTCTTTGTAGTGCAGATTTGCATTGCCCGCTTGCTTGCTTGGCCAAAAAGGGCGTATGCGTTTTCTCCTGAATGTATTCAGGAGAAAACGCATACGCCCTTTTTGGCCAAGTGCATCATTGTCGACGTTGTGCCCCTCTTCCTGTGATTTACAGGCGATTCCAACGTACCTCTTGAAATCTGTTTCCTGCTATTCTGCCTCGCTTTCAAGTCCGCCTCGTTGCCTTCCCTCAACAGATTTTTGGACGATAGTTGGCCTTGATTACTCTGCCAGTTTGTGAATTGCTGTGCCCCTGAGCTCCATTTTTCAACTCGTTTTTTGTGAGCTGAACGCAAGTCCAAACTTTTGGTTCAGGACCTCTACTGGTTCCCGGTGGGTGGCTGAGACTTTGGTTCATTCTTCTTCCTGCCGGGAAATTAGAGTGACATGTGCCCATCCAAATGCCTAACAGCTACTCTCTCATTGGTTCTCCCTCTTCCCTTTCATCCTCTGCCAAGTTGGCAACGTGTGCGAACCAGGAGCTTAAAGGGGCTGTCTCTCCAAGTTGGGAGATTGATAGGAAAGCAGTTGGAAAGTCAAACCGGAGCACCAGGAGAGGGGCTCTTCGTTGAGTTTTAGAAACCTTTCGTATTCACAGTGTGTCCATTCTCTTGGTTTCCCGTACACGTTATAGCTGTAGTAATATTCCCTTCCACCTGGAGAGCTGGGACCCATGGAATGGGTGCCATGCATTATTGCTTTAAAGGGTCTGCATTTGCTCACCCAATCTCACCAATCCTCTCAGTCCCAAGTGTCCAGCCTCATGCTACATCCAGCTGCCATTGTAGATAGGGTCATTCCAGGTTGCATCCGAGACCCTGAAGGAATTGTAAAGAATTTCCCTGTTTCTTTGTTCTGTTTTTGAAATTCCTTTTTAGAGAGGGTTTGAGCTGATTCTCGCGGCCATGTTTATGCCAGTCTAGACACACTTGATTCCCTTACGGAGACATATCAATACGTAGGTTTTAAGATTCTTACTAGTCAGATCTATTCCTCTGCGGGAAATATGGGGTTTTGAGTCCCTTTCACTGAGGAAGGTGTAGGTCTTGTCTATTCCATAGTTGGTTTTTGGAACGGTACCTGTGCTTATATCAAAGTCTGGTTTGATGCATCACCCCACCTCTCCTTCCCCCTTAAGCAGGCATAAGAGTGTTTTCTAAATGTGAGACTCTGTTCTCTTGCCTAACTCAGTTCATGTGTAGCCATGTTTACAGGATCTTCCTAAGTGATATCTTATGATAAGTTTCTTTTCCTGTGTGACTTCTTTCACTTAGAATCATCGTACCTGAATCCACTCATTTTGCTGCTACTGGTCTTATGACATTGATTTCGTGGCTGAGGGATATTCCATCGTACGTAAGTTCCACAATGTTTGGAACCATTTTTATATTTCCTGGGATATTTCAGGTGTACCCAGGTTGAGGTTCCTGTAAGCAGTGCAGCCCTCAATTTGGGGGTGGCTCTGTCTTATGGATTTTCAGTTTTCCCAAGGTATATTCCTTAGACTGGAAGTGCCCTTGGCTCTGTAGCTCTGTTGTTTACTTGTTTTAGCGGACACAATGCACTCCTCCAGTGAGGCAGTTGGCAACTTACATCCCGCCCATCAGCATAACAAGGCTCCCTGTTCTCCAGGGCCTGTCTTGCCTTTCTGGTTTTTACACATTTTGTGGATGTCCCTTTTGACCGGTGGGAAGTGATACTTCTTTGTAGTGCAGATTTGCATTGTCCGCTTGCTTGCTTGGCCAAAAAGGGCGTATGCGTTTTCTCCTGAATATATTCAGGAGAAAACGCATACGCCCTTTTTGGCCAAGTGCATCATTGTCGAAGTTGTGCCCCTCTTCCTGTGCTTTACAGGCGATTCCAACGTACCTCTTGAAATCTGTTTCCTGCTATTCTGCCTCGCTTTCAAGTCCGCCTCGTTGCCTTCCCTCAACAGATTTTTGGACGATAGTTGGCCTTGATTACTCTGCCAGTTTGTGAATTGCTGTGCCCCTGAGCTCCATTTTTCAACTCGTTTTTTGTGAGCTGAACGCAAGTCCAAACTTTTGGTTCAGGACCTATACTGGTTCCCGGTGGGTGGCTGAGACTTTGGTTCATTCTTCTTCCTGCCGGGAAATTAGAGTGACATGTGCCCATCCAAATGCCTAACAGCTACTCTCTCATTGGTTCTCCCTCTTCCCTTTCATCCTCTGCCAAATTGGCAACCTGTGCGAACCAGGAGCTTAAAGGGGCTGTCTCTCCAAGTTGGGAGATTGATAGGAAAGCAGTTGGAAAGTCAAACCGGAGCACCAGGAGAGGGGCTCTTCGTTGAGTTTTAGAAACCTTTCGTATTCACAGTGTGTCCATTCTCTAGGTTTCCCGTACACGTTATAGCTGTAGTAATATTCCCTTCCACCTGGAGAGCTGGGACCCATGGAATGGGTGCCATGCATTATTGCTTTAAAGGGTCTGCATTTGCTCACCCAATCTCACCAATCCTCTCAGTCCCAAGTGTCCAGCCTCATGCCACATCCAGCTGTCATTGTAGATAGGGTCATTCCAGGTTGCATCCGAGACCCTGAAGGAATTGTAAAGAATTTCCCTGTTTCTTTGTTCTGTTTTTGAAATTCCTTTTTAGAGTGGGTTTGAGCTGATTCTCGCGGCCATGTTTATGCCAGTCTAGACACACTTGATTCCCTTACGGAGACATATCAATACGTAGGTTTTAAGATTCTTACTAGTCAGATCTATTCCTCTGCGGGAAATATGGGGTTTTGAGTCCCTTTCACTGAGGAAGGTGTAGGTCTTGTCTATTCCATAGTTGGTTTTTGGAACGGTACCTGTGCTTATATCAAAGTCTGGTTTGATGCATCACCCCACCTCTCCTTCCCCCTTAAGCAGGCATAAGAGTGTTTTCTAAATGTGAGACTCTGTTCTCTTGCCTAACTCAGTTCATGTGTAGCCATGTTTACAGGATCTTCCTAAGTGATATCTTATAATAAGTTTCTTTTCCTGTGTGACTTCTTTCACTTAGAATCATCGTACCTGAATCCACTCATTTTGCTGCTACTGGTCTTATGACATTGATTTCGTGGCTGAGGGATATTCCATCGTACGTAAGTTCCACAATGTTTGGAACCATTTTTATATTTCCTGGGATATTTCAGGTGTACCCAGGTTGAGGTTCCTGTAAGCAGTGCAGCCCTCAATTTGGGGGTGGCTCTGTCTTATGGATTTTCAGTTTTCCCAAGGTATATTCCTTAGACTGGAAGTGCCCTTGGCTCTGTAGCTCTGTTGTTTACTTGTTTTAGCGGACACAATGCACTCCTCCAGTGAGGCAGTTGGCAACTTACATCCCGCCCATCAGCATAACAAGGCTCCCTGTTCTCCAGGGCCTGTCTTGCCTTTCTGGTTTTTACACATTTTGTGGATGTCCCTTTTGACCGGTGGGAAGTGATACTTCTTTGTAGTGCAGATTTGCATTGCCCGCTTGCTTGCTTGGCCAAAAAGGGCGTATGCGTTTTCTCCTGAATATATTCAGGAGAAAACGCATACGCCCTTTTTGGCCAAGTGCATCATTGTCGAAGTTGTGCCCCTCTTCCTGTGCTTTACAGGCGATTCCAACGTACCTCTTGAAATCTGTTTCCTGCTATTCTGCCTCGCTTTCAAGTCCGCCTCGTTGCCTTCCCTCAACAGATTTTTGGACGATAGTTGGCCTTGATTACTCTGCCAGTTTGTGAATTGCTGTGCCCCTGAGCTCCATTTTTCAACTCGTTTTTTGTGAGCTGAACGCAAGTCCAAACTTTTGGTTCAGGACCTCTACTGGTTCCCGGTGGGTGGCTGAGACTTTGGTTCATTCTTCTTCCTGCCGGGAAATTAGAGTGACATGTGCCCATCCAAATGCCTAACAGCTACTCTCTCATTGGTTCTCCCTCTTCCCTTTCATCCTCTGCCAAATTGGCAACCTGTGTGAACCAGGAGCTTAAAGGGGCTGTCTCTCCAAGTTGGGAGATTGATAGGAAAGCAGTTGGAAAGTCAAACCGGAGCACCAGGAGAGGGGCTCTTCGTTGAGTTTTAGAAACCTTTCGTATTCACAGTGTGTCCATTCTCTAGGTTTCCCGTACACGTTATAGCTGTAGTAATATTCCCTTCCACCTGGAGAGCTGGGACCCATGGAATGGCTGCCATGCATTATTGCTTTAAAGGGTCTGCATTTGCTCACCCAATCTCACCAATCCTCTCAGTCCCAAGTGTCCAGCCTTATGCCACATCCAGCTGTCATTGTAGATAGGGTCAATCCAGGTTGCATCAGAGACCCTGAAGGAATTGTAAAGAATTTCCCTGTTTCTTTGTTCTGTTTTTGAAATTCCTTTTTAGAGAGGGTTTGAGCTGATTCTCGCGGTCATGTTTATGCCAGTCTAGACATACTTGATTCCCTTACGGAGACATATCAACACATAGGTTTTAAGATTCTTACTAGTCAGATCTATTCCTCTGCGTGAAATATGGGGTTTTGAGTCCCTTTCACTGAGGAAGGTGTAGGTCTTGTCTATTCCATAGTTGGTTTTTGGAACGGTACCTGTGCTTATATCAAAGTCTGGTTTGATGCATCACCCCACCTCTCCTTCCCCCTTAAGCAGGCATAAGAGTGTTTTCTAAATGTGAGACTCTGTTCTCTTGCCTAACTCAGTTCATGTGTAGCCATGTTTACAGGATCTTCCTAAGTGATATCTTATGATAAGTTTCTTTTCCTGTGTGACTTCTTTCACTTAGAATCATCGTACCTGAATCCACTCATTTTGCTGCTACTGGTCTTATGACATTGATTTCATGGCTGAGGGATATTCCATCGTACGTAAGTTCCACAATGTTTGGAACCATTTTTATATTTCCTGGGATATTTCAGGTGTACCCAGGTTGAGGTTCCTGTAAGCAGTGCAGCCCTCAATTTGGGGGTGGCTCTGTCTTATGGATTTTCAGTTTTCCCAAGGTATATTCCCTAGACTGGAAGTGCCCTTGGCTCTGTAGCTCTGTTGTTTACTTGTTTTAGGGGACACAATGCACTCCTCCAGTGAGGCAGTTGGCAACTTACATCCCGCCCATCAGCATAACAAGGCTCCCTGTTCTCCAGGGCCTGTCTTGCCTTTCTGGTTTTTACACATTTTGTGGATGTCCCCTTTGACCGGTGGGAAGTGATACTTCTTTGTAGTGCAGATTTGCATTGCCCGCTTGCTTGCTTGGCCAAAAAGGGCGTATGCGTTTTCTCCTGAATGTATTCAGGAGAAAACGCATACGCCCTTTTTGGCCAAGTGCATCATTGTCGACGTTGTGCCCCTCTTCCTGTGATTTACAGGCGATTCCAACGTACCTCTTGAAATCTCTTTCCTGCTATTCTGCCTCGCTTTCAAGTCCGCCTCGTTGCCTTCCCTCAACAGATTTTTGGACGATAGTTGGCCTTGATTACTCTGCCAGTTTGTGAATTGCTGTGCCCCTGAGCTCCATTTTTCAACTCGTTTTTTGTGAGCTGAACGCAAGTCCAAACTTTTGGTTCAGGACCTCTACTGGTTCCCGGTGGGTGGCTGAGACTTTGGTTCATTCTTCTTCCTGCCGGGAAATTAGAGTGACATGTGCCCATCCAAATGCCTAACAGCTACTCTCTCATTGGTTCTCCCTCTTCCCTTTCATCCTCTGCCAAGTTGGCAACGTGTGCGAACCAGGAGCTTAAAGGGGCTGTCTCTCCAAGTTGGGAGATTGATAGGAAAGCAGTTGGAAAGTCAAACCGGAGCACCAGGAGAGGGGCTCTTCGTTGAGTTTTAGAAACCTTTCGTATTCACAGTGTGTCCATTCTCTAGGTTTCCCGTACACGTTATAGCTGTAGTAATATTCCCTTCCACCTGGAGAGCTGGGACCCATGGAATGGGTGCCATGCATTATTGCTTTAAAGGGTCTGCATTTGCTCACCCAATCTCACCAATCCTCTCAGTCCCAAGTGTCCAGCCTCATGCCACATCCAGCTGCCATTGTAGATAGGGTCATTCCAGGTTGCATCCGAGACCCTGAAGGAATTGTAAAGAATTTCCCTGTTTCTTTGTTCTGTTTTTGAAATTCCTTTTTAGAGAGGGTTTGAGCTGATTCTCGCGGCCATGTTTATGCCAGTCTAGACACACTTGATTCCCTTACGGAGACATATCAATACGTAGGTTTTAAGATTCTTACTAGTCAGATCTATTCCTCTGCGGGAAATATGGGGTTTTGAGTCCCTTTCACTGAGGAAGGTGTAGGTCTTGTCTATTCCATAGTTGGTTTTTGGAACGGTACCTGTGCTTATATCAAAGTCTGGTTTGATGCATCACCCCACCTCTCCTTCCCCCTTAAGCAGGCATAAGAGTGTTTTCTAAATGTGAGACTCTGTTCTCTTGCCTAACTCAGTTCATGTGTAGCCATGTTTACAGGATCTTCCTAAGTGATACCTTATGATAAGTTTCTTTTCCTGTGTGACTTCTTTCACTTAGAATCATCGTACCTGAATCCACTCATTTTGCTGCTACTGGTCTTATGACATTGATTTCGTGGCTGAGGGATATTCCATCGTACGTAAGTTCCACAATGTTTGGAACCATTTTTATATTTCCTGGGATATTTCAGGTGTACCCAGGTTGAGGTTCCTGTAAGCAGTGCAGCCCTCAATTTGGGGGTGGCTCTGTCTTATGGATTTTCAGTTTTCCCAAGGTATATTCCTTAGACTGGAAGTGCCCTTGGCTCTGTAGCTCTGTTGTTTACTTGTTTTAGCGGACACAATGCACTCCTCCAGTGAGGCAGTTGGCAACTTACATCCCGCCCATCAGCATAACAAGGCTCCCTGTTCTCCAGGGCCTGTCTTGCCTTTCTGGTTTTTACACATTTTGTGGATGTCCCTTTTGACCGGTGGGAAGTGATACTTCTTTGTAGTGCAGATTTGCATTGCCCGCTTGCTTGCTTGGCCAAAAAGGGCGTATGCGTTTTCTCCTGAATATATTCAGGAGAAAACGCATACGCCCTTTTTGGCCAAGTGCATCATTGTCGAAGTTGTGCCCCTCTTCCTGTGCTTTACAGGCGATTCCAACGTACCTCTTGAAATCTGTTTCCTGCTATTCTGCCTCGCTTTCAAGTCCGCCTCGTTGCCTTCCCTCAACAGATTTTTGGACGATAGTTGGCCTTGATTACTCTGCCAGTTTGTGAATTGCTGTGCCCCTGAGCTCCATTTTTCAACTCGTTTTTTGTGAGCTGAACGCAAGTCCAAACTTTTGGTTCAGGACCTCTACTGGTTCCCGGTGGGTGGCTGAGACTTTGGTTCATTCTTCTTCCTGCCGGGAAATTAGAGTGACATGTGCCCATCCAAATGCCTAACAGCTACTCTCTCATTGGTTCTCCCTCTTCCCTTTCATCCTCTGCCAAATTGGCAACCTGTGCGAACCAGGAGCTTAAAGGGGCTGTCTCTCCAAGTTGGGAGATTGATAGGAAAGCAGTTGGAAAGTCAAACCGGAGCACCAGGAGAGGGGCTCTTCGTTGAGTTTTAGAAACCTTTCGTATTCACAGTGTGTCCATTCTCTAGGTTTCCCGTACACGTTATAGCTGTAGTAATATTCCCTTCCACCTGGAGAGCTGGGACCCATGGAATGGGTGCCATGCATTATTGCTTTAAAGGGTCTGCATTTGCTCACCCAATCTCACCAATCCTCTCAGTCGCAAGTGTCCAGCCTTATGCCACATCCAGCTGTCATTGTAGATAGGGTCATTCCAGGTTGCATCAGAGACCCTGAAGGAATTGGAAAGAATTTCCCTGTTTCTTCTGTTTTTGAAATTCCTTTTTAGAGTGGGTTTGAGCTGATTCTCGCGGCCATGTTTATGCCAGTCTAGACACACTTGATTCCCTTACGGAGACATATCAATACATAGGTTTTAAGATTCTTACTAGTCAGATCTATTCCTCTGCGGGAAATATGGGGTTTCGAGTCCCTTTCACTGAGGAAGGTGCAGGTCTTGTCTATTCCATAGTTGGTTTTTGGAACGGTACCTGTGCTTATATCAAACTCTGGTTTGATGCATCACCCCACCTCTCCTTCCCCCTTAAGCAGGCATAAGAGTGTTTTCTAAATGTGAGACTCTGTTCTCTTGCCTAACTCAGTTCATGTGTAGCCATGTTTACAGGATCTTCCTAAGTGATATCTTATGATAAGTTTCTTTTCCTGTGTGACTTCTTTCACTTAGAATCATCGTACCTGAATCCACTCATTTTGCTGCTACTGGTCTTATGACATTGATTTCATGGCTGAGGGATATTCCATCGTACGTAAGTTCCACAATGTTTGGAACCATTTTTATATTTCCTGGGATATTTCAGGTGTACCCAGGTTGAGGTTCCTGTAAGCAGTGCAGCCCTCAATTTGGGGGTGGCTCTGTCTTATGGATTTTCAGTTTTCCCAAGGTATATTCCCTAGACTGGAAGTGCCCTTGGCTCTGTAGCTCTGTTGTTTACTTGTTTTAGGGGACACAATTCACTCCTCCAGTGAGGCAGTTGGCAACTTACATCCCGCCCATCAGCATAACAAGGCTCCCTGTTCTCCAGGGCCTGTCTTGCCTTTCTGGTTTTTACACATTTTGTGGATGTCCCTTTTGACCGGTGGGAAGTGATACTTCTTTGTAGTGCAGATTTGCATTGCCCGCTTGCTTGCTTGGCCAAAAAGGGCGTATGCGTTTTCTCCTGAATATATTCAGGAGAAAACGCATACGCCCTTTTTGGCCAAGTGCATCATTGTCGAAGTTGTGCCCCTCTTCCTGTGCTTTACAGGCGATTCCAACGTACCTCTTGAAATCTGTTTCCTGCTATTCTGCCTCGCTTTCAAGTCCGCCTCGTTGCCTTCCCTCAACAGATTTTTGGACGATAGTTGGCCTTGATTACTCTGCCAGTTTGTGAATTGCTGTGCCCCTGAGCTCCATTTTTCAACTCGTTTTTTGTGAGCTGAACGCAAGTCCAAACTTTTGGTTCAGGACCTCTACTGGTTCCCGGTGGGTGGTTGAGACTTTGGTTCATTCTTCTTCCTGCCGGGAAATTAGAGTGACATGTGCCCATCCAAATGCCTAACAGCTACTCTCTCATTGGTTCTCCCTCTTCCCTTTCATCCTCTGCCAAATTGGCAACCTGTGCGAACCAGGAGCTTAAAGGGGCTGTCTCTCCAAGTTGGGAGATTGATAGGAAAGCAGTTGGAAAGTCAAACCGGAGCACCAGGAGAGGGGCTCTTCGTTGAGTTTTAGAAACCTTTCGTATTCACAGTGTGTCCATTCTCTAGGTTTCCCGTACACGTTATAGCTGTAGTAATATTCCCTTCCACCTGGAGAGCTGGGACCCATGGAATGGGTGCCATGCATTATTGCTTTAAAGGGTCTGCATTTGCTCACCCAATCTCACCAATCCTCTCAGTCCCAAGTGTCCAGCCTTATGCCACATCCAGCTGTCATTGTAGATAGGGTCAATCCAGGTTGCATCAGAGACCCTGAAGGAATTGTAAAGAATTTCCCTGTTTCTTTGTTCTGTTTTTGAAATTCCTTTTTAGAGAGGGTTTGAGCTGATTCTCGCGGTCATGTTTATGCCAGTCTAGACATACTTGATTCCCTTACGGAGACATATCAACACATAGGTTTTAAGATTCTTACTAGTCAGATCTATTCCTCTGCGTGAAATATGGGGTTTAGAGTCCCTTTCACTGAGGAAGGTGTAGGTCTTGTCTATTCCATAGTTGGTTTTTGGAACGGTACCTGTGCTTATATCAAAGTCTGGTTTGATGCATCACCCCACCTCTCCTTCCCCCTTAAGCAGGCATAAGAGTGTTTTCTAAATGTGAGACTCTGTTCTCTTGCCTAACTCAGTTCATGTGTAGCCATGTTTACAGGATCTTCCTAAGTGATATCTTATGATAAGTTTCTTTTCCTGTGTGACTTCTTTCACTTAGAATCATCGTACCTGAATCCACTCATTTTGCTGCTACTGGTCTTATGACATTGATTTCGTGGCTGAGGGATATTCCATCGTACGTAAGTTCCACAATGTTTGGAACCATTTTTTATATTTCCTGGGATATTTCTGGTGTACCCAGGTTGAGGTTCCTGTAAGCAGTGTAGCCCTCAATTTGGGGGTAGCTCTGTCTTATGGATTTTCAGTTTTCCCAAGGTATATTCCCTAGACTGGAAGTGCCCTTGGCTCTGTAGCTCTGTTGTTTACTTGTTTTAGGGGACACAATGCACTCCTCCAGTGAGGCAGTTGGCAACTTACATCCCGCCCATCAGCATAACAAGGCTCCCTGTTCTCCAGGGCCTGTCTTGCCTTTCTGGTTTTTACACATTTTGTGGATGTCCCCTTTGACCGGTGGGAAGTGATACTTCTTTGTAGTGCAGATTTGCATTGCCCGCTTGCTTGCTTGGCCAAAAAGGGCGTATGCGTTTTCTCCTGAATGTATTCAGGAGAAAACGCATACGCCCTTTTTGGCCAAGTGCATCATTGTCGACGTTGTGCCCCTCTTCCTGTGATTTACAGGCGATTCCAACGTACCTCTTGAAATCTCTTTCCTGCTATTCTGCCTCGCTTTCAAGTCCGCCTCGTTGCCTTCCCTCAACAGATTTTTGGACGATAGTTGGCCTTGATTACTCTGCCAGTTTGTGAATTGCTGTGCCCCTGAGCTCCATTTTTCAACTCGTTTTTTGTGAGCTGAACGCAAGTCCAAACTTTTGGTTCAGGACCTCTACTGGTTCCCGGTGGGTGGCTGAGACTTTGGTTCATTCTTCTTCCTGCCGGGAAATTAGAGTGACATGTGCCCATCCAAATGCCTAACAGCTACTCTCTCATTGGTTCTCCCTCTTCCCTTTCATCCTCTGCCAAGTTGGCAACGTGTGCGAACCAGGAGCTTAAAGGGGCTGTCTCTCCAAGTTGGGAGATTGATAGGAAAGCAGTTGGAAAGTCAAACCGGAGCACCAGGAGAGGGGCTCTTCGTTGAGTTTTAGAAACCTTTCGTATTCACAGTGTGTCCATTCTCTAGGTTTCCCGTACACGTTATAGCTGTAGTAATATTCCCTTCCACCTGGAGAGCTGGGACCCATGGAATGGGTGCCATGCATTATTGCTTTAAAGGGTCTGCATTTGCTCACCCAATCTCACCAATCCTCTCAGTCGCAAGTGTCCAGCCTTATGCCACATCCAGCTGTCATTGTAGATAGGGTCATTCCAGGTTGCATCAGAGACCCTGAAGGAATTGGAAAGAATTTCCCTGTTTCTTCTGTTTTTGAAATTCCTTTTTAGAGTGGGTTTGAGCTGATTCTCGCGGCCATGTTTATGCCAGTCTAGACACACTTGATTCCCTTACGGAGACATATCAATACATAGGTTTTAAGATTCTTACTAGTCAGATCTATTCCTCTGCGGGAAATATGGGGTTTCGAGTCCCTTTCACTGAGGAAGGTGCAGGTCTTGTCTATTCCATAGTTGGTTTTTGGAACGGTACCTGTGCTTATATCAAACTCTGGTTTGATGCATCACCCCACCTCTCCTTCCCCCTTAAGCAGGCATAAGAGTGTTTTCTAAATGTGAGACTCTGTTCTCTTGCCTAACTCAGTTCATGTGTAGCCATGTTTACAGGATCTTCCTAAGTGATATCTTATGATAAGTTTCTTTTCCTGTGTGACTTCTTTCACTTAGAATCATCGTACCTGAATCCACTCATTTTGCTGCTACTGGTCTTATGACATTGATTTCATGGCTGAGGGATATTCCATCGTACGTAAGTTCCACAATGTTTGGAACCATTTTTATATTTCCTGGGATATTTCAGGTGTACCCAGGTTGAGGTTCCTGTAAGCAGTGCAGCCCTCAATTTAGGGGTGGCTCTGTCTTATGGATTTTCAGTTTTCCCAAGGTATATTCCCTAGACTGGAAGTGCCCTTGGCTCTGTAGCTCTGTTGTTTACTTGTTTTAGGGGACACAATTCACTCCTCCAGTGAGGCAGTTGGCAACTTACATCCCGCCCATCAGCATAACAAGGCTCCCTGTTCTCCAGGGCCTGTCTTGCCTTTCTGGTTTTTACACATTTTGTGGATGTCCCTTTTGACCGGTGGGAAGTGATACTTCTTTGTAGTGCAGATTTGCATTGCCCGCTTGCTTGCTTGGCCAAAAAGGGCGTATGCGTTTTCTCCTGAATATATTCAGGAGAAAACGCATACGCCCTTTTTGGCCAAGTGCATCATTGTCGAAGTTGTGCCCCTCTTCCTGTGCTTTACAGGCGATTCCAACGTACCTCTTGAAATCTGTTTCCTGCTATTCTGCCTCGCTTTCAAGTCCGCCTCGTTGCCTTCCCTCAACAGATTTTTGGACGATAGTTGGCCTTGATTACTCTGCCAGTTTGTGAATTGCTGTGCCCCTGAGCTCCATTTTTCAACTCGTTTTTTGTGAGCTGAACGCAAGTCCAAACTTTTGGTTCAGGACCTCTACTGGTTCCCGGTGGGTGGTTGAGACTTTGGTTCATTCTTCTTCCTGCCGGGAAATTAGAGTGACATGTGCCCATCCAAATGCCTAACAGCTACTCTCTCATTGGTTCTCCCTCTTCCCTTTCATCCTCTGCCAAATTGGCAACCTGTGCGAACCAGGAGCTTAAAGGGGCTGTCTCTCCAAGTTGGGAGATTGATAGGAAAGCAGTTGGAAAGTCAAACCGGAGCACCAGGAGAGGGGCTCTTCGTTGAGTTTTAGAAACCTTTCGTATTCACAGTGTGTCCATTCTCTAGGTTTCCCGTACACGTTATAGCTGTAGTAATATTCCCTTCCACCTGGAGAGCTGGGACCCATGGAATGGGTGCCATGCATTATTGCTTTAAAGGGTCTGCATTTGCTCACCCAATCTCACCAATCCTCTCAGTCCCAAGTGTCCAGCCTTATGCCACATCCAGCTGTCATTGTAGATAGGGTCAATCCAGGTTGCATCAGAGACCCTGAAGGAATTGTAAAGAATTTCCCTGTTTCTTTGTTCTGTTTTTGAAATTCCTTTTTAGAGAGGGTTTGAGCTGATTCTCGCGGTCATGTTTATGCCAGTCTAGACATACTTGATTCCCTTACGGAGACATATCAACACATAGGTTTTAAGATTCTTACTAGTCAGATCTATTCCTCTGCGTGAAATATGGGGTTTAGAGTCCCTTTCACTGAGGAAGGTGTAGGTCTTGTCTATTCCATAGTTGGTTTTTGGAACGGTACCTGTGCTTATATCAAAGTCTGGTTTGATGCATCACCCCACCTCTCCTTCCCCCTTAAGCAGGCATAAGAGTGTTTTCTAAATGTGAGACTCTGTTCTCTTGCCTAACTCAGTTCATGTGTAGCCATGTTTACAGGATCTTCCTAAGTGATATCTTATGATAAGTTTCTTTTCCTGTGTGACTTCTTTCACTTAGAATCATCGTACCTGAATCCACTCATTTTGCTGCTACTGGTCTTATGACATTGATTTCGTGGCTGAGGGATATTCCATCGTACGTAAGTTCCACAATGTTTGGAACCATTTTTTATATTTCCTGGGATATTTCTGGTGTACCCAGGTTGAGGTTCCTGTAAGCAGTGTAGCCCTCAATTTGGGGGTAGCTCTGTCTTATGGATTTTCAGTTTTCCCAAGGTATATTCCCTAGACTGGAAGTGCCCTTGGCTCTGTAGCTCTGTTGTTTACTTGTTTTAGGGGACACAATGCACTCCTCCAGTGAGGCAGTTGGCAACTTACATCCCGCCCATCAGCATAACAAGGCTCCCTGTTCTCCAGGGCCTGTCTTGCCTTTCTGGTTTTTACACATTTTGTGGATGTCCCCTTTGACCGGTGGGAAGTGATACTTCTTTGTAGTGCAGATTTGCATTGCCCGCTTGCTTGCTTGGCCAAAAAGGGCGTATGCGTTTTCTCCTGAATGTATTCAGGAGAAAACGCATACGCCCTTTTTGGCCAAGTGCATCATTGTCGACGTTGTGCCCCTCTTCCTGTGATTTACAGGCGATTCCAACGTACCTCTTGAAATCTCTTTCCTGCTATTCTGCCTCGCTTTCAAGTCCGCCTCGTTGCCTTCCCTCAACAGATTTTTGGACGATAGTTGGCCTTGATTACTCTGCCAGTTTGTGAATTGCTGTGCCCCTGAGCTCCATTTTTCAACTCGTTTTTTGTGAGCTGAACGCAAGTCCAAACTTTTGGTTCAGGACCTCTACTGGTTCCCGGTGGGTGGCTGAGACTTTGGTTCATTCTTCTTCCTGCCGGGAAATTAGAGTGACATGTGCCCATCCAAATGCCTAACAGCTACTCTCTCATTGGTTCTCCCTCTTCCCTTTCATTCTCTGCCAAGTTGGCAACGTGTGCGAACCAGGAGCTTAAAGGGGCTGTCTCTCCAAGTTGGGAGATTGATAGGAAAGCAGTTGGAAAGTCAAACCGGAGCACCAGGAGAGGGGCTCTTCGTTGAGTTTTAGAAACCTTTCGTATTCACAGTGTGTCCATTCTCTAGGTTTCCCGTACACGTTATAGCTGTAGTAATATTCCCTTCCACCTGGAGAGCTGGGACCCATGGAATGGGTGCCATGCATTATTGCTTTAAAGGGTCTGCATTTGCTCACCCAATCTCACCAATCCTCTCAGTCCCAAGTGTCCAGCCTCATGCCACATCCAGCTGCCATTGTAGATAGGGTCATTCCAGGTTGCATCCGAGACCCTGAAGGAATTGTAAAGAATTTCCCTGTTTCTTTGTTCTGTTTTTGAAATTCCTTTTTAGAGAGGGTTTGAGCTGATTCTCGCGGCCATGTTTATGCCAGTCTAGACACACTTGATTCCCTTACGGAGACATATCAATACGTAGGTTTTAAGATTCTTACTAGTCAGATCTATTCCTCTGCGGGAAATATGGGGTTTTGAGTCCCTTTCACTGAGGAAGGTGTAGGTCTTGTCTATTCCATAGTTGGTTTTTGGAACGGTACCTGTGCTTATATCAAAGTCTGGTTTGATGCATCACCCCACCTCTCCTTCCCCCTTAAGCAGGCATAAGAGTGTTTTCTAAATGTGAGACTCTGTTCTCTTGCCTAACTCAGTTCATGTGTAGCCATGTTTACAGGATCTTCCTAAGTGATATCTTATGATAAGTTTCTTTTCCTGTGTGACTTCTTTCACTTAGAATCATCGTACCTGAATCCACTCATTTTGCTGCTACTGGTCTTATGACATTGATTTCGTGGCTGAGGGATATTCCATCGTACGTAAGTTCCACAATGTTTGGAACCATTTTTATATTTCCTGGGATATTTCAGGTGTACCCAGGTTGAGGTTCCTGTAAGCAGTGCAGCCCTCAATTTGGGGGTGGCTCTGTCTTATGGATTTTCAGTTTTCCCAAGGTATATTCCTTAGACTGGAAGTGCCCTTGGCTCTGTAGCTCTGTTGTTTACTTGTTTTAGCGGACACAATGCACTCCTCCAGTGAGGCAGTTGGCAACTTACATCCCGCCCATCAGCATAACAAGGCTCCCTGTTCTCCAGGGCCTGTCTTGCCTTTCTGGTTTTTACACATTTTGTGGATGTCCCTTTTGACCGGTGGGAAGTGATACTTCTTTGTAGTGCAGATTTGCATTGCCCGCTTGCTTGCTTGGCCAAAAAGGGCGTATGCGTTTTCTCCTGAATATATTCAGGAGAAAACGCATACGCCCTTTTTGGCCAAGTGCATCATTGTCGAAGTTGTGCCCCTCTTCCTGTGCTTTACAGGCGATTCCAACGTACCTCTTGAAATCTGTTTCCTGCTATTCTGCCTCGCTTTCAAGTCCGCCTCGTTGCCTTCCCTCAACAGATTTTTGGACGATAGTTGGCCTTGATTACTCTGCCAGTTTGTGAATTGCTGTGCCCCTGAGCTCCATTTTTCAACTCGTTTTTTGTGAGCTGAACGCAAGTCCAAACTTTTGGTTCAGGACCTCTACTGGTTCCCGGTGGGTGGCTGAGACTTTGGTTCATTCTTCTTCCTGCCGGGAAATTAGAGTGACATGTGCCCATCCAAATGCCTAACAGCTACTCTCTCATTGGTTCTCCCTCTTCCCTTTCATCCTCTGCCAAATTGGCAACCTGTGCGAACCAGGAGCTTAAAGGGGCTGTCTCTCCAAGTTGGGAGATTGATAGGAAAGCAGTTGGAAAGTCAAACCGGAGCACCAGGAGAGGGGCTCTTCGTTGAGTTTTAGAAACCTTTCGTATTCACAGTGTGTCCATTCTCTAGGTTTCCCGTACACGTTATAGCTGTAGTAATATTCCCTTCCACCTGGAGAGCTGGGACCCATGGAATGGGTGCCATGCATTATTGCTTTAAAGGGTCTGCATTTGCTCACCCAATCTCACCAATCCTCTCAGTCCCAAGTGTCCAGCCTTATGCCACACCCAGCTGTCATTGTAGATAGGGTCATTCCAGGTTGCATCAGAGACCCTGAAGGAATTGTAAAGAATTTCCCTGTTTCTTCTGTTTTTGAAATTCCTTTTTAGAGTGGGTTTGAGCTGATTCTCGCGGCCATGTTTATGCCAGTCTAGACACACTTGATTCCCTTACGGAGACATATCAATACATAGGTTTTAAGATTCTTACTAGTCAGATCTATTCCTCTGCGGGAAATATGGGGTTTCGAGTCCATTTCACTGAGGAAGGTGTAGGTCTTGTCTATTCCATAGTTGGTTTTTGGAACGGTTCCTGTGCTTATATCAAACTCTGGTTTGATGCATCACCCCACCTCTCCTTCCCCCTTAAGCAGGCATAAGAGTGTTTTCTAAATGTGAGACTCTGTTCTCTTGCCTAACTCAGTTCATGTGTAGCCATGTTTACAGGATCTTCCTAAGTGATATCTTATGATAAGTTTCTTTTCCTGTGTGACTTCTTTCACTTAGAATCATCGTACCTGAATCCACTCATTTTGCTGCTACTGGTCTTATGACATTGATTTCATGGCTGAGGGATATTCCATCGTACGTAAGTTCCACAATGTTTGGAACCATTTTTATATTTCCTGGGATATTTCAGGTGTACCCAGGTTGAGGTTCCTGTAAGCAGTGCAGCCCTCAATTTGGGGGTGGCTCTGTCTTATGGATTTTCAGTTTTCCCAAGGTATATTCCCTAGACTGGAAGTGCCCTTGGCTCTGTAGCTCTGTTGTTTACTTGTTTTAGGGGACACAATTCACTCCTCCAGTGAGGCAGTTGGCAACTTACATCCCGCCCATCAGCATAACAAGGCTCCCTGTTCTCCAGGGCCTGTCTTGCCTTTCTGGTTTTTACACATTTTGTGGATGTCCCTTTTGACCGGTGGGAAGTGATACTTCTTTGTAGTGCAGATTTGCATTGCCCGCTTGCTTGCTTGGCCAAAAAGGGCGTATGCGTTTTCTCCTGAATATATTCAGGAGAAAACGCATACGCCCTTTTTGGCCAAGTGCATCATTGTCGAAGTTGTGCCCCTCTTCCTGTGCTTTACAGGCGATTCCAACGTACCTCTTGAAATCTGTTTCCTGCTATTCTGCCTCGCTTTCAAGTTCGCCTCGTTGCCTTCCCTCAACAGATTTTTGGACGATAGTTGGCCTTGATTACTCTGCCAGTTTGTGAATTGCTGTGCCCCTGAGCTCCATTTTTCAACTCGTTTTTTGTGAGCTGAACGCAAGTCCAAACTTTTGGTTCAGGACCTCTACTGGTTCCCGGTGGGTGGCTGAGACTTTGGTTCATTCTTCTTCCTGCCGGGAAATTAGAGTGACATGTGCCCATCCAAATGCCTAACAGCTACTCTCTCATTGGTTCTCCCTCTTCCCTTTCATCCTCTGCCAAGTTGGCAACGTGTGCGAACCAGGAGCTTAAAGGGGCTGTCTCTCCAAGTTGGGAGATTGATAGGAAAGCAGTTGGAAAGTCAAACCGGAGCACCAGGAGAGGGGCTCTTCGTTGAGTTTTAGAAACCTTTCGTATTCACAGTGTGTCCATTCTCTAGGTTTCCCGTACACGTTATAGCTGTAGTAATATTCCCTTCCACCTGGAGAGCTGGGACCCATGGAATGGGTGCCATGCATTATTGCTTTAAAGGGTCTGCATTTGCTCACCCAATCTCACCAATCCTCTCAGTCCCAAGTGTCCAGCCTTATGCCACATCCATCTGTCATTGTAGATAGGGTCATTCCAGGTTGCATCAGAGACCCTGAAGGAATTGTAAAGAATTTCCCTCTTTCTTTGTTCTGTTTTTGAAATTCCTTTTTAGAGTGGGTTTGAGCTGATTCTAGCTGCCATGTTTATGCCAGTCTAGACACACTTGATTCCCTTACGGAGACATATCAATGCATAGGTTTTAAGATTCTTACTAGTCAGATCTATTCCTCTGCGGGAAATATGGGGTTTTGAGTCCCTTTCACTGAGGAAGGTGGAGGTCTTGTCTATTCCATAGTTGGTTTTTGTAACGGTTCCTGTGCTTATATCAAACTCTGGTTTGATGCATCACCCCACCTCTCCTTCCCCCTTAAGCAGGCATAAGAGTGTTTTCTAAATGTGAGACTCTGTTCTCTTGCCTAACTCAGTTCATGTGTAGCCATGTTTACAGGATCTTCCTAAGTGATATCTTATGATAAGTTTCTTTTCCTGTGTGACTTCTTTCACTTAGAATCATCGTACCTGAATCCACTAATTTTGCTGCTACTGGTCTTATGACATTGATTTCATGGCTGAGGGATATTCCATCGTACGTAAGTTCCACAATGTTTGGAACCATTTTTATATTTCCTGGGATATTTCAGGTGTACCCAGGTTGAGGTTCCTGTAAGCAGTGCAGCCCTCAATTTGGGGGTGGCTCTGTCTTATGGATTTTCAGTTTTCCCAAGGTATATTCCCTAGACTGGAAGTGCCCTTGGCTCTGTAGCTCTGTTGTTTACTTGTTTTAGGGAACACAATGCACTCATCCAGTGAGGCAGTTGGCAACTTACATCACGCCCATCAGCATAACAAGGCTCCCTGTTCTCCAGGACCTGTCTTGCCTTTCTGGTTTTTACACATTTTGTGGATGTCCCTTTTGACCGGTGGGAAGTGATACTTCTTTGTAGTGCAGATTTGCATTGCCCGCTTGCTTGCTTGGCCAAAAAGGGCGTATGCGTTTTCTCCTGAATATATTCAGGAGAAAACGCATACGCCCTTTTTGGCCAAGTGCATCATTGTCGAAGTTGTGCCCCTCTTCCTGTGCTTTACAGGCGATTCCAACGTACCTCTTGAAATCTCTTTCCTGCTATTCTGCCTCGCTTTCAAGTCCGCCTCGTTGCCTTCCCTCAACAGATTTTTGGACGACAGTTGGCCTTGATTACTCTGCCAGTTTGTGAATTGCTGTGCCCCTGAGCTCCATTTTTCAACTCGTTTTTTGTGAGCTGAACACAAGTCCAAACTTTTGGTTCAGGACCTCTACTGGTTCCCGGTGGGTGGCTGAGACTTTGGTTCATTCTTCTTCCTGCCGGGAAATTAGAGTGACATGTGCCCATCCAAATGCCTAACAGCTACTCTCTCATTGGTTCTCCCTCTTCCCTTTCATCCTCTGCCAAATTGGCAACCTGTGCGAACCAGGAGCTTAAAGGGGCTGTCTCTCCAAGTTGGGAGATTGATAGGAAAGCAGTTGGAAAGTCAAACCGGAGCACCAGGAGAGGGGCTCTTCGTTGAGTTTTAGAAACCTTTCGTATTCACAGTGTGTCCATTCTCTAGGTTTCCCGTACACGTTATAGCTGTAGTAATATTCCCTTCCACCTGGAGAGCTGGGACCCATGGAATGGGTGCCATGCATTATTGCTTTAAAGGGTCTGCATTTGCTCACCCAATCTCACCAATCCTCTCAGTCCCAAGTGTCCAGCCTTATGCCACATCCAGCTGTCATTGTAGATAGGGTCATTCCAGGTTGCATCAGAGACCCTGAAGGAATTGTAAAGAATTTCCCTGTTTCTTTGTTCTGTTTTTGAAATTCCTTTTTAGAGTGGGTTTGAGCTGATTCTCGCGGCCATGTTTATGCCAGTCTAGACACACTTGATTCCCTTACGGAGACATATCAATACATAGGTTTTAAGATTCTTACTAGTCAGATCTATTCCTCTGCGGGAAATATGGTGTTTTGAGTCCCTTTCACTGAGGAAGGTGTAGGTCTTGTCTATTCCATAGTTGGTTTTTGGAACGGTACCTGTGCTTATATCAAAGTCTGGTTTGATGCATCACCCCACCTCTCCTTCCCCCTTAAGCAGGCATAAGAGTGTTTTCTAAATGTGAGACTCTGTTCTCTTGCCTAACTCAGTTCATGTGTAGCCATGTTTACAGGATCTTCCTAAGTGATATCTTATGATAAGTTTCTTTTCCTGTGTGACTTCTTTCACTTAGAATCATCGTACCTGAATCCACTCATTTTGCTGCTACTGGTTTTATGACATTGATTTCGTGGCTGAGGGATATTCCATCGTACGTAAGTTCCACAATGTTTGGAACCATTTTTATATTTCCTGGGATATTTCAGGTGTACCCAGGTTGAGGTTCCTGTAAGCAGTGCAGCCCTCAATTTGGGGGTGGCTCTGTCTTATGGATTTTCAGTTTTCCCAAGGTATATTCCTTAGACTGGAAGTGCCCTTGGCTCTGTAGCTCTGTTGTTTACTTGTTTTAGGGGACACAATGCACTCCTCCAGTGAGGCAGTTGGCAACTTACATCCCGCCCATCAGCATAACAAGGCTCCCTGTTCTCCAGGGCCTGTCTTGCCTTTCTGGTTTTTACACATTTTGTGGATGTCCCTTTTGACCGGTGGGAAGTGATACTTCTTTGTAGTGCAGATTTGCATTGCCCGCTTGCTTGCTTGGCCAAAAAGGGCGTATGCGTTTTCTCCTGAATATATTCAGGAGAAAACGCATACGCCCTTTTTGGCCAAGTGCATCATTGTCGAAGTTGTGCCCCTCTTCCTGTGCTTTACAGGCGATTCCAACGTACCTCTTGAAATCTCTTTCCTGCTATTCTGCCTCGCTTTCAAGTCCGCCTCGTTGCCTTCCCTCAACAGATTTTTGGACGATAGTTGGCCTTGATTACTCTGCCAGTTTGTGAATTGCTGTGCCCCTGAGCTCCATTTTTCAACTCGTTTTTTTTTTTTTTTTTTTTTTTTTTTTTTTTTTTTTTTTTTTTTTTTTTGCGTTATGCGGGCCTCTCACTGTTGTGGCCTCCCCCGTTGCGGAGCACAGGCTCCGGATGCGCAGGCCCAGCGGCCATGGCTCACGGGCCCAGCCGCTCCGCGGCATATGGGATCCTCCCAGACCGGGGCACGAACCCGTATCCCCTGCATCGGCAGGCGGACTCTCAACCACTGCGCCACCAGGGAGGCCCTCAACTCGTTTTTTGTGAGCTGAACGCAAGTCCAAACTTTTGGTTCAGGACCTCTACTGGTTCCCGGTGGGTGGCTGAGACTTTGGTTCATTCTTCTTCCTGCCGGGAAATTAGAGTGACATGTGCCCATCCAAATGCCTAACAGCTACTCTCTCATTGGTTCTCCCTCTTCCCTTTCATCCTCTGCCAAGTTGGCAACGTGTGCGAACCAGGAGCTTAAAGGGGCTGTCTCTCCAAGTTGGGAGATTGATAGGAAAGCAGTTGGAAAGTCAAACCGGAGCACCAGGAGAGGGGCTCTTCGTTGAGTTTTAGAAACCTTTCGTATTCACAGTGTGTCCATTCTCTAGGTTTCCCGTACACGTTATAGCTGTAGTAATATTCCCTTCCACCTGGAGAGCTGGGACCCATGGAATGGGTGCCATGCATTATTGCTTTAAAGGGTCTGCATTTGCTCACCCAATCTCACCAATCCTCTCAGTCCCAAGTGTCCAGCCTTATGCCACATCCAGCTGTCATTGTAGATAGGGTCATTCCAGGTTGCATCAGAGACCCTGAAGGAATTGTAAAGAATTTCCCTGTTTCTTTGTTCTGTTTTTGAAATTCCTTTTTAGAGTGGGTGTGAGCTGATTCTCGCTGCCATGTTTATGCCAGTCTAGACACACTTGATTCCCTTACGGAGACATATCAATACATAGGTTTTAAGATTCTTACTAGTCAGATCTATTCCTCTGCGGGAAATATGGGGTTTTGAGTCCCTTTCACTGAGGAAGGTGGAGGTCTTGTCTATTCCATAGTTGGTTTTTGGAACGGTTCCTGTGCTTATATCAAAGTCTGGTTTGATGCATCACCCCACCTCTCCTTCCCCCTTAAGCAGGCATAAGAGTGTTTTCTAAATGTGAGACTCTGTTCTCTTGCCTAACTCAGTTCATGTGTAGCCATGTTTACAGGATCTTCCTAAGTGATATCTTATGATAAGTTTCTTTTCCTGTGTGACTTCTTTCACTTAGAATCATCGTACCTGAATCCACTCATTTTGCTGCTACTGGTCTTATGACATTGATTTCATGGCTGAAGGATATTCCATCGTACGTAAGTTCCACAATGTTTGGAACCATTTTTATATTTCCTGGGATATTTCAGGTGTACCCAGGTTGAGGTTCCTGTAAGCAGTGCAGCCCTCAATTTTGGGGTGGCTCTGTCTTATGGATTTTCAGTTTTCCCAAGGTATATTCCCTAGACTGGAAGTGCCCTTGGCTCTGTAGCTCTGTTGTTTACTTGTTTTAGGGAACACAATGCACTCCTCCAGTGAGGCAGTTGGCAACTTACATCCCGCCCATCAGCATAACAAGGCTCCCTGTTCTCCAGGGCCTGTCTTGCCTTTCTGGTTTTTACACATTTTCTGGATATCCCTTTTGACCGGTGGGAAGTGATACTTCTTTGTAGTGCAGATTTGCATTGCCCACTTGCTTGCTTGGCCAAAAAGGGCGTATGCGTTTTCTCCTGAATATATTCAGGAGAAAACTCATACGCCCTTTTTGGCCAAGTGCATCATTGTCGAAGTTGTGCCCCTCTTCCTGTGCTTTACAGGCGATTCCAACGTACCTCTTGAAATCTCTTTCCTGCTATTCTGCCTCGCTTTCAAGTCCGCCTCGTTGCCTTCCCTCAACAGATTTTTGGACGATAGTTGGCCTTGATTACTCTGCCAGTTTGTGAATTCCTGTGCCCCTGAGCTCCATTTTTCAACTCGTTTTTTGTGAGCTGAACGCAAGTCTAAACTTTTGGTTCAGGACCTCTACTGGGTCCCAGTGGGTGGCTGAGACTTTGGTTCATTCTTCTTCCTGCCGGGAAATTAGAGTGACATGTGCCCATCCAAATGCCTAACAGCTACTCTCTCATTGGTTCTCCCTCTTCCCTTTCATCCTCTGCCAAATTGGCAACCTGTGCGAACCAGGAGCTTAAAGGGGCTGTCTCTCCAAGTTGGGAGATTGATAGGAAAGCAGTTGGAAAGTCAAACCGGAGCACCAGGAGAGGGGCTCTTCGTTGAGTTTTAGAAACCTTTCGTATTCACAGTGTGTCCATTCTCTAGGTTTCCCGTACACGTTATAGCTGTAGTAATATTCCCTTCCACCTGGAGAGCTGGGACCCATGGAATGGGTGCCATGCATTATTGCTTTAAAGGGTCTGCATTTGCTCACCCAATCTCACCAATCCTCTCAGTCCCAAGTGTCCAGCCTTATGCCACATCCAGCTGTCATTGTAGATAGGGTCAATCCAGGTTGCATCAGAGACCCTGAAGGAATTGTAAAGAATTTCCCCGTTTCTTTGTTCTGTTTTTGAAATTCCATTTTAGAGTGAGTTTGAGCTGATTCTCGCGGCCATGTTTATGCCAGTCTAGACATACTTGATTCCCTTACGGAGACATATCAACACATAGGTTTTAAGATTCTTACTAGTCAGATCGATTCCTCTGCGGGAAATATGGGGTTTTGAGTCCCTTTCACTGAGGAAGGTGTAGTTCTTGTCTATTCCATAGTTGGTTTTTGGAACGGTACCTGTGCTTATATCAAACTCTGGTTTGATGCATCACCCCACCTCTCCTTCCCCCTTAAGCAGGCATAAGAGTGTTTTCTAAATGTGAGACTCTGTTCTCTTGCCTAACTCAGTTCATGTGTAGCCATGTTTACAGGATCTTCCTAAGTGATATCTTATGATAAGTTTCTTTTCCTGTGTGACTTCTTTCACTTAGAATCATCGTACCTGAATCCACTCATTTTGCTGCTACTGGTCTTATGACATTGATTTCGTGGCTGAGGGATATTCCATCGTACGTAAGTTCCACAATGTTTGGAACCATTTTTATATTTCCTGGGATATTTCTGGTGTACCCAGGTTGAGGTTCCTGTAAGCAGTGCAGCCCTCAATTTGGGGGTGGCTCTGTCTTATGGATTTTCAGTTTTCCCAAGGTATATTCCCTAGACTGGAAGTGCCCTTGGCTCTGTAGCTCTGTTGTTTACTTGTTTTAGGGGACACAATGCACTCCTCCAGTGAGGCAGTTGGCAACTTACATCCCGCCCATCAGCATAACAAGGCTCCCTGTTCTCCAGGGCCTGTCTTGCCTTTCTGGTTTTTACACATTTTGTGGATGTCCCCTTTGACCGGTGGGAAGTGATACTTCTTTGTAGTGCAGATTTGCATTGCCCGCTTGCTTGCTTGGCCAAAAAGGGCGTATGCGTTTTCTCCTGAATATATTCAGGAGAAAACGCATACGCCCTTTTTGGCCAAGTGCATCATTGTCGAAGTTGTGCCCCTCTTCCTGTGCTTTACAGGCGATTCCAACGTACCTCTTGAAATCTGTTTCCTGCTATTCTGCCTCGCTTTCAAGTCCGCCTCGTTGCCTTCCCTCAACAGATTTTTGGACGATAGTTGGCCTTGATTACTCTGCCAGTTTGTGAATTGCTGTGCCCCTGAGCTCCATTTTTCAACTCGTTTTTTGTGAGCTGAACGCAAGTCCAAACTTTTGGTTCAGGACCTCTACTGGTTCCCGGTGGGTGGCTGAGACTTTGGTTCATTCTTCTTCCTGCCGGGAAATTAGAGTGACATGTGCCCATCCAAATGCCTAACAGCTACTCTCTCATTGGTTCTCCCTCTTCCCTTTCATCCTCTGCCAAATTGGCAACCTGTGCGAACCAGGAGCTTAAAGGGGCTGTCTCTCCAAGTTGGGAGATTGATAGGAAAGCAGTTGGAAAGTCAAACCGGAGCACCAGGAGAGGGGCTCTTCGTTGAGTTTTAGAAACCTTTCGTATTCACAATGTGTCCATTCTCTAGGTTTCCCGTACACGTTATAGCTGTAGTAATATTCCCTTCCACCTGGAGAGCTGGGACCCATGGAATGGGTGCCATGCATTATTGCTTTAAAGGGTCTGCATTTGCTCACCCAATCTCACCAATCCTCTCAGTCCCAAGTGTGCAGCCTTATGCCACATCCAGCTGTCATTGTAGATAGGGTCATTCCAGGTTGCATCCGAGACCCTGAAGGAATTGTAAAGAATTTCACTGTTTCTTTGTTCTGTTTTTGAAATTCCTTTTTAGAGAGGGTTTGAGCTGATTCTCGCGGCCATGTTTATGCCAGTCTAGACACACTTGATTCCCTTACGGAGACATATCAATACGTAGGTTTTAAGATTCTTACTAGTCAGATCTATTCCTCTGCGTGAAATATGGGGTTTTGAGTCCCTTTCACTGAGGAAGGTGTAGGTCTTGTCTATTCCATAGTTGGTTTTTGGAACGGTACCTGTGCTTATATCAAAGTCTGGTTTGATGCATCACCCCACCTCTCCTTCCCCCTTAAGCAGGCATAAGAGTGTTTTCTAAATGTGAGACTCTGTTCTCTTGCCTAACTCAGTTCATGTGTAGCCATGTTTACAGGATCTTCCTAAGTGATATCTTATGATAAGTTTCTTTTCCTGTGTGACTTCTTTCACTTAGAATCATCGTACCTGAATCCACTCATTTTGCTGCTACTGGTCTTATGACATTGATTTCGTGGCTGAGGGATATTCCATCGTACGTAAGTTCCACAATGTTTGGAACCATTTTTATATTTCCTGGGATATTTCAGGTGTACCCAGGTTGAGGTTCCTGTAAGCAGTGCAGCCCTCAATTTGGGGGTGGCTCTGTCTTATGGATTTTCAGTTTTCCCAAGGTATATTCCTTAGACTGGAAGAGCCCTTGGCTCTGTAGCTCTGTTGTTTACTTGTTTTAGCGGACACAATGCACTCCTCCAGTGAGGCAGTTGGCAACTTACATCCCGCCCATCAGCATAACAAGGCTCCCTGTTCTCCAGGGCCAGTCTTGCCTTTCTGGTTTTTACACATTTTGTGGATGTCCCCTTTGACCGGTGGGAAGTGATACTTCTTTGTAGTGCAGATTTGCATTGCCCGCTTGCTTGCTTGGCCAAAAAGGGCGTATGCGTTTTCTCCTGAATATATTCAGGAGAAAACGCATACGCCCATTTTGGCCAAGTGCATCATTGTCGACGTTGTGCCCCTCTTCCTGTGCTTTACAGGCGATTCCAACGTACCTCTTGAAATCTGTTTCCTGCTATTCTGCCTCGCTTTCAAGTCCGCCTCGTTGCCTTCCCTCAACAGATTTTTGGACGATAGTTGGCCTTGATTACTCTGCCAGTTTGTGAATTGCTGTGCCCCTGAGCTCCATTTTTCAACTCGTTTTTTGTGAGCTGAACGCAAGTCCAAACTTTTGGTTCAGGACCTCTACTGGTTCCCGGTGGGTGGCTGAGACTTTGGTTCATTCTTCTTCCTGCCGGGAAATTAGAGTGACATGTGCCCATCCAAATGCCTAACAGCTACTCTCTCATTGGTTCTCCCTCTTCCCTTTCATCCTCTGCCAAATTGGCAACCTGTGCGAACCAGGAGCTTAAAGGGGCTGTCTCTCCAAGTTGGGAGATTGATAGGAAAGCAGTTGGAAAGTCAAACCGGAGCACCAGGAGAGGGGCTCTTCGTTGAGTTTTAGAAACCTTTCGTATTCACAGTGTGTCCATTATCTAGGTTTCCCGTACACGTTATAGCTGTAGTAATATTCCCTTCCACCTGGAGAGCTGGGACCCATGGAATGGGTGCCATGCATTATTGCTTTAAAGGGTCTGCATTTGCTCACCCAATCTCACCAATCCTCTCAGTCCCAAGAGTCCAGCCTTATGCCACATCCAGCTGTCATTGTAGATAGGGTCAATCCAGGTTGCATCAGAGACCCTGAAGGAATTGTAAAGAATTTCCCTGTTTCTTTGTTCTGTTTTTGAAATTCCTTTTTAGAGTGGGTTTGAGCTGATTCTCACGGCCATGTTTATGCCAGTCTAGACATACTTGATTCCCTTACGGAGACATATCAACACATAGGTTTTAAGATTCTTACTAGTCAGATCTATTCCTCTGCGGGAAATATGGGGTTTTGAGTCCCTTTCACTGAGGAAGGTGTAGGTCTTGTCTATTCCATAGTTGGTTTTTGGAACGGTACCTGTGCTTATATCAAACTCTGGTTTGATGCATCACCCCACCTCTCCTTCCCCCTTAAGCAGGCATAAGAGTGTTTTCTAAATGTGAGACTCTGTTCTCTTGCCTAACTCAGTTCATGTGTAGCCATGTTTACAGGATCTTCCTAAGTGATATCTTATGATAAGTTTCTTTTCCTGTGTGACTTCTTTCACTTAGAATCATCGTACCTGAATCCACTCATTTTGCTGCTACTGGTCTTATGACATTGATTTCGTGGCTGAGGGATATTCCATCGTACGTAAGTTCCACAATGTTTGGAACCATTTTTATATTTCCTGGGATATTTCAGGTGTACCCAGGTTGAGGTTCCTGTAAGCAGTGCAGCCCTCAATTTGGGGGTGGCTCTGTCTTATGGATTTTCAGTTTTCCCAAGGTATATTCCCTAGACTGGAAGTGCCCTTGGCTCTGTAGCTCTGTTGTTTACTTGTTTTAGGGAACACAATGCACTCCTCCAGTGAGGCAGTTGGCAACGTACATCCCGCCCATCAGCATAACAAGGCTCCCTGTTCTCCAGGGCCTGTCTTGCCTTTCTGGTTTTTACACATTTTGTGGATGTCCCCTTTGACCGGTGGGAAGTGATACTTCTTTGTAGTGCAGATTTGCATTGCCCGCTTGCTTGCTTGGCCAAAAAGGGCGTATGCGTTTTCTCCTGAATATATTCAGGAGAAAACGCATACGCCCATTTTGGCCAAGTGCATCATTGTCGAAGTTGTGCCCCTCTTCCTGTGCTTTACAGGCGAGTCCAACGTACCTCTTGAAATCTGTTTCCTGCTATTCTGCCTCGCTTTCAAGTCCGCCTCGTTGCCTTCCCTCAACAGATTTTTGGACGATAGTTGGCCTTGATTACTCTGCCAGTTTGTGAATTGCTGTGCCCCTGAGCTCCATTTTTCAACTCGTTTTTTGTGAGCTGAACGCAAGTCCAAACTTTTGGTTCAGGACCTCTACTGGTTCCCGGTGGGTGGCTGAGACTTTGGTTCATTCTTCTTCCTGCCGGGAAATTAGAGTGACATGTGCCCATCCAAATGCCTAACAGCTACTCTCTCATTGGTTCTCCCTCTTCCCTTTCATCCTCTGCCAAGTTGGCAACGTGTGCGAACCAGGAGCTTAAAGGGGCTGTCTCTCCAAGTTGGGAGATTGATAGGAAAGCAGTTGGAAAGTCAAACCGGAGCACCAGGAGAGGGGCTCTTCGTTGAGTTTTAGAAACCTTTCGTATTCACAGTGTGTCCATTCTCTAGGTTTCCCGTACACGTTATAGCTGTAGTAATATTCCCTTCCACCTGGAGAGCTGGGACCCATGGAATGGGTGCCATGCATTATTGCTTTAAAGGGTCTGCATTTGCTCACCCAATCTCACCAATCCTCTCAGTCCCAAGTGTCCAGCCTTATGCCACATCCAGCTGTCATTGTAGATAGGGTCATTCCAGGTTGCATCCGAGACCCTGAAGGAATTGTAAAGAATTTCACTGTTTCTTTGTTCTGTTTTTGAAATTCCTTTTTAGAGAGGGTTTGAGCTGATTCTCGCGGCCATGTTTATGCCAGTCTAGACACACTTGATTCCCTTACGGAGACATATCAATACGTAGGTTTTAAGATTCTTACTAGTCAGATCTATTCCTCTGCGGGAAATATGGGGTTTTGAGTCCCTTTCACTGAGGAAGGTGTAGGTCTTGTCTATTCCATAGTTGGTTTTTGGAACGGTACCTGTGCTTATATCAAAGTCTGGTTTGATGCATCACCCCACCTCTCCTTCCCCCTTAAGCAGGCATAAGAGTGTTTTCTAAATGTGAGACTCTGTTCTCTTGCCTAACTCAGTTCATGTGTAGCCATGTTTACAGGATCTTCCTAAGTGATATCTTATGATAAGTTTCTTTTCCTGTGTGACTTCTTTCACTTAGAATCATCGTACCTGAATCCACTCATTTTGCTGCTACTGGTCTTATGACATTGATTTCGTGGCTGAGGGATATTCCATCGTACGTAAGTTCCACAATGTTTGGAACCATTTTTATATTTCCTGGGATATTTCAGGTGTACCCAGGTTGAGGTTCCTGTAAGCAGTGCAGCCCTCAATTTGGGGGTGGCTCTGTCTTATGGATTTTCAGTTTTCCCAAGGTATATTCCTTAGACTGGAAGTGCCCTTGGCTCTGTAGCTCTGTTGTTTACTTGTTTTAGCGGACACAATGCACTCCTCCAGTGAGGCAGTTGGCAACTTACATCCCGCCCATCAGCATAACAAGGCTCCCTGTTCTCCAGGGCCTGTCTTGCCTTTCTGGTTTTTACACATTTTGTGGATGTCCCTTTTGACCGGTGGGAAGTGATACTTCTTTGTAGTGCAGATTTGCATTGCCCGCTTGCTTGCTTGGCCAAAAAGGGCGTATGCGTTTTCTCCTGAATATATTCAGGAGAAAACGCATACGCCCATTTTGGCCAAGTGCATCATTGTCGAAGTTGTGCCCCTCTTCCTGTGCTTTACAGGCGAGTCCAACGTACCTCTTGAAATCTGTTTCCTGCTATTCTGCCTCGCTTTCAAGTCCGCCTCGTTGCCTTCCCTCAACAGATTTTTGGACGATAGTTGGCCTTGATTACTCTGCCAGTTTGTGAATTGCTGTGCCCCTGAGCTCCATTTTTCAACTCGTTATTTGTGAGCTGAACGCAAGTCCAAACTTTTGGTTCAGGACCTCTACTGGTTCCCGGTGGGTGGCTGAGACTTTGGTTCATTCTTCTTCCTGCCGGGAAATTAGAGTGACATGTGCCCATCCAAATGCCTAACAGCTACTCTCTCATTGGTTCTCCCTCTTCCCTTTCATCCTCTGCCAAATTGGCAACCTGTGCGAACCAGGAGCTTAAAGGGGCTGTCTCTCCAAGTTGGGAGATTGATAGGAAAGCAGTTGGAAAGTCAAACCGGAGTACCAGGAGAGGGGCTCTTCATTGAGTTTTAGAAACCTTTCGTATTCACAGTGTGTCCATTCTCTAGGTTTCCCGTACACGTTATAGCTGTAGTAATATTCCCTTCAACCTGGAGAGCTGGGACCCATGGAATGGGTGCCATGCATTATTGCTTTAAAGGGTCTGCATTTGCTCACCCAATCTCACCAATCCTCTCAGTCCCAAGTGTCCAGCCTTATGCCACATCCAGCTGTCATTGTAGATAGGGTCATTCCAGGTTGCATCAGAGACCCTGAAGGAATTGTAAAGAATTTCCCTGTTTCTTTGTTCTGTTTTTGAAATTCCTTTTTAGAGTGGGTGTGAGCTGATTCTCGCTGCCATGTTTATGCCAGTCTAGACACACTTGATTCCCTTACGCAGACATATCGACACATAGGTTTTAAGATTCTTACTAGTCAGATCGATTCCTCTGCGGGAAATATGGGGTTTTGAGTCCCTTTCACTGAGGAAGGTGGAGGTCTTGTCTATTCCATAGTTGGTTTTTGGAACGGTTCCTGTGCTTATATCAAACTCTGGTTTGATGCATCACCCCACCTCTCCTTCCCCCTTAAGCAGGCATAAGAGTGTTTTCTAAATGTGAGACTCTGTTCTCTTGCCTAACTCAGTTCTTGTGTAGCCATGTTTACAGGATCTTCCTAAGTGATATCTTATGATAAGTTTCTTTTCCTGTGTGACTTCTTTCACTTAGAATCATCGTACCTGAATCCACTCATTTTGCTGCTACTGGTCTTATGACATTGATTTCATGGCTGAGGGATATTCCATCGTATGTAAGTTCCACAATGTTTGGAACCTTTTTTATATTTCCTGGGATATTTCAGGTGTATTCAGGTTGAGGTTCCTGTAAGCAGTGCAGCCCTCAATTTGGGGGTGGCTCTGTCTTATGGATTTTCAGTTTTCCCAAGGTATATTCCCTAGACTGGAAGTGCCCATGGCTCTGTAGCTCTGTTGTTTACTTGTTTTAGGGAACACAATGCACTCCTCCAGTGAGGCAGTTGGCAACTTACATCCCGCCCATCAGCATAACAAGGCTCCCTGTTCTCCAGGGCCTGTCTTGCCTTTCTGGTTTTTACACATTTTGTGGATGTCCCTTTTGACCGGTGGGAAGTGATGCTTCTTTGTAGTGCAGATTTGCATTGCCCGCTTGCTTGCTTGGCCAAAAAGGGCGTATGCGTTTTCTCCTGAATATATTCAGGAGAAAACGCATACGCCCTTTTTGGCCAAGTGCATCATTGCCGAAGTTGTGCCCCTCTTCCTGTGCTTTACAGGTGAGTCCAACGTACCTCTTGAAATCTGTTTCCTGCTATTCTGCCTCGCTTTCAAGTCCGCCTCGTTGCCTTCCCTCAACAGATTTTTGGATGATAGTTGGCCTTGATTACTCTGCCAGTTTGTGAATTGCTGTGTCCCTGAGCTCCATTTTTCAACTCGTTTTTTTGTGAGCTGTACGCAAGTCCAAACTTTTGGTTCAGAACGTATACTGGTTCCCGGTGGGTGGCTGAGACTTTGGTTAATTCTTCTTCCTGCCGGGAAATTAGAGTGACATGTGCCCATCCAAATGCCTAACAGCTACTCTCTCATTGGTTCTCCCTCTTCCCTTTCATCCTCTGCCAAATTGGCAACCTGTGCGAACCAGGAGCTTAAAGGGGCTGTCTCTCCAAGTTGGGAGATTGATAGGAAAGCAGTTGGAAAGTCAAACCGGAGCACCAGGAGACGGGCTCTCCGTTGAGTTTTAGAAACCTTTCGTATTCACAGTGTGTCCATTCTCTAGGTTTCCCGTACACGTTATAGCTGTAGTAATATTCCCTTCCACCTGGAGAGCTGGGACCCATGGAATGGGTGCCATGCATTATTGCTTTAAAGGGTCTGCATTTGCTCACCCAATCTCACCAATCCTCTCAGTTCCAAGTGTCCAGCCTCATGCCACATCCATCTGTCATTGTAGATAGGGTCATTCCAGGTTGCATCCGAAACCCTGAAGGAATTGTAAAGAATTTCCCTATTTCTTTGTTCTGTTTTTGAAATTCCTTTTTAGAGTGGGTTTGAGCTGATTCTCGCGGCCATGTTTATGCCAGTCTAGACACACTTGATTCCCTTACGGAGACATATCAATACGTAGGTTTTAAGATTCTTACTAGTCAGATCGATTCCTCTGCGGGAAATATGGGGTTTTGAGTCCCTTTCACTGAGGAAGGTGGAGGTCTTGTCTATTCCATAGTTGGTTTTTGGAACGGTACCTGTGCTTATATCAAACTCTGGTTTGATGCATCACCCCACCTCTCCTTCCCCCTTAAGCAGGCATAAGAGTGTTTTCTAAATGTGAGACTCTGTTCTCTTGCCTAACTCAGTTCATGTGTAGCCATGTTTACAGGATCTTCCTAAGTGATATCTTATGATAAGTTTCTTTTCCTGTGTGACTTCTTTCACTTAGAATCATCGTACCTGAATCCACTCATTTTGCTGCTACTGGTCTTATGACATTGATTTCATGGCTGAGGGATATTCCATCGTACGTAAGTTCCACAATGTTTGGAACCATTTTTATATTTCCTGGGATATTTCAGGTGTACACAGGTTGAGGTTCTTGTAAGCAGTGCAGCCCTCAATTTGGGGGTGGCTCTGTCTTATGGATTTTCAGTTTTCCCAAGGTATATTCCCTAGACTGGAAGTGCCCATGGCTCTGTAGCTCTGTTGTTTACTTGTTTTAGGGAACACAATGCACTCCTCCAGTGAGGCAGTTGGCAACTTACATCCCGCCCATCAGCATAACAAGGCTCCCTGTTCTCCAAGGCCTCTCTTGCCTTTCTGGTTTTTACACATTTTGTGGATGTCCCTTTTGAACAGTGGGAAGTGATACTTCTTTGTAGTGCAGATTTGCATTGCCCGCTTGCTTGCTTGGCCAAAAAGCGCGTACGCGTTTTCTCCTGAATATATTCAGGAGAAAACGCATACGCGCTTTTTGGCCAAGTGCATCATTGTCGAAGTTGTGCCCCTCTTCCTGTGCTTTACAGGCGAGTCCAACGTACCTCTTGAAATCTGTTCCCTGCTATTCTGCCTCGCTTTCAAGTCCGCCTCGTTGCCTTCCCTCAACAGATTTTTGGACGATAGTTGGCCTTGATTACTCTGCCAGTTTGTGAATTGCTGTGCCCCTGAGCTCCATTTTTCAACTCGTTGTTTTGTGAGATGAACGCAAGTCCAAACTTTTGGTTCAGGACCTATACTGGTTCCCGGTGGGTGGCTGAGACTTTGGTTAATTCTTGTTCCTGCCAGGAAATTAGAGTGACATGTGCCCATCCAAATGCCTAACAGCTACTCTCTCATTGGTTCTCCCTCTTCCCTTTCATCCTCTGCCAATTTGGCAACCTGTGCGAACCAGGAGCTTAAAGGGGCTGTCTCTCCAAGTTGGGAGATTGATAGGAAAGCAGTTGGAAAGTCAAACCGGAGCACCAGGAGAGGGACTCTTCGTTGAGTTTTAGAAACCTTTCGTATTCACAGTGTGTCCATTCTCTAGGTTTCCCGTACATGTTATAGCTGTAGTAATATTCCCTTCAACCTGGAGAGCTGGGACCCATGGAATGGGTGCCATGCATTATTGCTTTAAAGGGTCTGCATTTGCTCACCCAATCTCACCAATCTTCTCAGTACGAAGTGTCCAGCCTCATGCCACATCCAGCTGTCATTGTAGATAGGGTCATTCCAGGTTGCATCCGAGACCCTGAAGGAATTGTAAAGAATTTCCCTGTTTCTTTGTTCTGTTTTTGAAATTCCTTTTTAGAGTGGGTTTGAGCTGATTCTCGCTGCCATGTTTATACCAGTCTAGACACACTTGATTCCCTTACGGAGATATATGAATACATAGGTTTTAAGATTCTTACTAGTCAGATCTATTCCTCTGCGGGAAATATGGGGTTTTGAGTCCCTTTCACTGAGGATGGTGTAGGTCTTGTCTATTCCATAGTTGGTTTTTGGAACGGTACCTGTGCTTATATCAATCTCTGGTTTGATGCATCACCCCACCTCTCCTTCCCCCTTAAGCAGGCATAAGAGTGTTTTCTAAATGTGAGACTCTGTTCTCTTGCCTAATTCAGTTCATGTGTAGCCATGTTTACAGGATCTTCCTAAGTGATATCTTATGATAAGTTTCTTTTCCTGTGTGACTTCTTTCACTTAGAATCATCGTACCTGAATCCACTCATTTTGCTGCTACTGGTCTTATGACATTGATTTCATGGCTGAGGGATATTCCATCGTACGTAAGTTCCACAATGTTTGGAACCATTTTTATATTTCCTGGGATATTTCAGGTGTACCCAGGTTGAGGTTCCTGTAAGCAGTGCAGCCCTCAATTTGGGGGTGGCTCTGTCTTATGGATTTTCAGTTTTCCCAAGGTATATTCCCTAGACTGGAAGTGCCCTTGGCTCTGTAGCTCTGTTGTTTACTTGTTTTAGGGGACACAATGCACTCCTCCAGTGAGGCAGTTGGCAACTTACATCCCGCCCATCAGCATAACAAGGCTCCCTGTTCTCCAGGGCCTGTCTTGCCTTTCTGGTTTTTACACATTTTGTGGATGTCCCTTTTGACCGGTGGGAAGTGATACTTCTTTGTAGTGCAGATTTGCATTGCCCGCTTGCTTGCTTGGCCAAAAAGGGTGTATGCGTTTTCTCCTGAATATATTCAGGAGAAAACGCATACGCCCTTTTTGGCCAAGTGCATCATTGTCGAAGTTGTGCCCCTCTTCCTCTGCTTTACAGGCGATTCCAACGTACCTCTTGAAATCTGTTTCCTGCTATTCTGCCTCGCTTTCAAGTGTGCCTCGTTGCCTTCCCTCAACAGATTTTTGGACGATAGTTGGCCTTGATTACTCTGCCAGTTTGTGAATTGCTGTGCCCCTGACCTCCATTATTCAACTCGTTTTTTTGTGAGCTGAACGCAAGTCCAAACTTTTGGTTCAGGACCTATACTGGTTCCACGTGGGTGGCTGAGACTTTGGTTAATTCTTCTTCCTGCCAGGAAATTAGAGTGACATGTGCCCATCCAAATGCCTAACAGCTACTCTCTCATTGGTTCTCCCTCTTCCCTTTCATCCTCTGCCAAATTGGCAACCTGTGCGAACCAGGAGCTAAAAGGGGCTGTCTCTCCAAGTTGGGAGATTGATAGGAAAGCAGTTGGAATGTCAAACCGGAGCACCAGGAGAGGGACTCTTCGTTGAGTTTTAGAAACCTTTTGTATTCACAGTGTGTCCATTTACTAGGTTTCCCGTACACATTATAGCTGTAGTAATATTCCCTTCAACATGGAGAGCTGGGACCCATGGAATGGGTGCCATGCATTATTGCTTTAAAGGGTCTGCATTTGCTCACCCAATCTCACCAATCCTCTCAGTCCCAAGTGTCCAGCCTCATGCCACATCCATCTGTCATTGTAGATAGGGTCATTCCAGGTTGCATCCGAGACCCTGAAGGAATTGTAAAGAATTTCCCTGTTTCTTTGTTCTGTTTTTGAAATTCCTTTTTAGAGTGTGTTTGAGCTGATTCTCGCTGCCATGTTTATGCCAGTCTAGACACACTTGATTCCCTTACGGAGACATATCAGTACATAGGTTTTAAGATTCTTACTATTCAGATCGATTCCTCTGCGGGAAATATGGGGTTTTGAGTCCCTTTCACTGAGGAAGGTGTAGGTCTTGTCTATTCCATAGTTGGTTTTTGGAACGGTACCTGTGCTTATATCAATCTCTGGTTTGATGCATCACCCCACCTCTCCTTCCCCCTTAAGCAGGCATAAGTGTGTTTTCTAAATGTGAGACTCTGTTCTCTTGCCTAACTCAGTTCATGTGTAGCCATGTTTACAGGATCTTCCTAAGTGATATCTTATGATAAGTTTCTTTTTCTGTGTGACTTCTTTCACTTAGAATCATCGTACCTGAATCCACTCATTTTGCTGCTACTGGTCTTATGACATTGATTTCATGGCTGAGGGATATTCCATCGTACGTAAGTTCCACAATGTTTGGAACCATTTTTATATTTCCTGGGATATTTCAGGTGTACCCAGGTTGAGGTTCTTGTAAGCAGTGCAGCCCTCAATTTGGGGGTGGCTCTGTCTTATGGATTTTCAGTTTTCCCAAGGTATATTCCCTAGACCGGAAGTGCCCTTGGCTCTGTAGTTCAGTTGTTTACTTGTTTTAGGGAACACAATGCACTCCTCCAGTGAGGCAGTTGGCAACTTACATCCCGCCCATCAGCATAACAAGGCTCCCTGTTCTCCAGGGCCTGTCTTGCCTTTCTGGTTTTTACACATTTTGTGGATGTCCCTTTTGACCGGTGGGAAGTGATACTTCTTTGTAGTGCAGATTTGCATTGCCCGCTTGCTTGCTTGGCCAAAAAGGGCGTATGCGTTTTCTCCTGAATATATTCAGGAGAAAACGCATACGCCCTTTTTGGCCAAGTGCATCATTGTCGAAGTTGTGCCCCTCTTCCTGTGCTTTACAGGCGATTCCAACGTACCTCTTGAAATCTGTTTCCTGCTATTCTGCCTCGCTTTCAAGTGCGCCTCGTTGCCTTCCCTCAACAGATTTTTGGACGATAGTTGGCCTTGATTACTCTGCCAGTTTGTGAATTGCTGTGCCCCTGACCTCCATTATTCAACTCGTTTTTTTGTGAGCTGAACGCAAGTCCAAACTTTTGGTTCCGGACCTCTACTTGTTCCCGGTGGGTGGCTGAGACTTTGGTTCATTCTTCTTCCTGCCGGGAAATTAGAGTGACATGTGCCCATCCAAATGCCTAACAGCTACTCTCTCATTGGTTCTCCCTCTTCCCTTTCATCCTCTGCCAAATTGGCAACCTGTGCGAACCAGGAGCTTAAAGGGGCTGTCTCTCCTAGTTGGAAGATTGATAGGAAAGCAGTTGGAAAGTCAAACCGGAGCACCAGGAGAGGGACTCTTCGTTGAGTTTTAGAAACCTTTCGTATTCACAGTGTGTCCATTCTCTAGGTTTCCCGTACATGTTATAGCTGTAGTAATATTCCCTTCAACCTGGAGAGCTGGGACCCATTTAATCGGTGCCATGCATTATTGCTTTAAAGGGTCTGCATTTGTTCACCCAATCTCACCAATCCTCTCAGTCCCAAGTGTCCAGCCTCATGCCACATCCATCTGTCATTGTAGATAGGGTCATTCCAGGTTGCATCCGAGACCCTGAAGGAATTGTAAAGAATTTCCCTGTTTCTTTGTTCTGTTTTTGAAATTCCTTTTTAGAGTGGGTTTGAGCTGATTCTCGCTGCCATGTTTATACCAGTCTAGACACACTTGATTCCCTTACGGAGATATATCAATACATAGGTTTTAAGATTCTTACTAGTCAGATCTATTCCTCTGCGGGAAATATGGGGTTTTGAGTCCCTTTCACTGAGGATGGTGTTGGTCTTGTCTATTCCATAGTTGGTTTTTGGAACGGTACCTGTGCTTATATCAAAGTCTGGTTTGATGCATCACCCCACCTCTCCTTCCCCCTTAAGCAGGCATAAGAGTGTTTTCTAAATGTGAGACTCTGTTCTCTTGCCTAATTCAGTTCATGTGTAGCCATGTTTACAGGATCTTCCTAAGTGATATCTTATGATAAGTTTCTTTTCCTGTGTGACTTCTTTCACTTAGAATCATCGTACCTGAATCCACTCATTTTGCTGCTACTTGTCTTATGACATTGATTTCATGGCTGAGGGATATTCCATCGTACGTAAGTTCCACAATGTTTGGAACCATTTTTGTATTTCCTGGGATATTTCAAGTGTACCCAGGTTGATGTTCTTGTAAGCAGTGCAGCCCTCAATTTGGGGGTGGCTCTGTCTTATGGATTTTCAGTTTTCCCAAGGTATATTCCCTAGACCGGAAGTGCCCTTGGCTCTGTAGCTCTGTTGTTTACTTGTTTTAGGGAAGACAATGCACTCCTCCAGTGTGGCAGTTGGCAACTTACATCCCGCCCATCAGCATAAAAAGTCTCCCTGTTCTCCAGGGCCTGTCTTGCCTTTCTGGTTTTTACACATTTTGTGGATGTCCCTTTTGAACAGTGGGAAGTGATACTTCTTTGTAGTGCAGATTTGCATTGCCCGCTTGCTTGCTTGGCCAAAAAGGGCGTATGCGTTTTCTCCTGAATATATTCAGGAGAAAACGCATACGCCCTTTTTGGCCAAGTGCATCATTGTCGAAGTTGTGCCCCTCTTCCTGTGCTTTACAGGTGATTCCAACGTACCTCTTGAAATCTGTTTCTGCTATTCTGCCTCGCTTTCAAGTGCACCTCGTTGCCTTCCCTCAACAGATTTTTGGACGATAGTTGGCCTTGATTACTCTGCCAGTTTGTGAATTGCTGTGCCCCTGACCTCCATTATTCAACTCGTTTTTTTGTGAGCTGAACGCAAGTCCAAACTTTTGGTTCAGGACCTATACTGGTTCCAGGTGGGTGGCTGAGACTTTGGTTCATTCTTCTTCCTGCCGGGAAATTAGAGTGACATGTGCCCATCCAAATGCCTAACAGCTACTCTCTCATTGGTTCTCCCTCTTCCCTTTCATCCTCTGCCAAATTGGCAACCTGTGCGAACCAGGAGCTTAAAGGGGCTGTCTCTCCTAGTTGGAAGATTGATAGGAAAGCAGTTGGAAAGTCAAACCGGAGCACCAGGAGAGGGACTCTTCGTTGAGTTTTAGAAACCTTTCGTATTCACAGTGTGTCCATTCTCTAGGTTTCCCGTACATGTTATAGCTGTAGTAATATTCCCTTCAACCTGGAGATCTGGGACCCATGGAATGGGTTCCATGCATTATTGCTTTAAAGGGTCTGCATTTGCTCACCCAATCTCACCAATCCTCTCAGTCCCAAGTGTCCAGCCTCATGCCACATCCATCTGTCATTGTAGATAGGGTCATTCCAGGTTGCATCCGAGACCCTGAAGGAATTGTAAAGAATTTCCCTGTTTCTTTGTTCTGTTTTTGAAATTCCTTTTTAGAGTGGGTTTGAGCTGATTCTCGCTGCCATGTTTATGCCAGTCTAGACACACTTGATTCCCTTACGGAGACATATCAATACATAGGTTTTAAGATTCTTACTAGTCAGATCGATTCCTCTGCGGGAAATATGGGGTTTTGAGTCCCTTTCACTGAGGAAGGTGTAGGTCTTGTCTATTCCATAGTTGGTTTTTGGAACGGTACCTGTGCTTATATCAAACTCTGGTTTGATGCATCACCCCACCTCTCCTTCCCCCTTAAGCAGGCATAAGAGTGTTTTCTAAATGTGAGACTCTGTTCTCTTGCCTAACTCAGTTCATGTGTAGCCATGTTTACAGGATCTTCCTAAGTGATATCTTATGATAAGTTTCTTTTCCTGTGTGACTTCTTTCACTTAGAATCATCGTACCTGAATCCACTCATTTTGCTGCTACTGGTCTTATGACATTGATTTCATGGCTGAGGGATATTCCATCGTACGTAAGTTCCACAATGTTTGGAACCATTTTTATATTTCCTGGGATATTTCAGGTGTACCCAGGTTGAGGTTCTTGTAAGCAGTGCAGCCCTCAATTTGGGGGTGGCTCTGTCTTATGGATTTTCAGTTTTCCCAAGGTATATTCCCTAGACCGGAAGTGCCCTTGGTTCTGTAGCTCTGTTGTTTACTTGTTTTAGGGAACACAATGCACTCCTCCAGTGAGGCAGTTGGCAACTTACATCCCGCCCATCAGCATAACAAGGCTCCCTGTTCTCCAGGGCCTGTCTTGCCTTTCTGGTTTTTACACATTTTGTGGATGTCCCTTTTGACCGGTGGGAAGTGATACTTCTTTGTAGTGCAGATTTGCATTGCCCGCTTGCTTGCTTGGCCAAAACGGGCGTATGCGTTTTCTCCTGAATATATTCAGGAGAAAACGCATACGCCCTTTTTGGCCAAGTGCATCATTGTTGAAGTTGTGCCCCTCTTCCTGTGCTTTACAGGCGATTCCAACGTAGCTCTTGAAATCTGTTTCCTGCTATTCTGCCTCGCTTTCAAGTCCGCCTCGTTGCCTTCCCTCAACAGATTTTTGGACGATAGTTGCCCTTGATTACTCTGCCAGTTTGTGAATTACTGTGCCCCTGAGCTCCATTTTTCAACTCGTTTTTTGTGAGCTGAACGCAAGTCCAAACTTTTGGTTCAGGACCTCTACTGGTTCCCGGTGGGTGGCTGAGACTTTGGTTCATTCTTCTTCCTGCCGGGAAATTAGAGTGACATGTGCCCATCCAAATGCCTAACAGCTACTCTCTCATTGGTTCTCCCTCTTCCCTTTCATCCTCTGCCAAATTGGCAACCTGTGCGAACCAGGAGCTTAAAGGGGCTGTCTCTCCAAGTTGGGAGATTGATAGGAAAGCAGTTGGAAAGTCAAACCGGAGCACCAGGAGAGGGGCTCCTCGTTGAGTTTTAGAAACCTTTCGTATTCACAGTGTGTCCATTCTCTAGGTTTCCCGTACACGTTATAGCTGTAGTAATATTCCCTTCCACCTGGAGAGCTGGGAACAATGGAATGGGTGCCATGCATTATTGCTTTAAAGGGTCTGCATTTGCTCAACCAATCTCACCAATCCTCTCAGTCCCAAGTGTCCAGCCTTATGCCACATCCAGCTGTCATTGTACATAGGGTCATTCCAGGTTGCATCAGAGACCCTGAAGGAATTGTAAAGAATTTCCCTGTTTCTTTGTTCTGTTTTTGAAATTCCTTTTTAGAGTGGGTTTGAGCTGATTCTCGCTGCCATGTTTATGCCAGTCTAGACACACTTGATTCCCTTACGCAGACATATCGACACATAGGTTTTAAGATTCTTACTAGTCAGATCGATTCCTCTGCGGGAAATATGGGGTTTTGAGTCCCTTTCACTGAGGAAGGTGTAGGTCTTGTCTATTCCATAGTTGGTTTTTGGAACGGTACCTGTGCTTATATCAAACTCTGGTTTGATGCATCACCCCACCTCTCCTTCCCCCTTAAGCAGGCATAAGGGTGTTTTCTAAATGTGAGACTCTGTTCTCTTTGCTAACTCAGTTCATGTGTAGCCATGTTTACAGGATCTTCCTAAGTGATATCTTATGATAAGTTTCTTTTCCTGTTTGACTTCTTTCCCTTAGAATCATCGTACCTGAATCCACTCATTTTGCTGCTACTGGTCTTATGACATTGATTTCATGGCTGAGGGATATTCCATCGTACGTAAGTTCCACAATGTTTGGAACCATTTTTATATTTCCTGGGATATTTCAGGTGTACCCAGGTTGAGGTTCCTCTTAGCAGTGCAGCCCTCAATTTGGGGGTGGCTCTGTCTTATGGATTTTCAGTTTTCCCAAGGTATATTCCCTAGACAGGACGTGCCCTTGGCTCTGTAGCTCTGTTGTTTACTTGTTTTAGGGGACACAATGCACTCCTCCAGTGAGGCAGTTGGCAACTTACATCCCGCCCATCAGCATAACAAGGCTCCCTACTCTCCAGGGCCGGCCTTGCGTTTCTGGTTTTTACACATTTTGTGGATGTCCCTTTTGACCGGTGGGAAGTGATACTTCTTTGTAGTGCAGATTTGCATTGCCCGCTTGCTTGCTTGGCCAAAAAGGGCGTATGCGTTTTCTCCTGAATATATTCAGGAGAAAACGCATACGCCCTTTTTGGCCAAGTGCATCATTGTCGAAGTTGTGCCCCTCTTCCTGTGCTTTACAGGCGATTCCAACGTACCTCTTGAAATCTGTTTCCTGCTATTCTGCCTCGCTTTCAAGTCCGCTTCGTTGCCTTCCCTCAACAGATTTTTGGACGATAGTTGGCCTTGATTACTCTGCCAGTTTGTGAATTGCTGTGCCCCTGAGCTCCATTTTTCAACTCGTTTTCTGTGAGCTGAACGCAAGTCCAATCTTTTGGTTCCGGACCTCTACTGGTTCCCGGTGGGTGGCTGAGACTTTGGTTCATTCTTCTTCCTGCCGGGAAATTAGAGTGACATGTGCCCATCCAAATGCCTAACAGCTACTCTCTCATTGGTTCTCCCTCTTCCCTTTCATCCTCTGCCAAATTGGCAACCTGTGCGAACCAGGAGCTTAAAGGGGCTGTCTCTCCAAGTTGGGAGATTGATAGGAAAGCAGTTGGAAAGTCAAACCGGAGCACCAGGAGAGGGGCTCTTCGTTGAGTTTTAGAAACCTTTCGTATTCACAGTGTGTCCATTCTCTAGGTTTCCCGTACACGTTATAGCTGTAGTAATATTCCCTTCAACCTGGAGAGCTGGGACCCATGGAATGGGTGCCATGCATTATTGCTTTAAAGGGTCTGCATTTGCTCACCCAATCTCACCAATCCTCTCAGTCCCAAATGTCCAGCCTTATGCCACACCCAGCTGTCATTGTAGATAGGGTCATTCCAGGTTGCATCAGAGACCCTGAAGGAATTGTAAAGAATTTCCCTGTTTCTTTGTTCTGTTTTTGAAATTCCTTTTTAGAGTGGGTTTGAGCTGATTCTCGCGGCCATGTTTATGCCAGTCTGGACACACTTGTTTCCCTTATGGAGACATATCAATACATAGGTTTTAAGATTCTTACTAGCCAGATCGATTCCTCTGCGGGAAATATGGGGTTTTGAGTCCCTTTCACTGAGGAAGGTGTAGGTCTTGTCTATTCCATAGTTGGTTTTTGGAACGGTACCTGTGCTTATATCAAAGTCTGGTTTGATGCATCACCCCACCTCTCCTTCCCCCTTAAGCAGGCATAAGAGTGTTTTCTAAATGTGAGACTCTGTTCTCTTGCCTAATTCAGTTCATGTGTAGCCATGTTTACAGGATCTTCCTAAGTGATATCTTATGATAAGTTTCTTTTCCTGTGTGACTTCTTTCACTTAGAATCATCGTACATGAATCCACTCATTTTGCTGCTACGTGTCTTATGACATTGATTTCATGGCTGAGGGATATTCCATCGTACGTAAGTTCCACAATGTTTGGAACCATTTTTGTATTTCCTGGGATATTTCAGGTGTACCCAGGTTGAGGTTCTTGTAAGCAGTGTAGCCCTCAATTTGGGGGTGGCTCTGTCTTATGGATTTTCAGTTTTCCCAAGGTATATTCCGTAGACCGGAAGTGCCCTTGGCTCTGTAGCTCTGTTGTTTACTTGTTTTAGGGAACACAATGCACTCCTCCAGTGAGGCAGTTGGCAACTTACATCCCGCCCATCAGCATAACAAGGCTCCCTGTTCTCCAGGGCCTGTCTTGCCTTTCTGGTTTTTACACATTTTGTGGATGTCCCTTTTGAACGGTGGGAAGTGATACTTCTTTGTAGTGCAGATTTGCATTGCCCGCTTGCTTGCTTGGCCAAAAAGGGCGTATGCGTTTTCTCCTGAATATATTCAGGAGAAAACGCATACGCCCTTTTTGGCCAAGTGCATCATTGTCGAAGTTGTGCCCCTCTTCCTGTGCTTTACAGGCAATTCCAACGTACCTCTTGAAATCTGTTTCTGCTATTCTGCCTCGCTTTCAAGTGCGCCTCGTTGCCTTCCCTCAACAGATTTTTGGACGATAGTTGGCCTTGATTACTCTGCCAGTTTGTGAATTGCTGTGCCCCTGACCTCCATTATTCAACTCGTTTTTTTGTGAGCTGAACGCAAGTCCAAACTTTTGGTTCAGGACCTATACTGGTTCCAGGTGGGTGGCTGAGACTTTGGTTCATTCTTCTTCCTGCCGGGAAATTAGAGTGACATGTGCCCATCCAAATGCCTAACAGCTACTCTCTCATTGGTTCTCCCTCTTCCCTTTCATCCTCTGCCAAATTGGCAACCTGTGCGAACCAGGAGCTTAAAGGGGCTGTCTCTCCTAGTTGGAAGATTGATAGGAAAGCAGTTGGAAAGTCAAACCGGAGCACCAGGAGAGGGACTCTTCGTTGAGTTTTAGAAACCTTTCGTATTCACAGTGTGTCCATTCTCTAGGTTTCCCGTACATGTTATAGCTGTAGTAATATTCCCTTCAACCTGGAGAGCTGGGACCCATTTAATCGGTGCCATGCATTATTGCTTTAAAGGGTCTGCATTTGCTCACCCAATCTCACCAATCCTCTCAGTCCCAAGTGTCCAGCCTCATGCCACATCCATCTGTCATTGTAGATAGGGTCATTCCAGGTTGCATCCGAGACCCTGAAGGAATTGTAAAGAATTTCCCTGTTTCTTTGTTCTGTTTTTGAAATTCCTTTTTAGAGTGGGTTTGAGCTGATTCTCGCTGCCATGTTTATGCCAGTCTAGACACACTTGATTCCCTTACGGAGACATATCAATACATAGGTTTTAAGATTCTTACTAGTCAGATCGATTCCTCTGCGGGAAATATGGGGTTTTGAGTCCCTTTCATTGAGGAAGGTGTAGGTCTTGTCTATTCCATAGTTGGTTTTTGGAACGGTACCTGTGCTTATATCAAACTCTGGTTTGATGCATCACCCCACCTCTCCTTCCCCCTTAAGCAGGCATAAGAGTGTTTTCTAAATGTGAGACTCTGTTCTCTTGCCTAACTCAGTTCATGTGTAGCCATGTTTACAGGATCTTCCTAAGTGATATCTTATGATAAGTTTCCTTTTCTGTGTGACTTCTTTCACTTAGAATCATCGTACCTGAATCCACTCATTTTGCTGCTACTGGTCTTATGACATTGATTTCATGGCTGAGGGATATTCCATCGTACGTAAGTTCCACAATGTTTGGAACCATTTTTATATTTCCTGGGATATTTCAGGTGTACCCAGGTTGAGGTTCTTGTAAGCAGTGCAGCCCTCAATTTGGGGGTGGCTCTGTCTTATGGATTTTCAGTTTTCCCAAGGTATATTCCCTAGACCGGAAGTGCCCTTGGCTCTGTAGCTCTGTTGTTTATTTGTTTTAGGGAACACAATGCACTCCTCCAGTGAGGCAGTTGGCAACTTACATCCCGCCCATCAGCATAACAAGGCTCCCTGTTCTCCAGGGCCTGTCTTGCCTTTCTGGTTTTTACACATTTTGTGGATGTCCCTTTTGACCGGTGGGAAGTGATACTTCTTTGTAGTGCAGATTTGCATTGCCCGCTTGCTTGCTTGGCCAAAAAGGGCGTATGCCTTTTCTCCTGAATATATTCAGGAGAAAACACATACGCCCTTTTTGGCCAAGTGCATCATTGTCGAAGTTGTGCCCCTCTTCCTGTGCTTTACAGGCGATTCCAACGTACCTCTTGAAATCTGTTTCCTGCTATTCTGCCTCGCTTTCAAGTGCGCCTCGTTGCCTTCCCTCAACAGATTTTTGGACGATAGTTGGCCTTGATTTCTCTGCCAGTTTGTGAATTGCTGTGCCCCTGAGCTCCATTTTTCAACTCGTTGTTTTGTGAGCTGAACGCAAGTCCAAACTTTTGGTTCAGGACCTATACTGGTTCCCGGTGGGTGGCTGAGACTTTGGTTAATTCTTCTTCCTGCCAGGAAATTATAGTGACATGTGCCCATCCAAATGCCTAACAGCTACTCTCTCATTGGTTCTCCCTCTTCCCTTTCATCCTCTGCCAAATTGGCAACCTGTGCGAACCAGGAGCTTAAAGGGGCTGTCTCTCCAAGTTGGGAGATTGATAGGAAAGCAGTTGGAAAGTCAAACCGGAGCACCAGGAGAGGGACTCTTCGTTGAGTTTTAGAAACCTTTCGTATTCACAGTGTGTCCATTCTCTAGGTTTCCTGTACATGTTATAGCTGTAGTAATATTCCCTTCAACCTGGAGAGTTGGGACCCATGGATTGTGTGCCATGCATTATTGCTTTAAAGGGTCTGCATTTGCTCACCCAATCTCACCAATCCTCTCAGTCCCAAGTGTCCAGCCTTATGCCACATCCATCTGTCATTGTAGATAGGGTCATTCCAGGTTGCATCCGAGACCCTGAAGGAATTGTAAAGAATTTCCCTGTTTCTTTGTTCTGTTTTTGAAATTCCTTTTTAGAGTGGGTTTGAGCTGATTCTCGCTGCCATGTTTATGCCAGTCTAGACACACTTGATTCCCTTACGGAGACATATCAATACATAGGTTTTAAGATTCTTACTAGTCAGATTGATTCCTCTGCGGGAAATATGGGGTTTTGAGTCCCTTTCACTGAGGAAGGTGTAGGTCTTGTCTATTCCATAGTTGGTTTTTGGAACGGTACCTGTGCTTACATCAAAGTCTGGTTTGATGCATCACCCCACCTCTCCTTCCCCCTTAAGCAGGCATAAGAGTGTTTTCTAAATGTGAGACTCTGTTCTCTTGCCTAACTCAGTTCATGTGTAGCCATGTTTACAGGATCTTCCTAAGTGATATCTTATGATAAGTTTCTTTTTCTGTGTGACTTCTTTCACTTAGAATCATCGTACCTGAATCCACTCATTTTGCTGCTACTGGTCTTATGACATGGATTTCATGGCTGAGGGATATTCCATCGTACGTAAGTTCCACGATGTTTGGAACCATTTTTATATTTCCTGGGATATTTCAGGTGTACCCAGGTTGAGGTTCCTGTTAGCAGTGCAGCCCTCAATTTGGGGGTGGCTCTGTCTTATGGATTTTCAGTTTTCCCAAGGTATATTCCCTAGACCGGAAGTGCCCTTGACTCTGTAGCTCTGTTGTTTACTTGTTTTAGGGAACACAATGCACTCCTCCAGTGAGGCAGTTGGCAACTTACATCCCGCCCATCAGCATAACAAGGCTCCCTGTTCTCCAGGGCCTGTCTTGCCTTTCTGGTTTTTACACATTTTGTGGATGTCCCTTTTGACCTGTGGGAAGTGATACTTCTTTGTAGTGCAGATTTGCATTGCCCGCTTGCTTGCTTGGCCAAAAAGGGTGTATGCCTTTTCTCCTGAATATATTCAGGAGAAAACGCATACGCCCTTTTTGGCCAAGTGCATCATTGTCGAAGTTGTGCCCATCTTCCTGTGCTTTACAGGCGATTCCAACGTACCTCTTGAAATCTGTTTCCTGCTATTCTGCCTCGCTTTCAAGTGTGCCTCGTTGCCTTCCCTCAACAGATTTTTGGACGATAGTTGGCCTTGATTACTCTGCCAGTTTGTGAATTGCTGTGCCCCTGACCTCCATTATTCAACTCGTTTTTTTGTGAGCTGAACGCAAGTCCAAACTTTTGGTTCAGGACCTATACTTGTTCCAGGTGGGTGGCTGAGACTTTGGTTCATTCTTCTTCCTGCCAGGAAATTAGAGTGACATGTGCCCATCCAAATGCCTAACAGCTACTCTCTCATTGGTTCTCCCTCTTCCCTTTCATCCTCTGCCAAATTGGTAACCTGTGCGAACCAGGATGTAAAAGGCGCTGTCTCTCCAAGTTGGGAGATTGATAGGAAAGCAGTGGGAATGTCAAACCGGAGCACCAGGAGAGGGAGTCTTCGTTGAGTTTTAGAAACCTTTTGTATTCACAGTGTGTCCATTCTCTAGGTTTCCCGTACATGTTATAGCTGTACTAATATTCCCTTCAACCTGGAGAGCTGGGACCCATGGAATGGGTTCCATGCATTATTGCTATAAAGGGTCTGCATTTGCTCACCCAATCTCACCAATCCTCTCAGTCCCAAGTGTCCAGCCCCATGCCACATCCATCTATCATTGTAGATAGGGTCATTCCAGGTTGCATCCGAGACCCTGAAGGAATTGTAAAGAATTTCCCTGTTTCTTTGTTCTGTTTTTGAAATTCCTTTTTAGAGTGGGTTTGAGCTGATTCTCGCTGCCATGTTTATGCCAGTCTAGACACACTTGATTCCCTTACGGAGACATATCAATACATAGGTTTTAAGATTCTTACTAGTCAGATCGATTCCTCTGCGGGAAATATGGGGTTTTGAGTCCCTTTCACTGAGGAAGGTGTAGGTCTTGTCTATTCCATAGTTGGTTTTTGGAACGGTACCTGTGCTTATATCAAACTCTGGTTTGATGCATCACTCCACCTCTCCTTCCCCCTTAAGCAGGCATAAGAGTGTTTTCTAAATGTGAGACTCTGTTCTCTTGCCTAACTCAGTTCATGTGTAGCCATGTTTACAGGATCTTCCTAAGTGATATCTTATGATAAGTTTCTTTTCCTGTGTGACTTCTTTCACTTAGAATCATCGTACCTGAATCCACTCATTTTGCTGCTACTGGTCTTATGACATTGATTTCATGGCTGAGGGATATTCCATCGTACGTAAGTTCCACAATGTTTGGAACCATTTTTATATTTCCTGGGATATTTCAGGTGTACCCAGGTTGAGGTTCTTGTAAGCAGTGCAGCCCTCAATTTGGGGGTGGCTCTGTCTTATGGATTTTCAGTTTTCCCAAGGTATATTCCCTAGACCGGAAGTGCCCTTGGCTCTGTAGCTCTGTTGTTTACTTGTTTTAGGGAACACAATGCACTCCTCCAGTGAGGCAGTTGGCAACTTACATCCCGCCCATCAGCATAACAAGGCTCCCTGTTCTCCAGGGCCTGTCTTGCCTTTCTGGTTTTTACACATTTTGTGGATGTCCCTTTTGACCGGTGGGAAGTGATACTTCTTTGTAGTGCAGATTTGCATTGCCCGCTTTCTTGCTTGGCCAAAACGGGCGTATGCGTTTTCTCCTGAATATATTCAGGAGAAAACGCATACGCCCTTTTTGGCCAAGTGCATCATTGTTGAAGTTGTGCCCCTCTTCCTGTGCTTTACAGGCGATTCCAACGTAGCTCTTGAAATCTGTTTCCTGCTATTCTGCCTCGCTTTCAAGTCCGCCTCGTTGCCTTCCCTCAACAGATTTTTGGACGATAGTTGCCCTTGATTACTCTGCCAGTTTGTGAATTCCTGTGCCCCTGAGCTCCATTTTTCAACTCGTTTTTTGTGAGCTGAACGCAAGTCCAAACTTTTGGTTCAGGACCTCTACTGGTTCCCGGTGGGTGGCTGAGACTTTGGTTCATTCTTCTTCCTGCCGGGAAATTAGAGTGACATGTGCCCATCCAAATGCCTAACAGCTACTCTCTCATTGGTTCTCCCTCTTCCCTTTCATCCTCTGCCAAATTGGCAACCTGTGCGAACCAGGAGCTTAAAGGGGCTGTCTCTCCAAGTTGGGAGATTGATAGGAAAGCAGTTGGAAAGTCAAACCGGAGCACCAGGAGAGGGGCTCCTCGTTGAGTTTTAGAAACCTTTCGTATTCACAGTGTGTCCATTCTCTAGGTTTCCCGTACACGTTATAGCTGTAGTAATATTCCCTTCCACCTGGAGAGCTGGGAACAATGGAATGGGTGCCATGCATTATTGCTTTAAAGGGTCTGCATTTGCTCAACCAATCTCACCAATCCTCTCAGTCCCAAGTGTCCAGCCTTATGCCACATCCAGCTGTCATTGTACATAGGGTCATTCCAGGTTGCATCAGAGACCCTGAAGGAATTGTAAAGAATTTCCCTGTTTCTTTGTTCTGTTTTTGAAATTCCTTTTTAGAGTGGGTTTGAGCTGATTCTCGCTGCCATGTTTATGCCAGTCTAGACACACTTGATTCCCTTACGCAGACATATCGACACATAGGTTTTAAGATTCTTACTAGTCAGATCGATTCCTCTGCGGGAAATATGGGGTTTTGAGTCCCTTTCACTGAGGAAGGTGTAGGTCTTGTCTATTCCATAGTTGGTTTTTGGAACGGTACCTGTGCTTATATCAAACTCTGGTTTGATGCATCACCCCACCTCTCCTTCCCCCTTAAGCAGGCATAAGAGTGTTTTCTAAATGTGAGACTCTGTTCTCTTGCCTAACTCAGTTCATGTGTAGCCATGTTTACAGGATCTTCCTAAGTGATATCTTATGATAAGTTTCTTTTCCTGTGTGACTTCTTTCACTTAGAATCATCGTACCTGAATCCACTCATTTTGCTGCTACTGGTCTTATGACATTGATTTCGTGGCTGAGGGATATTCCATCGTACGTAAGTTCCACAATGTTTGGAACCATTTTTATATTTCCTGGGATATTTCAGGTGTACCCAGGTTGAGGTTCCTGTTAGCAGTGCAGCCCTCAATTTGGGGTTGGCTCTGTCTTATGGATTTTCAGTTTTCCCAAGGTATATTCCCTAGACAGGACGTGCCCTTGGCTCTGTAGCTCTGTTGTTTACTTGTTTTAGGGAACACAATGCACTCCTCCAGTGAGGCAGTTGGCAACTTACATCCCGCCCATCAGCATAACAAGGCTCCCTGTTCTCCAGGGCCTGCCTTGCCTTTCTGGTTTTTACACATTTTGTGGATATCCCTTTTGACCGGTGGGAAGTGATACTTCTTTGTAGGGCAGATTTGCATTGCCCGCTTGCTTGCTTGGCCAAAAAGGGCGTATGCGTTTTCTCCTGAATATATTCAGGAGAAAACGCATACGCCATTTTTGGCCAAGTGCATCATTGTAGAAGTTGTGCCCCTCTTCCTGTGCTTTACAGGCGATTCCAACGTACCTCTTGAAATCTGTTTCCTGCTATTCTGCCTCGCTTTCAAGTCCGCTTCGTTGCCTTCCCTCAACAGATTTTTGGACGATAGTTGGCCTTGATTACTCTGCCAGTTTGTGAATTGCTGTGCCCCTGAGCTCCATTTTTCAACTCGTTTTCTGTGAGCTGAACGCAAGTCCAATCTTTTGGTTCCGGACCTCTACTGGTTCCCGGTGGGTGGCTGAGACTTTGGTTCATTCTTCTTCCTGCCGGGAAATTAGAGTGACATGTGCCCATCCAAATGCCTAACAGCTACTCTCTCATTGGTTCTCCCTCTTCCCTTTCATCCTCTGCCAAATTGGCAACCTGTGCGAACCAGGACCTTAAAGGGGCTGTCTCTCCAAGTTGGGAGATTGATAGGAAAGCAGTTGGAAAGTCAAACCGGAGCACCAGGAGAGGGGCTCTTCGTTGAGTTTTAGAAACCTTTCGTATTCACAGTGTGTCCATTCTCTTGGTTTCCTGTACACGTTATAGCTGTAGTAATATTCCCTTCAACCTGGAGAGCTGGGACCCATGGAATGGGTGCCATGCATTATTGCTTTAAAGGGTCTGCATTTGCTCACCCAATCTCACCAATCCTCTCAGTCCCAAGTGTCCAGCCTTATGCCACATCCAGCTGTCATTGTAGATAGGGTCATTCCAGGTTGCATCAGAGACCCTGAAGGAATTGTAAAGAATTTCCCTGTTTCTTTGTTCTGTTTTTGAAATTCCTTTTTAGAGTGGGTTTGAGCTGATTCTCGCGGCCATGTTTATGCCAGTCTAGACACACTTGTTTCCCTTACGGAGACATATCAATACATAGGTTTTAAGATTCTTACTAGTCAGATCGATTCCTCTGCGGGAAATATGGGGTTTTGAGTCCCTTTCACTGAGGAAGGTGTAGGTCTTGTCTATTCCATAGTTGGTTTTTGGAACGGTACCTGTGCTTATATCAAAGTCTGGTTTGATGCATCACACCACCTCTCCTTCCCCCTTAAGCAGGCATAAGAGTGTTTTCTAAATGTGAGACTCTGTTCTCTTGCCTAACTCAGTTCATGTGTAGCCATGTTTACAGGATCTTCCTAAGTGATATCTTATGATAAGTTTCTTTTCCTGTGTGACTTCTTTCACTTAGAATCATCGTACCTGAATCCACTCATTTTGCTGCTACTGGTCTTATGACATTGATTTCGTGGCTGAGGGATATTCCATCGTACGTAAGTTCCACAATGTTTGGAACCATTTTTATATTTCCTGGGATATTTCAGGTGTACCCAGGTTGAGGTTCCTGTTAGCAGTGCAGCCCTCAATTTGGGTGTGGCTCTGTCTTATGGATTTTCAGTTTTCCCAAGGTATATTTCCTAGACAGGACGTGCCCTTGGCTCTGTAGCTCTGTTGTTTACTTGTTTTAGGGAAAACAATGCACTCCTCCAGTGAGGCAGTTGGCAACTTACATCCCGCCCATCAGCATAACAAGGCTCCCTGTTCTCCAGGGCCTGTCTTGCCTTTCTGGTTTTTACACATTTTGTGGATGTCCCTTTTGACCGGTGGGAAGTGATACTTCTTTGTAGTGCAGATTTGCATTGCCCGCTTGCTTGCTTGGCCAAAAAGGGCGTATGCCTTTTCTCCTGAATATATTCAGGAGAAAACGCATACGCCCTTTTTGGCCAAGTGCATCATTGTCGAAGTTGTGCCCATCTTCCTGTGCTTTACAGGCGATTCCAACGTACCTCTTGAAATCTGTTTCCTGCTATTCTGCCTCGCTTTCAAGTGTGCCTCGTTGCCTTCCCTCAACAGATTTTTGGACGATAGTTGGCCTTGATTACTCTGCCAGTTTGTGAATTGCTGTGCCCCTGACCTCCATTATTCAACTCGTTTTTTTGTGAGCTGAACGCAAGTCCAAACTTTTGGTTCAGGACCTATACTTGTTCCAGGTGGGTGGCTGAGACTTTGGTTCATTCTTCTTCCTGCCAGGAAATTAGAGTGACATGTGCCCATCCAAATGCCTAACAGCTACTCTCTCATTGGTTCTCCCTCTTCCCTTTCATCCTCTGCCAAATTGGTAACCTGTGCGAACCAGGAGGTAAAAGGCGCTGTCTCTCCAAGTTGGGAGATTGATAGGAAAGCAGTGGGAATGTCAAACCGGAGCACCAGGAGAGGGAGTCTTCGTTGAGTTTTAGAAACCTTTTGTATTCACAGTGTGTCCATTCTCTAGGTTTCCCGTACATGTTATAGCTGTAGTAATATTCCCTTCAACCTGGAGAGCTGGGACCCATGGAATGGGTTCCATGCATTATTGCTTTAAAGGGTCTGCATTTGCTCACCCAATCTCACCAATCCTCTCAGTCCCAAGTGTCCAGCCCCATGCCACATCCATCTATCATTGTAGATAGGGTCATTCCAGGTTGCATCCGAGACCCTGAAGGAATTGTAAAGAATTTCCCTGTTTCTTTGTTCTGTTTTTGAAATTCCTTTTTAGAGTGGGTTTGAGCTGATTCTCGCTGCCATGTTTATGCCAGTCTAGACACACTTGATTCCCTTACGGAGACATATCAATACATAGGTTTTAAGATTCTTACTAGTCAGATCGATTCCTCTGTGGGAAATATGGGGTTTTGAGTCCCTTTCACTGAGGAAGGTGTAGGTCTTGTCTATTCCATAGTTGGTTTTTGGAACGGTACCTGTGCTTATATCAAACTCTGGTTTGATGCATCACCCCACCTCTCCTTCCCCCTTAAGCAGGCATAAGAGTGTTTTCTAAATGTGAGACTCTGTTCTCTTGCCTAACTCAGTTCATGTGTAGCCATGTTTACAGGATCTTCCTAAGTGATATCTTATGATAAGTTTCTTTTCCTGTGTGACTTCTTTCACTTAGAATCATCGTACCTGAATCCACTCATTTTGCTGCTACTGGTCTTATGACATTGATTTCATGGCTGAGGGATATTCCATCGTACGTAAGTTCCACAATGTTTGGAACCATTTTTATATTTCCTGGGATATTTCAGGTGTACCCAGGTTGAGGTTCTTGTAAGCAGTGCAGCCCTCAATTTGGGGGTGGCTCTGTCTTATGGATTTTCAGTTTTCCCAAGGTATATTCCCTAGACCGGAAGTGCCCTTGGCTCTGTAGCTCTGTTGTTTACTTGTTTTAGGGAACACAATGCACTCCTCCAGTGAGGCAGTTGGCAACTTACATCCCGCCCATCAGCATAACAAGGCTCCCTGTTCTCCAGGGCCTGTCTTGCCTTTCTGGTTTTTACACATTTTGTGGATGTCCCTTTTGACCGGTGGGAAGTGATACTTCTTTGTAGTGCAGATTTGCATTGCCCGCTTGCTTGCTTGGCCAAAAAGGGCGTATGCCTTTTCTCCTGAATATATTCAGGAGAAAACGCATACGCCCTTTTTGGCCAAGTGCATCATTGTCGAAGTTGTGCCCATCTTCCTGTGCTTTACAGGCGATTCCAACGTACCTCTTGAAATCTGTTTCCTGCTATTCTGCCTCGCTTTCAAGTGTGCCTCGTTGCCTTCCCTCAACAGATTTTTGGACGATAGTTGGCCTTGATTACTCTGCCAGTTTGTGAATTGCTGTGCCCCTGACCTCCATTATTCAACTCGTTTTTTTGTGAGCTGAACGCAAGTCCAAACTTTTGGTTCAGGACCTATACTTGTTCCAGGTGGGTGGCTGAGACTTTGGTTCATTCTTCTTCCTGCCAGGAAATTAGAGTAAACTGTGCCCATCCAAATGCCTAACAGCTACTCTCTCATTGGTTCTCCCTCTTCCCTTTCATCCTCTGCCAAATTGGTAACCTGTGCGAACCAGGAGGTAAAAGGCGCTGTCTCTCCAAGTTGGGAGATTGATAGGAAAGCAGTGGGAATGTCAAACCGGAGCACCAGGCGAGGGAGTCTTCGTTGAGTTTTAGAAACCTTTTGTATTCACAGTGTGTCCATTCTCTAGGTTTCCCGTACATGTTATAGCTGTAGTAATATTCCCTTCAACCTGGAGAGCTGGGACCCATGGAATGGGTTCCATGCATTATTGCTTTAAAGGGTCTGCATTTGCTCACCCAATCTCACCAATCCTCTCAGTCCCAAGTGTCCAGCCCCATGCCACATCCATCTATCATTGTAGATAGGGTCATTCCAGGTTGCATCCGAGACCCTGAAGGAATTGTAAAGAATTTCCCTGTTTCTTTGTTCTGTTTTTGAAATTCCTTTTTAGAGTGGGTTTGAGCTGATTCTCGCTGCCATGTTTATGCCAGTCTAGACACACTTGATTCCCTTACGGAGACATATCAATACATAGGTTTTAAGATTCTTACTAGTCAGATCGATTCCTCTGCGGGAAATATGGGGTTTTGAGTCCCTTTCACTGAGGAAGGTGTAGGTCTTGTCTATTCCATAGTTGGTTTTTGGAACGGTACCTGTGCTTATATCAAACTCTGGTTTGATGCATCACCCCACCTCTCCTTCCCCCTTAAGCAGGCATAAGAGTGTTTTCTAAATGTGAGACTCTGTTCTCTTGCCTAACTCAGTTCATGTGTAGCCATGTTTACAGGATCTTCCTAAGTGATATCTTATGATAAGTTTCTTTTCCTGTGTGACTTCTTTCACTTAGAATCATCGTACCTGAATCCACTCATTTTGCTGCTACTGGTCTTATGACATTGATTTCATGGCTGAGGGATATTCCATCGTACGTAAGTTCCACAATGTTTGGAACCATTTTTATATTTCCTGGGATATTTCAGGTGTACCCAGGTTGAGGTTCTTGTAAGCAGTGCAGCCCTCAATTTGGGGGTGGCTCTGTCTTATGGATTTTCAGTTTTCCCAAGGTATATTCCCTAGACCGGAAGTGCCCTTGGCTCTGTAGCTCTGTTGTTTACTTGTTTTAGGGAACACAATGCACTCCTCCAGTGAGGCAGTTGGCAACTTACATCCCGCCCATCAGCATAACAAGGCTCCCTGTTCTCCAGGGCCTGTCTTGCCTTTCTGGTTTTTACACATTTTGTGGATGTCCCTTTTGACCGGTGGGAAGTGATACTTCTTTGTAGTGCAGATTTGCATTGCCCGCTTTCTTGCTTGGCCAAAACGGGCGTATGCGTTTTCTCCTGAATATATTCAGGAGAAAACGCATACGCCCTTTTTGGCCAAGTGCATCATTGTTGAAGTTGTGCCCCTCTTCCTGTGCTTTACAGGTGATTCCAACGTAGCTCTTGAAATCTGTTTCCTGCTATTCTGCCTCGCTTTCAAGTCCGCCTCGTTGCCTTCCCTCAACAGATTTTTGGACGATAGTTGCCCTTGATTACTCTGCCAGTTTGTGAGTTCCTGTGCCCCTGAGCTCCATTTTTCAACTCGTTTTTTGTGAGCTGAACGCAAGTCCAAACTTTTGGTTCAGGACCTCTACTGGTTCCCGGTGGGTGGCTGAGACTTTGGTTCATTCTTCTTCCTGCCGGGAAATTAGAGTGACATGTGCCCATCCAAATGCCTAACAGCTACTCTCTCATTGGTTCTCCCTCTTCCCTTTCATCCTCTGCCAAATTGGCAACCTGTGCGAACCAGGAGCTTAAAGGGGCTGTCTCTCCAAGTTGGGAGATTGATAGGAAAGCAGTTGGAAAGTCAAACCGGAGCACCAGGAGAGGGGCTCCTCGTTGAGTTTTAGAAACCTTTCGTATTCACAGTGTGTCCATTCTCTAGGTTTCCCGTACACGTTATAGCTGTAGTAATATTCCCTTCCACCTGGAGAGCTGGGAACAATGGAATGGGTGCCATGCATTATTGCTTTAAAGGGTCTGCATTTGCTCAACCAATCTCACCAATCCTCTCAGTCCCAAGTGTCCAGCCTTATGCCACATCCAGCTGTCATTGTACATAGGGTCATTCCAGGTTGCATCAGAGACCCTGAAGGAATTGTAAAGAATTTCCCTGTTTCTTTGTTCTGTTTTTGAAATTCCTTTTTAGAGTGGGTTTGAGCTGATTCTCGCTGCCATGTTTATGCCAGTCTAGACACACTTGATTCCCTTACGCAGACATATCGACACATAGGTTTTAAGATTCTTACTAGTCAGATCGATTCCTCTGCGGGAAATATGGGGTTTTGAGTCCCTTTCACTGAGGAAGGTGTAGGTCTTGTCTATTCCATAGTTGGTTTTTGGAACGGTACCTGTGCTTATATCAAACTCTGGTTTGATGCATCACCCCACCTCTCCTTCCCCCTTAAGCAGGCATAAGAGTGTTTTCTAAATGTGAGACTCTGTTCTCTTGCCTAACTCAGTTCATGTGTAGCCATGTTTACAGGATCTTCCTAAGTGATATCTTATGATAAGTTTCTTTTCCTGTGTGACTTCTTTCACTTAGAATCATCGTACCTGAATCCACTCATTTTGCTGCTACTGGTCTTATGACATTGATTTCATGGCTGAGGGATATTCCATCGTACGTAAGTTCCACAATGTTTGGAACCATTTTTATATTTCCTGGGATATTTCAGGTGTACCCAGGTTGAGGTTCTTGTAAGCAGTGCAGCCCTCAATTTGGGGGTGGCTCTGTCTTATGGATTTTCAGTTTTCCCAAGGTATATTCCCTAGACCGGAAGTGCCCTTGGCTCTGTAGCTCTGTTGTTTACTTGTTTTAGGGAACACAATGCACTCCTCCAGTGAGGCAGTTGGCAACTTACATCCCGCCCATCAGCATAACAAGGCTCCCTGTTCTCCAGGGCCTGTCTTGCCTTTCTGGTTTTTACACATTTTGTGGATGTCCCTTTTGACCGGTGGGAAGTGATACTTCTTTGTAGTGCAGATTTGCATTGCCCGATTTCTTGCTTGGCCAAAACGGGCGTATGCGTTTTCTCCTGAATATATTCAGGAGAAAACGCATACGCCCTTTTTGGCCAAGTGCATCATTGTTGAAGTTGTGCCCCTCTTCCTGTGCTTTACAGGTGATTCCAACGTAGCTCTTGAAATCTGTTTCCTGCTATTCTGCCTCGCTTTCAAGTCCGCCTCGTTGCCTTCCCTCAACAGATTTTTGGACGATAGTTGCCCTTGATTACTCTGCCAGTTTGTGAATTCCTGTGCCCCTGAGCTCCATTTTTCAACTCGTTTTTTGTGAGCTGAACGCAAGTCCAAACTTTTGGTTCAGGACCTCTACTGGTTCCCGGTGGGTGGCTGAGACTTTGGTTCATTCTTCTTCCTGCCGGGAAATTAGAGTGACATGTGCCCATCCAAATGCCTAACAGCTACTCTCTCATTGGTTCTCCCTCTTCCCTTTCATCCTCTGCCAAATTGGCAACCTGTGCGAACCAGGAGCTTAAAGGGGCTGTCTCTCCAAGTTGGGAGATTGATAGGAAAGCAGTTGGAAAGTCAAACCGGAGCACCAGGAGAGGGGCTCCTCGTTGAGTTTTAGAAACCTTTCGTATTCACAGTGTGTCCATTCTCTAGGTTTCCCGTACACGTTATAGCTGTAGTAATATTCCCTTCCACCTGGAGAGCTGGGAACAATGGAATGGGTGCCATGCATTATTGCTTTAAAGGGTCTGCATTTGCTCAACCAATCTCACCAATCCTCTCAGTCCCAAGTGTCCAGCCTTATGCCACATCCAGCTGTCATTGTACATAGGGTCATTCCAGGTTGCATCAGAGACCCTGAAGGAATTGTAAAGAATTTCCCTGTTTCTTTGTTCTGTTTTTGAAATTCCTTTTTAGAGTGGGTTTGAGCTGATTCTCGCTGCCATGTTTATGCCAGTCTAGACACACTTGATTCCCTTACGCAGACATATCGACACATAGGTTTTAAGATTCTTACTAGTCAGATCGATTCCTCTGCGGGAAATATGGGGTTTTGAGTCCCTTTCACTGAGGAAGGTGTAGGTCTTGTCTATTCCATAGTTGGTTTTTGGAACGGTACCTGTGCTTATATCAAACTCTGGTTTGATGCATCACCCCACCTCTCCTTCCCCCTTAAGCAGGCATAAGAGTGTTTTCTAAATGTGAGACTCTGTTCTCTTGCCTAACTCAGTTCATGTGTAGCCATGTTTACAGGATCTTCCTAAGTGATATCTTATGATAAGTTTCTTTTCCTGTGTGACTTCTTTCACTTAGAATCATCGTACCTGAATCCACTCATTTTGCTGCTACTGGTCTTATGACATTGATTTCGTGGCTGAGGGATATTCCATCGTACGTAAGTTCCACAATGTTTGGAACCATTTTTATATTTCCTGGGATATTTCAGGTGTACCCAGGTTGAGGTTCCTGTTAGCAGTGCAGCCCTCAATTTGGGGTTGGCTCTGTCTTATGGATTTTCAGTTTTCCCAAGGTATATTCCCTAGACAGGACGTGCCCTTGGCTCTGTAGCTCTGTTGTTTACTTGTTTTAGGGAACACAATGCACTCCTCCAGTGAGGCAGTTGGCAACTTACATCCCGCCCATCAGCATAACAAGGCTCCCTGTTCTCCAGGGCCTGCCTTGCCTTTCTGGTTTTTACACATTTTGTGGATGTCCCTTTTGACCGGTGGGAAGTGATACTTCTTTGTAGGGCAGATTTGCATTGCCCGCTTGCTTGCTTGGCCAAAAAGGGCGTATGCGTTTTCTCCTGAATATATTCAGGAGAAAACGCATACGCCCTTTTTGGCCAAGTGCATCATTGTCGAAGTTGTGCCCCTCTTCCTGTGCTTTACAGGCGATTCCAACGTACCTCTTGAAATCTGTTTCCTGCTATTCTGCCTCGCTTTCAAGTCCGCTTCGTTGCCTTCCCTCAACAGATTTTTGGACGATAGTTGGCCTTGATTACTCTGCCAGTTTGTGAATTGCTGTGCCCCTGAGCTCCATTTTTCAACTCGTTTTCTGTGAGCTGAACGCAAGTCCAATCTTTTGGTTCCGGACCTCTACTGGTTCCCGGTGGGTGGCTGAGACTTTGGTTCATTCTTCTTCCTGCCGGGAAATTAGAGTGACATGTGCCCATCCAAATGCCTAACAGCTACTCTCTCATTGGTTCTCCCTCTTCCCTTTCATCCTCTGCCAAATTGGCAACCTGTGCGAACCAGGACCTTAAAGGGGCTGTCTCTCCAAGTTGGGAGATTGATAGGAAAGCAGTTGGAAAGTCAAACCGGAGCACCAGGAGAGGGGCTCTTCGTTGAGTTTTAGAAACCTTTCGTATTCACAGTGTGTCCATTCTCTTGGTTTCCTGTACACGTTATAGCTGTAGTAATATTCCCTTCAACCTGGAGAGCTGGGACCCATGGAATGGGTGCCATGCATTATTGCTTTAAAGGGTCTGCATTTGCTCACCCAATCTCACCAATCCTCTCAGTCCCAAGTGTCCAGCCTTATGCCACATCCAGCTGTCATTGTAGATAGGGTCATTCCAGGTTGCATCAGAGACCCTGAAGGAATTGTAAAGAATTTCCCTGTTTCTTTGTTCTGTTTTTGAAATTCCTTTTTAGAGTGGGTTTGAGCTGATTCTCGCGGCCATGTTTATGCCAGTCTAGACACACTTGTTTCCCTTACGGAGACATATCAATACATAGGTTTTAAGATTCTTACTAGTCAGATCGATTCCTCTGCGGGAAATATGGGGTTTTGAGTCCCTTTCACTGAGGAAGGTGTAGGTCTTGTCTATTCCATAGTTGGTTTTTGGAACGGTACCTGTGCTTATATCAAAGTCTGGTTTGATGCATCACACCACCTCTCCTTCCCCCTTAAGCAGGCATAAGAGTGTTTTCTAAATGTGAGACTCTGTTCTCTTGCCTAACTCAGTTCATGTGTAGCCATGTTTACAGGATCTTCCTAAGTGATATCTTATGATAAGTTTCTTTTCCTGTGTGACTTCTTTCACTTAGAATCATCGTACCTGAATCCACTCATTTTGCTGCTACTGGTCTTATGACATTGATTTCGTGGCTGAGGGATATTCCATCGTACGTAAGTTCCACAATGTTTGGAACCATTTTTATATTTCCTGGGATATTTCAGGTGTACCCAGGTTGAGGTTCCTGTTAGCAGTGCAGCCCTCAATTTGGGTGTGGCTCTGTCTTATGGATTTTCAGTTTTCCCAAGGTATATTCCCTAGACAGGACGTGCCCTTGGCTCTGTAGCTCTGTTGTTTACTTGTTTTAGGGAACACAATGCACTCCTCCAGTGAGGCAGTTGGCACCTTACATCCCGCCCATCAGCATAACAAGGCTCCCTGTTCTCCAGGGCCTGTCTTGCCTTTCTGGTTTTTACACATTTTGTGGATGTCCCTTTTGACCGGTGGGAAGTGATACTTCTTTGTAGTGCAGATTTGCATTGCCCGCTTGCTTGCTTGGCCAAAAAGGGCGTATGCCTTTTCTCCTGAATATATTCAGGAGAAAACGCATACGCCCTTTTTGGCCAAGTGCATCATTGTCGAAGTTGTGCCCATCTTCCTGTGCTTTACAGGCGATTCCAACGTACCTCTTGAAATCTGTTTCCTGCTATTCTGCCTCGCTTTCAAGTGTGCCTCGTTGCCTTCCCTCAACAGATTTTTGGACGATAGTTGGCCTTGATTACTCTGCCAGTTTGTGAATTGCTGTGCCCCTGACCTCCATTATTCAACTCGTTTTTTTGTGAGCTGAACGCAAGTCCAAACTTTTGGTTCAGGACCTATACTTGTTCCAGGTGGGTGGCTGAGACTTTGGTTCATTCTTCTTCCTGCCAGGAAATTAGAGTGACATGTGCCCATCCAAATGCCTAACAGCTACTCTCTCATTGGTTCTCCCTCTTCCCTTTCATCCTCTGCCAAATTGGTAACCTGTGCGAACCAGGAGGTAAAAGGCGCTGTCTCTCCAAGTTGGGAGATTGATAGGAAAGCAGTGGGAATGTCAAACCGGAGCACCAGGAGAGGGAGTCTTCGTTGAGTTTTAGAAACCTTTTGTATTCACAGTGTGTCCATTCTCTAGGTTTCCCGTACATGTTATAGCTGTAGTAATATTCCCTTCAACCTGGAGAGTTGGGACCCATGGAATGGGTTCCATGCATTATTGCTTTAAAGGGTCTGCATTTGCTCACCCAATCTCACCAATCCTCTCAGTCCCAAGTGTCCAGCCCCATGCCACATCCATCTATCATTGTAGATAGGGTCATTCCAGGTTGCATCCGAGACCCTGAAGGAATTGTAAAGAATTTCCCTGTTTCTTTGTTCTGTTTTTGAAATTCCTTTTTAGAGTGGGTTTGAGCTGATTCTCGCTGCCATGTTTATGCCAGTCTAGACACACTTGATTCCCTTACGGAGACATATCAATACATAGGTTTTAAGATTCTTACTAGTCAGATCGATTCCTCTGCGGGAAATATGGGGTTTTGAGTCCCTTTCACTGAGGAAGGTGTAGGTCTTGTCTATTCCTTAGTTGGTTTTTGGAACGGTACCTGTGCTTATATCAAAGTCTGGTTTGATGCATCACCCCACCTCTCCTTCCCCCTTAAGCAGGCATAAGAGTGTTTTCTAAATGTGAGACTCTGTTCTCTTGCCTAACTCAGTTCATGTGTAGCCATGTTTACAGGATCTTCCTAAGTGATATCTTATGATAAGTTTCTTTTCCTGTGTGACTTCTTTCACTTAGAATCATCGTACCTGAATCCACTCATTTTGCTGCTACTGGTCTTATGACATTGATTTCGTGGCTGAGGGATATTCCATCGTACGTAAGTTCCACAATGTTTGGAACCATTTTTATATTTCCTGGGATATTTCAGGTGTACCCAGGTTGAGGTTCCTGTTAGCAGTGCAGCCCTCAATTTGGGTGTGGCTCTGTCTTATGGATTTTCAGTTTTCCCAAGGTATATTCCCTAGACAGGACGTGCCCTTGGCTCTGTAGCTCTGTTGTTTACTTGTTTTAGGGAACACAATGCACTCCTCCAGTGAGGCAGTTGGCACCTTACATCCCGCCCATCAGCATAACAAGGCTCCCTGTTCTCCAGGGCCTGTCTTGCCTTTCTGGTTTTTACACATTTTGTGGATGTCCCTTTTGACCGGTGGGAAGTGATACTTCTTTGTAGTGCAGATTTGCATTGCCCGCTTGCTTGCTTGGCCAAAAAGGGCGTATGCCTTTTCTCCTGAATATATTCAGGAGAAAACGCATACGCCCTTTTTGGCCAAGTGCATCATTGTCGAAGTTGTGCCCATCTTCCTGTGCTTTACAGGCGATTCCAACGTACCTCTTGAAATCTGTTTCCTGCTATTCTGCCTCGCTTTCAAGTGTGCCTCGTTGCCTTCCCTCAACAGATTTTTGGACGATAGTTGGCCTTGATTACTCTGCCAGTTTGTGAATTGCTGTGCCCCTGACCTCCATTATTCAACTCGTTTTTTTGTGAGCTGAACGCAAGTCCAAACTTTTGGTTCAGGACCTATACTTGTTCCAGGTGGGTGGCTGAGACTTTGGTTCATTCTTCTTCCTGCCAGGAAATTAGAGTGACATGTGCCCATCCAAATGCCTAACAGCTACTCTCTCATTGGTTCTCCCTCTTCCCTTTCATCCTCTGCCAAATTGGTAACCTGTGCGAACCAGGAGGTAAAAGGCGCTGTCTCTCCAAGTTGGGAGATTGATAGGAAAGCAGTGGGAATGTCAAACCGGAGCACCAGGAGAGGGAGTCTTCGTTGAGTTTTAGAAACCTTTTGTATTCACAGTGTGTCCATTCTCTAGGTTTCCCGTACATGTTATAGCTGTAGTAATATTCCCTTCAACCTGGAGAGCTGGGACCCATGGAATGGGTTCCATGCATTATTGCTTTAAAGGGTCTGCATTTGCTCACCCAATCTCACCAATCCTCTCAGTCCCAAGTGTCCAGCCCCATGCCACATCCATCTATCATTGTAGATAGGGTCATTCCAGGTTGCATCCGAGACCCTGAAGGAATTGTAAAGAATTTCCCTGTTTCTTTGTTCTGTTTTTGAAATTCCTTTTTAGAGTGGGTTTGAGCTGATTCTCGCTGCCATGTTTATGCCAGTCTAGACACACTTGATTCCCTTACGGAGACATATCAATACATAGGTTTTAAGATTCTTACTAGTCAGATCGATTCCTCTGCGGGAAATATGGGGTTTTGAGTCCCTTTCACTGAGGAAGGTGTAGGTCTTGTCTATTCCATAGTTGGTTTTTGGAACGGTACCTGTGCTTATATCAAACTCTGGTTTGATGCATCACCCCACCTCTCCTTCCCCCTTAAGCAGGCATAAGAGTGTTTTCTAAATGTGAGACTCTGTTCTCTTGCCTAACTCAGTTCATGTGTAGCCATGTTTACAGGATCTTCCTAAGTGATATCTTATGATAAGTTTCTTTTCCTGTGTGACTTCTTTCACTTAGAATCATCGTACCTGAATCCACTCATTTTGCTGCTACTGGTCTTATGACATTGATTTCATGGCTGAGGGATATTCCATCGTACGTAAGTTCCACAATGTTTGGAACCATTTTTATATTTCCTGGGATATTTCAGGTGTACCCAGGTTGAGGTTCTTGTAAGCAGTGCAGCCCTCAATTTGGGGGTGGCTCTGTCTTATGGATTTTCAGTTTTCCCAAGGTATATTCCCTAGACCGGAAGTGCCCTTGGCTCTGTAGCTCTGTTGTTTACTTGTTTTAGGGAACACAATGCACTCCTCCAGTGAGGCAGTTGGCAACTTACATCCCGCCCATCAGCATAACAAGGCTCCCTGTTCTCCAGGGCCTGTCTTGCCTTTCTGGTTTTTACACATTTTGTGGATGTCCCTTTTGACCGGTGGGAAGTGATACTTCTTTGTAGTGCAGATTTGCATTGCCCGCTTTCTTGCTTGGCCAAAACGGGCGTATGCGTTTTCTCCTGAATATATTCAGGAGAAAACGCATACGCCCTTTTTGGCCAAGTGCATCATTGTTGAAGTTGTGCCCCTCTTCCTGTGCTTTACAGGTGATTCCAACGTAGCTCTTGAAATCTGTTTCCTGCTATTCTGCCTCGCTTTCAAGTCCGCCTCGTTGCCTTCCCTCAACAGATTTTTGGACGATAGTTGCCCTTGATTACTCTGCCAGTTTGTGAATTCCTGTGCCCCTGAGCTCCATTTTTCAACTCGTTTTTTGTGAGCTGAACGCAAGTCCAAACTTTTGGTTCAGGACCTCTACTGGTTCCCGGTGGGTGGCTGAGACTTTGGTTCATTCTTCTTCCTGCCGGGAAATTAGAGTGACATGTGCCCATCCAAATGCCTAACAGCTACTCTCTCATTGGTTCTCCCTCTTCCCTTTCATCCTCTGCCAAATTGGCAACCTGTGCGAACCAGGAGCTTAAAGGGGCTGTCTCTCCAAGTTGGGAGATTGATAGGAAAGCAGTTGGAAAGTCAAACCGGAGCACCAGGAGAGGGGCTCCTCGTTGAGTTTTAGAAACCTTTCGTATTCACAGTGTGTCCATTCTCTAGGTTTCCCGTACACGTTATAGCTGTAGTAATATTCCCTTCCACCTGGAGAGCTGGGAACAATGGAATGGGTGCCATGCATTATTGCTTTAAAGGGTCTGCATTTGCTCAACCAATCTCACCAATCCTCTCAGTCCCAAGTGTCCAGCCTTATGCCACATCCAGCTGTCATTGTACATAGGGTCATTCCAGGTTGCATCAGAGACCCTGAAGGAATTGTAAAGAATTTCCCTGTTTCTTTGTTCTGTTTTTGAAATTCCTTTTTAGAGTGGGTTTGAGCTGATTCTCGCTGCCATGTTTATGCCAGTCTAGACACACTTGATTCCCTTACGCAGACATATCGACACATAGGTTTTAAGATTCTTACTAGTCAGATCGATTCCTCTGCGGGAAATATGGGGTTTTGAGTCCCTTTCACTGAGGAAGGTGTAGGTCTTGTCTATTCCATAGTTGGTTTTTGGAACGGTACCTGTGCTTATATCAAACTCTGGTTTGATGCATCACCCCACCTCTCCTTCCCCCTTAAGCAGGCATAAGAGTGTTTTCTAAATGTGAGACTCTGTTCTCTTGCCTAACTCAGTTCATGTGTAGCCATGTTTACAGGATCTTCCTAAGTGATATCTTATGATAAGTTTCTTTTCCTGTGTGACTTCTTTCACTTAGAATCATCGTACCTGAATCCACTCATTTTGCTGCTACTGGTCTTATGACATTGATTTCGTGGCTGAGGGATATTCCATCGTACGTAAGTTCCACAATGTTTGGAACCATTTTTATATTTCCTGGGATATTTCAGGTGTACCCAGGTTGAGGTTCCTGTTAGCAGTGCAGCCCTCAATTTGGGGTTGGCTCTGTCTTATGGATTTTCAGTTTTCCCAAGGTATATTCCCTAGACAGGACGTGCCCTTGGCTCTGTAGCTCTGTTGTTTACTTGTTTTAGGGAACACAATGCACTCCTCCAGTGAGGCAGTTGGCAACTTACATCCCGCCCATCAGCATAACAAGGCTCCCTGTTCTCCAGGGCCTGCCTTGCCTTTCTGGTTTTTACACATTTTGTGGATGTCCCTTTTGACCGGTGGGAAGTGATACTTCTTTGTAGGGCAGATTTGCATTGCCCGCTTGCTTGCTTGGCCAAAAAGGGCGTATGCGTTTTCTCCTGAATATATTCAGGAGAAAACGCATACGCCCTTTTTGGCCAAGTGCATCATTGTCGAAGTTGTGCCCCTCTTCCTGTGCTTTACAGGCGATTCCAACGTACCTCTTGAAATCTGTTTCCTGCTATTCTGCCTCGCTTTCAAGTCCGCTTCGTTGCCTTCCCTCAACAGATTTTTGGACGATAGTTGGCCTTGATTACTCTGCCAGTTTGTGAATTGCTGTGCCCCTGAGCTCCATTTTTCAACTCGTTTTCTGTGAGCTGAACGCAAGTCCAATCTTTTGGTTCCGGACCTCTACTGGTTCCCGGTGGGTGGCTGAGACTTTGGTTCATTCTTCTTCCTGCCGGGAAATTAGAGTGACATGTGCCCATCCAAATGCCTAACAGCTACTCTCTCATTGGTTCTCCCTCTTCCCTTTCATCCTCTGCCAAATTGGCAACCTGTGCGAACCAGGACCTTAAAGGGGCTGTCTCTCCAAGTTGGGAGATTGATAGGAAAGCAGTTGGAAAGTCAAACCGGAGCACCAGGAGAGGGGCTCTTCGTTGAGTTTTAGAAACCTTTCGTATTCACAGTGTGTCCATTCTCTTGGTTTCCTGTACACGTTATAGCTGTAGTAATATTCCCTTCAACCTGGAGAGCTGGGACCCATGGAATGGGTGCCATGCATTATTGCTTTAAAGGGTCTGCATTTGCTCACCCAATCTCACCAATCCTCTCAGTCCCAAGTGTCCAGCCTTATGCCACATCCAGCTGTCATTGTAGATAGGGTCATTCCAGGTTGCATCAGAGACCCTGAAGGAATTGTAAAGAATTTCCCTGTTTCTTTGTTCTGTTTTTGAAATTCCTTTTTAGAGTGGGTTTGAGCTGATTCTCGCGGCCATGTTTATGCCAGTCTAGACACACTTGTTTCCCTTACGGAGACATATCAATACATAGGTTTTAAGATTCTTACTAGTCAGATCGATTCCTCTGCGGGAAATATGGGGTTTTGAGTCCCTTTCACTGAGGAAGGTGTAGGTCTTGTCTATTCCATAGTTGGTTTTTGGAACGGTACCTGTGCTTATATCAAAGTCTGGTTTGAGGCATCACACCACCTCTCCTTCCCCCTTAAGCAGGCATAAGAGTGTTTTCTAAATGTGAGACTCTGTTCTCTTGCCTAACTCAGTTCATGTGTAGCCATGTTTACAGGATCTTCCTAAGTGATATCTTATGATAAGTTTCTTTTCCTGTGTGACTTCTTTCACTTAGAATCATCGTACCTGAATCCACTCATTTTGCTGCTACTGGTCTTATGACATTGATTTCGTGGCTGAGGGATATTCCATCGTACGTAAGTTCCACAATGTTTGGAACCATTTTTATATTTCCTGGGATATTTCAGGTGTACCCAGGTTGAGGTTCCTGTTAGCAGTGCAGCCCTCAATTTGGGTGTGGCTCTGTCTTATGGATTTTCAGTTTTCCCAAGGTATATTCCCTAGACAGGACGTGCCCTTGGCTCTGTAGCTCTGTTGTTTACTTGTTTTAGGGAACACAATGCACTCCTCCAGTGAGGCAGTTGGCACCTTACATCCCGCCCATCAGCATAACAAGGCTCCCTGTTCTCCAGGGCCTGTCTTTCCTTTCTGGTTTTTACACATTTTTGGATGTCCCTTTTGACCGGTGGGAAGTGATACTTCTTTGTAGTGCAGATTTGCATTGCCCGCTTGCTTGCTTGGCCAAAAAGGGCGTATGCGTTTTCTCCTGAATATATTCAGGAGAAAACGCATACGCCCTTTTTGGCCAAGTGCATCATTGTCGAAGTTGTGCCCCTCTTCCTGTGCTTTACAGGCGATTCCAACGTACCTCTTGAAATCTGTTTCCTGCTATTCTGCCTCGCTTTCAAGTCCACCTCGTTGCCTTCCCTCAACAGATTTTTGGACGATAGTTGGCCTTGATTACTCTGCCGGTTTGTGAATTGCTGTGCCCCTGAGCTCCATTATTCAACTCGTTTTTTTGTGAGCTGAACGCAAGTCCAAACTTTTGGTTCAGGACCTATACTGGTTCCCGGTGGGTGGCTGAGACTTTGGTTAATTCTTCTTCCTGCCAGGAAATTAGAGTGACATGTGCCCATCCAAATGCCTAACAGCTACTCTCTCATTGGTTCTCCCTCTTCCCTTTCATCCTCTGCCAAATTGGCAACCTGTGCGAACCAGGAGCTTAAAGGGGCTGTCTCTCCAAGTTGGGAGATTGATAGGAAAGCAGTTGGAAAGTCAAACCGGAGCACCAGGAGAGGGACTCTTCGTTGAGTTTTAGAAACCTTTCGTATTCACAGTGTGTCCATTCTCTAGGTTTCCCGTACATGTTATAGCTGTAGTAATATTCCCTTCAACCTGGAGAGTTGGGACCCATGGAATGGGTGCCATGCATTATTGCTTTAAAGGGTCTGCATTTGCTCACCCAATCTCACCAATCCTCTCAGTCCCAAGTGTCCAGCCTCATGCCACATCCATCTGTCATTGTAGATAGGGTCATTCCAGGTTGCATCCGAGACCCTGAAGGAATTGTAAAGAATTTCCCTGTTTCTTTGTTCTGTTTTTGAAATTCCTTTTTAGAGTGGGTTTGAGCTGATTCTCGCGGCCATGTTTATGCCAGTCTAGACACACTTGATTCCCTTACGGAGACATATCAATACATAGGTTTTAAGATTCTTACTAGTCAGATCGATTCCTCTGCGGGAAATATGGGGTTTTGAGTCCCTTTCACTGAGCAAGGTGTAGGTCTTGTCTATTCCATAGTTGGTTTTTGGAACGGTACCTGTGCTTATATCAAAGTCTGGTTTGATGCATCACCCCATCTCTCCTTCCCCCTTAAGCAGGCATAAGAGTGTTTTCTAAATGTGAGACTCTGTTCTCTTGCCTAACTCAGTTCATGTGTAGCCATGTTTACAGGATCTTCCTAAGTGATATCTTATGATAAGTTTCTTTTTCTGTGTGACTTCTTTCACTTAGAATCATCGTACCTGAATCCACTCATTTTGCTGCTACTGGTCTTATGACATGGATTTCATGGCTGAGGGATATTCCATCGTACGTAAGTTCCACGATGTTTGGTACCATTTTTATATTTCCTGGGATATTTCAGGTGTACCCAGGTTGAGGTTCCTGTAAGCAGTGCAGCCCTCAATTTGGGGGTGGCTCTGTCTTATGGATTTTCAGTTTTCCCAAGGTATATTCCCTAGACCGGAAGTGCCCTTGGCTCTGTAGCTCTGTTGTTTACTTGTTTTAGGGAACACAATGCACTCCTCCAGTGAGGCAGTTGGCAACTTACATCCCGCCCATCAGCATAACAAGGCTCCCTGTTCTCCAGGGCCTGTCTTGCCTTTCTGGTTTTTACACATTTTGTGGATGTCCCTTTTGACCGGTGGGAAGTGATACTTCTTTGTAGTGCAGATTTGCATTGCCCGCTTGCTTGCTTGGCCAAAAAGGGCGTATGCGTTTTCTCCTGAATATATTCAGGAGAAAACGCATACGCCCTTTTTGGCCAAGTGCATCATTGTCGAAGTTGTGCCCCTCTTCCTGTGCTTTACAGGCGATTCCAACGTACCTCTTGAAATCTGTTTCCTGCTATTCTGCCTCGCTTTCAAGTGTGCCTCGTTGCCTTCCCTCAACAGATTTTTGGACGATAGTTGGCCTTGATTACTATGCCAGTTTGTGAATTGCTGTGCCCCTGACCTCCATTATTCAACTCGTTTTTTTGTGAGCTGAACGCAAGTCCAAACTTTTGGTTCAGGACCTATACTTGTTCCAGGTGGGTGGCTGAGACTTTGGTTAATTCTTCTTCCTGCCAGGAAATTAGAGTGACATGTGCCCATCCAAATGCCTAACAGCTACTCTCTCATTGGTTCTCCCTCTTCCCTTTCATCCTCTGCCAAATTGGTAACCTGTGCGAACCAGGAGGTAAAAGGCGCTGTCTCTCCAAGTTGGGAGATTGATAGGAAAGCAGTGGGAATGTCAAACCGGAGCACCAGGAGAGGGAGTCTTCGTTGAGTTTTAGAAACCTTTTGTATTCACAGTGTGTCCATTCTCTAGGTTTCCCGTACATGTTATAGCTGTAGTAATATTCCCTTCAACCTGGAGAGCTGGGACCCATGGAATGGGTTCCATGCATTATTGCTTTAAAGGGTCTGCATTTGCTCACCCAATCTCACCAATCCTCTCAGTCCCAAGTGTCCAGCCCCATGCCACATCCATCTATCATTGTAGATAGGGTCATTCCAGGTTGCATCCGAGACCCTGAAGGAATTGTAAAGAATTTCCCTGTTTCTTTGTTCTGTTTTTGAAATTCCTTTTTAGAGTGGGTTTGAGCTGATTCTCGCTGCCATGTTTATGCCAGTCTAGACACACTTGATTCCCTTACGGAGACATATCAATACATAGGTTTTAAGATTCTTACTAGTCAGATCGATTCCTCTGCGGGAAATATGGGGTTTTGAGTCCCTTTCACTGAGGAAGGTGTAGGTCTTGTCTATTCCATAGTTGGTTTTTGGAACGGTACCTGTGCTTATATCAAACTCTGGTTTGATGCATCACCCCACCTCTCCTTCCCCCTTAAGCAGGCATAAGAGTGTTTTCTAAATGTGAGACTCTGTTCTCTTGCCTAACTCAGTTCATGTGTAGCCATGTTTACAGGATCTTCCTAAGTGATATCTTATGATAAGTTTCTTTTCCTGTGTGACTTCTTTCACTTAGAATCATCGTACCTGAATCCACTCATTTTGCTGCTACTGGTCTTATGACATTGATTTCGTGGCTGAGGGATATTCCATCGTACGTAAGTTCCACAATGTTTGGAACCATTTTTATATTTCCTGGGATATTTCAGGTGTACCCAGGTTGAGGTTCTTGTAAGCAGTGCAGCCCTCAATTTGGGGGTGGCTCTGTCTTATGGATTTTCAGTTTTCCCAAGGTATATTCCCTAGACCGGAAGTGCCCTTGGCTCTGTAGCTCTGTTGTTTACTTGTTTTAGGGAACACAATGCACTCCTCCAGTGAGGCAGTTGGCAACTTACATCCCGCCCATCAGCATAACAAGGCTCCCTGTTCTCCAGGGCCTGTCTTGCCTTTCTGGTTTTTACACATTTTGTGGATGTCCCTTTTGACCGGTGGGAAGTGATACTTCTTTGTAGTGCAGATTTGCATTGCCCGCTTTCTTGCTTGGCCAAAACGGGCGTATGCGTTTTCTCCTGAATATATTCAGGAGAAAACGCATACGCCCTTTTTGGCCAAGTGCATCATTGTTGAAGTTGTGCCCCTCTTCCTGTGCTTTACAGGCGATTCCAACGTAGCTCTTGAAATCTGTTTCCTGCTATTCTGCCTCGCTTTCAAGTCCGCCTCGTTGCCTTCCCTCAACAGATTTTTGGACGATAGTTGCCCTTGATTACTCTGCCAGTTTGTGAATTCCTGTGCCCCTGAGCTCCATTTTTCAACTCGTTTTTTGTGAGCTGAACGCAAGTCCAAACTTTTGGTTCAGGACCTCTACTGGTTCCCGGTGGGTGGCTGAGACTTTGGTTCATTCTTCTTCCTGCCGGGAAATTAGAGTGACATGTGCCCATCCAAATGCCTAACAGCTACTCTCTCATTGGTTCTCCCTCTTCCCTTTCATCCTCTGCCAAATTGGCAACCTGTGCGAACCAGGAGCTTAAAGGGGCTGTCTCTCCAAGTTGGGAGATTGATAGGAAAGCAGTTGGAAAGTCAAACCGGAGCACCAGGAGAGGGGCTCCTCGTTGAGTTTTAGAAACCTTTCGTATTCACAGTGTGTCCATTCTCTAGGTTTCCCGTACACGTTATAGCTGTAGTAATATTCCCTTCCACCTGGAGAGCTGGGAACAATGGAATGGGTGCCATGCATTATTGCTTTAAAGGGTCTGCATTTGCTCAACCAATCTCACCAATCCTCTCAGTCCCAAGTGTCCAGCCTTATGCCACATCCAGCTGTCATTGTACATAGGGTCATTCCAGGTTGCATCCGAGACCCTGAAGGAATTGTAAAGAATTTCCCTGTTTCTTTGTTCTGTTTTTGAAATTCCTTTTTAGAGTGGGTTTGAGCTGATTCTCGCTGCCATGTTTATGCCAGTCTAGACACACTTGATTCCCTTACGGAGATATATCAATACATAGGTTTTAAGATTCTTACTAGTCAGATTTATTCGTCTGCGGGAAATATTGGTTTTTGAGTCCCTTTCACTGAGGAAGGTGTAGGTCTTGTCTATTCCATAGTTGGTTTTTGGAACGGTACCTGTGCTTATATCAAACTCTGGTTTGATGCATCTCCCCACCTCTCCTTCCCCCTTAAGCAGGCATAAGTGTGTTTTCTTAATGTGAGACTCTGTTCTCTTGCCTAAGTCAGTTCATGTGTAGCCATGTTTACAGGATCTTCCTAAGTGATATCTTATGATAAGTTTCTTTTTCTGTGTGACTTCTTTCACTTAGAATCATCGTACCTGAATCCACTCATTTGGCTGCTACTTGTCTTATGACATTGATTTCATGGCTGAGAGATATACCATCGTACGTAAATTCCACAATGTTTGGAACCATTTTTGTATTTCCTGGGATATTTCAGTTGTACCCAGGTTCAGGTTCTTGTAAGCAGTGCAGCCCTCACTTTGGGGGTGGCTCTGTCTTATGGATTTTCAGTTTTCCCAAGGTATATTCCCTAGTCTGGAAGTGCCCTTGGCTCTGTAGCTCTGTTGTTTATTTGTTTTAGGGAACACAATGCACTCCTCCAGTGAGGCAGTTGGCACCTTACATCCCGCCCATCAGCATAACAAGGCTCCCTGTTCTCCAGGGCCTGTCTTGCCTTTCTGGTTTTTACACATTTTGTGGATGTCCCTTTTGACCGGTGGGAAGTGATACTTCTTTGTAGTGCAGATTTGCATTGCCCGCTTGCTTGCTTGGCCAAAAAGGGCATATGCGTTTTCTCCTGAATATATTCAGGAGAAAACGCATACGCCCTTTTTGGCCAAGTGCATCATTGTCGAAGTTGTGCCCCTCTTCCTGTGCTTTACAGGCGATTCCAACGTACCTCTTGAAATCTGTTTCCTGCTATTCTGCCTCGCTTTCTAGTCCACCTCGTTGCCTTCCCTCAACAGATTTTTGGACGATAGTTGGCCTTGATTACTCTGCCAGTTTGTGAATTGCTGTGCCCCTGAGCTCGATTTTTCAACTAGTTTTTTTGTGAGCTGAACGCAAGTCCAAACTTTTGGTTCAGGACCTATACTGGTTCCCGGTGGGTGGCTGAGACTTTGGTTAATTCTTCTTCCTGCCAGGAAATTAGAGTGACATGTGCCCATCCAAATGCCTAACAGCTACTCTCTCATTGGTTCTCCCTCTTCCCTTTCATCCTCTGCCAAATTGGCAACCTGTGCGAACCAGGAGCTTAAAGGGGCTGTCTCTCCAAGTTGGGAGATTGATAGGAAAGCAGTTGGAAAGTCAAACCGGAGCACCAGGAGAGGGACTCTTCGTTGAGTTTTAGAAACCTTTCGTATTCACAGTGTGTCCATTCTCTAGGTTTCCCGTACATGTTATAGCTGTAGTAATATTCCCTTCAACCTGGAGAGTTGGGACCCATGGAATGGGTGCCATGCATTATTGCTTTAAAGGGTCTGCATTTGCTCACCCAATCTCACCAATCCTCTCAGTCCCAAGTGTCCAGCCTCATGCCACATCCATCTGTCATTGTAGATAGGGTCATTCCAGGTTGCATCCGAGACCCTGAAGGAATTGTAAAGAATTTCCCTGTTTCTTTGTTCTGTTTTTGAAATTCCTTTTTAGAGTGGGTTTGAGCTGATTCTCGCTGCCATGTTTATGCCAGTCTAGACACACTTGATTCCCTTACGGAGACATATCAATACATAGGTTTTAAGATTCTTACTAGTCAGATCGATTCCTCTGCGGGAAATATGGGGATTTGAGTCCCTTTCACTGAGCAAGGTGTAGGTCTTGTCTATTCCATAGTTGGTTTTTGGAACGGTACCTGTGCTTATATCAAAGTCTGGTTTGATGCATCACCCCACCTCTCCTTCCCCCTTAAGCAGGCATAAGAGTGTTTTCTAAATGTGAGACTCTGTTCTCTTGCCTAACTCAGTTCATGTGTAGCCATGTTTACAGGATCTTCCTAAGTGATATCTTATGATAAGTTTCTTTTTCTGTGTGACTTCTTTCACTTAGAATCATCGTACCTGAATCCACTCATTTTGCTGCTACTGGTCTTATGACATGGATTTCATGGCTGAGGGATATTCCATCGTACGTAAGTTCCACGATGTTTGGTACCATTTTTATATTTCCTGGGATATTTCAGGTGTACCCAGGTTGAGGTTCCTGTAAGCAGTGCAGCCCTCAATTTGGGGGTGGCTCTGTCTTATGGATTTTCAGTTTTCCCAAGGTATATTCCCTAGACCGGAAGTGCCCTTGGCTCTGTAGCTCTGTTGTTTACTTGTTTTAGGGAACACAATGCACTCCTCCAGTGAGGCAGTTGGCAACTTACATCCCGCCCATCAGCATAACAAGGCTCCCTGTTCTCCAGGGCCTGTCTTGCCTTTCTGGTTTTTACACATTTTGTGGATGTCCCTTTTGATCGGTGGGAAGTGATACTTCTTTGTAGTGCAGATTTGCATTGCCCGCTTGCTTGCTTGGCCAAAAAGGGCGTATGCGTTTTCTCCTGAATATATTCAGGAGAAAACGCATACGCCCTTTTTGGCCAAGTGCATCATTGTCGAAGTTGTGCCCCTCTTCCTGTGCTTTACAGGCGATTCCAACGTACCTCTTGAAATCTGTTTCCTGCTATTCTGCCTCGCTTTCAAGTGTGCCTCGTTGCCTTCCCTCAACAGATTTTTGGACGATAGTTGGCCTTGATTACTCTGCCAGTTTGTGAATTGCTGTGCCCCTGACCTCCATTATTCAACTCGTTTTTTTGTGAGCTGAACGCAATCCAAACTTTTGGTTCAGGACCTATACTTGTTCCAGGTGGGTGGCTGAGACTTTGGTTAATTCTTCTTCCTGCCAGGAAATTAGAGTGACATGTGCCCATCCAAATGCCTAACAGCTACTCTCTCATTGGTTCTCCCTCTTCCCTTTCATCCTCTGCCAAATTGGTAACCTGTGCGAACCAGGAGCTAAAAGGCGCTGTCTCTCCAAGTTGGGAGATTGATAGGAAAGCAGTGGGAATGTCAAACCGGAGCACCAGGAGAGGGACTCTTCGTTGAGTTTTAGAAACCTTTTGTATTCACAGTGTGTCCATTCTCTAGGTTTCCCGTACATGTTATAGCTGTAGTAATATTCCCTTCAACCTGGAGAGCTGCGACCCATGGAATGGGTTCCATGCATTATTGATTTAAAGGGTCTGCATTTGCTCACCCAATCTCACCAATCCTCTCAGTCCCAAGTGTCCAGCCTCATGCCACATCCATCTGTCATTGTAGATAGGGTCATTCCAGGTTGCATCCGAGACCCTGAAGGAATTGTAAAGAATTTCCCTGTTTCTTTGTTCTGTTTTTGAAATTCCTTTTTAGAGTGGGTTTGAGCTGATTCTCGCTGCCATGTTTATGCCAGTCTAGACACACTTGATTCCCTTACGGAGACATATCAATACATAGGTTTTAAGATTCTTACTAGTCAGATCGATTCCTCTGCGGGAAATATGGGGTTTTGAGTCCCTTTCACTGAGGAAGGTGTAGGTCTTGTCTATTCCATAGTTGGTTTTTGGAACGGTACCTGTGCTTATATCAAACACTGGTTTGATGCATCACCCCACCTCTCCTTCCCCCTTAAGCAGGCATAAGAGTGTTTTCTAAATGTGAGACTCTGTTCTCTTGCCTAAGTCAGTTCATGTGTAGCCATGTTTACAGGATCTTCCTAAGTGATATCTTATGATAAGTTTCTTTTTCTCTGTGACTTCTTTCACTTAGAATCATCGTACCTGAATCCACTCATTTTGCTGCTACTGGTCTTATGACATTGATTTCATGGCTGAGGGATATTCCATCGTACGTAAGTTCCAAAATGTTTGGAACCATTTTTATATTTCCTGGGATATTTCAGGTGTACCCAGGTTGAGGTTCTTGTAAGCAGTGCAGCCCTCAATTTGGGGGTGCCTCTGTCTTATGGATTTTCAGTTTTCCCAAGGTATATTCCCTAGACTGGAAGTGCCCTTGGCTCTGTAGCTCTGTTGTTTACTTGTTTTAGGGAACACAATGCACTCCTCCAGTGAGGCAGTTGGCAACTTACATCCCGCCCATCAGCATAACAAGGCTCCCTGTTCTCCAGGGCCTGTCTTGCCTTTCTGGTTTTTACACATTTTGTGGATGTCCCTTTTGACCGGTGGGAAGTGATACTTCTTTGTAGTGCAGATTTGCATTGCCCGCTTGCTTGCTTGGCCAAAAAGGGCGTATGCGTTTTCTCCTGAATATATTCAGGAGAAAACGCATACGCCCTTTTTGGCCAAGTGCATCATTGTCGAAGTTGTGCCCCTCTTCCTGTGCTTTACAGGCAATTCCAACGTACCTCTTGAAATCTGTTTCCTGCTATTCTGCCTCGCTTTCAAGTCCGCTTCGTTGCCTTCCCTCAACAGATTTTTGGACGATAGTTGGCCTTGATTACTCTGCCAGTTTGTGAATTGCTGGGCCCCTGAGCTCCATTTTTCAACTCGTTTTCTGTGAGCTGAACGCAAGTCCAAACTTTTGGTTCAGGACCTATACTGGTTCCCGGTGGGTGGCTGAGACTTTGGTTCATTCTTCTTCCTGCCGGGAAATTAGAGTGACATGTGCCCATCCAAATGCCTAACAGCTACTCTCTCATTGGTTCTCCCTCTTCCCTTTCATCCTCTGCCAAATTGGCAACCTGTGCGAACCAGGAGCTTAAAGGGGCTGTCTCTCCAAGTTGGGAGATTGATAGGAAAGCAGTTGGAAAGTCAAACCGGAGCACCAGGAGAGGGGCCCTTCGTTGAGTTTTAGAAACCTTTCGTATTCACAGTGTGTCCATTCTCTAGGTTTCCCGTACACGTTATAGCTGTAGTAATATTCCCTTCAACCTGGAGAGCTGGGACCCATGGAATGGGTGCCATGCATTATTGCTTTAAAGGGTCTGCATTTGCTCACCCAATCTCACCAATCCTCTCAGTCCCAAGTGTCCAGCCTTATGCCACATCCAGCTGTCATTGTAGATAGGGTCATTCCAGGTTGCATCAGAGACCCTGAAGGAATTGTAAAGAATTTCCCTGTTTCTTTGTTCTGTTTTTGAAATTCCTTTTTAGAGTGGGTTTGAGCTGATTCTCGCGGCCATGTTTATGCCAGTCTAGACACACTTGTTTCCCTTACGGAGACATATCAATACATAGGTTTTAAGATTCTTACTAGTCAGATCTATTCCTCTGCGGGAAATATGGGGTTTTGAGTCCCTTTCACTGAGGAAGGTGTAGGTCTTGTCTATTCCATAGTTGGTTTTTGGAACGGTACCTGTGCTTATATCAAAGTCTGGTTTGATGCATCACACCACCTCTCCTTCCCCCTTAAGCAGGCATAAGAGTGTTTTCTAAATGTGAGACCCTGTTCTCTTGCCTAACTCAGTTCATGTGTAGCCATGTTTACAGGATCTTCCTAAGTGATATCTTATGATAAGTTTCTTTTCCTGTGTGACTTCTTTCACTTAGAATCATCGTACCTGAATCCACTCATTTTGCTGCTACTGGTCTTATGACATTGATTTCGTGGCTGAGGGATATTCCATCGTACGTAAGTTCCACAAAGTTTGGAACCATTTTTATATTTCCTGGGATATTTCAGGTGTACCCAGGTTGAGGTTCCTGTTAGCAGTGCAGCCCTCAATTTGGGGGTGGCTCTGTCTTATGGATTTTCAGTTTTCCCAAGGTATATTCCCTAGACAGGACGTGCCCTTGGCTCTGTAGCTCTGTTGTTTACTTGTTTTAGGGAACACAATGCACTCCTCCAGTGAGGCAGTTGGCAACTTACATCCCGCCCATCAGCATAACAAGGCTCCCTGTTCTCCAGGGCCTGCCTTGCCTTTCTGGTTTTTACACATTTTGTGGATGTCCCTTTTGACCGGTGGGAAGTGATACTTCTTTGTAGTGCAGATTTGCATTGCCCGCTTGCTTGCTTGGCCAAAAAGGGCGTATGCGTTTTCTCCTGAATATATTCAGGACAAAACGCATACGCCCTTTTTGGCCAACTGCATCAATGTCGAAGTTGTGCTCCTCTTCCTGTGCTTTACAGGCGATTCCAACGTACCTCTTGAAATCTGTTTCCTGCTATTCTGCCTCGCATTCATGTCCGCTTCGTTGCCTTCCCTCAACAGATTTTTGGACGATAGTTGGCCTTGATTACTCTGCCAGTTTGTGAATTGCTGTGCCCCTGAGCTCCATTTTTCAACTCGTTTTCTGTGAGCTGAACGCAAGTCCAAACTTTTGGTTCAGGACCTCTACTGGTTCCCGGTGGGTGGCTGAGACTTTGGTTAATTCTTGTTCCTGCCGGGAAATTAGAGTGACATGTGCCCATCCAAATGCCTAACAGCTACTCTCTCATTGGTTCTCCCTCTTCCCTTTCATCCTCTGCCAAATTGGCAACCTGTGCGAACGAGGAGCTTAAAGGGGCTGTCTCTCCAAGTTGGGAGATTGATAGGAAAGCAGTTGGAAAGTCAAACCGGAGCACCAGGAGAGGGGCTCTTCGTTGAGTTTTAGAAACCTTTCGTATTCACAGTGTGTCCATTCTCTAGGTTTCCCGTACATGTTATAGCTGTAGTAATATTCCCTTCAACCTGGAGAGATGGGACACATGGAATGGGTGCCATGCATTATTGCTTTAAAGGGTCTGCATTTGCTCACCCAATCTCACCAATCCTCTCAGTCCCAAGTGTCCAGCCTTATGCCACATCCAGCTGTCATTGTAGATAGGGTCATTCCAGGTTGCATCCGAGACCCTGAAGGAATTGTAAAGAATTTCCCTGTTTCTTTGTTCTTTTTTTGAAATTCCTTTTTAGAGTGGGTTTGAGCTGATTCTCGCTGCCATGTTTATACCAGTCTAGACACACTTGATTCCCTTACGGAGATATATCAATACATAGGTTTTAAGATTCTTACTAGTCAGATCTATTCCTCTGCGGGAAATATGGGGTTTTGAGTCCCTTTCACTGAGGATGGTGTAGGTCTTGTCTATTCCATAGTTGGTTTTTGGAACGGTACCTGTGCTTATATCAATCTCTGGTTTGATGCATCACCCCACCTCTCCTTCCCCCTTAAGCAGGCATAAGAGTGTTTTCTAAATGTGAGACTCTGTTCTCTTGCCTAATTCAGTTCATGTGTAGCCATGTTTACAGGATCTTCCTAAGTGATATCTTATGATAAGTTTCTTTTCCTGTGTGACTTCTTTCACTTAGAATCATCGTACCTGAATCCACTCATTTTGCTGCTACTGGTCTTATGACATTGATTTCATGGCTGAGGGATATTCCATCGTACGTAAGTTCCACAATGTTTGGAACCATTTTTGTATTTCCTGGGATATTTCAGGTGTACCCAGGTTGAGGTTCTTGTAAGCAGTGCAGCCCTCAATTTGGGGGTGGCTCTGTCTTATGGATTTTCAATTTTCCCAAGGTATATTCCCTAGACCGGAAGTGCCCTTGGCTCTGTAGCTCTGTTGTTTACTTGTTTTAGGGAACACAATGCACTCCTCCAGTGAGGCAGTTGGCAACTTACATCCCGCCCATCAGCATAACAAGGCTCCCTGTTCTCCAGGGCCTGTCTTGCCTTTCTGGTTTTTACACATTTTGTGGAAGTCCCTTTTGAACGGTGGGAAGTGATACTTCTTTGTAGTGCAGATTTGCATTGCCCGCTTGCTTGCTTGGCCAAAAAGGGCGTATGCGTTTTCTCCTGAATATATTCAGGAGAAAACGCATACGCCCTTTTTGGCCAAGTGCATCATTGTCGAAGTTGTGCCCCTCTTCCTGTGCTTTACAGGCGATTCCAACGTACCTCTTGAAATCTGTTTCTGCTATTCTGCCTCACTTTCAAGTGTGCCTCGTTGCCTTCCCTCAACAGATTTTTGGACGATAGTTGGCCTTGATTACTCTGCCAGTTTGTGAATTGCTGTGCCCCTGACCTCCATTATTCAACTCGTTTTTTTGTGAGCTGAACGCAAGTCCAAACTTTTGGTTCAGGACCTATACTGGTTCCAGGTGGGTGGCTGAGACTTTGGTTAATTCTTCTTCCTGCCGGGAAATTAGAGTGAAATGTGCCCATCCAAATGCCTAACACCTATTCTCACATTGGTTCTCCCTCTTCCCTTTCATCCTCTGCCAAATTGGCAACCTGTGCGAACCAGGAGCTAAAAGGGGCTGTCTCTCCAAGTTGGGAGATTGATAGGAAAGCAGTTGGAATGTCAAACCGGAGCACCAGGAGAGGGACTCTTCGTTGAGTTTTAGAAACCATTTGTATTCACAGTGTGTCCATTCTCTAGGTTTCCCGTACATGTTATAGCTGTAGTAATATTCCCTTCAACCTGGAGAGTTGGGACCCATGGAATGGGTGCCATGCATTATTGCTTTAAAGGGTCTGCATTTGCTCACCCAATCTCACCAATCCTCTCAGTCCCAAGTGTCCAGCCTCATGCCACATCCATCTGTCATTGTAGATAGGGTCATTCCAGGTTGCATCCGAGACCCTGAAGGAATTGTAAAGAATTTCCCTGTTTCTTTGTTCTGTTTTCGAAATTCCTTTTTAGAGTGGGTTTGAGCTGATTCTCGCGGCCATGTTTATGCCAGTCTAGACACACTTGATTCCCTTACGGAGACATATCAATACATAGGTTTTAAGATTCTTACTAGTCAGATCTATTCCTCTGTGGGAAATATGGGGTTTTGAGTCCCTTTCACTGAGGAAGGTGGAGGTCTTGTCTATTCCATAGTTGGTTTTTGGAACGGTACCTGTGCTTATATCAAACTCTGGTTTGATGCATCACCCCACCTCTCCTTCCCCCTTAGGCAGGCATAAGAGTGTTTTCTAAATGTGAGACTCTGTTCTCTTGCCTAACTCAGTTCATGTGTAGCCATGTTTACAGGATCTTCCTAAGTGATATCTTATGATAAGTTTCTTTTTCTGTGTGACTTCTTTCACTTAGAATCATCGTACCTGAATCCACTCATTTTGGTGCTACTGGTCTTATGACACTGATTTCATGGCTGAGGGATATTCCATCGTACGTAAGTTCCACAATGTTTGGAACCATTTTTATATTTCCTGGGATATTTCAGGTGTACCCAGGTTGAGGTTCTTGTAAGCAGTGCAGCCCTCAATTTGGGTGTGGCTCTGTCTTATGGATTTTCAGTTTTCCCAAGGTATATTCCCTAGACCGGAAGTGCCCTTGGCTCTGTAGCTCTGTTGTTTGCTTGTTTTAGGGAACACAATGCACTCCTCCAGTGAGGCAGTTGGTAACTTACATCCCGCCCATCAGCATAACAAGGCTCCCTGTTCTCCAGGGCCTGTCTTGCCTTTCTGGTTTTTACACATTTTGTGGATGTCCCTTTTGACCGGTGGGAAGTGATACTTCTTAATAGTGCAGATTTGCATTGCCCGCTTGCTTGCTTGGCCAAAAAGGGCGTATGCGTTTTCTCCTGAATATATTCAGGAGAAAACACATACGCCCTTTTTGGCCAAGTGCATCATTGTCGAAGTTGTGCCCCTCTTCCTGTGCTTTACAGGCGATTCCAACGTACCTCTTGAAATCTGTTTCCTGCTATTCTGCCTCGCTTTCAAGTGCGCCTCGTTGCCTTCCCTCAACAGATTTTTGGACGATAGTTGGCCTTGATTACTCTGCGAGTTTGTGAATTGCTGTGCCCCTGACCTCCATTATTCAACTCGTTTTTTTGTGAGCTGAACGCAAGTCCAAACTTTTGGTTCAGGACCTATACTGGTTCCAGGTGGGTGGCTGAGACTTTGGTTAATTCTTCTTCCTGCCAGGAAATTAGAGTGACATGTGCCCATCCAAATGCCTAACAGCTACTCTCTCATTGGTTCTCCCTCTTCCCTTTCATCCTCTGCCAAATTGGCAACCTGTGCGAACCAGGAGCTTAAAGGGGCTGTCTCTCCAAGTTGGGAGATTGATAGGAAAGCAGTTGGAAAGTCAAACTGGAGCACCAGGAGAGGGACTCTTCGTTGAGTTTTAGAAACCTTTCGTATTCACAGTGTGTCCATTCTCTAGGTTTCCCGTACATGTTATAGCTGTAGTAATATTCCCTTCAACCTGGAGAGTTGGGACCCATGGAATGGGTGCCATGCATTATTGCTTTAAAGGGTCTGCATTTGCTCACCCAATCTCACCAATCCTCTCAGTCCCAAGTGTCCAGCCTCATGCCACATCCATCTGTCATTGTAGATAGGGTCATTCCAGGTTGCATCCGAGACCCTGAAGGAATTGTAAAGAATTTCCCTGTTTCTTTGTTCTGTTTTTGAAATTCCTTTTTAGAGTGGGTTTGAGCTGATTCTCGCTGCCATGTTTATGCCAGTCTAGACACACTTGATTCCCTTACGGAGACATATCAATACATAGGTTTTAAGATTCTTACTAGTCAGATCGATTCCTCTGCGGGAAATATGGGGTTTTGAGTCCCTTTCACTGAGCAAGGTGTAGGTCTTGTCTATTCCATAGTTGGTTTTTGGAACGGTACCTGTGCTTATATCAAACTCTGGTTTGATGCATCACCCCACCTCTCCTTCCCCCTTAAGCAGGCATAAGAGTGTTTTCTAAATGTGAGACTCTGTTCTCTTGCCTAACTCAGTTCATGTGTAGCCATGTTTACAGGATCTTCCTAAGTGATATCTTATGATAAGTTTCTTTTCCTGTGTGACTTCTTTCACTTAGAATCATCGTACCTGAATCCACTCATTTTGCTGCTACTGGTCTTATGACATGGATTTCATGGCTGAGGGATATTCCATCGTACGTAAGTTCCACGATGTTTGGAACCATTTTTATATTTCCTGGGATATTTCAGGTGTACCCAGGTTGAGGTTCTTGTAAGCAGTGCAGCCCTCAATTTGGGGGTGGCTCTGTCTTATGGATTTTCAGTTTTCCCAAGGTATATTCCCTAGACCGGAAGTGCCCTTGACTCTGTAGCTCTGTTGTTTACTTGTTTTAGGGAACACAATGCACTCCTCCAGTGAGGCAGTTGGCAACTTACATCCCGCCCATCAGCATAACAAGGCTCCCTGTTCTCCAGGGCCTGTCTTGCCTTACTGGTTTTTACACATTTTGTGGATGTCCCTTTTGACCGGTGGGAAGTGATACTTCTTTGTAGTGCAGATTTGCATTGCCCGCTTGCTTGCTTGGCCAAAAAGGGCGTATGCGTTTTCTCCTGAATATATTCAGGAGAAAACGCATACGCCCTTTTTGGCCAAGTGCATCATTGTCGAAGTTGTGCCCCTCTTCCTGTGCTTTACAGGCGATTCCAACGTACCTGTTGAAATCTGTTTCCTGCTATTCTGCCTCGCTTTCAAGTGCGCCTCGTTGCCTTCCCTCAACAGATTTTTGGACGATAGTTGGCCTTGATTACTCTGCCAGTTTGTGAATTGCTGTGCCCCTGACCTCCATTATTCAACTCGTTTTTTTGTGAGCTGAACGCAAGTCCAAACTTTTGGTTCAGGACCTATACTGGTTCCAGGTGGGTGGCTGAGACTTTGGTTCATTCTTCTTCCTGCCGGGAAATTAGAGTGACATGTGCCCATCCAAATGCCTAACAGCTACTCTCTCATTGGTTCTCCCTCTTCCCTTTCATCCTCTGCCAAATTGGCAACCTGTGCGAACCAGGAGCTAAAAGGGGCTGTCTCTCCAAGTTGGGAGATTGATAGGAAAGCAGTGGGAATGTCAAACCGGAGCACCAGGAGAGGGACTCTTCGTTGAGTTTTAGAAACCTTTTGTATTCACAGTGTGTCCATTCTCTAGGATTCCCGTACATGTTATAGCTGTAGTAATATTCCCTTCAACCTGGAGAGTTGGGACCCATGGAATGGGTGCCATGCATTATTGCTTTAAAGGGTCTGCATTTGCTCACCCAATCTCACCAATCCTCTCAGTCCCAAGTGTCCAGCCTCATGCCACATCCATCTGTCATTGTAGATAGGGTCATTCCAGGTTGCATCCGAGACCCTGAAGGAATTGTAAAGAATTTCCCTGTTTCTTTGTTCTGTTTTCGAAATTCCTTTTTAGAGTGGGTTTGAGCTGATTCTCGCTGCCATGTTTATGCCAGTCTAGACACACTTGATTGCCTTACGGAGACATATCAATACATAGGTTTTAAGATTCTTACTAGTCAGATCGATTCCTCTGCGGGAAATATGTGGTTTTGAGTCCCTTTCACTGAGGAAGGTGGAGGTCTTGTCTATTCCATAGTTGGTTTTTGGAACGGTACCTGTGCTTATATCAAACTCTGGTTTGATGCATCACCCCACCTCTCCTTCCCCCTTAAGCAGGCATAAGAGTGTTTTCTAAATGTGAGACTCTGTTCTCTTGCCTAACTCAGTTCATGTGTAGCCATGTTTACAGGATCTTCCTAAGTGATATCTTATGATAAGTTTCTTTTTCTTTGTGACTTCTTTCACTTAGAATCATCGTACCTGAATCCACTCATTTTGCTGCTACTGTTCTTATGACACTGATTTCATGGCTGAGGGATATTCCATCGTACGTAAGTTCCACAATGTTTGGAACCATTTTTATATTTCCTGGGATATTTCAGGTGTACCCAGGTTGAGGTTCCTGTAAGCAGTGCAGCCCTCAATTTGGGGGTGGCTCTGTCTTATGGATTTTCAGTTTTCCCAAGGTATATTCCCTAGACTGGAAGTGCCCTTGGCTCTGGAGCTCTGTTGTTTACTTGTTTTAGGGAACACAATGCACTCCTCCAGTGAGGCAGTTGGCAACTTACATCCCGCCCATCAGCATAACAAGGCTCCCTGTTCTCCAGGGCCTGCCTTGCCTTTCTGGTTTTTACACATTTTGTGGATGTCCCTTTTGACCGGTGGGAAGTGATACTTCTTTGTAGTGCAGATTTGCATTGCCCGCTTGCTTGCTTGGCCAAAACGGGCGTATGCGTTTTCTCCTGAATATATTCAGGAGAAAACGCATACGCCCTTTTTGGCCAAGTGCATCATTGTCGAAGTTGTGCCCCTCTTCCTGTGCTTTACAGGCGATTCCAACGTACCTCTTGAAATCTGTTTCCTGCTATTCTGCCTCGCTTTCAAGTCCACCTCGTTGCCTTCCCTCAACAGATTTTTGGACGATAGTTGGCCTTGATTACTCTGCCAGTTTGTGAATTGCTGTGCCCCTGAGCTCCATTTTTCAACTCGTTTCTTGTGAGCTGAACGCAAGTCCAAACTTTTGGTTCAGGACCTATACTGTTTCCCGGTGGGTGGCTGAGACTTTGGTTAATTCTTCTTCCTGCCGGGAAATTAGAGTGACATGTGCCCATCCAAATGCCTAACAGCTACTCTCTCATTGGTTCTCCCTCTTCCCTTTCATCCTCTGCCAAATTGGCAACCTGTGCGAACCAGGAGCTTAAAGGGGCTGTCTCTCCAAGTTGGGAGATTGATAGGAAAGCAGTTGGAAAGTCAAACCGGAGCACCAGGAGAGGGGCTCTTCGTTGAGTTTTAGAAACCTTTCGTATTCACAGTGTGTCCATTCTCTAGGTTTCCCGTACACGTTATAGCTGTAGTAATATTCCCTTCAACCTGGAGAGCTGGGACCCATGGAATGGGTGCCATGCATTATTGCTTTAAAGGGTCTGCATTTGCTCACCCAATCTCACCAATCCTCTCAGTCCCAAGTGTCCAGCCTTATGCCGCATCCAGCTGTCATTGTAGATAGGGTCATTCCAGGTTGCATCAGAGACCCTGAAGGAATTGTAAAGAATTTCCCTGTTTCTTTGTTCTGTTTTTGAAATTCCTTTTTAGAGTGGGTTTGAGCTGATTCTCGCTGCCATGTTTATGCCAGTCTAGACACACTTGATTCCCTTACGGAGACATATCAACACATAGGTTTTAAGATTCTTACTAGTCAGATCGATTCCTCTGCGGGAAATATGGGGTTTTGAGTCCCTTTCACTGAGGAAGGTGTAGGTCTTGTCTATTCCATAGTTGGTTTTTGGAACGGTACCTGTGCTTATATCAAACTCTGGTTTGATGCATCACCCCACCTCTCCTTCCCCCTTAAGCAGGCATAAGAGTGTTTTCTAAATATGAGACTCTGTTCTCTTGCCTAACTCAGTTCATGTGTAGCCATGTTTACAGGATCTTCCTAAGTGATATCTTATGATAAGTTTCTTTTCCTGTATGACTTCTTTCACTTAGAATCATCGTACCTGAATCCACTCATTTTGCTGCTACTGGTCTTATGACATTGATTTCATGGCTGAGGGATATTCCATCGTACGTAAGTTCCACAATGTTTGGAACCATTTTTATATTTCCTGGGATATTTCAGGTGTACCCAGGTTGAGGTTCTTGTAAGCAGTGCAGCCCTCAATTTGGGGGTGCCTCTGTCTTATGGATTTTCAGTTTTCCCAAGGTATATTCCCTAGACTGGAAGTGCCCTTGGCTCTGTAGCTCTGTTGTTTGCTTGTTTTAGGGAACACAATGCACTCCTCCAGTGAGGCAGTTGGCAACTTACATCCCGCCCATCAGCATAACAAGGCTCCCTGTTCTCCAGGGCCAGTCTTGACTTTTGAAACGGTCATTTTGAAATATGGACGTCCTTTGAATTTCTTGGTCGATATGTGACCCCAGGATTTGTTTTCAGGGCAGGTGTCATTTTCAGGCATGCAATGATTTTGAATATCAACTGACCATTAGCGTTGGGATTAAAGCTGCTGTTGTGTGAAACGGCCACAAGGTGGCAGCAGTTCACCCTTACCAAATCTGGTTACTAGGGCAAGAGAGCCTTAGTGGAAGTGGTGTTCTAGATTGGAGTTTAGAATGGAATGTACCAGGAGAAAGCCGCTCACGTTTGTCTCACTACTTCCTGTTCGTGTTTTTAATTTAATTTTTTATTTTTTATTACAGCAAGTTTGATTACAATGTTTGGCTTGTTGTAGGTGTGGAAGATGTGGTTGTTTTACACATATACAGATGACTGTTCTTCCTGTGATTCTTTTCCCATGTACGTTATGACAGAATGTTGAGTAGTCCTCTCTTGGTATTCTGTAGGTCTTTGGTGATTATATATGTCACCTGTGTTTGTATATGTCTGTTAACCCCGATATCGTAATGAAACCAATCCTCACACCTTTCCATTGGTGAACCATAAGTTTGTTTAATGAATCTGTGATTGCCCTTCTCCGTGGAAATATCTGCCCTGGTATCCATTTTTAGGTAACACCTATAGGTGATATGATATGATATGTGTCTTTCACTTTCTGACTTACTACAAGTCACGTGATTACTTCTAGACTCATCTACGGTGCTGCAAATGGCATTGTGTCCTTTTTTCCCTTGGCTTCTCTTCTGCCTTAGCGGGGTCCATTTTCAACAATGTGATTCCCTGAGGGTTGTGGATTAGCTGACCTGGGCAGCCTTACCCTGCCGGCCCGCCCTCCCCAGGTGTGCCTCGTTGAGGTCAATATAAACAGAGCTCCAGGCAGCAGTAGCCCATGAAGCTGTGCCTGACTCCATATTCTCTGCCCCGTCAGCAGTCTCGGGGCTGTGCTGGTGGGAGGGAGTGAGGGGCCACAGCTTTGTGGGTGGCCCGGTGTGAGTGGGGTTCTGCTGGCCTTTCTGCAGGAGTTGCCAGGCTGCCGCCTGTAAAGAAGAGGATGTGTCACCCATACCTTCCGCTGGAATTTCTCTCCGGACAGAGGTGAGGAAGGAAAAAAGCAGTGGGGTCCGGGACAGGAGGGGTATCTCCGGCAGGGCAATGGAAAGCTTCTGGAAGAGCGCCCGGGGCCAGGACCACCCTGGCTGGCCTGCAGGCACCTAGTTGTCCTGCGTGCTGTCGCTGGTGTGGCTCCACGGTCCTTCCTCTAGGCTTTCAAGCCCTTGTACATATTCAGGTGTTTTACCTGGAAAGGGTGGGAACAGTTCAGCAGCAGCTGGCCTGGGGCTCAGCTCACGTTTACTCACAGATGCCTCGGCACGGTCCCCCAGCTTTGCAATGAGGACGCTCCTTGCGTGGGGGGTGGGTTGCTGGCTGTATGGGAGATGATTCCCCACCTCTGACCAATTTCAGAATTGTTTACCACTGGAGCAAGTGCCCTGATAGGGTTTTCCCCTGTATAACTCGTGGGTTCAGGATTTTTTTTTCTTTTATGGTTCAAGTTAGATTTTATTCCTCTTTTATGTATTTATAGATATAAGCATGGAAATCATTCATTCCTATAAATACATCTGTGTGACGGGAAGAACTTTTTTCTGTTTTATTTTTAAATTTTATTTTTTAAAATTTTGAAATTTAATTTTATTTATGTTTTTATACAGCAGGTTATTATTAGTTATGTATTTTATGCATATACATGTATACAGGTCAATCCCAATCTCCCAACTCATCCCACCACCACCACCCCATGGATTCCCACACTTGGTGTCCATACGTTTGTTCTCTACGTCTGTGTCTCTATTTCTTCCCTGCAAACCAGTTCATCTGTACCATTTTTAGGCTCCACATATATGCATTAATATACAATATTTGTTTTCCTCTTTCTGACTTACTTCATTCTGTATGACAGTCTCTCGATCCATCGATGTCTCTACAAATGACCCAGTTTCATTCCTTTTTATGGCCGAGTAATATTCCATTTGATATATATACCACATCTTTATCCACTCATCTGTCTGTGGGCATTTAGGTTGTTTCCATTACCTGGCTATTGTAAATAGTGCTGCAACGAACATTGTGGTGAATGTGCCTTTTTGAAATACGGTTTTCTCTGGGTATATGCCCAGAAGTGGGATTGCTGGATCAGATGGTAATTCTATTTCTCATTTTTTTAAGGAAACTCCATACTGTTCTCCATAGTGACTGTATCAATTTACATTCCCACCAATAGTGGAAGAGGGCTCCTTTTGTCCACACCCTCCCCAGAATTGGTTGTTTGTAGATTTTCTGATGATGCCGATTCTCACAGGTGTGAGGTGATACCTCATTGTAGTTTTGATTTGCATTTCTCTAATAATTAGTGCTGTTGAGCAGCTTTTCATGTGCGTCTTGGCCATCTCTGTGTCTCCTTTGAAGAAACGTCTCTTTAGATCTTCTGCCCATTTTTTTTGGGTTGTTTGTTTTTTTAATATTAAGCTGCATGAGCTGTTTATATATATATTGGAGATTAAACCTGTGTCGATTGATTCATTTGCAACGATTTTCACCCATCCCGAGGGATGCCTTTTTCCATTCCCGTTTTTTTTTATCAAAAAAGGAAAGAAAGGAAAAGAAGCAGAACACTAATGTGCGTAAAATATGCCTTTTGAAACGGTCGTTTTGAAATATGGACGTCCTTTGAATTTTTTGGTCGATATGTGACCCCAGGATTTGTTTTCAGGGCAGGTGTCATTTACAGGCATGCAATGATTTTGAATATCAACTGACCATTAGCGTTGGGATTAAAGCTGCTGTTGTGTGAAACGGCCACAAGGTGGCAGCAGTTCACCCTTACCAAATCTGGTTACTAGGGCAAGAGAGCCTCAGTGGAAGTGGTGTTCTAGATTGGAGTTTAGAATGGAATGTACCAGGAGAAAGCCGCTCACGTTTGTCTCACTACTTCTTGTTCATGTTTTTAATTTATTTTTTTATTTTTTATTACAGCAAGTTTGATTACAATGTTTGGCATGTTGTAGGTGTGGAAGATGTGGTTCTTTTACACATATACAGATGACTGTTCTTCCTGGGATTCTTTTCCCATGTACGTTATGACAGAATGTTGAGTAGTCCTCTCTTGGTATTCTGTAGGTCTTTGGTGATTATATATGTCACCTGTGTTTGTATATGTCTGTTAACCCCGATATCGTAATGAAACCAATCCTCACACCTTTCCATGGGTGAACCATAAGTTTGTTTAATGAATCTGTGATTGCCCTTCTCCGTGGAAATATCTGCCCTGGTATCCATTTTTAGGTAACACCTATAAGTGATATGATAGGATATGTGTCTTTCACTTTCTGACTTACTACAAGTCACGTGATTACTTCTAGACTCATCTACGGTGCTGCAAATGGCATTGTGTCCTTTTTTCCCTTGGCTTCTCTTCTGCCTTAGCGGGGTCCATTTTCAACAATGTGATTCCCTGAGGGTTGTGGATTAGCTGACCTGGGCAGCCTTACCCTGCCGGCCCGCCCTCCCCAGGTGTGCCTCGTTGAGGTCAATATAAACAGAGCTCCAGGCAGCAATAGCCCCTGAAGCTGTGCCTGACTCCATATTCTCTGCCCCGTCAGCAGTCTCGGGGCTGTGCTGGTGGGAGGGAGTGAGGGGCCACAGCTTTGTGGGTGGCCCGGTGTGAGTGGGGTTCTGCTGGCCTTTCTGCAGGATTTGCCATGCTGCCGCCTGTAAAGAAGAGGATGTGTCACCCATACCTTCCGCTGGAATTTCTCTCCGGACAGAGGTGAGGAAGGAAAAAAGCAGTGGGGGCCGGGACAGGAGGGGTATCTCAGGCAGGGCAATGGAAAGCTTCTGGAAGAGCGCCCGGGGCGAGGACCACCCTGGCTGGCCTGCAGGCACCAAGTTGTCCTGCGTGCTGTCGCTGGTGTGGCTCCACGGTCCTTCCTCTAGGCTTTCAAGCCCTTGTACATATTCAGGTGTTTTACCTGGAAAGGGTGGGAACAGTTCAGCAGCAGCTGGCCTGGGGCTCAGCTCACGTTTACTCACAGATGCCTCGGCACGGTCCCCCAGCTTTGCAATGAGGACGCTCCTTGCGTGGGGGGTGGGTTGCTGGCTGTATGGGAGATGCTTCCCCACCTCTGACCAATTTCAGAATTGTTTACCACTGGAGCAAGTGCCCTGATAGGGTTTTCCCCTGTATAACTCGTGGGTTCAGGATTTTTTTTTCTTTTATGGTTCAAGTTAGATTTTATTCCTCTTTTATGTATTTATAGATATAAGCATGGAAATCATTCATTCCTATAAATACATCTGTGTGACGGGAAGAACTTTTTTCTGTTTTATTTTTAAATTTTATTTTTTAAAATTTTGAAATTTAATTTTATTTATGTTTTTATACAGCAGGTTATTATTAGTTATGTATTTTATGCATATACATGTATACAGGTCAATCCCAATCTCCCAACTCATCCCACCACCACCACCCCATGGCTTCCCACACTTGGTGTCCATACGTTTGTTCTCTACGTCTGTGTCTCTATTTCTTCCCTGCAAACCAGTTCATCTGTACCATTTTTAGGCTCCACATATATGCATTAATATACAATATTTGTTTTCCTCTTTCTGACTTACTTCATTCTGTATGACAGTCTCTCGATCCATCGATGTCTCTACAAATGACCCAGTTTCATTCCTTTTTATGGCCGAGTCATATTCCATTTTATATATGTACCACATCTTTATCCACTCATCTGTCTGTGGGCATTTAGGTTGCTTCCATTACCTGGCTATTGTAAATAGTGCTGCAACGAACATTGTGGTGAATGTGCCTTGTTGAAATACGGTTTTCTCTGGGTATATGCCCAGAAGTGGGATTGCTGGATCAGATGGTAATTCTATTTCTAATTTTTTTAAGGAAACTCCATACTGTTCTCCATAGTGACTGTATCAATTTACATTCCCACCAATAGTGGAAGAGGGCTCCTTTTGTCCACACCCTCCCCAGAATTGGTTGTTTGTAGATTTTCTGATGATGCCGAATCTCACAGGTGTGAGGTGATACCTCATTGTAGTTTTGATTTGCATTTCTCTAATAATTAGTGCTGTTGAGCAGCTTTTCATGTGCGTCTTGGCCATCTCTGTGTCTCCTTTGAAGAAACGTCTCTTTAGATCTTCTGCCCATTTTTTTGGGTTGTTTGTTTTTTTAATATTAAGCTGCATGAGCTGTTTATATATATATTGGAGATTAAACCTGTGTCGATTGATTCATTTGCAACGATTTTCACCCATCCTGAGGGATGCCTTTTTCCATTCCCGTTTTTTTTTAACAAAAAAGGAAAGAAAGGAAAAGAAGCAGAACACTAATGTGCGTAAAATATGCCTTTTGAAACGGTCGTTTTGAAATATGGACGTCCTTTGAATTTTTTGGTCGATATGTGACCCCAGGATTTGTTTTCAGGGCAGGTGTCATTTACAGGCATGCAATGATTTTGAATATCAACTGACCATTAGCGTTGGGATTAAAGCTGCTGTTGTGTGAAACGGCCACAAGGTGGCAGCAGTTCACCCTTACCAAATCTGGTTACTAGGGCAAGAGAGCCTCAGTGGAAGTGGTGTTCTAGATTGGAGTTTAGAATGGAATGTACCAGGAGAAAGCCGCTCACGTTTGTCTCACTACTTCTTGTTCGTGTTTTTAATTTAATTTTTTATTTTTTATTACAGCAAGTTTGATTACAATGTTTGGCTTGTTGTAGGTGTGGAAGATGTGGTTCTTTTACACATATACAGATGACTGTTCTTCCTGGGATTCTTTTCCCATGTACGTTATGACAGAATGTTGAGTAGTCCTCTCTTGGTATTCTGTAGGTCTTTGGTGATTATATATGTCACCTGTGTTTGTATATGTCTGTTAACCCCGATATCGTAATGAAACCAATCCTCACACCTTTCCATGGGTGAACCATAAGTTTGTTTAATGAATCTGTGATTGCCCTTCTCCGTGGAAATATCTGCCCTGGTATCCATTTTTAGGTAACACCTATAAGTGATATGATAGGATATGTGTCTTTCACTTTCTGACTTACTACAAGTCACGTGATTACTTCTAGACTCATCTACGGTGCTGCAAATGGCATTGTGTCCTTTTTTCCCTTGGCTTCTCTTCTGCCTTAGCGGGGTCCATTTTCAACACTGTGATTCCCTGAGGGTTGTGGATTAGCTGACCTGGGCAGACTTACCCTGCCGGCCCGCCCTCCCCAGGTGTGCCTCGTTGAGGTCAATATAAACAGAGCTCCAGGCAGCAATAGCCCCTGAAGCTGTGCCTGACTCCATATTCTCTGCCCCGTCAGCAGTCTCGGGGCTGTGCTGGTGGGAGGGAGTGAGGGGCCACATCTTTGTGGGTGGCCCGGTGTGAGTGGGGTTCTTCTGGCCTTTCTGCAGGAGTTGCCATGCTGCCGCCTGTAAAGAAGAGGATGTGTCACCCATACCTTCCGCTGGAATTTCTCTCCGGACAGAGGTGAGGAAGGAATAAAGCAGTGGGGTCCGGGACAGGAGGGGTATCTCAGGCAGGGCAATGGAAAGCTTCTGGAAGAGCGCCCGGGGCCAGGACCAACCTGGCTGGCCTGCAGGCACCAAGTTGTCCTGCGTGCTGTCGCTGGTGTGGCTCCACGGTCCTTCCTCTAGGCTTTCAAGCCCTTGTACATATTCAGGTGTTTTACCTGGAAAGGGTGGGAACAGTTCAGCAGCAGCTGGCCTGGGGCTCAGCTCACCTTTACTCACAGATGCCTCGGCACGGTCCCCCAGCTTTGCAATGAGGACGCTCCTTGCGTGGGGGGTGGGTTGCTGGCTGTATGGGAGATGCTTCCCCACCTCTGACCAATTTCAGAATTGTTTACCACTGGAGCAAGTGCCCTGATAGGGTTTTCCCCTGTATAACTCGTGGGTTCAGGATTATTTTTTCTTTTATGGTTCAAGTTAGATTTTATTCCTCTTTTATGTATTTATAGATATAAGCATGGAAATCATTCATTCCTATAAATACATCTGTGTGACGGGAAGAAATTTTTCTGTTTTATTTTTAAATTTTATTTTTTAAAATTTTGAAATTTAATTTTATTTATGTTTTTATACAGCAGGTTATTATTAGTTATGTATTTTATGCATATACATGTATACAGGTCAATCCCAATCTCCCAACTCATCCCACCACCACCACCCCATGGCTTCCCACTCTTGGTGTCCATACGTTTGTTCTCTACGTCTGTGTCTCTATTTCTTCCCTGCAAACCAGTTCATCTGTACCATTTTTAGGCTCCACATATATGCATTAATATACAATATTTGTTTTCCTCTTTCTGACTTACTTCATTCTGTATGACAGTCTCTCGATCCATCGATGTCTCTACAAATGACCCAGTTTCATTCCTTTTTATGGCCGAGTCATATTCCATTTTATATATGTACAACATCTTTATCCACTCATCTGTCTGTGGGCATTTAGGTTGCTTCCATTACCTGGCTATTGTAAATAGTGCTGCAACGAACATTGTGCTGAATGTGCCTTTTTGAAATACGGTTTTCTCTGGGTATATGCCCAGAAGTGGGATTGCTGGATCAGATGGTAATTCTATTTCTAATTTTTTTAAGGAAACTCCATACTGTTCTCCATAGTGACTGTATCAATTTACATTCCCACCAATAGTGGAAGAGGGCTCCTTTTGTCCACACCCTCCCCAGAATTGGTTGTTTGTAGATTTTCTGATGATGCCGATTCTAACAGGTGTGAGGTGATACCTCATTGTAGTTTTGATTTGCATTTCTCTAATAATTAGTGCTGTTGAGCAGCTTTTCATGTGCGTCTTGGCCATCTCTGTGTCTCCTTTGAAGAAACGTCTCTTTAGATCTTCTGCCCATTTTTTTGGGTTGTTTGCTTTTTAATATTAAGCTGCATGAGCTGTTTATATATATATTGGAGATTAAACCTGTGTCCATTGATTCATTTGCAACGATTTTCACCCATCCTGAGGGATGCCTTTTTCCATTCCCGTTTTTTTTTAACAAAAAAGGAAAGAAAGGAAAAGAAGCAGAACACTAATGTGCGTAAAATATGCCTTTTGAAACGGTCGTTTTGAAATATGGACGTCCTTTGAATTTTTTGGTCGATATGTGACCCCAGGATTTGTTTTCAGGGCAGGTGTCATTTACAGGCCTGCAATGATTTTGAATATCAACTGACCATTAGCGTTGGGATTAAAGCTGCTGTTGTGTGAAACGGCCACAAGGTGGCAGCAGTTCACCCTTACCAAATCTGGTTACTAGGGCAAGAGAGCCTTAGTGGAAGTGGTGTTCTAGATTGGAGTTTAGAATGGAATGTACCAGGAGAAAGCCGCTCACGTTTGTCTCACTACTTCCTGTTCGTGTTTTTAATTTAATTTTTTATTTTTTATTACAGCAATTTTGATTACAATGTTTGGCTTGTTGTAGGTGTGGAAGATGTGGTTGTTTTACACATATACAGATGACTGTTCTTCCTGGGATTCTTTTCCCATGTACGTTATGACAGAATGTTGAGTAGTCCTCTCTTGGTATTCTGTAGGTCTTTGGTGATTATATATGTCACCTGTGTTTGTATATGTCTGTTAACCCCGATATCGTAATGAAACCAATCCTCACACCTTTCCATTGGTGAACCATAAGTTTGTTTAATGAATCTGTGATTGCCCTTCTCCGTGGAAATATCTGCCCTGGTATCCATTTTTAGGTAACACCTATAGGTGATATGATATGATATGTGTCTTTCACTTTCTGACTTACTACAAGTCACGTGATTACTTCTAGACTCATCTACGGTGCTGGAAATGGCATTGTGTCCTTTTTTCCCTTGGCTTCTCTTCTGCCTTAGCGGGGTCCATTTTCAACAATGTGATTCCCTGAGGGTTGTGGATTAGCTGACCTGGGCAGCCTTACCCTGCCGGCCCACCCTCCCCAGGTGTGCCTCGTTGAGGTCAATATAAACAGAGCTCCAGGCAGCAGTAGCCCATGAAGCTGTGCCTGACTCCATATTCTCTGCCCCGTCAGCAGTCTCGGGGCTGTGCTGGTGGGAGGGAGTGAGGGGCCACAGCTTTGTGGGTGGCCCGGTGTGAGTGGGGTTCTGCTGGCCTTTCTGCAGGAGTTGCCAGGCTGCCGCCTGTAAAGAAGAGGATGTGTCACCCATACCTTCCGCTGGAATTTCTCTCCGGACAGAGGTGAGGAAGGAAAAAAGCAGTGGGGGCCGGGACAGGAGGGGTATCTCCGGCAGGGCAATGGAAAGCTTCTGGAAGAGCGCCCGGTGCCAGGACCACCCTGGCTGGCCTGCAGGCACCAAGTTGGCCTGCGTGCTGTCGCTGGTGTGGCTCCACGGTCCTTCCTCTAGGCTTTCAAGCCCTTGTACATATTCAGGTGTTTTACCTGGAAAGGGTGGGAACAGTTCAGCAGCAGCTGGCCTGGGGCTCAGCTCACGTTTACTCACAGATGCCTCGGCACGGTCCCCCAGCTTTGCAATGAGGACGCTCCTTGCGTGGGGGGTGGGTTGCTGGCTGTATGGGAGATGATTCCCCACCTCTGACCAATTTCAGAATTGTTTACCACTGGAGCAAGTGCCCTGATAGGGTTTACCCCTGTATAACTCGTGGGTTCAGGATTTTTTTTTCTTTTATGGTTCAAGTTAGATTTTATTCCTCTTTTATGTATTTATAGATATAAGCATGGAAATCATTCATTCCTATAAATACATCTGTGTGACGGGAAGAAATTTTTTCTGTTTTATTTTTAAATTTTATTTTTTAAAATTTTGAAATTCAATTTTATTTATGTTTTTATACAGCAGGTTATTATTAGTTATGTATTTTATGCATATACATGTATACAGGTCAATCCCAATCTCCCAACTCATCCCACCACCACCACCCCATGGATTCCCACACTTGGTGTCCATACGTTTGTTCTCTACGTCTGTGTCTCTATTTCTTCCCTGCAAACCAGTTCATCTGTACCATTTTTAGGCTCCACATATATGCATTAATATACAATATTTGTTTTCCTCTTTCTGACTTACTTCATTCTGTATGACAGTCTCTCGATCCATCGATGTCTCTACAAATGACCCAGTTTCATTCCTTTTTATGGCCGAGTAATATTCCATTTTATATATATACCACATCTTTATCCACTCATCTGTCTGTGGGCATTTAGGTTGTTTCCATTACCTGGCTATTGTAAATAGTGCTGCAACGAACATTGTGGTGAATGTGCCTTTTTGAAATACGGTTTTCTCTGGGTATATGCCCAGAAGTGGGATTGCTGGATCAGATGGTAATTCTATTTCTCATTTTTTTAAGGAAACTCCATACTGTTCTCCATAGTGACTGTATCAATTTACATTCCCACCAATAGTGGAAGAGGGCTCCTTTTGTCCACACCCTCCCCAGAATTGGTTGTTTGTAGATTTTCTGATGATGCCGATTCTCACAGGTGTGAGGTGATACCTCATTGTAGTTTTGATTTGCATTTCTCTAATAATTAGTGCTGTTGAGCAGCTTTTCATGTGCGTCTTGGCCATCTCTGTGTCTCCTTTGAAGAAACGTCTCTTTAGATCTTCTGCCCATTTTCTTTTGGGTTGTTTGTTTTTTTAATATTAAGCTGCATGAGCTGTTTATATATATATTGGAGATTAAAGCTGTGTCGATTGATTCATTTGCAACGATTTTCACCCATCCCGAGGGATGCCTTTTTCCATTCCCGTTTTTTTTTATCAAAAAAGGAAAGAAAGGAAAAGAAGCAGAACACTAATGTGCGTAAAATATGCCTTTTGAAACGGTCGTTTTGAAATATGGACGTCCTTTGAATTTTTTGGTCGATATGTGACCCCAGGATTTGTTTTCAGGGCAGGTGTCATTTACAGGCATGCAATGATTTTGAATATCAACTGACCATTAGCGTTGGGATTAAAGCTGCTGTTGTGTGAAACGGCCACAAGGTGGCAGCAGTTCACCCTTACCAAATCTGGTTACTAGGGCAAGAGAGCCTCAGTGGAAGTGGTGTTCTAGATTGGAGTTTAGAATGGAATGTACCAGGAGAAAGCCGCTCACGTTTGTCTCACTACTTCTTGTTCGTGTTTTTAATTTATTTTTTTATTTTTTATTACAGCAAGTTTGATTACAATGTTTGGCTTGTTGTAGGTGTGGAAGATGTGGTTCTTTTACACATATACAGATGACTGTTCTTCCTGGGATTCTTTTCCCATGTACGTTATGACAGAATGTTGAGTAGTCCTCTCTTGGTATTCTGTAGGTCTTTGGTGATTATATATGTCACCTGTGTTTGTATATGTCTGTTAACCCCGATATCGTAATGAAACCAATCCTCACACCTTTCCATGGGTGAACCATAAATTTGTTTAATGAATCTGTGATTGCCCTTCTCCGTGGAAATATCTGCCCTGGTATCCATTTTTAGGTAACACCTATAAGTGATATGATAGGATATGTGTCTTTCACTTTCTAACTTACTACAAGTCACGTGATTACTTCTAGACTCATCTACGGTGCTGCAAATGGCATTGTGTCCTTTTTTCCCTTGGCTTCTCTTCTGCCTTAGCGGGGTCCATTTTCAACAATGTGATTCCCTGAGGGTTGTGGATTAGCTGACCTGGGCAGCCTTACCCTGCCGGCCCGCCCTCCCCAGGTGTGCCTCGTTGAGGTCAATATAAACAGAGCTCCAGGCAGCAATAGCCCCTGAAGCTGTGCCTGACTCCATATTCTCTGCCCCGTCAGCAGTCTCGGGGCTGTGCTGGTGGGAGGGAGTGAGGGGCCACAGCTTTGTGGGTGGCCCGGTGTGAGTGGGGTTTTGCTGGCCTTTCTGCAGGAGTTGCCATGCTGCCGCCTGTAAAGAAGAGGATGTGTCACCCATACCTTCCGCTGGAATTTCTCTCCGGACAGAGGTGAGGAAGGAAAAAAGCAGTGGGGGCCGGGACAGGAGGGGTATCTCAGGCAGGGCAATGGAAAGCTTCTGGAAGAGCGCCCGGGGCGAGGACCACCCTGGCTGGCCTGCAGGCACCAAGTTGTCCTGCGTGCTGTCGCTGGTGTGGCTCCACGGTCCTTCCTCTAGGCTTTCAAGCCCTTGTACATATTCAGGTGTTTTACCTGGAAAGGGTGGGAACAGTTCAGCAGCAGCTGGCCTGGGGCTCAGCTCACCTTTACTCACAGATGCCTCGGCACGGTCCCCCAGCTTTGCAATGAGGACGCTCCTTGCGTGGGGGGTGGGTTGCTGGCTGTATGGGAGATGCTTCCCCACCTCTGACCAATTTCAGAATTGTTTACCACTGGAGCAAGTGCCCTGATAGGGTTTTCCCCTGTATAACTCGTGGGTTCAGGATTATTTTTTCTTTTAAGGTTCAAGTTAGATTTTATTCCTCTTTTATGTATTTATAGATATAAGCATGGAAATCATTCATTCCTATAAATACATCTGTGTGACGGGAAGAACTTTTTTCTGTTTTATTTTTAAATTTTATTTTTTAAAATTTTGAAATTTAATTTTATTTATGTTTTTATACAGCAGGTTATTATTAGTTATGTATTTTATGCATATACATGTATACAGGTGTATCCCAATCTCCCAACTCATCCCACCACCACCACCCCATGGCTTCCCACACTTGGTGTCCATACGTTTGTTCTCTACCTCTGTGTCTCTATTTCTTCCCTGCAAACCAGTTCATCTGTACCATTTTTAGGCTCCACATATATGCATTAATATACAATATTTGTTTTCCTCTTTCTGACTTACTTCATTCTGTATGACAGTCTCTCGATCCATTGATGTCTCTACAAATGAGCCAGTTTCATTCCGTTTTATGGCCGAGTCATATTCCATTTTATATATGTACCACATCTTTATCCACTCATCTGTCTGTGGGCATTTAGGTTGCTTCCATTACCTGGCTATTGTAAATAGTGCTGCAACGAACATTGTGCTGAATGTGCCTTTTTGAAATACGGTTTTCTCTGGGGATATGCCCAGAAGTGGGATTGCTGGATCAGATGGTAATTCTATTTCTAATTTTTTTAAGGAAACTCCATACTGTTCTCCATAGTGACTGTATCAATTTACATTCCCACCAATAGTGGAAGAGGGCTCCTTTTGTCCACACCCTCCCCAGAATTGGTTGTTTGTAGATTTTCTGATGATGCCGATTCTAACAGGTGTGAGGTGATACCGCATTGTAGTTTTGATTTGCATTTCTCTAATAATTAGTGCTGTTGAGCAGCTTTTCTGTGCGTCTTGGCCATCTCTGTGTCTCCTTTGAAGAAACGTCTCTTTAGATCTTCTGCCCATTTTTTTTGGGTTGTTTGTTTTTTTAATATTAATCTGCATGAGCTGTTTATATATATATTGGAGATTAAACCTGTGTCCATTGATTCATTTGCAACGATTTTCACCCATCCTGAGGGATGCCTTTTTCCATTCCCGTTTTTTTTTAACAAAAAAGGAAAGAAAGGAAAAGAAGCAGAACACTAATGTGCATAAAATATGCCTTTTGAAACGGTCGTTTTGAAATATGGACGTCCTTTGAATTTCTTGGTCGATATGTGACCCCAGGATTTGTTTTCAGGGCAGGTGTCATTTACAGGCATGCAATGATTTTGAATATCAACTGACCATTAGCGTTGGGATTAAAGCTGCTGTTGTGTGAAACGGCCACAAGGTGGCAGCAGTTCACCCTTACCAAATCTGGTTACTAGGGCAAGAGAGCCTCAGTGGAAGTGGTGTTCTAGATTGGAGTTTAGAATGGAATGTACCAGGAGAAAGCCACTCACGTTTGTCTCACTACTTCTTGTTCGTGTTTTTAATTTAATTTTTTATTTTTTATTACAGCAAGTTTGATTACAATGTTTGGCTTGTTGTAGGTGTGGAAGATGTGGTTCTTTTACACATATACAGATGACTGTTCTTCCTGGGATTCTTTTCCCATGTACGTTATGATAGAATGTTGAGTAGTCCTCTCTTGGTATTCTGTAGGTCTATGGTGATTATATATGTCACCTGTGTTTGTATATGTCTGTTAACCCCAATATCATAATGAAACCAATCCTCACACCTTTCCATTGGTGAACCATAAGTTTGTTTCATGAATCTGTGATTGCCCTTCTCCGTGGAAATATCTGCCCTGGTATCCATTTTTAGGTAACACCTATAGGTGATATGATATGATATGTGTCTTTCACTTTCTGACTTACTACAAGTCACGTGATTACTTCTAGACTCATCTACGGTGCTGCAAATGGCATTGTGTCCTTTTTTCCCTTGGCTTCTCTTCTGCCTTAGCGGGGTCCATTTTCAACAATGTGATTCCCTGAGGGTTGTGGATTAGCTGACCTGGGCAGCCTTACCCTGCTGGCCCGCCCTCCCCAGGTGTGCCTCGTTGAGGTCAATATAAACAGAGCTCCAGGCAGCAATAGCCCCTGAAGCTGTGCCTGACTCCATATTCTCTGCCCCGTCAGCAGTCTCGGGGCTGTGCTGGTGGGAGGGAGTGAGGGGCCACAGCTTTGTGGGTGGCCCGGTGTGAGTGGGGTTCTGCTGGCCTTTCTGAAGGAGTTGCCATGCTGCCGCCTGTAAAGAAGAGGATGTGTCACCCATACATTCCGCTGGAATTTCTCTCCGGACAGAGGTGAGGAAGGAAAAAAGCAGTGGGGGCCGGGACAGGAGGGGTATCTCCGGCAGGGCAATGGAAAGCTTCTGGAAGAGCGCCAGGGTCCAGGACCAGTGGGCTGGCTGGCCTGCAGGCACCAAGTTGGCCTGCGTGCTGTCGCTGGTGTGGCTCCACGGTCCTTCCTCTAGGCTTTCAAGCCCTTGTACATATTCAGCTGTTTTACCTGGAAAGGGTGGGAACAGTTCAGCAGCAGCTGGCCTGGGGCTCAGCTCACGTTTACTCACAGATGCCTCGGCACGGTCCCCCAGCTTTGCAATGAGGACGCTCCTTGCGTGGGGGGTGGGTGGCTGGCTGTTTGGGAGATGGTTCCCCACCTCTGACCAATTTCACAATTGTTTACCGCTGGAGCAAGTGCCATGATAGGGTTTTCCTCTGTATAACTCGTGGGTTTAATTTTTTTTTTCTTTTATGGTTCAAGTTAGATTTTATTCCTCTTTTATGTATTTATAAATATAAGCATGGAAATAATTCATTCCTATAAATACATCTGTGTGACGGGAAGAATTTTTATTGTTTTATTTTTAAATTTTATTTTTTAAAATTTTGAAATTTAATTTCATTTATGTTTTTATACAGCAGGTTATTATTAGTTATGTATTTTATGCATATACATGTATACAGGTCAATCCCAATCTCCCAACTCATCCCACCACCACCACCCCATGGCTTCCCACACTTGGTGTCCATACGTTTGTTCTCTACGTCTGTGTCTCTATTTCTTCCCTGCAAACCAGTTCATCTGTACCATTTTTAGGCTCCACATATATGCATTAATATACAATATTTGTTTTCCTCTTTCTGACTTACTTCATTCTGTATGACAGTCTCTCGATCCATCGATGTCTCTACAAATGACCCAGTTTCATTCCTTTTTATGGCCGAGTAATATTCCATTTTATATATGTACCACATCTTTATCCACTCATCTGTCTGTGGGCATTTAGGTTGCTTCCATTACCTGGCTATTGTAAATAGTGCTGCAACGAACATTGTGCTGAATGTGCCTTTTTGAAATACGGTTTTCTCTGGGTATATGCCCAGAAGTGGGATTGCTGGATCAGATGGTAATTCCATTTCTAATTTTTTAAAGGAAACTCCATACTGTTCTCCATAGTGACTGTATCAACTTACATTCCCACCAATAGTGGAAGAGTGCTCCTTTTGTCCACACCCTCCCCAGAATTGGTTGTTTGTATATTTTCTGATGTTGCCGATTCTAACAGGTGTGAGGTGATACCTAATTGTAGTTTTGATTTGCATTTCTCTAATAATTAGTGCTGTTGAGCAGCTTTTCATGTGCGTCTTGGCCATCTCTGTGTCTCCTTTGAAGAAACGTCTCTTTAGATCTTCTGCCCATTTTTTTTGGGTTGTTTGTTTTTTTTAATATTAAGCTGCATGAGCTGTTTATATATATTGGAGATTAAAACTGTGTCCATTGATTCATTTGCAACGATTTTCGCCCATTCTGAGGGATGCCTTTTTCCATTCCCGTGTTTTTTTAACAAAAAAGGAAAGAAAGGAAAAGAAGCAGAACACTAATGTGCGTAAAATATGCCTTTTGAAACGGTCGTTTTGAAATATGGACGTCCTTTGAATGTTTTGGTCGATATGTGACCCCAGGATTTGTTTTCAGGGCAGGTGTCATTTACAGGCCTGCAATGATTTTGAATATCAACTGACCATTAGCGTTGGGATTAAAGCTGCTGTTGTGTGAAACGGCCACAAGGTGGCAGCAGTTCACCCTTACCAAATCTGGTTACTAGGGCAAGAGAGCCTCAGTGGAAGTGGTGTTCTAGATTGGAGTTTAGAATGGAATGTGCCAGGAGAAAGCCGCTCACGTTTGTCTCACTACTTCTTGTTCGTGTTTTTAATTTATTTTTTTATTTTTTATTACAGCAAGTTTGATTACAATGTTTGGCTTGTTGTAGGTGTGGAAGATGTGGTTCTTTTACACATATACAGATGACTGTTCTTCCTGGGATTCTTTTCCCATGTACGTTATGACAGAATGTTGAGTAGTCCTCCCTTGGTATTCTGTAGGTCTTTGGTGATTATATATGTCACCTGTGTTTGTATATGTCTGTTAACCCCAATATCGTAATGAAACCAATCCTCACACCTTTCCATTGGTGAACCATAAGTTTGTTTAATGAATCTGTGATTGCCCTTCTCCGTGGAAATATCTGCCCTGGTATCCATTTTTAGGTAACACCTATAAGTAATATGATAGGATATGTGTCTTTCACTTTCTGACTTACTACAAGTCACGTGATTACTTCTAGACTCATCTACGGTGCTGCAAATGGCATTGTGTCCTTTTTTCCCTTGGCTTCTCTTCTGCCTTAGCGGGGTCCATTTTCAACAATGTGATTCCCTGAGGGTTGTGGATTAGCTGACCTGGGCAGCCTTACCCTGCCGGCCCGCCCTCCCCAGGTGTGCCTCGTTGAGGTCAATATAAACAGAGCTCCAGGCAGCAATAGCCCCTGAAGTTGTGCCTGACTCCATATTCTCTGCCCCGTCAGCAGTCTCCGGGCTGTGGTGGTGGGAGGGAGTGAGGGGCCACAGCTTTGTGGGTGGCCCGGTGTGAGTGGGGTTCTGCTGGCCTTTCTGCAGGAGTTGCCAGGCTGCCGCCTGTAAAGAAGAGGATGTGTCACCCATACATTCCGCTGGAATTTCTCTCCGGACAGAGGTGAGGAAGGAAAAAAGCAGTGGGTGCCGGGACAGGAGGGGTATCTCAGGCAGGGCAATGGAAAGCTTCTGGAAGAGCGCCCGGGGCGAGGACCAACCTGGCTGGCCTGCAGGCACCAAGTTGTCCTGCGTGCTGTCGCTGGTGTGGCTCCACGGTCCTTCCTCTAGGCTTTCAAGCCCTTGTACATATTCAGGTGTTTTACCTGGAAAGGGTGGGAACAGTTCAGCAGCAGCTGGCCTGGGGCTCAGCTCACATTTACTCACAGATGCCACGGCACGGTCCCCCAGCTTTGCAATGAGGACGCTCCTTGCCTGGGGGGTGGGTTGCTGGCTGTATGGGAGATGATTCCCCACCTCTGACCAATTTCAGAATTGTTTACCACTGGAGCAAGTGCCCTGATAGGGTTTTCCCCTGTATAACTCGTGGGTTCAGGATTATTTTTTCTTTTAAGGTTCAAGTTAGATTTTATTCCTCTTTTATGTATTTATAGATATAAGCATGGAAATCATTCATTCCTATAAATACATCTGTGTGACGGGAAGAACTTTTTTCTGTTTTATTTTTAAATTTTATTTTTTAAAATTTTGAAATTTAATTTTATTTATGTTTTTATACAGCAGGTTATTATTAGTTATGTATTTTATGCATATACATGTATACAGGTCAATCCCAATCTCCCAACTCATCCCACCACCACCACCCCATGGCTTCCCACACTTGGTGTCCATACGTTTGTTCTCTACCTCTGTGTCTCTATTTCTTCCCTGCAAACCAGTTCATCTGTACCATTTTTAGGCTCCACATATATGCATTAATATACAATATTTGTTTTCCTCTTTCTGACTTACTTCATTCTGTATGACAGTCTCTCGATCCATCGATGTCTCTACAAATGAGCCAGTTTCATTCCGTTTTATGGCCGAGTCATATTCCATTTTATATATGTACCACATCTTTATCCACTCATCTGTCTGTGGGCATTTAGGTTGCTTCCATTACCTGGCTATTGTAAATAGTGCTGCAACGAACATTGTGCTGAATGTGCCTTTTTGAAATACGGTTTTCTCTGGGGATATGCCCAGAAGTGGGATTGCTGGATCAGATGGTAATTCTATTTCTCATTTTTTAAGGAAACTCCATACTGTTCTCCATAGTGACTGTATCAATTTACATTCCCACCAATAGTGGAAGAGGGCTCCTTTTGTCCACACCCTCCCCAGAATTGGTTGTTTGTAGATTTTCTGATGATGCCGATTCTAACAGGTGTGAGGTGATACCTCATTGTAGTTTTGATTTGCATTTCTCTAATAATTAGTGCTGTTGAGCAGCTTTTCATGTGCGTCTTGGCCATCTCTGTGTCTCCTTTGAAGAAACGTCTCTTTAGATCTTCTGCCCATTTTTGGGGGGTTGTTTGTTTTTTTAATATTAAGCTGCATGAGCTGTTTATATATATTGGAGATTAAACCTGTGTCCATTGATTCGTTTGCAACGATTTTCACCCATCCTGTGGGATGCCTTTTTCCATTCCCGTTTTTTTTAACAAAAAAGGAAAGAAAGGAAAAGAAGCAGAACACTAATGTGCGTAAAATATGCCTTTTGAAACGGTCGTTTTGAAATATGGACGTCCTTTGAATGTTTTGGTCGATATGTGACCCCAGGATTTGTTTTCAGGGCAGGTGTCATTTACAGGCCTGCAATGATTTTGAATATCAACTGACCATTAGCGTTGGGATTAAAGCTGCTGTTGTGTGCAACGGCCACAAGTGGCAGCAGTTCACCCTTACCAAATCTGGTTACTAGGGCAAGAGAGCCTCAGTGGAAGTGGTGTTCTAGATTGGAGTTTAGAATGGAATGTGCCAGGAGAAAGCCCCTCACGTTTGTCTCACTACTTCTTGTTCGTGTTTTTAATTTAATTTTTTATTTTTTATTACAGCAAGTTTGATTACAATGTTTGGCTTGTTGTAGGTGTGGAAGATGTGGTTCTTTTACACATATACAGATGACTGTTCTTCCTGTGATTCTTTTCCCATGTACGTTATGACAGAATGTTGAGTAGTCCTCTCTTGGTATTCTGTAGGTCTTTGATGATTATATATGTCACCTCTGTTTGTATATGTCTGTTAACCCCGATATCGTAATGAAACCAATCCTCACACCTTTCCATTGGTGAACCATAAGTTTGTTTCATGAATCTGTGATTGCCCTTCTCCGTGGAAATATCTGCCCTGGTATCCATTTTTAGGTAACACCTATAAGTGATATGATATGATATGTGTCTTTCACTTTCTGACTTACTACAAGTCACATGATTACTTCTAGACTCATCTACGGTGCTGCAAATGGCATTGTGTCCTTTTTTCCCTTGGCTTCTCTTCTGCCTTAGCGGGGTCCATTTTCAACAATGTGATTCCCTGAGGGTTGTGGATTAGCTGACCTGGGCAGCCTTACCCTGCCGGCCCGCCCTCCCCAGGTGTGCCTCGTTGAGGTCAATATAAACAGAGCTCCAGGCAGCAATAGCCCCTGAAGCTGTGCCTGACTCCATATTCTCTGCCCCGTCAGCAGTCTCGGGGCTGTGGTGGTGGGAGGGAGTGAGGGGCCACAGCTTTGTGGGTGGCCCGGTGTGAGTGGGGTTCTGCTGGCCTTTCTGCAGGAGTTGCCAGGCTGCCGCCTGTAAAGAAGAGGATGTGTCACCCATACATTCCACTGGAATTTCTCTCCGGACAGAGGTGAGGAAGGAAAAAAGCAGTGGGGGCCGGGACAGGAGGGGTATCTCAGGCAGGGCAATGGAAAGCTTCTGGAAGAGCGCCCGGGGCCAGGACCAGTGGGCTGGCTGGCCTGCAGGCACCAAGTTGGCCTGCGTGCTGTCGCTGGTGTGGCTCCACGGTCCTTCCTCTAGGCTTTCAAGCCCTTGTACATATTCAGGTGTTTTACCTGGAAAGGGTGGGAACAGTTCAGCAGCAGCTGGCCTGGGGCTCAGCTCACCTTTACTCACAGATGCCTCGGCACGGTCCCCCAGCTTTGCAATGAGGACGCTCCTTGCGTGGGGGGTGGGTTGCTGGCTGTATGGGAGATGCTTCCCCACCTCTGACCAATTTCAGAATTGTTTACCACTGGAGCAAGTGCCCTGATAGGGTTTTCCCCTGTATAACTCGTGGGTTCAGGATTATTTTTTCTTTTAAGGTTCAAGTTAGATTTTATTCCTCTTTTATGTATTTATAGATATAAGCATGGAAATCATTCATTCCTATAAATACATCTGTGTGACGGGAAGAACTTTTTTCTGTTTTATTTTTAAATTTTATTTTTTAAAATTTTGAAAATTAATTTTATTTATTTTTTTTATACAGCACGTTATTATTAGTTATGTATTTTATGCATATACATGTATACAGGTCAATCCCAAACTCCCAACTCATCCCACCACCACCAACCCATGGCTTCCCACACTTGGTGTCCATACGTTTGTTCTCTACCTCTGTGTCTCTATTTCTTCCCTGCAAACCAGTTCATCTGTACCATTTTTAGACTCCACATATATGCGTTAATATACAATATTTGTTTTCCTCTTTCTGACTTACTTCATTCTGTATGACAGTCTCTCGATCCATCGATGTCTCTACAAATGACCCAGTTTCATTCCTTTTTATGGCCGAGTAATATTCCATTTCATATATGTACCACCTCTTTATCCATTCATCTGTCTGTAGGCATTTATGTTGCTTCCATTACCTGGCTATTGTAAATAGTGCTGCAACGAACATTGTGGTGAATGTGCCTTTTTGAAATACGGTTTTCTCTGGGTATATGCCCAGAAGTGGGATTGCTGGATCAGATGGTAATTCTATTTCTAGATTTTTTAAGGAACTCCATACTGTTCTCCATAGTGACTGTATCAATTTACATTCCCACCAATAGTGGAAGAGGTCTCCTTTGGTCCACACACTCCCCAGAATTGGTTGTTTGTAGATTTTCTGATGATGCCGATTCTAACAGGTGTCAGGTGATACCTCATTGTAGTTTTGATTTGCATTTCTCTAATAATTAGTGCTGTTGAGCAGCTTTTCTGTGCGTCTTGGCCATCTCGGTGTCTCCTTTGAAGAAACGTCTCTTTAGATCTTCTGCCCATTTTTTTGGGGGTTGTTTGTTTTTTTAATATTAAGCTGCATGAGCTGTTTATATATATTGGAGATTAAACCTCTGTCCATTGATTCGTCTGCAACGATTTTCGCCCATTCTGAGGGATGCCTTTTTCCATTCCCGTGTTTTTTAACAAAAAGGGAAAGAAAGGAAAAGAAGCAGAACACTAATGTGCGTAAAATATGCCTTTTGAAACGGTCGTTTTGAAATATGGACGTCCTTTGAATTTTTTGGTCGATATGTGACCCCAGGATTTGTTTTCAGGGCAGGTGTCATTTACAGGCCTGCAATGATTTTGAATATCAACTGACCATTAGCGTTGGGATTAAAGCTGCTGTTGTGTGAAACGGCCACAAGGTGGCAGCAGTTCACCCTTACCAAATCTGGTTACTAGGGCAAGAGAGCCTCAGTGGAAGTGGTGTTCTAGATTGGAGTTTAGAATGGAATGTGCCAGGAGAAAGCCCCTCACGTTTGTCTCACTACTTCTTGTTCGTGTTTTTAATTTAATTTTTTATTTTTTATTACAGCAAGTTTGATTACAATGTTTGGCTTGTTGTAGGTGTGGAAGATGTGGTTCTTTTACACATATACAGATGACTGTTCTTCCTGTGATTCTTTTCCCATGTACGTTATGACAGAATGTTGAGTAGTCCTCTCTTGGTATTCTGTAGGTCTTTGATGATTATATATGTCACCTGTGTTTGTATATGTCTGTTAACCCCGATATCGTAATGAAACCCATCCTCACACCTTTCCATTGGTGAACCATAAGTTTGTTTAATGAATCTGTGATTGCCCTTCTCCGTGGAAATATCTGCCCTGGTATCCATTTTTAGGTAACACCTATAAGTGATATGATATGATATGTGTCTTTCACTTTCTGACTTACTACAAGTCACATGATTACTTCTAGACTCATCTACGGTGCTGCAAATGGCATTGTGTCTTTTTTCCCTCGGCTTCTCTTCTGCCTTAGCGGGGTCCATTTTCAACAATGTGATTCCCTGAGGGTTGTGGATTAGCTGACCTGGGCAGCCTTACCCTGCCGGCCCGCCCTCCCCAGTTGTGCCTCTTTGAGGTCAATATAAACAGCGATCCAGGCAGCAATAGCCCCTGAAGCTGTGCCTGACTCCATATTCTCTGCCCCGTCAGCAGTCTCGGGGCTGTGCTGGTGGGAGGGAGTGAGGGGCCACAGCTTTGTGGGTGGCCCGGTGTGAGTGGGGTTCTGCTGGCCTTTCTGCAGGAGATGCCAGGCTGCCGCCTGTAAAGAAGAGGATGTGTCACCCATACCTTCCGCTGGAATTTCTCTCCGGACAGAGGTGAGGAAGGAAAAAAGCAGTGGGGCCCGGGACAGGAGGGGTATCTCAGGCAGGGCAATGGAAAGCTTCTGGAAGAGCGCCCGGTGCCAGGACCACCCTGGCTGGCCTGCAGGCACCAAGTTGGCCTGCGTGCTGTTGCTGGTGTGGCTCCACTCTCCTTCCTCTAGGCTTTCAAGCCCTTGTACATATTCAGGTGTTTTACCTGGAAAGGGTGGGAACAGTTCAGCAGCAGCTGGCCTGGGGCTCAGCTCACGTTTACTCACAGATGCCTCGGCACGGTCCCCCAGCTTTGCAATGAGGACGCTCCTTGCGTGGGGGGTGGGTTGCTGGCTGTAATGGGAGATGGTTCCCCACCTCTGACCAATTTCAGAATTGTTTACCACTGGAGCAAGTGCCCTGATAGGGTTTTCCTCTGTATAACTCCTGGGTTCATGTTTTTTTTTTTTTCTTTTATGGTCCAAGTTAGATTTTATTCCCCTTTTATGTATTTATAGATATAAGCATGGAAATAATTCATTCCTATAAATACATCTGTGTGATGGGAAGAATTTTTTCTGTTTTATTTTTAAATTTTATTTTTTAAAATTTTGAAATTTAATTTTATTTATGTTTTTATACAGCAGGTTATTATTAGTTATGTATTTTATGCATATACATGTATACAGGTCAATCCCAATCTCCCAACTCATCCCACCACCACCACCCCATGGCTTCCCACACTTGGTGTCCATACGTTTGTTCTCTACCTCTGTGACTCTATTTCTTCCCTGCAAACCAGTTCATCTGTATCATTTTTAGGCTCCACATATATGCATTAATATACAATATTTCTTTTCCTCTTTCTGACTTACTTCATTCTGTATGACAGTCTCTCGATCCATCGATGTCTCTACAAATGACCCAGTTTCATTCCTTTTTATGGCCGAGTAATATTCCATTTTATATATGTACCACATCTTTATCCACTCATCTGTCTGTGGGCATTTAGGTTGCTTCCATTACCTGGCTATTGTAAATAGTGCTGCAACGAACATTGTGCTGAATGTGCCTTTTTGAAATACGGTTTTCTCTGGGTATATGCCCAGAAGTGGGATTGCTGGATCAGATGGTAATTCTATTTCTCATTTTTTAAGGAAACTCCATACTGTTCTCCATAGTGACTGTATCAATTTACATTCCCACCAATAGTGGAAGAGGGCTCCTTTTGTCCACACCCTCCCCAGAATTGGTTGTTTGTAGATTTTCTGATGATGCCGATTCTAACAGGTGTGAGGTGATACCTCATTGTAGTTTTGATTTGCATTTCTCTAATAATTAGTGCTGTTGAGCAGCTTTTCATGTGCGTCTTGGCCATCTCTGTGTCTCCTTTGAAGAAACGTCTCTTTAGATCTTCTGCCCATTTTTGGGGGGTTGTTTGTTTTTTTAATATTAAGCTGCATGAGCTGTTTATATATATTGGAGATTAAACCTGTGTCCATTGATTCGTTTGCAACGATTTTCACCCATCCTGTGGGATGCCTTTTTCCATTCCCGTTTTTTTTAACAAAAAAGGAAAGAAAGGAAAAGAAGCAGAACACTAATGTGCGTAAAATATGCCTTTTGAAACGGTCGTTTTGAAATATGGACGTCCTTTGAATTTTTTGGTCGATATGTGACCCCAGGATTTGTTTTCAGGGCAGGTGTCATTTACAGGCCTGCAATGATTTTGAATATCAACTGACCATTAGCGTTGGGATTAAAGCTGCTGTTGTGTGCAACGGCCACAAGTGGCAGCAGTTCACCCTTACCAAATCTGGTTACTAGGGCAAGAGAGCCTCAGTGGAAGTGGTGTTCTAGATTGGAGTTTAGAATGGAATGTGCCAGGAGAAAGCCCCTCACGTTTGTCTCACTACTTCTTGTTCGTGTTTTTAATTTAATTTTTTATTTTTTATTACAGCAAGTTTGATTACAATGTTTGGCTTGTTGTAGGTGTGGAAGATGTGGTTCTTTTACACATATACAGATGACTGTTCTTCCTGTGATTCTTTTCCCATGTACGTTATGACAGAATGTTGAGTAGTCCTCTCTTGGTATTCTGTAGGTCTTTGATGATTATATATGTCACCTCTGTTTGTATATGTCTGTTAACCCCGATATCGTAATGAAACCAATCCTCACACCTTTCCATTGGTGAACCATAAGTTTGTTTCATGAATCTGTGATTGCCCTTCTCCGTGGAAATATCTGCCCTGGTATCCATTTTTAGGTAACACCTATAAGTGATATGATATGATATGTGTCTTTCACTTTCTGACTTACTACAAGTCACATGATTACTTCTAGACTCATCTACGGTGCTGCAAATGGCATTGTGTCCTTTTTTCCCTTGGCTTCTCTTCTGCCTTAGCGGGGTCCATTTTCAACAATGTGATTCCCTGAGGGTTGTGGATTAGCTGACCTGGGCAGCCTTACCCTGCCGGCCCGCCCTCCCCAGGTGTGCCTCGTTGAGGTCAATATAAACAGAGCTCCAGGCAGCAATAGCCCCTGAAGCTGTGCCTGACTCCATATTCTCTGCCCCGTCAGCAGTCTCGGGGCTGTGGTGGTGGGAGGGAGTGAGGGGCCACAGCTTTGTGGGTGGCCCGGTGTGAGTGGGGTTCTGCTGGCCTTTCTGCAGGAGTTGCCAGGCTGCCGCCTGTAAAGAAGAGGATGTGTCACCCATACATTCCACTGGAATTTCTCTCCGGACAGAGGTGAGGAAGGAAAAAAGCAGTGGGGGCCGGGACAGGAGGGGTATCTCAGGCAGGGCAATGGAAAGCTTCTGGAAGAGCGCCCGGGGCCAGGACCAGTGGGCTGGCTGGCCTGCAGGCACCAAGTTGGCCTGCGTGCTGTCGCTGGTGTGGCTCCACGGTCCTTCCTCTAGGCTTTCAAGCCCTTGTACATATTCAGGTGTTTTACCTGGAAAGGGTGGGAACAGTTCAGCAGCAGCTGGCCTGGGGCTCAGCTCACGTTTACTCACAGATGCCTCGGCACGGTCCCCCAGCTTTGCAATGAGGACGCTTCTTGCGTGGGGGGTGGGTTATTGGCTGTATGGGAGATGATTCCCCACCTCTGACCAATTTCAGAATTGTTTACCACTGGAGCAAGTGCCCTGATAGGGTTTTCCTATGTATAACTCGTGGGTTCAGGATTTTTTTTTCTTTTATGGTTCAAGTTAGATTTTATTCCTCTTTTATGTATTTATAGATATAAGCATGGAAATCATTCATTCCTATAAATACATCTGTGTGACGGGAAGAACTTTTTTCTGTTTTATTTTTAAATTTTATTTTTTAAAATTTTGAAAATTAATTTTATTTATTTTTTTTATACAGCACGTTATTATTAGTTATGTATTTTATGCATATACATGTATACAGGTCAATCCCAAACTCCCAACTCATCCCACCACCACCAACCCATGGCTTCCCACACTTGGTGTCCATACGTTTGTTCTCTACCTCTGTGTCTCTATTTCTTCCCTGCAAACCAGTTCATCTGTACCATTTTTAGACTCCACATATATGCGTTAATATACAATATTTGTTTTCCTCTTTCTGACTTACTTCATTCTGTATGACAGTCTCTCGATCCATCGATGTCTCTACAAATGACCCAGTTTCATTCCTTTTTATGGCCGAGTAATATTCCATTTCATATATGTACCACCTCTTTATCCATTCATCTGTCTGTGGGCATTTATGTTGCTTCCATTACCTGGCTATTGTAAATAGTGCTGCAACGAACATTGTGGTGAATGTGCCTTTTTGAAATACGGTTTTCTCTGGGTATATGCCCAGAAGTGGGATTGCTGGATCAGATGGTAATTCTATTTCTAGATTTTTTAAGGAACTCCATACTGTTCTCCATAGTGACTGTATCAATTTACATTCCCACCAATAGTGGAAGAGGTCTCCTTTGGTCCACACACTCCCCAGAATTGGTTGTTTGTAGATTTTCTGATGATGCCGATTCTAACAGGTGTCAGGTGATACCTCATTGTAGTTTTGATTTGCATTTCTCTAATAATTAGTGCTGTTGAGCAGCTTTTCTGTGCGTCTTGGCCATCTCGGTGTCTCCTTTGAAGAAACGTCTCTTTAGATCTTCTGCCCATTTTTTTGGGGGTTGTTTGTTTTTTTAATATTAAGCTGCATGAGCTGTTTATATATATTGGAGATTAAACCTCTGTCCATTGATTCGTCTGCAACGATTTTCGCCCATTCTGAGGGATGCCTTTTTCCATTCCCGTGTTTTTTAACAAAAAGGGAAAGAAAGGAAAAGAAGCAGAACACTAATGTGCGTAAAATATGCCTTTTGAAACGGTCGTTTTGAAATATGGACGTCCTTTGAATTTTTTGGTCGATATGTGACCCCAGGATTTGTTTTCAGGGCAGGTGTCATTTACAGGCCTGCAATGATTTTGAATATCAACTGACCATTAGCGTTGGGATTAAAGCTGCTGTTGTGTGAAACGGCCACAAGGTGGCAGCAGTTCACCCTTACCAAATCTGGTTACTAGGGCAAGAGAGCCTCAGTGGAAGTGGTGTTCTAGATTGGAGTTTAGAATGGAATGTGCCAGGAGAAAGCCTCTCAAGTTTGTCTCACTACTTCTTGTTCGTGTTTTTAATTTAATTTTTTATTTTTTATTACAGCAAGTTTGATTACAATGTTTGGCTTGTTGTAGGTGTGGAAGATGTGGTTCTTTTACACATATACAGATGACTGTTCTTCTTGGGATCCTTTTCCCATGTACGTTATGACAGAATGTTGAGTAGTCCTCTCTTGGTATTCTGTAGGTCTTTGGTGATTATATATGTCACCTGTGTTTGTATATGTCTGTTAACCCCGATATCCTAATGAAACCAATCCTCACACCTTTCCATTGGTGAACCATAAGTTTGTTTAATGAATCTGTGATTGCCCTTCTCCGTGGAAATATCTGCCCTGGTATCCATTTTTAGGTAACACCTATAAGTGATATGATATGATATGTGTCTTTCACTTTCTGACTTACTACAAGTCACGTGATTACTTCTAGACTCATCTACGGTGCTGCAAATGGCATTGTGTCCTTTTTTCCCTTGGCTTCTCTTCTGCCTTAGCGGGGTCCATTTTCAACAATGTGATTCCCTGAGGGTTGTGGATTAGCTGACCTGGGCAGCCTTACCCTGCCGGCCCGCCCTCCCCAGGTGTGCCTCGTTGAGGTCAATATAAACAGAGCTCCAGGCAGCAATAGCCCCTGAAGCTGTGCCTGACTCCATATTCTCTGCCCCATCAGCAGACTCGGGGCTGTGCTGGTGGGAGGGAGTGAGGGGCCACAGCTTTGTGGCTGGCCCGGTGTGAGTGGGGTTCTGCTGGCCTTTCTGCAGGAGTTGCCAGGCTGCCGCCTGTAAAGAAGAGGATGTATCACCCATACCTTCCGCTGGAATTTCTCTCCGGACAGAGGTGAGGAAGGAAAAAAGCAGTGGGGGCCGGGACAGGAGGGGTATCTCAGGCAGGGCAATGGAAAGCTTCTGGAAGAGCGCCTGGGGCCAGGACCACGCTGGCTTGCCTGCAGGCACCAAGTTGGCCTGCGTGCTGTCGCTGGTGTGGCTCCACGGTCCTTCCTCTAGGCTTTCAAGCCCCTGTACATATTCAGGTGTTTTACCTGGAAAGGGTGGGAAGAGTTCAGCAGCAGCTGGCCTGGGGCTCAGCTCACGTTTACTCACAGATGCCTCGGCACGGTCCCCCAGCTTTGCAATGAGGACGCTCCTTGCGTGGGGGGTAGGTGGCTGGCTGTATGGGGATGGTTCCCCACCTCTGACCAATTTCAGAATTGTTTACCGCTGGGGCAAGTGTCGTGATAGGGTTTTCCTCTGTGTAACACGTGGGTTCACTTTTTTTTTTAATGGTTCAAGTTAGCTTTTATTCCTCTTTTATGTATTTATATATATAAGCATGGAAATAATTCATTCCTATAAATACATCTGTGTGACGGGAAAAATTTTTTCTGTTTTATTTTTAAATTTTATTTTTTAAAATTTTGAAATTTAATTTTATTTATGTTTTTATACAGCAGGTTATTATTAGTTATGTATTTTATGCATATATATGTATACAGGTCAATCCCAATCTCCCAACTCATCCCACCACCACCACCTCATGAATTCCCACACTTGGTGTCCATACGTTTGTTCTCTACCTCTGTGTCTCTATTTCTTCCCTGCAAACCAGTTCATCTGTACCATTTTTAGGCTCCACATATGTGCATTAATATACAATATTTGTTTTCATCTTTCTGACTTACTTCATTCTGTATGACAGTCTCTCGATCCATCGATGTCTCTACAAATGACCCAGTTTCATTCCTTTATATGGCCGAGTCATATTCCATTTTATATATGTACCACATCTTTATCCATTCATCTGTCTGTGGGCATTTAGGTTGCTTCCATTACCTGGCTATTGTAAATAGTGCTGCAACGAACATTGTGGTGAATGTGCCTTGTTGAAATACGGTTTTCTCTGGGTATATGCCCAGAAGTGGGATTGCTGGATCAGATGGTAATTCTATTTCTAATTTTTTTAAGGAAACTCCATACTGTTCTCCATAGTGACTGTATCAATTTACATTCCCACCAATAGTGGAAGAGGGCTCCTTTTGTCCACACCCTCCCCAGAATTGGTTGTTTGTAGATTTTCTGATGATGCCGATTCTAACAGGTGTGAGGTGATACCTCATTGTAGTTTTGATTTGCATTTCTCTAATAATTAGTGCTGTTGAGCAGCTTTTCATGTGCGTCTTGGCCATGTCTGTGTCTCCTTTGAAGAAACGTCTCTTTAGATCTTCTGCCCATTTTTTTGCGTTGTTTGTTTTTTTAATATTAAGCTGCATGAGCTGTTTATATATATTGGAGATTAAACCTCTGTCCATTGATTCGTCTGCAACGATTTTCGCCCATTCTGAGGGATGCCTTTTTCCATTCTCGTGTTTTTTAACAAAAAAGGGAAGAAAGGAAAAGAAGCAGAACACTAATGTGCGTAAAATATGCCTTTTGAAACGGTCGTTTTGAAATATGGACGTCCTTTGAATTTTTTGGTCGATATGTGACCCCAGGATTTGTTTTCAGGGCAGGTGTCATTTACAGGCCTGCAATGATTTTGAATATCAACTGACCATTAGCGTTGGGATTAAAGCTGCTGTTGTGTGAAACGGCCACAAGGTGGCAGCAGTTCACCCTTACCAAATCTGGTTACTAGGGCAAGAGAGCCTCAGTGGAAGTGGTGTTCTAGATTCGAATTTAGAATGGAATGTGCCAGGAGAAAGCCCCTCACGTTTGTCTCACTACATCTTGTTCGTGTTTTTAATTTATTTTTTTTTTATTTTTTATTACAGCAAGTTTGATTACAATGTTTGGCTTGTTGTAGGTGTGGAAGATGTGGTTCTTTTACACATATACAGATGTCTGTTCTTCCTGGGATCCTTTTCCCATGTACGTTATGACAGAATGTTGAGTAGTCCTCTCTTGGTATTCTGTAGGTCTTTGGTGATTATATATGTCACCTGTGTTTGTATATGTCTGTTAACCCCGATATCGTAATGAAACCAATCCTCACACCTTTCCATTGGTGAACCATAAGTTTGTTTAATGAATCTGTGATTGCCCTTCTCCGTGGAAATATCTGCCCTGGTATCCATTTTTAGGTAACACCTCTATGTGATATGATATGTGTCTTTCACTTTCTGACTTACTACAAGTCACGTGATTACTTCTAGACTCATCTACGGGGCTGCAAATGGCATTTTGTCCTTTTTTCCCTTGGCTTCTCTTCTGCCTTTGCGGGGTCCATTTTCAACAATGTGATTCCCTGAGGGTTGTGGATTAGCTGACCTGGGCAGCCTTACCCTGCTGGCCTGCCCTCCCCAGGTGTGCCTCGTTGAGGTCAATATAAACAGCGCTCCAGGCAGCAATAGCCCCTGAAGCTGTGCCTGACTCCATATTCTCTGCCCCGTCAGCAGTCTCGGGGCTGTGCTGGTGGGAGGGAGTGAGGGGCCACAGCTTTGTGGGTGGCCCGGTGTGAGTGGGGTTCTGCTGGCCTTTCTGCAGGAGATGCCAGGCTGCCGCCTGTAAAGAAGAGGATGTGTCACCCATACCTTCCGCTGGAATTTCTCTCCGGACAGAGGTGAGGAAGGAAAAAAGCAGTGGGGCCCGGGACAGGAGGGGTATCTCAGGCAGGGCAATGGAAAGCTTCTGGAAGAGCGCCCGGGGCCAGGACCACCCTGGCTGGCCTGCAGGCACCAAGTTGGCCTGCGTGCTGTTGCTGGTGTGGCTCCACTCTCCTTCCTCTAGGCTTTCAAGCCCTTGTACATATTCAGGTGTTTTACCTGGAAAGGGTGGGAACAGTTCAGCAGCAGCTGGCCTGGGGCTCAGCTCACGTTTACTCACAGATGCCTCGGCACGGTCCCCCAGCTTTGCAATGAGGACGCTCCTTGCGTGGGGGGTGGGTTGCTGGCTGTAATGGGAGATGGTTCCCCACCTCTGACCAATTTCAGAATTGTTTACCACTGGAGCAAGTGCCCTGATAGGGTTTTCCTCTGTATAACTCCTGGGTTCAGGTTTTTTTTTTTTCTTTTATGGTCCAAGTTAGATTTTATTCCCCTTTTATGTATTTATAGATATAAGCATGGAAATAATTCATTCCTATAAATACATCTGTGTGATGGGAAGAATTTTTTCTGTTTTATTTTTAAATTTTATTTTTTAAAATTTTGAAATTTAATTTTATTTATGTTTTTATACAGCAGGTTATTATTAGTTATGTATTTTATGCATATACATGTATACAGGTCAATCCCAATCTCCCAACTCATCCCACCACCACCACCCCATGGCTTCCCACACTTGGTGTCCATACGTTTGTTCTCTACCTCTGTGACTCTATTTCTTCCCTGCAAACCAGTTCATCTGTATCATTTTTAGGCTCCACATATATGCATTAATATACAATATTTGTTTTCCTCTTTGTGACTTACTTCATTCTGTATGCCAGTCTCTCGATCCATCGATGTGTCTACAAATGACCCAGTTTCATTCCTTTTTATGGCCGAGTCATATTCCATTTTATATATGTACCACATCTTTATCCATTCATCTGTCTGTGGGCATTTAGGTTGCTTTCATTACCTGGCTATTGTAAATAGTGCTGCAACGAACATTGTGGTGAATGTGCCTTGTTGAAATACGGTTTTCTCTGGGTATATGCCCAGAAGTGGGATTGCTGGATCAGATGGTAATTCTATTTCTAATTTTTTTAAGGAAACTCCATACTGTTCTCCATAGTGACTGTATCAATTTACATTCCCACCAATAGTGGAAGAGGGCTCCTTTTGTCCACACCCTCCCCAGAATTGGTTGTTTGTAGATTTTCTGATGATGCCGATTCTAACAGGTGTGAGGTGATACCTCATTGTAGTTTTGATTTGCATTTCTCTAATAATTAGTGCTGTTGAGCAGCTTTTCATGTGCGTCTTGGCCATGTCTGTGTCTCCTTTGAAGAAACGTCTCTTTAGATCTTCTGCCCATTTTTGTATTGGGTTGTTTGTTTTTTTAATATTAAGCTGCATGAGCTGTTTATATATATTGGAGATTAAACCTGTGTCCATTGATTCGTTTGCAACGATTTTCACCCATCCTGAGGGATGCCTTTTTCCATTCCCGTTTTTTTTAACAAAAAAGGAAAGAAAGGAAAAGAAGCAGAACACTAATGTGCGTAAAATATGCCTTTTGAAATGGTCGTTTTGAAATATGGACGTCCTTTGAATTTTTTGGTCGATATGTGACCCCAGGATTTGTTTTCAGGGCAGGTGTCATTTACAGGCCTGCAATGATTTTGAATATCAACTGACCATTAGCGTTGGGATTAAAGCTGCTGTTGTGTGAAACGGCCACAAGGTGGCAGCAGTTCACCCTTACCAAATCTGGTTACTAGGGCAAGAGAGCCTCAGTGGAAGTGGTGTTCTAGATTGGAGTTTAGAATGGAATGTGCCAGGAGAAAGCCTCTCAAGTTTGTCTCACTACTTCTTGTTCGTGTTTTTAATTTAAGTTTTTATTTTTTATTACAGCAAGTTTGATTACAATGTTTGGCTTGTTGTAGGTGTGGAAGATGTGGTTCTTTTACACATATACAGATGACTGTTCTTCTTGGGATCCTTTTCCCATGTACGTTATGACAGAATGTTGAGTAGTCCTCTCTTGGTATTCTGTAGGTCTTTGGTGATTATATATGTCACCTGTGTTTGTATATGTCTGTTAACCCCGATATCCTAATGAAACCAATCCTCACACCTTTCCATTGGTGAACCATAAGTTTGTTTAATGAATCTGTGATTGCCCTTCTCCGTGGAAATATCTGCCCTGGTATCCATTTTTAGGTAACACCTATAAGTGATATGATATGATATGTGTCTTTCACTTTCTGACTTACTACAAGTCACGTGATTACTTCTAGACTCATCTACGGTGCTGCAAATGGCATTGTGTCCTTTTTTCCCTTGGCTTCTCTTCTGCCTTAGCGGGGTCCATTTTCAACAATGTGATTCCCTGAGGGTTGTGGATTAGCTGACCTGGGCAGCCTTACCCTGCCGGCCCGCCCTCCCCAGGTGTGCCTCGTTGAGGTCAATATAAACAGAGCTCCAGGCAGCAATAGCCCCTGAAGCTGTGCCTGACTCCATATTCTCTGCCCCATCAGCAGACTCGGGGCTGTGCTGGTGGGAGGGAGTGAGGGGCCACAGCTTTGTGGCTGGCCCGGTGTGAGTGGGGTTCTGCTGGCCTTTCTGCAGGAGTTGCCAGGCTGCCGCCTGTAAAGAAGAGGATGTATCACCCATACCTTCCGCTGGAATTTCTCTCCGGACAGAGGTGAGGAAGGAAAAAAGCAGTGGGGGCCGGGACAGGAGGGGTATCTCAGGCAGGGCAATGGAAAGCTTCTGGAAGAGCGCCTGGGGCCAGGACCACGCTGGCTTGCCTGCAGGCACCAAGTTGGCCTGCGTGCTGTCGCTGGTGTGGCTCCACGGTCCTTCCTCTAGGCTTTCAAGCCCCTGTACATATTCAGGTGTTTTACCTGGAAAGAGTGGGAACACTTCAGCAGCAGCTGGCCTGGGGCTCAGCTCACGTTTACTCACAGATGCCTCGGCACGGTCCCCCAGCTTTGCAATGAGGACGCTCCTTGCGTGGGGGGTGGGTTGCTGGCTGTAATGGGAGATGGTTCCCCACCTCTGACCAATTTCAGAATTGTTTACCACTGGAGCAAGTGCCCTGATAGGGTTTTCCTCTGTATAACTCCTGGGTTCAGGTTTTTTTTTTCTTTTATGGTTCAAGTTAGATTTTATTCCCCTTTTATGTATTTATAGATATAAGCATGGAAATAATTCATTCCTATAAATACATCTGTGTGACGGGAAGAATTTTTTCTGTTTTATTTTTAAATTTTATTTTTTAAAATTTTGAAATTTAATTTTATTTATGTTTTTATACAGCAGGTTATTATTAGTTATGTATTTTATGCATATACATGTATACAGGTCAATCCCAATCTCCCAACTCATCCCACCACCACCACCCCATGGCTTCCCACACTTGGTGTCCATACGTTTGTTCTCTACCTCTGTGTCTCTATTTCTTCCCTGCAAACCAGTTCATCTGTATCATTTTTAGGCTCCACATATATGCATTAATATACAATATTTGTTTTACTGTTTCTGACTTACTTCATTCTGTATGACAGTCTCTCGATCCATCGATGTCTCTACAAATGACCCAGTTTCATTCCTTTTTATGGCCGAGTAATATTCCATTTTATATATGTACCACATCTTTATCCATTCATCTGTCTGTGGGCATTTAGGTTGCTTCCATTACCTGGCTATTGTAAATAGTGCTGCAACGAACATTGTGGTGAATGTGCCTTGTTGAAATACGGTTTTCTCTGGGTATATGCCCAGAAGTGGGATTGCTGGATCAGATGGTAATTCTATTTCTAATTTTTTTAAGGAAACTCCATACTGTTCTCCATAGTGACTGTATCAATTTACATTCCCACCAATAGTGGAAGAGGGCTCCTTTTGTCCACACCCTCCCCAGAATTGGTTGTTTGTAGATTTTCTGATGATGCCGATTCTAACAGGTGTGAGGTGATACCTCATTGTAGTTTTGATTTGCATTTCTCTAATAATTAGTGCTGTTGAGCAGCTTTTCATGTGCGTCTTGGCCATCTCTGTGTCTCCTTTGAAGAAACGTCTCTTTAGATCTTCTGCCCATTTTTTTTTGGGTTGTTTGTTTTTTTAATATTAAGCTGCATGAGCTGTTTATATATATTGGAGATTAAACCTCTGTCCATTGATTCGTCTGCAACGATTTTCGCCCATTCTGAGGGATGCCTTTTTCCATTCCCGTGTTTTTTAACAAAATGGAAAGAAAGGAAAAGAAGCAGAACACTAATGTGCGTAAAATATGCCTTTTGAAACGGTCGTTTTGAAATATGGACGTCCTTTGAATTTTTGGTCGATATGTGACCCCAGGATTTGTTTTCAGGGCAGGTGTCATTTACAGGCCTGCAATGATTTTGAATATCAACTGACCATTAGCGTTGGGATTAAAGCTGCTGTTGTGTGAAACGGCCACAAGGTGGCAGCAGTTCACCCTTACCAAATCTGGTTACTAGGGCAAGAGAGCCTCAGTGGAAGTGGTGTTCTAGATTCGAATTTAGAATGGAATGTGCCAGGAGAAAGCCCCTCACGTTTGTCTCACTATATCTTGTTCGTGTTTTTAATTTAATTTTTTTTATTTTTTATTACAGCAAGTTTGATTACAATGTTTGGCTTGTTGTAGGTGTGGAAGATGTGGTTCTTTTACACATATACAGATGACTGTTCTTCTTGGGATCCTTTTCCCATGTACGTTATGACAGAATGTTGAGTAGTCCTCTCTTGGTATTCTGTAGGTCTTTGGTGATTATATATGTCACCTGTGTTTGTATATGTCTGTTAACCCCGATATCCTAATGAAACCAATCCTCACACCTTTCCATTGGTGAACCATAAGTTTGTTTAATGAATCTGTGATTGCCCTTCTCCGTGGAAATATCTGCCCTGGTATCCATTTTTAGGTAACACCTATAAGTGATATGATATGATATGTGTCTTTCACTTTCTGACTTACTACAAGTCACGTGATTACTTCTAGACTCATCTACGGTGCTGCAAATGGCATTGTGTCCTTTTTTCCCTTGGCTTCTCTTCTGCCTTAGCGGGGTCCATTTTCAACAATGTGATTCCCTGAGGGTTGTGTATTAGCTGACCTGGGCAGCCTTACCCTGCCGGCCCGCCCTCCCCAGGTGTGCCTCGTTGAGGTCAATATAAACAGAGCTCCAGGCAGTAATAGCCCCTGAAGCTGTGCCTGACTCCATATTCTCTGCCCCATCAGCAGACTCGGGGCTGTGCTGGTGGGAGGGAGTGAGGGGCCACAGCTTTGTGGCTGGCCCGGTGTGAGTGGGGTTCTGCTGGCCTTTCTGCAGGAGTTGCCAGGCTGCCGCCTGTAAAGAAGAGGATGTATCACCCATACCTTCCGCTGGAATTTCTCTCCGGACAGAGGTGAGGAAGGAAAAAAGCAGTGGGGGCCGGGACAGGAGGGGTATCTCAGGCAGGGCAATGGAAAGCTTCTGGAAGAGCGCCTGGGGCCAGGACCACGCTGGCTTGCCTGCAGGCACCAAGTTGGCCTGCGTGCTGTCGCTGGTGTGGCTCCACGGTCCTTCCTCTAGGCTTTCAAGCCCCTGTACATATTCAGGTGTTTTACCTGGAAAGGGTGGGAAGAGTTCAGCAGCAGCTGGCCTGGGGCTCAGCTCACGTTTACTCACAGATGCCTCGGCACGGTCCCCCAGCTTTGCAATGAGGACGCTCCTTGCGTGGGGGGTGGGTGGCTGGCTGTATGGGAGATGGTTCCCCACCTCTGACTAATTTCATAATTGTTTACCGCTGGAGCAAGTGCCGTGATAGGGTTTTCCTCTGTATAACTCGTGGGTTCACATTTCTTTTAATGGTTCAAGTTAGATTTTATTCCTCTTTTATGTATTTATATATATAAGCATGGAAATAATTCATTCCTATAAATACATCTGTGTGATGGGAAGAATTTTTTCTGTTTTATTTTTAAATTTTATTTTTTAATATTTTGAAATTCAATTTTATTTATGTTTTTATACAGCAGGTTATTATTAGTTATGTATTTTATGCATATACATGTATACAGGTCAATCCCAATCTCCCAACTCATCCCACCACCACCACCTCATGACTTCCCACACTTGGTGTCCATACGTTTGTTCTCTACCTCTGTGTCTCTATTTCTTCCCTGCAAACCAGTTCATCTGTACCATTTTTAGGCTCCACATATGTGCATTAATATACAATATTTGTTTTCCTCTTTCTGACTTACTTCATTCTGTATGACAGTCTCTCGATCCATCGATGTCTCTACAAATGACCCAGTTTCATTCCTTTTTATGGCCGAGTCATATTCCATTTTATATATGTACCACATCTTTATCCATTCAGCTGTCTGTGGGCATTTAGGTTGCTTCCATTACCTGGCTATTGTAAATAGTGCTGCAACGAACATTGTGGTGAATGTGCCTTTTTGAAATACGGTTTTCTCTGGGTATATGCCCAGAAGTGGGATTGCTGGATCAGACGGTAATTCTATTTCTAATTTTTTTAAGGAAACTCCATACTGTTCTCCATAGTGACTGTATCAATTTACATTCCCACCAATAGTGGAAGAGGGCTCCTTTTGTCCACACCCTCCCCAGAATTGGTTGTTTGTAGATTTTCTGATGATGCCGATTCTAACAGGTGTGAGGTGATACCTCATTGTAGTTTTGATTTGCATTTCTCTAATAATTAGTGCGTTGAGCAGCTTTTCATGTGCGTCTTGGCCATCTCTGTGTCTCCTTTGAAGAAACGTCTCTTTAGATCTTCTGCCCATTTTTTTGGGATGTTTGTTTTTTTAATATTAAGCTGCATGAGCTGTTTATATATATTGGAGATTAAACCTCTGTCCATTGATTCGTCTGCAACGATTTTCGCCCATTCTGAGGGATGCCTTTTTCCATTCCCGTGTTTTTTAACAAAAAAGGAAAGAAAGGAAAAGAAGCAGAACACTAATGTGCGTAAAATATGCCTTTTGAAACGGTCGTTTTGAAATATGGACGTCCTTTGAATTTTTTGGTCGATATGTGACCCCAGGATTTGTTTTCAGGGCAGGTGTCATTTACAGGCCTGCAATGATTTTGAATATCAACTGACCATTAGCGCTGGGATTAAAGCTGCTGTTGTGTGAAACGGCCACAAGGTGGCAGCAGTTCACCCTTACCAAATCTGGTTACTAGGGCAAGAGAGCCTCAGTGGAAGTGGTGTTCTAGATTCGAATTTAGAATGGAATGTGCCAGGAGAAAGCCCCTCACGTTTGTCTCACTACATCTTGTTCGTGTTTTTAATTTAATTTTTTTTATTTTTTATTACAGCAAGTTTGATTACAATGTTTGGCTTGTTGTAGGTGTGGAAGATGTGGTTCTTTTACACATGTACAGATGTCTCTTCTTCCTGGGATCCTTTTCCCATGTACGTTATGACAGAATGTTGAGTAGTCCTCTCTTGGTATTCTGTAGGTCTTTGGTGATTATATATGTCACCTGTGTTTGTATATGTCTGTTAACCCCGATATCGTAATGAAACCAATCCTCACACCTTTCCATTGGTGAACCATAAGTTTGTTTAATTAATCTGTGATTGCCCTTCTACGTGGAAATATCTGCCCTGGTATCCATTTTTAGGTAACACCTATAAGTGATATGATATGTGTCTTTCACTTTCTGACTTACTACAAGTCACGTGATTACTTCTAGACTCATCTACGGGGCTGCAAATGGCATTTTGTCCTTTTTTCCCTTGGCTTCTCTTCTGCCTTAGCGGGGTCCATTTTCAACAATGTGATTCCCTGAGGGTTGTGGATTAGCTGACCTGGGCAGCCTTACCCTGCCGGCCTGCCCTCCCCAAGTGTGCCTCGTTGAGGTCAATATAAACAGCGCTCCAGGCAGCAATAGCCCCTGAAGCTGTGCCTGACTCCATATTCTCTGCCCCGTCAGCAGTCTCGGGGCTGTGCTGGTGGGAGGGAGTGAGGGGCCACAGCTTTGTGGGTGGCCCAGTGTGAGTGGGGTTCTGCTGGCCTTTCTGCAGGAGATGCCAGGCTGCCGCCTGTAAAGAAGAGGATGTGTCACCCATACCTTCTGCTGGAATTTCTCTCCGGACAGAGGTGAGGAAGGAAAAAAGCAGTGGGGGCCGGGACAGGTGGGGTATCTCAGGCAGGGCAATGGAAAGCTTCTGGAAGAGCGCCCGGGGCCAGGACCACCCTGGCTGGCCTGCAGGCACCAAGTTGGCCTGCGTGCTGTCGCTGGTGTGACTCCATGGTCCTTCCTCTAGGCTTTCAAGCCCTTGTACATATTCAGGTGTTTTACCTGGAAAGGGTGGGAACAGTTCAGCAGCAGCTGGCCTGGGGCTCAGCTCACGTTTACTCACAGATGCCTCGGCACGGTCCCCCAGCTTTGCAATGAGGACGCTCCTTGCGTGGGGGGTGGGTTGCTGGCTGTAATGGGAGATGGTTCCCCACCTCTGACCAATTTCAGAATTGTTCACCACTGGAGCAAGTGCCCTGATAGGGTTTTCCTCTGTATAACTCCTGGGTTCAGGTTTTTTTTTTCTTTTATGGTTCAAGTTAGATTTTATTCCCCTTTTATGTATTTATAGATATAAGCATGGAAATAATTCATTCCTATAAATACATCTGTGTGACGGGAAGAATTTTTTCTGTTTTATTTTTAAATTTTATTTTTTAAAATTTTGAAATTTAATTTTATTTATGTTTTTATACAGCAGGTTATTATTAGTTATGTATTTTATGCATATACATGTATACAGGTCAATCCCAATCTCCCAACTCATCCCACCACCACCACCCCATGGCTTCCCACACTTGGTGTCCATACGTTTGTTCTCTACCTCTGTGTCTCTATTTCTTCCCTGCAAACCAGTTCATCTGTATCATTCTTAGGCTCCACATATATGCATTATTATACAATATTTGTTTTCCTCTTTCTGACTTACTTCATTCTGTATGACAGTCTCTCGATCCATCGATGTCTCTACAAATGACCCAGTTTCATTCCTTTTTATGGCCGAGTAATATTCCATTTTATATATGTACCACATCTTTATCCATTCATCTGTCTGTGGGCATTTAGGTTGCTTCCATTACCTGGCTATTGTAAATAGTGCTGCAACGAACATTGTGGTGAATGTGCCTTGTTGAAATACGGTTTTCTCTGGGTATATGCCCAGAAGTGGGATTGCTGGATCAGATGGTAATTCTATTTCTAATTTTTTTAAGGAAACTCCATACTGTTCTCCATAGTGACTGTATCAATTTACATTCCCACCAATAGTGGAAGAGGGCTCCTTTTGTCCACACCCTCCCCAGAATTGGTTGTTTGTAGATTTTCTGATGATGCCGATTCTAACAGGTGTGAGGTGATACCTCATTGTAGTTTTGATTTGCATTTCTCTAATAATTAGTGCTGTTGAGCAGCTTTTCATGTGCGTCTTGGCCATCTCTGTGTCTCCTTTGAAGAAACGTCTCTTTAGATCTTCTGCCCATTTTTTTTGGGTTGTTTGTTTTTTTAATATTAAGCTGCATGAGCTGTTTATATATATTGGAGATTAAACCTCTGTCCATTGATTCGTCTGCAACGATTTTCGCCCATTCTGAGGGATGCCTTTTTCCATTCCCGTGTTTTTTAACAAAATGGAAAGAAAGGAAAAGAAGCAGAACACTAATGTGCGTAAAATATGCCTTTTGAAACGGTCGTTTTGAAATATGGACGTCCTTTGAATTTTTTGGTCGATATGTGACCCCAGGATTTGTTTTCAGGGCAGGTGTCATTTACAGGCCTGCAATGATTTTGAATATCAACTGACCATTAGCGTTGGGATTAAAGCTGCTGTTGTGTGAAACGGCCACAAGGTGGCAGCAGTTCACCCTTACCAAATCTGGTTACTAGGGCAAGAGAGCCTCAGTGGAAGTGGTGTTCTAGATTCGAATTTAGAATGGAATGTGCCAGGAGAAAGCCCCTCACGTTTGTCTCACTACATCTTGTTCGTGTTTTTAATTTAATTTTTTTTTATTTTTTATTACAGCAAGTTTGATTACAATGTTTGGCTTGTTGTAGGTGTGGAAGATGTGGTTCTTTTACACATATACAGATGTCTGTTCTTCCTGGGATCCTTTTCCCATGTACGTTATGACAGAATGTTGAGTAGTCCTCTCTTGGTATTCTGTAGGTCTTTGGTCATTATATATATCACCTGTGTTTGTATATGTCTGTTAACCCCGATATCGTAATGAAACCAATCCTCACACCTTTCCATTGGTGAACCATAAGTTTGTTTAATGAATCTGTGATTGCCCTTCTCCGTGGAAATATCTGCCCTGGTATCCATTTTTAGGTAACACCTCTAAGTGATATGATATGTGTCTTTCACTTTCTGACTTACTACAAGTCACGTGATTACTTCTAGACTCATCTACGGGGCTGCAAATGGCATTTTGTCCTTTTTTCCCTTGGCTTCTCTTCTGCCTTTGCGGGGTCCATTTTCAACAATGTGATTCCCTGAGGGTTGTGGATTAGCTGACCTGGGCAGCCTTACCCTGCCGGCCTGCCCTCCCCAGGTGTGCCTCGTTGAGGTCAATATAAACAGTGCTCCAGGCAGCAATAGCCCCTGAAGCTGTGCCTGACTCCATATTCTCTGCCCCGTCAGCAGTCTCGGGGCTGTGCTGGTGGTAGGGAGTGAGGGGCCACAGCTTTGTGGGTGGCCCGGTGTGAGTGGGGTTCTGCTGGCCTTTCTGCAGGAGATGCCAGGCTGCCGCCTGTAAAGAAGAGGATGTGTCACCCATACCTTCCGCTGGAATTTCTCTCCGGACAGAGGTGAGGAAGGAAAAAAGCAGTGGGGCCCGGGACAGGAGGGGTATCTCAGGCAGGGCAATGGAAAGCTTCTGGAAGAGCACCCGGGGCCAGGACTACCCTGGCTGGCCTGCAGGCACCAAGTTGGCCTGCGTGCTGTCGCTGGTGTGGCTCCACGGTCCTTCCTCTAGGCTTTCATGCCCTTGTACATATTCAGGTGTTTTACCTGGAAAGGGTGGGAACAGTTCAGCAGCAGCTGGCCTGGGGCTCAGCTCACATTTACTCACAGATGCCTCGGCACGGTCCCCCAGCTTTGCAATGAGGACGCTCCTTGCGTGGGGGGTGGGTTGCTGGCTGTAATGGGAGATGGTTCCCCACCTCTGACCAATTTCAGAATTGTTTACCGCTGGAGCAAGTGCCCTGATAGGGTTTTCCTCTGTATAACTCCTGGGTTCAGGTTTTTTTTTTTCTTTTATGGTTCAAGTTAGATTTTATTCCCCTTTTATGTATTTATAGATATAAGCATGGAAATTATTCATTCCTATAAATACATCTGTGTGACGGGAAGAATTTTTTCTGTTTTATTTTTAAATTTTATTTTTTAAAATTTTGAAATTTAATTTTATTTATGTTTTTATACAGCAGGTTATTATTTGTTATGTATTTTATGCATATACATGTATACAGGTCAATCCCAATCTCCCAACTCATCCCACCACCACCACCCCATGGCTTCCCACACTTGGTGTCCATACGTTTGTTCTCTACCTCTGTGTCTCTATTTCTTCCCTGCAAACCAGTTCATCTGTATCATTTTTAGGCTCCACATATATGCATTAATATACAATATTTGTTTTCCTCTTTGTGACTTACTTCATTCTGTATGACAGTCTCTCGATCCATCGATGTCTCTACAAATGACCCAGTTTCATTCCGTTTTATGGCCGAGTCATATTCCATTTTATATATGTACCACATCTTTATCCATTCATCTGTCTGTGGGCATTTAGGTTGCTTCCATTACCTGGCTATTGTAAATAGTGCTGCAACGAACATTGTGGTGAATGTGCCTTGTTGAAATACGGTTTTCTCTGGGTATATGCCCAGAAGTGGGATTGCTGGATCAGATGGTAATTCTATTTCTAATTTTTTTAAGGAAACTCCATACTGTTCTCCATAGTGACTGTATCAATTTACATTCCCACCAATAGTGGAAGAGGGCTCCTTTTGTCCACACCCTCCCCAGAATTGGTTGTTTGTAGATTTTCTGATGATGCCGATTCTAACAGGTGTGAGGTGATACCTCATTGTAGTTTTGATTTGCATTTCTCTAATAATTAGTGCTGTTGAGCAGATTTTCATGTGCGTCTTGGCCATGTCTGTGTCTCCTTTGAAGAAACGTCTCTTTAGATCTTCTGCCCATTTTTGTATTGGGTTGTTTGTTTTTTTTAATATTAAGCTGCATGAGCTGTTTATATATATTGGAGATTAAACCTGTGTCCATTGATTCGTTTGCAACGATTTTCACCCATCCTGAGGGATGCCTTTTTCCATTCCCGTTTTTTTTAACAAAAAAGGGAAGAAAGGCAAAGAAGCAGAACACTAATGTGCGTAAAATATGCCTTTTGAAACGGTCGTTTTGAAATATGGACGTCCTTTGAATTTTTTGGTCGATATGTGACCCCAGGATTTGTTTTCAGGGCAGGTGTCATTTACAGGCCTGCAATGATTTTGAATATCAACTGACCATTAGCGCTGGGATTAAAGCTGCTGTTGTGTGAAACGGCCACAAGGTGGCAGCAGTTCACCCTTACCAAATCTGGTTACTAGGGCAAGAGAGCCTCAGTGGAAGTGGTGTTCTAGATTGGAGTTTAGAATGGAATGTGCCAGGAGAAAGCCCCTCAAGTTTGTCTCACTACTTCTTGTTCGTGTTTTTAATTTAAGTTTTTATTTTTTATTACAGCAAGTTTGATTACAATGTTTGGCTTGTTGTAGGTGTGGAAGATGTGGTTCTTTTACACATATACAGATGACTGTTCTTCTTGGGATCCTTTTCCCATGTACGTTATGACAGAATGTTGAGTAGTCCTCTCTTGGTATTCTGTAGGTCTTTGGTGATTATATATGTCACCTGTGTTTGTATATGTCTGTTAACCCCGATATCGTAATGAAACCAATCCTCACACCTTTCCATTGGTGAACCATAAGTTTGTTTAATGAATCTGTGATTGCCCTTCTCCGTGGAAATATCTGCCCTGGTATCCATTTTTAGGTAACACCTCTATGTGATATGATATGATATGTGTCTTTCACTTTCTGACTTACTACAAGTCACGTGATTACTTCTAGACTCATCTACGGGGCTGCAAATGGCATTGTGTCCTTTTTTCCCTTGGCTTCTCTTCTGCCTTAGCGGGGTCCATTTTCAACAATGTGATTCCCTGAGGGTTGTGGATTAGCTGACCTGGGCAGCCTTACCCTGCCGGCCAGCCCTCCCCAGGTGTGCCTCGTTGAGGTCAATATAAACAGAGCTCCAGGCAGCAATAGCCCCTGAAGCTGTGCCTGACTCCATATTCTCTGCCCCGTCAGCAGACTCGGGGCTGTGCTAGTGGGAGGGAGTGAGGGGCCACAGCTTTGTGGGTGGCCCTGTGTGAGTGGGGTTCTGCTGGCCTTTCTGCAGGAGTTGCCAGGCTGCCGCCTGTAAAGAAGAGGATGTATCACCCATACCTTGCGCTGGAATTTCTCTCCGGACAGAGGTGAGGAAGGAAAAAAGCAGTGGGGGCCGGGACAGGAGGGGTATCTCAGGCAGGGCAATGGAAAGCTTCTGGAAGAGCGCCCGTGGCCAGGACCACCCTGGCTGGCCTGCAGGCACCAAGTTGGCCTGCGTGCTGTCGCTGGTGTGGCTCCACGGTCCTTCCTCTAGGCTTTCAAGCCCCTGTACATATTCAGGTGTTTTACCTGGAAAGGGTGGGAAGAGTTCAGGAGCAGCTGGCCTGGGGCTCATCTCACGTTTACTCACAGATGCCTCGGCACGTTCCCCAAGCTTTGCAATGAGGACGCTCCTTGCGTGGGGGGTGGGTGGCTGGCTGTATGGGAGATGGTTCCCCACCTCTGACCAATTTCAGAATTGTTTACCGCTGGAGCAAGTGTCGTGATAGGGTTTTCCTCTGTGTAACACGTGGGTTCACTTTTTTTTTTAATGGTTCAAGTTAGATTTTATTCCTCTTTTATGTATTTATATATATAAGCATGGAAATAATTCATTCCTATAAATACATCTGTGTGACGGGAAGAATTTTTTCTGTTTTATTTTTAAATTTTATTTTTTAAAATTTTGAAATTTAATTTTATTTATGTTTTTATACAGCAGGTTATTATTAGTTATGTATTTTATGCATATACATGTATACAGGTCAATCCCAATCTCCCAACTCATCCCACCACCACCACCTCATGACTTCCCACACTTGGTGTCCATACGTTTGTTCTCTACCTCTGTGTCTCTATTTCTTCCCTGCAAACCAGTTCATCTGTACCATTTTTAGATTCCACATATGTGCATTAATATACAATATTTGTTTTCCTCTTTCTGACTTACTTCGTTCTGTATGACAGTCTCTCGATCCATCGATGTCTCTACAAATGACCCAGTTTCATTCCTTTTTATGGCCGAGTCATATTCCATTTTATATATGTACCACATCTTTATCCATTCATCTGTCTGTGGGCATTTAGGTTGCTTCCATTACCTGGCTATTGTAAATAGTGCTGCAACGAACATTGTGGTGAATGTGCCTTTTTGAAATACGGTTTTCTCTGGGTATATGCCCAGAAGTGGGATTGCTGGATCAGATGGTAATTCTATTTCTAATTTTTTTAAGGAAACTCCATACTGTTCTCCATAGTGACTGTATCAATTTACATTCCCACCAATAGTGGAAGAGGGCTCCTTTTGTCCACACCCTCCCCAGAATTGGTTGTTTGTAGATTTTCTGATGATGCCGATTCTAACAGGTGTGAGGTGATACCTCATTGTAGTTTTGATTTGCATTTCTCTAATAATTAGTGCTGTTGAGCAGCTTTTCATGTGCGTCTTGGCCATCTCTGTGTCTCCTTTGAAGAAACGTCTCTTTAGATCTTCTGCCCATTTTTTTGGGTTGTTTGTTTTTTTAATATTAAGCTGCATGAGCTGTTTATATATATTGGAGATTAAACCTCTGTCCATTGATTCGTCTGCAACGATTTTCGCCCATTCTGAGGGATGCCTTTTTCCATTCTCGTGTTTTTTAACAATAAAGGGAAGAAAGGAAAAGAAGCAGAAGACTAATGTGCGTAAAATATGCCTTTTGAAACGGTCGTTTTGAAATATGGACGTCCTTTGAATTTTTTGGTCGATATGCGACCCCAGGATTTGTTTTCAGGGCAGGTGTCATTTACAGGCCTGCAATGATTTTGAATATCAACTGACCATTAGCGTTGGGATTAAAGCTGCTGTTGTGTGAAACGGCCACAAGGTGGCAGCAGTTCACCCTTACCAAATCTGGTTACTAGGGCAAGAGAGCCTCAGTGGAAGTGGTGTTCTAGATTCGAATTTAGAATGGAATGTGCCAGGAGAAAGCCCCTCACGTTTGTCTCACTACATCTTGTTCGTGTTTTTAATTTAATTTTTTTTTATTTTTTATTACAGCAAGTTTGATTACAATGTTTGGCTTGTTGTAGGTATGGAAGATGTGGTTCTTTTACACATATACAGATGTCTGTTCTTCCTGGGATCCTTTTCCCATGTACGTTATGACAGAATGTTGAGTAGTCCTCTCTTGGTATTCTGTAGGTCTTTGGTCATTATATATATCACCTGTGTTTGTATATGTCTGTTAACCCCGATATCGTAATGAAACCAATCCTCACACCTTTCCATTGGTGAACCATAAGTTTGTTTAATGAATCTGTGATTGCCCTTCTCCGTGGAAATATCTGCCCTGGTATCCATTTTTAGGTAACACCTCTAAGTGATATGATATGTGTCTTTCACTTTCTGACTTACTACAAGTCACGTGATTACTTCTAGACTCATCTACGGGGCTGCAAATGGCATTTTGTCCTTTTTTCCCTTGGCTTCTCTTCTGCCTTTGCGGGGTCCATTTTCAACAATGTGATTCCCTGAGGGTTGTGGATTAGCTGACCTGGGCAGCCTTACCCTGCCGGCCTGCCCTCCCCAGGTGTGCCTCGTTGAGGTCAATATAAACAGTGCTCCAGGCAGCAATAGCCCCTGAAGCTGTGCCTGACTCCATATTCTCTGCCCCGTCAGCAGTCTCGGGGCTGTGCTGGTGGTAGGGAGTGAGGGGCCACAGCTTTGTGGGTGGCCCGGTGTGATTGGGGTTCTGCTGGCCTTTCTGCAGGAGATGCCAGGCTGCCGCCTGTAAAGAAGAGGATGTGTCACCCATACCTTCCGCTGGAATTTCTCTCCGGACAGAGGTGAGGAAGGAAAAAAGCAGTGGGGCCCGGGACAGGAGGGGTATCTCAGGCAGGGCAATGGAAAGCTTCTGGAAGAGCACCCGGGGCCAGGACTACCCTGGCTGGCCTGCAGGCACCAAGTTGGCCTGCGTGCTGTCGCTGGTGTGGCTCCACCGTCCTTCCTCTAGGCTTTCATGCCCTTGTACATATTCAGGTGTTTTACCTGGAAAGGGTGGGAACAGTTCAGCAGCAGCTGGCCTGGGGCTCAGCTCACATTTACTCACAGATGCCTCGGCACGGTCCCCCAGCTTTGCAATGAGGACGCTCCTTGCGTGGGGGGTGGGTTGCTGGATGTAATGGGAGATGGTTCCCCACCTCTGACCAATTTCAGAATTGTTTACCACTGGAGCAAGTGCCCTGATAGGGTTTTCCTCTGTATAACTCCTGGGTTCAGGTTTTTTTTTTTCTTTTATGGTTCAAGTTAGATTTTATTCCCCTTTTATGTATTTATAGATATAAGGATGGAAATAATTCATTCCTATAAATACATCTGTGTGACGGGAAGAATTTTTTCTGTTTTATTTTTAAATTTTATTTTTTAAAATTTTGAAATTTAATTTTATTTATGTTTTTATACAGCAGGTTATTATTAGTTATGTATTTTATGCATATACATGTATACAGGTCAATCCCAATCTCCCAACTCATCCCACCACCACCACCCCATGGCTTCCCACACTTGGTGTCCATACGTTTGTTCTCTACCTCTGTGTCTCTATTTCTTCCCTGCAAACCAGTTCATCTGTATCATTTTTAGGCTCCACATATATGCATTAATATACAATATTTGTTTTCCTCTTTGTGACTTACTTCATTCTGTATGACAGTCTCTCGATCCATCGATGTCTCTACAAATGACCCAGTTTCATTCCTTTTCATGGCCGAGTCATATTCCATTTTATATATGTACCACATCTTTATCCATTCATCTGTCTGTGGGCATTTAGGTTGCTTCCATTACCTGGCTATTGTAAATAGTGCTGCAACGAACATTGTGGTGAATGTGCCTTGTTGAAATACGGTTTTCTCTGGGTATATGCCCAGAAGTGGGATTGCTGGATCAGATGGTAATTCTATTTCTAATTTTTTTAAGGAAACTCCATACTGTTCTCCATAGTGACTGTATCAATTTACATTCCCACCAATAGTGGAAGAGGGCTCCTTTTGTCCACACCCTCCCCAGAATTGGTTGTTTGTAGATTTTCTGATGATGCCGATTCTAACAGGTGTGAGGTGATACCTCATTGTAGTTTTGATTTGCATTTCTCTAATAATTAGTGCTGTTGAGCAGCTTTTCATGTGCATCTTGGCCATGTCTGTGTCTCCTTTGAAGAAACGTCTCTTTAGATCTTCTGCCCATTTTTGTATTGGGTTGTTTGTTTTTTTAATATTAAGCTGCATGAGCTGTTTATATATATTGGAGATTAAACCTGTGTCCATTGATTCGTTTGCAACGATTTTCACCCATCCTGAGGGATGCCTTTTTCCATTCCCGTTTTTTTTAACAAAAAAGGGAAGAAAGGCAAAGAAGCAGAACACTAATGTGCGTAAAATATGCCTTTTGAAACGGTCGTTTTGAAATATGGACGTCCTTTGAATTTTTTGGTCGATATGTGACCCCAGGATTTGTTTTCAGGGCAGGTGTCATTTACAGGCCTGCAATGATTTTGAATATCAACTGACCATTAGCGTTGGGATTAAAGCTGCTGTTGTGTGAAACGGCCACAAGGTGGCAGCAGTTCACCCTTACCAAATCTGGTTACTAGGGCAAGAGAGCCTCAGTGGAAGATTCGAATTTAGAATGGAATGTGCCAGGAGAAAGCCCCTCACATTTGTCTCACTACATCTTGTTCGTGTTTTTAATTTAATTTTTTTTTATTTTTTATTACAGCAAGTTTGATTACAATGTTTGGCTTGTTGTAGGTGTGGAAGATGTGGTTCTTTTACACATATACAGATGTCTGTTCTTCCTGGGATCCTTTTCCCATGTACGTTATGACAGAATGTTGAGTAGTCCTCTCTTGGTATTCTGTAGGTCTTTGGTGATTATATATGTCACCTGTGTTTGTATATGTCTGTTAACCCCGATATCGTAATGAAACCAATCCTCACACCTTTCCATTGGTGAACCATAAGTTTGTTTAATGAATCTGTGATTGCCCTTCTCCGTGGAAATATCTGCCCTGGTATCCATTTTTAGGTAACACCTCTATGTGATATGATATGATATGTGTCTTTCACTTTCTGACTTACTACAAGTCACGTGATTACTTCTAGACTCATCTACGGGGCTGCAAATGGCATTTTGTCCTTTTTTCCCTTGGCTTCTCTTCTGCCTTTGCGGGGTCCATTTTCAACAATGTGATTCCCTGAGGGTTGTGGATTAGCTGACCTGGGCAGCCTTACCCTGCTGGCCTGCCCTCCCCAGGTGTGCCTCGTTGAGGTCAATATAAACAGCGCTCCAGGCAGCAATAGCCCCTGAAGCTGTGCCTGACTCCATATTCTCTGCCCCGTCAGCAGTCTCGGGGCTGTGCTGGTGGTAGGGAGTGAGGGGCCACAGCTTTGTGGGTGGCCCGGTGTGAGTGGGGTTCTGCTGGCCTTTCTGCAGGAGATGCCAGGCTGCCGCCTGTAAAGAAGAGGATGTGTCACCCATACCTTGCGCTGGAATTTCTCTCCGGACAGAGGTGAGGAAGGAAAAAAGCAGTGGGGCCCGGGACAGGAGGGGTATCTCAGGCAGGGCAATGGAAAGCTTCTGGAAGAGCGCCCGGGGCCAGGACCACCCTGGCTGGCCTGCAGGCACCAAGTTGGCCTGCGTGCTGTTGCTGGTGTGGCTCCACTCTCCTTCCTCTAGGCTTTCAAGCCCTTGTACATATTCAGGTGTTTTACCTGGAAAGTGTGGGAACAGTTCAGCAGCAGCTGGCCTGGGGCTCAGCTCACGTTTACTCACAGATGCCTCGGCACGGTCCCCCAGCTTTGCAATGAGGACGCTCCTTGCGTGGGGGGTGGGTTGCTGGCTGTAATGGGAGATGGTTCCCCATCTCTGACCAATTTCAGAATTGTTTACCACTGGAGCAAGTGCCCTGATAGGGTTTTCCTCTGTATAACTCCTGGGTTCATGTTTTTTTTTTCTTTTATGGTTCAAGTTAGATTTTATTCCCCTTTTATGTATTTATAGATATAAGCATGGAAATAATTCATTCCTATAAATACATCTGTGTGATGGGAAGAATTTTTTCTGTTTTATTTTTAAATTTTATTTTTTAAAATTTTGAAATTTAATTTTATTTATGTTTTTATACAGCAGGTTATTATTAGTTATGTATTTTATGCATATACATGTATACAGGTCAATCCCAATCTCCCAACTCATCCCACCACCACCACCCCATGGCTTCCCACACTTGGTGTCCATACGTTTGTTCTCTACCTCTGTGACTCTATTTCTTCCCTGCAAACCAGTTCATCTGTATCATTTTTAGGCTCCACATATATGCATTAATATACAATATTTGTTTTCCTCTTTGTGACTTACTTCATTCTGTATGACAGTCTCTCGATCCATCGATGTCTCTACAAATGACCCAGTTTCATTCCGTTTTATGGCCGAGTCATATTCCATTTTATATATGTACCACATCTTTATCCATTCATCTGTCTGTGGGCATTTAGGTTGCTTCCATTACCTGGCTATTGTAAATAGTGCTGCAACGAACATTGTGGTGAATGTGCCTTGTTGAAATACGGTTTTCTCTGGGTATATGCCCAGAAGTGGGATTGCTGGATCAGATGGTAATTCTATTTCTAATTTTTTTAAGGCAACTCCATACTGTTCTCCATAGTGACTGTATCAATTTACATTCCCACCAATAGTGGAAGAGGGCTCCTTTTGTCCACACCCTCCCCAGAATTGGTTGTTTGTAGATTTTCTGATGATGCCGATTCTAACAGGTGTGAGGTGATACCTCATTGTAGTTTTGATTTGCATTTCTCTAATAATTAGTGCTGTTGAGCAGCTTTTCATGTGCATCTTGGCCATGTCTGTGTCTCCTTTGAAGAAACGTCTCTTTAGATCTTCTGCCCATTTTTGTATTGGGTTGTTTGTTTTTTTAATATTAAGCTGCATGAGCTGTTTATATATATTGGAGATTAAAACTGTGTCCATTGATTCGTTTGCAACGATTTTCACCCATCCTGAGGGATGCCTTTTTCCATTCCCGTTTTTTTTAACAAAAAAGGGAAGAAAGGCAAAGAAGCAGAACACTAATGTGCGTAAAATATGCCTTTTGAAACGGTCGTTTTGAAATATGGACGTCCTTTGAATTTTTTGGTCGATATGTGACCCCAGGATTTGTTTTCAGGGCAGGTGTCATTTACAGGCCTGCAATGATTTTGAATATCAACTGACCATTAGCGTTGGGATTAAAGCTGCTGTTGTGTGAAACGGCCACAAGGTGGCAGCAGTTCACCCTTACCAAATCTGGTTACTAGGGCAAGAGAGCCTCAGTGGAAGATTCGAATTTAGAATGGAATGTGCCAGGAGAAAGACCCTCACATTTGTCTCACTACATCTTGTTCGTGTTTTTAATTTAATTTTTTTTTATTTTTTATTACAGCAAGTTTGATTACAATGTTTGGCTTGTTGTAGGTGTGGAAGATGTGGTTCTTTTACACATATACAGATGTCTGTTCTTCCTGGGATCCTTTTCCCATGTACGTTATGACAGAATGTTGAGTAGTCCTCTCTTGGTATTCTGTAGGTCTTTGGTGATTATATATGTCACCTGTGTTTGTATATGTCTGTTAACCCCGATATCGTAATGAAACCAATCCTCACACCTTTCCATTGGTGAACCATAAGTTTGTTTAATGAATCTGTGATTGCCCTTCTCCGTGGAAATATCTGCCCTGGTATCCATTTTTAGGTAACACCTCTATGTGATATGATATGATATGTGTCTTTCACTTTCTGACTTACTACAAGTCACGTGATTACTTCTAGACTCATCTACGGGGCTGCAAATGGCATTTTGTCCTTTTTTCCCTTGGCTTCTCTTCTGCCTTTGCGGGGTCCATTTTCAACAATGTGATTCCCTGAGGGTTGTGGATTAGCTGACCTGGGCAGCCTTACCCTGCTGGCCTGCCCTCCCCAGGTGTGCCTCGTTGAGGTCAATATAAACAGCGCTCCAGGCAGCAATAGCCCCTGAAGCTGTGCCTGACTCCATATTCTCTGCCCCGTCAGCAGTCTCGGGGCTGTGCTGGTGGTAGGGAGTGAGGGGCCACAGCTTTGTGGGTGGCCCGGTGTGAGTGGGGTTCTGCTGGCCTTTCTGCAGGAGATGCCAGGCTGCCGCCTGTAAAGAAGAGGATGTGTCACCCATACCTTGCGCTGGAATTTCTCTCCGGACAGAGGTGAGGAAGGAAAAAAGCAGTGGGGCCCGGGACAGGAGGGGTATCTCAGGCAGGGCAATGGAAAGCTTCTGGAAGAGCGCCCGGGGCCAGGACCACCCTGGCTGGCCTGCAGGCACCAAGTTGGCCTGCGTGCTGTTGCTGGTGTGGCTCCACTCTCCTTCCTCTAGGCTTTCAAGCCCTTGTACATATTCAGGTGTTTTACCTGGAAAGTGTGGGAACAGTTCAGCAGCAGCTGGCCTGGGGCTCAGCTCACGTTTACTCACAGATGCCTCGGCACGGTCCCCCAGCTTTGCAATGAGGACGCTCCTTGCGTGGGGGGTGGGTTGCTGGCTGTAATGGGAGATGGTTCCCCATCTCTGACCAATTTCAGAATTGTTTACCACTGGAGCAAGTGCCCTGATAGGGTTTTCCTCTGTATAACTCCTGGGTTCATGTTTTTTTTTTCTTTTATGGTTCAAGTTAGATTTTATTCCCCTTTTATGTATTTATAGATATAAGCATGGAAATAATTCATTCCTATAAATACATCTGTGTGATGGGAAGAATTTTTTCTGTTTTATTTTTAAATTTTATTTTTTAAAATTTTGAAATTTAATTTTATTTATGTTTTTATACAGCAGGTTATTATTAGTTATGTATTTTATGCATATACATGTATACAGGTCAATCCCAATCTCCCAACTCATCCCACCACCACCACCCCATGGCTTCCCACACTTGGTGTCCATACGTTTGTTCTCTACCTCTGTGACTCTATTTCTTCCCTGCAAACCAGTTCATCTGTATCATTTTTAGGCTCCACATATATGCATTAATATACAATATTTGTTTTCCTCTTTGTGACTTACTTCATTCTGTATGACAGTCTCTCGATCCATCGATGTCTCTACAAATGACCCAGTTTCATTCCTTTTTATGGCCGAGTCATATTCCATTTTATATATGTACCACATCTTTATCCATTCATCTGTCTGTGGGCATTTAGGTTGCTTTCATTACCTGGCTATTGTAAATAGTGCTGCAACGAACATTGTGGTGAATGTGCCTTGTTGAAATACGGTTTTCTCTGGGTATATGCCCAGAAGTGGGATTGCTGGATCAGATGGTAATTCTATTTCTAATTTTTTTAAGGAAACTCCATACTGTTCTCCATAGTGACTGTATCAATTTACATTTCCACCAAGAGTGGAAGAGGGCTCCTTTTGTCCACACCCTCCCCAGAATTGGTTGTTTGTAGATTTTCTGATGATGCCGATTCTAACAGGTGTGAGGTGATACCTCATTGTAGTTTTGATTTGCATTTCTCTAATAATTAGTGCTCTTGAGGAGCTTTTCATGTGCGTCTTGGCCATGTCTGTGTCTCCTTTGAAGAAACGTCTCTTTAGATCTTCTGCCCATTTTTGTATTGGGTTGTTTGTTTTTTTTAATATTAAGCTGCATTAGCTGTTTATATATATTGGAGATTAAACCTGTGTCCATTGATTCGTTTGCAACGATTTTCACCCATCCTGAGGGATGCCTTTTTCCATTCCCGTTTTTTTTAACAAAAAAGGAAAGAAAGGAAAAGAAGCAGAACACTAATGTGCGTAAAATATGCCCTTTGAAACGGTCGTTTTGAAATATGGACGTCCTTTGAAATTTTTCGTCGATATGTGACCCCAGGATTTGTTTTCAGGGCAGGTGTCATTTACAGGCCTGCAATGATTTTGAATATCAACTGACCATTAGCATTGGGATTAAAGCTGCTGTTGTGTGAAACGGCCACAAGGTGGCAGCAGTTCACCCTTACCAAATCTGGTTACTAGGGCAAGAGAGCCTCAGTGGAAGTGGTGTTCTAGATTGGAGTTTAGAATGGAATGTGCCAGGAGAAAGCCTCTCAAGTTTGTCTCACTACTTCTTGTTCGTGTTTTTAATTTAAGTTTTTATTTTTTATTACAGCAAGTTTGATTACAATGTTTGGCTTGTTGTAGGTGTGGAAGATGTGGTTCTTTTACACATATACAGATGACTGTTCTTCTTGGGATCCTTTTCCCATGTACGTTATGACAGAATGTTGAGTAGTCCTCTCTTGGTATTCTGTAGGTCTTCGGTGATTATATATGTCACCTGTGTTTGTATATGTCTGTTAACCCCGATATCCTAATGAAACCAATCCTCACACCTTTCCATTGGTGAACCATAAGTTTGTTTAATGAATCTGTGATTGCCCTTCTCCGTGGAAATATCTGCCCTGGTATCCATTTTTAGGTAACACCTATAAGTGATATGATATGATATGTGTCTTTCACTTTCTGACTTACTACAAGTCACGTGATTACTTCTAGACTCATCTACGGTGCTGCAAATGGCATTGTGTCCTTTTTTCCCTTGGCTTCTCTTCTGCCTTAGCGGGGTCCATTTTCAACAATGTGATTCCCTGAGGGTTGTGGATTAGCTGACCTGGGCAGCCTTACCCTGCCGGCCCGCCCTCCCCAGGTGTGCCTCGTTGAGGTCAATATAAACAGAGCTCCAGGCAGCAATAGCCCCTGAAGCTGTGCCTGACTCCATATTCTCTGCCCCGTCAGCAGACTCGGGGCTGTGCTGGTGGGAGGGAGTGAGGGGCCACAGCTTTGTGGGTGGCCCTGTGTGAGTGGGGTTCTGCTGGCCTTTCTGCAGGAGTTGCCAGGCTGCCGCCTGTAAAGAAGAGGATGTATCACCCATACATTCCGCTGGAATTTCTCTCCGGACAGAGGTGAGGAAGGAAAAAAGCAGTGGGGTCCGGGACAGGAGGGGTATCTCAGGCAGGGCAATGGAAAGCTTCTGGAAGAGCGCCCGGGGCCAGGACCACGCTGGCTTGCCTGCAGGCACCAAGTTGGCCTGCGTGCTGTCGCTGGTGTGGCTCCAAGGTCCTTCCTCTAGGCTTTCAAGCCCCTGTACATATTCAGGTGTTATACCTGGAAAGGGTGGGAAGAGTTCAGCAGCAGCTGGCCTGGGGCTCAGCTCACGTTTACTCACAGATGCCTCGGCACGGTCCCCCAGCTTTGCAATGAGGACGCTCCTTGCGTGGGGGGTGGGTGCCTGGCTGTATAGGAGATGGTTCCCCACCTCTGACTAATTTCATAATTGTTTACCGCTGGAGCAAGTGCCGTGATAGGGTTTTCCTCTGTATAACTCGTGGGTTCACATTTCTTTTAATGGTTCAAGTTAGATTTTATTCCTCTTTTATGTATTTATATATATAAGCATGGAAATAATTCATTCCTATAAATACATCTGTGTGATGGGAAGAATTATTTCTGTTTTATTTTTAAATTTTATTTTTTAAAATTTTGAAATTCAATTTTATTTATGTTTTTATACAGCAGGTTATTATTAGTTATGTATTTTATGCATATACTTGTATACAGGTCAATCCCAATCTCCCAACTCATCCCACAACCACCACCTCATGACTTCCCACACTTGGTGTCCATACGTTTGTTCTCTACCTCTGTGTCTCTATTTCTTCCCTGCAAACCAGTTCATCTGTACCATTTTTAGGCTCCACATATGTGCATTAATATACAATATTTGTTTTCCTCTTTCTGACTTACTTCATTCTGTATGACAGTCTCTCGATCCATCGATGTCTCTACAAATGACCCAGTTTCATTCCTTTTTATGGCCGAGTCATATTCCATTTTATATATGTACCACATCTTTATCCATTCATCTGTCTGTGGGCATTTAGGTTGCTTCCATTACCTGGCTATTGTAAATAGTGCTGCAACGAACATTGTGGTGAATGTGCCTTTTTGAAATACGGTTTTCTCTGGGTATATGCCCAGAAGTGGGATTGCTGGATCAGATGGTAATTCTATTTCTAATTTTTTTAAGGAAACTCCATACTGTTCTCCATAGTGACTGTATCAATTTACATTCCCACCAATAGTGGAAGAGGGCTCCTTTTGTCCACACCCTCCCCAGAATTGGTTGTTTGCAGATTTTCTGATGATGCCGATTCTAACAGGTGTGAGGTGATACCTCATTGTAGTTTTGATTTGCATTTCACTAATAATTAGTGCGTTGAGCAGCTTTTCATGTGCGTCTTGGCCATCTCTGTGTCTCCTTTGAAGAAACGTCTCTTTAGATCTTCTGCCCATTTTTTTGGGATGTTTGTTTTTTTAATATTAAGCTGCATGAGCTGTTTATATATATTGGAGATTAAACCTCTGTCCATTGATTCGTCTGCAACGATTTTCGCCCATTCTGAGGGATGCCTTTTTCCATTCCCGTGTTTTTTAACAAAAAAGGAAAGAAAGGAAAAGAAGCAGAACACTAATGTGCGTAAAATATGCCTTTTGGAACGGTCGTTTTGAAATTTGGACGTCCTTTGAATTTTTTGGTCGATATGTGACCCCAGGATTTGTTTTCAGGGCAGGTGTCATTTACAGGCCTGCAATGATTTTGAATATCAACTGACCATTAGCGCTGGGATTAAAGCTGCTGTTGTGTGAAACGGCCACAAGGTGGCAGCAGTTCACCCTTACCAAATCTGGTTACTAGGGCAAGAGAGCCTCAGTGGAAGTGGTGTTCTAGATTCGAATTTAGAATGGAATGTGCCAGGAGAAAGCCCCTCACGTTTGTCTCACTACATCTTGTTCGTGTTTTTAATTTAATTTTTTTTATTTTTTATTACAGCAAGTTTGATTACAATGTTTGGCTTGTTGTAGGTGTGGAAGATGTGGTTCTTTTACACATATACAGATATCTGTTCTTCCTGGGATCCTTTTCCCATGTACGTTATGACAGAATGTTGAGTAGTCCTCTCTTGGTATTCTGTAGGTCTTTGGTGATTATATATGTCACCTGTGTTTGTATATGTCTGTTAACCCCGATATCGTAATGAAACCAATCCTCACACCTTTCCATTGGTGAACCATAAGTTTGTTTAATGAATCTGTGATTGCCCTTCTCCGTGGAAATATCTGCCCTGGTATCCATTTTTAGGTAACACCTCTAAGTGATATGATATGTGTCTTTCACTTTCTGACTTACTACAAGCCACGTGATTACTTCTAGACTCATCTACGGGGCTGCAAATGGCATTTTGTCCTTTTTTCCCTTGGCTTCTCTTCTGCCTTTGCGGGGTCCATTTTCAACAATGTGATTCCCTGAGGGTTGTGGATTAGCTGACCTGGGCAGCCTTACCCTGCCGGCCTGCCCTCCCCAGGTGTGCCTCGTTGAGGTCAATATAAACAGCGCTCCAGGCAGCAATAGCCCCTGAAGCTGTGCCTGACTCCATATTCTCTGCCCCGTCAGCAGTCTCGGGGCTGTGCTGGTGGGAGGGAGTGAGGGGCCACAGCTTTGTGGGTGGCCCGGTGTGAGTGGGGTTCTGCTGGCCTTCCTGCAGGAGATGCCAGGCTGCCGCCTGTAAAGAAGAGGATGTGTCACCCATACCTTCCGCTGGAATTTCTCTCCGGACAGAGGTGAGGAAGGAAAAAAGCAGTGGGGGCCGGGACAGGAGGGGTATCTCAGGCAGGGCAATGGAAAGCTTCTGGAAGAGCGCCTGGGGCCAGGACCACCCTGGCTGTCCTGCAGGCACCAAGTTGGCCTGCGTGCTGTCGCTGGTGTGGCTCCACGGTCCTTCCTCTAGGCTTTCAAGCCCTTGTACATATTCAGGTGTTTTACCTGGAAAGGGTGGGAACAGTTCAGCAGCAGCTGGCCTGGGGCTCAGCTCACGTTTACTCACAGATGCCTCGGCACGGTCCCCCAGCTTTGCAATGAGGACGCTCCTTGCGTGGGGGGTGGGTTGCTGGCTGTAATGGGAGATGGTTCCCCACCTCTGACCAATTTCAGAATTGTTTACCACTGGAGCAAGTGCCCTGATAGGGTTTTCCTATGTATAACTCCTGGATTCAGGTTTTTTTTTCTTTTATGGTTCAAGTTAGATTTTATTCCCCTTTTATGTATTTATAGATATAAGCATGGAAATAATGCATTCCTATAAATACATCTGTGTGACGGGAAGAATTTTTTCTGTTTTATTTTTAAATTTTATTTTTTAAAATTTTGAAATTCAATTTTATTTATGTTTTTATACAGCAGGTTATTATTAGTTATGTATTTTATGCATATACATGTATACAGGTCAATCCCAATCTCCCAACTCATCCCACCACCACCACCCCATGGCTTCCCACACTTGGTGTCCATACGTTTGTTCTCTACCTCTGTGTCTCTATTTCTTCCCTGCAAACCAGTTCATCTGTATCATTTTTAGGCTCCACATATATGCATTAATATACAATATTTGTTTTCCTCTTTGTGACTTACTTCATTCTGTATGACAGTCTCTCGATCCATCGATGTCTCTACAAATGACCCAGTTTCATTCCTTTTTATGGCCGAGTCATATTCCATTTTATATATGTACCACATCTTTATCCATTCATCTGTCTGTGGGCATTTAGGTTGCTTCCATTACCTGGCTATTGTAAATAGTGCTGCAACGAACATTGTGGTGAATGTGCCTTGTTGAAATACGGTTTTCTCTGGGTATATGCCCAGAAGTGGGATTGCTGGATCAGATGGTAATTCTATTTCTAATTTTTTTAAGGAAACTCCATACTGTTCTCCATAGTGACTGTATCAATTTACATTCCCACCAATAGTGGAAGAGGGCTCCTTTTGTCCACACCCTCCCCAGTATTGGTTGTTTGTAGATTTTCTGATGATGCCGATTCTAACAGGTGTGAGGTGATACCTCATTGTAGTTTTGATTTGCATTTCTCTAATAATTAGTGCTGTTGAGCAGCTTTTCATGTGCGTCTTGGCCATCTCTGTGTCTCCTTTGAAGAAACGTCTCTTTAGATCTTCTGCCCATTTTTGTATTGGGTTGTTTGTTTTTTTAATATTAAGCTGCATGAGCTGTTTATATATATTGGAGATTAAACCTCTGTCCATTGATTCGTCTGCAACGATTTTCGCCCATTCTGAGGGATGCCTTTTTCCATTCCCGTGTTTTTTAACAAAAAAGGAAAGAAAGGAAAAGAAGCAGAACACTAATGTGCGTAAAATATGCCTTTTGAAATGGTCGTTTTGAAATATGGACGTCCTTTGAATTTTTTGGTCGATATGTGACCCCAGGATTTGTTTTCAGGGCAGGTGTCATTTACAGGCCTGCAATGATTTTGAATATCAACTGACCATTAGCGTTGGGATTAAAGCTGCTGTTGTGTGAAACGGCCACAAGGTGGCAGCAGTTCACCCTTACCAAATCTGGTTACTAGGGCAAGAGAGCCTCAGTGGAAGTGGTGTTCTAGATTCGAATTTAGAATGGAATGTGTCAGGAGAAAGCCCCTCACGTTTGTCTCACTACATCTTGTTCGTGTTTTTAATTTATTTTTTTTTATTTTTTATTACAGCAAGTTTGATTACAATGTTTGGCATGTTGTAGGTGTGGAAGATGTGCTTCTTTTACACATATACAGATGTCTGTTCTTCCTGGGATCCTTTTCCCATGTACGTTATGACAGAATGTTGAGTAGTCCTCTCTTGGTATTCTGTAGGTCTTTGGTGATTATATATGTCACCTGTGTTTGTATATGTCTGTTAACCCCGATATCGTAATGAAACCAATCCTCACACCTTTCCATTGGTGAACCATAAGTTTGTTTAATGAATCTGTGATTGCCCTTCTCCGTGGAAATATCTGCCCTGGTATCCATTTTTAGGTAACACCTCTAAGTGATATGATATGTGTCTTTCACTTTCTGACTTACTACAAGTCACGTGATTACTTCTAGACTCATCTACGGGGCTGCAAATGGCATTTTGTCCTTTTTTCCCTTGGCTTCTCTTCTGCCTTTGCGGGGTCCATTTTCAACATTGTGATTTCCTGAGGGTTGTGGATTAGCTGACCTGGGCAGCCTTACCCTGCCGGCCTGCCCTCCCCAGGTGTGCCTCGTTGAGGTCAATATAAACAGCGCTCCAGGCAGCAATAGCCCCTGAAGCTGTGCCTGACTCCATATTCTCTGCCCCGTCAGCAGTCTCGGGGCTGTGCTGGTGGGAGGGAGTGAGGGGCCACAGCTTTGTGGGTGGCCCGGTGTGAGTGGGGTTCTGCTGGCCTTTCTGCAGGAGATGCCAGGCTGCCGCCTGTAAAGAAGAGGATGTGTCACCCATACCTTCCGCTGGAATTTCTCTCCGGACAGAGGTGAGGAAGGAAAAAAAGCAGTGGGGGCCGGGACAGGAGGGGTATCTCAGGCAGGGCAATGGAAAGCTTCTGGAAGAGTGCCCGGGGCCAGGACCACCCTGGCTGGCCTGCAGGCACCAAGTTGGCCTGCGTGCTGTCGCTGGTGTGGCTCCACGGTCCTTCCTCTAGGCTTTCAAGCCCTTGTACATATTCAGGTGTTTTACCTGGAAAGGGTGGGAACAGTTCAGCAGCAGCTGGCCTGGGGCTCAGCTCACGTTTCCTCACAGATGCCTCGGCACGGTCCCCCAGCTTTGCAATGAGGACGCTCCTTGCGTGGGGGGTGGGTTGCTGGCTGTAATGGGAGATGGTTCCCCACCTCTGACCAATTTCAGAATTGTTTACCACTGGAGCAAGTGCCCTGATAGGGTTTTCCTCTGTATAACTCTTGGGTTCAGGTTTTTTTTTCTTTTATGGTTCAAGTTAGATTTTATTCCCCTTTTATGTATTTATAGATATAAGCATGGAAATAATTCATTCCTATAAATACATCTGTGTGACGGGAAGAATTTTTTCTGTTTTATTTTTAAATTTTATTTTTTAAAATTTTGAAATTCAATTTTATTTATGTTTTTATACAGCAGGTTATTATTAGTTATGTATTTTATGCATATACATGTATACAGGTCAATCCCAATCTCCCAACTCATCCCACCACCACCACCCCATGGCTTCCACACTTGGTGTCCATACGTTTGTTCTCTACCTCTGTGTCTCTATTTCTTCCCTGCAAACCAGTTCATCTGTATCATTTTTAGGCTCCACATATATGCATTAATATACAATATTTGTTTTCCTCTTTGTGACTTACTTCATTCTGTATGACAGTCTCTCGATCCATCGATGTCTCTACAAATGACCCAGTTTCATTCCTTTTTATGGCCGAGTCATATTCCATTTTATATATGTACCACATCTTTATCCATTCATCTGTCTGTGGGCATTTAGGTTGCTTCCATTACCTGGCTATTGTAAATAGTGCTGCAACGAACATTGTGGTGAATGTGCCTTGTTGAAATACGGTTTTCTCTGGGTATATGCCCAGAAGTGGGATTGCTGGATCAGATGGTAATTCTATTTCTAATTTTTTTAAGGAAACTCCATACTGTTCTCCATAGTGACTGTATCAATTTACATTCCCACCAATAGTGGAAGAGGGCTCCTTTTGTCCACACCCTCCCCAGTATTGGTTGTTTGTAGATTTTCTGATGATGCCGATTCTAACAGGTGTGAGGTGATACCTCATTGTAGTTTTGATTTGCATTTCTCTAATAATTAGTGCTGTTGAGCAGCTTTTCATGTGCGTCTTGGCCATGTCTGTGTCTCCTTTGAAGAAACGTCTCTTTAGATCTTCTGCCCATTTTTGTATTGGGTTGTTTGTTTTTTTAATATTAAGCTGCATGAGCTGTTTATATATATTGGAGATTAAACCTCTGTCCATTGATTCGTCTGCAACGATTTTCGCCCATTCTGAGGGATGCCTTTTTCCATTCCCGTGTTTTTTAACAAAAAAGGAAAGAAAGGAAAAGAAGCAGAACACTAATGTGCGTAAAATATGCCTTTTGAAATGGTCGTTTTGAAATATGGACGTCCTTTGAAATTTTTGGTCGATATGTGACCCCAGGATTTGTTTTCAGGGCAGGTGTCATTTACAGGCCTGCAATGATTTTGAATATCAACTGACCATTAGCGTTGGGATTAAAGCTGCTGTTGTGTGAAACGGCCACAAGGTGGCAGCAGTTCACCCTTACCAAATCTGGTTACTAGGGCAAGAGAGCCTCAGTGGAAGTGGTGTTCTAGATTCGAATTTAGAATGGAATGTGTCAGGAGAAAGCCCCTCACGTTTGTCTCACTACATCTTGTTCGTGTTTTTAATTTATTTTTTTTTATTTTTTATTACAGCAAGTTTGATTACAATGTTTGGCATGTTGTAGGTGTGGAAGATGTGCTTCTTTTACACATATACAGATGTCTGTTCTTCCTGGGATCCTTTTCCCATGTACGTTATGACAGAATGTTGAGTAGTCCTCTCTTGGTATTCTGTAGGTCTTTGGTGATTATATATGTCACCTGTGTTTGTATATGTCTGTTAACCCCGATATCGTAATGAAACCAATCCTCACACCTTTCCATTGGTGAACCATAAGTTTGTTTAATGAATCTGTGATTGCCCTTCTCCGTGGAAATATCTGCCCTGGTATCCATTTTTAGGTAACACCTCTAAGTGATATGATATGTGTCTTTCACTTTCTGACTTACTACAAGTCACGTGATTACTTCTAGACTCATCTACGGGGCTGCAAATGGCATTTTGTCCTTTTTTCCCTTGGCTTCTCTTCTGCCTTTGCGGGGTCCATTTTCAACATTGTGATTTCCTGAGGGTTGTGGATTAGCTGACCTGGGCAGCCTTACCCTGCCGGCCTGCCCTCCCCAGGTGTGCCTCGTTGAGGTCAATATAAACAGCGCTCCAGGCAGCAATAGCCCCTGAAGCTGTGCCTGACTCCATATTCTCTGCCCCGTCAGCAGTCTCGGGGCTGTGCTGGTGGGAGGGAGTGAGGGGCCACAGCTTTGTGGGTGGCCCGGTGTGAGTGGGGTTCTGCTGGCCTTTCTGCAGGAGATGCCAGGCTGCCGCCTGTAAAGAAGAGGATGTGTCACCCATACCTTCCGCTGGAATTTCTCTCCGGACAGAGGTGAGGAAGGAAAAAAAGCAGTGGGGGCCGGGACAGGAGGGGTATCTCAGGCAGGGCAATGGAAAGCTTCTGGAAGAGTGCCCGGGGCCAGGACCACCCTGGCTGGCCTGCAGGCACCAAGTTGGCCTGCGTGCTGTCGCTGGTGTGGCTCCACGGTCCTTCCTCTAGGCTTTCAAGCCCTTGTACATATTCAGGTGTTTTACCTGGAAAGGGTGGGAACAGTTCAGCAGCAGCTGGCCTGGGGCTCAGCTCACGTTTCCTCACAGATGCCTCGGCACGGTCCCCCAGCTTTGCAATGAGGACGCTCCTTGCGTGGGGGGTGGGTTGCTGGCTGTAATGGGAGATGGTTCCCCACCTCTGACCAATTTCAGAATTGTTTACCACTGGAGCAAGTGCCCTGATAGGGTTTTCCTCTGTATAACTCTTGGGTTCAGGTTTTTTTTTCTTTTATGGTTCAAGTTAGATTTTATTCCCCTTTTATGTATTTATAGATATAAGCATGGAAATAATTCATTCCTATAAATACATCTGTGTGACGGGAAGAATTTTTTCTGTTTTATTTTTAAATTTTATTTTTTAAAATTTTGAAATTCAATTTTATTTATGTTTTTATACAGCAGGTTATTATTAGTTATGTATTTTATGCATATACATGTATACAGGTCAATCCCAATCTCCCAACTCATCCCACCACCACCACCCCATGGCTTCCACACTTGGTGTCCATACGTTTGTTCTCTACCTCTGTGTCTCTATTTCTTCCCTGCAAACCAGTTCATCTGTATCATTTTTAGGCTCCACATATATGCATTAATATACAATATTTGTTTTCCTCTTTGTGACTTACTTCATTCTGTATGACAGTCTCTCGATCCATCGATGTCTCTACAAATGACCCAGTTTCATTCCTTTTTATGGCCGAGTCATATTCCATTTTATATATGTACCACATCTTTATCCATTCATCTGTCTGTGGGCATTTAGGTTGCTTCCATTACCTGGCTATTGTAAATAGTGCTGCAACGAACATTTTGGTGAATGTGCCTTTTTGAAATACGGTTTTCTCTGGGTATATGCCCAGAAGTGGGATTGCTGGATCAGATGGTAATTCTATTTCTAATTTTTTTAAGGAAACTCCATACTGTTCTCCATAGTGACTGTATCAATTTACATTCCCACCAATAGTGGAAGAGGGCTCTTTTTGTCCACACCCTCCCCAGAATTGGTTGTTTGTAGATTTTCTGATGATGCCGATTCTAACAGGTGTGAGGTGATACCTCATTGTAGTTTTGATTTGCATTTCTCTAATAATTAGTGCTGTTGAGCAGCTTTTCATGTGCGTCTTGGCCATCTCTGTGTCTCCTTTGAAGAAACGTCTCTTTAGATCTTCTGCCCATTTTTTTTGGGTTGTTTGTTTTTTTAATATTAAGCTGCATGAGCTGTTTATATATATTGGAGATTAAACCTCTGTCCATTGATTCGTCTGCAACGATTTTCGCCCATTCTGAGGGATGCCTTTTTCCATTCCCGTGTTTTTTAACAAAAAAGGAAAGAAAGGAAAAGAAGCAGAACACTAATGTGCGTAAAATATGCCTTTTGATACGGTCGTTTTGAAATATGGACGTCCTTTGCAATTTTTGGTCGATATGTGACCCCAGGATTTGTTTTCAGGGCAGGTGTCATTTACAGGCCTGCAATGATTTTGAATATCAACTGACCATTAGCATTGGGATTAAAGCTGCTGTTGTGTGAAACGGCCACAAGGTGGCAGCAGTTCACCCTTACCAAATCTGGTTACTAGGGCAAGAGAGCCTCAGTGGAAGTGGTGTTCTAGATTCGAATTTAGAATGGAATGTGCCAGGAGAAATCCCCTCACGTTTGTCTCACTACATCTTGTTCGTGTTTTTAATTTAATTTTTCTTTATTTTTTATTACAGCAAGTTTGATTACAATGTTTGGCTTGTTGTAGGTGTGGAAGATGTGGTTCTTTTACACATATACAGATGTCTGTTCTTCCTGGGATCCTTTTCCCATGTACGTTATGACAGAATGTTGAGTAGTCCTCTCTTGGTATTCTGTAGGTCTTTGGTGATTATATATGTCACCTGTGTTTGTATATGTCTGTTAACCCCGATATCGTAATGAAACCAATCCTCACACCTTTCCATTGGTGAACCATAAGTTTGTTTAATGAATCTGTGATTGCCCTTCTCCGTGGAAATATCTGCCCTGGTATCCATTTTTAGGTAACACCTCTAAGTGATATGATATGTGTCTTTCACTTTCTGACTTACTACAAGCCACGTGATTACTTCTAGACTCATCTACGGGGCTGCAAATGGCATTTTGTCCTTTTTTCCCTTGGCTTCTCTTCTGCCTTTGCGGGGTCCATTTTCAACATTGTGATTCCCTGAGGGTTGTGGATTAGCTGACCTGGGCAGCCTTACCCTGCTGGCCTGCCCTCCCCAGGTGTGCCTCGTTGAGGTCAATATAAACAGCGCTCCAGGCAGCAATAGCCCCTGAAGCTGTGCCTGACTCCATATTCTCTGCCCCGTCAGCAGTCTCGGGGCTGTGCTGGTGGGAGGGAGTGAGGGGCCACAGCTTTGTGGGTGGCCCGGTGTGAGTGGGGTTCTGCTGGCCTTTCTGCAGGAGATGCCAGGCTGCCGCCTGTAAAGAAGAGGATGCGTCACCCATACCTTCCGCTGGAATTTCTCTCCGGACAGAGGTGAGGAAGGAAAAAAGCAGTGGGGCCCGGGACAGGAGGGGTATCTCAGGCAGGGCAATGGAAAGCTTCTGGAAGAGCGCCCGGGGCCAGGACCACCCTGGCTGGCCTGCAGGCACCAAGTTGGCCTGCGTGCTGTCGCTGGTGTGGCTCCACGGTCCTTCCTCTAGGCTTTCAAGCCCTTGTACATATTCAGGTGTTTTACCTGGAAAGGGTGGGAACCGTTCAGCAGCAGCTGGCCTGGGGCTCAGCTCACGTTTACTCACAGATGCCTCGGCAGGGTCCCCCAGCTTTGCAATGAGGACGCTCCTTGCGTTGGGGGTGGGTTGCTGGCTGTAATGGGAGATGGTTCCCCACCTCTGACCAATTTCAGAATTGTTTACCACTGGAGCAAGTGCCCTGATAGGGCTTTCCTCTGTATAACTCCTGGGTTCAGGTTTTTTTTTTCTTTTATGGTTCAAGTTAGATTTTATTCCCCTTTTATGTATTTATAGATATAAGCATGGAAATAATTCATTCCTATAAATACATCTGTGTGACGGGAAGAATTTTTTCTGTTTTATTTTTAAATTTTATTTTTTAAAATTTTGAAATTTAATTTTATTTATGTTTTTATACAGCACGTTATTATTAGTTATGTATTTTATGCATATACATGTATACAGGTCAATCCCAATCTCCCAACTCATCCCACCACCACCACCCCATGGCTTCCCACACTTGGTGTCCATACGTTTGTTCTCTACCTCTGTGTCTCTATTTCTTCCCTGCAAACCAGTTCATCTGTATCATTTTTAGGCTCCACATATATGCATTAATATACAATATTTGTTTTCCTCTTTGTGACTTACTTCATTCTGTATGACAGTCTCTCGATCCATCGATGTCTCTACAAATGACCCAGTTTCATTCCTTTTTATGGCCGAGTCATATTCCATTTTATATATGTACCACATCTTTATCCATTCATCTGTCTGTGGGCATTTAGGTTGCTTCCATTACCTGGCTATTGTAAATAGTGCTGCAACGAACATTTTGGTGAATGTGCCTTTTTGAAATACGGTTTTCTCTGGGTATATGCCCAGAAGTGGGATTGCTGGATCAGATGGTAATTCTATTTCTAATTTTTTTAAGGAAACTCCATACTGTTCTCCATAGTGACTGTATCAATTTACATTCCCACCAATAGTGGAAGAGGGCTCTTTTTGTCCACACCCTCCCCAGAATTGGTTGTTTGTAGATTTTCTGATGATGCCGATTCTAACAGGTGTGAGGTGATACCTCATTGTAGTTTTGATTTGCATTTCTCTAATAATTAGTGCTGTTGAGCAGCTTTTCATGTGCGTCTTGGCCATCTCTGTGTCTCCTTTGAAGAAACGTCTCTTTAGATCTTCTGCCCATTTTTTTTGGGTTGTTTGTTTTTTTAATATTAAGCTGCATGAGCTGTTTATATATATTGGAGATTAAACCTCTGTCCATTGATTCGTCTGCAACGATTTTCGCCCATTCTGAGGGATGCCTTTTTCCATTCCCGTGTTTTTTAACAAAAAAGGAAAGAAAGGAAAAGAAGCAGAACACTAATGTGCGTAAAATATGCCTTTTGATACGGTCGTTTTGAAATATGGACGTCCTTTGCAATTTTTGGTCGATATGTGACCCCAGGATTTGTTTTCAGGGCAGGTGTCATTTACAGGCCTGCAATGATTTTGAATATCAACTGACCATTAGCATTGGGATTAAAGCTGCTGTTGTGTGAAACGGCCACAAGGTGGCAGCAGTTCACCCTTACCAAATCTGGTTACTAGGGCAAGAGAGCCTCAGTGGAAGTGGTGTTCTAGATTCGAATTTAGAATGGAATGTGCCAGGAGAAATCCCCTCACGTTTGTCTCACTACATCTTGTTCGTGTTTTTAATTTAATTTTTCTTTATTTTTTATTACAGCAAGTTTGATTACAATGTTTGGCTTGTTGTAGGTGTGGAAGATGTGGTTCTTTTACACATATACAGATGTCTGTTCTTCCTGGGATCCTTTTCCCATGTACGTTATGACAGAATGTTGAGTAGTCCTCTCTTGGTATTCTGTAGGTCTTTGGTGATTATATATGTCACCTGTGTTTGTATATGTCTGTTAACCCCGATATCGTAATGAAACCAATCCTCACACCTTTCCATTGGTGAACCATAAGTTTGTTTAATGAATCTGTGATTGCCCTTCTCCGTGGAAATATCTGCCCTGGTATCCATTTTTAGGTAACACCTCTAAGTGATATGATATGTGTCTTTCACTTTCTGACTTACTACAAGCCACGTGATTACTTCTAGACTCATCTACGGGGCTGCAAATGGCATTTTGTCCTTTTTTCCCTTGGCTTCTCTTCTGCCTTTGCGGGGTCCATTTTCAACATTGTGATTCCCTGAGGGTTGTGGATTAGCTGACCTGGGCAGCCTTACCCTGCTGGCCTGCCCTCCCCAGGTGTGCCTCGTTGAGGTCAATATAAACAGCGCTCCAGGCAGCAATAGCCCCTGAAGCTGTGCCTGACTCCATATTCTCTGCCCCGTCAGCAGTCTCGGGGCTGTGCTGGTGGGAGGGAGTGAGGGGCCACAGCTTTGTGGGTGGCCCGGTGTGAGTGGGGTTCTGCTGGCCTTTCTGCAGGAGATGCCAGGCTGCCGCCTGTAAAGAAGAGGATGCGTCACCCATACCTTCCGCTGGAATTTCTCTCCGGACAGAGGTGAGGAAGGAAAAAAGCAGTGGGGCCCGGGACAGGAGGGGTATCTCAGGCAGGGCAATGGAAAGCTTCTGGAAGAGCGCCCGGGGCCAGGACCACCCTGGCTGGCCTGCAGGCACCAAGTTGGCCTGCGTGCTGTCGCTGGTGTGGCTCCACGGTCCTTCCTCTAGGCTTTCAAGCCCTTGTACATATTCAGGTGTTTTACCTGGAAAGGGTGGGAACCGTTCAGCAGCAGCTGGCCTGGGGCTCAGCTCACGTTTACTCACAGATGCCTCGGCAGGGTCCCCCAGCTTTGCAATGAGGACGCTCCTTGCGTTGGGGGTGGGTTGCTGGCTGTAATGGGAGATGGTTCCCCACCTCTGACCAATTTCAGAATTGTTTACCACTGGAGCAAGTGCCCTGATAGGGCTTTCCTCTGTATAACTCCTGGGTTCAGGTTTTTTTTTTCTTTTATGGTTCAAGTTAGATTTTATTCCCCTTTTATGTATTTATAGATATAAGCATGGAAATAATTCATTCCTATAAATACATCTGTGTGACGGGAAGAATTTTTTCTGTTTTATTTTTAAATTTTATTTTTTAAAATTTTGAAATTTAATTTTATTTATGTTTTTATACAGCACGTTATTATTAGTTATGTATTTTATGCATATACATGTATACAGGTCAATCCCAATCTCCCAACTCATCCCACCACCACCACCCCATGGCTTCCCACACTTGGTGTCCATACGTTTGTTCTCTACCTCTGTGTCTCTATTTCTTCCCTGCAAACCAGTTCATCTGTATCATTTTTAGGCTCCACATATATGCATTAATATACAATATTTGTTTTCCTCTTTGTGACTTACTTCATTCTGTATGACAGTCTCTCGATCCATCGATGTCTCTACAAATGACCCAGTTTCATTCCTTTTTATGGCCGAGTCATATTCCATTTTATATATGTACCACATCTTTATCCATTCATCTGTCTGTGGGCATTTAGGTTGCTTCCATTACCTGGCTATTGTAAATAGTGCTGCAACGAACATTGTGGTGAATGTGCCTTTTTGAAATACGGTTTTCTCTGGGTATATGCCCAGAAGTGGGATTGCTGGATCAGATGGTAATTCTATTTCTAATTTTTTAAGGAAACTCCATACTGTTCTCCATAGTGACTGTATCAATTTACATTCCCACCAATAGTGGAAGAGGGCTCCTTTTGTCCACACCCTCCCCAGAATTGGTTGTTTGTAGATTTTCTGATGATGCCGATTCTAACAGGTGTGAGGTGATACCTCATTGTAGTTTTGATTTGCATTTCTCTAATAATTAGTGCTGTTGAGCAGCTTTTCATGTGCGTCTTGGCCATCTCTGTGTCTCCTTTGAAGAAACGTCTCTTTAGATCTTCTGCCCACTTTTTTTGGGTTGTTTGTTTTTTTAATATTAAGCTGCATGAGCTGTTTATATATATTGGAGATTAAACCTCTGTCCATTGATTCGTCTGCAACGATTTTCGCCCATTCTGAGGGATGCCTTTATCCATTCCCGTGTTTTTTAACAAAAAAGGAAAGAAAGGAAAAGAAGCAGAACACTAATGTGCGTAAAATATGCCTTTTGAAACGGTCGTTTTGAAATATGGACGTCCTTTAAATTTTTTGGTCGATATGTGACCCCAGGATTTGTTTTCAGGGCAGGTGTCATTTACAGGCCTGCAATGATTTTGAATATCAACTGACAATTAGCGCTGGGATTAAAGCTGCTGTTGTGTGAAACGGCCACAAGGTGGCAGCAGTTCACCCTTACCAAATCTGGTTACTAGGGCAAGAGAGCCTCAGTGGAAGTGGTGTTCTAGATTTGAATTTAGAATGAAATGTGCCAGGAGAAAGCCCCTCACGTTTGTCTCACTGCATCTTGTTCGTGTTTTTAATTTAATTTTTTTTATTTTTTATTACAGCAAGTTTGATTACAATGTTTGGCTTGTTGTAGGTGTGGAAGATGTGGTTCTTTTACACATATACAGATGTCTGTTCTTCCTGGGATCCTTTTCCCATGTACGTTATGACAGAATGTTGAGTAGTCCTCTCTTGGTATTCTGTAGGTCTTTGGTGATTATATATGTCACCTGTGTTTGTATATGTCTGTTAACCCCGATATCGTAATGAAACCAATCCTCACACCTTTCCATTGGTGAACCATAAGTTTGTTTAATGAATCTGTGATTGCCCTTCTCCGTGGAAATATCTGCCCTGGTATCCATTTTTAGGTAACACCTCTAAGTGATATGATATGTGTCTTTCACTTTCTGACTTACTACAAGCCACGTGATTACTTCTAGACTCATCTATGGGGCTGCAAATGGCATTTTGTCCTTTTTTCCCTTGGCTTCTCTTCTGCCTTTGCGGGGTCCATTTTCAACAATGTGATTCCCTGAGGGTTGTGGATTAGCTGACCTGGGCAGCCTTACACTGCCGGCCTGCCCTCCCCAGGTGTGCCTCGTTGAGGTCAATATAAACAGCGCTCCAGGCAGCAATAGCCCCTGAAGCTGTGCCTGACTCCATATTCTCTGCCCCGTCAGCAGTCTCGGGGCTGTGCTGGTGGGAGGGAGTGAGGGGCCACAGCTTTGTGGGTGGCCCGGTGTGAGTGGGGTTCTGCTGGCCTTTCTGCAGGAGATGCCAGGCTGCCGCCTGTAAAGAAGAGGATGTGTCACCCATACCTTGCGCTGGAATTTCTCTCCGGACAGAGGTGAGGAAGGAAAAAAGCAGTGGGGGCAGGGACAGGAGGGGTATCTCAGGCAGGGCAATGGAAAGCTTCTGGAAGAGTGCCCGGGGCCAGGACCACCCTGGCTGGCCTGCAGGCACCAAGTTGGCCTGCGTGCTGTCGCTGGTGTGGCTCCACGGTCCTTCCTCTAGGCTTTCAAGCCCTTGTACATATTCAGGTGTTTTACCTGGAAAGGGTGGGAACAGTTCAGCAGCAGCTGGCCTGGGGCTCAGCTCACGTTTACTCACAGATGCCTCGGCACGGTCCCCCAGCTTTGCAATGAGGACGCTCCTTGCGTGGGGGGTGGGTTGCTGGCTGTAATGGGAGATGGTTCCCCACATCTGACCAATTTCAGAATTGTTTACCACTGGAGCAAGTGCCCTGATAGGGCTTTCCTCTGTATAACTCCTGGGTTCAGGTTTTTTTTTCTTTTACGGTTCAAGTTAGATTTTATTCCCCTTTTATGTATTTATAGATATAAGCATGGAAATAATTCATTCCTATAAATACATCTGTGTGACGGGAAGAATTTTTTCTGTTTTATTTTTAAATTTTATTTTTTAAAATTTTGAAATTTAATTTTATTTATGTTTTTATACAGCAGGTTATTATTAGTTATGTATTTTATGCATATACATGTATACAGGTCAATCCCAATCTCCCAACTCATCCCACCACCACCACCCCATGGCTTCCCACACTTGGTGTCCATACGTTTGTTCTCTACCTCTGTGTCTCTATTTCTTCCCTGCAAACCAGTTCATCTGTATCATTTTTAGGCTCCACAGATATGCATTAATATACAATATTTGTTTTCCTCTTTGTGACTTACTTCATTCTGTATGACAGTCTCTCGATCCATCGATGTCTCTACAAATGACCCAGTTTCATTCCGTTTTATGGCCGAGTCATATTCCATTTTATATATGTACCACATCTTTATCCATTCATCTTTCTGTGGGCATTTAGGTTGCTTCCATTACCTGGCTATTGTAAATAGTGCTGCAACGAACATTGTGGTGAATGTGCCTTTTTGAAATACGGTTTTCTCTGGGTATATGCCCAGAAGTGGGATTGCTGGATCAGATGGTAATTCTATTTCTAATTTTTTAAGGAAACTCCATACTGTTCTCCATAGTGACTGTATCAATTTACATTCCCACCAATAGTGGAAGAGGGCTCCTTTTGTCCACACCCTCCCCAGAATTGGTTGTTTGTAGATTTTCTGATGATGCCGATTCTAACAGGTGTGAGGTGATACCTCATTGTAGTTTTGATTTGCATTTCTCTAATAATTAGTGCTGTTGAGCAGCTTTTCATGTGCGTCTTGGCCATCTCTGTGTCTCCTTTGAAGAAACGTCTCTTTAGATCTTCTGCCCACTTTTTTTGGGTTGTTTGTTTTTTTAATATTAAGCTGCATGAGCTGTTTATATATATTGGAGATTAAACCTCTGTCCATTGATTCGTCTGCAACGATTTTCGCCCATTCTGAGGGATGCCTTTATCCATTCCCGTGTTTTTTAACAAAAAAGGAAAGAAAGGAAAAGAAGCAGAACACTAATGTGCGTAAAATATGCCTTTTGAAACGGTCGTTTTGAAATATGGACGTCCTTTGAAATTTTTGGTCGATATGTGACCCCAGGATTTGTTTTCAGGGCAGGTGTCATTTACAGGCCTGCAATGATTTTGAATATCAACTGACCATTAGCGTTGGGATTAAAGCTGCTGTTGTGTGAAACGGCCACAAGGTGGCAGCAGTTCACCCTTACCAAATCTGGTTACTAGGGCAAGAGAGCCTCAGTGGAAGTGGTGTTCTAGATTCGAATTTAGAATGGAATGTGCCAGGAGAAAGCCCCTCACGTTTGTCTCACTACATCTTGTTCATGTTTTTAATTTAATTTTGTTTTATTTTTTATTACAGCAAGTTTGATTACAATGTTTGGCTTGTTGTAGGTGTGGAAGATGTGGTTCTTATACACATATACAGATGTCTGTTCTTCCTGGGATCCTTTTCCCATGTACGTTATGACAGAATGTTGAGTAGTCCTCTCTTGGTATTCTGTAGGTCTTTGGTGATTATATATGTCACCTGTGTTTGTATATGTCTGTTAACCCCGATATCGTAATGAAACCAATCCTCACACCTTTCCATTGGTGAACCATAAGTTTGTTTAATGAATCTGTGATTGCCCTTCTCCGTGGAAATATCTGCCCTGGTATCCATTTTTAGGTAACACCTCTAAGTGATATGATATGTGTCTTTCACTTTCTGACTTACTACAAGCCATGTGATTACTTCTAGACTCATCTACGGGGCTGCAAATGGCATTTTGTCCTTTTTTCCCTTGGCTTCTCTTCTGCCTTTGCGGGGTCCATTTTCAACAATGTGATTCCCTGAGGGTTGTGGATTAGCTGACCTGGGCAGCCTTACCCTGCCGGCCTGCCCTCCCCAGGTGTGCCTCGTTGAGGTCAATATAAACAGCGCTCCAGGCAGCAATAGCCCCTGAAGCTGTGCCTGACTCCATATTCTCTGCCCCGTCAGCAGTCTCGGGGCTGTGCTGGTGGGAGGGAGTGAGGGGCCACAGCTTTGTGGGTGGCCCGGTGTGAGTGGGGTTCTGCTGGCCTTTCTGCAGGAGATGCCAGGCTGCCGCCTGTAAAGAAGAGGATGTGTCACCCATACCTTGCGCTGGAATTTCTCTCCGGACAGAGGTGAGGAAGGAAAAAAGCAGTGGGGCCCGGGACAGGAGGGGTATCTCAGGCAGGGCAATGGAAAGCTTCTGGAAGAGCGCCCGGGGCCAGGACCACCCTGGCTGACCTGCAGGCACCAAGTTGGCCTGCGTGCTGTCGCTGGTGTGGCTCCACGGTCCTTCCTCTAGGCTTTCAAGCCCTTGTACATATTCAGGTGTTTTACCTGGAAAGGGTGGGAACAGTTCAGCAGCAGCTGGCCTGGGGCTCAGCTCACGTTTACTCACAGATGCCTCGGCACGGTCCCCCAGCTTTGCAATGAGGACGCTCCTTGCGTGGGGGGTGGGTTGCTGGCTGTAATGGGAGATGGTTCCCCACATCTGACCAATTTCAGAATTGTTTACCACTGGAGCAAGTGCCCTGATAGGGCTTTCCTCTGTATAACTCCTGGGTTCAGGTTTTTTTTTTTCTTTTATGGTTCAAGTTAGATTTTATTCCCCTTTTATGTATTTATAGATATAAGCATGGAAATAATTCATTCCTATAAATACATCTGTGTGACGGGAAGAATTTTTTCTGTTTTATTTTTAAATTTTATTTTTTAAAATTTTGAAATTTAATTTTATTTATGTTTTTATACAGCAGGTTATTATTAGTTATGTATTTTATGCATATACATGTATACAGGTCAATCCCAATCTCCCAACTCATCCCACCACCACCACCCCATGGCTTCCCACACTTGGTGTCCATACGTTTGTTCTCTACCTCTGTGTCTCTATTTCTTCCCTGCAAACCAGTTCATCTGTATCATTTTTAGGCTCCACATATATGCATTAATATACAATATTTGTTTTCCTCTTTGTGACTTACTTCATTCTGTATGACAGTCTCTCGATCCATCGATGTCTCTACAAATGACCCAGTTTCATTCCGTTTTATGGCCGAGTCATATTCCATTTTATATATGTACCACATCTTTATCCATTCATCTGTCTGTGGGCATTTAGGTTGCTTCCATTACCTGGCTATTGTAAATAGTGCTGCAACGAACATTGTGGTGAATGTGCCTTTTTGAAATACGGTTTTCTCTGGGTATATGCCCAGAAGTGGGATTGCTGGATCAGATGGTAATTCTATTTCTAATTTTTTTAAGGAAACTCCATACTGTTCTCCATAGTGACTGTATCAATTTACATTCCCACCAATAGTGGAAGAGGGCTCCTTTTGTCCACACCCTCCCCAGAATTGGTTGTTTGTACATTTTCTGATGATGCCGATTCTAACAGGTGTGAGGTGATACCTCATTGTAGTTTTGATTTGCATTTCTCTAATAATTAGTGCTGTTGAGCAGCTTTTCATGTGCGTCTTGGCCATCTCTTTGTCTCCTTTGAAGAAACGTCTCTTTAGATCTTCTGCCCATTTTTTTTGGGTTGTTTGTTTTTTTAATATTAAGCTGCATGAGCTGTTTATATATATTGGAGATTAAACCTCTGTCCATTGATTCGTCTGCAACGATTTTCGCCCATTCTGAGGGATGCCTTTTTCCATTCCCGTGTTTTTTAACAAAAAAGGAAAGAAAGGAAAAGAAGCAGAACACTAATGTGCGTAAAATATGCCTTTTGAAACGGTCGTTTTGAAATATGGACGTCCTTTGAATTTTTTGGTCGATATGTGACCCCGGGATTTGTTTTCAGGGCAGGTGTCATTTACAGGCCTGCAATGATTTTGAATATCAACTGACCATTAGCATTGGGATTAAAGCTGCTGTTGTGTGAAACGGCCACAAGGTGGCAGCAGTTCACCCTTACCAAATCTGGTTACTAGGGCAAGAGAGCCTCAGTGGAAGTGGTGTTCTAGATTCGAATTTAGAATGGAATGTGCCAGGAGAAAGCCCCTCACGTTTGTCTCACTACATCTTGTTCATGTTTTTAATTTAATTTTTTTTATTTTTTATTACAGCAAGTTTGATTACAATGTTTGGCTTGTTGTAGGTGTGGAAGATGTGGTTCTTTTACACATATACAGATGTCTGTTCTTCCTGGGATCCTTTTCCCATGTACGTTATGACAGAATGTTGAGTAGTCCTCTCTTGGTATTCTGTAGGTCTTTGGTGATTATATATGTCACCTGTGTTTGTATATGTCTGTTAACCCCGATATCGTAATGAAACCAATCCTCACACCTTTCCATTGGTGAACCATAAGTTTGTTTAATGAATCTGTGATTGCCCTTCTCCGTGGAAATATCTGCCCTGGTATCCATTTTTAGGTAACACCTCTAAGTGATATGATATGTGTCTTTCACTTTCTGACTTACTACAAGCCACGTGATTACTTCTAGACTCATCTACGGGGCTGCAAATGGCATTTTGTCCTTTTTTCCCTTGGCTTCTCTTCTGCCTTTGCGGGGTCCATTTTCAACAATGTGATTCCCTGAGGGTTGTGGATTAGCTGACCTGGGCAGCCTTACCCTTCCGGCCTGCCCTCCCCAGGTGTGCCTCGTTGAGGTCAATATAAACAGCGCTCCAGGCAGCAATAGCCCCTGAAGCTGTGCCTGACTCCATATTCTCTGCCCCGTCAGCAGTCTCGGGGCTGTGCTGGTGGGAGGGAGTGAGGGGCCACAGCTTTGTGGGTGGCCCGGTGTGAGTGGGGTTCTGCTGGCCTTTCTGCAGGAGATGCCAGGCTGCCGCCTGTAAAGAAGAGGATGTGTCACCCATACCTTCCGCTGGAATTTCTCTCCGGACAGAGGTGAGGAAGGAAAAAAGCAGTGGGGCCCGGGACAGGAGGGGTATCTCAGGCAGGGCAATGGAAAGCTTCTGGAAGAGCGCCCGGGGCCAGGACCACCCTGGCTGGCCTGCAGGCACCAAGTTGGCCTGCGTGCTGTCGCTGGTGTGGCTCCACGGTCCTTCCTCTAGGCTTTCAAGCCCTTGTACATATTCAGGTGTTTTACCTGGAAAGGGTGGGAACAGTTCAGCAGCAGCTGGCCTGGGGCTCAGCTCACGTTTACTCACAGATGCCTCGGCACGGTCCCCCAGCTTTGCAATGAGGACGCTCCTTGCGTGGGGGGTGGGTTGCTGGCTGTAATGGGAGATGGTTCCCCACCTCTGACCAATTTCAGAATTGTTTACCACTGGAGCAAGTGCCCTGATAGGGCTTTCCTCTGTATAACTCCTGGGTTCAGGTTTTTTTTTTCTTTTATGGTTCAAGTTAGATTTTATTCCCCTTTTATGTATTTATAGATATAAGCATGGAAATAATTCATTCCTATAAATACATCTGTGTGACGGGAAGAATTTTTTCTGTTTTATTTTTAAATTTTATTTTTTTAAATTTTGAAATTTAATTTTATTTATGTTTTTATACAGCAGGTTATTATTAGTTATGTATTTTATGCATATACATGTATACAGGTCAATCCCAATCTCCCAACTCATCCCACCACCACCACCCCATGGCTTCCCACACTTGGTGTCCATACGTTTGTTCTCTACCTCTGTGTCTCTATTTCTTCCCTGCAAACCAGTTCATCTGTATCATTTTTAGGCTCCACATATATGCATTAATATACAATATTTGTTTTCCTCTTTCTGACTTACTTCATTCTGTATGACAGTCTCTCGATCCATCGATGTCTCTACAAATGACCCAGTTTCATTCCTTTTTATGGCCGAGTCATATTCCATTTTATATATGTACCACATCTTTATCCATTCATCTGTCTGTGGGCATTTAGGTTGCTTCCATTACCTGGCTATTGTAAATAGTGCTGCAACGAACATTGTGGTGAATGTGCCTTGTTGAAATACGGTTTTCTCTGGGTATATGCCCAGAAGTGGGATTGCTGGATCAGATGGTAATTCTATTTCTAATTTTTTTAAGGAAACTCCATACTGTTCTCCATAGTGACTGTATCAATTTACATTCCCACCAATAGTGGAAGAGGGCTCCTTTTGTCCACACCCTCCCCAGAATTGGTTGTTTGTAGATTTTCTGATGATGCCGATTCTAACAGGTGTGAGGTGATACATCATTGTAGTTTTGATTTGCATTTCTCTAATAATTAGTGCTGTTGAGCAGCTTTTCATGTGCGTCTTGGCCATCTCTTTGTCTCCTTTGAAGAAACGTCTCTTTAGATCTTCTGCCCATTTTTTTTGGGTTGTTTGTTTTTTTAATATTAAGCTGCATGAGCTGTTTATATATATTGGAGATTAAACCTCTGTCCATTGATTCGTCTGCAACGATTTTCGCCCATTCTGAGGGATGCCTTTTTCCATTCCCGTGTTTTTTAACAAAAAAGGAAAGAAAGGAAAAGAAGCAGAACACTAATGTGCGTAAAATATGCCTTTTGAAACGGTCGTTTTGAAATATGGACGTCCTTTGAATTTTTTGGTCGATATGTTACCCCGGGATTTGTTTTCAGGGCAGGTGTCATTTACAGGCCTGCAATGATTTTGAATATCAACTGACCATTAGCATTGGGATTAAAGCTGCTGTTGTGTGAAACGGCCACAAGGTGGCAGCAGTTCACCCTTACCAAATCTGGTTACTAGGGCAAGAGAGCCTCAGTGGAAGTGGTGTTCTAGATTCGAATTTAGAATGGAATGTGCCAGGAGAAAGCCCCTCACGTTTGTCTCACTACATCTTGTTCATGTTTTTAATTTAATTTTTTTTTATTTTTTATTACAGCAAGTTTGATTACAATGTTTGGCTTGTTGTAGGTGTGGAAGATGTGGTTCTTTTACACATATACAGATGTCTGTTCTTCCTGGGATCCTTTTCCCATGTACGTTATGACAGAATGTTGAGTAGTCCTCTCTTGGTATTCTGTAGGTCTTTGGTGATTATATATGTCACCTGTGTTTGTATATGTCTGTTAACACCGATATCGTAATGAAACCAATCCTCACACCTTTCCATTGGTGAACCATAAGTTTGTTTAATGAATCTGTGATTGCCCTTCTCCGTGGAAATATCTGCCCTGGTATCCATTTTTAGGTAACACCTCTAAGTGATATGATATGTGTCTTTCACTTTCTGACTTACTACAAGTCACGTGATTACTTCTAGACTCATCTACGGGGCTGCAAATGGCATTTTGTCCTTTTTTCCCTTGGCTTCTCTTCTGCCTTTGCGGGGTCCATTTTCAACAATGTGATTCCCTGAGGGTTGTGGATTAGCTGACCTGGGCAGCCTTACCCTTCCGGCCTGCCCTCCCCAGGTGTGCCTCGTTGAGGTCAATATAAACAGCGCTCCAGGCAGCAATAGCCCCTGAAGCTGTGCCTGACTCCATATTCTCTGCCCCGTCAGCAGTCTCGGGGCTGTGCTGGTGGGAGGGAGTGAGGGGCCACAGCTTTGTGGGTGGCCCGGTGTGAGTGGGGTTCTGCTGGCCTTTCTGCAGGAGATGCCAGGCTGCCGCCTGTAAAGAAGAGGATGTGTCACCCATACCTTGCGCTGGAATTTCTCTCCGGACAGAGGTGAGGAAGGAAAAAAGCAGTGGGGCCCGGGACAGGAGGGGTATCTCAGGCAGGGCAATGGAAAGCTTCTGGAAGAGCGCCCGGGGCCAGGACCACCCTGGCTGGCCTGCAGGCACCAAGTTGGCCTGCGTGCTGTCGCTGGTGTGGCTCCACGGTCCTTCCTCTAGGCTTTCAAGCCCTTGTACATATTCAGGTGTTTTACCTGGAAAGGGTGGGAACAGTTCAGCAGCAGCTGGCCTGGGGCTCAGCTCACGTTTACTCACAGATGCCTCGGCACGGTCCCCCAGCTTTGCAATGAGGACGCTCCTTGCGTGGGGGGTGGGTTGCTGGCTGTAATGGGAGATGGTTCCCCACCTCTGACCAATTTCAGAATTGTTTACCACTGGAGCAAGTGCCCTGATAGGGCTTTCCTCTGTATAACTCCTGGGTTCAGGTTTTTTTTTTTCTTTTATGGTTCAAGTTAGATTTTATTCCCCTTTTATGTATTTATAGATATAAGCATGGAAATAATTCATTCCTATAAATACATCTGTGTGACGGGAAGAATTTTTTCTGTTTTATTTTTAAATTTTATTTTTTAAAATTTTGAAATTTAATTTTATTTATGTTTTTATACAGCAGGTTATTATTAGTTATGTATTTTATGCATATACATGTATACAGGTCAATCCCAATCTCCCAACTCATCCCACCACCACCACCCCATGGCTTCCCACACTTGGTGTCCATACGTTTGTTCTCTACCTCTGTGTCTCTATTTCTTCCCTGCAAACCAGTTCATCTGTATCATTTTTAGGCTCCACATATATGCATTAATATACAATATTTGTTTTCCTCTTTGTGACTTACTTCATTCTGTATGACAGTCTCTCGATCCATCGATGTCTCTACAAATGACCCAGTTTCATTCCGTTTTATGGCCGAGTCATATTCCATTTTATATATGTACCACATCTTTATCCATTCATCTGTCTGTGGACATTTAGGTTGCTTCCATTACCTGGCTATTGTAAATAGTGCTGCAACGAACATTGTGGTGAATGTGCCTTTTTGAAATACGGTTTTCTCTGGGTATATGCCCAGAAGTGGGATTGCTGGATCAGATGGTAATTCTATTTCTAATTTTTTTAAGGAAACTCCATACTGTTCTCCATAGTGACTGTATCAATTTACATTCCCACCAATAGTGGAAGAGGGCTCCTTTTGTCCACACCCTCCCCAGAATTGGTTGTTTGTAGATTTTCTGATGATGCCGATTCTAACAGGTGTGAGGTGATACCTCATTGTAGTTTTGATTTGCATTTCTCTAATAATTAGTGCTGTTGAGCAGCTTTTCATGTGCGTCTTGGCCATCTCTGTGTCTCCTTTGAAGAAACGTCTCTTTAGATCTTCTGCCCATTTTTTTTGGGTTGTTTGTTTTTTTAATATTAAGCTGCATGAGCTGTTTATATATATTGGAGATTAAACCTCTGTCCATTGATTCGTCTGCAACGATTTTCGCCCATTCTGAGGGATGCCTTTTTCCATTCCCGTGTTTTTTAACAAAAAAGGAAAGAAAGGAAAAGAAGCAGAACACTAATGTGCGTAAAATATGCCTTTTGAAACGGTCGTTTTGAAATATGGACGTCCTTTGAAATTTTTGGTCGATATGTGACCCCAGGATTTGTTTTCAGGGCAGGTGTCATTTACAGGCCTGCAATGATTTTGAATATCTACTGACCATTAGCGTTGGGATTAAAGCTGCTGTTGTGTGAAACGGCCACAAGGTGGCAGCAGTTCACCCTTACCAAATCTGGTTACTAGGGCAAGAGAGCCTCAGTGGAAGTGGTGTTCTAGATTCGAATGTAGAATGGAATGTGCCAGGAGAAAGCCCCTCACGTTTGTCTCACTACATCTTGTTCATGTTTTTAATTTAATTTTTTTTTTATTTTTTATTACAGCAAGTTTGATTACAATGTTTGGCTTGTTGTAGGTGTGGAAGATGTGGTTCTTATACACATATACAGATGTCTGTTCTTCCTGGGATCCTTTTCCCATGTACGTTATGACAGAATGTTGAGTAGTCCTCTCTTGGTATTCTGTAGGTCTTTGGTGATTATATATGTCACCTGTGTTTGTATATGTCTGTTAACCCCGATATCGTAATGAAACCAATCCTCACACCTTTCCATTGGTGAACCATAAGTTTGTTTAATGAATCTGTGATTGCCCTTCTCCGTGGAAATATCTGCCCTGGTATCCATTTTTAGGTAACACCTCTAAGTGATATGATATGTGTCTTTCACTTTCTGACTTACTACAAGCCACGTGATTACTTCTAGACTCATCTACGGGGCTGCAAATGGCATTTTGTCCTTTTTTCCCTTGGCTTCTCTTCTGCCTTTGCGGGGTCCATTTTCAACAATGTGATTCCCTGAGGGTTGTGGATTAGCTGACCTGGGCAGCCTTACCCTTCCGGCCTGCCCTCCCCAGGTGTGCCTCGTTGAGGTCAATATAAACAGCGCTCCAGGCAGCAATAGCCCCTGAAGCTGTGCCTGACTCCATATTCTCTGCCCCGTCAGCAGTCTCGGGGCTGTGCTGGTGGGAGGGAGTGAGGGGCCACAGCTTTGTGGGTGGCCCGGTGTGAGTGGGGTTCTGCTGGCCTTTCTGCAGGAGATGCCAGGCTGCCGCCTGTAAAGAAGAGGATGTGTCACCCATACCTTGCGCTGGAATTTCTCTCCGGACAGAGGTGAGGAAGGAAAAAAGCAGTGGGGCCCGGGACAGGAGGGGTATATCAGGCAGGGCAATGGAAAGCTTCTGGAAGAGCGCCCGGGGCCAGGACCACCCTGGCTGGCCTGCAGGCACCAAGTTGGCCTGCGTGCTGTCGCTGGTGTGGCTCCACGGTCCTTCCTCTAGGCTTTCAAGCCCTTGTACATATTCAGGTGTTTTACCTGGAAAGGGTGGGAACAGTTCAGCAGCAGCTGGCCTGGGGCTCAGCTCACGTTTACTCACAGATGCCTCGGCACGGTCCCCCAGCTTTGCAATGAGGACGCTCCTTGCGTGGGGGGTGGGTTGCTGGCTGTAATGGGAGATGGTTCCCCACCTCTGACCAATTTCAGAATTGTTTACCACTGGAGCAAGTGCCCTGATAGGGCTTTCCTCTGTATAACTCCTGGGTTCAGGTTTTTTTTTTTTCTTTTATGGTTCAAGTTAGATTTTATTCCCCTTTTATGTATTTATAGATATAAGCATGGAAATAATTCATTCCTATAAATACATCTGTGTGACGGGAAGAATTTTTTCTGTTTTATTTTTAAATTTTATTTTTTAAAATTTTGAAATTTAATTTTATTTATGTTTTTATACAGCAGGTTATTATTAGTTATGTATTTTATGCATATACATGTATACAGGTCAATCCCAATCTCCCAACTCATCCCACCACCACCACCCCATGGCTTCCCACACTTGGTGTCCATACGTTTGTTCTCTACCTCTGTGTCTCTATTTCTTCCCTGCAAACCAGTTCATCTGTATCATTTTTAGGCTCCACATATATGCATTAATATACAATATTTGTTTTCCTCTTTCTGACTTACTTCATTCTGTATGACAGTCTCTCGATCCATCGATGTCTCTACAAATGACCCAGTTTCATTCCTTTTTATGGCCGAGTCATATTCCATTTTATATATGTACCACATCTTTATCCATTCATCTGTCTGTGGGCATTTAGGTTGCTTCCATTACCTGGCTATTGTAAATAGTGCTGCAACGAACATTGTGGTGAATGTGCCTTTTTGAAATACGGTTTTCTCTGGGTATATGCCCAGAAGTGGGATTGCTGGATCAGATGGTAATTCTATTTCTAATTTTTTTAAGGAAACTCCATACTGTTCTCCATAGTGACTGTATCAATTTACATTCCCACCAATAGTGGAAGAGGGCTCCTTTTGTCCACACCCTCCCCAGAATTGGTTGTTTGTAGATTTTCTGATGATGCCGATTCTAACAGGTGTGAGGTGATACCTCATTGTAGTTTTGATTTGCATTTCTCTAATAATTAGTGCTGTTGAGCAGCTTTTCATGTGCGTCTTGGCCATCTCTGTGTCTCCTTTGAAGAAACGTCTCTTTAGATCTTCTGCCCATTTTTTTGGGGTTGTTTGTTTTTTTAATATTAAGCTGCATGAGCTGTTTATATATATTGGAGATTAAACCTCTGTCCATTGATTCGTCTGCAACGATTTTCGCCCATTCTGAGGGATGCCTTTTTCCATTCCCGTGTTTTTTAACAAAAAAGGAAAGAAAGGAAAAGAAGCAGAACACTAATGTGCGTAAAATATGCCTTTTGAAACGGTCGTTTTGAAATATGGACGTCCTTTGAAATTTTTGGTCGATATGTGACCCCAGGATTTGTTTTCAGGGCAGGTGTCATTTACAGGCCTGCAATGATTTTGAATATCAACTGACCATTAGCGTTGGGATTAAAGCTGCTGTTGTGTGAAACGGCCACAAGGTGGCAGCAGTTCACCCTTACCAAATCTGGTTACTAGGGCAAGAGAGCCTCAGTGGAAGTGGTGTTCTAGATTCGAATTTAGAATGGAATGTGCCAGGAGAAAGCCCCTCACGTTTGTCTCACTGCATCTTGTTCGTGTTTTTAATTTAATTTTTTTTTTATTTTTTATTACAGCAAGTTTGATTACAATGTTTGGCTTGTTGTAGGTGTGGAAGATGTGGTTCTTATACACATATACAGATGTCTGTTCTTCCTGGGATCCTTTTCCCATGTACGTTATGACAGAATGTTGAGTAGTCCTCTCTTGGTATTCTGTAGGTCTTTGGTGATTATATATGTCACCTGTGTTTGTATATGTCTGTTAACCCCGATATCGTAATGAAACCAATCCTCACACCTTTCCATTGGTGAACCATAAGTTTGTTTAATGAATCTGTGATTGCCCTTCTCCGTGGAAATATCTGCCCTGGTATCCATTTTTAGGTAACACCTCTAAGTGATATGATATGTGTCTTTCACTTTCTGACTTACTACAAGCCACGTGATTACTTCTAGACTCATCTACGGGGCTGCAAATGGCATTTTGTCCTTTTTTCCCTTGGCTTCTCTTCTGCCTTTGCGGGGTCCATTTTCAACAATGTGATTCCCTGAGGGTTGTGGATTAGCTGACCTGGGCAGCCTTACCCTGCCGGCCTGCCCTCCCCAGGTGTGCCTCGTTGAGGTCAATATAAACAGCGCTCCAGGCAGCAATAGCCCCTGAAGCTGTGCCTGACTCCATATACTCTGCCCCGTCAGCAGTCTCGGGGCTGTGCTGGTGGGAGGGAGTGAGGGGCCACAGCTTTGTGGGTGGCCCGGTGTGAGTGGGGTTCTGCTGGCCTTTCTGCAGGAGATGCCAGGCTGCCGCCTGTAAAGAAGAGGATGTGTCACCCATACCTTCCGCTGGAATTTCTCTCCGGACAGAGGTGAGGAAGGAAAAAAGCAGTGGGGCCCGGGACAGGAGGGGTATCACAGGCAGGGCAATGGAAAGCTTCTGGAAGAGCGTCCGGGGCCAGGACCACCCTGGCTGGCCTGCAGGCACCAAGTTGGCCTGCGTGCTGTCGCTGGTGTGGCTCCACGGTCCTTCCTCTAGGCTTTCAAGCCCTTGTACATATTCAGGTGTTTTACCTGGAAAGGGTGGGAACAGTTCAGCAGCAGCTGGCCTGGGGCTCAGCTCACGTTTACTCACAGATGCCTCGGCACGGTCCCCCAGCTTTGCAATGAGGACGCTCCTTGCGTGGGGGGTGGGTTGCTGGCTGTAATGGGAGATGGTTCCCCACATCTGACCAATTTCAGAATTGTTTACCACTGGAGCAAGTGCCCTGATAGGGCTTTCCTCTGTATAACTCCTGGGTTCAGGTTTTTTTTTCTTTTATGGTTCAAGTTAGATTTTATTCCCCTTTTATGTATTTATAGATATAAGCATGGAAATAATTCATTCCTATAAATACATCTGTGTGACGGGAAGAATTTTTTCTGTTTTATTTTTAAATTTTATTTTTTAAAATTTTGAAATTTAATTTTATTTATGTTTTTATACAGCAGGTTATTATTAGTTATGTATTTTATGCATATACATGTATACAGGTCAATCCCAATCTCCCAACTCATCCCACCACCACCACCCCATGGCTTCCCACACTTGGTGTCCATACGTTTGTTCTCTACCTCTGTGTCTCTATTTCTTCCCTGCAAACCAGTTCATCTGTATCATTTTTAGGCTCCACATATATGCATTAATATACAATATTTGTTTTCCTCTTTGTGACTTACTTCATTCTGTATGACAGTCTCTCGATCCATCGATGTCTCTACAAATGACCCAGTTTCATTCCGTTTTATGGTCGAGTAATATTCCATTTTATATATGTACCACATCTTTATCCATTCATCTGTCTGTGGGCATTTAGGTTGCTTCCATTACCTGGCTATTGTAAATAGTGCTGCAACGAACATTGTGGTGAATGTGCCTTTTTGAAATACGGTTTTCTCTGGGTATATGCCCAGAAGTGGGATTGCTGGATCAGATGGTAATTCTATTTCTAATTTTTTTAAGGAAACTCCATACTGTTCTCCATAGTGACTGTATCAATTTACATTCCCACCAATAGTGGAAGAGGGCTCCTTTTGTCCACACCCTCCCCAGAATTGGTTGTTTGTAGATTTTCTGATGATGCCGATTCTAACAGGTGTGAGGTGATACCTCATTGTAGTTTTGATTTGCATTTCTCTAATAATTAGTGCTGTTGAGCAGCTTTTCATGTGCGTCTTGGCCATCTCTTTGTCTCCTTTGAAGAAACGTCTCTTTAGATCTTCTGCCCATTTTTTTGGGGTTGTTTGTTTTTTTAATGTTAAGCTGCATGAGCTGTTTATATATATTGGAGATTAAACCTCTGTCCATTGATTCGTCTGCAACGATTTTCGCCCATTCTGAGGGATGCCTTTTTCCATTCCCGTGTTTTTTAACAAAAAAGGAAAGAAAGGAAAAGAAGCAGAACACTAATGTGCGTAAAATATGCCTTTTGAAACGGTCGTTTTGAAATATGGACGTCCTTTGAAATTTTTGGTCGATATGTGACCCCAGGATTTGTTTTCAGGGCAGGTGTCATTTACAGGCCTGCAATGATTTTGAATATCAACTGACCATTAGCGTTGTGATTAAAGCTGCTGTTGTGTGAAACGGCCACAAGGTGGCAGCAGTTCACCCTTACCAAATCTGGTTACTAGGGCAAGAGAGCCTCAGTGGAAGTGGTGTTCTAGATTCGAATTTAGAATGGAATGTGCCAGGAGAAAGCCCCTCACGTTTGTCTCACTACATCTTGTTCATGTTTTTAATTTAATTTTTTTTTTATTTTTTATTACAGCAAGTTTGATTACAATGTTTGGCTTGTTGTAGGTGTGGAAGATGTGGTTCTTTTACACATATACAGATGTCTGTTCTTCCTGGGATCCTTTTCCCATGTACGTTATGACAGAATGTTGAGTAGTCCTCTCTTGGTATTCTGTAGGTCTTTGGTGATTATATATGTCACCTGTGTTTGTATATGTCTGTTAACCCCGATATCGTAATGAAACCAATCCTCACACCTTTCCATTGGTGAACCATAAGTTTGTTTAATGAATCTGTGATTGCCCTTCTCCGTGGAAATATCTGCCCTGGTATCCATTTTTAGGTAACACCTCTAAGTGATATGATATGTGTCTTTCACTTTCTGACTTACTACAAGCCACGTGATTACTTCTAGACTCATCTACGGGGCTGCAAATGGCATTTTGTCCTTTTTTCCTTTGGCTTCTCTTCTGCCTTTGCGGGGTCCATTTTCAACAATGTGATTCCCTGAGGGTTGTGGATTAGCTGACCTGGGCAGCCTTACCCTGCCGGCCTGCCCTCCCCAGGTGTGCCTCGTTGAGGTCAATATAAACAGCGCTCCAGGCAGCAATAGCCCCTGAAGCTGTGCCTGACTCCATATTCTCTGCCCCGTCAGCAGTCTCGGGGCTGTGCTGGTGGGAGGGAGTGAGGGGCCACAGCTTTGTGGGTAGCCCGGTGTGAGTGGGGTTCTGCTGGCCTTTCTGCAGGAGATGCCAGGCTGCCGCCTGTAAAGAAGAGGATGTGTCACCCATACCTTCCGCTGGAATTTCTCTCCGGACAGAGGTGAGGAAGGAAAAAAGCAGTGGGGCCCGGGACAGGAGGGGTATCTCAGGCAGGGCAATGGAAAGCTTCTGGAAGACCGTCCGGGGCCAGGACCACCCTGGCTGGCCTGCAGGCACCAAGTTGGCCTGCGTGCTGTCGCTGGTGTGGCTCCACGGTCCTTCCTCTAGGCTTTCAAGCCCTTGTACATATTCAGGTGTTTTACCTGGAAAGGGTGGGAACAGTTCAGCAGCAGCTGGCCTGGGGCTCAGCTCACGTTTACTCACAGATGCCTCGGCACGGTCGCCCAGCTTTGCAATGAGGACGATCCTTGCGTGGGGGGTGGGTTGCTGGCTGTAATGGGAGATGGTTCCCCACATCTGAACAATTTCAGAATTGTTTACCACTGGAGCAAGTGCCCTGATAGGGCTTTCCTCTGTATAACTCCTGGGTTCAGGTTTTTTTTTTCTTTTATGGTTCAAGTTAGATTTTATTCCCCTTTTATGTATTTATAGATATAAGCATGGAAATAATTCATTCCTATAAATACATCTGTGTGACGGGAAGAATTTTTTCTGTTTTATTTTTAAATTTTATTTTTTAAAATTTTGAAATTTAATTTTATTTATGTTTTTATACAGCAGGTTATTATTAGTTATGTATTTTATGCATATACATGTATACAGGTCAATCCCAATCTCCCAACTCATCCCACCACCACCACCACATGGCTTCCCACACTTGGTGTCCATACGTTTGTTCTCTACCTCTGTGTCTCTATTTCTTCCCTGCAAACCAGTTCATCTGTATCATTTTTAGGCTCCACATATATGCATTAATATACAATATTTGTTTTCCTCTTTGTGACTTACTTCATTCTGTATGACAGTCTCTCGATCCATCGATGTCTCTACAAATGACCCAGTTTCATTCCGTTTTATGGTCGAGTAATATTCCATTTTATATATGTACCACATCTTTATCCATTCATCTGTCTGTGGGCATTTAGGTTGCTTCCATTACCTGGCTATTGTAAATAGTGCTGCAACGAACATTGTGGTGAATGTGCCTTTTTGAAATACGGTTTTCTCTGGGTATATGCCCAGAAGTGGGATTGCTGGATCAGATGGTAATTCTATTTCTAATTTTTTTAAGGAAACTCCATACTGTTCTCCATAGTGACTGTATCAATTTACATTCCCACCAATAGTGGAAGAGGGCTCCTTTTGTCCACACCCTCCCCAGAATTGGTTGTTTGTAGATTTTCTGATGATGCCGATTCTAACAGGTGTGAGGTGATACCTCATTGTAGTTTTGATTTGCATTTCTCTAATAATTAGTGCTGTTGAGCAGCTTTTCATGTGCGTCTTGGCCATCTCTTTGTCTCCTTTGAAGAAACGTCTCTTTAGATCTTCTGCCCATTTTTTTGGGGTTGTTTGTTTTTTTAATGTTAAGCTGCATGAGCTGTTTATATATATTGGAGATTAAACCTCTGTCCATTGATTCGTCTGCAACGATTTTCGCCCATTCTGAGGGATGCCTTTTTCCATTCCCGTGTTTTTTAACAAAAAAGGAAAGAAAGGAAAAGAAGCAGAACACTAATGTGCGTAAAATATGCCTTTTGAAACGGTCGTTTTGAAATATGGACGTCCTTTGAAATTTTTGGTCGATATGTGACCCCAGGATTTGTTTTCAGGGCAGGTGTCATTTACAGGCCTGCAATGATTTTGAATATCAACTGACCATTAGCGTTGGGATTAAAGCTGCTGTTGTGTGAAACGGCCACAAGGTGGCAGCAGTTCACCCTTACCAAATCTGGTTACTAGGGCAAGAGAGCCTCAGTGGAAGTGGTGTTCTAGATTCGAATTTAGAATGGAATGTGCCAGGAGAAAGCCCCTCACGTTTGTCTCACTACATCTTGTTCATGTTTTTAATTTAATTTTTTTTTTTATTTTTTATTACAGCAAGTTTGATTACAATGTTTGGCTTGTTGTAGGTGTGGAAGATGTGGTTCTTTTACACATATACAGATGTCTGTTCTTCCTGGGATCCTTTTCCCATGTACGTTATGACAGAATGTTGAGTAGTCCTCTCTTGGTATTCTGTAGGTCTTTGGTGATTATATATGTCACCTGTGTTTGTATATGTCTGTTAACCCCGATATCGTAATGAAACCAATCCTCACACCTTTCCATTGGTGAACCATAAGTTTGTTTAATGAATCTGTGATTGCCCTTCTCCGTGGAAATATCTGCCCTGGTATCCATTTTTAGGTAACACCTCTAAGTGATATGATATGTGTCTTTCACTTTCTGACTTACTACAAGCCACGTGATTACTTCTAGACTCATCTACGGGGCTGCAAATGGCATTTTGTCCTTTTTTCCCTTGGCTTCTCTTCTGCCTTTGCGGGGTCCATTTTCAACAATGTGATTCCCTGAGGGTTGTGGATTACCTGACCTGGGCAGCCTTACCCTGCCGGCCTGCCCTCCCCAGGTGTGCCTCGTTGAGGTCAATATAAACAGCGCTCCAGGCAGCAATAGCCCCTGAAGCTGTGCCTGACTCCATATTCTCTGCCCCGTCAGCAGTCTCGGGGCTGTGCTGGTGGGAGGGAGTGAGGGGCCACAGCTTTGTGGGTGGCCCGGTGTGAGTGGGGTTCTGCTGGCCTTTCTGCAGGGGATGCCAGGCTGCCGCCTGTAAAGAAGAGGATGTGTCACCCATACCTTCCGCTGGAATTTCTCTCCGGACAGAGGTGAGGAAGGAAAAAAGCAGTGGGGCCCGGGACAGGAGGGGTATCTCAGGCAGGGCAATGGAAAGCTTCTGGAAGAGCGCCCGGGGCCAGGACCACCCTGGCTGGCCTGCAGGCACCAAGTTGGCCTGCGTGCTGTCGCTGGTGTGGCTCCACGGTCCTTCCTCTAGGCTTTCAAGCCCTTGTACATATTCAGGTGTTTTACCTGGAAAGGGTGGGAACAGTTCAGCAGCAGCTGGCCTGGGGCTCAGCTCACGTTTACTCACAGATGCCTCGGCACGGTCCCCCAGCTTTGCAATGAGGACGCTCCTTGCGTGGGGGGTGGGTTGCTGGCTGTAATGGGAGATGGTTCCCCACCTCTGACCAATTTCAGAATTGTTTACCACTGGAGCAAGTGCCCTGATAGGGCTTTCCTCTGTATAACTCCTGGGTTCAGGTTTTTTTTTTTCTTTTATGGTTCAAGTTAGATTTTATTCCCCTTTTATGTATTTATAGATATAAGCATGGAAATAATTCATTCCTATAAATACATCTGTGTGACGGGAAGAATTTTTTCTGTTGTATTTTTAAATTTTATTTTTTTAAATTTTGAAATTTAATTTTATTTATGTTTTTATACAGCAGGTTATTATTAGTTATGTATTTTATGCATATACATGTATACAGGTCAATCCCAATCTCCCAACTCATCCCACCACCACCACCCCATGGCTTCCCACACTTGGTGTCCATACGTTTGTTCTCTACCTCTGTGTCTCTATTTCTTCCCTGCAAACCAGTTCATCTGTACCATTTTTAGGCTCCACATATATGCATTAATATACAATATTTGTTTTCCTCTTTCTGACTTACTTCATTCTGTATGACAGTCTCTTGATCCATCGATGTCTCTACAAATGACCCAGTTTCATTCCTTTTTATGGCCGAGTCATATTCCATTTTATATATGTACCACATCTTTCTCCATTCATCTGTCTGTGGGCATTTAGGTTGCTTCCATTACCTGGCTATTGTAAATAGTGCTGCAACGAACATTGTGGTGAATGTGCCTTGTTGAAATACGGTTTTCTCTGGGTATATGCCCAGAAGTGGGATTGCTGGATCAGATGGTAATTCTATTTCTAATTTTTTTAAGGAAAGTCCATACTGTTCTCCATAGTGACTGTATCAATTTACATTCCCACCAATAGTGGAAGAGGGCTCCTTTTGTCCACACCCTCCCCAGAATTGGTTGTTTGTAGATTTTCTGATGATGCCGATTCTAACAGGTGTGAGGTGATACCTCATTGTAGTTTTGATTTGCATTTCTCTAATAATTAGTGCTGTTGAGCAGCTTTTCATGTGCGTCTTGGCCATCTCTGTGTCTCCTTTGAAGAAACGTCTCTTTAGATCTTCTGCCCAATTTTTTGGGGTTGTTTGTTTTTTTAATATTAAGGTGCATGAGCTGTTTATATATATTGGAGATTAAACCTCTGTCCATTGATTCGTCTGCAACGATTTTCGCCCATTCTGAGGAATGCCTTTTTCCATTCCCGTGTTTTTTAACAAAAAAGGAAAGAAAGGAAAAGAAGCAGAACACTAATGTGCGTAAAATATGCCTTTTGAAACGGTCGTTTTGAAATATGGACGTCCTTTGAATTTTTTGGTCGATATGCGACCCCAGGATTTGTTTTCAGGGCAGGTGTCATTTACAGGCCTGCAATGATTTTGAATATCAACTGACCAATAGCGTTGGGATTAAAGCTGCTGTTGTGTGAAATGGCCACAAGGTCGCAGCAGTTCACCCTTACCAAATCTGGTTACTAGGGCAAGAGAGCCTCAGTGGAAGTGGTGTTCTAGATTCGAATTTAGAATGGAATGTGCCAGGAGAAAGCCCCTCACGTTTGTCTCACTGCATCTTGTTCGTGTTTTTAATTTAATTTTTTTTTTATTTTTTATTACAGCAAGTTTGATTACAATGTTTGGCTTGTTGTAGGTGTGGAAGATGTGGTTCTTTTACACATATACAGATGTCTGTTCTTCCTGGGATCCTTTTCCCATGTACGTTATGACAGAATGTTGAGTAGTCCTCTCTTGGTATTCTGTAGGTCTTTGGTGATTATATATGTCACCTGTGTTTGTATATGTCTGTTAACCCCGATATCGTAATGAAACCAATCCTCACACCTTTCCATTGGTGAACCATAAGTTTGTTTAATGAATCTGTGATTGCCCTTCTCCGTGGAAATATCTGCCCTGGTATCCATTTTTAGGTAACACCTCTAAGTGATATGATATGTGTCTTTCACTTTCTGACTTACTACAAGCCACGTGATTACTTCTAGACTCATCTACGGGGCTGCAAATGGCATTTTGTCCTTTTTTCCCTTGGCTTCTCTTCTGCCTTTGCGGGGTCCATTTTCAACAATGTGATTCCCTGAGGGTTGTGGATTAGCTGACCTGGGCAGCCTTACCCTGCCGGCCTGCCCTCCCCAGGTGTGCCTCGTTGAGGTCAATATAAACAGCGCTCCAGGCAGCAATAGCCCCTGAAGCTGTGCCTGACTCCATATTCTCTGCCCCGTCAGCAGTCTCGGGGCTGTGCTGGTGGGAGGGAGTGAGGGGCCACAGCTTTGTGGGTGGCCCGGTGTGAGTGGGGTTCTGCTGGCCTTTCTGCAGGAGATGCCAGGCTGCCGCCTGTAAAGAAGAGGATGTGTCACCCATACCTTCCGCTGGAATTTCTCTCCGGACAGAGGTGAGGAAGGAAAAAAGCAGTGGGGCCCGGGACAGGAGGGGTATCTCAGGCAGGGCAATGGAAAGCTTCTGGAAGAGTGCCCGGGGCCAGGACCACCCTGGCTGGCCTGCAGGCACCAAGTTGGCCTGCGTGCTGTCGCTGGTGTGGCTCCACGGTCCTTCCTCTAGGCTTTCAAGCCCTTGTACATATTCAGGTGTTTTACCTGGAAAGGGTGGGAACAGTTCAGCAGCAGCTGGCCTGGGGCTCAGCTCACGTTTACTCACAGATGCCTCGGCACGGTCCCCCAGCTTTGCAATGAGGACGCTCCTTGTGTGGGGGGTGGGTTGCTGGCTGTAATGGGAGATGGTTCCCCACATCTGACCAATTTCAGAATTGTTTACCACTGGAGCAAGTGCCCTGATAGGGCTTTCCTCTGTATAACTCCTGGGTTCAGGTTTTTTTTTTCTTTTATGGTTCAAGTTAGATTTTATTCCCCTTTTATGTATTTATAGATATAAGCATGGAAATAATTCATTCCTATAAATACATCTGTGTGACGGGAAGAATTTTTTCTGTTTTATTTTTAAATTTTATTTTTTAAAATTTTGAAATTTAATTTTATTTATGTTTTTATACAGCAGGTTATTATTAGTTATGTATTTTATGCATATACATGTATACAGGTCAATCCCAATCTCCCAACTCATCCCACCACCACCACCCCATGGCTTCCCACACTTGGTGTCCATACGTTTGTTCTCTACCTCTGTGTCTCTATTTCTTCCCTGCAAACCAGTTCATCTGTATCATTTTTAGGCTCCACATATATGCATTAATATACAATATTTGTTTTCCTCTTTGTGACTTACTTCATTCTGTATGACAGTCTCTCGATCCATCGATGTCTCTACAAATGACCCAGTTTCATTCCGTTTTATGGTCGAGTAATATTCCATTTTATATATGTACCACATCTTTATCCATTCATCTGTCTGTGGGCATTTAGGTTGCTTCCATTACCTGGCTATTGTAAATAGTGCTGCAACGAACATTGTGGTGAATGTGCCTTTTTGAAATACGGTTTTCTCTGGGTATATGCCCAGAAGTGGGATTGCTGGATCAGATGGTAATTCTATTTCTAATTTTTTTAAGGAAACTCCATACTGTTCTCCATAGTGACTGTATCAATTTACATTCCCACCAATAGTGGAAGAGGGCTCCTTTTGTCCACACCCTCCCCAGAATTGGTTGTTTGTAGATTTTCTGATGATGCCGATTCTAACAGGTGTGAGGTGATACCTCATTGTAGTTTTGATTTGCATTTCTCTAATAATTAGTGCTGTTGAGCAGCTTTTCATGTGCGTCTTGGCCATCTCTTTGTCTCCTTTGAAGAAACGTCTCTTTAGATCTTCTGCCCATTTTTTTTGGGTTGTTTGTTTTTTTAATATTAAGCTGCATGAGCTGTTTATATATATTGGAGATTAAACCTCTGTCCATTGATTCGTCTGCAACGATTTTCGCCCATTCTGAGGGATGCCTTTTTCCATTCCCGTGTTTTTTAACAAAAAAGGAAAGAAAGGAAAAGAAGCAGAACACTAATGTGCGTAAAATATGCCTTTTGAAACGGTCGTTTTGAAATATGGACGTCCTTTGAAATTTTTGGTCGATATGTGACCCCAGGATTTGTTTTCAGGGCAGGTGTCATTTACAGGCCTGCAATGATTTTGAATATCAACTGACCATTAGCGTTGGGATTAAAGCTGCTGTTGTGTGAAACGGCCACAAGGTGGCAGCAGTTCACCCTTACCAAATCTGGTTACTAGGGCAAGAGAGCCTCAGTGGAAGTGGTGTTCTAGATTCGAATTTAGAATGGAATGTGCCAGGAGAAAGCCCCTCACGTTTGTCTCACTACATCTTGTTCATGTTTTTAATTTAATTTTTTTTTATTTTTTATTACAGCAAGTTTGATTACAATGTTTGGCTTGTTGTAGGTGTGGAAGATGTGGTTCTTTTACACATATACAGATGTCTGTTCTTCCTGGGATCCTTTTCCCATGTACGTTATGACAGAATGTTGAGTAGTCCTCTCTTGGTATTCTGTAGGTCTTTGGTGATTATATATGTCACCTGTGTTTGTATATGTCTGTTAACCCCGATATCGTAATGAAACCAATCCTCACACCTTTCCATTGGTGAACCATAAGTTTGTTTAATGAATCTGTGATTGCCCTTCTCCGTGGAAATATCTGCCCTGGTATCCATTTTTAGGTAACACCTCTAAGTGATATGATATGTGTCTTTCACTTTCTGACTTACTACAAGCCACGTGATTACTTCTAGACTCATCTACGGGGCTGCAAATGGCATTTTGTCCTTTTTTCCCTTGGCTTCTCTTCTGCCTTTGCGGGGTCCATTTTCAACAATGTGATTCCCTGAGGGTTGTGGATTAGCTGAACTGGGCAGCCTTACCCTTCCGGCCTGCCCTCCCCAGGTGTGCCTCGTTGAGGTCAATATAAACAGCGCTCCAGGCAGCAATAGCCCCTGAAGCTGTGCCTGACTCCATATTCTCTGCCCCGTCAGCAGTCTCGGGGCTGTGCTGGTGGGAGGGAGTGAGGGGCCACAGCTTTGTGGGTGGCCCGGTGTGAGTGGGGTTCTGCTGGCCTTTCTGCAGGAGATGCCAGGCTGCCGCCTGTAAAGAAGAGGATGTGTCACCCATACCTTGCGCTGGAATTTCTCTCCGGACAGAGGTGAGGAAGGAAAAAAGCAGTGGGGCCCGGGACAGGAGGGGTATCTCAGGCAGGGCAATGGAAAGCTTCTGGAAGAGCGCCCGGGTCCAGGACCACCCGTGGCTGGCCTGCAGGCACCAAGTTGGCCTGCGTGCTGTCGCTGGTGTGGCTCCACGGTCCTTCCTCTAGGCTTTCAAGCCCTTGTACATATTCAGGTGTTTTACCTGGAAAGGGTGGGAACAGTTCAGCAGCAGCTGGCCTGGGGCTCAGCTCACGTTTACTCACAGATGCCTCGGCACGGTCCCCCAGCTTTGCAATGAGGACGCTCCTTGCGTGGGGGGTGGGTTGCTGGCTGTAATGGGAGATGGTTCCCCACCTCTGACCAATTTCAGAATTGTTTACCACTGGAGCAAGTGCCCTGATAGGGCTTTCCTCTGTATAACTCCTGGGTTCAGGTTTTTTTTTTTCTTTTATGGTTCAAGTTAGATTTTATTCCCCTTTTATGTATTTATAGATATAAGCATGGAAATAATTCATTCCTATAAATACATCTGTGTGACGGGAAGAATTTTTTCTGTTTTATTTTTAAATTTTATTTTTTAAAATTTTGAAATTTAATTTTATTTATGTTTTTATACAGCAGGTTATTATTAGTTATGTATTTTATGCATATACATGTATACAGGTCAATCCCAATCTCCCAACTCATCCCACCACCACCACCCCATGGCTTCCCACACTTGGTGTCCATACGTTTGTTCTCTACCTCTGTGTCTCTATTTCTTCCCTGCAAACCAGTTCATCTGTATCATTTTTAGGCTCCACATATATGCATTAATATACAATATTTGTTTTCCTCTTTCTGACTTACTTCATTCTGTATGACAGTCTCTCGATCCATCGATGTCTCTACAAATGACCCAGTTTCATTCCTTTTTATGGCCGAGTCATATTCCATTTTATATATGTACCACATCTTTATCCATTCATCTGTCTGTGGGCATTTAGGTTGCTTCCATTACCTGGCTATTGTAAATAGTGCTGCAACGAACATTGTGGTGAATGTGCCTTGTTGAAATACGGTTTTCTCTGGGTATATGCCCAGAAGTGGGATTGCTGGATCAGATGGTAATTCTATTTCTAATTTTTTTAAGGAAACTCCATACTGTTCTCCATAGTGACTGTATCAATTTACATTCCCACCAATAGTGGAAGAGGGCTCCTTTTGTCCACACCCTCCCCAGAATTGGTTGTTTGTAGATTTTCTGATGATGCCAATTCTAACAGGTGTGAGGTGATACCTCATTGTAGTTTTGATTTGCATTTCTCTAATAATTAGTGCTGTTGAGCAGCTTTTCATGTGCGTCTTGGCCATCTCTGTGTCTCCTTTGAAGAAACGTCTCTTTAGATCTTCTGCCCATTTTTTTGGGGTTGTTTGTTTTTTTAATATTAAGCTGCATGAGCTGTTTATATATATTGGAGATTAAACCTCTGTCCATTGATTCGTCTGCAACGATTTTCGCCCATTCTGAGGAATGCCTTTTTCCATTCCCGTGATTTTTAACAAAAAAGGAAAGAAAGGAAAAGAAGCAGAACACTAATGTGCGTAAAATATGCCTTTTGAAATGGTCGTTTTGAAATATGGACGTCCTTTGAATTTTTTGGTCGATATGTGACCCCAGGATTTGTTTTCAGGGCAAGTGTCATTTACAGGCCTGCAATGATTTTGAATATCAACTGACCATTAGCGTTGGGATTAAAGCTGCTGTTGTGTGAAACGGCCACAAGGTGGCAGCAGTTCACCCTTACCAAATCTGGTTACTAGGGCAAGAGAGCCTCAGTGGAAGTGGTGTTCTAGATTCGAATTTAGAATGGAATGTGCCAGGAGAAAGCCCCTCACGTTTGTCTCACTGCATCTTGTTCGTGTGTTTAATTTAATTTTTTTTATTTTTTATTACAGCAAGTTTGATTACAATGTTTGGCTTGTTGTAGGTGTGGAAGATGTGGTTCTTTTACACATATACAGATGTCTGTTCTTCCTGGGATCCTTTTCCCATGTACGTTATGACAGAATGTTGAGTAGTCCTCTCTTGGTATTCTGTAGGTCTTTGGTGATTATATATGTCACCTGTGTTTGTATATGTCTGTTAACCCCGATATCGTAATGAAACCAATCCTCACACCTTTCCATTGGTGAACCATAAGTTTGTTTAATGAATCTGTGATTGCCCTTCTCCGTGGAAATATCTGCCCTGGTATCCATTTTTAGGTAACACCTCTAAGTGATATGATATGTGTCTTTCACTTTCTGACTTACTACAAGCCACGTGATTACTTCTAGACTCATCTACGGGGCTGCAAATGGCATTTTGTCCTTTTTTCCCTTGGCTTCTCTTCTGCCTTTGCGGGGTCCATTTTCAACAATGTGATTCCCTGAGGGTTGTGGATTAGCTGACCTGGGCAGCCTTACCCTGCCGGCCTGCCCTCCCCAGGTGTGCCTCGTTGAGGTCAATATAAACAGCGCTCCAGGCAGCAATAGCCCCTGAAGCTGTGCCTGACTCCATATTCTCTGCCCCGTCAGCAGTCTCGGGGCTGTGCTGGTGGGAGGGAGTGAGGGGCCACAGCTTTGTGGGTGGCCCGGTGTGAGTGGGGTTCTGCTGGCCTTTCTGCAGGAGATGCCAGGCTGCCGCCTGTAAAGAAGAGGATGTGTCACCCATACCTTCCGCTGGAATTTCTCTCCGGACAGAGGTGAGGAAGGAAAAAAGCAGTGGGGCCCGGGACAGGAGGGGTATCTCAGGCAGGGCAATGGAAAGCTTCTGGAAGAGCGCCCGGGGCCAGGACCACCCTGGCTGGCCTGCAGGCACCAAGTTGGCCTGCGTGCTGTCGCTGGTGTGGCTCCATGGTCCTTCCTCTAGGCTTTCAAGCCCTTGTACATATTCAGGTGTTTTACCTGGAAAGGGTGGGAACAGTTCAGCAGCAGCTGGCCTGGGGCTCAGCTCACGTTTACTCACAGATGCCTCGGCACGGTCCCCCAGCTTTGCAATGAGGACGCTCCTTGCGTGGGGGGTGCGTTGCTGGCTGTAATGGGAGATGATTCCCCACCTCTGACCAATTTCAGAATTGTTTACCACTGGAGCAAGTGCCCTGATAGGGTTTTCCTCTGTATAACTCCTGGATTCAGGTTTTTTTTTTTCTTTTTTGGTTCAAGTTAGATTTTATTCCCCTTTTATGTATTTATAGATATAAGCATGGAAATAATTCTTTCCTATAAATACATCTGTGTGATGGGAAGAATTTTTTCTGTTTTATTTTTAAATTTTATTTTTTAAAATTTTGAAATTTAATTTTATTTATGTTTTTATACAGCAGGTTATTATTAGTTATGTATTTTATGCATATACATGTATACAGGTCAATCCCAATCTCCCAACTCATCCCACCACCACCACCCCATGGCTTCCCACACTTGGTGTCCATACGTTTGTTCTCTACCTCTGTGTCTCTATTTCTTCCCTGCAAACCAGTTCATCTGTATCATTTTTAGGCTCCACATATATGCATTAATATACAATATTTGTTTTCCTCTTTCTGACTTACTTCATTCTGTATGACAGTCTCTCGATCCATCGATGTCTCTACAAATGACCCAGTTTCATTCCTTTTTATGGCCGAGTCATATTCCATTTTATATATGTACCACATCTTTATCCATTCATCTGTCTGTGGGCATTTAGGTTGCTTCCATTACCTGGCTATTGTAAATAGTGCTGCAACGAACATTGTGGTGAATGTGCCTTGTTGAAATACGGTTTTCTCTGGGTATATGCCCAGAAGTGGGATTGCTGGATCAGATGGTAATTCTATTTCTAATTTTTTTAAGGAAACTCCATACTGTTCTCCATAGTGACTGTATCAATTTACATTCCCACCAATAGTGGAAGAGGGCTCCTTTTGTCCACACCCTCCCCAGAATTGGTTGTTTGTAGATTTTCTGATGATGCCGATTCTAACAGGTGTGAGGTGATACCTCATTGTAGTTTTGATTTGCATTTCTCTAATAATTAGTGCTGTTGAGCAGCTTTTCGTGTGCGTCTTGGCCATCTCTGTGTCTCCTTTGAAGAAACGTCTCTTTAGATCTTCTGCCCATTTTTTTGGGGTTGTTTGTTTTTTTAATATTAAGCTGCATGAGCTGTTTATATATATTGGAGATTAAACCTCTGTCCATTGATTCGTCTGCAACGATTTTCGCCCATTCTGAGGAATGCCTTTATCCATTCCCGTGTTTTTTAACAAAAAAGGAAAGAAAGGAAAAGAAGCAGAACACTAATGTGCGTAAAATATGCCTTTTGAAACGGTCGTTTTGAAATATGGACGTCCTTTGAAATTTTTGGTCGATATGTGACCCCAGGATTTGTTTTCAGGGCAGGTGTCATTTACAGGCCTGCAATGATTTTGAATATCAACTGACCAATAGCGTTGGGATTAAATCTGCTGTTGTGTGAAACGGCCACAAGGTGGCAGCAGTTCACCCTTACCAAATCTGGTTACTAGGGCAAGAGAGCCTCAGTGGAAGTGGTGTTCTAGATTCGAATTTAGAATGGAATGTGCCAGGAGAAAGCCCCTCACGTTTGTCTCACTGCATCTTGTTCGTGTTTTTAATTTCATTTTTTTTTATTTTTTATTACAGCAAGTTTGATTACAATGTTTGGCTTGTTGTAGGTGTGGAAGATGTGGTTCTTTTACACATATACAGATGTCTGTTCTTCCTGGGATCCTTTTCCCATGTACGTTATGACAGAATGTTGAGTAGTCCTCTCTTGGTATTCTGTAGGTCTTTGGTGATTATATATGTCACCTGTGTTTGTATATGTCTGTTAACCCCGATATCGTAATGAAACCAATCCTCACACCTTTCCATTGGTGAACCATAAGTTTGTTTAATGAATCTGTGATTGCCCTTCTCCGTGGAAATATCTGCCCTGGTATCCATTTTTAGGTAACACCTCTAAGTGATATGATATGTGTCTTTCACTTTCTGACTTACTACAAGCCACGTGATTACTTCTAGACTCATCTACGGGGCTGCAAATGGCATTTTGTCCTTTTTTCCCTTGGCTTCTCTTCTGCCTTTGCGGGGTCCATTTTCAACAATGTGATTCCCTGAGGGTTGTGGATTAGCTGACCTGGGCAGCCTTACCCTGCCGGCCTGCCCTCCCCAGGTGTGCCTCGTTGAGGTCAATATAAACAGCGCTCCAGGCAGCAATAACCCCTGAAGCTGTGCCTGACTCCATATTCTCTGCCCCGTCAGCAGTCTCGGGGCTGTGCAGGTGGGAGGGAGTGAGGGGCCACAGCTTTGTGGGTGGCCCGGTGTGAGTGGGGTTCTGCTGGCCTTTCTGCAGGAGATGCCAGGCTGCCGCCTGTAAAGAAGAGGATGTGTCACCCATACCTTGCGCTGGAATTTCTCTCCGGACAGAGGTGAGGAAGGAAAAAAGCAGTGGGGCCCGGGACAGGAGGGGTATCTCAGGCAGGGCAATGGAAAGCTTCTGGAAGAGCGCCCGGGGCCAGGACCACCCTGGCTGGCCTGCAGGCACCAAGTTGGCCTGCGTGCTGTCGCTGGTGTGGCTCCACGGTCCTTCCTCTAGGCTTTCAAGCCCTTGTACATATTCAGGTGTTTTACCTGGAAAGGGTGGGAACAGTACAGCAGCAGCTGGCCTGGGGCTCAGCTCACGTTTACTCACAGATGCCTCGGCACGGTCCCCCAGCTTTGCAATGAGGACGCTCCTTGCGTGGGGGGTGCGTTGCTGGCTGTAATGGGAGATGATTCCCCACCTCTGACCAATTTCAGAATTGTTTACCACTGGAGCAAGTGCCCTGATAGGGTTTTCCTCTGTATAACTCCTGGGATCAGGTTTTTTTTTTTCTTTTATGGTTCAAGTTAGATTTTATTCCCCTTTTATGTATTTATAGATATAAGCATGGAAATAATTCATTCCTATAAATACATCTGTGTGACGGGAAGAATTTTTTCTGTTTTATTTTTAAATTTTATTTTTTAAAATTTTGAAATTTAATTTTATTTATGTTTTTATACAGCAGGTTATTATTAGTTATGTATTTTATGCATATACATGTATACAGGTCAATCCCAATCTCCCAACTCATCCCACCACCACCACCCCATGGCTTCCCACACTTGGTGTCCATACGTTTGTTCTCTACCTCTGTGTCTCTATTTCTTCCCTGCAAACCAGTTCATCTGTATCATTTTTAGGCTCCACATATATGCATTAATATACAATATTTGTTTTCCTCTTTCTGACTTACTTCATTCTGTATGACAGTCTCTCGATCCATCGATGTCTCTACAAATGACCCAGTTTCATTCCTTTTTATGGCCGAGTCATATTCCATTTTATATATGTACCACATCTTTATCCATTCATCTGTCTGTGGGCATTTAGGTTGCTTCCATTACCTGGCTATTGTAAATAGTGCTGCAACGAACATTGTGGTGAATGTGCCTTGTTGAAATACGGTTTTCTCTGGGTATATGCCCAGAAGTGGGATTGCTGGATCAGATGGTAATTCTATTTCTAATTTTTTTAAGGAAACTCCATACTGTTCTCCATAGTGACTGTATCAATTTACATTCCCACCAATAGTGGAAGAGGGCTCCTTTTGTCCACACCCTCCCCAGAATTGGTTGTTTGTAGATTTTCTGATGATGCCGATTCTAACAGGTGTGAGGTGATACCTCATTGTAGTTTTGATTTGCATTTCTCTAATAATTAGTGCTGTTGAGCAGCTTTTCATGTGCGTCTTGGCCATCTCTGTGTCTCCTTTGAAGAAACGTCTCTTTAGATCTTCTGCCCATTTTTTTGGGGTTGTTTGTTTTTTTAATATTAAGCTGCATGAGCTGTTTATATATATTGGAGATTAAACCTCTGTCCATTGATTCGTCTGCAACGATTTTCACCCATTCTGAGGAATGCCTTTTTCCATTCCCGTGATTTTTAACAAAAAAGGAAAGAAAGGAAAGGAAGCAGAACACTAATGTGCGTAAAATATGCCTTTTGAAACGGTCGTTTTGAAATATGGACGTCCTTTGAATTTTTTGGTCGATATGTGACCCCAGGATTTGTTTTCAGGGCAAGTGTCATTTACAGGCCTGCAATGATTTTGAATATCAACTGACCATTAGCGTTGGGATTAAAGCTGCTGTTGTGTGAAACGGCCACAAGGTGGCAGCAGTTCACCCTTACCAAATCTGGTTACTAGGGCAAGAGAGCCTCAGTGGAAGTGGTGTTCTAGATTCGAATTTAGAATGGAATGTGCCAGGAGAAAGCCCCTCACGTTTGTCTCACTGCATCTTGTTCGTGTGTTTAATTTAATTTTTTTTATTTTTTATTACAGCAAGTTTGATTACAATGTTTGGCTTGTTGTAGGTGTGGAAGATGTGGTTCTTTTACACATATACAGATGTCTGTTCTTCCTGGGATCCTTTTCCCATGTACGTTATGACAGAATGTTGAGTAGTCCTCTCTTGGTATTCTGTAGGTCTTTGGTGATTATATATGTCACCTGTGTTTGTATATGTCTGTTAACCCCGATATCGTAATGAAACCAATCCTCACACCTTTCCATTGGTGAACCATAAGTTTGTTTAATGAATCTGTGATTGCCCTTCTCCGTGGAAATATCTGCCCTGGTATCCATTTTTAGGTAACACCTCTAAGTGATATGATATGTGTCTTTCACTTTCTGACTTACTACAAGCCACGTGATTACTTCTAGACTCATCTACGGGGCTGCAAATGGCATTTTGTCCTTTTTTCCCTTGGCTTCTCTTCTGCCTTTGCGGGGTCCATTTTCAACAATGTGATTCCCTGAGGGTTGTGGATTAGCTGACCTGGGCAGCCTTACCCTGCCGGCCTGCCCTCCCCAGGTGTGCCTCGTTGAGGTCAATATAAACAGCGCTCCAGGCAGCAATAGCCCCTGAAGCTGTGCCTGACTCCATATTCTCTGCCCCGTCAGCAGTCTCGGGGCTGTGCTGGTGGGAGGGAGTGAGGGGCCACAGCTTTGTGGGTGGCCCGGTGTGAGTGGGGTTCTGCTGGCCTTTCTGCAGGAGATGCCAGGCTGCCGCCTGTAAAGAAGAGGATGTGTCACCCATACCTTCCGCTGGAATTTCTCTCCGGACAGAGGTGAGGAAGGAAAAAAGCAGTGGGGCCCGGGACAGGAGGGGTATCTCAGGCAGGGCAATGGAAAGCTTCTGGAAGAGCGCCCGGGGCCAGGACCACCCTGGCTGGCCTGCAGGCACCAAGTTGGCCTGCGTGCTGTCGCTGGTGTGGCTCCATGGTCCTTCCTCTAGGCTTTCAAGCCCTTGTACATATTCAGGTGTTTTACCTGGAAAGGGTGGGAACAGTTCAGCAGCAGCTGGCCTGGGGCTCAGCTCACGTTTACTCACAGATGCCTCGGCACGGTCCCCCAGCTTTGCAATGAGGACGCTCCTTGCGTGGGGGGTGCGTTGCTGGCTGTAATGGGAGATGATTCCCCACCTCTGACCAATTTCAGAATTGTTTACCACTGGAGCAAGTGCCCTGATAGGGTTTTCCTCTGTATAACTCCTGGGATCAGGTTTTTTTTTTTCTTTTATGGTTCAAGTTAGATTTTATTCCCCTTTTATGTATTTATAGATATAAGCATGGAAATAATTCATTCCTATAAATACATCTGTGTGACGGGAAGAATTTTTTCTGTTTTATTTTTAAATTTTATTTTTTAAAATTTTGAAATTTAATTTTATTTATGTTTTTATACAGCAGGTTATTATTAGTTATGTATTTTATGCATATACATGTATACAGGTCAATCCCAATCTCCCAACTCATCCCACCACCACCACCCCATGGCTTCCCACACTTGGTGTCCATACGTTTGTTCTCTACCTCTGTGTCTCTATTTCTTCCCTGCAAACCAGTTCATCTGTATCATTTTTAGGCTCCACATATATGCATTAATATACAATATTTGTTTTCCTCTTTCTGACTTACTTCATTCTGTATGACAGTCTCTCGATCCATCGATGTCTCTACAAATGACCCAGTTTCATTCCTTTTTATGGCCGAGTCATATTCCATTTTATATATGTACCACATCTTTATCCATTCATCTGTCTGTGGGCATTTAGGTTGCTTCCATTACCTGGCTATTGTAAATAGTGCTGCAACGAACATTGTGGTGAATGTGCCTTGTTGAAATACGGTTTTCTCTGGGTATATGCCCAGAAGTGGGATTGCTGGATCAGATGGTAATTCTATTTCTAATTTTTTTAAGGAAACTCCATACTGTTCTCCATAGTGACTGTATCAATTTACATTCCCAACAATAGTGGAAGAGGGCTCCTTTTGTCCACACCCTCCCCAGAATTGGTTGTTTGTAGATTTTCTGATGATGCCGATTCTAACAGGTGTGAGGTGATACCTCATTGTAGTTTTGATTTGCATTTCTCTAATAATTAGTGCTGTTGAGCAGCTTTTCATGTGCGTCTTGGCCATCTCTGTGTCTCCTTTGAAGAAACGTCTCTTTAGATCTTCTGCCCATTTTTTTGGGGTTGTTTGTTTTTTTAATATTAAGCTGCATGAGCTGTTTATATATATTGGAGATTAAACCTCTGTCCATTGATTCGTCTGCAACGATTTTCACCCATTCTGAGGAATGCCTTTTTCCATTCCCGTGATTTTTAACAAAAAAGGAAAGAAAGGAAAGGAAGCAGAACACTAATGTGCGTAAAATATGCCTTTTGAAACGGTCGTTTTGAAATATGGACGTCCTTTGAATTTTTTGGTCGATATGTGACCCCAGGATTTGTTTTCAGGGCAAGTGTCATTTACAGGCCTGCAATGATTTTGAATATCAACTGACCATTAGCGTTGGGATTAAAGCTGCTGTTGTGTGAAACGGCCACAAGGTGGCAGCAGTTCACCCTTACCAAATCTGGTTACTAGGGCAAGAGAGCCTCAGTGGAAGTGGTGTTCTAGATTCGAATTTAGAATGGAATGTGCCAGGAGAAAGCCCCTCACGTTTGTCTCACTGCATCTTGTTCGTGTGTTTAATTTAATTTTTTTTATTTTTTATTACAGCAAGTTTGATTACAATGTTTGGCTTGTTGTAGGTGTGGAAGATGTGGTTCTTTTACACATATACAGATGTCTGTTCTTCCTGGGATCCTTTTCCCATGTACGTTATGACAGAATGTTGAGTAGTCCTCTCTTGGTATTCTGTAGGTCTTTGGTGATTATATATGTCACCTGTGTTTGTATATGTCTGTTAACCCCGATATCGTAATGAAACCAATCCTCACACCTTTCCATTGGTGAACCATAAGTTTGTTTAATGAATCTGTGATTGCCCTTCTCCGTGGAAATATCTGCCCTGGTATCCATTTTTAGGTAACACCTCTAAGTGATATGATATGTGTCTTTCACTTTCTGACTTACTACAAGCCACGTGATTACTTCTAGACTCATCTACGGGGCTGCAAATGGCATTTTGTCCTTTTTTCCCTTGGCTTCTCTTCTGCCTTTGCGGGGTCCATTTTCAACAATGTGATTCCCTGAGGGTTGTGGATTAGCTGACCTGGGCAGCCTTACCCTGCCGGCCTGCCCTCCCCAGGTGTGCCTCGTTGAGGTCAATATAAACAGCGCTCCAGGCAGCAATAGCCCCTGAAGCTGTGCCTGACTCCATATTCTCTGCCCCGTCAGCAGTCTCGGGGCTGTGCTGGTGGGAGGGAGTGAGGGGCCACAGCTTTGTGGGTGGCCCGGTGTGAGTGGGGTTCTGCTGGCCTTTCTGCAGGAGATGCCAGGCTGCCGCCTGTAAAGAAGAGGATGTGTCACCCATACCTTCCGCTGGAATTTCTCTCCGGACAGAGGTGAGGAAGGAAAAAAGCAGTGGGGCCCGGGACAGGAGGGGTATCTCAGGCAGGGCAATGGAAAGCTTCTGGAAGAGCGCCCGGGGCCAGGACCACCCTGGCTGGCCTGCAGGCACCAAGTTGGCCTGCGTGCTGTCGCTGGTGTGGCTCCACGGTCCTTCCTCTAGGCTTTCAAGCCCTTGTACATATTCAGGTGTTTTACCTGGAAAGGGTGGGAACAGTACAGCAGCAGCTGGCCTGGGGCTCAGCTCACGTTTACTCACAGATGCCTCGGCACGGTCCCCCAGCTTTGCAATGAGGACGCTCCTTGCGTGGGGGGTGCGTTGCTGGCTGTAATGGGAGATGGTTCCCCACCTCTGACCAATTTCAGAATTGTTTACCACTGGAGCAAGTGCCCTGATAGGGTTTTCCTCTGTATAACTCCTGGGATCAGGTTTTTTTTTTTCTTTTATGGTTCAAGTTAGATTTTATTCCCCTTTTATGTATTTATAGATATAAGCATGGAAATAATTCATTCCTATAAATACATCTGTGTGACGGGAAGAATTTTTTCTGTTTTATTTTTAAATTTTATTTTTTAAAATTTTGAAATTTAATTTTATTTATGTTTTTATACAGCAGGTTATTATTAGTTATGTATTTTATGCATATACATGTATACAGGTCAATCCCAATCTCCCAACTCATCCCACCACCACCACCCCATGGCTTCCCACACTTGGTGTCCATACGTTTGTTCTCTACCTCTGTGTCTCTATTTCTTCCCTGCAAACCAGTTCATCTGTATCATTTTTAGGCTCCACATATATGCATTAATATACAATATTTGTTTTCCTCTTTCTGACTTACTTCATTCTGTATGACAGTCTCTCGATCCATCGATGTCTCTACAAATGACCCAGTTTCATTCCTTTTTATGGCCGAGTCATATTCCATTTTATATATGTACCACATCTTTATCCATTCATCTGTCTGTGGGCATTTAGGTTGCTTCCATTACCTGGCTATTGTAAATAGTGCTGCAACGAACATTGTGGTGAATGTGCCTTGTTGAAATACGGTTTTCTCTGGGTATATGCCCAGAAGTGGGATTGCTGGATCAGATGGTAATTCTATTTCTAATTTTTTTAAGGAAACTCCATACTGTTCTCCATAGTGACTGTATCAATTTACATTCCCAACAATAGTGGAAGAGGGCTCCTTTTGTCCACACCCTCCCCAGAATTGGTTGTTTGTAGATTTTCTGATGATGCCGATTCTAACAGGTGTGAGGTGATACCTCATTGTAGTTTTGATTTGCATTTCTCTAATAATTAGTGCTGTTGAGCAGCTTTTCATGTGCGTCTTGGCCATCTCTGTGTCTCCTTTGAAGAAACGTCTCTTTAGATCTTCTGCCCATTTTTTTGGGGTTGTTTGTTTTTTTAATATTAAGCTGCATGAGCTGTTTATATATATTGGAGATTAAACCTCTGTCCATTGATTCGTCTGCAACGATTTTCACCCATTCTGAGGGATGCCTTTTTCCATTCCCGTGATTTTTAACAAAAAAGGAAAGAAAGGAAAGGAAGCAGAACACTAATGTGCGTAAAATATGCCTTTTGAAACGGTCGTTTTGAAATATGGACGTCCTTTGAATTTTTTGGTCGATATGTGACCCCAGGATTTGTTTTCAGGGCAAGTGTCATTTACAGGCCTGCAATGATTTTGAATATCAACTGACCATTAGCGTTGGGATTAAAGCTGCTGTTGTGTGAAACGGCCACAAGGTGGCAGCAGTTCACCCTTACCAAATCTGGTTACAAGGGCAAGAGAGCCTCAGTGGAAGTGGTGTTCTAGATTCGAATTTAGAATGGAATGTGCCAGGAGAAAGCCCCTCACGTTTGTCTCACTGCATCTTGTTCGTGTGTTTAATTTAATTTTTTTTATTTTTTATTACAGCAAGTTTGATTACAATGTTTGGCTTGTTGTAGGTGTGGAAGATGTGGTTCTTTTACACATATACAGATGTCTGTTCTTCCTGGGATCCTTTTCCCATGTACGTTATGACAGAATGTTGAGTAGTCCTCTCTTGGTATTCTGTAGGTCTTTGGTGATTATATATGTCACCTGTGTTTGTATATGTCTGTTAACCCCGATATCGTAATGAAACCAATCCTCACACCTTTCCATTGGTGAACCATAAGTTTGTTTAATGAATCTGTGATTGCCCTTCTCCGTGGAAATATCTGCCCTGGTATCCATTTTTAGGTAACACCTCTAAGTGATATGATATGTGTCTTTCACTTTCTGACTTACTACAAGCCACGTGATTACTTCTAGACTCATCTACGGGGCTGCAAATGGCATTTTGTCCTTTTTTCCCTTGGCTTCTCTTCTGCCTTTGCGGGGTCCATTTTCAACAATGTGATTCCCTGAGGGTTGTGGATTAGCTGACCTGGGCAGCCTTACCCTGCCGGCCTGCCCTCCCCAGGTGTGCCTCGTTGAGGTCAATATAAACAGCGCTCCAGGCAGCAATAGCCCCTGAAGCTGTGCCTGACTCCATATTCTCTGCCCCGTCAGCAGTCTCGGGGCTGTGCTGGTGGGAGGGAGTGAGGGGCCACAGCTTTGTGGGTGGCCCGGTGTGAGTGGGGTTCTGCTGGCCTTTCTGCAGGAGATGCCAGGCTGCCGCCTGTAAAGAAGAGGATGTGTCACCCATACCTTCCGCTGGAATTTCTCTCCGGACAGAGGTGAGGAAGGAAAAAAGCAGTGGGGCCCGGGACAGGAGGGGTATCTCAGGCAGGGCAATGGAAAGCTTCTGGAAGAGCGCCCGGGGCCAGGACCACCCTGGCTGGCCTGCAGGCACCAAGTTGGCCTGCGTGCTGTCGCTGGTGTGGCTCCACGGTCCTTCCTCTAGGCTTTCAAGCCCTTGTACATATTCAGGTGTTTTACCTGGAAAGGGTGGGAACAGTACAGCAGCAGCTGGCCTGGGGCTCAGCTCACGTTTACTCACAGATGCCTCGGCACGGTCCCCCAGCTTTGCAATGAGGACGCTCCTTGCGTGGGGGGTGCGTTGCTGGCTGTAATGGGAGATGGTTCCCCACCTCTGACCAATTTCAGAATTGTTTACCACTGGAGCAAGTGCCCTGATAGGGTTTTCCTCTGTATAACTCCTGGGATCAGGTTTTTTTTTTTCTTTTATGGTTCAAGTTAGATTTTATTCCCCTTTTATGTATTTATAGATATAAGCATGGAAATAATTCATTCCTATAAATACATCTGTGTGACGGGAAGAATTTTTTCTGTTTTATTTTTAAATTTTATTTTTTAAAATTTTGAAATTTAATTTTATTTATGTTTTTATACAGCAGGTTATTATTAGTTATGTATTTTATGCATATACATGTATACAGGTCAATCCCAATCTCCCAACTCATCCCACCACCACCACCCCATGGCTTCCCACACTTGGTGTCCATACGTTTGTTCTCTACCTCTGTGTCTCTATTTCTTCCCTGCAAACCAGTTCATCTGTATCATTTTTAGGCTCCACATATATGCATTAATATACAATATTTGTTTTCCTCTTTGTGACTTACTTCATTCTGTATGACAGTCTCTCGATCCATCGATGTCTCTACAAATGACCCAGTTTCATTCCGTTTTATGGCCGAGTCATATTCCATTTTATATATGTACCACATCTTTATCCATTCATCTGTCTGTGGGCATTTAGGTTGCTTCCATTACCTGGCTATTGTAAATAGTGCCGCAACGAACATTGTGGTGAATGTGCCTTGTTGAAATACGGTTTTCTCTGGGTATATGCCCAGAAGTGGGATTGCTGGATCAGATGGTAATTCTATTTCTAATTTTTTTAAGGAAACTCCATACTGTTCTCCATAGTGACTGTATCAATTTACATTCCCACCAATAGTGGAAGAGGGCTCCTTTTGTCCACACCCTCCCCAGAATTGGTTGTTTGTAGATTTTCTGATGATGCCGATTCTAACAGGTGTGAGGTGATACCTCATTGTAGTTTTGATTTGCATTTCTCTAATAATTAGTGCTGTTGAGCAGCTTTTCATGTGCGTCTTGGCCATCTCTGTGTCTCCTTTGAAGAAACGTCTCTTTAGATCTTCTGCCCATTTTTTTGGGGTTGTTTGTTTTTTTTAATATTAAGCTGCATGAGCTGTTTATATATATTGGAGATTAAACCTCTGTCCATTGATTCGTCTGCAACGATTTTCGCCCATTCTGAGGGATGCCTTTTTCCATTCCCGTGTTTTTTAACAAAAAAGGAAAGAAAGGAAAAGAAGCAGAACACTAATGTGCGTAAAATATGCCTTTTGAAACGGTCGTTTTGAAATATGGACGTCCTTTGAAATTTTTGGTCGATATGTGACCCCAGGATTTGTTTTCAGGGCAGGTGTCATTTACAGGCCTGCAATGATTTTGAATATCAACTGACCATTAGCGTTGGGATTAAAGCTGCTGTTGTGTGGAACGTCCACAAGGTGGCAGCAGTTCACCCTTACCAAATCTGGTTACTAGGGCAAGAGAGCCTCAGTGGAAGTGGTGTTCTAGATTCGAATTTAGAATGGATTGTGCCAGGAGAAATCCCCTCACGTTTGTCTCACTACATCTTGTTCGTGTTTTTTAATTTATTTTTTTTTTTTATTTTTTATTACAGCAAGTTTGATTACAATGTTTGGCTTGTTGTAGGTGTGGAAGATGTGGTTCTTTTACACATATACAGATGTCTGTTCTTCCTGGGATCCTTTTCCCATGTACGTTATGACAGAATGTTGAGTAGTCCTCTCTTGGTATTCTGTAGGTCTTTGGTGATTATATATGTCACCTGTGTTTGTATATGTCTGTTAACCCCGATATCGTAATGAAACCAATCCTCACACCTTTCCATTGGTGAACCATAAGTTTGTTTAATGAATCTGTGATTGCCCTTCTCCGTGGAAATATCTGCCCTGGTATCCATTTTTAGGTAACACCTCTAAGTGATATGATATGTGTCTTTCACTTTCTGACTTACTACAAGCCACGTGATTACTTCTAGACTCATCTACGGGGCTGCAAATGGCATTTTGTCCTTTTTTCCCTTGGCTTCTCTTCTGCCTTTGCGGGGTCCATTTTCAACAATGTGATTCCCTGAGGGTTGTGGATTAGCTGACCTGGGCAGCCTTACCCTGCCGGCCTGCCCTCCCCAGGTGTGCCTCGTTGAGGTCAATATAAACAGCGCTCCAGGCAGCAATAGCCCCTGAAGCTGTGCCTGACTCCATATTCTCTGCCCCGTCAGCAGTCTCGGGGCTGTGCTGGTGGGAGGGAGTGAGGGGCCACAGCTTTGTGGGTGGCCCGGTGTGAGTGGGGTTCTGCTGGCCTTTCTGCAGGAGATGCCAGGCTGCCGCCTGTAAAGAAGAGGATGTGTCACCCATACCTTCCGCTGGAATTTCTCTCCGGACAGAGGTGAGGAAGGAAAAAAGCAGTGGGGCCCGGGACAGGAGGGGTATCTCAGGCAGGGCAATGGAAAGCTTCTGGAAGAGCGCCCGGGGCCAGGACCACCCTGGCTGGCCTGCAGGCACCAAGTTGGCCTGCGTGCTGTCGCTGGTGTGGCTCCACGGTCCTTCCTCTAGGCTTTCAAGCCCTTGTACATATTCAGGTGTTTTACCTGGAAAGGGTGGGAACAGTACAGCAGCAGCTGGCCTGGGGCTCAGCTCACGTTTACTCACAGATGCCTCGGCACGGTCCCCCAGCTTTGCAATGAGGACGCTCCTTGCGTGGGGGGTGCGTTGCTGGCTGTAATGGGAGATGGTTCCCCACCTCTGACCAATTTCAGAATTGTTTACCACTGGAGCAAGTGCCCTGATAGGGTTTTCCTCTGTATAACTCCTGGGATCAGGTTTTTTTTTTTCTTTTATGGTTCAAGTTAGATTTTATTCCCCTTTTATGTATTTATAGATATAAGCATGGAAATAATTCATTCCTATAAATACATCTGTGTGACGGGAAGAATTTTTTCTGTTTTATTTTTAAATTTTATTTTTTAAAATTTTGAAATTTAATTTTATTTATGTTTTTATACAGCAGGTTATTATTAGTTATGTATTTTATGCATATACATGTATACAGGTCAATCCCAATCTCCCAACTCATCCCACCACCACCACCCCATGGCTTCCCACACTTGGTGTCCATACGTTTGTTCTCTACCTCTGTGTCTCTATTTCTTCCCTGCAAACCAGTTCATCTGTATCATTTTTAGGCTCCACATATATGCATTAATATACAATATTTGTTTTCCTCTTTCTGACTTACTTCATTCTGTATGACAGTCTCTCGATCCATCGATGTCTCTACAAATGACCCAGTTTCATTCCGTTTTATGGCCGAGTCATATTCCATTTTATATATGTACCACATCTTTATCCATTCATCTGTCTGTGGGCATTTAGGTTGCTTCCATTACCTGGCTATTGTAAATAGTGCCGCAACGAACATTGTGGTGAATGTGCCTTGTTGAAATACGGTTTTCTCTGGGTATATGCCCAGAAGTGGGATTGCTGGATCAGATGGTAATTCTATTTCTAATTTTTTTAAGGAAACTCCATACTGTTCTCCATAGTGACTGTATCAATTTACATTCCCACCAATAGTGGAAGAGGGCTCCTTTTGTCCACACCCTCCCCAGAATTGGTTGTTTGTAGATTTTCTGATGATGCTGATTCTAACAGGTGTGAGGTGATACCTCATTGTAGTTTTGATTTGCATTTCTCTAATAATTAGTGCTGTTGAGCAGCTTTTCATGTGCGTCTTGGCCATCTCTGTGTCTCCTTTGAAGAAACGTCTCTTTAGATCTTCTGCCCATTTTTTTGGGGTTGTTTGTTTTTTTTAATATTAAGCTGCATGAGCTGTTTATATATATTGGAGATTAAACCTCTGTCCATTGATTCGTCTGCAACGATTTTCGCCCATTCTGAGGGATGCCTTTTTCCATTCCCGTGTTTTTTAACAAAAAAGGAAAGAAAGGAAAAGAAGCAGAACACTAATGTGCGTAAAATATGCCTTTTGAAATGGTCGTTTTGAAATATGGACGTCCTTTGAAATTTTTGGTCGATATGTGACCCCAGGATTTGTTTTCAGGGCAGGTGTCATTTACAGGCCTGCAATGATTTTGAATATCAACTGACCATTAGCGTTGGGATTAAAGCTGCTGTTGTGTGGAACGTCCACAAGGTGGCAGCAGTTCACCCTTACCAAATCTGGTTACTAGGGCAAGAGAGCCTCAGTGGAAGTGGTGTTCTAGATTCGAATTTAGAATGGATTGTGCCAGGAGAAATCCCCTCACGTTTGTCTCACTACATCTTGTTCGTGTTTTTTAATTTATTTTTTTTTTTATTTTTTATTACAGCAAGTTTGATTACAATGTTTGGCTTGTTGTAGGTGTGGAAGATGTGGTTCTTTTACACATATACAGATGTCTGTTCTTCCTGGGATCCTTTTCCCATGTACGTTATGACAGAATGTTGAGTAGTCCTCTCTTGGTATTCTGTAGGTCTTTGGTGATTATATATGTCACCTGTGTTTGTATATGTCTGTTAACCCCGATATCGTAATGAAACCAATCCTCACACCTTTCCATTGGTGAACCATAAGTTTGTTTAATGAATCTGTGATTGCCCTTCTCCGTGGAAATATCTGCCCTGGTATCCATTTTTAGGTAACACCTCTAAGTGATATGATATGTGTCTTTCACTTTCTGACTTACTACAAGCCACGTGATTACTTCTAGACTCATCTACGGGGCTGCAAATGGCATTTTGTCCTTTTTTCCCTTGGCTTCTCTTCTGCCTTTGCGGGGTCCATTTTCAACAATGTGATTCCCTGAGGGTTGTGGATTAGCTGACCTGGGCAGCCTTACCCTGCCGGCCTGCCCTCCCCAGGTGTGCCTCGTTGAGGTCAATATAAACAGCGCTCCAGGCAGCAATAGCCCCTGAAGCTGTGCCTGACTCCATATTCTCTGCCCCGTCAGCAGTCTCGGGGCTGTGCTGGTGGGAGGGAGTGAGGGGCCACAGCTTTGTGGGTGGCCCGGTGTGAGTGGGGTTCTGCTGGCCTTTCTGCAGGAGATGCCAGGCTGCCGCCTGTAAAGAAGAGGATGTGTCACCCATACCTTGCGCTGGAATTTCTCTCCGGACAGAGGTGAGGAAGGAAAAAAGCAGTGGGGCCCGGGACAGGAGGGGTATCTCAGGCAGGGCAATGGAAAGCTTCTGGAAGAGCGCCCGGGGCCAGGACCACCCGTGGCTGGCCTGCAGGCACCAAGTTGGCCTGCGTGCTGTCGCTGGTGTGGCTCCACGGTCCTTCCTCTAGGCTTTCAAGCCCTTGTACATATTCAGGTGTTTTACCTGGAAAGGGTGGGAACAGTTCAGCAGCAGCTGGCCTGGGGCTCAGCTCACGTTTACTCACAGATGCCTCGGCACGGTCCCCCAGCTTTGCAATGAGGACGCTCCTTGCGTGGGGGGTGGGTTGCTGGCTGTAATGGGAGATGGTTCCCCACCTCTGACCAATTTCAGAATTGTTTACCACTGGAGCAAGTGCCCTGATAGGGCTTTCCTCTGTATAACTCCTGGGTTCAGGTTTTTTTTTTTTCTTTTATGGTTCAAGTTAGATTTTATTCCCCTTTTATGTATTTATAGATATAAGCATGGAAATAATTCATTCCTATAAATACATCTGTGTGACGGGAAGAATTTTTTCTGTTGTATTTTTAAATTTTATTTTTTAAAATTTTGAAATTTAATTTTATTTATGTTTTTATACAGCAGGTTATTATTAGTTATGTATTTTATGCATATACATGTATACAGGTCAATCCCAATCTCCCAACTCATCCCACCACCACCACCCCATGGCTTCCCACACTTGGTGTCCATACGTTTGTTCTCTACCTCTGTGTCTCTATTTCTTCCCTGCAAACCAGTTCATCTGTATCATTTTTAGGCTCCACATATATGCATTAATATACAATATTTGTTTTCCTCTTTCTGACTTACTTCATTCTGTATGACAGTCTCTCGATCCATCGATGTCTCTACAAATGACCCAGTTTCATTCCTTTTTATGGCCGAGTCATATTCCATTTTATATATGTACCACATCTTTATCCATTCATCTGTCTGTGGGCATTTAGGTTGCTTCCATTACCTGGCTATTGTAAATAGTGCTGCAACGAACATTGTGGTGAATGTGCCTTGTTGAAATACGGTTTTCTCTGGGTATATGCCCAGAAGTGGGATTGCTGGATCAGATGGTAATTCTATTTCTAATTTTTTTAAGGAAACTCCATACTGTTCTCCATAGTGACTGTATCAATTTACATTCCCACCAATAGTGGAAGAGGGCTCCTTTTGTCCACACCCTCCCCAGAATTGGTTGTTTGTAGATTTTCTGATGATGCCGATTCTAACAGGTGTGAGGTGATACCTCATTGTAGTTTTGATTTGCATTTCTCTAATAATTAGTGCTGTTGAGCAGCTTTTCATGTGCGTCTTGGCCATCTCTGTGTCTCCTTTGAAGAAACGTCTCTTTAGATCTTCTGCCCATTTTTTTGGGGTTGTTTGTTTTTTTAATATTAAGCTGCATGAGCTGTTTATATATATTGGAGATTAAACCTCTGTCCATTGATTCGTCTGCAACGATTTTCGCCCATTCTGAGGAATGCCTTTTTCCATTCCCGTGATTTTTAACAAAAAAGGAAAGAAAGGAAAAGAAGCAGAACACTAATGTGCGTAAAATATGCCTTTTGAAACGGTCGTTTTGAAATATGGACGTCCTTTGAATTTTTTGGTCGATATGTGACCCCAGGATTTGTTTTCAGGGCAAGTGTCATTTACAGGCCTGCAATGATTTTGAATATCAACTGACCATTAGCGTTGGGATTAAAGCTGCTGTTGTGTGAAACGGCCACAAGGTGGCAGCAGTTCACCCTTACCAAATCTGGTTACTAGGGCAAGAGAGCCTCAGTGGAAGTGGTGTTCTAGATTCGAATTTAGAATGGAATGTGCCAGGAGAAAGCCCCTCACGTTTGTCTCACTGCATCTTGTTCGTGTGTTTAATTTATTTTTTTTTATTTTTTATTACAGCAAGTTTGATTACAATGTTTGGCTTGTTGTAGGTGTGGAAGATGTGGTTCTTTTACACATATACAGATGTCTGTTCTTCCTGGGATCCTTTTCCCATGTACGTTATGACAGAATGTTGAGTAGTCCTCTCTTGGTATTCTGTAGGTCTTTGGTGATTATATATGTCACCTGTGTTTGTATATGTCTGTTAACCCCGATATCGTAATGAAACCAATCCTCACACCTTTCCATTGGTGAACCATAAGTTTGTTTAATGAATCTGTGATTGCCCTTCTCCGTGGAAATATCTGCCCTGGTATCCATTTTTAGGTAACACCTCTAAGTGATATGATATGTGTCTTTCACTTTCTGACTTACTACAAGCCACGTGATTACTTCTAGACTCATCTACGGGGCTGCAAATGGCATTTTGTCCTTTTTTCCCTTGGCTTCTCTTCTGCCTTTGCGGGGTCCATTTTCAACAATGTGATTCCCTGAGGGTTGTGGATTAGCTGACCTGGGCAGCCTTACCCTGCCGGCCTGCCCTCCCCAGGTGTGCCTCGTTGAGGTCAATATAAACAGCGCTCCAGGCAGCAATAGCCCCTGAAGCTGTGCCTGACTCCATATTCTCTGCCCCGTCAGCAGTCTCGGGGCTGTGCTGGTGGGAGGGAGTGAGGGGCCACAGCTTTGTGGGTGGCCCGGTGTGAGTGGGGTTGTGCTGGCCTTTCTGCAGGAGATGCCAGGCTGCCGCCTGTAAAGAAGAGGATGTGTCACCCATACCTTCCGCTGGAATTTCTCTCCGGACAGAGGTGAGGAAGGAAAAAAGCAGTGGGGCCCGGGACAGGAGGGGTATCTCAGGCAGGGCAATGGAAAGCTTCTGGAAGAGCGCCCGGGGCCAGGACCACCCTGGCTGGCCTGCAGGCACCAAGTTGGCCTGCGTGCTGTCGCTGGTGTGGCTCCATGGTCCTTCCTCTAGGCTTTCAAGCCCTTGTACATATTCAGGTGTTTTACCTGGAAAGGGTGGGAACAGTTCAGCAGCAGCTGGCCTGGGGCTCAGCTCACGTTTACTCACAGATGCCTCGGCACGGTCCCCCAGCTTTGCAATGAGGACGCTCCTTGCGTGGGGGGTGCGTTGCTGGCTGTAATGGGAGATGATTCCCCACCTCTGACCAATTTCAGAATTGTTTACCACTGGAGCAAGTGCCCTGATAGGGTTTTCCTCTGTATAACTCCTGGGATCAGGTTTTTTTTTTTCTTTTATGGTTCAAGTTAGATTTTATTCCCCTTTTATGTATTTATAGATATAAGCATGGAAATAATTCATTCCTATAAATACATCTGTGTGACGGGAAGAATTTTTTCTGTTTTATTTTTAAATTTTATTTTTTAAAATTTTGAAATTTAATTTTATTTATGTTTTTATACAGCAGGTTATTATTAGTTATGTATTTTATGCATATACATGTATACAGGTCAATCCCAATCTCCCAACTCATCCCACCACCACCACCCCATGGCTTCCCACACTTGGTGTCCATACGTTTGTTCTCTACCTCTGTGTCTCTATTTCTTCCCTGCAAACCAGTTCATCTGTATCATTTTTAGGCTCCACATATATGCATTAATATACAATATTTGTTTTCCTCTTTCTGACTTACTTCATTCTGTATGACAGTCTCTCGATCCATCGATGTCTCTACAAATGACCCAGTTTCATTCCTTTTTATGGCCGAGTCATATTCCATTTTATATATGTACCACATCTTTATCCATTCATCTGTCTGTGGGCATTTAGGTTGCTTCCATTACCTGGCTATTGTAAATAGTGCTGCAACGAACATTGTGGTGAATGTGCCTTGTTGAAATACGGTTTTCTCTGGGTATATGCCCAGAAGTGGGATTGCTGGATCAGATGGTAATTCTATTTCTAATTTTTTTAAGGAAACTCCATACTGTTCTCCATAGTGACTGTATCAATTTACATTCCCACCAATAGTGGAAGAGGGCTCCTTTTGTCCACACCCTCCCCAGAATTGGTTGTTTGTAGATTTTCTGATGATGCCGATTCTAACAGGTGTGAGGTGATACCTCATTGTAGTTTTGATTTGCATTTCTCTAATAATTAGTGCTGTTGAGCAGCTTTTCATGTGCGTCTTGGCCATCTCTGTGTCTCCTTTGAAGAAACGTCTCTTTAGATCTTCTGCCCATTTTTTTGGGGTTGTTTGTTTTTTTAATATTAAGCTGCATGAGCTGTTTATATATATTGGAGATTAAACCTCTGTCCATTGATTCGTCTGCAACGATTTTCGCCCATTCTGAGGAATGCCTTTTTCCATTCCCGTGTTTTTTAACAAAAAAGGAAAGAAAGGAAAAGAAGCAGAACACTCATGTGCGTAAAATATGCCTTTTGAAACGGTCGTTTTGAAATATGGACGTCCTTTGAAATTTTTGGTCGATATGTGACCCCAGGATTTGTTTTCAGGGCAGGTGTCATTTACAGGCCTGCAATGATTTTGAATATCAACTGACCAATAGCGTTGGGATTAAATCTGCTGTTGTGTGAAACGGCCACAAGGTGGCAGCAGTTCACCCTTACCAAATCTGGTTACTAGGGCAAGAGAGCCTCAGTGGAAGTGGTGTTCTAGATTCGAATTTAGAATGGAATGTGCCAGGAGAAAGCCCCTCACGTTTGTCTCACTGCATCTTGTTCGTGTTTTTAATTTCATTTTTTTTTATTTTTTATTACAGCAAGTTTGATTACAATGTTTGGCTTGTTGTAGGTGTGGAAGATGTGGTTCTTTTACACATATACAGATGTCTGTTCTTCCTGGGATCCTTTTCCCATGTACGTTATGACAGAATGTTGAGTAGTCCTCTCTTGGTATTCTGTAGGTCTTTGGTGATTATATATGTCACCTGTGTTTGTATATGTCTGTTAACCCCGATATCGTAATGAAACCAATCCTCACACCTTTCCATTGGTGAACCATAAGTTTGTTTAATGAATCTGTGATTGCCCTTCTCCGTGGAAATATCTGCCCTGGTATCCATTTTTAGGTAACACCTCTAAGTGATATGATATGTGTCTTTCACTTTCTGACTTACTACAAGCCACGTGATTACTTCTAGACTCATCTACGGGGCTGCAAATGGCATTTTGTCCTTTTTTCCCTTGGCTTCTCTTCTGCCTTTGCGGGGTCCATTTTCAACAATGTGATTCCCTGAGGGTTGTGGATTAGCTGACCTGGGCAGCCTTACCCTGCCGGCCTGCCCTCCCCAGGTGTGCCTCGTTGAGGTCAATATAAACAGCGCTCCAGGCAGCAATAGCCCCTGAAGCTGTGCCTGACTCCATATTCTCTGCCCCGTCAGCAGTCTCGGGGCTGTGCAGGTGGGAGGGAGTGAGGGGCCACAGCTTTGTGGGTGGCCCGGTGTGAGTGGGGTTCTGCTGGCCTTTCTGCAGGAGATGCCAGGCTGCCGCCTGTAAAGAAGAGGATGTGTCACCCATACCTTCCGCTGGAATTTCTCTCCGGACAGAGGTGAGGAAGGAAAAAAGCAGTGGGGCCCGGGACAGGAGGGGTATCTCAGGCAGGGCAATGGAAAGCTTCTGGAAGAGTGCCCGGGGCCAGGACCACCCTGGCTGGCCTGCAGGCACCAAGTTGGCCTGCGTGCTGTCGCTGGTGTGGCTCCACGGTCCTTCCTCTAGGCTTTCAAGCCCTTGTACATATTCAGGTGTTTTACCTGGAAAGGGTGGGAACAGTTCAGCAGCAGCTGGCCTGGGGCTCAGCTCACGTTTACTCACAGATGCCTCGGCACGGTCCCCCAGCTTTGCAATGAGGACGCTCCTTGCGTGGGGGGTGGGTTGCTGGCTGTAATGGGAGATGGTTCCCCACATCTGACCAATTTCAGAATTGTTTACCACTGGAGCAAGTGCCCTGATAGGGCTTTCCTCTGTATAACTCCTGGGTTCAGGTTTTTTTTTTCTTTTATGGTTCAAGTTAGATTTTATTCCCCTTTTATGTATTTATAGATATAAGCATGGAAATAATTCATTCCTATAAATACATCTGTGTGACGGGAAGAATTTTTTCTGTTTTATTTTTAAATTTTATTTTTTAAAATTTTGAAATTTAATTTTATTTATGTTTTTATACAGCAGGTTATTATTAGTTATGTATTTTATGCATATACATGTATACAGGTCAATCCCAATCTCCCAACTCATCCCACCACCACCACCCCATGGCTTCCCACACTTGGTGTCCATACGTTTGTTCTCTACCTCTGTGTCTCTATTTCTTCCCTGCAAACCAGTTCATCTGTATCATTTTTAGGCTCCACATATATGCATTAATATACAATATTTGTTTTCCTCTTTCTGACTTACTTCATTCTGTATGACAGTCTCTCGATCCATCGATGTCTCTACAAATGACCCAGTTTCATTCCTTTTTATGGCCGAGTCATATTCCATTTTATATATGTACCACATCTTTATCCATTCATCTGTCTGTGGGCATTTAGGTTGCTTCCATTACCTGGCTATTGTAAATAGTGCTGCAACGAACATTGTGGTGAATGTGCCTTGTTGAAATACGGTTTTCTCTGGGTATATGCCCAGAAGTGGGATTGCTGGATCAGATGGTAATTCTATTTCTAATTTTTTTAAGGAAACTCCATACTGTTCTCCATAGTGACTGTATCAATTTACATTCCCACCAATAGTGGAAGAGGGCTCCTTTTGTCCACACCCTCCCCAGAATTGGTTGTTTGTAGATTTTCTGATGATGCCGATTCTAACAGGTGTGAGGTGATACCTCATTGTAGTTTTGATTTGCATTTCTCTAATAATTAGTGCTGTTGAGCAGCTTTTCATGTGCGTCTTGGCCATCTCTGTGTCTCCTTTGAAGAAACGTCTCTTTAGATCTTCTGCCCATTTTTTTGGGGTTGTTTGTTTTTTTAATATTAAGCTGCATGAGCTGTTTATATATATTGGAGATTAAACCTCTGTCCATTGATTCGTCTGCAACGATTTTCACCCATTCTGAGGAATGCCTTTTTCCATTCCCGTGATTTTTAACAAAAAAGGAAAGAAAGGAAAAGAAGCAGAACACTAATGTGCGTAAAATATGCCTTTTGAAACGGTCGTTTTGAAATATGGACGTCCTTTGAAATTTTTGGTCGATATGTGACCCCAGGATTTGTTTTCAGGGCAAGTGTCATTTACAGGCCTGCAATGATTTTGAATATCAACTGACCATTAGCGTTGGGATTAAAGCTGCTGTTGTGTGAAACGGCCACAAGGTGGCAGCAGTTCACCCTTACCAAATCTGGTTACTAGGGCAAGAGAGCCTCAGTGGAAGTGGTGTTCTAGATTCGAATTTAGAATGGAATGTGCCAGGAGAAAGCCCCTCACGTTTGTCTCACTGCATCTTGTTCGTGTGTTTAATTTAATTTTTTTTATTTTTTATTACAGCAAGTTTGATTACAATGTTTGGCTTGTTGTAGGTGTGGAAGATGTGGTTCTTTTACACATATACAGATGTCTGTTCTTCCTGGGATCCTTTTCCCATGTACGTTATGACAGAATGTTGAGTAGTCCTCTCTTGGTATTCTGTAGGTCTTTGGTGATTATATATGTCACCTGTGTTTGTATATGTCTGTTAACCCCGATATCGTAATGAAACCAATCCTCACACCTTTCCATTGGTGAACCATAAGTTTGTTTAATGAATCTGTGATTGCTCTTCTCCGTGGAAATATCTGCCCTGGTATCCATTTTTAGGTAACACCTCTAAGTGATATGATATGTGTCTTTCACTTTCTGACTTACTACAAGCCACGTGATTACTTCTAGACTCATCTACGGGGCTGCAAATGGCATTTTGTCCTTTTTTCCCTTGGCTTCTCTTCTGCCTTTGCGGGGTCCATTTTCAACAATGTGATTCCCTGAGGGTTGTGGATTAGCTGACCTGGGCAGCCTTACCCTGCCGGCCTGCCCTCCCCAGGTGTGCCTCGTTGAGGTCAATATAAACAGCGCTCCAGGCAGCAATAGCCCCTGAAGCTGTGCCTGACTCCATATTCTCTGCCCCGTCAGCAGTCTCGGGGCTGTGCTGGTGGGAGGGAGTGAGGGGCCACAGCTTTGTGGGTGGCCCGGTGTGAGTGGGGTTCTGCTGGCCTTTCTGCAGGAGATGCCAGGCTGCCGCCTGTAAAGAAGAGGATGTGTCACCCATACCTTCCGCTGGAATTTCTCTCCGGACAGAGGTGAGGAAGGAAAAAAGCAGTGGGGCCCGGGACAGGAGGGGTATCTCAGGCAGGGCAATGGAAAGCTTCTGGAAGAGCGCCCGGGGCCAGGACCACCCTGGCTGGCCTGCAGGCACCAAGTTGGCCTGCGTGCTGTCGCTGGTGTGGCTCCACGGTCCTTCCTCTAGGCTTTCAAGCCCTTGTACATATTCAGGTGTTTTACCTGGAAAGGGTGGGAACAGTACAGCAGCAGCTGGCCTGGGGCTCAGCTCACGTTTACTCACAGATGCCTCGGCACGGTCCCCCAGCTTTGCAATGAGGACGCTCCTTGCGTGGGGGGTGCGTTGCTGGCTGTAATGGGAGATGATTCCCCACCTCTGACCAATTTCAGAATTGTTTACCACTGGAGCAAGTGCCCTGATAGGGTTTTCCTCTGTATAACTCCTGGGATCAGGTTTTTTTTTTTCTTTTATGGTTCAAGTTAGATTTTATTCCCCTTTTATGTATTTATAGATATAAGCATGGAAATAATTCATTCCTATAAATACATCTGTGTGACGGGAAGAATTTTTTCTGTTTTATTTTTAAATTTTATTTTTTAAAATTTTGAAATTTAATTTTATTTATGTTTTTATACAGCAGGTTATTATTAGTTATGTATTTTATGCATATACATGTATACAGGTCAATCCCAATCTCCCAACTCATCCCACCACCACCACCCCATGGCTTCCCACACTTGGTGTCCATACGTTTGTTCTCTACCTCTGTGTCTCTATTTCTTCCCTGCAAACCAGTTCATCTGTATCATTTTTAGGCTCCACATATATGCATTAATATACAATATTTGTTTTCCTCTTTCTGACTTACTTCATTCTGTATGACAGTCTCTCGATCCATCGATGTCTCTACAAATGACCCAGTTTCATTCCGTTTTATGGCCGAGTCATATTCCATTTTATATATGTACCACATCTTTATCCATTCATCTGTCTGTGGGCATTTAGGTTGCTTCCATTACCTGGCTATTGTAAATAGTGCCGCAACGAACATTGTGGTGAATGTGCCTTGTTGAAATACGGTTTTCTCTGGGTATATGCCCAGAAGTGGGATTGCTGGATCAGATGGTAATTCTATTTCTAATTTTTTTAAGGAAACTCCATACTGTTCTCCATAGTGACTGTATCAATTTACATTCCCACCAATAGTGGAAGAGGGCTCCTTTTGTCCACACCCTCCCCAGAATTGGTTGTTTGTAGATTTTCTGATGATGCTGATTCTAACAGGTGTGAGGTGATACCTCATTGTAGTTTTGATTTGCATTTCTCTAATAATTAGTGCTGTTGAGCAGCTTTTCATGTGCGTCTTGGCCATCTCTGTGTCTCCTTTGAAGAAACGTCTCTTTAGATCTTCTGCCCATTTTTTTGGGGTTGTTTGTTTTTTTTAATATTAAGCTGCATGAGCTGTTTATATATATTGGAGATTAAACCTCTGTCCATTGATTCGTCTGCAACGATTTTCGCCCATTCTGAGGGATGCCTTTTTCCATTCCCGTGTTTTTTAACAAAAAAGGAAAGAAAGGAAAAGAAGCAGAACACTAATGTGCGTAAAATATGCCTTTTGAAACGGTCGTTTTGAAATATGGACGTCCTTTGAAATTTTTGGTCGATATGTGACCCCAGGATTTGTTTTCAGGGCAGGTGTCATTTACAGGCCTGCAATGATTTTGAATATCAACTGACCATTAGCGTTGGGATTAAAGCTGCTGTTGTGTGGAACGTCCACAAGGTGGCAGCAGTTCACCCTTACCAAATCTGGTTACTAGGGCAAGAGAGCCTCAGTGGAAGTGGTGTTCTAGATTCGAATTTAGAATGGATTGTGCCAGGAGAAATCCCCTCACGTTTGTCTCACTACATCTTGTTCGTGTTTTTTAATTTATTTTTTTTTTATTTTTTATTACAGCAAGTTTGATTACAATGTTTGGCTTGTTGTAGGTGTGGAAGATGTGGTTCTTTTACACATATACAGATGTCTGTTCTTCCTGGGATCCTTTTCCCATGTACGTTATGACAGAATGTTGAGTAGTCCTCTCTTGGTATTCTGTAGGTCTTTGGTGATTATATATGTCACCTGTGTTTGTATATGTCTGTTAACCCCGATATCGTAATGAAACCAATCCTCACACCTTTCCATTGGTGAACCATAAGTTTGTTTAATGAATCTGTGATTGCCCTTCTCCGTGGAAATATCTGCCCTGGTATCCATTTTTAGGTAACACCTCTAAGTGATATGATATGTGTCTTTCACTTTCTGACTTACTACAAGCCACGTGATTACTTCTAGACTCATCTACGGGGCTGCAAATGGCATTTTGTCCTTTTTTCCCTTGGCTTCTCTTCTGCCTTTGCGGGGTCCATTTTCAACAATGTGATTCCCTGAGGGTTGTGGATTAGCTGACCTGGGCAGCCTTACCCTGCCGGCCTGCCCTCCCCAGGTGTGCCTCGTTGAGGTCAATATAAACAGCGCTCCAGGCAGCAATAGCCCCTGAAGCTGTGCCTGACTCCATATTCTCTGCCCCGTCAGCAGTCTCGGGGCTGTGCTGGTGGGAGGGAGTGAGGGGCCACAGCTTTGTGGGTGGCCCGGTGTGAGTGGGGTTCTGCTGGCCTTTCTGCAGGAGATGCCAGGCTGCCGCCTGTAAAGAAGAGGATGTGTCACCCATACCTTGCGCTGGAATTTCTCTCCGGACAGAGGTGAGGAAGGAAAAAAGCAGTGGGGCCCGGGACAGGAGGGGTATCTCAGGCAGGGCAATGGAAAGCTTCTGGAAGAGCGCCCGGGGCCAGGACCACCCGTGGCTGGCCTGCAGGCACCAAGTTGGCCTGCGTGCTGTCGCTGGTGTGGCTCCACGGTCCTTCCTCTAGGCTTTCAAGCCCTTGTACATATTCAGGTGTTTTACCTGGAAAGGGTGGGAACAGTTCAGCAGCAGCTGGCCTGGGGCTCAGCTCACGTTTACTCACAGATGCCTCGGCACGGTCCCCCAGCTTTGCAATGAGGACGCTCCTTGCGTGGGGGGTGGGTTGCTGGCTGTAATGGGAGATGGTTCCCCACCTCTGACCAATTTCAGAATTGTTTACCACTGGAGCAAGTGCCCTGATAGGGCTTTCCTCTGTATAACTCCTGGGTTCAGGTTTTTTTTTTTTCTTTTATGGTTCAAGTTAGATTTTATTCCCCTTTTATGTATTTATAGATATAAGCATGGAAATAATTCATTCCTATAAATACATCTGTGTGACGGGAAGAATTTTTTCTGTTGTATTTTTAAATTTTATTTTTTAAAATTTTGAAATTTAATTTTATTTATGTTTTTATACAGCAGGTTATTATTAGTTATGTATTTTATGCATATACATGTATACAGGTCAATCCCAATCTCCCAACTCATCCCACCACCACCACCCCATGGCTTCCCACACTTGGTGTCCATACGTTTGTTCTCTACCTCTGTGTCTCTATTTCTTCCCTGCAAACCAGTTCATCTGTATCATTTTTAGGCTCCACATATATGCATTAATATACAATATTTGTTTTCCTCTTTCTGACTTACTTCATTCTGTATGACAGTCTCTCGATCCATCGATGTCTCTACAAATGACCCAGTTTCATTCCTTTTTATGGCCGAGTCATATTCCATTTTATATATGTACCACATCTTTATCCATTCATCTGTCTGTGGGCATTTAGGTTGCTTCCATTACCTGGCTATTGTAAATAGTGCTGCAACGAACATTGTGGTGAATGTGCCTTGTTGAAATACGGTTTTCTCTGGGTATATGCCCAGAAGTGGGATTGCTGGATCAGATGGTAATTCTATTTCTAATTTTTTTAAGGAAACTCCATACTGTTCTCCATAGTGACTGTATCAATTTACATTCCCACCAATAGTGGAAGAGGGCTCCTTTTGTCCACACCCTCCCCAGAATTGGTTGTTTGTAGATTTTCTGATGATGCCGATTCTAACAGGTGTGAGGTGATACCTCATTGTAGTTTTGATTTGCATTTCTCTAATAATTAGTGCTGTTGAGCAGCTTTTCATGTGCGTCTTGGCCATCTCTGTGTCTCCTTTGAAGAAACGTCTCTTTAGATCTTCTGCCCATTTTTTTGGGGTTGTTTGTTTTTTTAATATTAAGCTGCATGAGCTGTTTATATATATTGGAGATTAAACCTCTGTCCATTGATTCGTCTGCAACGATTTTCGCCCATTCTGAGGAATGCCTTTTTCCATTCCCGTGATTTTTAACAAAAAAGGAAAGAAAGGAAAAGAAGCAGAACACTAATGTGCGTAAAATATGCCTTTTGAAACGGTCGTTTTGAAATATGGACGTCCTTTGAATTTTTTGGTCGATATGTGACCCCAGGATTTGTTTTCAGGGCAAGTGTCATTTACAGGCCTGCAATGATTTTGAATATCAACTGACCATTAGCGTTGGGATTAAAGCTGCTGTTGTGTGAAACGGCCACAAGGTGGCAGCAGTTCACCCTTACCAAATCTGGTTACTAGGGCAAGAGAGCCTCAGTGGAAGTGGTGTTCTAGATTCGAATTTAGAATGGAATGTGCCAGGAGAAAGCCCCTCACGTTTGTCTCACTGCATCTTGTTCGTGTGTTTAATTTAATTTTTTTTATTTTTTATTACAGCAAGTTTGATTACAATGTTTGGCTTGTTGTAGGTGTGGAAGATGTGGTTCTTTTACACATATACAGATGTCTGTTCTTCCTGGGATCCTTTTCCCATGTACGTTATGACAGAATGTTGAGTAGTCCTCTCTTGGTATTCTGTAGGTCTTTGGTGATTATATATGTCACCTGTGTTTGTATATGTCTGTTAACCCCGATATCGTAATGAAACCAATCCTCACACCTTTCCATTGGTGAACCATAAGTTTGTTTAATGAATCTGTGATTGCCCTTCTCCGTGGAAATATCTGCCCTGGTATCCATTTTTAGGTAACACCTCTAAGTGATATGATATGTGTCTTTCACTTTCTGACTTACTACAAGCCACGTGATTACTTCTAGACTCATCTACGGGGCTGCAAATGGCATTTTGTCCTTTTTTCCCTTGGCTTCTCTTCTGCCTTTGCGGGGTCCATTTTCAACAATGTGATTCCCTGAGGGTTGTGGATTAGCTGACCTGGGCAGCCTTACCCTGCCGGCCTGCCCTCCCCAGGTGTGCCTCGTTGAGGTCAATATAAACAGCGCTCCAGGCAGCAATAGCCCCTGAAGCTGTGCCTGACTCCATATTCTCTGCCCCGTCAGCAGTCTCGGGGCTGTGCTGGTGGGAGGGAGTGAGGGGCCACAGCTTTGTGGGTGGCCCGGTGTGAGTGGGGTTCTGCTGGCCTTTCTGCAGGAGATGCCAGGCTGCCGCCTGTAAAGAAGAGGATGTGTCACCCATACCTTCCGCTGGAATTTCTCTCCGGACAGAGGTGAGGAAGGAAAAAAGCAGTGGGGCCCGGGACAGGAGGGGTATCTCAGGCAGGGCAATGGAAAGCTTCTGGAAGAGCGCCCGGGGCCAGGACCACCCTGGCTGGCCTGCAGGCACCAAGTTGGCCTGCGTGCTGTCGCTGGTGTGGCTCCATGGTCCTTCCTCTAGGCTTTCAAGCCCTTGTACATATTCAGGTGTTTTACCTGGAAAGGGTGGGAACAGTTCAGCAGCAGCTGGCCTGGGGCTCAGCTCACGTTTACTCACAGATGCCTCGGCACGGTCCCCCAGCTTTGCAATGAGGACGCTCCTTGCGTGGGGGGTGCGTTGCTGGCTGTAATGGGAGATGATTCCCCACCTCTGACCAATTTCAGAATTGTTTACCACTGGAGCAAGTGCCCTGATAGGGTTTTCCTCTGTATAACTCCTGGGATCAGGTTTTTTTTTTTCTTTTATGGTTCAAGTTAGATTTTATTCCCCTTTTATGTATTTATAGATATAAGCATGGAAATAATTCATTCCTATAAATACATCTGTGTGACGGGAAGAATTTTTTCTGTTTTATTTTTAAATTTTATTTTTTAAAATTTTGAAATTTAATTTTATTTATGTTTTTATACAGCAGGTTATTATTAGTTATGTATTTTATGCATATACATGTATACAGGTCAATCCCAATCTCCCAACTCATCCCACCACCACCACCCCATGGCTTCCCACACTTGGTGTCCATACGTTTGTTCTCTACCTCTGTGTCTCTATTTCTTCCCTGCAAACCAGTTCATCTGTATCATTTTTAGGCTCCACATATATGCATTAATATACAATATTTGTTTTCCTCTTTCTGACTTCATTCTGTATGACAGTCTCTCGATCCATCGATGTCTCTACAAATGACCCAGTTTCATTCCTTTTTATGGCCGAGTCATATTCCATTTTATATATGTACCACATCTTTATCCATTCATCTGTCTGTGGGCATTTAGGTTGCTTCCATTACCTGGCTATTGTAAATAGTGCTGCAACGAACATTGTGGTGAATGTGCCTTGTTGAAATACGGTTTTCTCTGGGTATATGCCCAGAAGTGGGATTGCTGGATCAGATGGTAATTCTATTTCTAATTTTTTTAAGGAAACTCCATACTGTTCTCCATAGTGACTGTATCAATTTACATTCCCACCAATAGTGGAAGAGGGCTCCTTTTGTCCACACCCTCCCCAGAATTGGTTGTTTGTAGATTTTCTGATGATGCCGATTCTAACAGGTGTGAGGTGATACCTCATTGTAGTTTTGATTTGCATTTCTCTAATAATTAGTGCTGTTGAGCAGCTTTTCATGTGCGTCTTGGCCATCTCTGTGTCTCCTTTGAAGAAACGTCTCTTTAGATCTTCTGCCCATTTTTTTGGGGTTGTTTGTTTTTTTAATATTAAGCTGCATGAGCTGTTTATATATATTGGAGATTAAACCTCTGTCCATTGATTCGTCTGCAACGATTTTCGCCCATTCTGAGGAATGCCTTTTTCCATTCCCGTGTTTTTTAACAAAAAAGGAAAGAAAGGAAAAGAAGCAGAACACTAATGTGCGTAAAATATGCCTTTTGAAACGGTCGTTTTGAAATATGGACGTCCTTTGAAATTTTTGGTCGATATGTGACCCCAGGATTTGTTTTCAGGGCAGGTGTCATTTACAGGCCTGCAATGATTTTGAATATCAACTGACCAATAGCGTTGGGATTAAATCTGCTGTTGTGTGAAACGGCCACAAGGTGGCAGCAGTTCACCCTTACCAAATCTGGTTACTAGGGCAAGAGAGCCTCAGTGGAAGTGGTGTTCTAGATTCGAATTTAGAATGGAATGTGCCAGGAGAAAGCCCCTCACGTTTGTCTCACTGCATCTTGTTCGTGTTTTTAATTTCATTTTTTTTTATTTTTTATTACAGCAAGTTTGATTACAATGTTTGGCTTGTTGTAGGTGTGGAAGATGTGGTTCTTTTACACATATACAGATGTCTGTTCTTCCTGGGATCCTTTTCCCATGTACGTTATGACAGAATGTTGAGTAGTCCTCTCTTGGTATTCTGTAGGTCTTTGGTGATTATATATGTCACCTGTGTTTGTATATGTCTGTTAACCCCGATATCGTAATGAAACCAATCCTCACACCTTTCCATTGGTGAACCATAAGTTTGTTTAATGAATCTGTGATTGCCCTTCTCCGTGGAAATATCTGCCCTGGTATCCATTTTTAGGTAACACCTCTAAGTGATATGATATGTGTCTTTCACTTTCTGACTTACTACAAGCCACGTGATTACTTCTAGACTCATCTACGGGGCTGCAAATGGCATTTTGTCCTTTTTTCCCTTGGCTTCTCTTCTGCCTTTGCGGGGTCCATTTTCAACAATGTGATTCCCTGAGGGTTGTGGATTAGCTGACCTGGGCAGCCTTACCCTGCCGGCCTGCCCTCCCCAGGTGTGCCTCGTTGAGGTCAATATAAACAGCGCTCCAGGCAGCAATAGCCCCTGAAGCTGTGCCTGACTCCATATTCTCTGCCCCGTCAGCAGTCTCGGGGCTGTGCAGGTGGGAGGGAGTGAGGGGCCACAGCTTTGTGGGTGGCCCGGTGTGAGTGGGGTTCTGCTGGCCTTTCTGCAGGAGATGCCAGGCTGCCGCCTGTAAAGAAGAGGATGTGTCACCCATACCTTCCGCTGGAATTTCTCTCCGGACAGAGGTGAGGAAGGAAAAAAGCAGTGGGGCCCGGGACAGGAGGGGTATCTCAGGCAGGGCAATGGAAAGCTTCTGGAAGAGTGCCCGGGGCCAGGACCACCCTGGCTGGCCTGCAGGCACCAAGTTGGCCTGCGTGCTGTCGCTGGTGTGGCTCCACGGTCCTTCCTCTAGGCTTTCAAGCCCTTGTACATATTCAGGTGTTTTACCTGGAAAGGGTGGGAACAGTTCAGCAGCAGCTGGCCTGGGGCTCAGCTCACGTTTACTCACAGATGCCTCGGCACGGTCCCCCAGCTTTGCAATGAGGACGCTCCTTGCGTGGGGGGTGGGTTGCTGGCTGTAATGGGAGATGGTTCCCCACATCTGACCAATTTCAGAATTGTTTACCACTGGAGCAAGTGCCCTGATAGGGCTTTCCTCTGTATAACTCCTGGGTTCAGGTTTTTTTTTTCTTTTATGGTTCAAGTTAGATTTTATTCCCCTTTTATGTATTTATAGATATAAGCATGGAAATAATTCATTCCTATAAATACATCTGTGTGACGGGAAGAATTTTTTCTGTTTTATTTTTAAATTTTATTTTTTAAAATTTTGAAATTTAATTTTATTTATGTTTTTATACAGCAGGTTATTATTAGTTATGTATTTTATGCATATACATGTATACAGGTCAATCCCAATCTCCCAACTCATCCCACCACCACCACCCCATGGCTTCCCACACTTGGTGTCCATACGTTTGTTCTCTACCTCTGTGTCTCTATTTCTTCCCTGCAAACCAGTTCATCTGTATCATTTTTAGGCTCCACATATATGCATTAATATACAATATTTGTTTTCCTCTTTCTGACTTACTTCATTCTGTATGACAGTCTCTCGATCCATCGATGTCTCTACAAATGACCCAGTTTCATTCCTTTTTATGGCCGAGTCATATTCCATTTTATATATGTACCACATCTTTATCCATTCATCTGTCTGTGGGCATTTAGGTTGCTTCCATTACCTGGCTATTGTAAATAGTGCTGCAACGAACATTGTGGTGAATGTGCCTTGTTGAAATACGGTTTTCTCTGGGTATATGCCCAGAAGTGGGATTGCTGGATCAGATGGTAATTCTATTTCTAATTTTTTTAAGGAAACTCCATACTGTTCTCCATAGTGACTGTATCAATTTACATTCCCACCAATAGTGGAAGAGGGCTCCTTTTGTCCACACCCTCCCCAGAATTGGTTGTTTGTAGATTTTCTGATGATGCCGATTCTAACAGGTGTGAGGTGATACCTCATTGTAGTTTTGATTTGCATTTCTCTAATAATTAGTGCTGTTGAGCAGCTTTTCATGTGCGTCTTGGCCATCTCTGTGTCTCCTTTGAAGAAACGTCTCTTTAGATCTTCTGCCCATTTTTTTGGGGTTGTTTGTTTTTTTAATATTAAGCTGCATGAGCTGTTTATATATATTGGAGATTAAACCTCTGTCCATTGATTCGTCTGCAACGATTTTCACCCATTCTGAGGAATGCCTTTTTCCATTCCCGTGATTTTTAACAAAAAAGGAAAGAAAGGAAAAGAAGCAGAACACTAATGTGCGTAAAATATGCCTTTTGAAACGGTCGTTTTGAAATATGGACGTCCTTTGAAATTTTTGGTCGATATGTGACCCCAGGATTTGTTTTCAGGGCAAGTGTCATTTACAGGCCTGCAATGATTTTGAATATCAACTGACCATTAGCGTTGGGATTAAAGCTGCTGTTGTGTGAAACGGCCACAAGGTGGCAGCAGTTCACCCTTACCAAATCTGGTTACTAGGGCAAGAGAGCCTCAGTGGAAGTGGTGTTCTAGATTCGAATTTAGAATGGAATGTGCCAGGAGAAAGCCCCTCACGTTTGTCTCACTGCATCTTGTTCGTGTGTTTAATTTAATTTTTTTTATTTTTTATTACAGCAAGTTTGATTACAATGTTTGGCTTGTTGTAGGTGTGGAAGATGTGGTTCTTTTACACATATACAGATGTCTGTTCTTCCTGGGATCCTTTTCCCATGTACGTTATGACAGAATGTTGAGTAGTCCTCTCTTGGTATTCTGTAGGTCTTTGGTGATTATATATGTCACCTGTGTTTGTATATGTCTGTTAACCCCGATATCGTAATGAAACCAATCCTCACACCTTTCCATTGGTGAACCATAAGTTTGTTTAATGAATCTGTGATTGCTCTTCTCCGTGGAAATATCTGCCCTGGTATCCATTTTTAGGTAACACCTCTAAGTGATATGATATGTGTCTTTCACTTTCTGACTTACTACAAGCCACGTGATTACTTCTAGACTCATCTACGGGGCTGCAAATGGCATTTTGTCCTTTTTTCCCTTGGCTTCTCTTCTGCCTTTGCGGGGTCCATTTTCAACAATGTGATTCCCTGAGGGTTGTGGATTAGCTGACCTGGGCAGCCTTACCCTGCCGGCCTGCCCTCCCCAGGTGTGCCTCGTTGAGGTCAATATAAACAGCGCTCCAGGCAGCAATAGCCCCTGAAGCTGTGCCTGACTCCATATTCTCTGCCCCGTCAGCAGTCTCGGGGCTGTGCTGGTGGGAGGGAGTGAGGGGCCACAGCTTTGTGGGTGGCCCGGTGTGAGTGGGGTTCTGCTGGCCTTTCTGCAGGAGATGCCAGGCTGCCGCCTGTAAAGAAGAGGATGTGTCACCCATACCTTCCGCTGGAATTTCTCTCCGGACAGAGGTGAGGAAGGAAAAAAGCAGTGGGGCCCGGGACAGGAGGGGTATCTCAGGCAGGGCAATGGAAAGCTTCTGGAAGAGCGCCCGGGGCCAGGACCACCCTGGCTGGCCTGCAGGCACCAAGTTGGCCTGCGTGCTGTCGCTGGTGTGGCTCCACGGTCCTTCCTCTAGGCTTTCAAGCCCTTGTACATATTCAGGTGTTTTACCTGGAAAGGGTGGGAACAGTACAGCAGCAGCTGGCCTGGGGCTCAGCTCACGTTTACTCACAGATGCCTCGGCACGGTCCCCCAGCTTTGCAATGAGGACGCTCCTTGCGTGGGGGGTGCGTTGCTGGCTGTAATGGGAGATGATTCCCCACCTCTGACCAATTTCAGAATTGTTTACCACTGGAGCAAGTGCCCTGATAGGGTTTTCCTCTGTATAACTCCTGGGATCAGGTTTTTTTTTTTCTTTTATGGTTCAAGTTAGATTTTATTCCCCTTTTATGTATTTATAGATATAAGCATGGAAATAATTCATTCCTATAAATACATCTGTGTGACGGGAAGAATTTTTTCTGTTTTATTTTTAAATTTTATTTTTTAAAATTTTGAAATTTAATTTTATTTATGTTTTTATACAGCAGGTTATTATTAGTTATGTATTTTATGCATATACATGTATACAGGTCAATCCCAATCTCCCAACTCATCCCACCACCACCACCCCATGGCTTCCCACACTTGGTGTCCATACGTTTGTTCTCTACCTCTGTGTCTCTATTTCTTCCCTGCAAACCAGTTCATCTGTATCATTTTTAGGCTCCACATATATGCATTAATATACAATATTTGTTTTCCTCTTTCTGACTTACTTCATTCTGTATGACAGTCTCTCGATCCATCGATGTCTCTACAAATGACCCAGTTTCATTCCGTTTTATGGCCGAGTCATATTCCATTTTATATATGTACCACATCTTTATCCATTCATCTGTCTGTGGGCATTTAGGTTGCTTCCATTACCTGGCTATTGTAAATAGTGCCGCAACGAACATTGTGGTGAATGTGCCTTGTTGAAATACGGTTTTCTCTGGGTATATGCCCAGAAGTGGGATTGCTGGATCAGATGGTAATTCTATTTCTAATTTTTTTAAGGAAACTCCATACTGTTCTCCATAGTGACTGTATCAATTTACATTCCCACCAATAGTGGAAGAGGGCTCCTTTTGTCCACACCCTCCCCAGAATTGGTTGTTTGTAGATTTTCTGATGATGCTGATTCTAACAGGTGTGAGGTGATACCTCATTGTAGTTTTGATTTGCATTTCTCTAATAATTAGTGCTGTTGAGCAGCTTTTCATGTGCGTCTTGGCCATCTCTGTGTCTCCTTTGAAGAAACGTCTCTTTAGATCTTCTGCCCATTTTTTGGGGGTTGTTTGTTTTTTTTAATATTAAGCTGCATGAGCTGTTTATATATATTGGAGATTAAACCTCTGTCCATTGATTCGTCTGCAACGATTTTCGCCCATTCTGAGGGATGCCTTTTTCCATTCCCGTGTTTTTTAACAAAAAAGGAAAGAAAGGAAAAGAAGCAGAACACTAATGTGCGTAAAATATGCCTTTTGAAACGGTCGTTTTGAAATATGGACGTCCTTTGAAATTTTTGGTCGATATGTGACCCCAGGATTTGTTTTCAGGGCAGGTGTCATTTACAGGCCTGCAATGATTTTGAATATCAACTGACCATTAGCGTTGGGATTAAAGCTGCTGTTGTGTGGAACGTCCACAAGGTGGCAGCAGTTCACCCTTACCAAATCTGGTTACTAGGGCAAGAGAGCCTCAGTGGAAGTGGTGTTCTAGATTCGAATTTAGAATGGAATGTGCCAGGAGAAATCCCCTCACGTTTGTCTCACTACATCTTGTTCGTGTTTTTTAATTTATTTTTTTTTATTTTTTATTACAGCAAGTTTGATTACAATGTTTGGCTTGTTGTAGGTGTGGAAGATGTGGTTCTTTTACACATATACAGATGTCTGTTCTTCCTGGGATCCTTTTCCCATGTACGTTATGACAGAATGTTGAGTAGTCCACTCTTGGTATTCTGTAGGTCTTTGGTGATTATATATGTCACCTGTGTTTGTATATGTCTGTTAACCCCGATATCGTAATGAAACCAATCCTCACACCTTTCCATTGGTGAACCATAAGTTTGTTTAATGAATCTGTGATTGCCCTTCTCCGTGGAAATATCTGCCCTGGTATCCATTTTTAGGTAACACCTCTAAGTGATATGATATGTGTCTTTCACTTTCTGACTTACTACAAGCCACGTGATTACTTCTAGACTCATCTACGGGGCTGCAAATGGCATTTTGTCCTTTTTTCCCTTGGCTTCTCTTCTGCCTTTGCGGGGTCCATTTTCAACAATGTGATTCCCTGAGGGTTGTGGATTAGCTGACCTGGGCAGCCTTACCCTGCCGGCCTGCCCTCCCCAGGTGTGCCTCGTTGAGGTCAATATAAACAGCACTCCAGGCAGCAATAGCCCCTGAAGCTGTGCCTGACTCCATATTCTCTGCCCCGTCAGCAGTCTCGGGGCTGTGCTGGTGGGAGGGAGTGAGGGGCCACAGCTTTGTGGGTGGCCCGGTGTGAGTGGGGTTCTGCTGGCCTTTCTGCAGGAGATGCCAGGCTGCCGCCTGTAAAGAAGAGGATGTGTCACCCATACCTTCCGCTGGAATTTCTCTCCGGACAGAGGTGAGGAAGGAAAAAAGCAGTGGGGCCCGGGACAGGAGGGGTATCTCAGGCAGGGCAATGGAAAGCTTCTGGAAGAGTGCCCGGGGACAGGACCACCCTGGCTGGCCTGCAGGCACCAAGTTGGCCTGCGTGCTGTCGCTGGTGTGGCTCCACGGTCCTTCCTCTAGGCTTTCAAGCCCTTGTACATATTCAGGTGTTTTACCTGGAAAGGGTGGGAACAGTTCAGCAGCAGCTGGCCTGGGGCTCAGCTCACGTTTACTCACAGATGCCTCGGCACGGTCCCCCAGCTTTGCAATGAGGACGCTCCTTGCGTGGGGGGTGGGTTGCTGGCTGTAATGGGAGATGGTTCCCCACATCTGACCAATTTCAGAATTGTTTACCACTGGAGCAAGTGCCCTGATAGGGCTTTCCTCTGTATAACTCCTGGGTTCAGGTTTTTTTTTTCTTTTATGGTTCAAGTTAGATTTTATTCCCCTTTTATGTATTTATAGATATAAGCATGGAAATAATTCATTCCTATAAATACATCTGTGTGACGGGAAGAATTTTTTCTGTTTTATTTTTAAATTTTATTTTTTAAAATTTTGAAATTTAATTTTATTTATGTTTTTATACAGCAGGTTATTATTAGTTATGTATTTTATGCATATACATGTATACAGGTCAATCCCAATCTCCCAACTCATCCCACCACCACCACCCCATGGCTTCCCACACTTGGTGTCCATACGTTTGTTCTCTACCTCTGTGTCTCTATTTCTTCCCTGCAAACCAGTTCATCTGTATCATTTTTAGGCTCCACATATATGCATTAATATACAATATTTGTTTTCCTCTTTCTGACTTACTTCATTCTGTATGACAGTCTCTCGATCCATCGATGTCTCTACAAATGACCCAGTTTCATTCCGTTTTATGGTCGAGTAATATTCCATTTTATATATGTACCACATCTTTATCCATTCATCTGTCTGTGGGCATTTAGGTTGCTTCCATTACCTGGCTATTGTAAATAGTGCTGCAACGAACATTGTGGTGAATGTGCCTTTTTGAAATACGGTTTTCTCTGGGTATATGCCCAGAAGTGGGATTGCTGGATCAGATGGTAATTCTATTTCTAATTTTTTTAAGGAAACTCCATACTGTTCTCCATAGTGACTGTATCAATTTACATTCCCACCAATAGTGGAAGAGGGCTCCTTTTGTCCACACCCTCCCCAGAATTGGTTGTTTGTAGATTTTCTGATGATGCCGATTCTAACAGGTGTGAGGTGATACCTCATTGTAGTTTTGATTTGCATTTCTCTAATAATTAGTGCTGTTGAGCAGCTTTTCATGTGCGTCTTGGCCATCTCTTTGTCTCCTTTGAAGAAACGTCTCTTTAGATCTTCTGCCCATTTTTTTGGGGTTGTTTGTTTTTTTAATATTAAGCTGCATGAGCTGTTTATATATATTGGAGATTAAACCTCTGTCCATTGATTCGTCTGCAACGATTTTCACCCATTCTGAGGGATGCCTTTTTCCATTCCCGTGTTTTTTAACAAAAAAGGAAAGAAAGGAAAAGAAGCAGAACACTAATGTGCGTAAAATATGCCTTTTGAAACGGTCGTTTTGAAATATGGACGTCCTTTGAACTTTTTGGTCGATATGTGACCCCAGGATTTGTTTTCAGGGCAGGTGTCATTTACAGGCCTGCAATGATTTTGAATATCAACTGACCATTAGCGTTGGGATTAAAGCTGCTGTTGTGTGAAACGGCCACAAGGTGGCAGCAGTTCACCCTTACCAAATCTGGTTACTAGGGCAAGAGAGCCTCAGTGGAAGTGGTGTTCTAGATTCGAATTTAGAATGGAATGTGCCAGGAGAAAGCCCCTCACGTTTGTCTCACTACATCTTGTTCATGTTTTTAATTTAATTTTTTTTTATTTTTTATTACAGCAAGTTTGATTACAATGTTTGGCTTGTTGTAGGTGTGGAAGATGTGGTTCTTTTACACATATACAGATGTCTGTTCTTCCTGGGATCCTTTTCCCATGTACGTTATGACAGAATGTTGAGTAGTCCTCTCTTGGTATTCTGTAGGTCTTTGGTGATTATATATGTCACCTGTGTTTGTATATGTCTGTTAACCCCGATATCGTAATGAAACCAATCCTCACACCTTTCCATTGGTGAACCATAAGTTTGTTTAATGAATCTGTGATTGCCCTTCTCCGTGGAAATATCTGCCCTGGTATCCATTTTTAGGTAACACCTCTAAGTGATATGATATGTGTCTTTCACTTTCTGACTTACTACAAGCCACGTGATTACTTCTAGACTCATCTACGGGGCTGCAAATGGCATTTTGTCCTTTTTTCCCTTGGCTTCTCTTCTGCCTTTGCGGGGTCCATTTTCAACAATGTGATTCCCTGAGGGTTGTGGATTAGCTGAACTGGGCAGCCTTACCCTGCCGGCCTGCCCTCCCCAGGTGTGCCTCGTTGAGGTCAATATAAACAGCGCTCCAGGCAGCAATAGCCCCTGAAGCTGTGCCTGACTCCATATTCTCTGCCCCGTCAGCAGTCTCGGGGCTGTGCTGGTGGGAGGGAGTGAGGGGCCACAGCTTTGTGGGTGGCCCGGTGTGAGTGGGGTTCTGCTGGCCTTTCTGCAGGAGATGCCAGACTGCCGCCTGTAAAGAAGAGGATGTGTCACCCATACCTTGCGCTGGAATTTCTCTCCGGACAGAGGTGAGGAAGGAAAAAAGCAGTGGGGCCCGGGACAGGAGGGGTATCTCAGGCAGGGCAATGGAAAGCTTCTGGAAGAGCGCCCGGGGCCAGGACCACCCGTGGCTGGCCTGCAGGCACCAAGTTGGCCTGCGTGCTGTCGCTGGTGTGGCTCCACGGTCCTTCCTCTAGGCTTTCAAGCCCTTGTACATATTCAGGTGTTTTACCTGGAAAGGGTGGGAACAGTTCAGCAGCAGCTGGCCTGGGGCTCAGCTCACGTTTACTCACAGATGCCTCGGCACGGTCCCCCAGCTTTGCAATGAGGACGCTCCTTGCGTGGGGGGTGGGTTGCTGGCTGTAATGGGAGATGGTTCCCCACCTCTGACCAATTTCAGAATTGTTTACCACTGGAGCAAGTGCCCTGATAGGGCTTTCCTCTGTATAACTCCTGGGTTCAGGTTTTTTTTTTTTCTTTTATGGTTCAAGTTAGATTTTATTCCCCTTTTATGTATTTATAGATATAAGCATGGAAATAATTCATTCCTATAAATACATCTGTGTGACGGGAAGAATTTTTTCTGTTGTATTTTTAAATTTTATTTTTTAAAATTTTGAAATTTAATTTTATTTATGTTTTTATACAGCAGGTTATTATTAGTTATGTATTTTATGCATATACATGTATACAGGTCAATCCCAATCTCCCAACTCATCCCACCACCACCACCCCATGGCTTCCCACACTTGGTGTCCATACGTTTGTTCTCTACCTCTGTGTCTCTATTTCTTCCCTGCAAACCAGTTCATCTGTATCATTTTTAGGCTCCACATATATGCATTAATATACAATATTTGTTTTCCTCTTTCTGACTTACTTCATTCTGTATGACAGTCTCTCGATCCATCGATGTCTCTACAAATGACCCAGTTTCATTCCTTTTTATGGCCGAGTCATATTCCATTTTATATATGTACCACATCTTTATCCATTCATCTGTCTGTGGGCATTTAGGTTGCTTCCATTACCTGGCTATTGTAAATAGTGCTGCAACGAACATTGTGGTGAATGTGCCTTGTTGAAATACGGTTTTCTCTGGGTATATGCCCAGAAGTGGGATTGCTGGATCAGATGGTAATTCTATTTCTAATTTTTTTAAGGAAACTCCATACTGTTCTCCATAGTGACTGTATCAATTTACATTCCCACCAATAGTGGAAGAGGGCTCCTTTTGTCCACACCCTCCCCAGAATTGGTTGTTTGTAGATTTTCTGATGATGCCGATTCTAACAGGTGTGAGGTGATACCTCATTGTAGTTTTGATTTGCATTTCTCTAATAATTAGTGCTGTTGAGCAGCTTTTCATGTGCATCTTGGCCATCTCTGTGTCTCCTTTGAAGAAACGTCTCTTTAGATCTTCTGCCCATTTTTTTGGGGTTGTTTGTTTTTTTAATATTAAGCTGCATGAGCTGTTTATATATATTGGAGATTAAACCTCTGTCCATTGATTCGTCTGCAACGATTTTCGCCCATTCTGAGGAATGCCTTTTTCCATTCCCGTGTTTTTTAACAAAAAAGGAAAGAAAGGAAAAGAAGCAGAACACTAATGTGCGTAAAATATGCCTTTTGAAACGGTCGTTTTGAAATATGGACGTCCTTTGAAATTTTTGGTCGATATGTGACCCCAGGATTTGTTTTCAGGGCAGGTGTCATTTACAGGCCTGCAATGATTTTGAATATCAACTGACCAATAGCGTTGGGATTAAATCTGCTGTTGTGTGAAACGGCCACAAGGTGGCAGCAGTTCACCCTTACCAAATCTGGTTACTAGGGCAAGAGAGCCTCAGTGGAAGTGGTGTTCTAGATTCGAATTTAGAATGGAATGTGCCAGGAGAAAGCCCCTCACGTTTGTCTCACTGCATCTTGTTCGTGTTTTTAATTTCATTTTTTTTTTATTTTTTATTACAGCAAGTTTGATTACAATGTTTGGCTTGTTGTAGGTGTGGAAGATGTGGTTCTTTTACACATATACAGATGTCTGTTCTTCCTGGGATCCTTTTCCCATGTACGTTATGACAGAATGTTGAGTAGTCCTCTCTTGGTATTCTGTAGGTCTTTGGTGATTATATATGTCACCTGTGTTTGTATATGTCTGTTAACCCCGATATCGTAATGAAACCAATCCTCACACCTTTCCATTGGTGAACCATAAGTTTGTTTAATGAATCTGTGATTGCCCTTCTCCGTGGAAATATCTGCCCTGGTATCCATTTTTAGGTAACACCTCTAAGTGATATGATATGTGTCTTTCACTTTCTGACTTACTACAAGCCACGTGATTACTTCTAGACTCATCTACGGGGCTGCAAATGGCATTTTGTCCTTTTTTCCCTTGGCTTCTCTTCTGCCTTTGCGGGGTCCATTTTCAACAATGTGATTCCCTGAGGGTTGTGGATTAGCTGACCTGGGCAGCCTTACCCTGCCGGCCTGCCCTCCCCAGGTGTGCCTCGTTGAGGTCAATATAAACAGCGCTCCAGGCAGCAATAGCCCCTGAAGCTGTGCCTGACTCCATATTCTCTGCCCCGTCAGCAGTCTCGGGGCTGTGCTGGTGGGAGGGAGTGAGGGGCCACAGCTTTGTGGGTGGCCCGGTGTGAGTGGGGTTCTGCTGGCCTTTCTGCAGGAGATGCCAGGCTGCCGCCTGTAAAGAAGAGGATGTGTCACCCATACCTTCCGCTGGAATTTCTCTCCGGACAGAGGTGAGGAAGGAAAAAAGCAGTGGGGCCCGGGACAGGAGGGGTATCTCAGGCAGGGCAATGGAAAGCTTCTGGAAGAGCGCCCGGGGCCAGGACCACCCTGGCTGGCCTGCAGGCACGAAGTTGGCCTGCGTGCTGTCGCTGGTGTGGCTCCAGGGTCCTTCCTCTAGGCTTTCAAGCCCTTGTACATATTCAGGTGTTTTACCTGGAAAGGGTGGGAACAGTTCAGCAGCATCTGGCCTGGGGCTCAGCTCACGTTTACTCACAGATGCCTCGGCACGGTCCCCCAGCTTTGCAATGAGGACGCTCCTTGCGTGGGGGGTGGGATGCTGGCTGTAATGGGAGATGGTTCCCCACATCTGACCAATTTCAGAATTGTTTACTACTGGAGCAAGTGCCCTGATAGGGTTTTCCTCTGTATAACTCCTGGGTTCAGGTTTTTTTTTTCTTTTATGGTTCAAGTTAGATTTTATTCCCCTTTTATGTATTTATAGATATAAGCATGGAAATAATTCATTCCTATAAATACATCTGTGTGACGGGAAGAATTTTTTCTGTTTTATTTTTAAATTTTATTTTTTAAAATTTTGAAATTTAATTTTATTTATGTTTTTATACAGCAGGTTATTATTAGTTATGTATTTTATGCATATACATGTATACAGGTCAATCCCAATCTCCCAACTCATCCCACCACCACCACCCCATGGCTTCCCACACTTGGTGTCCATACGTTTGTTCTCTACCTCTGTGTCTCTATTTCTTCCCTGCAAACCAGTTCATCTGTATCATTTTTAGGCTCCACATATATGCATTAATATACAATATTTGTTTTCCTCTTTCTGACTTACTTCATTCTGTATGACAGTCTCTCGATCCATCGATGTCTCTACAAATGACCCAGTTTCATTCCGTTTTATGGCCGAGTCATATTCCATTTTATATATGTACCACATCTTTATCCATTCATCTGTCTGTGGGCATTTAGGTTGCTTCCATTACCTGGCTATTGTAAATAGTGCTGCAACGAACATTGTGGTGAATGTGCCTTGTTGAAATACGGTTTTCTCTGGGTATATGCCCAGAAGTGGGATTGCTGGATCAGATGGTAATTCTATTTCTAATTTTTTTAAGGAAACTCCATACTGTTCTCCATAGTGACTGTATCAATTTACATTCCCACCAATAGTGGAAGAGGGCTCCTTTTGTCCACACCCTCCCCAGAATTGGTTGTTTGTAGATTTTCTGATGATGCCGATTCTAACAGGTGTGAGGTGATACCTCATTGTAGTTTTGATTTGCATTTCTCTAATAATTAGTGCTGTTGAGCAGCTTTTCATGTGCGTCTTGGCCATCTCTTTGTCTCCTTTGAAGAAACGTCTCTTTAGATCTTCTGCCCATTTTTTTGGGGTTGTTTGTTTTTTTAATATTAAGCTGCATGAGCTGTTTATATATATTGGAGATTAAACCTCTGTCCATTGATTCGTCTGCAACGATTTTCGCCCATTCTGAGGGATGCCTTTTTCCATTCCCGTGTTTTTTAACAAAAAAGGAAAGAAAGGAAAAGAAGCAGAACACTAATGTGCGTAAAATATGCCTTTTGAAACGGTCGTTTTGAAATATGGACGTCCTTTGAACTTTTTGGTCGATATGTGACCCCAGGATTTGTTTTCAGGGCAGGTGTCATTTACAGGCCTGCAATGATTTTGAATATCAACTGACCATTAGCGTTGGGATTAAAGCTGCTGTTGTGTGAAACGGCCACAAGGTGGCAGCAGTTCACCCTTACCAAATCTGGTTACTAGGGCAAGAGAGCCTCAGTGGAAGTGGTGTTCTAGATTCGAATTTAGAATGGAATGTGCCAGGAGAAAGCCCCTCACGTTTGTCTCACTGCATCTTGTTCGTGTTTTTAATTTAATTTTTTTTATTTTTTATTACAGCAAGTTTGATTACAATGTTTGGCTTGTTGTAGGTGTGGAAGATGTGGTTCTTTTACACATATACAGATGTCTGTTCTTCCTGGGATCCTTTTCCCATGTACGTTATGACAGAATGTTGAGTAGTCCTCTCTTGGTATTCTGTAGGTCTTTGGTGATTATATATGTCACCTGTGTTTGTATATGTCTGTTAACCCCGATATCGTAATGAAACCAATCCTCACACCTTTCCATTGGTGAACCATAAGTTTGTTTAATGAATCTGTGATTGCTCTTCTCCGTGGAAATATCTGCCCTGGTATCCATTTTTAGGTAACACCTCTAAGTGATATGATATGTGTCTTTCACTTTCTGACTTACTACAAGCCACGTGATTACTTCTAGACTCATCTACGGGGCTGCAAATGGCATTTTGTCCTTTTTTCCCTTGGCTTCTCTTCTGCCTTTGCGGGGTCCATTTTCAACAATGTGATTCCCTGAGGGTTGTGGATTAGCTGACCTGGGCAGCCTTACCCTGCCGGCCTGCCCTCCCCAGGTGTGCCTCGTTGAGGTCAATATAAACAGCGCTCCAGGCAGCAATAGCCCCTGAAGCTGTGCCTGACTCCATATTCTCTGCCCCGTCAGCAGTCTCGGGGCTGTGCTGGTGGGAGGGAGTGAGGGGCCACAGCTTTGTGGGTGGCCCGGTGTGAGTGGGGTTCTGCTGGCCTTTCTGCAGGAGATGCCAGGCTGCCGCCTGTAAAGAAGAGGATGTGTCACCCATACCTTCCGCTGGAATTTCTCTCCGGACAGAGGTGAGGAAGGAAAAATGCAGTGGGGCCCGGGACAGGAGGGGTATCTCAGGCAGGGCAATGGAAAGCTTCTGGAAGAGCGCCCGGGGACAGGACCACCCTGGCTGGCCTGCAGGCACCAAGTTGGCCTGCGTGCTGTCGCTGGTGTGGCTCCACGGTCCTTCCTCTAGGCTTTCAAGCCCTTGTACATATTCAGGTGTTTTACCTGGAAAGGGTGGGAACAGTTCAGCAGCAGCTGGCCTGGGGCTCAGCTCACGTTTACTCACAGATGCCTCGGCACGGTCCCCCAGCTTTGCAATGAGGACGCTCCTTGCGTGGGGGGTGCGTTGCTGGCTGTAATGGGAGATGATTCCCCACCTCTGACCAATTTCAGAATTGTTTACCACTGGAGCAAGTGCCCTGATAGGGTTTTCCTCTGTATAACTCCTGGGATCAGGTTTTTTTTTTTCTTTTATGGTTCAAGTTAGATTTTATTCCCCTTTTATGTATTTATAGATATAAGCATGGAAATAATTCATTCCTATAAATACATCTGTGTGACGGGAAGAATTTTTTCTGTTTTATTTTTAAATTTTATTTTTTAAAATTTTGAAATTTAATTTTATTTATGTTTTTATACAGCAGGTTATTATTAGTTATGTATTTTATGCATATACATGTATACAGGTCAATCCCAATCTCCCAACTCATCCCACCACCACCACCCCATGGCTTCCCACACTTGGTGTCCATACGTTTGTTCTCTACCTCTGTGTCTCTATTTCTTCCCTGCAAACCAGTTCATCTGTATCATTTTTAGGCTCCACATATATGCATTAATATACAATATTTGTTTTCCTCTTTCTGACTTACTTCATTCTGTATGACAGTCTCTCGATCCATCGATGTCTCTACAAATGACCCAGTTTCATTCCGTTTTATGGCCGAGTCATATTCCATTTTATATATGTACCACATCTTTATCCATTCATCTGTCTGTGGGCATTTAGGTTGCTTCCATTACCTGGCTATTGTAAATAGTGCTGCAACGAACATTGTGGTGAATGTGCCTTGTTGAAATACGGTTTTCTCTGGGTATATGCCCAGAAGTGGGATTGCTGGATCAGATGGTAATTCTATTTCTAATTTTTTTAAGGAAACTCCATACTGTTCTCCATAGTGACTGTATCAATTTACATTCCCACCAATAGTGGAAGAGGGCTCCTTTTGTCCACACCCTCCCCAGAATTGGTTGTTTGTAGATTTTCTGATGATGCCGATTCTAACAGGTGTGAGGTGATACCTCATTGTAGTTTTGATTTGCATTTCTCTAATAATTAGTGCTGTTGAGCAGCTTTTCATGTGCGTCTTGGCCATCTCTGTGTCTCCTTTGAAGAAACGTCTCTTTAGATCTTCTGCCCATTTTTTTGGGGTTGTTTGTTTTTTTTAATATTAAGCTGCATGAGCTGTTTATATATATTGGAGATTAAACCTCTGTCCATTGATTCGTCTGCAACGATTTTCGCCCATTCTGAGGGATGCCTTTTTCCATTCCCGTGTTTTTTAACAAAAAGGAAAGAAAGGAAAAGAAGCAGAACACTAATGTGCGTAAAATATGCCTTTTGAAACGGTCGTTTTGAAATATGGACGTCCTTTGAAATTTTTGGTCGATATGTGACCCCAGGATTTGTTTTCAGGGCAGGTGTCATTTACAGGCCTGCAATGATTTTGAATATCAACTGACCATTAGCGTTGGGATTAAAGCTGCTGTTGTGTGGAACGTCCACAAGGTGGCAGCAGTTCACCCTTACCAAATCTGGTTACTAGGGCAAGAGAGCCTCAGTGGAAGTGGTGTTCTAGATTCGAATTTAGAATGGAATGTGCCAGGAGAAATCCCCTCACGTTTGTCTCACTACATCTTGTTCGTGTTTTTTAATTTATTTTTTTTTTATTTTTTATTACAGCAAGTTTGATTACAATGTTTGGCTTGTTGTAGGTGTGGAAGATGTGGTTCTTTTACACATATACAGATGTCTGTTCTTCCTGGGATCCTTTTCCCATGTACGTTATGACAGAGTGTTGAGTAGTCCTCTCTTGGTATTCTGTAGGTCTTTGGTGATTATATATGTCACCTGTGTTTGTATATGTCTGTTAACCCCGATATCGTAATGAAACCAATCCTCACACCTTTCCATTGGTGAACCATAAATTTGTTTAATGAATCTGTGATTGCCCTTCTCCGTGGAAATATCTGCCCTGGTATCCATTTTTAGGTAACACCTCTAAGTGATATGATATGTGTCTTTCACTTTCTGACTTACTACAAGCCACGTGATTACTTCTAGACTCATCTACGGGGCTGCAAATGGCATTTTGTCCTTTTTTCCCTTGGCTTCTCTTCTGCCTTTGTGGGGTCCATTTTCAACAATGTGATTCCCTGAGGGTTGTGGATTAGCTGACCTGGGCAGCCTTACCCTGCCGGCCTGCCCTCCCCAGGTGTGCCTCGTTGAGGTCAATATAAACAGCGCTCCAGGCAGCAATAGCCCCTGAAGCTGTGCCTGACTCCATATTCTCTGCCCCGTCAGCAGTCTCGGGGCTGTGCTGGTGGGAGGGAGTGAGGGGCCACAGCTTTGTGGGTGGCCCGGTGTGAGTGGGGTTCTGCTGGCCTTTCTGCAGGAGATGCCAGGCTGCCGCCTGTAAAGAAGAGGATGTGTCACCCATACCTTCCGCTGGAATTTCTCTCCGGACAGAGGTGAGGAAGGAAAAAAGCAGTGGGGCCCGGGACAGGAGGGGTATCTCAGGCAGGGCAATGGAAAGCTTCTGGAAGAGTGCCCGGGGCCAGGACCACCCTGGCTGGCCTGCAGGCACCAAGTTGGCCTGCGTGCTGTCGCTGGTGTGGCTCCACGGTCCTTCCTCTAGGCTTTCAAGCCCTTGTACATATTCAGGTGTTTTACCTGGAAAGGGTGGGAACAGTTCAGCAGCAGCTGGCCTGGGGCTCAGCTCACGTTTACTCACAGATGCCTCGGCACGGTCCCCCAGCTTTGCAATGAGGACGCTCCTTGCGTGGGGGGTGGGTTGCTGGCTGTAATGGGAGATGGTTCCCCACCTCTGACCAATTTCAGAATTGTTTACCACTGGAGCAAGTGCCCTGATAGGGCTTTCCTCTGTATAACTCCTGGGTTCAGGTTTTTTTTTTTTCTTTTATGGTTCAAGTTAGATTTTATTCCCCTTTTATGTATTTATAGATATAAGCATGGAAATAATTCATTCCTATAAATACATCTGTGTGACGGGAAGAATTTTTTCTGTTGTATTTTTAAATTTTATTTTTTAAAATTTTGAAATTTAATTTTATTTATGTTTTTATACAGCAGGTTATTATTAGTTATGTATTTTATGCATATACATGTATACAGGTCAATCCCAATCTCCCAACTCATCCCACCACCACCACCCCATGGCTTCCCACACTTGGTGTCCATACGTTTGTTCTCTACCTCTGTGTCTCTATTTCTTCCCTGCAAACCAGTTCATCTGTATCATTTTTAGGCTCCACATATATGCATTAATATACAATATTTGTTTTCCTCTTTCTGACTTACTTCATTCTGTATGACAGTCTCTCGATCCATCGATGTCTCTACAAATGACCCAGTTTCATTCCTTTTTATGGCCGAGTCATATTCCATTTTATATATGTACCACATCTTTATCCATTCATCTGTCTGTGGGCATTTAGGTTGCTTCCATTACCTGGCTATTGTAAATAGTGCTGCAACGAACATTGTGGTGAATGTGCCTTGTTGAAATACGGTTTTCTCTGGGTATATGCCCAGAAGTGGGATTGCTGGATCAGATGGTAATTCTATTTCTAATTTTTTTAAGGAAACTCCATACTGTTCTCCATAGTGACTGTATCAATTTACATTCCCACCAATAGTGGAAGAGGGCTCCTTTTGTCCACACCCTCCCCAGAATTGGTTGTTTGTAGATTTTCTGATGATGCCGATTCTAACAGGTGTGAGGTGATACCTCATTGTAGTTTTGATTTGCATTTCTCTAATAATTAGTGCTGTTGAGCAGCTTTTCATGTGCGTCTTGGCCATCTCTGTGTCTCCTTTGAAGAAACGTCTCTTTAGATCTTCTGCCCATTTTTTTGGGGTTGTTTGTTTTTTTTAATATTAAGCTGCATGAGCTGTTTATATATATTGGAGATTAAACCTCTGTCCATTGATTCGTCTGCAACGATTTTCGCCCATTCTGAGGGATGCCTTTTTCCATTCCCGTGTTTTTTAACAAAAAGGAAAGAAAGGAAAAGAAGCAGAACACTAATGTGCGTAAAATATGCCTTTTGAAACGGTCGTTTTGAAATATGGACGTCCTTTGAAATTTTTGGTCGATATGTGACCCCAGGATTTGTTTTCAGGGCAGGTGTCATTTACAGGCCTGCAATGATTTTGAATATCAACTGACCATTAGCGTTGGGATTAAAGCTGCTGTTGTGTGGAACGTCCACAAGGTGGCAGCAGTTCACCCTTACCAAATCTGGTTACTAGGGCAAGAGAGCCTCAGTGGAAGTGGTGTTCTAGATTCGAATTTAGAATGGAATGTGCCAGGAGAAATCCCCTCACGTTTGTCTCACTGCATCTTGTTCGTGTTTTTTAATTTATTTTTTTTTTATTTTTTATTACAGCAAGTTTGATTACAATGTTTGGCTTGTTGTAGGTGTGGAAGATGTGGTTCTTTTACACATATACAGATGTCTGTTCTTCCTGGGATCCTTTTCCCATGTACGTTATGACAGAATGTTGAGTAGTCCTCTCTTGGTATTCTGTAGGTCTTTGGTGATTATATATGTCACCTGTGTTTGTATATGTCTGTTAACCCCGATATCGTAATGAAACCAATCCTCACACCTTTCCATTGGTGAACCATAAGTTTGTTTAATGAATCTGTGATTGCCCTTCTCCGTGGAAATATCTGCCCTGGTATCCATTTTTAGGTAACACCTCTAAGTGATATGATATGTGTCTTTCACTTTCTGACTTACTACAAGCCACGTGATTACTTCTAGACTCATCTACGGGGCTGCAAATGGCATTTTGTCCTTTTTTCCCTTGGCTTCTCTTCTGCCTTTGCGGGGTCCATTTTCAACAATGTGATTCCCTGAGGGTTGTGGATTAGCTGACCTGGGCAGCCTTACCCTGCCGGCCTGCCCTCCCCAGGTGTGCCTCGTTGAGGTCAATATAAACAGCGCTCCAGGCAGCAATAGCCCCTGAAGCTGTGCCTGACTCCATATTCTCTGCCCCGTCAGCAGTCTCGGGGCTGTGCTGGTGGGAGGGAGTGAGGGGCCACAGCTTTGTGGGTGGCCCGGTGTGAGTGGGGTTCTGCTGGCCTTTCTGCAGGAGATGCCAGGCTGCCGCCTGTAAAGAAGAGGATGTGTCACCCATACCTTCCGCTGGAATTTCTCTCCGGACAGAGGTGAGGAAGGAAAAAAGCAGTGGGGCCCGGGACAGGAGGGGTATCTCAGGCAGGGCAATGGAAAGCTTCTGGAAGAGTGCCCGGGGCCAGGACCACCCTGGCTGGCCTGCAGGCACCAAGTTGGCCTGCGTGCTGTCGCTGGTGTGGCTCCACGGTCCTTCCTCTAGGCTTTCAAGCCCTTGTACATATTCAGGTGTTTTACCTGGAAAGGGTGGGAACAGTTCAGCAGCAGCTGGCCTGGGGCTCAGCTCACGTTTACTCACAGATGCCTCGGCACGGTCCCCCAGCTTTGCAATGAGGACGCTCCTTGCGTGGGGGGTGGGTTGCTGGCTGTAATGGGAGATGGTTCCCCACCTCTGACCAATTTCAGAATTGTTTACCACTGGAGCAAGTGCCCTGATAGGGCTTTCCTCTGTATAACTCCTGGGTTCAGGTTTTTTTTTTTCTTTTATGGTTCAAGTTAGATTTTATTCCCCTTTTATGTATTTATAGATATAAGCATGGAAATAATTCATTCCTATAAATACATCTGTGTGACGGGAAGAATTTTTTCTGTTGTATTTTTAAATTTTATTTTTTAAAATTTTGAAATTTAATTTTATTTATGTTTTTATACAGCAGGTTATTATTAGTTATGTATTTTATGCATATACATGTATACAGGTCAATCCCAATCTCCCAACTCATCCCACCACCACCACCCCATGGCTTCCCACACTTGGTGTCCATACGTTTGTTCTCTACCTCTGTGTCTCTATTTCTTCCCTGCAAACCAGTTCATCTGTATCATTTTTAGGCTCCACATATATGCATTAATATACAATATTTGTTTTCCTCTTTCTGACTTACTTCATTCTGTATGACAGTCTCTCGATCCATCGATGTCTCTACAAATGACCCAGTTTCATTCCTTTTTATGGCCGAGTCATATTCCATTTTATATATGTACCACATCTTTATCCATTCATCTGTCTGTGGGCATTTAGGTTGCTTCCATTACCTGGCTATTGTAAATAGTGCTGCAACGAACATTGTGGTGAATGTGCCTTGTTGAAATACGGTTTTCTCTGGGTATATGCCCAGAAGTGGGATTGCTGGATCAGATGGTAATTCTATTTCTAATTTTTTTAAGGAAACTCCATACTGTTCTCCATAGTGACTGTATCAATTTACATTCCCACCAATAGTGGAAGAGGGCTCCTTTTGTCCACACCCTCCCCAGAATTGGTTGTTTGTAGATTTTCTGATGATGCCGATTCTAACAGGTGTGAGGTGATACCTCATTGTAGTTTTGATTTGCATTTCTCTAATAATTAGTGCTGTTGAGCAGCTTTTCATGTGCGTCTTGGCCATCTCTGTGTCTCCTTTGAAGAAACGTCTCTTTAGATCTTCTGCCCATTTTTTTTGGGTTGTTTGTTTTTTTAATATTAAGCTGCATGAGCTGTTTATATATATTGGAGATGAAACCTCTGTCCATTGATTCGTCTGCAACGATTTTCGCCCATTCTGAGGAATGCCTTTTTCCATTCCCGTGTTTTTTAACAAAAAAGGAAAGAAAGGAAAAGAAGCAGAACACTAATGTGCGTAAAATATGCCTTTTGAAACGGTCGTTTTGAAATATGGACGTCCTTTGAATTTTTTGGTCGATATGTGACCCCAGGATTTGTTTTCAGGGCAGGTGTCATTTACAGGCCTGCAATGATTTTGAATATCAACTGACCAATAGCGTTGGGATTAAATCTGCTGTTGTGTGAAACGGCCACAAGGTGGCAGCAGTTCACCCTTACCAAATCTGGTTACTAGGGCAAGAGAGCCTCAGTGGAAGTGGTGTTCTAGATTCGAATTTAGAATGGAATGTGCCAGGAGAAAGCCCCTCACGTTTGTCTCACTGCATCTTGTTCGTGTTTTTAATTTAATTTTTTTTTATTTTTTATTACAGCAAGTTTGATTACAATGTTTGGCTTGTTGTAGGTGTGGAAGATGTGGTTCTTTTACACATATACAGATGTCTGTTCTTCCTGGGATCCTTTTCCCATGTACGTTATGACAGAATGTTGAGTAGTCCTCTCTTGGTATTCTGTAGGTCTTTGGTGATTATATATGTCACCTGTGTTTGTATATGTCTGTTAACCCCGATATCGTAATGAAACCAATCCTCACACCTTTCCATTGGTGAACCATAAGTTTGTTTAATGAATCTGTGATTGCCCTTCTCCGTGGAAATATCTGCCCTGGTATCCATTTTTAGGTAACACCTCTAAGTGATATGATATGTGTCTTTCACTTTCTGACTTACTACAAGCCACGTGATTACTTCTAGACTCATCTACGGGGCTGCAAATGGCATTTTGTCCTTTTTTCCCTTGGCTTCTCTTCTGCCTTTGCGGGGTCCATTTTCAACAATGTGATTCCCTGAGGGTTGTGGATTAGCTGACCTGGGCAGCCTTACCCTGCCGGCCTGCCCTCCCCAGGTGTGCCTCGTTGAGGTCAATATAAACAGTGCTCCAGGCAGCAATAGCCCCTGAAGCTGTGCCTGACTCCATATTCTCTGCCCCGTCAGCAGTCTCGGGGCTGTGCTGGTGGGAGGGAGTGAGGGGCCACAGCTTTGTGGGTGGCCCGGTGTGAGTGGGGTTCTGCTGGCCTTTCTGCAGGAGATGCCAGGCTGCCGCCTGTAAAGAAGAGGATGTGTCACCCATACCTTCCGCTGGAATTTCTCTCCGGACAGAGGTGAGGAAGGAAAAAAGCAGTGGGGCCCGGGACAGGAGGGGTATCTCAGGCAGGGCAATGGAAAGCTTCTGGAAGAGTGCCCGGGGCCAGGACCACCCTGGCTGGCCTGCAGGCACCAAGTTGGCCTGCGTGCTGTCGCTGGTGTGGCTCCACGGTCCTTCCTCTAGGCTTTCAAGCCCTTGTACATATTCAGGTGTTTTACCTGGAAAGGGTGGGAACAGTTCAGCAGCAGCTGGCCTGGGGCTCAGCTCACGTTTACTCACAGATGCCTCGGCACGGTCCCCCAGCTTTGCAATGAGGACGCTCCTTGCGTGGGGGGTGGGTTGCTGGCTGTAATGGGAGATGGTTCCCCACATCTGACCAATTTCAGAATTGTTTACCACTGGAGCAAGTGCCCTGATAGGGCTTTCCTCTGTATAACTCCTGGGTTCAGGTTTTTTTTTTCTTTTATGGTTCAAGTTAGATTTTATTCCCCTTTTATGTATTTATAGATATAAGCATGGAAATAATTCATTCCTATAAATACATCTGTGTGACGGGAAGAATTTTTTCTGTTTTATTTTTAAATTTTATTTTTTAAAATTTTGAAATTTAATTTTATTTATGTTTTTATACAGCAGGTTATTATTAGTTATGTATTTTATGCATATACATGTATACAGGTCAATCCCAATCTCCCAACTCATCCCACCACCACCACCCCATGGCTTCCCACACTTGGTGTCCATACGTTTGTTCTCTACCTCTGTGTCTCTATTTCTTCCCTGCAAACCAGTTCATCTGTATCATTTTTAGGCTCCACATATATGCATTAATATACAATATTTGTTTTCCTCTTTCTGACTTACTTCATTCTGTATGACAGTCTCTCGATCCATCGATGTCTCTACAAATGACCCAGTTTCATTCCTTTTTATGGCCGAGTCATATTCCATTTTATATATGTACCACATCTTTATCCATTCATCTGTCTGTGGGCATTTAGGTTGCTTCCATTACCTGGCTATTGTAAATAGTGCTGCAACGAACATTGTGGTGAATGTGCCTTGTTGAAATACGGTTTTCTCTGGGTATATGCCCAGAAGTGGGATTGCTGGATCAGATGGTAATTCTATTTCTAATTTTTTTAAGGAAACTCCATACTGTTCTCCATAGTGACTGTATCAATTTACATTCCCACCAATAGTGGAAGAGGGCTCCTTTTGTCCACACCCTCCCCAGAATTGGTTGTTTGTAGATTTTCTGATGATGCCGATTCTAACAGGTGTGAGGTGATACCTCATTGTAGTTTTGATTTGCATTTCTCTAATAATTAGTGCTGTTGAGCAGCTTTTCATGTGCGTCTTGGCCATCTCTGTGTCTCCTTTGAAGAAACGTCTCTTTAGATCTTCTGCCCATTTTTTTGGGGTTGTTTGTTTTTTTAATATTAAGCTGCATGAGCTGTTTATATATATTGGAGATTAAACCTCTGTCCATTGATTCGTCTGCAACGATTTTCGCCCATTCTGAGGAATTCCTTTTTCCATTCCCGTGATTTTTAACAAAAAAGGAAAGAAAGGAAAAGAAGCAGAACACTAATGTGCGTAAAATATGCCTTTTGAAACGGTCGTTTTGAAATATGGACGTCCTTTGAATTTTTTGGTCGATATGTGACCCCAGGATTTGTTTTCAGGGCAGGTGTCATTTACAGGCCTGCAATGATTTTGAATATCAACTGACCATTAGCGTTGGGATTAAAGCTGCTGTTGTGTGAAACGGCCACAAGGTGGCAGCAGTTCACCCTTACCAAATCTGGTTACTAGGGCAAGAGAGCCTCAGTGGAAGTGGTGTTCTAGATTCGAATTTAGAATGGAATGTGCCAGGAGAAAGCCCCTCACGTTTGTCTCACTGCATCTTGTTCGTGTTTTTAATTTAATTTTTTTTTATTTTTTATTACAGCAAGTTTGATTACAATGTTTGGCTTGTTGTAGGTGTGGAAGATGTGGTTCTTTTACACATATACAGATGTCTGTTCTTCCTGGGATCCTTTTCCCATGTACGTTATGACAGAATGTTGAGTAGTCCTCTCTTGGTATTCTGTAGGTCTTTGGTGATTATATATGTCACCTGTGTTTGTATATGTCTGTTAACCCCGATATCGTAATGAAACCAATCCTCACACCTTTCCATTGGTGAACCATAAGTTTGTTTAATGAATCTGTGATTGCTCTTCTCCGTGGAAATATCTGCCCTGGTATCCATTTTTAGGTAACACCTCTAAGTGATATGATATGTGTCTTTCACTTTCTGACTTACTACAAGCCACGTGATTACTTCTAGACTCATCTACGGGGCTGCAAATGGCATTTTGTCCTTTTTTCCCTTGGCTTCTCTTCTGCCTTTGCGGGGTCCATTTTCAACAATGTGATTCCCTGAGGGTTGTGGATTAGCTGACCTGGGCAGCCTTACCCTGCCGGCCTGCCCTCCCCAGGTGTGCCTCGTTGAGGTCAATATAAACAGCGCTCCAGGCAGCAATAGCCCCTGAAGCTGTGCCTGACTCCATATTCTCTGCCCCGTCAGCAGTCTCGGGGCTGTGCTGGTGGGAGGGAGTGAGGGGCCACAGCTTTGTGGGTGGCCCGGTGTGAGTGGGGTTCTGCTGGCCTTTCTGCAGGAGATGCCAGGCTGCCGCCTGTAAAGAAGAGGATGTGTCACCCATACCTTCCGCTGGAATTTCTCTCCGGAGAGAGGTGAGGAAGGAAAAAAGCAGTGGGGCCCGGGACAGGAGGGGTATCTCAGGCAGGGCAATGGAAAGCTTCTGGAAGAGCGCCCGGGGCCAGGACCACCCTGGCTGGCCTGCAGGCACCAAGTTGGCCTGCGTGCTGTCGCTGGTGTGGCTCCATGGTCCTTCCTCTAGGCTTTCAAGCCCTTGTACATATTCAGGTGTTTTACCTGGAAAGGGTGGGAACAGTTCAGCAGCAGCTGGCCTGGGGCTCAGCTCACGTTTACTCACAGATGCCTCGGCACGGTCCCCCAGCTTTGCAATGAGGACGCTCCTTGCGTGGGGGGTGCGTTGCTGGCTGTAATGGGAGATGATTCCCCACCTCTGACCAATTTCAGAATTGTTTACCACTGGAGCAAGTGCCCTGATAGGGTTTTCCTCTGTATAACTCCTGGGATCAGGTTTTTTTTTTTTCTTTTATGGTTCAAGTTAGATTTTATTCCCCTTTTATGTATTTATAGATATAAGCATGGAAATAATTCATTCCTATAAATACATCTGTGTGACGGGAAGAATTTTTTCTGTTTTATTTTTAAATTTTATTTTTTAAAATTTTGAAATTTAATTTTATTTATGTTTTTATACAGCAGGTTATTATTAGTTATGTATTTTATGCATATACATGTATACAGGTCAATCCCAATCTCCCAACTCATCCCACCACCACCACCCCATGGCTTCCCACACTTGGTGTCCATACGTTTGTTCTCTACCTCTGTGTCTCTATTTCTTCCCTGCAAACCAGTTCATCTGTATCATTTTTAGGCTCCACATATATGCATTAATATACAATATTTGTTTTCCTCTTTCTGACTTACTTCATTCTGTATGACAGTCTCTCGATCAATCGATGTCTCTACAAATGACCCAGTTTCATTCCGTTTTATGGCCGAGTCATATTCCATTTTATATATGTACCACATCTTTATCCATTCATCTGTCTGTGGGCATTTAGGTTGCTTCCATTACCTGGCTATTGTAAATAGTGCTGCAACGAACATTGTGGTGAATGTGCCTTGTTGAAATACGGTTTTCTCTGGGTATATGCCCAGAAGTGGGATTGCTGGATCAGATGGTAATTCTATTTCTAATTTTTTTAAGGAAACTCCATACTGTTCTCCATAGTGACTGTATCAATTTACATTCCCACCAATAGTGGAAGAGGGCTCCTTTTGTCCACACCCTCCCCAGAATTGGTTGTTTGTAGATTTTCTGATGATGCCGATTCTAACAGGTGTGAGGTGATACCTCATTGTAGTTTTGATTTGCATTTCTCTAATAATTAGTGCTGTTGAGCAGCTTTTCATGTGCGTCTTGGCCATCTCTGTGTCTCCTTTGAAGAAACGTCTCTTTAGATCTTCTGCCCATTTTTTTGTGGTTGTTTGTTTTTTTTAATATTAAGCTGCATGAGCTGTTTATATATATTGGAGATTAAACCTCTGTCCATTGATTCGTCTGCAACGATTTTCGCCCATTCTGAGGGATGCCTTTTTCCATTCCCGTGTTTTTTAACAAAAAAGGAAAGAAAGGAAAAGAAGCAGAACACTAATGTGCGTAAAATATGCCTTTTGAAACGGTCGTTTTGAAATATGGACGTCCTTTGAAATTTTTGGTCGATATGTGACCCCAGGATTTGTTTTCAGGGCAGGTGTCATTTACAGGCCTGCAATGATTTTGAATATCAACTGACCATTAGCGTTGGGATTAAAGCTGCTGTTGTGTGGAACGTCCACAAGGTGGCAGCAGTTCACCCTTACCAAATCTGGTTACTAGGGCAAGAGAGCCTCAGTGGAAGTGGTGTTCTAGATTCGAATTTAGAATGGAATGTGCCAGGAGAAATCCCCTCACGTTTGTCTCACTACATCTTGTTCGTGTTTTTTAATTTATTTTTTTTTTATTTTTTATTACAGCAAGTTTGATTACAATGTTTGGCTTGTTGTAGGTGTGGAAGATGTGGTTCTTTTACACATATACAGATGTCTGTTCTTCCTGGGATCCTTTTCCCATGTACGTTATGACAGAATGTTGAGTAGTCCTCTCTTGGTATTCTGTAGGTCTTTGGTGATTATATATGTCACCTGTGTTTGTATATGTCTGTTAACCCCGATATCGTAATGAAACCAATCCTCACACCTTTCCATTGGTGAACCATAAGTTTGTTTAATGAATCTGTGATTGCCCTTCTCCGTGGAAATATCTGCCCTGGTATCCATTTTTAGGTAACACCTCTAAGTGATATGATATGTGTCTTTCACTTTCTGACTTACTACAAGCCACGTGATTACTTCTAGACTCATCTACGGGGCTGCAAATGGCATTTTGTCCTTTTTTCCCTTGGCTTCTCTTCTGCCTTTGCGGGGTCCATTTTCAACAATGTGATTCCCTGAGGGTTGTGGATTAGCTGACCTGGGCAGCCTTACCCTGCCGGCCTGCCCTCCCCAGGTGTGCCTCGTTGAGGTCAATATAAACAGCGCTCCAGGCAGCAAGAGCCCCTGAAGCTGTGCCTGACTCCATATTCTCTGCCCCGTCAGCAGTCTCGGGGCTGTGCTGGTGGGAGGGAGTGAGGGGCCACAGCTTTGTGGGTGGCCCGGTGTGAGTGGGGTTCTGCTGGCCTTTCTGCAGGAGATGCCAGGCTGCCGCCTGTAAAGAAGAGGATGTGTCACCCATACCTTCCGCTGGAATTTCTCTCCGGACAGAGGTGAGGAAGGAAAAAAGCAGTGGGGCCCGGGACAGGAGGGGTATCTCAGGCAGGGCAATGGAAAGCTTCTGGAAGAGTGCCCGGGGCCAGGACCACCCTGGCTGGCCTGCAGGCACCAAGTTGGCCTGCGTGCTGTCGCTGGTGTGGCTCCACGGTCCTTCCTCTAGGCTTTCAAGCCATTGTACATATTCAGGTGTTTTACCTGGAAAGGGTGGGAACAGTTCAGCAGCAGCTGGCCTGGGGCTCAGCTCACGTTTACTCACAGATGCCTCGGCACGGTCCCCCAGCTTTGCAATGAGGACGCTCCTTGCGTGGGGGGTGGGTTGCTGGCTGTAATGGGAGATGGTTCCCCACATCTGACCAATTTCAGAATTGTTTACCACTGGAGCAAGTGCCCTGATAGGGCTTTCCTCTGTATAACTCCTGGGTTCAGGTTTTTTTTTTCTTTTATGGTTCAAGTTAGATTTTATTCCCCTTTTATGTATTTATAGATATAAGCATGGAAATAATTCATTCCTATAAATACATCTGTGTGACGGGAAGAATTTTTTCTGTTTTATTTTTAAATTTTATTTTTTAAAATTTTGAAATTTAATTTTATTTATGTTTTTATACAGCAGGTTATTATTAGTTATGTATTTTATGCATATACATGTATACAGGTCAATCCCAATCTCCCAACTCATCCCACCACCACCACCCCATGGCTTCCCACACTTGGTGTCCATACGTTTGTTCTCTACCTCTGTGTCTCTATTTCTTCCCTGCAAACCAGTTCATCTGTATCATTTTTAGGCTCCACATATATGCATTAATATACAATATTTGTTTTCCTCTTTCTGACTTATTTCATTCTGTATGACAGTCTCTCGATCCATCGATGTCTCTACAAATGACCCAGTTTCATTCCTTTTTATGGCCGAGTCATATTCCATTTTATATATGTACCACATCTTTATCCATTCATCTGTCTGTGGGCATTTAGGTTGCTTCGATTACCTGGCTATTGTAAATAGTGCTGCAACGAACATTGTGGTGAATGTGCCTTTTTGAAATACGGTTTTCTCTGGGTATATGCCCAGAAGTGGGATTGCTGGATCAGATGGTAATTCTATTTCTAATTTTTTTAAGGAAACTCCATACTGTTCTCCATAGTGACTGTATCAATTTACATTCCCACCAATAGTGGAAGAGGGCTCCTTTTGTCCACACCCTCCCCAGAATTGGTTGTTTGTAGATTTTCTGATGATGCCGATTCTAACAGGTGTGAGGTGATACCTCATTGTAGTTTTGATTTGCATTTCTCTAATAATTAGTGCTGTTGAGCAGCTTTTCATGTGCGTCTTGGCCATCTCTGTGTCTCCTTTGAAGAAACGTCTCTTTAGATCTTCTGCCCATTTTTTTGGGGTTGTTTGTTTTTTTAATATTAAGCTGCATGAGCTGTTTATATATATTGGAGATTAAACCTCTGTCCATTGATTCGTCTGCAACGATTTTCGCCCATTCTGAGGGATGCCTTTTTCCATTCCCGTGTTTTTTAACAAAAAAGGAAACAAAGGAAAAGAAGCAGAACACTAATGTGCGTAAAATATGCCTTTTGAAACGGTCGTTTTGAAATATGGACGTCATTTGAATTTTTTGGTCGATATGTGACCCCAGGATTTGTTTTCAGGGCAGGTGTCATTTACAGGCCTGCAATGATTTTGAATATCAACTGACCATTAGCGTTGGGATTAAAGCTGCTTTTGTGTGAAACGGCCACAAGGTGGCAGCAGTTCACCCTTACCAAATCTGGTTACTAGGGCAAGAGAGCCTCAGTGGAAGTCGTGTTCTAGATTCGAATTTAGAATGGAATGTGCCAGGAGAAAGCCCCTCACGTTTGTCTCACTACATCTTGTTCATGTTTTTAATTTAATTTTTTTTTATTTTTTATTACAGCAAGTTTGATTACAATGTTTGGCTTGTTGTAGGTGTGGAAGATGTGGTTCTTTTACACATATACAGATGTCTGTTCTTCCTGGGATCCTTTTCCCATGTACGTTATGACAGAATGTTGAGTAGTCCTCTCTTGGTATTCTGTAGGTCTTTGGTGATTATATATGTCACCTGTGTTTGTATATGTCTGTTAACCCCGATATCGTAATGAAACCAATCCTCACACCTTTCCATTGGTGAACCATAAGTTTGTTTAATGAATCTGTGATTGCCCTTCTCCGTGGAAATATCTGCCCTGGTATCCATTTTTAGGTAACACCTCTAAGTGATATGATATGTGTCTTTCACTTTCTGACTTACTACAAGCCACGTGATTACTTCTAGACTCATCTACGGGGCTGCAAATGGCATTTTGTCCTTTTTTCCCTTGGCTTCTCTTCTGCCTTTGCGGGGTCCATTTTCAACAATGTGATTCCCTGAGGGTTGTGGATTAGCTGAACTGGGCAGCCTTACCCTGCCGGCCTGCCCTCCCCAGGTGTGCCTCGTTGAGGTCAATATAAACAGCGCTCCAGGCAGCAAGAGCCCCTGAAGCTGTGCCTGACTCCATATTCTCTGCCCCGTCAGCAGTCTCGGGGCTGTGCTGGTGGGAGGGAGTGAGGGGCCACAGCTTTGTGGGTGGCCCGGTGTGAGTGGTGTTCTGCTGGCCTTTCTGCAGGAGATGCCAGGCTGCCGCCTGTAAAGAAGAGGATGTGTCACCCATACCTTCCGCTGGAATTTCTCTCCGGACAGAGGTGAGGAAGGAAAAAAGCAGTGGGGCCCGGGACAGGAGGGGTATCTCAGGCAGGGCAATGGAAAGCTTCTGGAAGAGCGCCCGGGGCCAGGACCACCCTGGCTGGCCTGCAGGCACCAAGTTGGCCTGCGTGCTGTCGCTGGTGTGGCTCCACGGTCCTTCCTCTAGGCTTTCAAGCCCTTGTACATATTCAGGTGTTTTACCTGGAAAGGGTGGGAACAGTTCAGCAGCAGCTGGCCTGGGGCTCAGCTCACGTTTACTCACAGATGCCTCGGCACGGTCCCCCAGCTTTGCAATGAGGACGCTCCTTGCGTGGGGGGTGGGTTGCTGGCTGTAATGGGAGATGGTTCCCCACCTCTGACCAATTTCAGAATTGTTTACCACTGGAGCAAGTGCCCTGATAGGGCTTTCCTCTGTATAACTCCTGGGTTCAGGTTTTTTTTTTCTTTTATGGTTCAAGTTAGATTTTATTCCCCTTTTATGTATTTATAGATATAAGCATGGAAATAATTCATTCCTATAAATACATCTGTGTGACGGGAAGAATTTTTTCTGTTTTATTTTTAAATTTTATTTTTTAAAATTTTGAAATTTAATTTTATTTATGTTTTTATACAGCAGGTTATTATTAGTTATGTATTTTATGCATATACATGTATACAGGTCAATCCCAATCTCCCAACTCATCCCACCACCACCACCCCATGGCTTCCCACACTTGGTGTCCATACGTTTGTTCTCTACCTCTGTGTCTCTATTTCTTCCCTGCAAACCAGTTCATCTGTATCATTTTTAGGCTCCACATATATGCATTAATATACAATATTTGTTTTCCTCTTTCTGACTTACTTCATTCTGTATGACAGTCTCTCGATCCATCGATGTCTCTACAAATGACCCAGTTTCATTCCTTTTTATGGCCGAGTCATATTCCATTTTATATATGTACCACATCTTTATCCATTCATCTGTCTGTGGGCATTTAGGTTGCTTCCATTACCTGGCTATTGTAAATAGTGCTGCAACGATCATTGTGGTGAATGTGCCTTGTTGAAATACGGTTTTCTCTGGGTATATGCCCAGAAGTGGGATTGCTGGATCAGATGGTAATTCTATTTCTAATTTTTTTAAGGAAACTCCATACTGTTCTCCATAGTGACTGTATCAATTTACATTCCCACCAATAGTGGAAGAGGGCTCCTTTTGTCCACACCCTCCCCAGAATTGGTTGTTTGTAGATTTTCTGATGATGCCGATTCTAACAGGTGTGAGGTGATACCTCATTGTAGTTTTGATTTGCATTTCTCTAATAATTAGTGCTGTTGAGCAGCTTTTCATGTGCGTCTTGGCCATCTCTGTGTCTCCTTTGAAGAAACGTCTCTTTAGATCTTCTGCCCATTTTTTTTGGGTTGTTTGTTTTTTTAATATTAAGCTGCATGAGCTGTTTATATATATTGGAGATGAAACCTCTGTCCATTGATTCGTCTGCAACGATTTTCGCCCATTCTGAGGAATGCCTTTTTCCATTCCCGTGTTTTTTAACAAAAAAGGAAAGAAAGGAAAAGAAGCAGAACACTAATGTGCGTAAAATATGCCTTTTGAAACGGTCGTTTTGAAATATGGACGTCCTTTGAATTTTTTGGTCGATATGTGACCCCAGGATTTGTTTTCAGGGCAGGTGTCATTTACAGGCCTGCAATGATTTTGAATATCAACTGACCAATAGCGTTGGGATTAAATCTGCTGTTGTGTGAAACGGCCACAAGGTGGCAGCAGTTCACCCTTACCAAATCTGGTTACTAGGGCAAGAGAGCCTCAGTGGAAGTGGTGTTCTAGATTCGAATTTAGAATGGAATGTGCCAGGAGAAAGCCCCTCACGTTTGTCTCACTGCATCTTGTTCGTGTTTTTAATTTCATTTTTTTTTATTTTTTATTACAGCAAGTTTGATTACAATGTTTGGCTTGTTGTAGGTGTGGAAGATGTGGTTCTTTTACACATATACAGATGTCTGTTCTTCCTGGGATCCTTTTCCCATGTACGTTATGACAGAATGTTGAGTAGTCCTCTCTTGGTATTCTGTAGGTCTTTGGTGATTATATATGTCACCTGTGTTTGTATATGTCTGTTAACCCCGATATCGTAATGAAACCAATCCTCACACCTTTCCATTGGTGAACCATAAGTTTGTTTAATGAATCTGTGATTGCCCTTCTCCGTGGAAATATCTGCCCTGGTATCCATTTTTAGGTAACACCTCTAAGTGATATGATATGTGTCTTTCACTTTCTGACTTACTACAAGCCACGTGATTACTTCTAGACTCATCTACGGGGCTGCAAATGGCATTTTGTCCTTTTTTCCCTTGGCTTCTCTTCTGCCTTTGCGGGGTCCATTTTCAACAATGTGATTCCCTGAGGGTTGTGGATTAGCTGACCTGGGCAGCCTTACCCTGCCGGCCTGCCCTCCCCAGGTGTGCCTCGTTGAGGTCAATATAAACAGTGCTCCAGGCAGCAATAGCCCCTGAAGCTGTGCCTGACTCCATATTCTCTGCCCCGTCAGCAGTCTCGGGGCTGTGCTGGTGGGAGGGAGTGAGGGGCCACAGCTTTGTGGGTGGCCCGGTGTGAGTGGGGTTCTGCTGGCCTTTCTGCAGGAGATGCCAGGCTGCCGCCTGTAAAGAAGAGGATGTGTCACCCATACCTTCCGCTGGAATTTCTCTCCGGACAGAGGTGAGGAAGGAAAAAAGCAGTGGGGCCCGGGACAGGAGGGGTATCTCAGGCAGGGCAATGGAAAGCTTCTGGAAGAGTGCCCGGGGCCAGGACCACCCTGGCTGGCCTGCAGGCACCAAGTTGGCCTGCGTGCTGTCGCTGGTGTGGCTCCACGGTCCTTCCTCTAGGCTTTCAAGCCCTTGTACATATTCAGGTGTTTTACCTGGAAAGGGTGGGAACAGTTCAGCAGCAGCTGGCCTGGGGCTCAGCTCACGTTTACTCACAGATGCCTCGGCACGGTCCCCCAGCTTTGCAATGAGGACGCTCCTTGCGTGGGGGGTGGGTTGCTGGCTGTAATGGGAGATGGTTCCCCACATCTGACCAATTTCAGAATTGTTTACCACTGGAGCAAGTGCCCTGATAGGGCTTTCCTCTGTATAACTCCTGGGTTCAGGTTTTTTTTTTCTTTTATGGTTCAAGTTAGATTTTATTCCCCTTTTATGTATTTATAGATATAAGCATGGAAATAATTCATTCCTATAAATACATCTGTGTGACGGGAAGAATTTTTTCTGTTTTATTTTTAAATTTTATTTTTTAAAATTTTGAAATTTAATTTTATTTATGTTTTTATACAGCAGGTTATTATTAGTTATGTATTTTATGCATATACATGTATACAGGTCAATCCCAATCTCCCAACTCATCCCACCACCACCACCCCATGGCTTCCCACACTTGGTGTCCATACGTTTGTTCTCTACCTCTGTGTCTCTATTTCTTCCCTGCAAACCAGTTCATCTGTATCATTTTTAGGCTCCACATATATGCATTAATATACAATATTTGTTTTCCTCTTTCTGACTTACTTCATTCTGTATGACAGTCTCTCGATCCATCGATGTCTCTACAAATGACCCAGTTTCATTCCTTTTTATGGCCGAGTCATATTCCATTTTATATATGTACCACATCTTTATCCATTCATCTGTCTGTGGGCATTTAGGTTGCTTCCATTACCTGGCTGTTGTAAATAGTGCTGCAACGAACATTGTGGTGAATGTGCCTTGTTGAAATACGGTTTTCTCTGGGTATATGCCCAGAAGTGGGATTGCTGGATCAGATGGTAATTCTATTTCTAATTTTTTTAAGGAAACTCCATACTGTTCTCCATAGTGACTGTATCAATTTACATTCCCACCAATAGTGGAAGAGGGCTCCTTTTGTCCACACCCTCCCCAGAATTGGTTGTTTGTAGATTTTCTGATGATGCCGATTCTAACAGGTGTGAGGTGATACCTCATTGTAGTTTTGATTTGCATTTCTCTAATAATTAGTGCTGTTGAGCAGCTTTTCATGTGCGTCTTGGCCATCTCTGTGTCTCCTTTGAAGAAACGTCTCTTTAGATCTTCTGCCCATTTTTTTGGGGTTGTTTGTTTTTTTAATATTAAGCTGCATGAGCTGTTTATATATATTGGAGATTAAACCTCTGTCCATTGATTCGTCTGCAACGATTTTCGCCCATTCTGAGGAATGCCTTTTTCCATTCCCGTGATTTTTAACAAAAAAAAAAGAAAGGAAAAGAAGCAGAACACTAATGTGCGTAAAATATGCCTTTTGAAACGGTCGTTTTGAAATATGGACGTCCTTTGAATTTTTTGGTCGATATGTGACCCCAGGATTTGTTTTCAGGGCAGGTGTCATTTACAGGCCTGCAATGATTTTGAATATCAACTGACCATTAGCGTTGGGATTAAAGCTGCTGTTGTGTGAAACGGCCACAAGGTGGCAGCAGTTCACCCTTACCAAATCTGGTTACTAGGGCAAGAGAGCCTCAGTGGAAGTGGTGTTCTAGATTCGAATTTAGAATGGAATGTGCCAGGAGAAAGCCCCTCACGTTTGTCTCACTGCATCTTGTTCGTGTTTTTAATTTAATTTTTTTTTATTTTTTATTACAGCAAGTTTGATTACAATGTTTGGCTTGTTGTAGGTGTGGAAGATGTGGTTCTTTTACACATATACAGATGTCTGTTCTTCCTGGGATCCTTTTCCCATGTACGTTATGACAGAATGTTGAGTAGTCCTCTCTTGGTATTCTGTAGGTCTTTGGTGATTATATATGTCACCTGTGTTTGTATATGTCTGTTAACCCCGATATCGTAATGAAACCAATCCTCACACCTTTCCATTGGTGAACCATAAGTTTGTTTAATGAATCTGTGATTGCTCTTCTCCGTGGAAATATCTGCCCTGGTATCCATTTTTAGGTAACACCTCTAAGTGATATGATATGTGTCTTTCACTTTCTGACTTACTACAAGCCACGTGATTACTTCTAGACTCATCTACGGGGCTGCAAATGGCATTTTGTCCTTTTTTCCCTTGGCTTCTCTTCTGCCTTTGCGGGGTCCATTTTCAACAATGTGATTCCCTGAGGGTTGTGGATTAGCTGACCTGGGCAGCCTTACCCTGCCGGCCTGCCCTCCCCAGGTGTGCCTCGTTGAGGTCAATATAAACAGCGCTCCAGGCAGCAATAGCCCCTGAAGCTGTGCCTGACTCCATATTCTCTGCCCCGTCAGCAGTCTCGGGGCTGTGCTGGTGGGAGGGAGTGAGGGGCCACAGCTTTGTGGGTGGCCCGGTGTGAGTGGGGTTCTGCTGGCCTTTCTGCAGGAGATGCCAGGCTGCCGCCTGTAAAGAAGAGGATGTGTCACCCATACCTTCCGCTGGAATTTCTCTCCGGAGAGAGGTGAGGAAGGAAAAAAGCAGTGGGGCCCGGGACAGGAGGGGTATCTCAGGCAGGGCAATGGAAAGCTTCTGGAAGAGCGCCCGGGGCCAGGACCACCCTGGCTGGCCTGCAGGCACCAAGTTGGCCTGCGTGCTGTCGCTGGTGTGGCTCCATGGTCCTTCCTCTAGGCTTTCAAGCCCTTGTACATATTCAGGTGTTTTACCTGGAAAGGGTGGGAACAGTTCAGCAGCAGCTGGCCTGGGGCTCAGCTCACGTTTACTCACAGATGCCTCGGCACGGTCCCCCAGCTTTGCAATGAGGACGCTCCTTGCGTGGGGGGTGCGTTGCTGGCTGTAATGGGAGATGATTCCCCACCTCTGACCAATTTCAGAATTGTTTACCACTGGAGCAAGTGCCCTGATAGGGTTTTCCTCTGTATAACTCCTGGGATCAGGTTTTTTTTTTTCTTTTATGGTTCAAGTTAGATTTTATTCCCCTTTTATGTATTTATAGATATAAGCATGGAAATAATTCATTCCTATAAATACATCTGTGTGACGGGAAGAATTTTTTCTGTTTTATTTTTAAATTTTATTTTTTAAAATTTTGAAATTTAATTTTATTTATGTTTTTATACAGCAGGTTATTATTAGTTATGTATTTTATGCATATACATGTATACAGGTCAATCCCAATCTCCCAACTCATCCCACCACCACCACCCCATGGCTTCCCACACTTGGTGTCCATACGTTTGTTCTCTACCTCTGTGTCTCTATTTCTTCCCTGCAAACCAGTTCATCTGTATCATTTTTAGGCTCCACATATATGCATTAATATACAATATTTGTTTTCCTCTTTCTGACTTACTTCATTCTGTATGACAGTCTCTCGATCAATCGATGTCTCTACAAATGACCCAGTTTCATTCCGTTTTATGGCCGAGTCATATTCCATTTTATATATGTACCACATCTTTATCCATTCATCTGTCTGTGGGCATTTAGGTTGCTTCCATTACCTGGCTATTGTAAATAGTGCTGCAACGAACATTGTGGTGAATGTGCCTTGTTGAAATACGGTTTTCTCTGGGTATATGCCCAGAAGTGGGATTGCTGGATCAGATGGTAATTCTAATTTTTTTAAGGAAACTCCATACTGTTCTCCATAGTGACTGTATCAATTTACATTCCCACCAATAGTGGAAGAGGGCTCCTTTTGTCCACACCCTCCCCAGAATTGGTTGTTTGTAGATTTTCTGATGATGCCGATTCTAACAGGTGTGAGGTGATACCTCATTGTAGTTTTGATTTGCATTTCTCTAATAATTAGTGCTGTTGAGCAGCTTTTCATGTGCGTCTTGGCCATCTCTGTGTCTCCTTTGAAGAAACGTCTCTTTAGATCTTCTGCCCATTTTTTTGTGGTTGTTTGTTTTTTTTAATATTAAGCTGCATGAGCTGTTTATATATATTGGAGAATAAACCTCTGTCCATTGATTCGTCTGCAACGATTTTCGCCCATTCTGAGGGATGCCTTTTTCCATTCCCGTGTTTTTTAACAAAAAAGGAAAGAAAGGAAAAGAAGCAGAACACTAATGTGCGTAAAATATGCCTTTTGAAACGGTCGTTTTGAAATATGGACGTCCTTTGAAATTTTTGGTCGATATGTGACCCCAGGATTTGTTTTCAGGGCAGGTGTCATTTACAGGCCTGCAATGATTTTGAATATCAACTGACCATTAGCGTTGGGATTAAAGCTGCTGTTGTGTGGAACGTCCACAAGGTGGCAGCAGTTCACCCTTACCAAATCTGGTTACTAGGGCAAGAGAGCCTCAGTGGAAGTGGTGTTCTAGATTCGAATTTAGAATGGAATGTGCCAGGAGAAATCCCCTCACGTTTGTCTCACTACATCTTGTTCGTGTTTTTTAATTTATTTTTTTTTTATTTTTTATTACAGCAAGTTTGATTACAATGTTTGGCTTGTTGTAGGTGTGGAAGATGTGGTTCTTTTACACATATACAGATGTCTGTTCTTCCTGGGATCCTTTTCCCATGTACGTTATGACAGAATGTTGAGTAGTCCTCTCTTGGTATTCTGTAGGTCTTTGGTGATTATATATGTCACCTGTGTTTGTATATGTCTGTTAACCCCGATATCGTAATGAAACCAATCCTCACACCTTTCCATTGGTGAACCATAAGTTTGTTTAATGAATCTGTGATTGCCCTTCTCCGTGGAAATATCTGCCCTGGTATCCATTTTTAGGTAACACCTCTAAGTGATATGATATGTGTCTTTCACTTTCTGACTTACTACAAGCCACGTGATTACTTCTAGACTCATCTACGGGGCTGCAAATGGCATTTTGTCCTTTTTTCCCTTGGCTTCTCTTCTGCCTTTGCGGGGTCCATTTTCAACAATGTGATTCCCTGAGGGTTGTGGATTAGCTGACCTGGGCAGCCTTACCCTGCCGGCCTGCCCTCCCCAGGTGTGCCTCGTTGAGGTCAATATAAACAGCGCTCCAGGCAGCAAGAGCCCCTGAAGCTGTGCCTGACTCCATATTCTCTGCCCCGTCAGCAGTCTCGGGGCTGTGCTGGTGGGAGGGAGTGAGGGGCCACAGCTTTGTGGGTGGCCCGGTGTGAGTGGGGTTCTGCTGGCCTTTCTGCAGGAGATGCCAGGCTGCCGCCTGTAAAGAAGAGGATGTGTCACCCATACCTTCCGCTGGAATTTCTCTCCGGACAGAGGTGAGGAAGGAAAAAAGCAGTGGGGCCCGGGACAGGAGGGGTATCTCAGGCAGGGCAATGGAAAGCTTCTGGAAGAGCGCCCGGGGCCAGGACCACCCTGGCTGGCCTGCAGGCACCAAGTTGGCCTGCGTGCTGTCGCTGGTGTGGCTCCACGGTCCTTCCTCTAGGCTTTCAAGCCCTTGTACATATTCAGGTGTTTTACCTGGAAAGGGTGGGAACAGTTCAGCAGCAGCTGGCCTGGGGCTCAGCTCACGTTTACTCACAGATGCCTCGGCACGGTCCCCCAGCTTTGCAATGAGGACGCTCCTTGCGTGGGGGGTGGGTTGCTGGCTGTAATGGGAGATGGTTCCCCACCTCTGACCAATTTCAGAATTGTTTACCACTGGAGCAAGTGCCCTGATAGGGCTTTCCTCTGTATAACTCCTGGGTTCAGGTTTTTTTTTTCTTTTATGGTTCAAGTTAGATTTTATTCCCCTTTTATGTATTTATAGATATAAGCATGGAAATAATTCATTCCTATAAATACATCTGTGTGACGGGAAGAATTTTTTCTGTTTTATTTTTAAATTTTATTTTTTAAAATTTTGAAATTTAATTTTATTTATGTTTTTATACAGCAGGTTATTATTAGTTATGTATTTTATGCATATACATGTATACAGGTCAATCCCAATCTCCCAACTCATCCCACCACCACCACCCCATGGCTTCCCACACTTGGTGTCCATACGTTTGTTCTCTACCTCTGTGTCTCTATTTCTTCCCTGCAAACCAGTTCATCTGTATCATTTTTAGGCTCCACATATATGCATTAATATACAATATTTGTTTTCCTCTTTCTGACTTACTTCATTCTGTATGACAGTCTCTCGATCCATCGATGTCTCTACAAATGACCCAGTTTCATTCCTTTTTATGGCCGAGTCATATTCCATTTTATATATGTACCACATCTTTATCCATTCATCTGACTGTGGGCATTTAGGTTGCTTCCATTACCTGGCTATTGTAAATAGTGCTGCAACGATCATTGTGGTGAATGTGCCTTGTTGAAATACGGTTTTCTCTGGGTATATGCCCAGAAGTGGGATTGCTGGATCAGATGGTAATTCTATTTCTAATTTTTTTAAGGAAACTCCATACTGTTCTCCATAGTGACTGTATCAATTTACATTCCCACCAATAGTGGAAGAGGGCTCCTTTTGTCCACACCCTCCCCAGAATTGGTTGTTTGTAGATTTTCTGATGATGCCGATTCTAACAGGTGTGAGGTGATACCTCATTGTAGTTTTGATTTGCATTTCTCTAATAATTAGTGCTGTTGAGCAGCTTTTCATGTGCGTCTTGGCCATCTCTGTGTCTCCTTTGAAGAAACGTCTCTTTAGATCTTCTGCCCATTTTTTTTGGGTTGTTTGTTTTTTTAATATTAAGCTGCATGAGCTGTTTATATATATTGGAGATGAAACCTCTGTCCATTGATTCGTCTGCAACGATTTTCGCCCATTCTGAGGAATGCCTTTTTCCATTCCCGTGTTTTTTAACAAAAAAGGAAAGAAAGGAAAAGAAGCAGAACACTAATGTGCGTAAAATATGCCTTTTGAAACGGTCGTTTTGAAATATGGACGTCCTTTGAATTTTTTGGTCGATATGTGACCCCAGGATTTGTTTTCAGGGCAGGTGTCATTTACAGGCCTGCAATGATTTTGAATATCAACTGACCAATAGCGTTGGGATTAAATCTGCTGTTGTGTGAAACGGCCACAAGGTGGCAGCAGTTCACCCTTACCAAATCTGGTTACTAGGGCAAGAGAGCCTCAGTGGAAGTGGTGTTCTAGATTCGAATTTAGAATGGAATGTGCCAGGAGAAAGCCCCTCACGTTTGTCTCACTGCATCTTGTTCGTGTTTTTAATTTCATTTTTTTTTATTTTTTATTACAGCAAGTTTGATTACAATGTTTGGCTTGTTGTAGGTGTGGAAGATGTGGTTCTTTTACACATATACAGATGTCTGTTCTTCCTGGGATCCTTTTCCCATGTACGTTATGACAGAATGTTGAGTAGTCCTCTCTTGGTATTCTGTAGGTCTTTGGTGATTATATATGTCACCTGTGTTTGTATATGTCTGTTAACCCCGATATCGTAATGAAACCAATCCTCACACCTTTCCATTGGTGAACCATAAGTTTGTTTAATGAATCTGTGATTGCCCTTCTCCGTGGAAATATCTGCCCTGGTATCCATTTTTAGGTAACACCTCTAAGTGATATGATATGTGTCTTTCACTTTCTGACTTACTACAAGCCACGTGATTACTTCTAGACTCATCTACGGGGCTGCAAATGGCATTTTGTCATTTTTTCCCTTGGCTTCTCTTCTGCCTTTGCGGGGTCCATTTTCAACAATGTGATTCCCTGAGGGTTGTGGATTAGCTGACCTGGGCAGCCTTACCCTGCCGGCCTGCCCTCCCCAGGTGTGCCTCGTTGAGGTCAATATAAACAGTGCTCCAGGCAGCAAGAGCCCCTGAAGCTGTGCCTGACTCCATATTCTCTGCCCCGTCAGCAGTCTCGGGGCTGTGCTGGTGGGAGGGAGTGAGGGGCCACAGCTTTGTGGGTGGCCCGGTGTGAGTGGGGTTCTGCTGGCCTTTCTGCAGGAGATGCCAGGCTGCCGCCTGTAAAGAAGAGGATGTGTCACCCATACCTTCCGCTGGAATTTCTCTCCGGACAGAGGTGAGGAAGGAAAAAAGCAGTGGGGCCCGGGACAGGAGGGGTATCTCAGGCAGGGCAATGGAAAGCTTCTGGAAGAGTGCCCGGGGCCAGGACCACCCTGGCTGGCCTGCAGGCACCAAGTTGGCCTGCGTGCTGTCGCTGGTGTGGCTCCACGGTCCTTCCTCTAGGCTTTCAAGCCCTTGTACATATTCAGGTGTTTTACCTGGAAAGGGTGGGAACAGTTCAGCAGCAGCTGGCCTGGGGCTCAGCTCACGTTTACTCACAGATGCCTCGGCACGGTCCCCCAGCTTTGCAATGAGGACGCTCCTTGCGTGGGGGGTGGGTTGCTGGCTGTAATGGGAGATGGTTCCCCACATCTGACCAATTTCAGAATTGTTTACCACTGGAGCAAGTGCCCTGATAGGGCTTTCCTCTGTATAACTCCTGGGTTCAGGTTTTTTTTTTCTTTTATGGTTCAAGTTAGATTTTATTCCCCTTTTATGTATTTATAGATATAAGCATGGAAATAATTCATTCCTATAAATACATCTGTGTGACGGGAAGAATTTTTTCTGTTTTATTTTTAAATTTTATTTTTTAAAATTTTGAAATTTAATTTTATTTATGTTTTTATACAGCAGGTTATTATTAGTTATGTATTTTATGCATATACATGTATACAGGTCAATCCCAATCTCCCAACTCATCCCACCACCACCACCCCATGGCTTCCCACACTTGGTGTCCATACGTTTGTTCTCTACCTCTGTGTCTCTATTTCTTCCCTGCAAACCAGTTCATCTGTATCATTTTTAGGCTCCACATATATGCATTAATATACAATATTTGTTTTCCTCTTTCTGACTTACTTCATTCTGTATGACAGTCTCTCGATCCATCGATGTCTCTACAAATGACCCAGTTTCATTCCTTTTTATGGCCGAGTCATATTCCATTTTATATATGTACCACATCTTTATCCATTCATCTGTCTGTGGGCATTTAGGTTGCTTCCATTACCTGGCTGTTGTAAATAGTGCTGCAACGAACATTGTGGTGAATGTGCCTTGTTGAAATACGGTTTTCTCTGGGTATATGCCCAGAAGTGGGATTGCTGGATCAGATGGTAATTCTATTTCTAATTTTTTTAAGGAAACTCCATACTGTTCTCCATAGTGACTGTATCAATTTACATTCCCACCAATAGTGGAAGAGGGCTCCTTTTGTCCACACCCTCCCCAGAATTGGTTGTTTGTAGATTTTCTGATGATGCCGATTCTAACAGGTGTGAGGTGATACCTCATTGTAGTTTTGATTTGCATTTCTCTAATAATTAGTGCTGTTGAGCAGCTTTTCATGTGCGTCTTGGCCATCTCTGTGTCTCCTTTGAAGAAACGTCTCTTTAGATCTTCTGCCCATTTTTTTGGGGTTGTTTGTTTTTTTAATATTAAGCTGCATGAGCTGTTTATATATATTGGAGATTAAACCTCTGTCCATTGATTCGTCTGCAACGATTTTCGCCCATTTTGAGGAATTCCTTTTTCCATTCCCGTGATTTTTAACAAAAAAAAAAGAAAGGAAAAGAAGCAGAACACTAATGTGCGTAAAATATGCCTTTTGAAACGGTCGTTTTGAAATATGGACGTCCTTTGAATTTTTTGGTCGATATGTGACCCCAGGATTTGTTTTCAGGGCAGGTGTCATTTACAGGCCTGCAATGATTTTGAATATCAACTGACCATTAGCGTTGGGATTAAAGCTGCTGTTGTGTGAAACGGCCACAAGGTGGCAGCAGTTCACCCTTACCAAATCTGGTTACTAGGGCAAGAGAGCCTCAGTGGAAGTGGTGTTCTAGATTCGAATTTAGAATGGAATGTGCCAGGAGAAAGCCCCTCACGTTTGTCTCACTGCATCTTGTTCGTGTTTTTAATTTAATTTTTTTTTATTTTTTATTACAGCAAGTTTGATTACAATGTTTGGCTTGTTGTAGGTGTGGAAGATGTGGTTCTTTTACACATATACAGATGTCTGTTCTTCCTGGGATCCTTTTCCCATGTACGTTATGACAGAATGTTGAGTAGTCCTCTCTTGGTATTCTGTAGGTCTTTGGTGATTATATATGTCACCTGTGTTTGTATATGTCTGTTAACCCCGATATCGTAATGAAACCAATCCTCACACCTTTCCATTGGTGAACCATAAGTTTGTTTAATGAATCTGTGATTGCTCTTCTCCGTGGAAATATCTGCCCTGGTATCCATTTTTAGGTAACACCTCTAAGTGATATGATATGTGTCTTTCACTTTCTGACTTACTACAAGCCACGTGATTACTTCTAGACTCATCTACGGGGCTGCAAATGGCATTTTGTCCTTTTTTCCCTTGGCTTCTCTTCTGCCTTTGCGGGGTCCATTTTCAACAATGTGATTCCCTGAGGGTTGTGGATTAGCTGACCTGGGCAGCCTTACCCTGCCGGCCTGCCCTCCCCAGGTGTGCCTCGTTGAGGTCAATATAAACAGCGCTCCAGGCAGCAATAGCCCCTGAAGCTGTGCCTGACTCCATATTCTCTGCCCCGTCAGCAGTCTCGGGGCTGTGCTGGTGGGAGGGAGTGAGGGGCCACAGCTTTGTGGGTGGCCCGGTGTGAGTGGGGTTCTGCTGGCCTTTCTGCAGGAGATGCCAGGCTGCCGCCTGTAAAGAAGAGGATGTGTCACCCATACCTTCCGCTGGAATTTCTCTCCGGAGAGAGGTGAGGAAGGAAAAAAGCAGTGGGGCCCGGGACAGGAGGGGTATCTCAGGCAGGGCAATGGAAAGCTTCTGGAAGAGCGCCCGGGGCCAGGACCACCCTGGCTGGCCTGCAGGCACCAAGTTGGCCTGCGTGCTGTCGCTGGTGTGGCTCCATGGTCCTTCCTCTAGGCTTTCAAGCCCTTGTACATATTCAGGTGTTTTACCTGGAAAGGGTGGGAACAGTTCAGCAGCAGCTGGCCTGGGGCTCAGCTCACGTTTACTCACAGATGCCTCGGCACGGTCCCCCAGCTTTGCAATGAGGACGCTCCTTGCGTGGGGGGTGCGTTGCTGGCTGTAATGGGAGATGATTCCCCACCTCTGACCAATTTCAGAATTGTTTACCACTGGAGCAAGTGCCCTGATAGGGTTTTCCTCTGTATAACTCCTGGGATCAGGTTTTTTTTTTTCTTTTATGGTTCAAGTTAGATTTTATTCCCCTTTTATGTATTTATAGATATAAGCATGGAAATAATTCATTCCTATAAATACATCTGTGTGACGGGAAGAATTTTTTCTGTTTTATTTTTAAATTTTATTTTTTAAAATTTTGAAATTTAATTTTATTTATGTTTTTATACAGCAGGTTATTATTAGTTATGTATTTTATGCATATACATGTATACAGGTCAATCCCAATCTCCCAACTCATCCCACCACCACCACCCCATGGCTTCCCACACTTGGTGTCCATACGTTTGTTCTCTACCTCTGTGTCTCTATTTCTTCCCTGCAAACCAGTTCATCTGTATCATTTTTAGGCTCCACATATATGCATTAATATACAATATTTGTTTTCCTCTTTCTGACTTACTTCATTCTGTATGACAGTCTCTCGATCAATCGATGTCTCTACAAATGACCCAGTTTCATTCCGTTTTATGGCCGAGTCATATTCCATTTTATATATGTACCACATCTTTATCCATTCATCTGTCTGTGGGCATTTAGGTTGCTTCCATTACCTGGCTATTGTAAATAGTGCTGCAACGAACATTGTGGTGAATGTGCCTTGTTGAAATACGGTTTTCTCTGGGTATATGCCCAGAAGTGGGATTGCTGGATCAGATGGTAATTCTAATTTTTTTAAGGAAACTCCATACTGTTCTCCATAGTGACTGTATCAATTTACATTCCCACCAATAGTGGAAGAGGGCTCCTTTTGTCCACACCCTCCCCAGAATTGGTTGTTTGTAGATTTTCTGATGATGCCGATTCTAACAGGTGTGAGGTGATACCTCATTGTAGTTTTGATTTGCATTTCTCTAATAATTAGTGCTGTTGAGCAGCTTTTCATGTGCGTCTTGGCCATCTCTGTGTCTCCTTTGAAGAAACGTCTCTTTAGATCTTCTGCCCATTTTTTTGTGGTTGTTTGTTTTTTTTAATATTAAGCTGCATGAGCTGTTTATATATATTGGAGATTAAACCTCTGTCCATTGATTCGTCTGCAACGATTTTCGCCCATTCTGAGGGATGCCTTTTTCCATTCCCGTGTTTTTTAACAAAAAAGGAAAGAAAGGAAAAGAAGCAGAACACTAATGTGCGTAAAATATGCCTTTTGAAACGGTCGTTTTGAAATATGGACGTCCTTTGAAATTTTTGGTCGATATGTGACCCCAGGATTTGTTTTCAGGGCAGGTGTCATTTACAGGCCTGCAATGATTTTGAATATCAACTGACCATTAGCGTTGGGATTAAAGCTGCTGTTGTGTGGAACGTCCACAAGGTGGCAGCAGTTCACCCTTACCAAATCTGGTTACTAGGGCAAGAGAGCCTCAGTGGAAGTGGTGTTCTAGATTCGAATTTAGAATGGAATGTGCCAGGAGAAATCCCCTCACGTTTGTCTCACTACATCTTGTTCGTGTTTTTTAATTTATTTTTTTTTTATTTTTTATTACAGCAAGTTTGATTACAATGTTTGGCTTGTTGTAGGTGTGGAAGATGTGGTTCTTTTACACATATACAGATGTCTGTTCTTCCTGGGATCCTTTTCCCATGTACGTTATGACAGAATGTTGAGTAGTCCTCTCTTGGTATTCTGTAGGTCTTTGGTGATTATATATGTCACCTGTGTTTGTATATGTCTGTTAACCCCGATATCGTAATGAAACCAATCCTCACACCTTTCCATTGGTGAACCATAAGTTTGTTTAATGAATCTGTGATTGCCCTTCTCCGTGGAAATATCTGCCCTGGTATCCATTTTTAGGTAACACCTCTAAGTGATATGATATGTGTCTTTCACTTTCTGACTTACTACAAGCCACGTGATTACTTCTAGACTCATCTACGGGGCTGCAAATGGCATTTTGTCCTTTTTTCCCTTGGCTTCTCTTCTGCCTTTGCGGGGTCCATTTTCAACAATGTGATTCCCTGAGGGTTGTGGATTAGCTGACCTGGGCAGCCTTACCCTGCCGGCCTGCCCTCCCCAGGTGTGCCTCGTTGAGGTCAATATAAACAGCGCTCCAGGCAGCAAGAGCCCCTGAAGCTGTGCCTGACTCCATATTCTCTGCCCCGTCAGCAGTCTCGGGGCTGTGCTGGTGGGAGGGAGTGAGGGGCCACAGCTTTGTGGGTGGCCCGGTGTGAGTGGGGTTCTGCTGGCCTTTCTGCAGGAGATGCCAGGCTGCCGCCTGTAAATAAGAGGATGTGTCACCCATACCTTCCGCTGGAATTTCTCTCCGGACAGAGGTGAGGAAGGAAAAAAGCAGTGGGGCCCGGGACAGGAGGGGTATCTCAGGCAGGGCAATGGAAAGCTTCTGGAAGAGTGCCCGGGGCCAGGACCACCCTGGCTGGCCTGCAGGCACCAAGTTGGCCTGCGTGCTGTCGCTGGTGTGGCTCCACGGTCCTTCCTCTAGGCTTTCAAGCCCTTGTACATATTCAGGTGTTTTACCTGGAAAGGGTGGGAACAGTTCAGCAGCAGCTGGCCTGGGGCTCAGCTCACGTTTACTCACAGATGCCTCGGCACGGTCCCCCAGCTTTGCAATGAGGACGCTCCTTGCGTGGGGGGTGGGTTGCTGGCTGTAATGGGAGATGGTTCCCCACATCTGACCAATTTCAGAATTGTTTACCACTGGAGCAAGTGCCCTGATAGGGCTTTCCTCTGTATAACTCCTGGGTTCAGGTTTTTTTTTTCTTTTATGGTTCAAGTTAGATTTTATTCCCCTTTTATGTATTTATAGATATAAGCATGGAAATAATTCATTCCTATAAATACATCTGTGTGACGGGAAGAATTTTTTCTGTTTTATTTTTAAATTTTATTTTTTAAAATTTTGAAATTTAATTTTATTTATGTTTTTATACAGCAGGTTATTATTAGTTATGTATTTTATGCATATACATGTATACAGGTCAATCCCAATCTCCCAACTCATCCCACCACCACCACCCCATGGCTTCCCACACTTGGTGTCCATACGTTTGTTCTCTACCTCTGTGTCTCTATTTCTTCCCTGCAAACCAGTTCATCTGTATCATTTTTAGGCTCCACATATATGCATTAATATACAATATTTGTTTTCCTCTTTCTGACTTATTTCATTCTGTATGACAGTCTCTCGATCCATCGATGTCTCTACAAATGACCCAGTTTCATTCCTTTTTATGGCCGAGTCATATTCCATTTTATATATGTACCACATCTTTATCCATTCATCTGTCTGTGGGCATTTAGGTTGCTTCGATTACCTGGCTATTGTAAATAGTGCTGCAACGAACATTGTGGTGAATGTGCCTTTTTGAAATACGGTTTTCTCTGGGTATATGCCCAGAAGTGGGATTGCTGGATCAGATGGTAATTCTATTTCTAATTTTTTTAAGGAAACTCCATACTGTTCTCCATAGTGACTGTATCAATTTACATTCCCACCAATAGTGGAAGAGGGCTCCTTTTGTCCACACCCTCCCCAGAATTGGTTGTTTGTAGATTTTCTGATGATGCCGATTCTAACAGGTGTGAGGTGATACCTCATTGTAGTTTTGATTTGCATTTCTCTAATAATTAGTGCTGTTGAGCAGCTTTTCATGTGCGTCTTGGCCATCTCTTTGTCTCCTTTGAAGAAACGTCTCTTTAGATCTTCTGCCCATTTTTTTTGGGTTTTTTTTTTTTTAATATTATGCTGCATGAGCTGTTTATATATATTGGAGATTAAACCTCTGTCCATTGATTCGTCTGCAACGATTTTCGCCCATTCTGAGGGATGCCTTTTTCCATTCCCGTGTTTTTTAACAAAAAAGGAAACAAAGGAAAAGAAGCAGAACACTAATGTGCGTAAAATATGCCTTTTGAAACGATCGTTTTGAAATATGGACGTCATTTGAATTTTTTGGTCGATATGTGACCCCAGGATTTGTTTTCAGGGCAGGTGTCATTTACAGGCCTGCAATGATTTTGAATATCAACTGACCATTAGCGTTGGGATTAAAGCTGCTTTTGTGTGAAACGGCCACAAGGTGGCAGCAGTTCACCCTTACCAAATCTGGTTACTAGGGCAAGAGAGCCTCAGTGGAAGTCGTGTTCTAGATTCGAATTTAGAATGGAATGTGCCAGGAGAAAGCCCCTCACGTTTGTCTCACTACATCTTGTTCATGTTTTTAATTTAATTTTTTTTTATTTTTTATTACAGCAAGTTTGATTACAATGTTTGGCTTGTTGTAGGTGTGGAAGATGTGGTTCTTTTACACATATACAGATGTCTGTTCTTCCTGGGATCCTTTTCCCATGTACGTTATGACAGAATGTTGAGTAGTCCTCTCTTGGTATTCTGTAGGTCTTTGGTGATTATATATGTCACCTGTGTTTGTATATGTCTGTTAACCCCGATATCGTAATGAAACCAATCCTCACACCTTTCCATTGGTGAACCATAAGTTTGTTTAATGAATCTGTGATTGCCCTTCTCCGTGGAAATATCTGCCCTGGTATCCATTTTTAGGTAACACCTCTAAGTGATATGATATGTGTCTTTCACTTTCTGACTTACTACAAGCCACGTGATTACTTCTAGACTCATCTACGGGGCTGCAAATGGCATTTTGTCCTTTTTTCCCTTGGCTTCTCTTCTGCCTTTGCGGGGTCCATTTTCAACAATGTGATTCCCTGAGGGTTGTGGATTAGCTGACCTGGGCAGCCTTACCCTGCCGGCCTGCCCTCCCCAGGTGTGCCTCGTTGAGGTCAATATAAACAGCGCTCCAGGCAGCAATAGCCCCTGAAGCTGTGCCTGACTCCATATTCTCTGCCCCGTCAGCAGTCTCGGGGCTGTGCTGGTGGGAGGGAGTGAGGGGCCACAGCTTTGTGGGTGGCCCGGTGTGAGTGGGGTTCTGCTGGCCTTTCTGCAGGAGATGCCAGGCTGCCGCCTGTAAAGAAGAGGATGTGTCACCCATACCTTCCGCTGGAATTTCTCTCCGGACAGAGGTGAGGAAGGAAAAAAGCAGTGGGGCCCGGGACAGGAGGGGTATCTCAGGCAGGGCAATGGAAAGCTTCTGGAAGAGTGCCCGGGGCCAGGACCACCCTGGCTGGCCTGCAGGCACCAAGTTGGCCTGCGTGCTGTCGCTGGTGTGGCTCCACGGTCCTTCCTCTAGGCTTTCAAGCCCTTGTACATATTCAGGTGTTTTACCTGGAAAGGGTGGGAACAGTTCAGCAGCAGCTGGCCTGGGGCTCAGCTCACGTTTACTCACAGATGCCTCGGCACGGTCCCCCAGCTTTGCAATGAGGACGCTCCTTGCGTGGGGGGTGGGTTGCTGGCTGTAATGGGAGATGGTTCCCCACCTCTGACCAATTTCAGAATTGTTTACCACTGGAGCAAGTGCCCTGATAGGGCTTTCCTCTGTATAACTCCTGGGTTCAGGTTTTTTTTTTCTTTTATGGTTCAAGTTAGATTTTATTCCCCTTTTATGTATTTATAGATATAAGCATGGAAATAATTCATTCCTATAAATACATCTGTGTGACGGGAAGAATTTTTTCTGTTTTATTTTTAAATTTTATTTTTTAAAATTTTGAAATTTAATTTTATTTATGTTTTTATACAGCAGGTTATTATTAGTTATGTATTTTATGCATATACATGTATACAGGTCAATCCCAATCTCCCAACTCATCCCACCACCACCACCCCATGGCTTCCCACACTTGGTGTCCATACGTTTGTTCTCTACCTCTGTGTCTCTATTTCTTCCCTGCAAACCAGTTCATCTGTATCATTTTTAGGCTCCACATATATGCATTAATATACAATATTTGTTTTCCTCTTTCTGACTTACTTCATTCTGTATGACAGTCTCTCGATCCATCGATGTCTCTACAAATGACCCAGTTTCATTCCTTTTTATGGCCGAGTCATATTCCATTTTATATATGTACCACATCTTTATCCATTCATCTGTCTGTGGGCATTTAGGTTGCTTCCATTACCTGGCTATTGTAAATAGTGCTGCAACGATCATTGTGGTGAATGTGCCTTGTTGAAATACGGTTTTCTCTGGGTATATGCCCAGAAGTGGGATTGCTGGATCAGATGGTAATTCTATTTCTAATTTTTTTAAGGAAACTCCATACTGTTCTCCATAGTGACTGTATCAATTTACATTCCCACCAATAGTGGAAGAGGGCTCCTTTTGTCCACACCCTCCCCAGAATTGGTTGTTTGTAGATTTTCTGATGATGCCGATTCTAACAGGTGTGAGGTGATACCTCATTGTAGTTTTGATTTGCATTTCTCTAATAATTAGTGCTGTTGAGCAGCTTTTCATGTGCGTCTTGGCCATCTCTGTGTCTCCTTTGAAGAAACGTCTCTTTAGATCTTCTGCCCATTTTTTTGGGGTTGTTTGTTTTTTTAATATTAAGCTGCATGAGCTGTTTATATATATTGGAGATTAAACCTCTGTCCATTGATTCGTCTGCAACGATTTTCGCCCATTCTGAGGGATGCCTTTTTCCATTCCCGTGTTTTTTAACAAAAAAGGAAAGAAAGGAAAAGAAGCAGAACACTAATGTGCGTAAAATATGCCTTTTGAAACGGTCGTTTTGAAATATGGACGTCCTTTGAATTTTTTGGTCGATATGTGACCCCAGGATTTGTTTTCAGGGCAGGTGTCATTTACAGGCCTGCAATGATTTTGAATATCAACTGACCATTAGCGTTGGGATTAAAGCTGCTGTTGTGTGAAACGGCCACAAGGTGGCAGCAGTTCACCCTTACCAAATCTGGTTACTAGGACAAGAGAGCCTCAGTGGAAGTGGTGTTCTAGATTCGAATTTAGAATGGAATGTGCCAGGAGAAATCCCCTCACGTTTGTCTCACTACATCTTGTTCGTGTTTTTAATTTAATTTTTTTTTATTTTTTATTACAGCAAGTTTGATTACAATGTTTGGCTTGTTGTAGGTGTGGAAGATGTGGTTCTTTTACACATATACAGATGTCTGTTCTTCCTGGGATCCTTTTCCCATGTACGTTATGACAGAATGTTGAGTAGTCCTCTCTTGGTATTCTGTAGGTATTTGGTGATTATATATGTCACCTGTGTTTGTATATGTCTGTTAACCCCGATATCTTAATGAAACCAATCCTCACACCTTTCCATTGGTGAACCATAAGTTTGTTTAATGAATCTGTGATTGCCCTTCTCCGTGGAAATATCTGCCCTGGTATCCATTTTTAGGTAACACCTCTAAGTGATATGATATGTGTCTTTCACTTTCTGACTTACTACAAGTCACGTGGTTACTTCTAGACTCATCTACGGGGCTGCAAATGGCATTTTGTCCTTTTTTCCCTTGGCTTCTCTTCTGCCTTTGCGGGGTCCATTTTCAACATTGTGATTCCCTGAGGGTTGTGGATTAGCTGACCTGGGCAGCCTTACCCTGCCGGCCTGCCCTCCCCAGGTGTGCCTCGTTGAGGTCAATATAAACAGCGCTCCAGGCAGCAATAGCCCCTGAAGCTGTGCCTGACTCCATATTCTCTGCCCCGTCAGCAGTCTCGGGGCTGTGCTGGTGGGAGGGAGTGAGGGGCCACAGCTTTGTGGGTGGCCCGGTGTGAGTGGGGTTCTGCTGGCCTTTCTGCAGGAGATGCCAGGCTGCCGCCTGTAAAGAAGAGGATGTGTCACCCATACCTTCCGCTGGAATTTCTCTCCGGACAGAGGTGAGGAAGGAAAAAAGCAGTGGGGGCCGGGACAGGAGGGGTATCTCAGGCAGGGCAATGGAAAGCTTCTGGAAGAGCGCCCGGGGCCAGGACCACCCTGGCTGGCCTGCAGGCACCAAGTTCGCCTGCGTGCTGTCGCTGGTGTGGCTCCACTGTCCTTCCTCTAGGCTTTCAAGCCCTTGTACATATTCAGGTGTTTTACCTGGAAAGGGTGGGAACAGTTCAGCAGCAGCTGGCCTGGGGCTCAGCTCACGTTTACTCACAGATGCCTCGGCACGGTCCCCCAGCTTTGCAATGAGGACGCTCCTTGCGTGGGGGGTGCGTTGCTGGCTGTAATGGGAGATGATTCCCCACCTCTGACCAATTTCAGAATTGTTTACCACTGGAGCAAGTGCCCTGATAGGGTTTTCCTCTGTATAACTCCTGGGTTCAGGTTTCTTTTTTCTTTTATGGTTCCAGTTAGATTTTATTCCCCTTTTATGTATTTATAGATATAAGCATGGAAATAATTCATTCCTATAAATACATCTGTGTGACGGGAAGAATTTTTTCTGTTTTATTTTTAAATTTTATTTTTTAAAATTTTGAAATTTAATTTTATTTATGTTTTTATACAGCAGGTTATTATTAGTTATGTATTTTATGCATATACATGTATACAAGTCAATCCCAATCTCCCAACTCATCCCACCACCACCACCCCATGGCTTCCCACACTTGGTGTCCATACGTTTGTTCTCTACCTCTGTGTCTCTATTTCTTCCCTGCAAACCAGTTCATCTGTATCATTTTTAGGCTCCACATATATGCATTAATATACAATATTTGTTTTCCTCTTTGTGACTTACTTCATTCTGTATGACAGTCTCTCGATTCATCGATGTCTCTACAAATGACCCAGTTTCATTCCTTTTTATGGCCGAGTCATATTCCATTTTATATATGTACCACATCTTTATCCATTCATCTGTCTGTGGGCATTTAGGTTGCTTCCATTACCTGGCTATTGTAAATAGTGCTGCAACGAACATTGTGGTGAATGTGCCTTGTTGAAATACGGTTTTCTCTGGGTATATGCCCAGAAGTGGGATTGCTGGATCAGATGGTAATTCTATTTCTAATTTTTTTAAGGAAACTCCATACTGTTCTCCATAGTGACTGTATCAATTTACATTCCCACCAATAGTGGAAGAGGGCTCCTTTTGTCCACACCCTCCCCAGAATTGGTTGTTTGTAGATTTTCTGATGATGCCGATTCTAACAGGTGTGAGGTGATACCTCATTGTAGTTTTGATTTGCATTTCTCTAATAATTAGTGCTGTTGAGCAGCTTTTCATGTGCGTCTTGGCCATCTCTGTGTCTCCTTTGAAGAAACGTCTCTTTAGATCTTCTGCCCATTTTTTTGGGGTTGTTTGTTTTTTTAATATTAAGCTGCATGAGCTGTTTATATATATTGGAGATTAAACCTCTGTCCATTGATTCGTCTGCAACGATTTTCGCCCATTCTGAGGGATGCCTTTTTCCATTCCCGTGTTTTTTAACACAAAAGGAAAGAAAGGAAAAGAAGCAGAACACTAATGTGCGTAAAATATGCCTTTTGAAACGGTCGTTTTGAAATATGGACGTCCTTTGAATTTTTTGGTCGATATGTGACCCCAGGATTTGTTTTCAGGGCAGGTGTCATTTACAGGCCTGCAATGATTGTGAATATCAACTGACCATTAGCATTGGGATTAAAGCTGCTGTTGTGTGAAACGGCCACAAGGTGGCAGCAGTTCACCCTTACCAAATCTGGTTACTAGGGCAAGAGAGCCTCAGTGGAAGTGATGTTCTAGATTCGAATTTAGAATGGAATGTGCCAGGAGAAATCCCCTCACGTTTGTCTCACTACATCTTGTTCGTGTTTTTAATTTAATTTTTTTTATTTTTTATTACATCAAGTTTGATTACAATGTTTGGCTTGTTGTAGGTGTGGAAGATGTGGTTCTTTTACACATATACAGATGTCTGTTCTTCCTGGGATCCTTTTCCCATGTACGTTATGACAGAATGTTGAGTAGTCCTCTCTTGGTATTCTGTAGGTCTTTGGTGATTATATATGTCACCTGTGTTTGTATATGTCTGTTAACCCCAATATCGTAATGAAACCAATCCTCACACCTTTCCATTGGTGAACCATAAGTTTGTTTAATGAATCTGTGATTGCCCTTCTCCGTGGAAATATCTGCCCTGGTATCCATTTTTAGGTAACACCTCTAAGTGATATGATATGTGTCTTTCACTTTCTGACTTACTACAAGCCACGTGATTACTTCTAGACTCATCTACGGGGCTGCAAATGGCATTTTGTCCTTTTTTCCCTTGGCTTCTCTTCTGCCTTTGCGGGGTCCATTTTCAACAATGTGATTCCCTGAGGGTTGTGGATTAGCTGAACTGGGCAGCCTTACCCTGCCGGCCTGCCCTCCCCAGGTGTGCCTCGTTGAGGTCAATATAAACAGCGCTCCAGGCAGCAATAGCCCCTGAAGCTGTGCCTGACTCCATATTCTCTGCCCCGTCAGCAGTCTCGGGGCTGTGCTGGTGGGAGGGAGTGAGGGGCCACAGCTTTGTGGGTGGCCCGGTGTGAGTGGGGTTCTGCTGGCCTTTCTGCAGGAGATGCCAGGCTGCCGCCTGTAAAGAAGAGGATGTGTCACCCATACCTTCTGCTGGAATTTCTCTCCGGACAGAGGTGAGGAAGGAAAAAAGCAGTGGGGCCCGGGACAGGAGGGGTTTCTCAGGCAGGGCAATGGAAAGCTTCTGGAAGAGCGCCCGGGGCCAGGACCACCCTGGCTGGCCTGCAGGCACCAAGTTGGCCTGCGTGCTGTCGCTGGTGTGGCTCCACGGTCCTTCCTCTAGGCTTTCAAGCCCTTGTACATATTCAGGTGTTTTACCTGGAAAGGGTGGGAACAGTTCAGCAGCAGCTGGCCTGGGGCTCAGCTCACGTTTACTCACAGATGCCTCGGCACGGTCCCCCAGCTTTGCAATGAGGACGCTCCTTGCGTGGGGGGTGGGTTGCTGGCTGTAATGGGAGATGGTTCCCCACCTCTGACCAATTTCAGAATTGTTTACCACTGGAGCAAGTGCCCTGATAGGGCTTTCCTCTGTATAACTCCTGGGTTCAGGTTTTTTTTTTCTTTTATGGTTCAAGTTAGATTTTATTCCCCTTTTATGTATTTATAGATATAAGCATGGAAATAATTCATTCCTATAAATACATCTGTGTGACGGGAAGAATTTTTTCTGTTTTATTTTTAAATTTTATTTTTTAAAATTTTGAAATTTAATTTTATTTATGTTTTTATACAGCAGGTTATTATTAGTTATGTATTTTATGCATATACATGTATACAGGTCAATCCCAATCTCCCAACTCATCCCACCACCACCACCCCATGGCTTCCCACACTTGGTGTCCATACGTTTGTTCTCTACCTCTGTGTCTCTATCTTCCCTGCAAACCAGTTCATCTGTATCATTTTTAGGCTCCACATATATGCATTAATATACAATATTTGTTTTCCTCTTTCTGACTTACTTCATTCTGTATGACAGTCTCTCCATCCATCGATGTCTCTACAAATGACCCAGTTTCATTCCTTTTTATGGCCGAGTCATATTCCATTTTATATATGTACCACATCTTTATCCATTCATCTGTCTGTGGGCATTTAGGTTGCTTCCATTACCTGGCTATTGTAAATAGTGCTGCAATGAACATTGAGGTGAATGTGCCTTGTTGAAATACGGTTTTCTCTGGGTATATGCCCAGAAGTGGGATTGCTGGATCAGATGGTAATTCTATTTCTAATTTTTTTAAGGAAACTCCATACTGTTCTCCATAGTGACTGTATCAATTTACATTCCCACCAATAGTGGAAGAGGGCTCCTTTTGTCCACACCCTCCCCAGAATTGGTTGTTTGTAGATTTTCTGATGATGCCGATTCTAACAGGTGTGAGGTGATACCTCATTGTAGTTTTGATTTGCATTTCTCTAATAATTAGTGCTGTTGAGCAGCTTTTCATGTGCGTCTTGGCCATGTCTGTGTCTCCTTTGAAGAAATGTCTCTTTAGATCTTCTGCCCATTTTTGTATTGGGTTGTTTGTTTTTTTAATATTAAGCTGCATGAGCTCTTTATATATATTGGAGATTAAACCTGTGTCCATTGATTCGTTTGCAACGATTTTCACCCATCGTGAGGGATGCCTTTTTCCATTCCCGTTTTTTTTAACAAAAAAGGAAAGAAAGGAAAAGAAGCAGAACACTAATGTGCCTAAAATATGCCCTTTGAAACGGTCGTTTTGAAATATGGACGTCCTTTGAATTTTTTGGTCGATATGTGACCCCAGGATTTGTTTTCAGGGCAGGTGTCATTTACAGGCCTGCCATGATTTTGAATATCAACTGACCATTAGCGTTGGGATTAAAGCTGCTGTTGTGTGAAACGGCCACAAGGTGGCAGCAGTTCACCCTTACCAAATCTGGTTACTAGGGCAAGAGAGCCTCAGTGGAAGTGGTGTTCTAGATTGGAGTTTAGAATGCAATGTGCCAGGAGAAAGCCCCTCAAGTTTGTCTCACTACTTCTTGTTCGTGTTTTTAATTTAAGTTTTTATTTTTTATTACAGCAAGTTTGATTACAATGTTTGGCTTGTTGTAGGTGTGGAAGATGTGGTTCTTTTACACATATACAGATGACTGTTCTTCTTGGGATCCTTTTCCCATGTACGTTATGACAGAATGTTGAGTAGTCCTCTCTTGGTATTCTGTAGGTCTTTGGTGATTATATATGTCACCTGTGTTTGTATATGTCTGTTAACCCCGATATCGTAATGAAACCAATCCTCACACCTTTCCATTGGTGAACCATAAGTTTGTTTAATGAATCTGTGATTGCCCTTCTCCGTGGAAATATCTGCCCTGGTATCCATTTTTAGGTAACACCTCTAAGTGATATGATATGTGCCTTTCACTTTCTGACTTACTACAAGTCACGTGATTACTTCTAGACTCATCTACGGGGCAAATGGCATTTTGTCCTTTTTTCCCTTGGCTTCTCTTCTGCCTTTGCGGGGTCCATTTTCAACAATGTGATTCCCTGAGGGTTGTGGATTAGCTGACCTGGGCAGCCTTACCCTGCCGGCCTGCCCTCCCCAGGTGTGCCTCGTTGAGGTCAATATAAACAGCGCTCCAGGCAGCAATAGCCCCTCAAGCTGTGCCTGACTCCATATTCTCTGCCCCGTCAGCAGTCTCGGGGCTGTGCTGGTGGGAGGGAGTGAGGGGCCACAGCTTTGTGGGTGGCCCGGTGTGAGTGGGGTTCTGCTGGCCTTTCTGCAGGAGATGCCAGGCTGCCGCCTGTAAAGAAGAGGATGTGTCACCCATACCTTCCGCTGGAATTTCTCTCCGGACAGAGGTGAGGAAGGAAAAAAGCAGTGGGGCCCGGGACAGGAGGGGTATCTCAGGCAGGGCAATGGAAAGCTTCTGGAAGAGCGCCCGGGGCCAGGACCACCCTGGCTGGCCTGCAGGCACCAAGTTGGCCTGCGTGCTGTCGCTGGTGTGGCTCCACGGTCCTTCCTCTAGGCTTTCAAGCCCTTGTACATATTCAGGTGTTTTACCTGGAAAGGGTGGGAACAGTTCAGCAGCAGCTGGCCTGGGGCTCAGCTCACGTTTACTCACAGATGCCTCGGCACGGTCCCCCAGCTTTGCAATGAGGACGCTCCTTGCGTGGGGGGTGGGTTGCTGGCTGTAATGGGAGATGGTTCCCCACCTCTGACCAATTTCAGAATTGTTTACCACTGGAGCAAGTGCCCTGATAGGGTTTTCCTCTGTATAACTCCTGGGTTCAGGTTTTTTTTTTTTTTCTTTTATGGTTCAAGTTAGATTTTATTCCCCTTTTATGTATTTATAGATATAAGCATGGAAATAATTCATTCCTATAAATACATCTGTGTGACGGGAAGAATTTTTTCTGTTTTATTTTTAAATTTTATTTTTTAAAATTTTGAAATTTAATTTTATTTATGTTTTTATACAGCAGGTTATTATTAGTTATGTATTTTATGCATATACATGTATACAGGTCAATCCCAATCTCCCAACTCATCCCACCACCACCACCCCATGGCTTCCCACACTTGGTGTCCATACGTTTGTTCTCTACCTCTGTGTCTCTCTTTCTTCCCTGCAAACCAGTTCATCTGTATCATTTTTAGGCTCCACATATATGCATTAATATACAATATTTGTTTTCCTCTTTCTGACTTACTTCATTCTGTATGACAGTCTCTCGATCCATCGATGTCTCTACAAATGACCCAGTTTCATTCCTTTTTATGGCCGAGTCATATTCCATTCTATATATGTACCACATCTTTATCCATTCATCTGTCTGTGGGCATTTAGGTTGCTTCCATTACCTGGCTATTGTAAATAGTGCTGCAACGAACATTGTGGTGAATGTGCCTTGTTGAAATACGGTTTTCTCTGGGGATATGCCCAGAAGTGGGATTGCTGGATCAGATGGTAATTCTATTTCTAATTTTTTTAAGGAAACTCCATACTGTTCTCCATAGTGACTGTATCAATTTACATTCCCACCAATAGTGGAAGAGGGCTCCTTTTGTCCACACCCTCCCCAGAATTGGTTGTTTGTAGATTTTCTGATGATGCCGATTCTAACAGGTGTGAGGTGATACCTCATTGTAGTTTTGATTTGCATTTCTCTAATAATTAGTGCTGTTGAGCAGCTTTTCATGTGCGTCTTGGCCATGTCTGTGTCTCCTTTGAAGAAACGTCTCTTTAGATCTTCTGCCCATTTTTGTATTGGGTTGTTTGTTTTTTCAATATTAAGCTGCATGAGCTGTTTATATATATTGGAGATTAAACCTGTGTCCATTGATTCGTTTGCAACGATTTTCACCCATCCTGAGGGATGCCTTTTTCCATTCCCGTTTTTTTTAACAAAAAAGGAAAGAAAGGAAAAGAAGCAGAACACTAATGTGCGTAAAATATGCCCTTTGAAACGGTCGTTTTGAAATATGGACGTCCTTTGAAATTTTTGGTCGATATGTGACCCCAGGATTTGTTTTCAGGGCAGGTGTCATTTACAGGCCTGCAATGATTTTGAATATCAACTGACCATTAGCGTTGGGATTAAAGCTGCTGTTGTGTGAAACGGCCACAAGGTGGCAGCAGTTCACCCTTACCAAATCTGGTTACTAGGGCAAGAGAGCCTCAGTGGAAGTGGTGTTCTAGATTGGAGTTTAGAATGCAATGTGCCAGGAGAAAGCCCCTCAAGTTTGTCTCACTACTTCTTGTTCGTGTTTTTAATTTAAGTTTTTATTTTTTATTACACCAAGTTTGATTACAATGTTTGGCTTGTTGTAGGTTTGGAAGATGTGGTTCTTTTACACATATACAGATGACTGTTCTTCTTGGGATCCTTTTCCCATGTACGTTATGACAGAATGTTGAGTAGTCCTCTCTTGGTATTCTGTAGGTCTTTGGTGATTATATATGTCACCTGTGTTTGTATATGTCTGTTAACCCCGATATCGTAATGAAACCAATCCTCACACCTTTCCATTGGTGAACCATAAGTTTGTTTAATGAATCTGTGATTGCCCTTCTCCGTGGAAATATCTGCACTGGTATCCATTTTTAGGTAACACCTCTATGTGATATGATATGTGTCTTTCACTTTCTGACTTACTACAAGCCACGTGATTACTTCTAGACTCATCTACGGGGCTGCAAATGGCATTTTGTCCTTTTTTCCCTTGGCTTCTCTTCTGCCTTTGCGGGGTCCATTTTCAACAATGTGATTCCCTGAGGGTTGTGGATTAGCTGACCTGGGCAGCCTTACCCTGCCGGCCTGCCCTCCCCAGGTGTGCCTCGTTGAGGTCAATATAAACAGCGCTCCAGGCAGCAATAGCCCCTCAAGCTGTGCCTGACTCCATATTCTCTGCCCCGTCAGCAGTCTCGGGGCTGTGCTGGTGGGAGGGAGTGATGGGCCACAGCATTGTGGGTGGCCCGGTGTGAGTGGGGTTCTGCTGGCCTTTCTGCAGGAGATGCCAGGCTGCCGCCTGTAAAGAAGAGGATGTGTCACCCATACCTTCTGCTGGAATTTCTCTCCGGACAGAGGTGAGGAAGGAAAAAAGCAGTGGGGCCCGGGACAGGAGGGGTATCTCAGGCAGGGCAATGGAAAGCTTCTGGAAGAGCGCCCGGGGCCAGGACCACCCTGGCTGGCCTGCAGGCACCAAGTTGGCCTGCGTGCTGTCGCTGGTGTGGCTCCACGGTCCTTCCTCTAGGCTTTCAAGCCCTTGTACATATTCAGGTGTTTTACCTGGAAAGGGTGGGAACAGTTCAGCAGCAGCTGGCCTGGGGCTCAGCTCACGTTTACTCACAGATGCCTCGGCACGGTCCCCCAGCTTTGCAATGAGGACGCTCCTTGCGTGGGGGGTGGGTTGCTGGCTGTAATGGGAGATGGTTCCCCACCTCTGACCAATTTCAGAATTGTTTACCACTGGAGCAAGTGCCCTGATAGGGTTTTCCTCTGTATAACTCCTGGGTTCAGGTTTTTTTTTTTTCTTTTATGGTTCAAGTTAGATTTTATTCCCCTTTTATGTATTTATACATATAAGCATGGAAATAATTCATTCCTATAAATACATCTGTGTGACGGGAAGAATTTTTTCTGTTTTATTTTTAAATTTTATTTTTTAAAATTTTGAAATTTAATTTTATTTATGTTTTTATACAGCAGGTTATTATTAGTTATGTATTTTATGCATATACATGTATACAGGTCAATCCCAATCTCCCAACTCATCCCACCACCACCACCCCATGGCTTCCCACACTTGGTGTCCATACGTTTGTTCTCTACCTCTGTGTCTCTATTTCTTCCCTGCAAACCAGTTCATCTGTATCATTTTTAGGCTCCACATATATGCATTAATATACAATATTTGTTTTCCTCTTTCTGACTTACTTCATTCTGTATGACAGTCTCTCGATCCATCGATGTCTCTACAAATGACCCAGTTTCATTCCTTTTTATGGCCGAGTCATATTCCATTTTATATATGTACCACATCTTTATCCATTCATCTGTCTGTGGGCATTTAGGTTGCTTCCATTACCTGGCTATTGTAAATAGTGCTGCAACGAACATTGTGGTGAATGTGCCTTGTTGAAATACGGTTTTCTCTGGGTATATGCCCAGAAGTGGGATTGCTGGATCAGATGGTAATTCTATTTCTAATTTTTTTAAGGAAACTCCATACTGTTCTCCATAGTGACTGTATCAATTTACATTCCCACTAATAGTGGAAGAGGGCTCCTTTTGTCCACACCCTCCCCAGAATTGGTTGTTTGTAGATTTTCTGATGATGCCGATTCTAACAGGTGTGAGGTGATACCTCATTGTAGTTTTGATTTGCATTTCTCTAATAATTAGTGCTGTTGAGCAGCTTTTCATGTGCGTCTTGGCCATCTCTGTGTCTCCTTTGAAGAAACGTCTCTTTAGATCTTCTGCCCATTTTTTTGGGGTTGTTTGTTTTTTTAATATTAAGCTGCATGAGCTGTTTATATATATTGGAGTTTAAACCTCTGTCCATTGATTCGTCTGCAACGATTTTCGCCCATTCTGAGGGATGCCTTTTTCCATTCCCGTGTTTTTTAACAAAAAAGGAAAGAAAGGAAAAGAAGCAGAACACTAATGTGCGTAAAATATGCCCTTTGAAACGGTCGTTTTGAAATATGGACGTCCTTTGAAATTTTTGGTCGATATGTGACCCCAGGATTTGTTTTCAGGGCAGGTGTCATTTACAGGCCTGCAATGATTTTGAATATCAACTGACCATTAGCATTGGGATTAAAGCTGCTGTTGTGTGAAACGGCCACAAGGTGGCAGCAGTTCACCCTTACCAAATCTGGTTACTAGGGCAAGAGAGCCTCAGTGGAAGTGGTGTTCTAGATTCGAATTTAGAATGGAATGTGCCAGGAGAAATCCCCTCACGTTTGTCTCACTACATCTTGTTCGTGTTTTTAATTTAATTTTTTTTTATTTTTTATTACAGCAAGTTTGATTACAATGTTTGGCTTGTTGTAGGTGTGGAAGATGTGGTTCTTTTACACATATACAGATGTCTGTTCTTCCTGGGATCCTTTTCCCATGTACGTTATGACAGAATGTTGAGTAGTCCTCTCTTGGTATTCTGTAGGTCTTTGGTGATTATATATGTCACCTGTGTTTGTATATGTCTGTTAACCCCGATATCGTAATGAAACCAATCCTCACACCTTTCCATTGGTGAACCATAAGTTTGTTTAATGAATCTGTGATTGCCCTTCTCCGTGGAAATATCTGCCCTGGTATCCATTTTTAGGTAACACCTCTAAGTTATATGATATGTGTCTTTCACTTTCTGACTTACTACAAGCCACGTGATTACTTCTAGACTCATCTACGGGGCTGCAAATGGCATTTTGTCCTTTTTTCCCTTGGCTTCTCTTCTGCCTTTGCGGGGTCCATTTTCAACATTGTGATTCCCTGAGGGTTGTGGATTAGCTGACCTGGGCAGCCTTACCCTGCCGGCCTGCCCTCCCCAGGTGTGCCTCGTTGAGGTCAATATAAACAGCGCTCCAGGCAGCAATAGCCCCTGAAGCTGTGCCTGACTCCATATTCTCTGCCCCGTCAGCAGTCTCGGGGCTGTGCTGGTGGGAGGGAGTGAGGGGCCACAGCTTTGTGGGTGGCCCGGTGTGAGTGGGGTTCTGCTGGCCTTTCTGCAGGAGATGCCAGGCTGCCGCCTGTAAAGAAGAGGATGTGTCACCCATACCTTGCGCTGGAATTTCTCTCCGGACAGAGGTGAGGAAGGAAAAAAGCAGTGGGGGCCGGGACAGGAGGGGTATCTCAGGCAGGGCAATGGAAAGCTTCTGGAAGAGCGCCCGGGGCCAGGACCACCCTGGCTGGCCTGCAGGCACCAAGTTGGCCTGCGTGCTGTCGCTGGTGTGGCTCCATGGTCCTTCCTCTAGGCTTTCAAGCCCTTGTACATATTCAGGTGTTTTACCTGGAAAGGGTGGGAACAGTTCAGCAGCAGCTGGCCTGGGGCTCAGCTCACGTTTACTCACAGATGCCTCGGCACGGTCCCCCAGCTTTGCAATGAGGACGCTCCTTGCGTGGGGGGTGGGTTGCTGGCTGTAATGGGAGATGGTTCCCCACCTCTGACCAATTTCAGAATTGTTTACCACTGGAGCAAGTGCCCTGATAGGGTTTTCCTCTGTATAACTCCTGGGTTCAGGTTTTTTTTTTTTTCTTTTATGGTTCAAGTTAGATTTTATTCCCCTTTTATGTATTTATAGATATAAGCATGGAAATAATTCATTCCTATAAATACATCTGTGTGACGGGAAGAATTTTTTCTGTTTTATTTTTAAATTTTATTTTTTAAAATTTTGAAATTTAATTTTATTTATGTTTTTATACAGCAGGTTATTATTAGTTATGTATTTTATGCATATACATGTATACAGGTCAATCCCAATCTCCCAACTCATCCCACCACCACCACCCCATGGCTTCCCACACTTGGTGTCCATACGTTTGTTCTCTACCTCTGTGTCTCTATTTCTTCCCTGCAAACCAGTTCATCTGTATCATTTTTAGGCTCCACATATATGCATTAATATACAATATTTGTTTTCCTCTTTGTGACTTACTTCATTCTGTATGACAGTCTCTCGATTCATCGATGTCTCTACAAATGACCCAGTTTCATTCCTTTTTATGGCCGAGTCATATTCCATTTTATATATGTACCACATCTTTATCCATTCATCTGTCTGTGGGCATTTAGGTTGCTTCCATTACCTGGCTATTGTAAATAGTGCTGCAACGAACATTGTGGTGAATGTGCCTTGTTGAAATACGGTTTTCTCTGGGTATATGCCCAGAAGTGGGATTGCTGGATCAGATGGTAATTCTATTTCTAATTTTTTAAGGAAACTCCATACTGTTCTCCATAGTGACTGTATCAATTTACATTCCCACCAATAGTGGAAGAGGGCTCCTTTTGTCCACACCCTCCCCAGAATTGGTTGTTTGTAGATTTTCTGATGATGCCGATTCTAACAGGTGTGAGGTGATACCTCATTGTAGTTTTGATTTGCATTTCTCTAATAATTAGTGCTGTTGAGCAGCTTTTCATGTGCGTCTTGGCCATCTCTGTGTCTCCTTTGAAGAAACGTCTCTTTAGATCTTCTGCCCATTTTTTTTTGGGTTGTTTGTTTTTTTAATATTAAGCTGCATGAGCTGTTTATATATATTGGAGATTAAACCTCTGTCCATTGATTCGTCTGCAACGATTTTCGCCCATTCTGAGGGATGCCTTTTTCCATTCCCGTGTTTTTTAACAAAAAAGGAAAGAAAGGAAAAGAAGCAGAACACTAATGTGCGTAAAATATGCCTTTTGAAACGGTCGTTTTGAAATATGGACGTCCTTTGAATTTTTTGGTCGATATGTGACCCCAGGATTTGTTTTCAGGGCAGGTGTCATTTACAGGCCTGCAATGATTTTGAATATCAACTGACCATTAGCGTTGGGATTAAAGCTGCTGTTGTGTGAAACGGCCACAAGGTGGCAGCAGTTCACCCTTACCAAATCTGGTTACTAGGGCAAGAGAGCCTCAGTGGAAGTGGTGTTCTAGATTCGAATTTAGAATGGAATGTGCCAGGAGAAAGCCCCTCACGTTTGTCTCACTACATCTTGTTCGTGTTTTTAATTTATTTTTTTTTATTTTTTATTACAGCAAGTTTGATTACAATGTTTGGCTTGTTGTAGGTGTGGAAGATGTGGTTCTTTTACACATATACAGATGTCTGTTCTTCCTGGGATCCTTTTCCCATGTACGTTATGACAGAATGTTGAGTAGTCCTCTCTTGGTATTCTGTAGGTCTTTGGTGATTATATATGTCACCTGTGTTTGTATATGTCTGTTAACCCCGATATCGTAATGAAACCAATCCTCACACCTTTCCATTGGTGAACCATAAGTTTGTTTAATGAATCTGTGATTGCCCTTCTCCGTGGAAATATCTGCCCTGGTATCCATTTTTAGGTAACACCTCTAAGTGATATGATATGTGTCTTTCACTTTCTGACTTACTACAAGCCACGTGATTACTTCTAGACTCATCTACGGGGCTGCAAATGGCATTTTGTCCTTTTTTCCCTTGGCTTCTCTTCTGCCTTTGCGGGGTCCATTTTCAACAATGTGATTCCCTGAGGGTTGTGGATTAGCTGACCTGGGCAGCCTTACCCTGCCGGCCAGCCCTCCCCAGGTGTGCCTCGTTGAGGTCAATATAAAGAGCGCTCCAGGCAGCAATAGCCCCTGAAGCTGTGCCTGACTCCATATTCTCTGCCCCGTCAGCAGTCTCGGGGCTGTGCTGGTGGGAGGGAGTGAGGGGCCACAGCTTTGTGGGTGGCCCGGTGTGAGTGGGGTTCTGCTGGCCTTTCTGCAGGAGATGCCAGGCTGCCGCCTGTAAAGAAGAGGATGTGTCACCCATACCTTCCGCTGGAATTTCTCTCCGGACAGAGGTGAGGAAGGAAAAAAGCAGTGGGGCCCGGGACAGGAGGGGTATCTCAGGCAGGGCAATGGAAAGCTTCTGGAAGAGCGCCCGGGGCCAGGACCACCCTGGCTGGCCTGCAGGCACCAAGTTGGCCTGCGTGCTGTCGCTGGTGTGGCTCCACGGTCCTTCCTCTAGGCTTTCAAGCCCTTGTACATATTCAGGTGTTTTACCTGGAAAGGGTGGGAACAGTTCAGCAGCAGCTGGCCTGGGGCTCAGCTCACGTTTACTCACAGATGCCTCGGCACGGTCCCCCAGCTTTGCAATGAGGACGCTCCTTGCGTGGGGGGTGGGTTGCTGGCTGTAATGGGAGATGGTTCCCCACCTCTGACCAATTTCAGAATTGTTTACCACTGGAGCAAGTGCCCTGATAGGGTTTTCCTCTGTATAACTCCTGGGTTAAGGTTTTTTTTTTTTTTCTTTTATGGTTCAAGTTAGATTTTATTCCCCTTTTATGTATTTATAGATATAAGCATGGAAATAATTCATTCCTATAAATACATCTGTGTGACGGGAAGAATTTTTTCTGTTTTATTTTTAAATTTTATTTTTTAAAATTTTGAAATTTAATTTTATTTATGTTTTTATACAGCAGGTTATTATTAGTTATGTATTTTATGCATATACATGTATACAGGTCAATCCCAATCTCCCAACTCATCCCACCACCACCACCCCATGGCTTCCCACACTTGGTGTCCATACGTTTGTTCTCTACCTCTGTGTCTCTATTTCTTCCCTGCAAACCAGTTCATCTGTATCATTTTTAGGCTCCACATATATGCATTAATATACAATATTTGTTTTCCTCTTTCTGACTTACTTCATTCTGTATGACAGTCTCTCGATCCATCGATGTCTCTACAAATGACCCAGTTTCATTCCTTTTTATGGCCGAGTCATATTCCATTTTATATATGTACCACATCTTTATCCATTCATCTGTCTGTGGGCATTTAGGTTGCTTCCATTACCTGGCTATTGTAAATAGTGCTGCAACGAACATTGTGGTGAATGTGCCTTGTTGAAATACGGTTTTCTCTGGGTATATGCCCAGAAGTGGGATTGCTGGATCAGATGGTAATTCTATTTCTAATTTTTTTAAGGAAACTCCATACTGTTCTCCATAGTGACTGTATCAATTTACATTCCCACCAATAGTGGAAGAGGGCTCCTTTTGTCCACACCCTCCCCAGAATTGGTTGTTTGTAGATTTTCTGATGATGCCGATTCTAACAGGTGTGAGGTGATACCTCATTGTAGTTTTGATTTGCATTTCTCTAATAATTAGTGCTGTTGAGCAGCTTTTCATGTGCGTCTTGGCCATGTCTGTGTCTCCTTTGAAGAAACGTCTCTTTAGATCTTCTGCCCATTTTTGTATTGGGTTGTTTGTTTTTTCAATATTAAGCTGCATGAGCTGTTTATATATATTGGAGATTAAACCTGTGTCCATTGATTCGTTTGCAACGATTTTCACCCATCCTGAGGGATGCCTTTTTCCATTCCCGTTTTTTTTAACAAAAAAGGAAAGAAAGGAAAAGAAGCAGAACACTAATGTGCGTAAAATATGCCCTTTGAAACGGTCGTTTTGAAATATGGACGTCCTTTGAAATTTTTGGTCGATATGTGACCCCAGGATTTGTTTTCAGGGCAGGTGTCATTTACAGGCCTGCAATGATTTTGAATATCAACTGACCATTAGCGTTGGGATTAAAGCTGCTGTTGTGTGAAACGGCCACAAGGTGGCAGCAGTTCACCCTTACCAAATCTGGTTACTAGGGCAAGAGAGCCTCAGTGGAAGTGGTGTTCTAGATTGGAGTTTAGAATGCAATGTGCCAGGAGAAAGCCCCTCAAGTTTGTCTCACTACTTCTTGTTCGTGTTTTTAATTTAAGTTTTTATTTTTTATTACACCAAGTTTGATTACAATGTTTGGCTTGTTGTAGGTTTGGAAGATGTGGTTCTTTTACACATATACAGATGACTGTTCTTCTTGGGATCCTTTTCCCATGTACGTTATGACAGAATGTTGAGTAGTCCTCTCTTGGTATTCTGTAGGTCTTTGGTGATTATATATGTCACCTGTGTTTGTATATGTCTGTTAACCCCGATATCGTAATGAAACCAATCCTCACACCTTTCCATTGGTGAACCATAAGTTTGTTTAATGAATCTGTGATTGCCCTTCTCCGTGGAAATATCTGCACTGGTATCCATTTTTAGGTAACACCTCTATGTGATATGATATGTGTCTTTCACTTTCTGACTTACTACAAGCCACGTGATTACTTCTAGACTCATCTACGGGGCTGCAAATGGCATTTTGTCCTTTTTTCCCTTGGCTTCTCTTCTGCCTTTGCGGGGTCCATTTTCAACAATGTGATTCCCTGAGGGTTGTGGATTAGCTGACCTGGGCAGCCTTACCCTGCCGGCCTGCCCTCCCCAGGTGTGCCTCGTTGAGGTCAATATAAACAGCGCTCCAGGCAGCAATAGCCCCTGAAGCTGTGCCTGACTCCATATTCTCTGCCCCGTCAGCAGTCTCGGGGCTGTGCTGGTGGGAGGGAGTGATGGGCCACAGCATTGTGGGTGGCCCGGTGTGAGTGGGGTTCTGCTGGCCTTTCTGCAGGAGATGCCAGGCTGCCGCCTGTAAAGAAGAGGATGAGTCACCCATACCTTCTGCTGGAATTTCTCTCCGGACAGAGGTGAGGAAGGAAAAAAGCAGTGGGGCCCGGGACAGGAGGGGTATCTCAGGCAGGGCAATGGAAAGCTTCTGGAAGAGCGCCCGGGGCCAGGACCACCCTGGCTGGCCTGCAGGCACCAAGTTGGCCTGCGTGCTGTCGCTGGTGTGGCTCCACGGTCCTTCCTCTAGGCTTTCAAGCCCTTGTACATATTCAGGTGTTTTACCTGGAAAGGGTGGGAACAGTTCAGCAGCAGCTGGCCTGGGGCTCAGCTCACGTTTACTCACAGATGCCTCGGCACGGTCCCCCAGCTTTGCAATGAGGACGCTCCTTGCGTGGGGGGTGGGTTGCTGGCTGTAATGGGAGATGGTTCCCCACCTCTGACCAATTTCAGAATTGTTTACCACTGGAGCAAGTGCCCTGATAGGGTTTTCCTCTGTATAACTCCTGGGTTCAGGTTTTTTTTTTTTCTTTTATGGTTCAAGTTAGATTTTATTCCCCTTTTATGTATTTATACATATAAGCATGGAAATAATTCATTCCTATAAATACATCTGTGTGACGGGAAGAATTTTTTCTGTTTTATTTTTAAATTTTATTTTTTAAAATTTTGAAATTTAATTTTATTTATGTTTTTATACAGCAGGTTATTATTAGTTATGTATTTTATGCATATACATGTATACAGGTCAATCCCAATCTCCCAACTCATCCCACCACCACCACCCCATGGCTTCCCACACTTGGTGTCCATACGTTTGTTCTCTACCTCTGTGTCTCTATTTCTTCCCTGCAAACCAGTTCATCTGTATCATTTTTAGGCTCCACATATATGCATTAATATACAATATTTGTTTTCCTCTTTCTGACTTACTTCATTCTGTATGACAGTCTCTCGATCCATCGATGTCTCTACAAATGACCCAGTTTCATTCCTTTTTATGGCCGAGTCATATTCCATTTTATATATGTACCACATCTTTATCCATTCATCTGTCTGTGGGCATTTAGGTTGCTTCCATTACCTGGCTATTGTAAATAGTGCTGCAACGAACATTGTGGTGAATGTGCCTTGTTGAAATACGGTTTTCTCTGGGTATATGCCCAGAAGTGGGATTGCTGGATCAGATGGTAATTCTATTTCTAATTTTTTTAAGGAAACTCCATACTGTTCTCCATAGTGACTGTATCAATTTACATTCCCACTAATAGTGGAAGAGGGCTCCTTTTGTCCACACCCTCCCCAGAATTGGTTGTTTGTAGATTTTCTGATGATGCCGATTCTAACAGGTGTGAGGTGATACCTCATTGTAGTTTTGATTTGCATTTCTCTAATAATTAGTGCTGTTGAGCAGCTTTTCATGTGCGTCTTGGCCATCTCTGTGTCTCCTTTGAAGAAACGTCTCTTTAGATCTTCTGCCCATTTTTTTGGGGTTGTTTGTTTTTTTAATATTAAGCTGCATGAGCTGTTTATATATATTGGAGATTAAACCTCTGTCCATTGATTCGTCTGCAACGATTTTCGCCCATTCTGAGGGATGCCTTTTTCCATTCCCGTGTTTTTTAACAAAAAAGGAAAGAAAGGAAAAGAAGCAGAACACTAATGTGCGTAAAATATGCCCTTTGAAACGGTCGTTTTGAAATATGGACGTCCTTTGAAATTTTTGGTCGATATGTGACCCCAGGATTTGTTTTCAGGGCAGGTGTCATTTACAGGCCTGCAATGATTTTGAATATCAACTGACCATTAGCATTGGGATTAAAGCTGCTGTTGTGTGAAACGGCCACAAGGTGGCAGCAGTTCACCCTTACCAAATCTGGTTACTAGGGCAAGAGAGCCTCAGTGGAAGTGGTGTTCTAGATTCGAATTTAGAATGGAATGTGCCAGGAGAAATCCCCTCACGTTTGTCTCACTACATCTTGTTCGTGTTTTTAATTTAATTTTTTTTTATTTTTTATTACAGCAAGTTTGATTACAATGTTTGGCTTGTTGTAGGTGTGGAAGATGTGGTTCTTTTACACATATACAGATGTCTGTTCTTCCTGGGATCCTTTTCCCATGTACGTTATGACAGAATGTTGAGTAGTCCTCTCTTGGTATTCTGTAGGTCTTTGGTGATTATATATGTCACCTGTGTTTGTATATGTCTGTTAACCCCGATATCGTAATGAAACCAATCCTCACACCTTTCCATTGGTGAACCATAAGTTTGTTTAATGAATCTGTGATTGCCCTTCTCCGTGGAAATATCTGCCCTGGTATCCATTTTTAGGTAACACCTCTAAGTTATATGATATGTGTCTTTCACTTTCTGACTTACTACAAGCCACGTGATTACTTCTAGACTCATCTACGGGGCTGCAAATGGCATTTTGTCCTTTTTTCCCTTGGCTTCTCTTCTGCCTTTGCGGGGTCCATTTTCAACATTGTGATTCCCGGAGGGTTGTGGATTAGCTGACCTGGGCAGCCTTACCCTGCCGGCCTGCCCTCCCCAGGTGTGCCTCGTTGAGGTCAATATAAACAGCGCTCCAGGCAGCAATAGCCCCTGAAGCTGTGCCTGACTCCATATTCTCTGCCCCGTCAGCAGTCTCGGGGCTGTGCTGGTGGGAGGGAGTGAGGGGCCACAGCTTTGTGGGTGGCCCGGTGTGAGTGGGGTTCTGCTGGCCTTTCTGCAGGAGATGCCAGGCTGCCGCCTGTAAAGAAGAGGATGTGTCACCCATACCTTGCGCTGGAATTTCTCTCCGGACAGAGGTGAGGAAGGAAAAAAGCAGTGGGGGCCGGGACAGGAGGGGTATCTCAGGCAGGGCAATGGAAAGCTTCTGGAAGAGCGCCCGGGGCCAGGACCACCCTGGCTGGCCTGCAGGCACCAAGTTGGCCTGCGTGCTGTCGCTGGTGTGGCTCCATGGTCCTTCCTCTAGGCTTTCAAGCCCTTGTACATATTCAGGTGTTTTACCTGGAAAGGGTGGGAACAGTTCAGCAGCAGCTGGCCTGGGGCTCAGCTCACGTTTACTCACAGATGCCTCGGCACGGTCCCCCAGCTTTGCAATGAGGACGCTCCTTGCGTGGGGGGTGGGTTGCTGGCTGTAATGGGAGATGGTTCCCCACCTCTGACCAATTTCAGAATTGTTTACCACTGGAGCAAGTGCCCTGATAGGGTTTTCCTCTGTATAACTCCTGGGTTCAGGTTTTTTTTTTTTTCTTTTATGGTTCAAGTTAGATTTTATTCCCCTTTTATGTATTTATAGATATAAGCATGGAAATAATTCATTCCTATAAATACATCTGTGTGACGGGAAGAATTTTTTCTGTTTTATTTTTAAATTTTATTTTTTAAAATTTTGAAATTTAATTTTATTTATGTTTTTATACAGCAGGTTATTATTAGTTATGTATTTTATGCATATACATGTATACAGGTCAATCCCAATCTCCCAACTCATCCCACCACCACCACCCCATGGCTTCCCACACTTGGTGTCCATACGTTTGTTCTCTACCTCTGTGTCTCTATTTCTTCCCTGCAAACCAGTTCATCTGTATCATTTTTAGGCTCCACATATATGCATTAATATACAATATTTGTTTTCCTCTTTGTGACTTACTTCATTCTGTATGACAGTCTCTCGATTCATCGATGTCTCTACAAATGACCCAGTTTCATTCCTTTTTATGGCCGAGTCATATTCCATTTTATATATGTACCACATCTTTATCCATTCATCTGTCTGTGGGCATTTAGGTTGCTTCCATTACCTGGCTATTGTAAATAGTGCTGCAACGAACATTGTGGTGAATGTGCCTTGTTGAAATACGGTTTTCTCTGGGTATATGCCCAGAAGTGGGATTGCTGGATCAGATGGTAATTCTATTTCTAATTTTTTTAAGGAAACTCCATACTGTTCTCCATAGTGACTGTATCAATTTACATTCCCACCAATAGTGGAAGAGGGCTCCTTTTGTCCACACCCTCCCCAGAATTGGTTGTTTGTAGATTTTCTGATGATGCCGATTCTAACAGGTGTGAGGTGATACCTCATTGTAGTTTTGATTTGCATTTCTCTAATAATTAGTGCTGTTGAGCAGCTTTTCATGTGCGTCTTGGCCATCTCTGTGTCTCCTTTGAAGAAACGTCTCTTTAGATCTTCTGCCCATTTTTTTTTGGGTTGTTTGTTTTTTTAATATTAAGCTGCATGAGCTGTTTATATATATTGGAGATTAAACCTCTGTCCATTGATTCGTCTGCAACGATTTTCGCCCATTCTGAGGGATGCCTTTTTCCATTCCCGTGTTTTTTAACAAAAAAGGAAAGAAAGGAAAAGAAGCAGAACACTAATGTGCGTAAAATATGCCTTTTGAAACGGTCGTTTTGAAATATGGACGTCCTTTGAATTTTTTGGTCGATATGTGACCCCAGGATTTGTTTTCAGGACAGGTGTCATTTACAGGCCTGCAATGATTTTGAATATCAACTGACCATTAGCGTTGGGATTAAAGCTGCTGTTGTGTGAAACGGCCACAAGGTGGCAGCAGTTCACCCTTACCAAATCTGGTTACTAGGGCAAGAGAGCCTCAGTGGAAGTGGTGTTCTAGATTCGAATTTAGAATGGAATGTGCCAGGAGAAAGCCCCTCACGTTTGTCTCACTACATCTTGTTCGTGTTTTTAATTTATTTTTTTTTTATTTTTTATTACAGCAAGTTTGATTACAATGTTTGGCTTGTTGTAGGTGTGGAAGATGTGGTTCTTTTACACATATACAGATGTCTGTTCTTCCTGGGATCCTTTTCCCATGTACGTTATGACAGAATGTTGAGTAGTCCTCTCTTGGTATTCTGTAGGTCTTTGGTGATTATATATGTCACCTGTGTTTGTATATGTCTGTTAACCCCGATATCGTAATGAAACCAATCCTCACACCTTTCCATTGGTGAACCATAAGTTTGTTTAATGAATCTGTGATTGCCCTTCTCCGTGGAAATATCTGCCCTGGTATCCATTTTTAGGTAACACCTCTAAGTGATATGATATGTGTCTTTCACTTTCTGACTTACTACAAGCCACGTGATTACTTCTAGACTCATCTACGGGGCTGCAAATGGCATTTTGTCCTTTTTTCCCTTGGCTTCTCTTCTGCCTTTGCGGGGTCCATTTTCAACAATGTGATTCCCTGAGGGTTGTGGATTAGCTGACCTGGGCAGCCTTACCCTGCCGGCCTGCCCTCCCCAGGTGTGCCTCGTTGAGGTCAATATAAACAGCGCTCCAGGCAGCAATAGCCCCTGAAGCTGTGCCTGACTCCATATTCTCTGCCCCGTCAGCAGTCTCGGGGCTGTGCTGGTGGGAGGGAGTGAGGGGCCACAGCTTTGTGGGTGGCCCGGTGTGAGTGGGGTTCTGCTGGCCTTTCTGCAGGAGATGCCAGGCTGCCGCCTGTAAAGAAGAGGATGTGTCACCCATACCTTCCGCTGGAATTTCTCTCCGGACAGAGGTGAGGAAGGAAAAAAGCAGTGGGGCCCGGGACAGGAGGGGTATCTCAGGCAGGGCAATGGAAAGCTTCTGGAAGAGCGCCCGGGGCCAGGACCACCCTGGCTGGCCTGCAGGCACCAAGTTGGCCTGCGTGCTGTCGCTGGTGTGGCTCCACGGTCCTTCCTCTAGGCTTTCAAGCCCTTGTACATATTCAGGTGTTTTACCTGGAAAGGGTGGGAACAGTTCAGCAGCAGCTGGCCTGGGGCTCAGCTCACGTTTACTCACAGATGCCTCGGCACGGTCCCCCAGCTTTGCAATGAGGACGCTCCTTGCGTGGGGGGTGGGTTGCTGGCTGTAATGGGAGATGGTTCCCCACCTCTGACCAATTTCAGAATTGTTTACCACTGGAGCAAGTGCCCTGATAGGGTTTTCCTCTGTATAACTCCTGGGTTCAGGTTTTTTTTTTTTCTTTTATGGTTCAAGTTAGATTTTATTCCCCTTTTATGTATTTATAGATATAAGCATGGAAATAATTCATTCCTATAAATACATCTGTGTGACGGGAAGAATTTTTTCTGTTTTATTTTTAAATTTTATTTTTTAAAATTTTGAAATTTAATTTTATTTATGTTTTTATACAGCAGGTTATTATTAGTTATGTATTTTATGCATATACATGTATACAGGTCAATCCCAATCTCCCAACTCATCCCACCACCACCACCCCATGGCTTCCCACACTTGGTGTCCATACGTTTGTTCTCTACCTCTGTGTCTCTATTTCTTCCCTGCAAACCAGTTCATCTGTATCATTTTTAGGCTCCACATATATGCATTAATATACAATATTTGTTTTCCTCTTTGTGACTTACTTCATTCTGTATGACAGTCTCTCGATCCATCGATGTCTCTACAAATGACCCAGTTTCATTCCTTTTTATGGCCGAGTCATATTCCATTTTATATATGTACCACATCTTTATCCATTCATCTGTCTGTGGGCATTTAGGTTGCTTCCATTACCTGGCTATTGTAAATAGTGCTGCAACGAACATTGTGGTGAATGTGCCTTGTTGAAATACGGTTTTCTCTGGGTATATGCCCAGAAGTGGGATTGCTGGATCAGATGGTAATTCTATTTCTAATTTTTTTAAGGAAACTCCATACTGTTCTCCATAGTGACTGTATCAATTTACATTCCCACCAATAGTGGAAGAGGGCTCCTTTTGTCCACTCCCTCCCCAGAATTGGTTGTTTGTAGATTTTCTGATGATGCCGATTCTAACAGGTGTGAGGTGATACCTCATTGTAGTTTTGATTTGCATTTCTCTAATAATTAGTGCTGTTGAGCAGCTTTTCATGTGCGTCTTGGCCATCTCTGTGTCTCCTTTGAAGAAACGTCTCTTTAGATCTTCTGCCCATTTTTTTTGGGTTGTTTGTTTTTTTAATATTAAGCTGCATGAGCTGTTTATATATATTGGAGATTAAACCTCTGTCCATTGATTCGTCTGCAACGATTTTCGCCCATTCTGAGGGATGCCTTTTTCCATTCCCGTGTTTTTAAACAAAAAAGGAAAGAAAGGAAAAGAAGCAGAACACTAATGTGCGTAAAATATGCCCTTTGAAACGGTCGTTTTGAAATATGGACGTCCTTTGAAATTTTTGGTCGATATGTGACCCCAGGATTTGTTTTCAGGGCAGGTGTCATTTACAGGCCTGCAATGATTTTGAATATCAACTGACCATTAGCGTTGGGATTAAAGCTGCTGTTGTGTGAAACGGCCACAAGGTGGCAGCAGTTCACCCTTACCAAATCTGTTTACTAGGGCAAGAGAGCCTCAGTGGAAGTGGTGTTCTAGATTCGAATTTAGAATGGAATGTGCCAGGAGAAAGCCCCTCACGTTTGTCTCACTACATCTTGTTCGTGTTTTTAATTTAATTTTTTTTTTATTTTTTATTACAGCAAGTTTGATTACAATGTTTGGCTTGTTGTAGGTGTGGAAAATGTGGTTCTTTTACACATATACAGATGTCTGTTCTTCCTGGGATCCTTTTCCCATGTACGTTATGACAGAATGTTGAGTAGTCCTCTCTTGGTATTCTGTAGGTCTTTGGTGATTATATATGTCACCTGTGTTTGTATATGTCTGTTAACCCCGATATCGTAATGAAACCAATCCTCACACCTTTCCATTGGTGAACCATAAGTTTGTTTAATGAATCTGTGATTGCCCTTCTCCGTGGAAATATCTGCCCTGGTATCCATTTTTAGGTAACACCTCTAAGTGATATGATATGTGTCTTTCACTTTCTGACTTACTACAAGCCACGTGGTTACTTCTAGACTCATCTACGGGGCTGCAAATGGCATTTTGTCCTTTTTTCCCTTGGCTTCTCTTCTGCCTTTGCGGGGTCCATTTTCAACATTGTGATTCCCTGAGGGTTGTGGATTAGCTGACCTGGGCAGCCTTACCCTGCCGGCCTGCCCTCCCCAGGTGTGCCTCGTTGAGGTCAATATAAACAGCGCTCCAGGCAGCAATAGCCCCTGAAGCTGTGCCTGACTCCATATTCTCTGCCCCGTCAGCAGTCTCGGGGCTGTGCTGGTGGGAGGGAGTGAGGGGCCACAGCTTTGTGGGTGGCCCGGTGTGAGTGGGGTTCTGCTGGCCTTTCTGCAGGAGATGCCAGGCTGCCGCCTGTAAAGAAGAGGATGTGTCACCCATACCTTCCGCTGGAATTTCTCTCCGGACAGAGGTGAGGAAGGAAAAAAGCAGTGGGGGCCGGGACAGGAGGGGTATCTCAGGCAGGGCAATGGAAAGCTTCTGGAAGAGCGCCCGGGGCCAGGACCACCCTGGCTGGCCTGCAGGCACCAAGTTGGCCTGCGTGCTGTCGCTGGTGTGGCTCCATGGTCCTTCCTCTAGGCTTTCAAGCCCTTGTACATATTCAGGTGTTTTACCTGGAAAGGGTGGGAACAGTTCAGCAGCAGCTGGCCTGGGGCTCAGCTCACGTTTACTCACAGATGCCTTGGCACGGTCCCCCAGCTTTGCAATGAGGACGCTCCTTGCGTGGGGGGTGGGTTGCTGGCTGTAATGGGAGATGGTTCCCCACCTCTGACCAATTTCAGAATTGTTTACCACTGGAGCAAGTGCCCTGATAGGGTTTTCCTCTGTATAACTCCTGGGTTCAGGTTTTTTTTTTTTCTTTTATGGTTCAAGTTAGATTTTATTCCCCTTTTATGTATTTATAGATATAAGCATGGAAATAATTCATTCCTATAAATACATCTGTGTGACGGGAAGAATTTTTTCTGTTTTATTTTTAAATTTTATTTTTTAAAATTTTGAAATTTAATTTTATTTATGTTTTTATACAGCAGGTTATTATTAGTTATGTATTTTATGCATATACATGTATACAGGTCAATCCCAATCTCCCAACTCATCCCACCACCACCACCCCATGGCTTCCCACACTTGGTGTCCATACGTTTGTTCTCTACCTCTGTGTCTCTATTTCTTCCCTGCAAACCAGTTCATCTGTATCATTTTTAGGCTCCACATATATGCATTAATATACAATATTTGTTTTCCTCTTTGTGACTTACTTCATTCTGTATGACAGTCTCTCGATCCATCGATGTCTCTACAAATGACCCAGTTTCATTCCTTTTTATGGCCGAGTCATATTCCATTTTATATATGTACCACATCTTTATCCATTCATCTGTCTGTGGGCATTTAGGTTGCTTCCATTACCTGGCTATTGTAAATAGTGCTGCAACGAACATTGTGGTGAATGTGCCTTTTTGAAATACGGTTTTCTCTGGGTATATGCCCAGAAGTGGGATTGCTGGATCAGATGGTAATTCTATTTCTAATTTTTTTAAGGAAACTCCATACTGTTCTCCATAGTGACTGTATCAATTTACATTCCCACCAATAGTGGAAGAGGGCTCCTTTTGTCCACACCCTCCCCAGAATTGGTTGTTTGTAGATTTTCTGATGATGCCGATTCTAACAGGTGTGAGGTGATACCTCATTGTAGTTTTGATTTGCATTTCTCTAATAATTAGTGCTGTTGAGCAGCTTTTCATGTGCGTCTTGGCCATCTCTGTGTCTCCTTTGAAGAAACGTCTCTTTAGATCTTCTGCCCATTTTTTTTTGGGTTGTTTGTTTTTTTAATATTAAGCTGCATGAGCTGTTTATATATATTGGAGATTAAACCTCTGTCCATTGATTCGTCTGCAACGATTTTCGCCCATTCTGAGGGATGCCTTTTTCCATTCCCGTGTTTTTTAACAAAAAAGGAAAGAAAGGAAAAGAAGCAGAACACTAATGTGCGTAAAATATGCCTTTTGAAACGGTCGTTTTGAAATATGGACGTCCTTTGAATTTTTTGGTCGATATGTGACCCCAGGATTTGTTTTCAGGGCAGGTGTCATTTACAGGCCTGCAATGATTTTGAATATCAACTGACCATTAGCGTTGGGATTAAAGCTGCTGTTGTGTGAAACGGCCACAAGGTGGCAGCAGTTCACCCTTACCAAATCTGGTTACTAGGGCAAGAGAGCCTCAGTGGAAGTGGTGTTCTAGATTCGAATTTAGAATGGAATGTGCCAGGAGAAAGCCCCTCACGTTTGTCTCACTACATCTTGTTCGTGTTTTTAATTTAATTTTTTTTTATTTTTTATTACAGCAAGTTTGATTACAATGTTTGGCTTGTTGTAGGTGTGGAAGATGTGGTTCTTTTACACATATACAGATGTCTGTTCTTCCTGGGATCCTTTTCCCATGTACGTTATGACAGAATGTTGAGTAGTCCTCTCTTGGTATTCTGTAGGTCTTTGGTGATTATATATGTCACCTGTGTTTGTATATGTCTGTTAACCCCGATATCGTAATGAAACCAATCCTCACACCTTTCCATTGGTGAACCATAAGTTTGTTTAATGAATCTGTGATTGCCCTTCTCCGTGGAAATATCTGCCCTGGTATCCATTTTTAGGTAACACCTCTAAGTGATATGATATGTGTCTTTCACTTTCTGACTTACTACAAGCCACGTGATTACTTCTAGACTCATCTACGGGGCTGCAAATGGCATTTTGTCCTTTTTTCCCTTGGCTTCTCTTCTGCCTTTGCGGGGTCCATTTTCAACAATGTGATTCCCTGAGGGTTGTGGATTAGCTGACCTGGGCAGCCTTACCCTGCCGGCCTGCCCTCCCCAGGTGTGCCTCGTTGAGGTCAATATAAACAGCGCTCCAGGCAGCAATAGCCCCTGAAGCTGTGCCTGACTCCATATTCTCTGCCCCGTCAGCAGTCTCGGGGCTGTGCTGGTGGGAGGGAGTGAGGGGCCACAGCTTTGTGGGTGGCCCGGTGTGAGTGGGGTTCTGCTGGCCTTTCTGCAGGAGATGCCAGGCTGCCGCCTGTAAAGAAGAGGATGTGTCACCCATACCTTCCGCTGGAATTTCTCTCCGGACAGAGGTGAGGAAGGAAAAAAGCAGTGGGGCCCGGGACAGGAGGGGTATCTCAGGCAGGGCAATGGAAAGCTTCTGGAAGAGCGCCCGGGGCCAGGACCACCCTGGCTGGCCTGCAGGCACCAAGTTGGCCTGCGTGCTGTCGCTGGTGTGGCTCCACGGTCCTTCCTCTAGGCTTTCAAGCCCTTGTACATATTCAGGTGTTTTACCTGGAAAGGGTGGGAACAGTTCAGCAGCAGCTGGCCTGGGGCTCAGCTCACGTTTACTCACAGATGCCTCGGCACGGTCCCCCAGCTTTGCAATGAGGACGCTCCTTGCGTGGGGGGTGGGTTGCTGGCTGTAATGGGAGATGGTTCCCCACCTCTGACCAATTTCAGAATTGTTTACCACTGGAGCAAGTGCCCTGATAGGGTTTTCCTCTGTATAACTCCTGGGTTCAGGTTTTTTTTTTTTCTTTTATGGTTCAAGTTAGATTTTATTCCCCTTTTATGTATTTATAGATATAAGCATGGAAATAATTCATTCCTATAAATACATCTGTGTGACGGGAAGAATTTTTTCTGTTTTATTTTTAAATTTTATTTTTTAAAATTTTGAAATTTAATTTTATTTATGTTTTTATACAGCAGGTTATTATTAGTTATGTATTTTATGCATATACATGTATACAGGTCAATCCCAATCTCCCAACTCATCCCACCACCACCACCCCATGGCTTCCCACACTTGGTGTCCATACGTTTGTTCTCTACCTCTGTGTCTCTATTTCTTCCCTGCAAACCAGTTCATCTGTATCATTTTTAGGCTCCACATATATGCATTAATATACAATATTTGTTTTCCTCTTTGTGACTTACTTCATTCTGTATGACAGTCTCTCGATCCATCGATGTCTCTACAAATGACCCAGTTTCATTCCTTTTTATGGCCGAGTCATATTCCATTTTATATATGTACCACATCTTTATCCATTCATCTGTCTGTGGGCATTTAGGTTGCTTCCATTACCTGGCTATTGTAAATAGTGCTGCAACGAACATTGTGGTGAATGTGCCTTGTTGAAATACGGTTTTCTCTGGGTATATGCCCAGAAGTGGGATTGCTGGATCAGATGGTAATTCTATTTCTAATTTTTTTAAGGAAACTCCATACTGTTCTCCATAGTGACTGTATCAATTTACATTCCCACCAATAGTGGAAGAGGGCTCCTTTTGTCCACTCCCTCCCCAGAATTGGTTGTTTGTAGATTTTCTGATGATGCCGATTCTAACAGGTGTGAGGTGATACCTCATTGTAGTTTTGATTTGCATTTCTCTAATAATTAGTGCTGTTGAGCAGCTTTTCATGTGCGTCTTGGCCATCTCTGTGTCTCCTTTGAAGAAACGTCTCTTTAGATCTTCTGCCCATTTTTTTTGGGTTGTTTGTTTTTTTAATATTAAGCTGCATGAGCTGTTTATATATATTGGAGATTAAACCTCTGTCCATTGATTCGTCTGCAACGATTTTCGCCCATTCTGAGGGATGCCTTTTTCCATTCCCGTGTTTTTAAACAAAAAAGGAAAGAAAGGAAAAGAAGCAGAACACTAATGTGCGTAAAATATGCCCTTTGAAACGGTCGTTTTGAAATATGGACGTCCTTTGAAATTTTTGGTCGATATGTGACCCCAGGATTTGTTTTCAGGGCAGGTGTCATTTACAGGCCTGCAATGATTTTGAATATCAACTGACCATTAGCGTTGGGATTAAAGCTGCTGTTGTGTGAAACGGCCACAAGGTGGCAGCAGTTCACCCTTACCAAATCTGGTTACTAGGGCAAGAGAGCCTCAGTGGAAGTGGTGTTCTAGATTCGAATTTAGAATGGAATGTGCCAGGAGAAAGCCCCTCACGTTTGTCTCACTACATCTTGTTCGTGTTTTTAATTTAATTTTTTTTTATTTTTTATTACAGCAAGTTTGATTACAATGTTTGGCTTGTTGTAGGTGTGGAAGATGTGGTTCTTTTACACATATACAGATGTCTGTTCTTCCTGGGATCCTTTTCCCATGTACGTTATGACACAATGTTGAGTAGTCCTCTCTTGGTATTCTGTAGGTCTTTGGTGATTATATATGTCACCTGTGTTTGTATATGTCTGTTAACCCCGATATCGTAATGAAACCAATCCTCACACCTTTCCATTGGTGAACCATAAGTTTGTTTAATGAATCTGTGATTGCCCTTCTCCGTGGAAATATCTGCCCTGGTATCCATTTTTAGGTAACACCTCTAAGTGATATGATATGTGTCTTTCACTTTCTGACTTACTACAAGCCACGTGGTTACTTCTAGACTCATCTACGGGGCTGCAAATGGCATTTTGTCCTTTTTTCCCTTGGCTTCTCTTCTGCCTTTGCGGGGTCCATTTTCAACATTGTGATTCCCTGAGGGTTGTGGATTAGCTGACCTGGGCAGCCTTACCCTGCCGGCCTGCCCTCCCCAGGTGTGCCTCGTTGAGGTCAATATAAACAGCGCTCCAGGCAGCAATAGCCCCTGAAGCTGTGCCTGACTCCATATTCTCTGCCCCGTCAGCAGTCTCGGGGCTGTGCTGGTGGGAGGGAGTGAGGGGCCACAGCTTTGTGGGTGGCCCGGTGTGAGTGGGGTTCTGCTGGCCTTTCTGCAGGAGATGCCAGGCTGCCGCCTGTAAAGAAGAGGATGTGTCACCCATACCTTGCGCTGGAATTTCTCTCCGGACAGAGGTGAGGAAGGAAAAAAGCAGTGGGGGCCGGGACAGGAGGGGTATCTCAGGCAGGGCAATGGAAAGCTTCTGGAAGAGCGCCCGGGGCCAGGACCACCCTGGCTGGCCTGCAGGCACCAAGTTGGCCTGCGTGCTGTCGCTGGTGTGGCTCCATGGTCCTTCCTCTAGGCTTTCAAGCCCTTGTACATATTCAGGTGTTTTACCTGGAAAGGGTGGGAACAGTTCAGCAGCAGCTGGCCTGGGGCTCAGCTCACGTTTACTCACAGATGCCTCGGCACGGTCCCCCAGCTTTGCAATGAGGACGCTCCTTGCGTGGGGGGTGGGTTGCTGGCTGTAATGGGAGATGGTTCCCCACCTCTGACCAATTTCAGAATTGTTTACCACTGGAGCAAGTGCCCTGATAGGGTTTTCCTCTGTATAACTCCTGGGTTCAGGTTTTTTTTTTTTTCTTTTATGGTTCAAGTTAGATTTTATTCCCCTTTTATGTATTTATAGATATAAGCATGGAAATAATTCATTCCTATAAATACATCTGTGTGACGGGAAGAATTTTTTCTGTTTTATTTTTAAATTTTATTTTTTAAAATTTTGAAATTTAATTTTATTTATGTTTTTATACAGCAGGTTATTATTAGTTATGTATTTTATGCATATACATGTATACAGGTCAATCCCAATCTCCCAACTCATCCCACCACCACCACCCCATGGCTTCCCACACTTGGTGTCCATACGTTTGTTCTCTACCTCTGTGTCTCTATTTCTTCCCTGCAAACCAGTTCATCTGTATCATTTTTAGGCTCCACATATATGCATTAATATACAATATTTGTTTTCCTCTTTGTGACTTACTTCATTCTGTATGACAGTCTCTCGATCCATCGATGTCTCTACAAATGACCCAGTTTCATTCCTTTTTATGGCCGAGTCATATTCCATTTTATATATGTACCACATCTTTATCCATTCATCTGTCTGTGGGCATTTAGGTTGCTTCCATTACCTGGCTATTGTAAATAGTGCTGCAACGAACATTGTGGTGAATGTGCCTTGTTGAAATACGGTTTTCTCTGGGTATATGCCCAGAAGTGGGATTGCTGGATCAGATGGTAATTCTATTTCTAATTTTTTTAAGGAAACTCCATACTGTTCTCCATAGTGACTGTATCAATTTACATTCCCACCAATAGTGGAAGAGGGCTCCTTTTGTCCACACCCTCCCCAGAATTGGTTGTTTGTAGATTTTCTGATGATGCCGATTCTAACAGGTGTGAGGTGATACCTCATTGTAGTTTTGATTTGCATTTCTCTAATAATTAGTGCTGTTGAGCAGCTTTTCATGTGCGTCTTGGCCATCTCTGTGTCTCCTTTGAAGAAACGTCTCTTTAGATCTTCTGCCCATTTTTTTTTGGGTTGTTTGTTTTTTTAATATTAAGCTGCATGAGCTGTTTATATATATTGGAGATTAAACCTCTGTCCATTGATTCGTCTGCAACGATTTTCGCCCATTCTGAGGGATGCCTTTTTCCATTCCCGTGTTTTTTAACAAAAAAGGAAAGAAAGGAAAAGAAGCAGAACACTAATGTGCGTAAAATATGCCTTTTGAAACGGTCGTTTTGAAATATGGACGTCCTTTGAATTTTTTGGTCGATATGTGACCCCAGGATTTGTTTTCAGGACAGGTGTCATTTACAGGCCTGCAATGATTTTGAATATCAACTGACCATTAGCGTTGGGATTAAAGCTGCTGTTGTGTGAAACGGCCACAAGGTGGCAGCAGTTCACCCTTACCAAATCTGGTTACTAGGGCAAGAGAGCCTCAGTGGAAGTGGTGTTCTAGATTCGAATTTAGAATGGAATGTGCCAGGAGAAAGCCCCTCACGTTTGTCTCACTACATCTTGTTCGTGTTTTTAATTTATTTTTTTTTTATTTTTTATTACAGCAAGTTTGATTACAATGTTTGGCTTGTTGTAGGTGTGGAAGATGTGGTTCTTTTACACATATACAGATGTCTGTTCTTCCTGGGATCCTTTTCCCATGTACGTTATGACAGAATGTTGAGTAGTCCTCTCTTGGTATTCTGTAGGTCTTTGGTGATTATATATGTCACCTGTGTTTGTATATGTCTGTTAACCCCGATATCGTAATGAAACCAATCCTCACACCTTTCCATTGGTGAACCATAAGTTTGTTTAATGAATCTGTGATTGCCCTTCTCCGTGGAAATATCTGCCCTGGTATCCATTTTTAGGTAACACCTCTAAGTGATATGATATGTGTCTTTCACTTTCTGACTTACTACAAGCCACGTGATTACTTCTAGACTCATCTACGGGGCTGCAAATGGCATTTTGTCCTTTTTTCCCTTGGCTTCTCTTCTGCCTTTGCGGGGTCCATTTTCAACAATGTGATTCCCTGAGGGTTGTGGATTAGCTGACCTGGGCAGCCTTACCCTGCCGGCCTGCCCTCCCCAGGTGTGCCTCGTTGAGGTCAATATAAACAGCGCTCCAGGCAGCAATAGCCCCTGAAGCTGTGCCTGACTCCATATTCTCTGCCCCGTCAGCAGTCTCGGGGCTGTGCTGGTGGGAGGGAGTGAGGGGCCACAGCTTTGTGGGTGGCCCGGTGTGAGTGGGGTTCTGCTGGCCTTTCTGCAGGAGATGCCAGGCTGCCGCCTGTAAAGAAGAGGATGTGTCACCCATACCTTCCGCTGGAATTTCTCTCCGGACAGAGGTGAGGAAGGAAAAAAGCAGTGGGGCCCGGGACAGGAGGGGTATCTCAGGCAGGGCAATGGAAAGCTTCTGGAAGAGCGCCCGGGGCCAGGACCACCCTGGCTGGCCTGCAGGCACCAAGTTGGCCTGCGTGCTGTCGCTGGTGTGGCTCCACGGTCCTTCCTCTAGGCTTTCAAGCCCTTGTACATATTCAGGTGTTTTACCTGGAAAGGGTGGGAACAGTTCAGCAGCAGCTGGCCTGGGGCTCAGCTCACGTTTACTCACAGATGCCTCGGCACGGTCCCCCAGCTTTGCAATGAGGACGCTCCTTGCGTGGGGGGTGGGTTGCTGGCTGTAATGGGAGATGGTTCCCCACCTCTGACCAATTTCAGAATTGTTTACCACTGGAGCAAGTGCCCTGATAGGGTTTTCCTCTGTATAACTCCTGGGTTCAGGTTTTTTTTTTTTCTTTTATGGTTCAAGTTAGATTTTATTCCCCTTTTATGTATTTATAGATATAAGCATGGAAATAATTCATTCCTATAAATACATCTGTGTGACGGGAAGAATTTTTTCTGTTTTATTTTTAAATTTTATTTTTTAAAATTTTGAAATTTAATTTTATTTATGTTTTTATACAGCAGGTTATTATTAGTTATGTATTTTATGCATATACATGTATACAGGTCAATCCCAATCTCCCAACTCATCCCACCACCACCACCCCATGGCTTCCCACACTTGGTGTCCATACGTTTGTTCTCTACCTCTGTGTCTCTATTTCTTCCCTGCAAACCAGTTCATCTGTATCATTTTTAGGCTCCACATATATGCATTAATATACAATATTTGTTTTCCTCTTTGTGACTTACTTCATTCTGTATGACAGTCTCTCGATCCATCGATGTCTCTACAAATGACCCAGTTTCATTCCTTTTTATGGCCGAGTCATATTCCATTTTATATATGTACCACATCTTTATCCATTCATCTGTCTGTGGGCATTTAGGTTGCTTCCATTACCTGGCTATTGTAAATAGTGCTGCAACGAACATTGTGGTGAATGTGCCTTGTTGAAATACGGTTTTCTCTGGGTATATGCCCAGAAGTGGGATTGCTGGATCAGATGGTAATTCTATTTCTAATTTTTTTAAGGAAACTCCATACTGTTCTCCATAGTGACTGTATCAATTTACATTCCCACCAATAGTGGAAGAGGGCTCCTTTTGTCCACTCCCTCCCCAGAATTGGTTGTTTGTAGATTTTCTGATGATGCCGATTCTAACAGGTGTGAGGTGATACCTCATTGTAGTTTTGATTTGCATTTCTCTAATAATTAGTGCTGTTGAGCAGCTTTTCATGTGCGTCTTGGCCATCTCTGTGTCTCCTTTGAAGAAACGTCTCTTTAGATCTTCTGCCCATTTTTTTTGGGTTGTTTGTTTTTTTAATATTAAGCTGCATGAGCTGTTTATATATATTGGAGATTAAACCTCTGTCCATTGATTCGTCTGCAACGATTTTCGCCCATTCTGAGGGATGCCTTTTTCCATTCCCGTGTTTTTAAACAAAAAAGGAAAGAAAGGAAAAGAAGCAGAACACTAATGTGCGTAAAATATGCCCTTTGAAACGGTCGTTTTGAAATATGGACGTCCTTTGAAATTTTTGGTCGATATGTGACCCCAGGATTTGTTTTCAGGGCAGGTGTCATTTACAGGCCTGCAATGATTTTGAATATCAACTGACCATTAGCGTTGGGATTAAAGCTGCTGTTGTGTGAAACGGCCACAAGGTGGCAGCAGTTCACCCTTACCAAATCTGTTTACTAGGGCAAGAGAGCCTCAGTGGAAGTGGTGTTCTAGATTCGAATTTAGAATGGAATGTGCCAGGAGAAAGCCCCTCACGTTTGTCTCACTACATCTTGTTCGTGTTTTTAATTTAATTTTTTTTTTATTTTTTATTACAGCAAGTTTGATTACAATGTTTGGCTTGTTGTAGGTGTGGAAAATGTGGTTCTTTTACACATATACAGATGTCTGTTCTTCCTGGGATCCTTTTCCCATGTACGTTATGACAGAATGTTGAGTAGTCCTCTCTTGGTATTCTGTAGGTCTTTGGTGATTATATATGTCACCTGTGTTTGTATATGTCTGTTAACCCCGATATCGTAATGAAACCAATCCTCACACCTTTCCATTGGTGAACCATAAGTTTGTTTAATGAATCTGTGATTGCCCTTCTCCGTGGAAATATCTGCCCTGGTATCCATTTTTAGGTAACACCTCTAAGTGATATGATATGTGTCTTTCACTTTCTGACTTACTACAAGCCACGTGGTTACTTCTAGACTCATCTACGGGGCTGCAAATGGCATTTTGTCCTTTTTTCCCTTGGCTTCTCTTCTGCCTTTGCGGGGTCCATTTTCAACATTGTGATTCCCTGAGGGTTGTGGATTAGCTGACCTGGGCAGCCTTACCCTGCCGGCCTGCCCTCCCCAGGTGTGCCTCGTTGAGGTCAATATAAACAGCGCTCCAGGCAGCAATAGCCCCTGAAGCTGTGCCTGACTCCATATTCTCTGCCCCGTCAGCAGTCTCGGGGCTGTGCTGGTGGGAGGGAGTGAGGGGCCACAGCTTTGTGGGTGGCCCGGTGTGAGTGGGGTTCTGCTGGCCTTTCTGCAGGAGATGCCAGGCTGCCGCCTGTAAAGAAGAGGATGTGTCACCCATACCTTCCGCTGGAATTTCTCTCCGGACAGAGGTGAGGAAGGAAAAAAGCAGTGGGGCCCGGGACAGGAGGGGTATCTCAGGCAGGGCAATGGAAAGCTTCTGGAAGAGCGCCCGGGGCCAGGACCACCCTGGCTGGCCTGCAGGCACCAAGTTGGCCTGCGTGCTGTCGCTGGTGTGGCTCCATGGTCCTTCCTCTAGGCTTTCAAGCCCTTGTACATATTCAGGTGTTTTACCTGGAAAGGGTGGGAACAGTTCAGCAGCAGCTGGCCTGGGGCTCAGCTCACGTTTACTCACAGATGCCTTGGCACGGTCCCCCAGCTTTGCAATGAGGACGCTCCTTGCGTGGGGGGTGGGTTGCTGGCTGTAATGGGAGATGGTTCCCCACCTCTGACCAATTTCAGAATTGTTTACCACTGGAGCAAGTGCCCTGATAGGGTTTTCCTCTGTATAACTCCTGGGTTCAGGTTTTTTTTTTTTCTTTTATGGTTCAAGTTAGATTTTATTCCCCTTTTATGTATTTATAGATATAAGCATGGAAATAATTCATTCCTATAAATACATCTGTGTGACGGGAAGAATTTTTTCTGTTTTATTTTTAAATTTTATTTTTTAAAATTTTGAAATTTAATTTTATTTATGTTTTTATACAGCAGGTTATTATTAGTTATGTATTTTATGCATATACATGTATACAGGTCAATCCCAATCTCCCAACTCATCCCACCACCACCACCCCATGGCTTCCCACACTTGGTGTCCATACGTTTGTTCTCTACCTCTGTGTCTCTATTTCTTCCCTGCAAACCAGTTCATCTGTATCATTTTTAGGCTCCACATATATGCATTAATATACAATATTTGTTTTCCTCTTTGTGACTTACTTCATTCTGTATGACAGTCTCTCGATCCATCGATGTCTCTACAAATGACCCAGTTTCATTCCTTTTTATGGCCGAGTCATATTCCATTTTATATATGTACCACATCTTTATCCATTCATCTGTCTGTGGGCATTTAGGTTGCTTCCATTACCTGGCTATTGTAAATAGTGCTGCAACGAACATTGTGGTGAATGTGCCTTTTTGAAATACGGTTTTCTCTGGGTATATGCCCAGAAGTGGGATTGCTGGATCAGATGGTAATTCTATTTCTAATTTTTTTAAGGAAACTCCATACTGTTCTCCATAGTGACTGTATCAATTTACATTCCCACCAATAGTGGAAGAGGGCTCCTTTTGTCCACACCCTCCCCAGAATTGGTTGTTTGTAGATTTTCTGATGATGCCGATTCTAACAGGTGTGAGGTGATACCTCATTGTAGTTTTGATTTGCATTTCTCTAATAATTAGTGCTGTTGAGCAGCTTTTCATGTGCGTCTTGGCCATCTCTGTGTCTCCTTTGAAGAAACGTCTCTTTAGATCTTCTGCCCATTTTTTTTTGGGTTGTTTGTTTTTTTAATATTAAGCTGCATGAGCTGTTTATATATATTGGAGATTAAACCTCTGTCCATTGATTCGTCTGCAACGATTTTCGCCCATTCTGAGGGATGCCTTTTTCCATTCCCGTGTTTTTTAACAAAAAAGGAAAGAAAGGAAAAGAAGCAGAACACTAATGTGCGTAAAATATGCCTTTTGAAACGGTCGTTTTGAAATATGGACGTCCTTTGAATTTTTTGGTCGATATGTGACCCCAGGATTTGTTTTCAGGGCAGGTGTCATTTACAGGCCTGCAATGATTTTGAATATCAACTGACCATTAGCGTTGGGATTAAAGCTGCTGTTGTGTGAAACGGCCACAAGGTGGCAGCAGTTCACCCTTACCAAATCTGGTTACTAGGGCAAGAGAGCCTCAGTGGAAGTGGTGTTCTAGATTCGAATTTAGAATGGAATGTGCCAGGAGAAAGCCCCTCACGTTTGTCTCACTACATCTTGTTCGTGTTTTTAATTTAATTTTTTTTTATTTTTTATTACAGCAAGTTTGATTACAATGTTTGGCTTGTTGTAGGTGTGGAAGATGTGGTTCTTTTACACATATACAGATGTCTGTTCTTCCTGGGATCCTTTTCCCATGTACGTTATGACAGAATGTTGAGTAGTCCTCTCTTGGTATTCTGTAGGTCTTTGGTGATTATATATGTCACCTGTGTTTGTATATGTCTGTTAACCCCGATATCGTAATGAAACCAATCCTCACACCTTTCCATTGGTGAACCATAAGTTTGTTTAATGAATCTGTGATTGCCCTTCTCCGTGGAAATATCTGCCCTGGTATCCATTTTTAGGTAACACCTCTAAGTGATATGATATGTGTCTTTCACTTTCTGACTTACTACAAGCCACGTGATTACTTCTAGACTCATCTACGGGGCTGCAAATGGCATTTTGTCCTTTTTTCCCTTGGCTTCTCTTCTGCCTTTGCGGGGTCCATTTTCAACAATGTGATTCCCTGAGGGTTGTGGATTAGCTGACCTGGGCAGCCTTACCCTGCCGGCCTGCCCTCCCCAGGTGTGCCTCGTTGAGGTCAATATAAACAGCGCTCCAGGCAGCAATAGCCCCTGAAGCTGTGCCTGACTCCATATTCTCTGCCCCGTCAGCAGTCTCGGGGCTGTGCTGGTGGGAGGGAGTGAGGGGCCACAGCTTTGTGGGTGGCCCGGTGTGAGTGGGGTTCTGCTGGCCTTTCTGCAGGAGATGCCAGGCTGCCGCCTGTAAAGAAGAGGATGTGTCACCCATACCTTCCGCTGGAATTTCTCTCCGGACAGAGGTGAGGAAGGAAAAAAGCAGTGGGGCCCGGGACAGGAGGGGTATCTCAGGCAGGGCAATGGAAAGCTTCTGGAAGAGCGCCCGGGGCCAGGACCACCCTGGCTGGCCTGCAGGCACCAAGTTGGCCTGCGTGCTGTCGCTGGTGTGGCTCCACGGTCCTTCCTCTAGGCTTTCAAGCCCTTGTACATATTCAGGTGTTTTACCTGGAAAGGGTGGGAACAGTTCAGCAGCAGCTGGCCTGGGGCTCAGCTCACGTTTACTCACAGATGCCTCGGCACGGTCCCCCAGCTTTGCAATGAGGACGCTCCTTGCGTGGGGGGTGGGTTGCTGGCTGTAATGGGAGATGGTTCCCCACCTCTGACCAATTTCAGAATTGTTTACCACTGGAGCAAGTGCCCTGATAGGGTTTTCCTCTGTATAACTCCTGGGTTCAGGTTTTTTTTTTTTCTTTTATGGTTCAAGTTAGATTTTATTCCCCTTTTATGTATTTATAGATATAAGCATGGAAATAATTCATTCCTATAAATACATCTGTGTGACGGGAAGAATTTTTTCTGTTTTATTTTTAAATTTTATTTTTTAAAATTTTGAAATTTAATTTTATTTATGTTTTTATACAGCAGGTTATTATTAGTTATGTATTTTATGCATATACATGTATACAGGTCAATCCCAATCTCCCAACTCATCCCACCACCACCACCCCATGGCTTCCCACACTTGGTGTCCATACGTTTGTTCTCTACCTCTGTGTCTCTATTTCTTCCCTGCAAACCAGTTCATCTGTATCATTTTTAGGCTCCACATATATGCATTAATATACAATATTTGTTTTCCTCTTTGTGACTTACTTCATTCTGTATGACAGTCTCTCGATCCATCGATGTCTCTACAAATGACCCAGTTTCATTCCTTTTTATGGCCGAGTCATATTCCATTTTATATATGTACCACATCTTTATCCATTCATCTGTCTGTGGGCATTTAGGTTGCTTCCATTACCTGGCTATTGTAAATAGTGCTGCAACGAACATTGTGGTGAATGTGCCTTGTTGAAATACGGTTTTCTCTGGGTATATGCCCAGAAGTGGGATTGCTGGATCAGATGGTAATTCTATTTCTAATTTTTTTAAGGAAACTCCATACTGTTCTCCATAGTGACTGTATCAATTTACATTCCCACCAATAGTGGAAGAGGGCTCCTTTTGTCCACTCCCTCCCCAGAATTGGTTGTTTGTAGATTTTCTGATGATGCCGATTCTAACAGGTGTGAGGTGATACCTCATTGTAGTTTTGATTTGCATTTCTCTAATAATTAGTGCTGTTGAGCAGCTTTTCATGTGCGTCTTGGCCATCTCTGTGTCTCCTTTGAAGAAACGTCTCTTTAGATCTTCTGCCCATTTTTTTTGGGTTGTTTGTTTTTTTAATATTAAGCTGCATGAGCTGTTTATATATATTGGAGATTAAACCTCTGTCCATTGATTCGTCTGCAACGATTTTCGCCCATTCTGAGGGATGCCTTTTTCCATTCCCGTGTTTTTAAACAAAAAAGGAAAGAAAGGAAAAGAAGCAGAACACTAATGTGCGTAAAATATGCCCTTTGAAACGGTCGTTTTGAAATATGGACGTCCTTTGAAATTTTTGGTCGATATGTGACCCCAGGATTTGTTTTCAGGGCAGGTGTCATTTACAGGCCTGCAATGATTTTGAATATCAACTGACCATTAGCGTTGGGATTAAAGCTGCTGTTGTGTGAAACGGCCACAAGGTGGCAGCAGTTCACCCTTACCAAATCTGGTTACTAGGGCAAGAGAGCCTCAGTGGAAGTGGTGTTCTAGATTCGAATTTAGAATGGAATGTGCCAGGAGAAAGCCCCTCACGTTTGTCTCACTACATCTTGTTCGTGTTTTTAATTTAATTTTTTTTTATTTTTTATTACAGCAAGTTTGATTACAATGTTTGGCTTGTTGTAGGTGTGGAAGATGTGGTTCTTTTACACATATACAGATGTCTGTTCTTCCTGGGATCCTTTTCCCATGTACGTTATGACACAATGTTGAGTAGTCCTCTCTTGGTATTCTGTAGGTCTTTGGTGATTATATATGTCACCTGTGTTTGTATATGTCTGTTAACCCCGATATCGTAATGAAACCAATCCTCACACCTTTCCATTGGTGAACCATAAGTTTGTTTAATGAATCTGTGATTGCCCTTCTCCGTGGAAATATCTGCCCTGGTATCCATTTTTAGGTAACACCTCTAAGTGATATGATATGTGTCTTTCACTTTCTGACTTACTACAAGCCACGTGGTTACTTCTAGACTCATCTACGGGGCTGCAAATGGCATTTTGTCCTTTTTTCCCTTGGCTTCTCTTCTGCCTTTGCGGGGTCCATTTTCAACATTGTGATTCCCTGAGGGTTGTGGATTAGCTGACCTGGGCAGCCTTACCCTGCCGGCCTGCCCTCCCCAGGTGTGCCTCGTTGAGGTCAATATAAACAGCGCTCCAGGCAGCAATAGCCCCTGAAGCTGTGCCTGACTCCATATTCTCTGCCCCGTCAGCAGTCTCGGGGCTGTGCTGGTGGGAGGGAGTGAGGGGCCACAGCTTTGTGGGTGGCCCGGTGTGAGTGGGGTTCTGCTGGCCTTTCTGCAGGAGATGCCAGGCTGCCGCCTGTAAAGAAGAGGATGTGTCACCCATACCTTCCGCTGGAATTTCTCTCCGGACAGAGGTGAGGAAGGAAAAAAGCAGTGGGGGCCGGGACAGGAGGGGTATCTCAGGCAGGGCAATGGAAAGCTTCTGGAAGAGCGCCCGGGGCCAGGACCACCCTGGCTGGCCTGCAGGCACCAAGTTGGCCTGCGTGCTGTCGCTGGTGTGGCTCCACGGTCCTTCCTCTAGGCTTTCAAGCCCTTGTACATATTCAGGTGTTTTACCTGGAAAGGGTGGGAACAGTTCAGCAGCAGCTGGCCTGGGGCTCAGCTCACGTTTACTCACAGATGCCTCGGCACGGTCCCCCAGCTTTGCAATGAGGACGCTCCTTGCATGGGGGGTGGGTTGCTGGCTGTAATGGGAGATGGTTCCCCACCTCTGACCAATTTCAGAATTGTTTACCACTGGAGCAAGTGCCCTGATAGGGTTTTCCTCTGTATAACTCCTGGGTTCAGGTTTTTTTTTTTCTTTTATGGTTCAAGTTAGATTTTATTCCCCTTTTATGTATTTATAGATATAAGCATGGAAATAATTCATTCCTATAAATACATCTGTGTGACGGGAAGAATTTTTTCTGTTTTATTTTTAAATTTTATTTTTTAAAATTTTGAAATTTAATTTTATTTATGTTTTTATACAGCAGGTTATTATTAGTTATGTATTTTATACATATACATGTATACAGGTCAATCCCAATCTCCCAACTCATCCCACCACCACCACCCCATGGCTTCCCACACTTGGTGTCCATACGTTTGTTCTCTACCTCTGTGTCTCTATTTCTTCCCTGCAAACCAGTTCATCTGTATCATTTTTAGGCTCCACATATATGCATTAATATACAGTATTTGTTTTCCTCTTTGTGACTTACTTCATTCTGTATGACAGTCTCTCGATCCATCGATGTCTCTACAAATGACCCAGTTTCATTCCTTTTTATGGCCGAGTCATATTCCATTTTATATATGTACCACATCTTTATCCATTCATCTGTCTGTGGGCATTTAGGTTGCTTCCATTACCTGGCTATTGTAAATAGTGCTGCAACGAACATTGTGGTGAATGTGCCTTGTTGAAATACGGTTTTCTCTGGGTATATGCCCAGAAGTGGGATTGCTGGATCAGATGGTAATTCTATTTCTAATTTTTTTAAGGAAACTCCATACTGTTCTCCATAGTGACTGTATCAATTTACATTCCCACCAATAGTGGAAGAGGGCTCCTTTTGTCCACTCCCTCCCCAGAATTGGTTGTTTGTAGATTTTCTGATGATGCCGATTCTAACAGGTGTGAGGTGATACCTCATTGTAGTTTTGATTTGCATTTCTCTAATAATTAGTGCTGTTGAGCAGCTTTTCATGTGCGTCTTGGCCATCTCTGTGTCTCCTTTGAAGAAACGTCTCTTTAGATCTTCTGCCCATTTTTTTTGGGTTGTTTGTTTTTTTAATATTAAGCTGCATGAGCTGTTTATATATATTGGAGATTAAACCTCTGTCCATTGATTCGTCTGCAACGATTTTCGCCCATTCTGAGGGATGCCTTTTTCCATTCCCGTGTTTTTAAACAAAAAAGGAAAGAAAGGAAAAGAAGCAGAACACTAATGTGCGTAAAATATGCCCTTTGAAACGGTCGTTTTGAAATATGGACGTCCTTTGAAATTTTTGGTCGATATGTGACCCCAGGATTTGTTTTCAGGGCAGGTGTCATTTACAGGCCTGCAATGATTTTGAATATCAACTGACCATTAGCGTTGGGATTAAAGCTGCTGTTGTGTGAAACGGCCACAAGGTGGCAGCAGTTCACCCTTACCAAATCTGGTTACTAGGGCAAGAGAGCCTCAGTGGAAGTGGTGTTCTAGATTCGAATTTAGAATGGAATGTGCCAGGAGAAAGCCCCTCACGTTTGTCTCACTACATCTTGTTCGTGTTTTTAATTTAATTTTTTTTTATTTTTTATTACAGCAAGTTTGATTACAATGTTTGGCTTGTTGTAGGTGTGGAAAATGTGGTTCTTTTACACATATACAGATGTCTGTTCTTCCTGGGATCCTTTTCCCATGTACGTTATGACAGAATGTTGAGTAGTCCTCTCTTGGTATTCTGTAGGTCTTTGGTGATTATATATGTCACCTGTGTTTGTATATGTCTGTTAACCCCGATATCGTAATGAAACCAATCCTCACACCTTTCCATTGGTGAACCATAAGTTTGTTTAATGAATCTGTGATTGCCCTTCTCCGTGGAAATATCTGCCCTGGTATCCATTTTTAGGTAACACCTCTAAGTGATATGATATGTGTCTTTCACTTTCTGACTTACTACAAGCCACGTGATTACTTCTAGACTCATCTACGGGGCTGCAAATGGCATTTTGTCCTTTTTTCCCTTGGCTTCTCTTCTGCCTTTGCGGGGTCCATTTTCAACATTGTGATTCCCTGAGGGTTGTGGATTAGCTGACCTGGGCAGCCTTACCCTGCCGGCCTGCCCTCCCCAGGTGTGCCTCGTTGAGGTCAATATAAACAGCGCTCCAGGCAGCAATAGCCCCTGAAGCTGTGCCTGACTCCATATTCTCTGCCCCGTCAGCAGTCTCTGGGCTGTGCTGGTGGGAGGGAGTGAGGGGCCACAGCTTTGTGGGTGGCCCGGTGTGAGTGGGGTTCTGCTGGCCTTTCTGCAAGAGATGCCAGGCTGCCGCCTGTAAAGAAGAGGATGTGTCACCCATACCTTCCGCTGGAATTTCTCTCCGGACAGAGGTGAGGAAGGAAAAAAGCAGTGGGGCCCGGGACAGGAGGGGTATCTCAGGCAGGGCAATGGAAAGCTTCTGGAAGAGCACCCGGGGCCAGGACCACCCTGGCTGGCCTGCAGGCACCAAGTTGGCCTGCGTGCTGTCGCTGGTGTGGCTCCACGGTCCTTCCTCTAGGCTTTCAAGCCCTTGTACATATTCAGGTGTTTTACCTGGAAAGGGTGGGAACAGTTCAGCAGCAGCTGGCCTGGGGCTCAGCTCACGTTTACTCACAGATGCCTCGGCACGGTCCCCCAGCTTTGCAATGAGGACGCTCCTTGCATGGGGGGTGGGTTGCTGGCTGTAATGGGAGATGGTTCCCCACCTCTGACCAATTTCAGAATTGTTTACCACTGGAGCAAGTGCCCTGATAGGGTTTTCCTCTGTATAACTCCTGGGTTCAGGTTTTTTTTTTTCTTTTATGGTTCAAGTTAGATTTTATTCCCCTTTTATGTATTTATAGATATAAGCATGGAAATAATTCATTCCTATAAATACATCTGTGTGACGGGAAGAATTTTTTCTGTTTTATTTTTAAATTTTATTTTTTAAAATTTTGAAATTTAATTTTATTTATGTTTTTATACAGCAGGTTATTATTAGTTATGTATTTTATGCATATACATGTATACAGGTCAATCCCAATCTCCCAACTCATCCCACCACCACCACCCCATGGCTTCCCACACTTGGTGTCCATACGTTTGTTCTCTACCTCTGTGTCTCTATTTCTTCCCTGCAAACCAGTTCATCTGTATCATTTTTAGGCTCCACATATATGCATTAATATACAATATTTGTTTTCCTCTTTGTGACTTACTTCATTCTGTATGACAGTCTCTCGATCCATCGATGTCTCTACAAATGACCCAGTTTCATTCCTTTTTATGGCCGAGTCATATTCCATTTTATATATGTACCACATCTTTATCCATTCATCTGTCTGTGGGCATTTAGGTTGCTTCCATTACCTGGCTATTGTAAATAGTGCTGCAACGAACATTGTGGTGAATGTGCCTTGTTGAAATACGGTTTTCTCTGGGTATATGCCCAGAAGTGGGATTGCTGGATCAGATGGTAATTCTATTTCTAATTTTTTTAAGGAAACTCCATACTGTTCTCCATAGTGACTGTATCAATTTACATTCCCACCAATAGTGGAAGAGGGCTCCTTTTGTCCACTCCCTCCCCAGAATTGGTTGTTTGTAGATTTTCTGATGATGCCGATTCTAACAGGTGTGAGGTGATACCTCATTGTAGTTTTGATTTGCATTTCTCTAATAATTAGTGCTGTTGAGCAGCTTTTCATGTGCGTCTTGGCCATCTCTGTGTCTCCTTTGAAGAAACGTCTCTTTAGATCTTCTGCCCATTTTTTTTTGGGTTGTTTGTTTTTTTAATATTAAGCTGCATGAGCTGTTTATATATATTGGAGATTAAACCTCTGTCCATTGATTCGTCTGCAACGATTTTCGCCCATTCTGAGGGATGCCTTTTTCCATTCCCGTGTTTTTAAACAAAAAAGGAAAGAAAGGAAAAGAAGCAGAACACTAATGTGCGTAAAATATGCCCTTTGAAACGGTCGTTTTGAAATATGGACGTCCTTTGAAATTTTTGGTCGATATGTGACCCCAGGATTTGTTTTCAGGGCAGGTGTCATTTACAGGCCTGCAATGATTTTGAATATCAACTGACCATTAGCGTTGGGATTAAAGCTGCTGTTGTGTGAAACGGCCACAAGGTGGCAGCAGTTCACCCTTACCAAATCTGGTTACTAGGGCAAGAGAGCCTCAGTGGAAGTGGTGTTCTAGATTCGAATTTAGAATGGAATGTGCCAGGAGAAAGCCCCTCACGTTTGTCTCACTACATCTTGTTCGTGTTTTTAATTTAATTTTTTTTTATTTTTTATTACAGCAAGTTTGATTACAATGTTTGGCTTGTTGTAGGTGTGGAAGATGTGGTTCTTTTACACATATACAGATGTCTGTTCTTCCTGGGATCCTTTTCCCATGTACGTTATGACACAATGTTGAGTAGTCCTCTCTTGGTATTCTGTAGGTCTTTGGTGATTATATATGTCACCTGTGTTTGTATATGTCTGTTAACCCCGATATCATAATGAAACCAATCCTCACACCTTTCCATTGGTGAACCATAAGTTTGTTTAATGAATCTGTGATTGCCCTTCTCCGTGGAAATATCTGCCCTGGTATCCATTTTTAGGTAACACCTCTAAGTTATATGATATGTGTCTTTCACTTTCTGACTTACTACAAGCCACGTGATTACTTCTAGACTCATCTACGGGGCTGCAAATGGCATTTTGTCCTTTTTTCCCTTGGCTTCTCTTCTGCCTTTGCGGGGTCCATTTTCAACATTGTGATTCCCTGAGGGTTGTGGATTAGCTGACCTGGGCAGCCTTACCCTGCCGGCCTGCCCTCCCCAGGTGTGCCTCGTTGAGGTCAATATAAACAGCGCTCCAGGCAGCAATAGCCCCTGAAGCTGTGCCTGACTCCATATTCTCTGCCCCGTCAGCAGTCTCTGGGCTGTGCTGGTGGGAGGGAGTGAGGGGCCACAGCTTTGTGGGTGGCCCGGTGTGAGTGGGGTTCTGCTGGCCTTTCTGCAAGAGATGCCAGGCTGCCGCCTGTAAAGAAGAGGATGTGTCACCCATACCTTCCGCTGGAATTTCTCTCCGGACAGAGGTGAGGAAGGAAAAAAGCAGTGGGGCCCGGGACAGGAGGGGTATCTCAGGCAGGGCAATGGAAAGCTTCTGGAAGAGCGCCCGGGGCCAGGACCACCCTGGCTGGCCTGCAGGCACCAAGTTGGCCTGCGTGCTGTCGCTGGTGTGGCTCCACGGTCCTTCCTCTAGGCTTTCAAGCCCTTGTACATATTCAGGTGTTTTACCTGGAAAGGGTGGGAACAGTTCAGCAGCAGCTGGCCTGGGGCTCAGCTCACGTTTACTCACAGATGCCTCGGCACGGTCCCCCAGCTTTGCAATGAGGACGCTCCTTGCATGGGGGGTGGGTTGCTGGCTGTAATGGGAGATGGTTCCCCACCTCTGACCAATTTCAGAATTGTTTACCACTGGAGCAAGTGCCCTGATAGGGTTTTCCTCTGTATAACTCCTGGGTTCAGGTTTTTTTTTTTTCTTTTATGGTTCAAGTTAGATTTTATTCCCCTTTTATGTATTTATAGATATAAGCATGGAAATAATTCATTCCTATAAATACATCTGTGTGACGGGAAGAATTTTTTCTGTTTTATTTTTAAATTTTATTTTTTAAAATTTTGAAATTTAATTTTATTTATGTTTTTATACAGCAGGTTATTATTAGTTATGTATTTTATGCATATACATGTATACAGGTCAATCCCAATCTCCCAACTCATCCCACCACCACCACCCCATGGCTTCCCACACTTGGTGTCCATACGTTTGTTCTCTACCTCTGTGTCTCTATTTCTTCCCTGCAAACCAGTTCATCTGTATCATTTTTAGGCTCCACATATATGCATTAATATACAATATTTGTTTTCCTCTTTCTGACTTACTTCATTCTGTATGACAGTCTCTCGATCCATCGATGTCTCTACAAATGACCCAGTTTCATTCCTTTTTATGGCCGAGTCATATTCCATTTTATATATGTACCACATCTTTATCCATTCATCTGTCTGTGGGCATTTAGGTTGCTTCCATTACCTGGCTATTGTAAATAGTGCTGCAACGAACATTGTGGTGAATGTGCCTTGTTGAAATACGGTTTTCTCTGGGTATATGCCCAGAAGTGGGATTGCTGGATCAGATGGTAATTCTATTTCTAATTTTTTTAAGGAAACTCCATACTGTTCTCCATAGTGACTGTATCAATTTACATTCCCACCAATAGTGGAAGAGGGCTCCTTTTGTCCACACCCTCCCCAGAATTGGTTGTTTGTAGATTTTCTGATGATGCCGATTCTAACAGGTGTGAGGTGATACCTCATTGTAGTTTTGATTTGCATTTCTCTAATAATTAGTGCTGTTGAGCAGCTTTTCATGTGCGTCTTGGCCATGTCTGTGTCTCCTTTGAAGAAACGTCTCTTTAGATCTTCTGCCCATTTTTGTATTGGGTTGTTTGTTTTTTTAATATTAAGCTGCATGAGCTGTTTATATATATTGGAGATTAAACCTCTGTCCATTGATTCGTCTGCAACGATTTTCGCCCATTCTGAGGGATGCCTTTTTCCATTCCCTTTTTTTTTAACAAAAAAGGAAAGAAAGGAAAAGAAGCAGAACACTAATGTGCGTAAAATATGCCCTTTGAAACGGTCGTTTTGAAATATGGACGTCCTTTGAAATTTTTGGTCGATATGTGACCCCAGGATTTGTTTTCAGGGCAGGTGTCATTTACAGGCCTGCAATGATTTTGAATATCAACGGACCATTAGCGTTGGGATTAAAGCTGCTGTTGTGTGAAACGGCCACAAGGTGGCAGCAGTTCACCCTTACCAAATCTGGTTACTAGGGCAAGAGAGCCTCAGTGGAAGTGGTGTTCTAGATTGAAGTTTAGAATGGAATGTGCCAGGAGAAAGCCCCTCACGTTTGTCTCACTACTTCTTGTTCGTGTTTTTAATTTAAGTTTTTATTTTTTATTACAGCAAGTTTGATTACAATGTTTGGCTTATTGTAGGTGTGGAAGATGTGGTTCTTTTACACATATACAGATGACTGTTCTTCTTGGGATCCTTTTCCCATGTACGTTATGACAGAATGTTGAGTAGTCCTCTCTTGGTATTCTGTAGGTCTTTGGTGATTATATATGTCACCTGTGTTTGTATATGTCTGTTAACCCCGATATCGTAATGAAACCAATCCTCACACCTTTCCATTGGTGAACCATAAGTTTGTTTAATGAATCTGTGATTGCCCTTCTCCGTGGAAATATCTGCCCTGGTATCCATTTTTAGGTAACACCTCTATGTGATATGATATGTGCCTTTCACTTTCTGACTTACTACAAGTCACGTGATTACTTCTAGACTCATCTACGGGGCAAATGGCATTTTGTCCTTTTTTCCCTTGGCTTCTCTTCTGCCTTTGCGGGGTCCATTTTCAACATTGTGATTCCCTGAGGGTTGTGGATTAGCTGACCTGGGCAGCCTTACCCTGCCGGCCTGCCCTCCCCAGGTGTGCCTCGTTGAGGTCAATATAAACAGCGCTCCAGGCAGCAATAGCTCCTGAAGCTGTGCCTGACTCCATATTCTCTGCCCCGTCAGCAGTCTCGGGGCTGTGCTGGTGGGAGGGAGTGAGGGGCCACAGCTTTGTGGGTGGCCCGGTGTGAGTGGGGTTCTGCTGGCCTTTCTGCAGGAGATGCCAGGCTGCCGCCTGTAAAGAAGAGGATGTGTCACCCATACCTTCCGCTGGAATTTCTCTCCGGACAAAGCTGAGGAAGGAAAAAAGCAGTGGGGGCCGGGACAGGAGGGGTATCTCAGGCAGGGCAATGGAAAGCTTCTGGAAGAGCGCCCGGGGCCAGGACCACCCTGGCTGGCCTGCAGGCACCAAGTTGGCCTGCGTGCTGTCGCTGGTGTGGCTCCACTGTCCTTCCTCAAGGCTTTCAAGCCCTTGTACATATTCAGGTGTTTTACCTGGAAAGGGTGGGAACAGTTCAGCAGCAGCTGGCCTGGGGCTCAGCTCACGTTTACTCACAGATGCCTCGGCACGGTCCCCCAGCTTTGCAATGAGGACGCTCCTTGCGTGAGGGGTGCGTTGCTGGCTGTAATGGGAGATGGTTCCCCACCTCTGACCAATTTCAGAATTGTTTACCACTGGAGCAAGTGCCCTGATAGGGTTTTCCTCTGTATAACTCCTGGGTTCAGGTTTTTTTTTTTTTCTTTTATGGTTCAAGTTAGATTTTATTCCCCTTTTATGTATTTATAGATATAAGCATGGAAATAATTCATTCCTATAAATACATCTGTGTGACGGGAAGAATTTTTTCTGTTTTATTTTTAAATTTTATTTTTTAAAATTTTGAAATTTAATTTTATTTATGTTTTTATACAGCAGGTTATTATTAGTTATGTATTTTATGCATATACATGTATACAGGTCAATCCCAATCTCCCAACTCATCCCACCACCACCACCCCATGGCTTCCCACACTTGGTGTCCATACGTTTGTTCTCTACCTCTGTGTCTCTATTTCTTCCCTGCAAACCAGTTCATCTGTATCATTTTTAGGCTCCACATATATGCATTAATATACAATATTTGTTTTCCTCTTTGTGACTTACTTCATTCTGTATGACAGTCTCTCGATCCATCGATGTCTCTACAAATGACCCAGTTTCATTCCTTTTTATGGCCGAGTCATATTCCATTTTATATATGTACCACATCTTTATCCATTCATCTGTCTGTGGGCATTTAGGTTCCTTCCATTACCTGGCTATTGTAAATAGTGCTGCAACGAACATTGTGGTGAATGTGCCTTGTTGAAATACGGTTTTCTCTGGGTATATGCCCAGAAGTGGGATTGCTGGATCAGATGGTAATTCTATTTCTAATTTTTTTAAGGAAACTCCATACTGTTCTCCATAGTGACTGTATCAATTTACATTCCCACCAATAGTGGAAGAGGGCTCCTTTTGTCCACTCCCTCCCCAGAATTGGTTGTTTGTAGATTTTCTGATGATGCCGATTCTAACAGGTGTGAGGTGATACCTCATTGTAGTTTTGATTTGCATTTCTCTAATAATTAGTGCTGTTGAGCAGCTTTTCATGTGCGTCTTGGCCATCTCTGTGTCTCCTTTGAAGAAACGTCTCTTTAGATCTTCTGCCCATTTTTTTTTGGGTTGTTTGTTTTTTTAATATTAAGCTGCATGAGCTGTTTATATATATTGGAGATTAAACCTCTGTCCATTGATTCGTCTGCAACGATTTTCGCCCATTCTGAGGGATGCCTTTTTCCATTCCCGTGTTTTTAAACAAAAAAGGAAAGAAAGGAAAAGAAGCAGAACACTAATGTGCGTAAAATATGCCCTTTGAAACGGTCGTTTTGAAATATGGACGTCCTTTGAATTTTTTGGTCGATATGTGACCCCAGGATTTGTTTTCAGGGCAGGTGTCATTTACAGGCCTGCAATGATTTTGAATATCAACTGACCATTAGCGTTGGGATTAAAGCTGCTGTTGTGTGAAACGGCCACAAGGTGGCAGCAGTTCACCCTTACCAAATCTGGTTACTAGGGCAAGAGAGCCTCAGTGGAAGTGGTGTTCTAGATTCGAATTTAGAATGGAATGTGCCAGGAGAAAGCCCCTCACGTTTGTCTCACTACATCTTGTTCGTGTTTTTAATTTAATTTTTTTTTATTTTTTATTACAGCAAGTTTGATTACAATGTTTGGCTTGTTGTAGGTGTGGAAGATGTGGTTCTTTTACACATATACAGATGTCTGTTCTTCCTGGGATCCTTTTCCCATGTACGTTATGACAGAATGTTGAGTAGTCCTCTCTTGGTATTCTGTAGGTCTTTGGTGATTATATATGTCACCTGTGTTTGTATATGTCTGTTAACCCCGATATCGTAATGAAACCAATCCTCACACCTTTCCATTGGTGAACCATAAGTTTGTTTAATGAATCTGTGATTGCCCTTCTCCGTGGAAATATCTGCCCTGGTATCCATTTTTAGGTAACACCTCTAAGTGATATGATATGTGTCTTTTACTTTCTGACTTACTACAAGCCACGTGGTTACTTCTAGACTCATCTACGGGGCTGCAAATGGCATTTTGTCCTTTTTTCCCTTGGCTTCTCTTCTGCCTTTGCGGGGTCCATTTTCAACATTGTGATTCCCTGAGGGTTGTGGATTAGCTGACCTGGGCAGCCTTACCCTGCCGGCCTGCCCTCCCCAGGTGTGCCTCGTTGAGGTCAATATAAACAGCGCTCCAGGCAGCAATAGCCCCTGAAGCTGTGCCTGACTCCATATTCTCTGCCCCGTCAGCAGTCTCGGGGCTGTGCTGGTGGGAGGGAGTGAGGGGCCACAGCTTTGTGGGTGGCCCGGTGTGAGTGGGGTTCTGCTGGCCTTTCTGCAGGAGATGCCAGGCTGCCGCCTGTAAAGAAGAGGATGTGTCACCCATACCTTCCGCTGGAATTTCTCTCCGGACAGAGGTGAGGAAGGAAAAAAGCAGTGGGGCCCGGGACAGGAGGGGTATCTCAGGCAGGGCAATGGAAAGCTTCTGGAAGAGCGCCCGGGGCCAGGACCACCCTGGCTGGCCTGCAGGCACCAAGTTGGCCTGCGTGCTGTCGCTGGTGTGGCTCCACGGTCCTTCCTCTAGGCTTTCAAGCCCTTGTACATATTCAGGTGTTTTACCTGGAAAGGGTGGGAACAGTTCAGCAGCAGCTGGCCTGGGGCTCAGCTCACGTTTACTCACAGATGCCTCGGCACGGTCCCCCAGCTTTGCAATGAGGACGCTCCTTGCGTGGGGGGTGGGTTGCTGGCTGTAATGGGAGATGGTTCCCCACCTCTGACCAATTTCAGAATTGTTTACCACTGGAGCAAGTGCCCTGATAGGGTTTTCCTCTGTATAACTCCTGGGTTCAGGTTTTTTTTTTTCTTTTATGGTTCAAGTTAGATTTTATTCCCCTTTTATGTATTTATAGATATAAGCATGGAAATAATTCATTCCTATAAATACATCTGTGTGACGGGAAGAATTTTTTCTGTTTTATTTTTAAATTTTATTTTTTAAAATTTTGAAATTTAATTTTATTTATGTTTTTATACAGCAGGTTATTATTAGTTATGTATTTTATGCATATACATGTATACAGGTCAATCCCAATCTCCCAACTCATCCCACCACCACCACCCCATGGCTTCCCACACTTGGTGTCCATACGTTTGTTCTCTACCTCTGTGTCTCTATTTCTTCCCTGCAAACCAGTTCATCTGTATCATTTTTAGGCTCCACATATATGCATTAATATACAATATTTGTTTTCCTCTTTGTGACTTACTTCATTCTGTATGACAGTCTCTCGATCCATCGATGTCTCTACAAATGACCCAGTTTCATTCCTTTTTATGGCCGAGTCATATTCCATTTTATATATGTACCACATCTTTATCCATTCATCTGTCTGTGGGCATTTAGGTTGCTTCCATTACCTGGCTATTGTAAATAGTGCTGCAACGAACATTGTGGTGAATGTGCCTTGTTGAAATACGGTTTTCTCTGGGTATATGCCCAGAAGTGGGATTGCTGGATCAGATGGTAATTCTATTTCTAATTTTTTTAAGGAAACTCCATACTGTTCTCCATAGTGACTGTATCAATTTACATTCCCACCAATAGTGGAAGAGGGCTCCTTTTGTCCACTCCCTCCCCAGAATTGGTTGTTTGTAGATTTTCTGATGATGCCGATTCTAACAGGTGTGAGGTGATACCTCATTGTAGTTTTGATTTGCATTTCTCTAATAATTAGTGCTGTTGAGCAGCTTTTCATGTGCGTCTTGGCCATCTCTGTGTCTCCTTTGAAGAAACGTCTCTTTAGATCTTCTGCCCATTTTTTTTTGGGTTGTTTGTTTTTTTAATATTAAGCTGCATGAGCTGTTTATATATATTGGAGATTAAACCTCTGTCCATTGATTCGTCTGCAACGATTTTCGCCCATTCTGAGGGATGCCTTTTTCCATTCCCGTGTTTTTAAACAAAAAAGGAAAGAAAGGAAAAGAAGCAGAACACTAATGTGCGTAAAATATGCCCTTTGAAACGGTCGTTTTGAAATATGGACGTCCTTTGAAATTTTTGGTCGATATGTGACCCCAGGATTTGTTTTCAGGGCAGGTGTCATTTACAGGCCTGCAATGATTTTGAATATCAACTGACCATTAGCGTTGGGATTAAAGCTGCTGTTGTGTGAAACGGCCACAAGGTGGCAGCAGTTCACCCTTACCAAATCTGGTTACTAGGGCAAGAGAGCCTCAGTGGAAGTGGTGTTCTAGATTCGAATTTAGAATGGAATGTGCCAGGAGAAAGCCCCTCACGTTTGTCTCACTACATCTTGTTCGTGTTTTTAATTTAATTTTTTTTTATTTTTTATTACAGCAAGTTTGATTACAATGTTTGGCTTGTTGTAGGTGTGGAAGATGTGGTTCTTTTACACATATACAGATGTCTGTTCTTCCTGGGATCCTTTTCCCATGTACGTTATGACACAATGTTGAGTAGTCCTCTCTTGGTATTCTGTAGGTATTTGGTGATTATATATGTCACCTGTGTTTGTATATGTCTGTTAACCCCGATATCGTAATGAAACCAATCCTCACACCTTTCCATTGGTGAACCATAAGTTTGTTTAATGAATCTGTGATTGCCCTTCTCCGTGGAAATATCTGCCCTGGTATCCATTTTTAGGTAACACCTCTAAGTGATATGATATGTGTCTTTCACTTTCTGACTTACTACAAGCCACGTGGTTACTTCTAGACTCATCTACGGGGCTGCAAATGGCATTTTGTCCTTTTTTCCCTTGGCTTCTCTTCTGCCTTTGCGGGGTCCATTTTCAACATTGTGATTCCCTGAGGGTTGTGGATTAGCTGACCTGGGCAGCCTTACCCTGCCGGCCTGCCCTCCCCAGGTGTGCCTCGTTGAGGTCAATATAAACAGCGCTCCAGGCAGCAATAGCCCCTGAAGCTGTGCCTGACTCCATATTCTCTGCCCCGTCAGCAGTCTCGGGGCTGTGCTGGTGGGAGGGAGTGAGGGGCCACAGCTTTGTGGGTGGCCCGGTGTGAGTGGGGTTCTGCTGGCCTTTCTGCAGGAGATGCCAGGCTGCCGCCTGTAAAGAAGAGGATGTGTCACCCATACCTTCCGCTGGAATTTCTCTCCGGACAGAGGTGAGGAAGGAAAAAAGCAGTGGGGCCCGGGACAGGAGGGGTATCTCAGGCAGGGCAATGGAAAGCTTCTGGAAGAGCGCCCGGGGCCAGGACCACCCTGGCTGGCCTGCAGGCACCAAGTTGGCCTGCGTGCTGTCGCTGGTGTGGCTCCACGGTCCTTCCTCTAGGCTTTCAAGCCCTTGTACATATTCAGGTGTTTTACCTGGAAAGGGTGGGAACAGTTCAGCAGCAGCTGGCCTGGGGCTCAGCTCACGTTTACTCACAGATGCCTCGGCACGGTCCCCCAGCTTTGCAATGAGGACGCTCCTTGCGTGGGGGGTGGGTTGCTGGCTGTAATGGGAGATGGTTCCCCACCTCTGACCAATTTCAGAATTGTTTACCACTGGAGCAAGTGCCCTGATAGGGTTTTCCTCTGTATAACTCCTGGGTTCAGGTTTTTTTTTTTCTTTTATGGTTCAAGTTAGATTTTATTCCCCTTTTATGTATTTATAGATATAAGCATGGAAATAATTCATTCCTATAAATACATCTGTGTGACGGGAAGAATTTTTTCTGTTTTATTTTTAAATTTTATTTTTTAAAATTTTGAAATTTAATTTTATTTATGTTTTTATACAGCAGGTTATTATTAGTTATGTATTTTATGCATATACATGTATACAGGTCAATCCCAATCTCCCAACTCATCCCACCACCACCACCCCATGGCTTCCCACACTTGGTGTCCATACGTTTGTTCTCTACCTCTGTGTCTCTATTTCTTCCCTGCAAACCAGTTCATCTGTATCATTTTTAGGCTCCACATATATGCATTAATATACAGTATTTGTTTTCCTCTTTGTGACTTACTTCATTCTGTATGACAGTCTCTCGATCCATCGATGTCTCTACAAATGACCCAGTTTCATTCCTTTTTATGGCCGAGTCATATTCCATTTTATATATGTACCACATCTTTATCCATTCATCTGTCTGTGGGCATCTAGGTTGCTTCCATTACCTGGCTATTGTAAATAGTGCTGCAACGAACATTGTGGTGAATGTGCCTTGTTGAAATACGGTTTTCTCTGGGTATATGCCCAGAAGTGGGATTGCTGGATCAGATGGTAATTCTATTTCTAATTTTTTTAAGGAAACTCCATACTGTTCTCCATAGTGACTGTATCAATTTACATTCCCACCAATAGTGGAAGAGGGCTCCTTTTGTCCACTCCCTCCCCAGAATTGGTTGTTTGTAGATTTTCTGATGATGCCGATTCTAACAGGTGTGAGGTGATACCTCATTGTAGTTTTGATTTGCATTTCTCTAATAATTAGTGCTGTTGAGCAGCTTTTCATGTGCGTCTTGGCCATCTCTGTGTCTCCTTTGAAGAAACGTCTCTTTAGATCTTCTGCCCATTTTTTTTTGGGTTGTTTGTTTTTTTAATATTAAGCTGCATGAGCTGTTTATATATATTGGAGATTAAACCTCTGTCCATTGATTCGTCTGCAACGATTTTCGCCCATTCTGAGGGATGCCTTTTTCCATTCCCGTGTTTTTAAACAAAAAAGGAAAGAAAGGAAAAGAAGCAGAACACTAATGTGCGTAAAATATGCCCTTTGAAACGGTCGTTTTGAAATATGGACGTCCTTTGAAATTTTTGGTCGATATGTGACCCCAGGATTTGTTTTCAGGGCAGGTGTCATTTACAGGCCTGCAATGATTTTGAATATCAACTGACCATTAGCATTGGGATTAAAGCTGCTGTTGTGTGAAACGGCCACAAGGTGGCAGCAGTTCACCCTTACCAAATCTGGTTACTAGGGCAAGAGAGCCTCAGTGGAAGTGGTGTTCTAGATTCGAATTTAGAATGGAATGTGCCAGGAGAAAGCCCCTCACGTTTGTCTCACTACATCTTGTTCGTGTTTTTAATTTAATTTTTTTTTATTTTTTATTACAGCAAGTTTGATTACAATGTTTGGCTTGTTGTAGGTGTGGAAGATGTGGTTCTTTTACACATATACAGATGTCTGTTCTTCCTGGGATCCTTTTCCCATGTACGTTATGACACAATGTTGAGTAGTCCTCTCTTGGTATTCTGTAGGTCTTTGGTGATTATATATGTCACCTGTGTTTGTATATGTCTGTTAACCCCGATATCGTAATGAAACCAATCCTCACACCTTTCCATTGGTGAACCATAAGTTTGTTTAATGAATCTGTGATTGCCCTTCTCCGTGGAAATATCTGCCCTGGTATCCATTTTTAGGTAACACCTCTAAGTGATATGATATGTGTCTTTCACTTTCTGACTTACTACAAGTCACGTGGTTACTTCTAGACTCATCTACGGGGCTGCAAATGGCATTTTGTCCTTTTTTCCCTTGGCTTCTCTTCTGCCTTTGCGGGGTCCATTTTCAACATTGTGATTCCCTGAGGGTTGTGGATTAGCTGACCTGGGCAGCCTTACCCTGCCGGCCTGCCCTCCCCAGGTGTGCCTCGTTGAGGTCAATATAAACAGCGCTCCAGGCAGCAATAGCCCCTGAAGCTGTGCCTGACTCCATATTCTCTGCCCCGTCAGCAGTCTCGGGGCTGTGCTGGTGGGAGGGAGTGAGGGGCCACAGCTTTGTGGGTGGCCCGGTGTGAGTGGGGTTCTGCTGGCCTTTCTGCAGGAGATGCCAGGCTGCCGCCTGTAAAGAAGAGGATGTGTCACCCATACCTTCCGCTGGAATTTCTCTCCGGACAGAGGTGAGGAAGGAAAAAAGCAGTGGGGCCCGGGACAGGAGGGGTATCTCAGGCAGGGCAATGGAAAGCTTCTGGAAGAGTGCCCGGGGCCAGGACCACCCTGGCTGGCCTGCAGGCACCAAGTTGGCCTGCGTGCTGTCGCTGGTGTGGCTCCACGGTCCTTCCTCTAGGCTTTCAAGCCCTTGTACATATTCAGGTGTTTTACCTGGAAAGGGTGGGAACAGTTCAGCAGCAGCTGGCCTGGGGCTCAGCTCACGTTTACTCACAGATGCCTCGGCACGGTCCCCCAGCTTTGCAATGAGGACGCTCCTTGCGTGGGGGGTGGGTTGCTGGCTGTAATGGGAGATGGTTCCCCACCTCTGACCAATTTCAGAATTGTTTACCACTGGAGCAAGTGCCCTGATAGGGTTTTCCTCTGTATAACTCCTGGGTTCAGGTTTTTTTTTTTCTTTTATGGTTCAAGTTAGATTTTATTCCCCTTTTATGTATTTATAGATATAAGCATGGAAATAATTCATTCCTATAAATACATCTGTGTGACGGGAAGAATTTTTTCTGTTTTATTTTTAAATTTTATTTTTTAAAATTTTGAAATTTAATTTTATTTATGTTTTTATACAGCAGGTTATTATTAGTTATGTATTTTATGCATATACATGTATACAGGTCAATCCCAATCTCCCAACTCATCCCACCACCACCACCCCATGGCTTCCCACACTTGGTGTCCATACGTTTGTTCTCTACCTCTGTGTCTCTATTTCTTCCCTGCAAACCAGTTCATCTGTATCATTTTTAGGCTCCACATATATGCATTAATATACAATATTTGTTTTCCTCTTTGTGACTTACTTCATTCTGTATGACAGTCTCTCGATCCATCGATGTCTCTACAAATGACCCAGTTTCATTCCTTTTTATGGCCGAGTCATATTCCATTTTATATATGTACCACATCTTTATCCATTCATCTGTCTGTGGGCATTTAGGTTGCTTCCATTACCTGGCTATTGTAAATAGTGCTGCAACGAACATTGTGGTGAATGTGCCTTGTTGAAATACGGTTTTCTCTGGGTATATGCCCAGAAGTGGGATTGCTGGATCAGATGGTAATTCTATTTCTAATTTTTTTAAGGAAACTCCATACTGTTCTCCATAGTGACTGTATCAATTTACATTCCCACCAATAGTGGAAGAGGGCTCCTTTTGTCCACTCCCTCCCCAGAATTGGTTGTTTGTAGATTTTCTGATGATGCCGATTCTAACAGGTGTGAGGTGATACCTCATTGTAGTTTTGATTTGCATTTCTCTAATAATTAGTGCAGTTGAGCAGCTTTTCATGTGCGTCTTGGCCATCTCTGTGTCTCCTTTGAAGAAACGTCTCTTTAGATCTTCTGCCCATTTTTTTTGGGTTGTTTGTTTTTTTAATATTAAGCTGCATGAGCTGTTTATATATATTGGAGATTAAACCTCTGTCCATTGATTCGTCTGCAACGATTTTCGCCCATTCTGAGGGATGCCTTTTTCCATTCCCGTGTTTTTAAACAAAAAAGGAAAGAAAGGAAAAGAAGCAGAACACTAATGTGCGTAAAATATGCCCTTTGAAACGGTCGTTTTGAAATATGGACGTCCTTTGAAATTTTTGGTCGATATGTGACCCCAGGATTTGTTTTCAGGGCAGGTGTCATTTACAGGCCTGCAATGATTTTGAATATCAACTGACCATTAGCGTTGGGATTAAAGCTGCTGTTGTGTGAAACGGCCACAAGGTGGCAGCAGTTCACCCTTACCAAATCTGGTTACTAGGGCAAGAGAGCCTCAGTGGAAGTGGTGTTCTAGATTCGAATTTAGAATGGAATGTGCCAGGAGAAAGCCCCTCACGTTTGTCTCACTACATCTTGTTCGTGTTTTTAATTTAATTTTTTTTTATTTTTTATTACAGCAAGTTTGATTACAATGTTTGGCTTGTTGTAGGTGTGGAAAATGTGGTTCTTTTACACATATACAGATGTCTGTTCTTCCTGGGATCCTTTTCCCATGTACGTTATGACAGAATGTTGAGTAGTCCTCTCTTGGTATTCTGTAGGTCTTTGGTGATTATATATGTCACCTGTGTTTGTATATGTCTGTTAACCCCGATATCGTAATGAAACCAATCCTCACACCTTTCCATTGGTGAACCATAAGTTTGTTTAATGAATCTGTGATTGCCCTTCTCCGTGGAAATATCTGCCCTGGTATCCATTTTTAGGTAACACCTCTAAGTGATATGATATGTGTCTTTCACTTTCTGACTTACTACAAGTCACGTGGTTACTTCTAGACTCATCTACGGGGCTGCAAATGGCATTTTGTCCTTTTTTCCCTTGGCTTCTCTTCTGCCTTTGCGGGGTCCATTTTCAACATTGTGATTCCCTGAGGGTTGTGGATTAGCTGACCTGGGCAGCCTTACCCTGCCGGCCTGCCCTCCCCAGGTGTGCCTCGTTGAGGTCAATATAAACAGCGCTCCAGGCAGCAATAGCTCCTGAAGCTGTGCCTGACTCCATATTCTCTGCCCCGTCAGCAGTCTCGGGGCTGTGCTGGTGGGAGGGAGTGAGGGGCCACAGCTTTGTGGGTGGCCCGGTGTGAGTGGGGTTCTGCTGGCCTTTCTGCAGGAGATGCCAGGCTGCCGCCTGTAAAGAAGAGGATGTGTCACCCATACCTTCCGCTGGAATTTCTCTCCGGACAAAGCTGAGGAAGGAAAAAAGCAGTGGGGGCCGGGACAGGAGGGGTATCTCAGGCAGGGCAATGGAAAGCTTCTGGAAGAGCGCCCGGGGCCAGGACCACCCTGGCTGGCCTGCAGGCACCAAGTTGGCCTGCGTGCTGTCGCTGGTGTGGCTCCACTGTCCTTCCTCAAGGCTTTCAAGCCCTTGTACATATTCAGGTGTTTTACCTGGAAAGGGTGGGAACAGTTCAGCAGCAGCTGGCCTGGGGCTCAGCTCACGTTTACTCACAGATGCCTCGGCACGGTCCCCCAGCTTTGCAATGAGGACGCTCCTTGCGTGAGGGGTGCGTTGCTGGCTGTAATGGGAGATGGTTCCCCACCTCTGACCAATTTCAGAATTGTTTACCACTGGAGCAAGTGCCCTGATAGGGTTTTCCTCTGTATAACTCCTGGGTTCAGGTTTTTTTTTTCTTTTATGGTTCAAGTTAGATTTTATTCCTCTTTTATGTATTTATAGATATAAGCATGGAAATAATTCATTCCTATAAATACATCTGTGTGACGGGAAGAATTTTTTCTGTTTTATTTTTAAATTTTATTTTTTAAAATTTTGAAATTTAATTTTATTTATGTTTTTATACAGCAGGTTATTATTAGTTATGTATTTTATGCATATACATGTATACAGGTCAATCCCAATCTCCCAACTCATCCCACCACCACCACCCCATGGCTTCCCACACTTGGTGTCCATACGTTTGTTCTCTACCTCTGTGTCTCTATTTCTTCCCTGCAAACCAGTTCATCTGTATCATTTTTAGGCTCCACATATATGCATTAATATACAATATTTGTTTTCCTCTTTGTGACTTACTTCATTCTGTATGACAGTCTCTCGATCCATCGATGTCTCTACAAATGACCCAGTTTCATTCCTTTTTATGGCCGAGTCATATTCCATTTTATATATGTACCACATCTTTATCCATTCATCTGTCTGTGGGCATTTAGGTTGCTTCCATTACCTGGCTATTGTAAATAGTGCTGCAACGAACATTGTGGTGAATGTGCCTTGTTGAAATACGGTTTTCTCTGGGTATATGCCCAGAAGTGGGATTGCTGGATCAGATGGTAATTCTATTTCTAATTTTTTTAAGGAAACTCCATACTGTTCTCCATAGTGACTGTATCAATTTACATTCCCACCAATAGTGGAAGAGGGCTCCTTTTGTCCACACCCTCCCCAGAATTGGTTGTTTGTAGATTTTCTGATGATGCCGATTCTAACAGGTGTGGGGTGATACCTCATTGTAGTTTTGATTTGCATTTCTCTAATAATTAGTGCTGTTGAGCAGCTTTTCATGTGCGTCTTGGCCATCTCTGTGTCTCCTTTGAAGAAACGTCTCTTTAGATCTTCTGCCCATTTTTTTGGGGTTGTTTGTTTTTTTAATATTAAGCTGCATGAGCTGTTTATATATATTGGAGATTAAACCTCTGTCCATTGATTCGTCTGCAACGATTTTCGCCCATTCTGAGGGATGCCTTTTTCCATTCCCGTGTTTTTTAACAAAAAAGGAAAGAAAGGAAAAGAAGCAGAACACTAATGTGTGTAAAATATGCCTTTTGAAACGGTCGTTTTGAAATATGGACGTCCTTTGAAATTTTTGGTCGATATGTGACCCCAGGATTTGTTTTCAGGGCAGGTGTCATTTACAGGCCTGCAATGATTTTGTATATCAACTGACCATTAGCATTGGGATTAAAGCTGCTGTTGTGTGAAACGGCCACAAGGTGGCAGCAGTTCACCCTTACCAAATCTGGTTACTAGGGCAAGAGAGCCTCAGTGGAAGTGGTGTTCTAGATTCGAATTTAGAATGGAATGTGCCAGGAGAAATCCCCTCACGTTTGTCTCACTACATCTTGTTCGTGTTTTTAATTTAATTTTTTTTTTATTTTTTATTGCAGCAAGTTTGATTACAATATTTGGCTTGTTGTAGGTGTGGAAGATGTGGTTCTTTTACACATATACAGATGTCTGTTCTTCCTGGGATCCTTTTCCCATGTACGTTATGACAGAATGTTGAGTAGTCCTCTCTTGGTATTCTGTAGGTCTTTGGTGATTATATATGTCACCTGTGTTTGTATATGTCTGTTAACCCCGATATCGTAATGAAACCAATCCTCACACCTTTCCATTGGTGAACCATAAGTTTGTTTAATGAATCTGTGATTGCCCTTCTCCGTGGAAATATCTGCCCTGGTATCCATTTTTAGGTAACACCTCTAAGTTATATGATATGTGTCTTTCACTTTCTGACTTACTACAAGCCACGTGATTACTTCTAGACTCATCTACGGGGCTGCAAATGGCATTTTGTCCTTTTTTCCCTTGGCTTCTCTTCTGCCTTTGCGGGGTCCATTTTCAACATTGTGATTCCCTGAGGGTTGTGGATTAGCTGACCTGGGCAGCCTTACCCTGCCGGCCTGCCCTCCCCAGGTGTGCCTCGTTGAGGTCAATATAAACAGCGCTCCAGGCAGCAATAGCCCCTGAAGCTGTGCCTGACTCCATATTCTCTGCCCCGTCAGCAGTCTCGGGGCTGTGCTGGTGGGAGGGAGTGAGGGGCCACAGCTTTGTGGGTGGCCCGGTGTGAGTGGGGTTCTGCTGGCCTTTCTGCAAGAGATGCCAGGCTGCCGCCTGTAAAGAAGAGGATGTGTCACCCATACCTTCCGCTGGAATTTCTCTCCGGACAAAGCTGAGGAAGGAAAAAAGCAGTGGGGCCCGGGACAGGAGGGGTATCTCAGGCAGGGCAATGGAAAGCTTCTGGAAGAGCACCCGGGGCCAGGACCACCCTGGCTGGCCTGCAGGCACCAAGTTGGCCTGCGTGCTGTCGCTGGTGTGGCTCCACGGTCCTTCCTCTAGGCTTTCAAGCCCTTGTACATATTCAGGTGTTTTACCTGGAAAGGGTGGGAACAGTTCAGCAGCAGCTGGCCTGGGGCTCAGCTCACGTTTACTCACAGATGCCTCGGCACGGTCCCCCAGCTTTGCAATGAGGACGCTCCTTGCGTGGGGGGTGGGTTGCTGGCTGTAATGGGAGATGGTTCCCCACCTCTGACCAATTTCAGAATTGTTTACCACTGGAGCAAGTGCCCTGATAGGGTTTTCCTCTGTATAACTCCTGGGTTCAGGTTTTTTTTTTTCTTTTATGGTTCAAGTTAGATTTTATTCCCCTTTTATGTATTTATAGATATAAGCATGGAAATAATTCATTCCTATAAATACATCTGTGTGACGGGAAGAATTTTTTCTGTTTTATTTTTAAATTTTATTTTTTAAAATTTTGAAATTTAATTTTATTTATGTTTTTATACAGCAGGTTATTATTAGTTATGTATTTTATGCATATACATGTATACAGGTCAATCCCAATCTCCCAACTCATCCCACCACCACCACCCCATGGCTTCCCACACTTGGTGTCCATACGTTTGTTCTCTACCTCTGTGTCTCTATTTCTTCCCTGCAAACCAGTTCATCTGTATCATTTTTAGGCTCCACATATATGCATTAATATACAATATTTGTTTTCCTCTTTGTGACTTACTTCATTCTGTATGACAGTCTCTCGATCCATCGATGTCTCTACAAATGACCCAGTTTCATTCCTTTTTATGGCCGAGTCATATTCCATTTTATATATGTACCACATCTTTATCCATTCATCTGTCTGTGGGCATTTAGGTTGCTTCCATTACCTGGCTATTGTAAATAGTGCTGCAACGAACATTGTGGTGAATGTGCCTTGTTGAAATACGGTTTTCTCTGGGTATATGCCCAGAAGTGGGATTGCTGGATCAGATGGTAATTCTATTTCTAATTTTTTTAAGGAAACTCCATACTGTTCTCCATAGTGACTGTATCAATTTACATTCCCACCAATAGTGGAAGAGGGCTCCTTTTGTCCACTCCCTCCCCAGAATTGGTTGTTTGTAGATTTTCTGATGATGCCGATTCTAACAGGTGTGAGGTGATACCTCATTGTAGTTTTGATTTGCATTTCTCTAATAATTAGTGCTGTTGAGCAGCTTTTCATGTGCGTCTTGGCCATCTCTGTGTCTCCTTTGAAGAAACGTCTCTTTAGATCTTCTGCCCATTTTTTTTTGGGTTGTTTGTTTTTTTAATATTAAGCTGCATGAGCTGTTTATATATATTGGAGATTAAACCTCTGTCCATTGATTCGTCTGCAACGATTTTCGCCCATTCTGAGGGATGCCTTTTTCCATTCCCGTGTTTTTAAACAAAAAAGGAAAGAAAGGAAAAGAAGCAGAACACTAATGTGCGTAAAATATGCCCTTTGAAACGGTCGTTTTGAAATATGGACGTCCTTTGAAATTTTTGGTCGATATGTGACCCCAGGATTTGTTTTCAGGGCAGGTGTCATTTACAGGCCTGCAATGATTTTGAATATCAACTGACCATTAGCGTTGGGATTAAAGCTGCTGTTGTGTGAAACGGCCACAAGGTGGCAGCAGTTCACCCTTACCAAATCTGGTTACTAGGGCAAGAGAGCCTCAGTGGAAGTGGTGTTCTAGATTCGAATTTAGAATGGAATGTGCCAGGAGAAAGCCCCTCACGTTTGTCTCACTACATCTTGTTCGTGTTTTTAATTTAATTTTTTTTTATTTTTTATTACAGCAAGTTTGATTACAATGTTTGGCTTGTTGTAGGTGTGGAAAATGTGGTTCTTTTACACATATACAGATGTCTGTTCTTCCTGGGATCCTTTTCCCATGTACGTTATGACAGAATGTTGAGTAGTCCTCTCTTGGTATTCTGTAGGTCTTTGGTGATTATATATGTCACCTGTGTTTGTATATGTCTGTTAACCCCGATATCGTAATGAAACCAATCCTCACACCTTTCCATTGGTGAACCATAAGTTTGTTTAATGAATCTGTGATTGCCCTTCTCCGTGGAAATATCTGCCCTGGTATCCATTTTTAGGTAACACCTCTAAGTGATATGATATGTGTCTTTCACTTTCTGACTTACTACAAGTCATGTGGTTACTTCTAGACTCATCTACGGGGCTGCAAATGGCATTTTGTCCTTTTTTCCCTTGGCTTCTCTTCTGCCTTTGCGGGGTCCATTTTCAACATTGTGATTCCCTGAGGGTTGTGGATTAGCTGACCTGGGCAGCCTTACCCTGCCGGCCTGCCCTCCCCAGGTGTGCCTCGTTGAGGTCAATATAAACAGCGCTCCAGGCAGCAATAGCTCCTGAAGCTGTGCCTGACTCCATATTCTCTGCCCCGTCAGCAGTCTCGGGGCTGTGCTGGTGGGAGGGAGTGAGGGGCCACAGCTTTGTGGGTGGCCCGGTGTGAGTGGGGTTCTGCTGGCCTTTCTGCAGGAGATGCCAGGCTGCCGCCTGTAAAGAAGAGGATGTGTCACCCATACCTTCCGCTGGAATTTCTCTCCGGACAAAGCTGAGGAAGGAAAAAAGCAGTGGGGGCCGGGACAGGAGGGGTATCTCAGGCAGGGCAATGGAAAGCTTCTGGAAGAGCGCCCGGGGCCAGGACCACCCTGGCTGGCCTGCAGGCACCAAGTTGGCCTGCGTGCTGTCGCTGGTGTGGCTCCACTGTCCTTCCTCAAGGCTTTCAAGCCCTTGTACATATTCAGGTGTTTTACCTGGAAAGGGTGGGAACAGTTCAGCAGCAGCTGGCCTGGGGCTCAGCTCACGTTTACTCACAGATGCCTCGGCACGGTCCCCCAGCTTTGCAATGAGGACGCTCCTTGCGTGAGGGGTGCGTTGCTGGCTGTAATGGGAGATGGTTCCCCACCTCTGACCAATTTCAGAATTGTTTACCACTGGAGCAAGTGCCCTGATAGGGTTTTCCTCTGTATAACTCCTGGGTTCAGGTTTTTTTTTTCTTTTATGGTTCAAGTTAGATTTTATTCCTCTTTTATGTATTTATAGATATAAGCATGGAAATAATTCATTCCTATAAATACATCTGTGTGACGGGAAGAATTTTTTCTGTTTTATTTTTAAATTTTATTTTTTAAAATTTTGAAATTTAATTTTATTTATGTTTTTATACAGCAGGTTATTATTAGTTATGTATTTTATGCATATACATGTATACAGGTCAATCCCAATCTCCCAACTCATCCCACCACCACCACCCCATGGCTTCCCACACTTGGTGTCCATACGTTTGTTCTCTACCTCTGTGTCTCTATTTCTTCCCTGCAAACCAGTTCATCTGTATCATTTTTAGGCTCCACATATATGCATTAATATACAATATTTGTTTTCCTCTTTGTGACTTACTTCATTCTGTATGACAGTCTCTCGATCCATCGATGTCTCTACAAATGACCCAGTTTCATTCCTTTTTATGGCCGAGTCATATTCCATTTTATATATGTACCACATCTTTATCCATTCATCTGTCTGTGGGCATTTAGGTTGCTTCCATTACCTGGCTATTGTAAATAGTGCTGCAACGAACATTGTGGTGAATGTGCCTTGTTGAAATACGGTTTTCTCTGGGTATATGCCCAGAAGTGGGATTGCTGGATCAGATGGTAATTCTATTTCTAATTTTTTTAAGGAAACTCCATACTGTTCTCCATAGTGACTGTATCAATTTACATTCCCACCAATAGTGGAAGAGGGCTCCTTTTGTCCACACCCTCCCCAGAATTGGTTGTTTGTAGATTTTCTGATGATGCCGATTCTAACAGGTGTGGGGTGATACCTCATTGTAGTTTTGATTTGCATTTCTCTAATAATTAGTGCTGTGGAGCAGCTTTTCATGTGCGTCTTGGCCATCTCTGTGTCTCCTTTGAAGAAACGTCTCTTTAGATCTTCTGCCCATTTTTTTGGGGTTGTTTGTTTTTTTAATATTAAGCTGCATGAGCTGTTTATATATATTGGAGATTAAACCTCTGTCCATTGATTCGTCTGCAACGATTTTCGCCCATTCTGAGGGATGCCTTTTTCCATTCCCGTGTTTTTTAACAAAAAAGGAAAGAAAGGAAAAGAAGCAGAACACTAATGTGTGTAAAATATGCCTTTTGAAACGGTCGTTTTGAAATATGGACGTCCTTTGAAATTTTTGGTCGATATGTGACCCCAGGATTTGTTTTCAGGGCAGGTGTCATTTACAGGCCTGCAATGATTTTGTATATCAACTGACCATTAGCATTGGGATTAAAGCTGCTGTTGTGTGAAACGGCCACAAGGTGGCAGCAGTTCACCCTTACCAAATCTGGTTACTAGGGCAAGAGAGCCTCAGTGGAAGTGGTGTTCTAGATTCGAATTTAGAATGGAATGTGCCAGGAGAAATCCCCTCACGTTTGTCTCACTACATCTTGTTCGTGTTTTTAATTTAATTTTTTTTTTATTTTTTATTGCAGCAAGTTTGATTACAATATTTGGCTTGTTGTAGGTGTGGAAGATGTGGTTCTTTTACACATATACAGATGTCTGTTCTTCCTGGGATCCTTTTCCCATGTACGTTATGACAGAATGTTGAGTAGTCCTCTCTTGGTATTCTGTAGGTCTTTGGTGATTATATATGTCACCTGTGTTTGTATATGTCTGTTAACCCCGATATCGTAATGAAACCAATCCTCACACCTTTCCATTGGTGAACCATAAGTTTGTTTAATGAATCTGTGATTGCCCTTCTCCGTGGAAATATCTGCCCTGGTATCCATTTTTAGGTAACACCTCTAAGTTATATGATATGTGTCTTTCACTTTCTGACTTACTACAAGCCACGTGATTACTTCTAGACTCATCTACGGGGCTGCAAATGGCATTTTGTCCTTTTTTCCCTTGGCTTCTCTTCTCCTTTGCGGGGTCCATTTTCAACATTGTGATTCCCTGAGGGTTGTGGATTAGCTGACCTGGGCAGCCTTACCCTGCCGGCCTGCCCTCCCCAGGTGTGCCTCGTTGAGGTCAATATAAACAGCGCTCCAGGCAGCAATAGCCCCTGAAGCTGTGCCTGACTCCATATTCTCTGCCCCGTCAGCAGTCTCGGGGCTGTGCTGGTGGGAGGGAGTGAGGGGCCACAGCTTTGTGGGTGGCCCGGTGTGAGTGGGGTTCTGCTGGCCTTTCTGCAAGAGATGCCAGGCTGCCGCCTGTAAAGAAGAGGATGTGTCACCCATACCTTCCGCTGGAATTTCTCTCCGGACAGAGGTGAGGAAGGAAAAAAGCAGTGGGGCCCGGGACAGGAGGGGTATCTCAGGCAGGGCAATGGAAAGCTTCTGGAAGAGCACCCGGGGCCAGGACCACCCTGGCTGGCCTGCAGGCACCAAGTTGGCCTGCGTGCTGTCGCTGGTGTGGCTCCACGGTCCTTCCTCTAGGCTTTCAAGCCCTTGTACATATTCAGGTGTTTTACCTGGAAAGGGTGGGAACAGTTCAGCAGCAGCTGGCCTGGGGCTCAGCTCACGTTTACTCACAGATGCCTCGGCACGGTCCCCCAGCTTTGCAATGAGGACGCTCCTTGCATGGGGGGTGGGTTTCTGGCTGTAATGGGAGATGGTTCCCCACCTCTGACCAATTTCAGAATTGTTTACCACTGGAGCAAGTGCCCTGATAGGGTTTTCCTCTGTATAACTCCTGGGTTCAGGTTTTTTTTTTTCTTTTATGGTTCAAGTTAGATTTTATTCCCCTTTTATGTATTTATAGATATAAGCATGGAAATAATTCATTCCTATAAATACATCTGTGTGACGGGAAGAATTTTTTCTGTTTTATTTTTAAATTTTATTTTTTAAAATTTTGAAATTTAATTTTATTTATGTTTTTATACAGCAGGTTATTATTAGTTATGTATTTTATGCATATACATGTATACAGGTCAATCCCAATCTCCCAACTCATCCCACCACCACCACCCCATGGCTTCCCACACTTGGTGTCCATACGTTTGTTCTCTACCTCTGTGTCTCTATTTCTTCCCTGCAAACCAGTTCATCTGTATCATTTTTAGGCTCCACATATATGCATTAATATACAATATTTGTTTTCCTCTTTGTGACTTACTTCATTCTGTATGACAGTCTCTCGATCCATCGATGTCTCTACAAATGACCCAGTTTCATTCCTTTTTATGGCCGAGTCATATTCCATTTTATATATGTACCACATCTTTATCCATTCATCTGTCTGTGGGCATTTAGGTTGCTTCCATTACCTGGCTATTGTAAATAGTGCTGCAACGAACATTGTGGTGAATGTGCCTTGTTGAAATACGGTTTTCTCTGGGTATATGCCCAGAAGTGGGATTGCTGGATCAGATGGTAATTCTATTTCTAATTTTTTTAAGGAAACTCCATACTGTTCTCCATAGTGACTGTATCAATTTACATTCCCACCAATAGTGGAAGAGGGCTCCTTTTGTCCACACCCTCCCCAGAATTGGTTGTTTGTAGATTTTCTGATGATGCCGATTCTAACAGGTGTGAGGTGATACCTCATTGTAGTTTTGATTTGCATTTCTCTAATAATTAGTGCTGTTGAGCAGCTTTTCATGTGCGTCTTGGCCATGTCTGTGTCTCCTTTGAAGAAACGTCTCTTTAGATCTTCTGCCCATTTTTGTATTGGGTTGTTTGTTTTTTTAATATTAAGCTGCATGAGCTGTTTATATATATTGGAGATTAAACCTCTGTCCATTGATTCGTCTGCAACGATTTTCGCCCATTCTGAGGGATGCCTTTTTCCATTCCCGTGTTTTTAAACAAAAAAGGAAAGAAAGGAAAAGAAGCAGAACACTAATGTGCGTAAAATATGCCCTTTGAAACGGTCGTTTTGAAATATGGACGTCCTTTGAAATTTTTGGTCGATATGTGACCCCAGGATTTGTTTTCAGGGCAGGTGTCATTTACAGGCCTGCAATGATTTTGAATATCAACTGACCATTAGCGTTGGGATTAAAGCTGCTGTTGTGTGAAACGGCCACAAGGTGGCAGCAGTTCACCCTTACCAAATCTGGTTACTAGGGCAAGAGAGCCTCAGTGGAAGTGGTGTTCTAGATTCGAATTTAGAATGGAATGTGCCAGGAGAAAGCCCCTCACGTTTGTCTCACTACATCTTGTTCGTGTTTTTAATTTAATTTTTTTTTATTTTTTATTACAGCAAGTTTGATTACAATGTTTGGCTTGTTGTAGGTGTGGAAGATGTGGTTCTTTTACACATATACAGATGTCTGTTCTTCCTGGGATCCTTTTCCCATGTACGTTATGACAGAATGTTGAGTGGTCCTCTCTTGGTATTCTGTAGGTCTTTGGTGATTATATATGTCACCTGTGTTTGTATATGTCTGTTAACCCCGATATCGTAATGAAACCAATCCTCACACCTTTCCATTGGTGAACCATAAGTTTGTTTAATGAATCTGTGATTGCCCTTCTCCGTGGAAATATCTGCCCTGGTATCCATTTTTAGGTAACACCTCTAAGTGATATGATATGTGTCTTTCACTTTCTGACTTACTACAAGTCATGTGGTTACTTCTAGACTCATCTACGGGGCTGCAAATGGCATTTTGTCCTTTTTTCCCTTGGCTTCTCTTCTGCCTTTGCGGGGTCCATTTTCAACATTGTGATTCCCTGAGGGTTGTGGATTAGCTGACCTGGGCAGCCTTACCCTGCCGGCCTGCCCTCCCCAGGTGTGCCTCGTTGAGGTCAATATAAACAGCGCTCCAGGCAGCAATAGCTCCTGAAGCTGTGCCTGACTCCATATTCTCTGCCCCGTCAGCAGTCTCGGGGCTGTGCTGGTGGGAGGGAGTGAGGGGCCACAGCTTTGTGGGTGGCCCGGTGTGAGTGGGGTTCTGCTGGCCTTTCTGCAGGAGATGCCAGGCTGCCGCCTGTAAAGAAGAGGATGTGTCACCCATACCTTCCGCTGGAATTTCTCTCCGGACAAAGCTGAGGAAGGAAAAAATCAGTGGGGGCCGGGACAGGAGGGGTATCTCAGGCAGGGCAATGGAAAGCTTCTGGAAGAGCGCCCGGGGCCAGGACCACCCTGGCTGGCCTGCAGGCACCAAGTTGGCCTGCGTGCTGTCGCTGGTGTGGCTCCACTGTCCTTCCTCAAGGCTTTCAAGCCCTTGTACATATTCAGGTGTTTTACCTGGAAAGGGTGGGAACAGTTCAGCAGCAGCTGGCCTGGGGCTCAGCTCACGTTTACTCACAGATGCCTTGGCACGGTCCCCCAGCTTTGCAATGAGGACGCTCCTTGCGTGAGGGGTGCGTTGCTGGCTGTAATGGGAGATGGTTCCCCACCTCTGACCAATTTCAGAATTGTTTACCACTGGAGCAAGTGCCCTGATAGGGTTTTCCTCTGTATAACTCCTGGGTTCAGGTTTTTTTTTTTCTTTTATGGTTCAAGTTAGATTTTATTCCTCTTTTATGTATTTATAGATATAAGCATGGAAATAATTCATTCCTATAAATACATCTGTGTGACGGGAAGAATTTTTTCTGTTTTATTTTTAAATTTTATTTTTTAAAATTTTGAAATTTAATTTTATTTATGTTTTTATACAGCAGGTTATTATTAGTTATGTATTTTATGCATATACATGTATACAGGTCAATCCCAATCTCCCAACTCATCCCACCACCACCACCCCATGGCTTCCCACACTTGGTGTCCATACGTTTGTTCTCTACCTCTGTGTCTCTATTTCTTCCCTGCAAACCAGTTCATCTGTATCATTTTTAGGCTCCACATATATGCATTAATATACAATATTTGTTTTCCTCTTTGTGACTTACTTCATTCTGTATGACAGTCTCTCGATCCATCGATGTCTCTACAAATGACCCAGTTTCATTCCTTTTCATGGCCGAGTCATATTCCATTTTATATATGTACCACATCTTTATCCATTCATCTGTCTGTGGGCATTTAGGTTGCTTCCATTACCTGGCTATTGTAAATAGTGCTGCAACGAACATTGTGGTGAATGTGCCTTGTTGAAATACGGTTTTCTCTGGGTATATGCCCAGAAGTGGGATTGCTGGATCAGATGGTAATTCTATTTCTAATTTTTTTAAGGAAACTCCATACTGTTCTCCATAGTGACTGTATCAATTTACATTCCCACCAATAGTGGAAGAGGGCTCCTTTTGTCCACACCCTCCCCAGAATTGGTTGTTTGTAGATTTTCTGATGATGCCGATTCTAACAGGTGTGGGGTGATACCTCATTGTAGTTTTGATTTGCATTTCTCTAATAATTAGTGCTGTTGAGCAGCTTTTCATGTGCGTCTTGGCCATCTCTGTGTCTCCTTTGAAGAAACGTCTCTTTAGATCTTCTGCCCATTTTTTTGGGGTTGTTTGTTTTTTTTAATATTAAGCTGCATGAGCTGTTTATATATATTGGAGATTAAACCTCTGTCCATTGATTCGTCTGCAACGATTTTCGCCCATTCTGAGGGATGCCTTTTTCCATTCCCGTGTTTTTTAACAAAAAAGGAAAGAAAGGAAAAGAAGCAGAACACTAATGTGTGTAAAATATGCCTTTTGAAACGGTCGTTTTGAAATATGGACGTCCTTTGAAATTTTTGGTCGATATGTGACCCCAGGATTTGTTTTCAGGGCAGGTGTCATTTACAGGCCTGCAATGATTTTGTATATCAACTGACCATTAGCATTGGGATTAAAGCTGCTGTTGTGTGAAACGGCCACAAGGTGGCAGCAGTTCACCCTTACCAAATCTGGTTACTAGGGCAAGAGAGCCTCAGTGGAAGTGGTGTTCTAGATTCGAATTTAGAATGGAATGTGCCAGGAGAAATCCCCTCACGTTTGTCTCACTACTTCTTGTTCGTGTTTTTAATTTAATTTTTTTTTTATTTTTTATTGCAGCAAGTTTGATTACAATATTTGGCTTGTTGTAGGTGTGGAAGATGTGGTTCTTTTACACATATACAGATGTCTGTTCTTCCTGGGATCCTTTTCCCATGTACGTTATGACAGAATGTTGAGTAGTCCTCTCTTGGTATTCTGTAGGTCTTTGGTGATTATATATGTCACCTGTGTTTGTATATGTCTGTTAACCCCGATATCGTAATGAAACCAATCCTCACACCTTTCCATTGGTGAACCATAAGTTTGTTTAATGAATCTGTGATTGCCCTTCTCCGTGGAAATATCTGCCCTGGTATCCATTTTTAGGTAACACCTCTAAGTTATATGATATGTGTCTTTCACTTTCTGACTTACTACAAGCCACGTGATTACTTCTAGACTCATCTACGGGGCTGCAAATGGCATTTTGTCCTTTTTTCCCTTGGCTTCTCTTCTGCCTTTGCGGGGTCCATTTTCAACATTGTGATTCCCTGAGGGTTGTGGATTAGCTGACCTGGGCAGCCTTACCCTGCCGGCCTGCCCTCCCCAGGTGTGCCTCGTTGAGGTCAATATAAACAGCGCTCCAGGCAGCAATAGCCCCTGAAGCTGTGCCTGACTCCATATTCTCTGCCCCGTCAGCAGTCTCGGGGCTGTGCTGGTGGGAGGGAGTGAGGGGCCACAGCTTTGTGGGTGGCCCGGTGTGAGTGGGGTTCTGCTGGCCTTTCTGCAAGAGATGCCAGGCTGCCGCCTGTAAAGAAGAGGATGTGTCACCCATACCTTCCGCTGGAATTTCTCTCCGGACAGAGGTGAGGAAGGAAAAAAGCAGTGGGGCCCGGGACAGGAGGGGTATCTCAGGCAGGGCAATGGAAAGCTTCTGGAAGAGCGCCCGGGGCCAGGACCACCCTGGCTGGCCTGCAGGCACCAAGTTGGCCTGCGTGCTGTCGCTGGTGTGGCTCCACGGTCCTTCCTCTAGGCTTTCAAGCCCTTGTACATATTCAGGTGTTTTACCTGGAAAGGGTGGGAACAGTTCAGCAGCAGCTGGCCTGGGGCTCAGCTCACGTTTACTCACAGATGCCTCGGCACGGTCCCCCAGCTTTGCAATGAGGACGCTCCTTGCATGGGGGGTGGGTTGCTGGCTGTAATGGGAGATGGTTCCCCACCTCTGACCAATTTCAGAATTGTTTACCACTGGAGCAAGTGCCCTGATAGGGTTTTCCTCTGTATAACTCCTGGGTTCAGGTTTTTTTTTTTTCTTTTATGGTTCAAGTTAGATTTTATTCCCCTTTTATGTATTTATAGATATAAGCATGGAAATAATTCATTCCTATTAATACATCTGTGTGACGGGAAGAATTTTTTCTGTTTTATTTTTAAATTTTATTTTTTAAAATTTTGAAATTTAATTTTATTTATGTTTTTATACAGCAGGTTATTATTAGTTATGTATTTTATGCATATACATGTATACAGGTCAATCCCAATCTCCCAACTCATCCCACCACCACCACCCCATGGCTTCCCACACTTGGTGTCCATACGTTTGTTCTCTACCTCTGTGTCTCTATTTCTTCCCTGCAAACCAGTTCATCTGTATCATTTTTAGGCTCCACATATATGCATTAATATACAATATTTGTTTTCCTCTTTCTGACTTACTTCATTCTGTATGACAGTCTCTCGATCCATCGATGTCTCTACAAATGACCCAGTTTCATTCCTTTTTATGGCCGAGTCATATTCCATTTTATATATGTACCACATCTTTATCCATTCATCTGTCTGTGGGCATTTAGGTTGCTTCCATTACCTGGCTATTGTAAATAGTGCTGCAACGAACATTGTGGTGAATGTGCCTTGTTGAAATACGGTTTTCTCTGGGTATATGCCCAGAAGTGGGATTGCTGGATCAGATGGTAATTCTATTTCTAATTTTTTTAAGGAAACTCCATACTGTTCTCCATAGTGACTGTATCAATTTACATTCCCACCAATAGTGGAAGAGGGCTCCTTTTGTCCACACCCTCCCCAGAATTGGTTGTTTGTAGATTTTCTGATGATGCCGATTCTAACAGGTGTGAGGTGATACCTCATTGTAGTTTTGATTTGCATTTCTCTAATAATTAGTGCTGTTGAGCAGCTTTTCATGTGCGTCTTGGCCATGTCTGTGTCTCCTTTGAAGAAACGTTTCTTTAGATCTTCTGCCCATTTTTGTATTGGGTTGTTTGTTTTTTTAATATTAAGCTGCATGAGCTGTTTATATATATTGGAGATTAAACCTGTGTCCATTGATTCGTTTGCAACGATTTTCACCCATCCTGAGGGATGCCTTTTTCCATTCCCGTTTTTTTTTAACAAAAAAGGAAAGAAAGGAAAAGAAGCAGAACACTAATGTGCGTAAAATATGCCCTTTGAAACGGTCATTTTGAAATATGGACGTCCTTTGAATTTTTTGGTCGATATGTGACCCCAGGATTTGTTTTCAGGGCAGGTGTCATTTACAGGCCTGCAATGATTTTGAATATCAACTGACCATTAGCGTTGGGATTAAAGCTGCTGTTGTGTGAAACGGCCACAAGGTGGCAGCAGTTCACCCTTACCAAATCTGGTTACTAGGGCAAGAGAGCCTCAGTGGAAGTGGTGTTCTAGATTGGAGTTTAGAATGGAATGTGCCAGGAGAAAGCCCCTCAAGTTTGTCTCACTACTTCTTGTTCGTGTTTTTAATTTAAGTTTTTATTTTTTATTACAGCAAGTTTGATTACAATGTTTGGCTTGTTGTAGGTGTGGAAGATGTGGTTCTTTTACACATATACAGATGACTGTTCTTCTTGGGATCCTTTTCCCATGTACGTTATGACAGAATGTTGAGTAGTCCTCTCTTGGTATTCTGTAGGTCTTTGGTGATTATATATGTCACCTGTGTTTGTATATGTCTGTTAACCCCGATATCGTAATGAAACCAATCCTCACACCTTTCCATTGGTGAACCATAAGTTTGTTTAATGAATCTGTGATTGCCCTTCTCCGTGGAAATATCTGCCCTGGTATCCATTTTTAGGTAACACCTCTATGTGATATGATATGTGCCTTTCACTTTCTGACTTACTACAAGTCACGTGATTACTTCTAGACTCATCTACGGGGCAAATGGCATTTTGTCCTTTTTTCCCTTGGCTTCTCTTCTGCCTTTGCGGGGTCCATTTTCAACAATGTGATTCCCTGAGGGTTGTGGATTAGCTGACCTGGGCAGCCTTACCCTGCCGGCCTGCCCTCCCCAGGTGTGCCTCGTTGAGGTCAATATAAACAGCGCTCCAGGCAGCAATAGCCCCTGAAGCTGTGCCTGACTCCATATTCTCTGCCCCGTCAGCAGTCTCGGGGCTGTGCTGGTGGGAGGGAGTGAGGGGCCACAGCTTTGTGGGTGGCCCGGTGTGAGTGGGGTTCTGCTGGCCTTTCTGCAGGAGATGCCAGGCTGCCGCCTGTAAAGAAGAGGATGTGTCACCCATACCTTCCGCTGGAATTTCTCTCCGGACAGAGGTGAGGAAGGAAAAAAGCAGTGGGGTCCGGGAAAGAGGGGTTTTTCAGGCAGGGCAATGGAAAGCTTCTGGAAGAGCGCCCGGGGCCAGGACCACCCTGGCTGGCCTGCAGGCACCAAGTTGGCCTGCGTGCTGTCGCTGGTGTGGCTCCACGGTCCTTCCTCTAGGCTTCAAGCCCTTGAACATATTCAGGTGTTTTACCTGGAAAGGGTGGGAACAGTTCAGCAGCAGCTGGCCTGGGGCTCAGCTCACGTTTACTCACAGATGCCTCGGCACGGTCCCCCAGCTTTGCAATGAGGACGCTCCTTGCGTGAGGGGTGCGTTGCTGGCTGTAATGGGAGATGGTTCCCCACCTCTGACCAATTTCAGAATTGTTTACCACTGGAGCAAGTGCCCTGATAGGGTTTTCCTCTGTATAACTCCTGGGTTCAGGTTTTTTTTTTCTTTTATGGTTCAAGTTAGATTTTATTCCTCTTTTATGTATTTATAGATATAAGCATGGAAATAATTCATTCCTATAAATACATCTGTGTGACGGGAAGAATTTTTTCTGTTTTATTTTTAAATTTTATTTTTTAAAATTTTGAAATTTAATTTTATTTATGTTTTTATACAGCAGGTTATTATTAGTTATGTATTTTATGCATATACATGTATACAGGTCAATCCCAATCTCCCAACTCATCCCACCACCACCACCCCATGGCTTCCCACACTTGGTGTCCATACGTTTGTTCTCTACCTCTGTGTCTCTATTTCTTCCCTGCAAACCAGTTCATCTGTATCATTTTTAGGCTCCACATATATGCATTAATATACAATATTTGTTTTCCTCTTTGTGACTTACTTCATTCTGTATGACAGTCTCTCGATCCATCGATGTCTCTACAAATGACCCAGTTTCATTCCTTTTCATGGCCGAGTCATATTCCATTTTATATATGTACCACATCTTTATCCATTCATCTGTCTGTGGGCATTTAGGTTGCTTCCATTACCTGGCTATTGTAAATAGTGCTGCAACGAACATTGTGGTGAATGTGCCTTGTTGAAATACGGTTTTCTCTGGGTATATGCCCAGAAGTGGGATTGCTGGATCAGATGGTAATTCTATTTCTAATTTTTTTAAGGAAACTCCATACTGTTCTCCATAGTGACTGTATGAATTTACATTCCCACCAATAGTGGAAGAGGGCTCCTTTTGTCCACACCCTCCCCAGAATTGGTTGTTTGTAGATTTTCTGATGATGCCGATTCTAACAGGTGTGGGGTGATACCTCATTGTAGTTTTGATTTGCATTTCTCTAATAATTAGTGCTGTTGAGCAGCTTTTCATGTGCGTCTTGGCCATCTCTGTGTCTCCTTTGAAGAAACGTCTCTTTAGATCTTCTGCCCATTTTTTTGGGGTTGTTTGTTTTTTTAATATTAAGCTGCATGAGCTGTTTATATATATTGGAGATTAAACCTCTGTCCATTGATTCGTCTGCAACGATTTTCGCCCATTCTGAGGGATGCCTTTTTCCATTCCCGTGTTTTTTAACAAAAAAGGAAAGAAAGGAAAAGAAGCAGAACACTAATGTGTGTAAAATATGCCTTTTGAAACGGTCGTTTTGAAATATGGACGTCCTTTGAAATTTTTGGTCGATATGTGACCCCAGGATTTGTTTTCAGGGCAGGTGTCATTTACAGGCCTGCAATGATTTTGTATATCAACTGACCATTAGCATTGGGATTAAAGCTGCTGTTGTGTGAAACGGCCACAAGGTGGCAGCAGTTCACCCTTACCAAATCTGGTTACTAGGGCAAGAGAGCCTCAGTGGAAGTGGTGTTCTAGATTCGAATTTAGAATGGAATGTGCCAGGAGAAATCCCCTCACGTTTGTCTCACTACTTCTTGTTCGTGTTTTTAATTTAATTTTTTTTTTTATTTTTTATTGCAGCAAGTTTGATTACAATATTTGGCTTGTTGTAGGTGTGGAAGATGTGGTTCTTTTACACATATACAGATGTCTGTTCTTCCTGGGATCCTTTTCCCATGTACGTTATGACAGAATGTTGAGTAGTCCTCTCTTGGTATTCTGTAGGTCTTTGGTGATTATATATGTCACCTGTGTTTGTATATGTCTGTTAACCCCGATATCGTAATGAAACCAATCCTCACACCTTTCCATTGGTGAACCATAAGTTTGTTTAATGAATCTGTGATTGCCCTTCTCCGTGGAAATATCTGCCCTGGTATCCATTTTTAGGTAACACCTCTAAGTTATATGATATGTGTCTTTCACTTTCTGACTTACTACAAGCCACGTGATTACTTCTAGACTCATCTACGGGGCTGCAAATGGCATTTTGTCCTTTTTTCCCTTGGCTTCTCTTCTGCCTTTGCGGGGTCCATTTTCAACATTGTGATTCCCTGAGGGTTGTGGATTAGCTGACCTGGGCAGCCTTACCCTGCCGGCCTGCCCTCCCCAGGTGTGCCTCGTTGAGGTCAATATAAACAGCGCTCCAGGCAGCAATAGCCCCTGAAGCTGTGCCTGACTCCATATTCTCTGCCCCGTCAGCAGTCTCGGGGCTGTGCTGGTGGGAGGGAGTGAGGGGCCACAGCTTTGTGGGTGGCCCGGTGTGAGTGGGGTTCTGCTGGCCTTTCTGCAAGAGATGCCAGGCTGCCGCCTGTAAAGAAGAGGATGTGTCACCCATACCTTCCGCTGGAATTTCTCTCCGGACAGAGGTGAGGAAGGAAAAAAGCAGTGGGGCCCGGGACAGGAGGGGTATCTCAGGCAGGGCAATGGAAAGCTTCTGGAAGAGCACCCGGGGCCAGGACCACCCTGGCTGGCCTGCAGGCACCAAGTTGGCCTGCGTGCTGTCGCTGGTGTGGCTCCACGGTCCTTCCTCTAGGCTTTCAAGCCCTTGTACATATTCAGGTGTTTTACCTGGAAAGGGTGGGAACAGTTCAGCAGCAGCTGGCCTGGGGCTCAGCTCACGTTTACTCACAGATGCCTCGGCACGGTCCCCCAGCTTTGCAATGAGGACGCTCCTTGCATGGGGGGTGGGTTGCTGGCTGTAATGGGAGATGGTTCCCCACCTCTGACCAATTTCAGAATTGTTTACCACTGGAGCAAGTGCCCTGATAGGGTTTTCCTCTGTATAACTCCTGGGTTCAGGTTTTTTTTTTTTCTTTTATGGTTCAAGTTAGATTTTATTCACCTTTTATGTATTTATAGATATAAGCATGGAAATAATTCATTCCTATAAATACATCTGTGTGACGGGAAGAATTTTTTCTGTTTTATTTTTAAATTTTATTTTTTAAAATTTTGAAATTTAATTTTATTTATGTTTTTATACAGCAGGTTATTATTAGTTATGTATTTTATGCATATACATGTATACAGGTCAATCCCAATCTCCCAACTCATCCCACCACCACCACCCCATGGCTTCCCACACTTGGTGTCCATACGTTTGTTCTCTACCTCTGTGTCTCTATTTCTTCCCTGCAAACCAGTTCATCTGTATCATTTTTAGGCTCCACATATATGCATTAATATACAATATTTGTTTTCCTCTTTCTGACTTACTTCATTCTGTATGACAGTCTCTCGATCCATCGATGTCTCTACAAATGACCCAGTTTCATTCCTTTTTATGGCCGAGTCATATTCCATTTTATATATGTACCACATCTTTATCCATTCATCTGTCTGTGGGCATTTAGGTTGCTTCCATTACCTGGCTATTGTAAATAGTGCTGCAACGAACATTGTGGTGAATGTGCCTTGTTGAAATACGGTTTTCTCTGGGTATATGCCCAGAAGTGGGATTGCTGGATCAGATGGTAATTCTATTTCTAATTTTTTTAAGGAAACTCCATACTGTTCTCCATAGTGACTGTATCAATTTACATTCCCACCAATAGTGGAAGAGGGCTCCTTTTGTCCACACCCTCCCCAGAATTGGTTGTTTGTAGATTTTCTGATGATGCCGATTCTAACAGGTGTGAGGTGATACCTCATTGTAGTTTTGATTTGCATTTCTCTAATAATTAGTGCTGTTGAGCAGCTTTTCATGTGCGTCTTGGCCATGTCTGTGTCTCCTTTGAAGAAACGTCTCTTTAGATCTTCTGCCCATTTTTGTATTGGGTTGTTTGTTTTTTTAATATTAAGCTGCATGAGCTGTTTATATATATTGGAGATTAAACCTGTGTCCATTGATTCGTTTGCAACGATTTTCACCCATCTTGAGGGATGCCTTTTTCCATTCCCGTTTTTTTTTAACAAAAAAGGAAAGAAAGGAAAAGAAGCAGAACACTAATGTGCGTAAAATATGCCCTTTGAAACGGTCATTTTGAAATATGGACGTCCTTTGAATTCTTTGGTCGATATGTGACCCCAGGATTTGTTTTCAGGGCAGGTGTCATTTACAGGCCTGCAATGATTTTGAATATCAACTGACCATTAGCGTTGGGATTAAAGCTGCTGTTGTGTGAAACGGCCACAAGGTGGCAGCAGTTCACCCTTACCAAATCTGGTTACTAGGGCAAGAGAGCCTCAGTGGAAGTGGTGTTCTAGATTGGAGTTTAGAATGGAATGTGCCAGGAGAAAGCCCCTCAAGTTTGTCTCACTACTTCTTGTTCGTGTTTTTAATTTAAGTTTTTATTTTTTATTACAGCAAGTTTGATTACAATGTTTGGCTTGTTGTAGGTGTGGAAGATGTGGTTCTTTTACACATATACAGATGACTGTTCTTCTTGGGATCCTTTTCCCATGTACGTTATGACAGAATGTTGAGTAGTCCTCTCTTGGTATTCTGTAGGTCTTTGGTGATTATATATGTCACCTGTGTTTGTATATGTCTGTTAACCCCGATATCGTAATGAAACCAATCCTCACACCTTTCCATTGGTGAACCATAAGTTTGTTTAATGAATCTGTGATTGCCCTTCTCCGTGGAAATATCTGCCCTGGTATCCATTTTTAGGTAACACCTCTATGTGATATGATATGTGCCTTTCACTTTCTGACTTACTACAAGTCACGTGATTACTTCTAGACTCATCTACGGGGCAAATGGCATTTTGTCCTTTTTTCCCTTGGCTTCTCTTCTGCCTTTGCGGGGTCCATTTTCAACAATGTGATTCCCTGAGGGTTGTGGATTAGCTGACCTGGGCAGCCTTACCCTGCCGGCCTGCCCTCCCCAGGTGTGCCTCGTTGAGGTCAATATAAACAGCGCTCCAGGCAGCAATAGCCCCTGAAGCTGTGCCTGACTCCATATTCTCTGCCCCGTCAGCAGTCTCGGGGCTGTGCTGGTGGGAGGGAGTGAGGGGCCACAGCTTTGTGGGTGGCCCGGTGTGAGTGGGGTTCTGCTGGCCTTTCTGCAGGAGATGCCAGGCTGCCGCCTGTAAAGAAGAGGATGTGTCACCCATACCTTCCGCTGGAATTTCTCTCCGGACAGAGGTGAGGAAGGAAAAAAGCAGTGGGGGCCGGGACAGGAGGGGTATCACAGGCAGGGCAATGGAAAGCTTCTGGAAGAGCGCCTGGGGCCAGGACCACCCTGGCTGGCCTGCAGGCACCAAGTTGGCCTGCGTGCTGTCGCTGGTGTGGCTCCACGGTCCTTCCTCTAGGCTTTCAAGCCCTTGTACATATTCAGGTGTTTTACCTGGAAAGGGTGGGAACAGTTCAGCAGCAGCTGGCCTGGGGCTCAGCTCACGTTTACTCACAGATGCCTCGGCACGGTCCCCCAGCTTTGCAATGAGGACGCTCCTTGCGTGGGGGGTGGGTTGCTGGCTGTAATGGGAGATGGTTCCCCACCTCTGACCAATTTCAGAATTGTTTACCACTGGAGCAAGTGCCCTGATAGGGTTTTCCTCTGTATAACTCCTGGGTTCAGGTTTTTTTTTTTCTTTTATGGTTCAAGTTAGATTTTATTCCCCTTTTATGTATTTATAGATATAAGCATGGAAATAATTCATTCCTATAAATACATCTGTGTGACGGGAAGAATTTTTTCTGTTTTATTTTTAAATTTTATTTTTTAAAATTTTTAAATTTAATTTTATTTATGTTTTTATACAGCAGGTTATTATTAGTTATGTATTTTATGCATATACATGTATACAGGTCAATCCCAATCTCCCAACTCATCCCACCACCACCACCCCATGGCTTCCCACACTTGGTGTCCATACGTTTGTTCTCTACCTCTGTGTCTCTATTTCTTCCCTGCAAACCAGTTCATCTGTATCATTTTTTGGCTCCACATATATGCATTAATATACAATATTTGTTTTCCTCTTTCTGACTTACTTCATTCTGTATGACAGTCTCTCGATCCATCGATGTCTCTACAAATGACCCAGTTTCATTCCTTTTTATGGCCGAGTCATATTCCATTTTATATATGTACCACATCTTTATCCATTCATCTGTCTGTGGGCATTTAGGTTGCTTCCATTACCTGGCTATTGTAAATAGTGCTGCAATGAACATTGAGGTGAATGTGCCTTGTTGAAATACGGTTTTCTCTGGGTATATGCCCAGAAGTGGGATTGCTGGATCAGATGGTAATTCTATTTCTAATTTTTTTAAGGAAACTCCATACTGTTCTCCATAGTGACTGTATCAATTTACATTCCCACCAATAGTGGAAGAGGGCTCCTTTTGTCCACACCCTCCCCAGAATTGGTTGTTTGTAGATTTTCTGATGATGCCGATTCTAACAGGTGTGAGGTGATACCTCATTGTAGTTTTGATTTGCATTTCTCTAATAATTAGTGCTGTTGAGCAGCTTTTCATGTGCGTCTTGGCCATCTCTGTGTCTCCTTTGAAGAAACGTCTCTTTAGATCTTTTGCCCATTTTTGTATTGGGTTGTTTGTTTTTTTTAATATTAAGCTGCATGAGCTGTTTATATATATTGGAGATTAAACCTGTGTCCATTGATTCGTTTGCAACGATTTTCACCCATCCTGAGGGATGCCTTTTTCCATTCCCGTTTTTTTTTAACAAAAAAGGAAAGAAAGGAAAAGAAGCAGAACACTAATGTGCGTAAAATATGCCCTTTGAAACGGTCGTTTTGAAATATGGACGTCCTTTGAATTTTTTGGTCGATATGTGACCCCAGGATTTGTTTTCAGGGCAGGTGTCATTTACAGGCCTGCAATGATTTTGAATATCAACTGACCATTAGCGTTGGGATTAAAGCTGCTGTTGTGTGAAACGGCCACAAGGTGGCAGCAGTTCACCCTTACCAAATCTGGTTACTAGGGCAAGAGAGCCTCAGTGGAAGTGGTGCTCTAGATTGGAGTTTAGAATGGAATGTGCCAGGAGAAAGCCCCTCACGTTTGTCTCACTACTTCTTGTTCGTGTTTTTAATTTAAGTTTTTATTTTTTATTACAGCAAGTTTGATTACAATGTTTGGCTTGTTGTAGGTGTGGAAGATGTGGTTCTTTTACACATATACAGATGACTGTTCTTCTTGGGATCCTTTTCCCATGTACGTTATGACAGAATGTTGAGTAGTCCTCTCTTGATATTCTGTAGGTCTTTGGTGATTATATATGTCACCTGTGTTTGTAGATGTCTGTTAACCCCGATATCGTAATGAAACCAATCCTCACACCTTTCCATTGGTGAACCATAAGTTTGTTTAATGAATCTGTGATTGCCCTTCTCCGTGGAAATATCTGCCCTGGTATCCATTTTTAGGTAACACCTCTATGTGATATGATATGTGTCTTTCACTTTCTGACTTACTACAAGTCACGTGATTACTTCTAGACTCACCTATGAGGCTGCAAATGGCATTTTGTCCTTTTTTCCCTTGGCTTCTCTTCTGCCTTTGCGGGGTCCATTTTCAACAATGTGATTCCCTGAGGGTTGTGGATTAGCTGACCTGGGCAGCCTTACCCTGCCGGCCTGCCCTCCCCAGGTGTGCCTCGTTGAGGTCAATATAAACAGCGCTCCAGGCAGCAATAGCCCCTGAAGCTGTGCCTGACTCCATATTCTCTGCCCCGTAGGCAGTCTCGGGGCTGTGCTGGTGGGAGGGAGTGAGGGGCCACAGCTTTGTGGGTGGCCCGGTGTGAGTGGGGTTCTGCTGGCCTTTCTGCAGGAGATGCCAGGCTGCCGCCTGTAAAGAAGAGGATGTGTCACCCATACCTTCCGCTGGAATTTCTCTCCGGACAGAGGTGAGGAAGGAAAAAAGCAGTGGGGGCCGGGACAGGAGGGGTATCTCAGGCAGGGCAATGGAAAGCTTCTGGAAGAGCGCCCGGGGCCAGGACCACCCTGGCTGGCCTGCAGGCACCAAGTTGGCCTGCGTGCTGTCGCTGGTGTGGCTCCACGGTCCTTCCTCTAGGCTTTCAAGCCCTTGTACATATTCAGGTGTTTTACCTGGAAAGGGTGGGAACAGTTCAGCAGCAGCTGGCCTGGGGCTCAGCTCACGTTTACTCACAGATGCCTCGGCACGGTCCCCCAGCTTTGCAATGAGGACGCTCCTTGCGTGGGGGGTGGGTTGCTGGCTGTAATGGGAGATGGTTCCCCACCTCTGACCAATTTCAGAATTGTTTACAACTGGAGCAAGTGCCCTGATAGGGTTTTCCCCTGTATAACTCCTGGGTTCAGGTTTTTTTTTTCTTTTATGGTTCAAGTTAGATTTTATTCCCCTTTTATGTATTTATAGATATAAGCATGGAAATAATTCATTCCTATAAATACATCTGTGTGATGGGAATAATTTTTTCTGTTTTATTTTTAAATTTTATTTTTTAAAATTTTGAAATTTAATTTTATTTATGTTTTTATACAGCAGGTTATTATTAGTAATGTATTTTATGCATATACATGTATACAGGTCAATCCCAAACTCCCAACTCATCCCACCACCACCACCCCATGGCTTCCCACACTTGGTGTCCATACGTTTGTTCTCTACCTCTGTGTCTCTATTTCTTCCCTGCAAACCAGTTCATCTGTATCATTTTTAGGCTCCACATATATGCATTAATATACAATATTTGTTTTCCTCTTTCTGACTTACTTCATTCTGTATGACAGTCTCTCGATCCATCGATGTCTCTACAAATGACCCAGTTTCATTCCTTTTTATGGCCGAGTCATATTCCATTTTATATATGTACCACATCTTTATCCATTCATCTGTCTGTGGGCATTTAGGTTGCTTCCATTACCTGGCTATTGTAAATAGTGCTGCAACGAATATTGTGGTGAATGTGCCTTGTTGAAATACGGTTTTCTCTGGGTATATGCCCAGAAGTGGGATTGCTGGATCAGATGGTAATTCTATTTCTAATTTTTTTAAGGAAACTCCATACTGTTATCCATAGTGACTGTATCAATTTACATTCCCACCAATAGTGGAAGAGGGCTCCTTTAGTCCACACCCTCCCCAGAATTGGTTGTTTGTAGATTTTCTGATGATGCCGATTCTAACAGGTGTGAGGTGATACCTCATTGTAGTTTTGATTTGCATTTCTCTAATAATTAGTGCTGTTGAGCAGCTTTTCTTGTGCGTCTTGGCCATCTCTGTGTCTCCTTTGAAGAAACGTCTCTTTAGATCTTCTGCCCATTTTTGTATTGGGTTGTTTGTTTTTTTAATATTAAGCTGCATGAGCTGTTTATATATATTGGAGATTAAACCTGTGTCCATTGATTCGTTTGCAACGATTTTCACCCATCCTCAGGGATGCCTTTTTCCATTCCCGTTTTTTTTAACAAAAAAGGAAAGAAAGGAAAAGAAGCAGAACACTAATGTGCGTAAAATATGCCTTTTGAAACGGTCGTTTTGAAATATGGACGTCCTTTGAAATTTTTGGTCGATATGTGACCCCAGGATTTGTTTTCAGGGCAGGTGTCATTTTCAGGCCCGCAATGATTTTGAATATCAACTGACCATTAGCGTTGGGATTAAAGCTGCTGTTGTGTGAAACGGCCACAAGGTGGCAGCAGTTCACCCTTACCAAATCTGGTTACTAGGGCAAGAGAGCCTCAGTGGAAGTGGTGTTCTAGATTGGAGTTTAGAATGGAATGTGCCAGGAGAAAGCCCCTCAAGTTTGTCTCACTACTTCTTGTTCGTGTTTTTAATTTAAGTTTTTATTTTTTATTACAGCAAGTTTGATTACAATGTTTGGCTTGTTGTAGGTGTGGAAGATGTGGTTCTTTTACACATATACAGATGACTGTTCTTCTTGGGATCCTTTTCCCATGTACGTTATGACAGAATGTTGAGTAGTCCTCTCTTGGTATTCTGTAGGTCTTTGGTGATTATATATGTCACCTGTGTTTGTATATGTCTGTTAACCCCGATATCGTAATGAAACCAATCCTCACACCTTTCCATTGGTGAACCATAAGTTTGTTTAATGAATCTGTGATTGCCCTTCTCCGTGGAAATATCTGCCCTGGTATCCATTTTTAGGTAAAACCTATAAGTGATATGATAGGATATGTGTCTTTCACTTTCTGACTTACTACAAGTCACGTGATTACTTCTAGACTCATCTACGGTGCTGCAAATGGCATTGTGTCCTTTTTTCCCTTGGCTTCTCTTCTGCCTTAGCGGGGTCCATTTTCAACAATGTGATTCCCTGAGGGTTGTGGATTAGCTGACCTGGGCAGCCTTACCCTGCCGGCCCGCCCTCCCCAGGTGTGCATCGTTGAGGTCAATATAAACAGCGCTCCAGGCAGCAATAGCCCCTGAAGCTGTGCCTGCCACCATATTCTCTGCCCCGTCAGCAGTCTCGGGGCTGTGCTGGTGGGAGGGAGTGAGGGGCCACAGCTTTGTGGGTGGCCCGGTGTGAGTGGGGTTCTGCTGGCCTTTCTGCAGGAGTTGCCAGGCTGCCGCCTGTAAAGAAGAGGATGTGTCACCCATACCTTCCGCTGGAATTTCTCTCCGGACAGAGGTGAGGAAGGAAAAAAGCAGTGGGGTCCGGGAAGGAGGGGTTTTTCAGACAGGGCAATGGAAAGCTTCTGGAAGAGCGCCCGGGGCCAGGACCACCCTGGCTGGCCTGCAGCCACCAAGTTGGCCTGCGTGCTGTCGCTGGTGTGGCTCCACGGTCCTTCCTCTAGGCTTTCAAGCCCTTGAACATATTCAGGTGTTTTACCTGGAAAGGGTGGGAACAGTTCAGCAGCAGCTGGCCTGGGGCTCAGCTCACGTTTACTCACAGATGCCTCGGCACGGTCCCCCAGCTTTGCAATGAGGACGCTCCTTGCCTGGGGGGTGGGTTGCTGGCTGTATGGGAGATGATTCCCCACCTCTGACGAATTTCAGAATTGTTTACCACTGGAGCAAGTGCCCTGATAGGGTTTTCCTCTGTATAACTCGTGGGTTCAGGTTTTATTTTTCTTTTATGGTTCAAGTTAGATTTTATTCCTCTTTTATGTATTTATAGATATAAGCATGGAAATAATTCATTCCTATAAATACATCTGTGTGACGGGAAGAACTTTTTTCTGTTTTATTTTTAAATTTCATTTTTTAAAATTTTGAAATTTAGTTTTATTTATTTTTTTATACAGCAGGTTATTATTAGTTATGTATTTTATGCATATACATGTATACAGGTCAATCCCAAACTCCCAACTCATCCCACCACCACCACCCCATGGCTTCCCACACTTGGTGTCCATACGTTTGTTCTCTACCTCTGTGTCTCTATTTCTTCCCTGCAAACCAGTTCATCTGTACCATTTTTAGGCTCCACATATATGCATTAATATACAATATTTGTTTTCCTCTTTGTGACTTACTTCTTTCTGTATGACAGTCTCTCGATCCATCGATGTCTCTACAAATGACCCAGTTTCATTCCTTTTTATGGCCGAGTAATATTCCATTTTATATATGTACCACCTCTTTATCCATTCATCTGTCTGTAGGCATTTAGGTTGCTTCCATTACCTGGCTATTGTAAATAGTGCTGCAATGAACATTGTGGTGAATGTGCCTTTTTGAAATACGGTTTTCTGTGGGTATATGCCCAGAAGTGGGATTGCTGGATCAGATGGTAATTCTATTTCTAGTTTTTTTTAAGGAAACTCCATACTGTTCTCCATAGTGACTGTATCAATTTACATTCCCACCAATAGTGGAAGAGGGCTCCTTTTGTCCACACCCTCCCCAGAATTGGTTGTTTGTAGATTTTCTGATGATGCCGATTCTAACAGGTGTGAGGTGATACCTCATTGTAGTTTTGATTTGCATTTCTCTAATAATTAGTGCTGTTGAGCAGCTTTTCATGTGCGTCTTGGCCATCTCTGTGTCTCCTTTGAAGAAACGTCTCTTTAGATCTTCTGCCCATTTTTGTATTGGGTTGTTTGTTTTTTTAATACTAACCTGCATGAGCTGTTTATATATATTGGAGATTAAACCTCTGTCCATTGATTCGTCTGCAACGATTTTCGCCCATTCTGAGGGATGCCTTTTTCCATTCCCGTGTTTTTTAACAAAAAAGGGAAGAAAGGAAAAGAAGCAGAACACTAATGTGCGTAAAATATGCCTTTTGAAATGGTCATTTTGAAATATGGACGTCCTTTGAATTTTTTGGTCGATATGTGACCCCAGGATTTGTTTTCAGGGCTGGTGTCATTTACAGGCCTGCAATGATTTTGAATATCAACTGACCATTAGCGTTGGGATTAAAGCTGCTGTTGTGTGAAACGGCCACAAGGTGGCAGCAGTTCACCCTTACCAAATCTGGTTACTAGGGCAAGAGAGCCTCACTGGAAGTGGTGTTCTAGATTGGAGTTTAGAATGGAATGTGCCAGGAGAAAGCCCCTCACGTTTGTCTCACTACTTCTTGTTCGTGTTTTTAATTTAATTTTTTATTTTTTATTACAGCAAGTTTGATTACAATGTTTGGCTTGTTGTAGGTGTGGAAGATGTGGTTCTTTTACACATATACAGAAGACTGTTCTTCCTGGGATCCTTTTCCCACGTACGTTATGACAGAATGTTGAGTAGTCCTCTCTTGGTATTCTGTAGGTCTTTGGTGATTATATATGTCACCTGTGTTTGTATATGTCTGTTAACCCCGATATCGTAATGAAACCAATCCTCACACCATTCCATTGGTGAACCATAAGTTTGTTTAATGAATCTGTGATTGCCCTTCTCTGTGGAAATATCTGCCCTGGTATCCATTTTTAGGTAACACCTATAAGTGATATGATATGTTATGTGTCTTTCACTTTCTGACTTACTACAAGTCACGTGATTACTTCTAGACTCATCTACGGTGCTGCAAATGGCATTGTGTCCTTTTATTCCTTGGCTTCTCTTCTGCCTTAGTGGGGTCCATTTTCAACAATTTGATTCCCTGAGGGTTGTGGGTTAGTTGACCTGGGCAGCCTTACCCTGCCGGCCCACCCTCCCCAGGTGTGCCTCGTTGAGATCAATATAAACAGCGCTCCAGGCAGCAATAGCCCCTGAAGCTGTGCCTGACTCCATATTCGCTGCCCCGTCAGCAGTCTCGGGGCTGTGCTGGTGGGAGGGAGTGAGGGGCCACAGCTTTGTGAGTGGCCCGGTGTGAGTGGGGTTCTGCTGGCCTTTCTGCAGGAGTTGCCAGGCTGCCGCCTGTAAAGAAGAGGTTTTGTCACCCATACATTTCGCTGGAATTTCTCTCCGGACAGAGGTGAGGAAGGAAAAAAGCAGTGGGGGCCGGGACAGGAAGGGTATCTCAGGCAGGGCAATGGAAAGCTTCTGGAAGAGCGCCCGGGGCCAGGACCACCCTGGGAGGCCTGCAGGCACCAAGTTGGCCTGCGTGCTGTCGCTGGTGTGGCTCCATGGTCCTTCCTCTAGGCTTTCAAGCCCTTGTACATATTGAGGTGTTTTACCTGGAAAGGGTGGGAACAGTTCAGCAGCAGCTGGCCTGGGGCTCAGCTCACGTTTACTCACAGATGCCTTGGCACGGTCCCCCAGCTTTGCAATGAGGACGCTCCTTGCGTGGGGGGTGGGTTGCTGGCTGTATGGGAGATGGTTCCCCACCTCTGACCAATTTCAGAATTGTTTACCGCTGGAGCAAGTGCCCTGATAGGGTTTTCCTCTGTATAACTCGTCGGTTCAGGTTTTTTTTTTTTCTTTTATTGTTCAAGTTAGATTTTATTCCTCTTTTATGTATTTATAGATATAAGCATGGAAATAATTCATTCCTATAAATACATCTGTGTGACGGGAAGAACTTGTTTCTGTTTTATTTTTAAATTTTATTTTTTAAAATTTTGAAATTTAATTTTATTTATTTTTTTATACAGCACGTTATTATTAGTTATGTATTTTATGCATATACATGTGTACAGGTCAATCCCAAACTCCCAACTCATCCCACCACCACCACCCCATGGCTTCCCACACTTGGTGTCCATACGTTTGTTCTCTACCTCTGTGTCTCTATTTCTTCCCTGCAAACCAGTTCATCTGTACCATTTTTAGGCTCCACATATATGCATTAATATACAATATTTGTTTTCCTCTTTCTGACTTACTTCATTCTGTATGACAGTCTCTCGATCCATCGATGTCTCTACAAATGACCCAGTTTCATTCCTTTTTATGGCCGAGTAATATTCCATTTTATATATGTACCACCTCTTTATCCATTCATCTGTCTGTGGGCATTTAGGTTGCTTCCATTACCTGGCTATTGTAAATAGTGCTGCAATGAACATTGTGGTGAATGTGCCTTTTTGAAATACGGTTTTCTCTGGGTATATGCCCAGAAGTGGGATTGCTGGATCAGATGGTAATTCTATTTCTAGTTTTTTTAAGGAAAGTCCATACTGTTCTCCATAGTGACTGTATCAATTTACATTCCCACCAATAGTGGAAGAGGGGTCCTTTTGTCCACACCCTCCCCAGAATTGGTTGTTTGTAGATTTTCTGATGATGCCGATTCTAACAGGTGTGAGGTGATACCTCATTGTAGTTTTGATTTGCATTTCTCTAATAATTAGTGCTGTTGAGCAGCTTTTCATGTGCGTCTTGGCCATCTCTGTGTCTCCTTTGAAGAAACGTCTCTTTAGATCTTCTGCCCATTTTTTTTGGGTTGTTTGCTTTTTTAATATTAACCTGCATGAGCTGTTTATATATATTGGAGATTAAACCTTTGTCCATTGATTCTTCTGCAACAATTTTCGCCCATTCTGAGGGATGCCTTTTTCCATTCCCGTGTTTTTTAACAAAAAAGGGAAGAAAGGAAAAGAAGCAGAACACTAATGTGCGTAAAATATGCCTTTTGAAATGGTCATTTTGAAATATGGACGTCCTTTGAATTTTTTGGTCGATATGTGACCCCAGGATTTGTTTTCAGGGCAGGTGTCATTTACAGGCCTGCAATGATTTTGAATATCAACTGACCATTAGCGTTGGGATTAAAGCTGCTGTTGTGTGAAACGGCCACAATGTGGCAGCAGTTCACCCTTACCAAATCTGGTTACTAGGGCAAGAGAGCCTCACTGGAAGTGGTGTTCTAGATTGGAGTTTAGAATGGAATGTGCCAGGAGAAAGCCCCTCACGTTTGTCTCACTACTTCTTGTTCGTGTTTTTAATTTAATTTTTTTATTTTTTATTACAGCAAGTTTGATTACAATGTTTGGCTTGTTGTAGGTGTGGAAGATGTGGTTCTTTTACACATATACAGAAGACTGTTCTTCCTGGGATCCTTTTCCCATGTACGTTATGACAGAATGTTGAGTAGTCCTCTCTTGGTATTCTGTAGGTCTTTGGTGATTATATATGTCACCTGTGTTTGCATATGTCTGTTAACCCCGATATCGTAATGAAACCAATCCTCACACCTTTCCATTGGTGAACCATAAGTTTGTTTAATGAATCTGTGATTGCCCTTCTCCGTGGAAATATCTGCCCTGGTATCCATTTTTAGGTAACACCTATAAGTGATATGATATGTTATGTGTCTTTCACTTTCTGACTTACTACAAGTCACGTGATTACTTCTAGACTCATCTACGGTGCTGCAAATGGCATTGTGTCCTTTTTTTCCCTTGGCTTCTCTTCTGCCTTAGCGGGGTCCATTTTCAACAATGTGATTCCCAGAGGGTTGTGGATTAGCTGACCTGGGCAGCCTTATCCTGCCGGCCCGCCCTCCCCAGGTGTGCCTCGTTGAGGTCAATATAAACAGCGCTCCAGGCAGCAATAGCCCCTGAAGCTCTGCCTGACTCCATATTCTCTGCCCCGTCAGCAGTCTCGGGGCTGTGCTGGTGGGAGGGAGTGAGGGGCCACAGCTTTGTGGGTGGCCCGGTGTGAGTGGGGTTCTGCTGGCCTTCCTTCAGGAGTTGCCAGGCTGCCGCCTGTAAAGAAGAGGTTTTGTCACCCATACATTCCGCTGGAATTTCTCTCCGGACAGAGGTGAGGAAGGAAAAAAGCAGTGGGGGCCGGGACAGGAGGGGTATCTCAGGCAGGGCAATGGAAAGCTTCTGGAAGAGCGCCCGGGGCCAGGACCACCCTGGCTGGCCTGCAGGCACCAAGTTGGCCTGCGTGCTGTCGCTGGTGTGGCTCCACGGTCCTTCCTCTAGGCTTTCAAGCCCTTGTACATATTCAGGTGTTTTACCTGGAAAGGGTGGGAATAGTTCAGCAGCAGCTGGCCTGGGGCTCAGCTCACGTTTACTCACAGATGCCTCGGCACGGTCCCCCAGCTTTGCAATGAGGACGCTCCTTGCGTGGGGGGTGGGTTGATGGCTGTATGGGAGATGGTTCCCCACCTCTGACCAATTTCAGAATTGTTTACCGCTGGAGCAAGTGCCCTGATAGGTTTTTCCTCTGTATAACTCGTCGGTTCAGGTTTTTTTTTTCTTTTATGGTTCAAGTTAGATTTTATTCCTCTTTTATGTATTTATAGATATAAGCATGGAAATAATTCATTCCTATAAATACATCTGTGTGACGGGAAGAACTTGTTTCTGTTTTATTTTTAAATTTTATTTTTTAAAATTTTGAAATTTAATTTTATTTATTTTTTTATACAGCACGTTATTATTAGTTATGTATTTTATGCATATACATGTATACAGGTCAATCCCAAACTCCCAACTCATCCCACCACCACCACCCCATGGCTTCCCACACTTGGTGTCCATACGTTTGTTCTCTACCTCTGTGTCTCTATTTCTTCCCTGCAAACCAGTTCATCTGTACCATTTTTAGGCTCCACATATATGCATTAATATACAATATTTGTTTTCCTCTTTCTGACTTACTTCATTCTGTATGACAGTCTCTCGATCCATCGATGTCTCTACAAATGACCCAGTTTCATTCCTTTTTATGGCCGAGTAATATTCCATTTTATATATGTACCACCTCTTTATCCATTCATCTGTCTGTGGGCATTTAGGTTGCTTCCATTACCTGGCTATTGTAAATAGTGCTGCAATGAACATTGTGCTGAATGTGCCTTTTTGAAATACGGTTTTCTCTGGGTATATGCCCCGAAGTGGGATTGCTGGATCAGGTGGTAATTCTATTTCTAGTTTTTTTTTAAGGAAACTCCATACTGTTCTCCATAGTGACTATCAATTTACATTTCCACCAATAGTGGAAGAGGGCTCCTTTTGTCCACACCCTCCCCAGAATTGGTTGTTTGTAGATTTTCTGATGATGCCGATTCTAACAGGTGTGAGGTGATACCTCATTGTAGTTTTGATTTGCATTTCTCTAATAATTAGTGCTGTTGAGCAGCTTTTAATGTGCGTCTTGGCCATCTCTGTGTCTCCTATGAAGAAACGTGTCTTTAGATCTTCTTCCCATTTTTTTGGGTTGTTTGTTTTTTTTTAATATTAAGCTGCATGAGCTGTTTATATATATTGGAGATTAAACCTCTGTCCATTTATTCGTCTGCAACGATTTTCGCCCGTTCTGAGGGATGCCTTTTTCCATTCCCGTGTTTTTTAACAAAAAAGGGAAGAAAGGGAAAGAAGCAGAGCACTAATGTGCGTAAAATATGCCTTTTAAAATGGTCGTTTTGAAATATGGACGTCCTTTGAAATTTTTGGTCGATATGTGACCCCAGGATTTGTTTTCAGGGCAGGTGTCATTTACAGACCTGCAATGATTTTGAATATCAACTGACCATTAGCGTTGGGATTAAAGCTGCTGTTGTGTGAAACGGCCACAAGTTGGCAGCAGTTCACCCTTACCAAATCTGGTTACTAGGGCAAGAGAGCCTCAGTGGAAGTGGTGTTCTAGATTGGAGTTTAGAATGGAATGTGCCAGGAGAAAGCCCCTCACGTTTGTCTCACTACTTCTTGTTCGTGTTTTTAATTTAATTTTTTATTTTTTATTACAGCAAGTTTGATTACAATGTTTGGCTTGTTGTAGGTGTGGAAGATGTGGTTCTTTTACACATATACAGAAGACTGTTCTTCCTGGGATCCTTTTCCCATGTACGTTATGACAGAATGTTGAGTAGTCCTCTCTTGGTATTCTGTAGGTCTTTGGTGATTATATATGTCACCTGTGTTTATATATGTCTGTTAACCCCGATATCGTAATGAAACCAATCCTCACACCTTTCCATTGGTGAACCATAAGTTTGTTTAATGAATCTGTGATTGCCCTTCTCCGTGGAAATATCTGCCCTGGTATCCATTTTTAGGTAACACCTATAAGTGATATGATATGTTATGTGTCTTTCACTTTCTGACTTACTACAAGTCACGTGATTACTTCTAGACTCATCTACGGTGCTGCAAATGGCATTGTGTCCTTTTATTCCTTGGCTTCTCTTCTGCCTTATTGGGGTCCATTTTCAACAATGTGATTCCCTGAGGGTTGTGGGTTAGTTGACCTGGGCAGCCTTACCCTGCCGGCCCGCCCTCCCCAGGTGTGCCTCGTTGAGGTCAATATAAACAGCGCTCCAGGCAGCAATAGCCCCTGAAGCTGTGCCTGACTCCATATTCGCTGCCCCGTCAGCAGTCTCGGGGCTGTGCTGGTGGGAGGGATTGAGGGGCCACAGCTTTGTGGGTGGCCCGGTGTGAGTGGGGTTCTGCTGGCCTTTCTGCAGGAGTTGCCAGGCTGCCGCCTGTAAAGAAGATGTTGTGTCACCCATACATTCCGCTGGAATTTCTCTCCGGACAGAGGTGAGGAAGGAAAAAAGCAGTGGGGGCCGGGACAGGAGGGGTATCTCAGGCAGGGCAATGGAAAGCTTCTGGAAGAGCGCCCGGGGCCAGGACCACCCTGGCTGGCCTGCAGGCACCAAGTTGGCCTGCGTGCTGTCACTGGTGTGGCTCCACGGTCCTTCCTCTAGGCTTTCAAGCCCTTGTACATATTCAGGTGTTTTACCTGGAAAGGGTGGGAACAGTTCAGCAGCAGCTGGCCTGGGGCTCAGCTCACGTTTACTCACAGATGCCTCGGCACGGTCCCCCAGCTTTGCAATGAGGACGCTCCTTGCGTGGGGGGTGGGTTGCTGGCTGTATGGGAGATGGTTCCCCACCTCTGACCAATTACAGAATTGTTTACCGCTGGAGCAAGTGCCCTGATAGTGTTTTCCTCTGTATAACTCGTCGGTTCATGTTTTTTTTTTTCTTTTATGGTTCAAGTTAGATTTTATTCCTGTTTTATGTATTTATAGATATAAGCATGGAAATAATTCATTCCTATAAATACATCTGTGTGACGGGAAGAACTTGTTTCTGTTTTATTTTTAAATTTTATTTTTTAAAATTTTGAAATTTAATTTTATTTATTTTTTTATACAGCACGTTATTATTAGTTATGTATTTTATGCATATACATGTATACAGGTCAATCCCAAACTCCCAACTCATCCCACCACCACCACCCCATGGCTTCCCACACTTGGTGTCCATACGTTTGTTCTCTACCTCTGTGTCTCTATTTCTTCCCTGCAAACCAGTTCATCTGTACCATTTTTAGGCTCCACATATATGCATTAATATACAATATTTGTTTTCCTCTTTCTGACTTACTTCATTCTGTATGACAGTCTCTCGATCCATCGATGTCTCTACAAATGACCCAGTTTCATTCCTTTTTATGGCCGAGTAATATTCCATTTTATATATGTACCACCTCTTTATCCATTCATCTGTCTGTGGGCATTTAGGTTGCTTCCATTACCTGGCTATTGTAAATAGTGCTGCAACGAACCTTGTGGTGAATGTGCCTTTTTGAAATACGGTTTTCTCTGGGTATATGCCCAGAAGTGGGATTGCTGGATCAGGTGGTAATTCTATTTCTAGTTTTTTTAAGGAAAGTCCATACTGTTCTCCATAGTGACTGTATCAATTTACATTCCCACCAATAGTGGAAGAGGGCTCCTTTTGTCCACACCCTCCCCAGAATTGGTTGTTTGTAGATTTTCTGATGATGCCGATTCTAACAGGTGTGAGGTGATACCTCATTGTAGTTTTGATTTGCATTTCTCTAATAATTAGTGCTGTTGAGCAGCTTTTCATGTGCGTCTTGGCCATCTCTGTGTCTCCTTTGAAGAAACGTCTCTTTAGATCTTCTGCCCATTTTTTTGTGTTGTTTGTTTTTTTTTAATATTAAGCTGCATGAGCTGTTTATATATATTGGAGATTAAACCTCTGTCCATTGATTCGTCTGCAACGATTTTCGCCCATTCTGAGGGATGCCTTTTTCCATTCCCGTGTTTTTTAACAAAAAAGGGAAGAAAGGGAAAGAAGCAGAGCACTAATGTGCATAAAATATGCCTTTTGAAACGGTCGTTTTGAAATATGGACGTCCTTTGAATTTTTTGGTCGATATGTGACCCCAGGATTTGTTTTCAGGGCAGGTGTCATTTACAGACCTGCAATGATTTTGAATATCAACTGACCATTAGCATTGGGATTAAAGCTGCTGTTGTGTGAAACGGCCACAAGGTGGCAGCAGTTCACCCTTACCAAATCTGGTTACTAGGGCAAGAGAGCCTCAGTGGAAGTGGTGTTCTAGATTGGAGTTTAGAATGGAATGTGCCAGGAGAAAGCCCCTCACGTTTGTCTCACTACTTCTTGTTCGTGTTTTTAATTTAATTTTTTATTTTTTATTACAGCAAGCTTGATTACAATGTTTGGCTTGTTGTAGGTGTGGAGGATGTGGTTCTTTTACACATATACAGAAGACTGTTCTTCCTGGGATCCTTTTCCCATGTACGTTATGACAGAATGTTGAGTAGTCCTCTCTTGGTATTCTTTAGGTCTTTGGTGATTATATATGTCACCTGTGTTTGTATATGTCTGTTAACCCCGATATCGTAATGAAACCAATCCTCACACCTTTCCATTGGTGAACCATAAGTTTGTTTAATGAATCTGTGATTGCCCTTCTCCGTGGAAATATCTGCCCTGGTATCCATTTTTAGGTAACACCTATAAGTGATATGATATGTTATGCGTCTTTCACTTTCTGACTTACTACAAGTCACGTGATTACTTCTAGACTCATCTACGGTGCTGCAAATGGCATTGTGTCCTTTTATTCCTTGGCTTCTCTTCTGCCTTAGTGGGGTCCATTTTCAACAATGTGATTCCCTGAGGTTTGTGGGTTAGTTGACCTGGGCAGCCTTACCCTGCCGGCCCGCCCTCCCCAGGTGTGCCTCGTTGAGGTCAATATAAACAGCGCTCCAGGCAGCAATAGCCCCTGAAGCTGTGCCTGACTCCATATTCGCTGCCCCGTCAGCAGTCTCGGGGCTGTGCTGGTGGGAGGGAGTGAGGGGCCACAGCTTTGTGGGTGGCCCGGTGTGAGTGGGGTTCTGCTGGCCTTTCTGCAGGAGTTGCCAGGCTGCCGCCTGTAAAGAAGATGTTGTGTCACCCATACATTCCGCTGGAATTTCTCTCCGGACAGAGGTGAGGAAGGAAAAAAGCAGTGGGGGCCGGGACAGGAGGGGTATCTCAGGCAGGGCAATGGAAAGCTTCTGGAAGAGCGCCCGGGGCCAGGACCACCCTGGCTGGCCTGAAGGCACCAAGTTGGCCTGCGTGCTGTCGCTGGTGTGGCTCCACGGTCCTTCCTCTAGGCTTTCAAGCCCTTGTACATATTGAGGTGTTTTACCTGGAAAGGGTGGGAACAGTTCAGCAGCAGCTGGCCTGGGGCTCAGCTCACGTTTACTCACAGATGCCTCGGCACGGTCCCCCAGCTTTGCAATGAGGACGCTCCTTGCGTGGGGGGTGGGTTGCTGGCTGTATGGGAGATGGTTCCCCACCTCTGACCAATTACAGAATTGTTTACCGCTGGAGCAAGTGCCCTGATAGTGTTTTCCTCTGTATAACTCGTCGGTTCATGTTTTTTTTTTCTTTTATGGTTCAAGTTAGATTTTATTCCTCTTTTATGTATTTATAGATATAAGCATGGAAATAATTCATTCCTATAAATACATCTGTGTGACGGGAAGAACTTGTTTCTGTTTTATTTTTAAATTTTATTTTTTAAAATTTTGAAATTTAATTTTATTTATTTTTTTATACAGCACGTTATTATTAGTTATGTATTTTATGCATATACATGTATACAGGTCAATCCCAAACTCCCAACTCATCCCACCACCACCACCCCATGGCTTCCCACACTTGGTGTCCATACGTTTGTTCTCTACCTCTGTGTCTCTATTTCTTCCCTGCAAACCAGTTCATCTGTACCATTTTTAGGCTCCACATATATGCATTAATATACAATATTTGTTTTCCTCTTTGTGACTTACTTCATTCTGTATGACAGTCTCTCGATCCATCGATGTCTCTACAAATGACCCAGTTTCATTCCTTTTTATGGCCGAGTAATATTCCATTTTATATATGTACCACCTCTTTATCCATTCATCTGTCTGTGGGCATTTAGGTTGCTTCCATTACCTGGCTATTGTAAATAGTGCTGCAACGAACATTGTGGTGAATGTGCCTTGTTGAAATACGGTTTTCTCTGGGTATATGCCCAGAAGTGGGATTGCTGGATCAGATGGTAATTCTATTTCTAATTTTTTTAAGGAAACTCCATACTGTTCTCCATAGTGACTGTATCAATTTACATTCCCACCAATATTGGAAGAGGGCTCCTTTTGTCCACACCCTCCCCAGAATTGGTTGTTTGTAGATTTTCTGATGATGCCGATTCTAACAGGTGTGAGGTGATACCTCATTGTAGTTTTGATTTGCATTTCTCTAATAATTAGTGCTGTTGAGCAGCTTTTCATGTGCGTCTTGGCCATCTCTGTGTCTCCTTTGAAGAAACGTCTCTTTAGATCTTCTGCCCATTTTTGTATTGGGTTGTTTGTTTTTTTAATATTAACCTGCAAGAGCTATTTATATATATAGGAGATTAAACCTCTGTCCATTGATTCGTCTGCAACGATTTTCGCCCATTCTGAGGGATGCCTTTTTCCATTCCCGTGTTTTTTAACAAAAAAGGGAAGAAAGGAAAAGAAGCAGAACACTAATGTGCGTAAAATATGCCTTTTGAAATGGTCATTTTGAAATATGGACGTCCTTTGAATTTTTTGGTCGATATATGACCCCAGGATTTGTTTTCAGGGCAGGTGTCATTTACAGGCCTGCAATGATTTTGAATATCAACTGACCATTAGCGTTGGGATTAAAGCTGCTGTTGTGTGAAACGGCCACAAGGTGGCAGCAGTTCACCCTTACCAATATATTTCCTGGGATATTTCAGGTGTACCCAGGTTGAGGTTCTTGTAAGCAGTGCAGCCCTCAATTTGGGGGTGGCTCTGTCTTATGGATTTTCAGTTTTCCCAAGGTATATTCCTTAGACTGGAAGTGCCCTTAGCTCTGTAGCTCTGTTGTTTACTTGTTTTAGGGAACACAATGCACTCCTCCAGTGAGGCAGTTGGCAACTTACATCCCGCCCATCAGCATAACAAGGCTCCCTGTTCTCCAGGGCCTGTCTTGCCTTTCTGGTTTTTACACATTTTGTGGATGTCCCTTTTGACCGGTGGGAAGTGATACTTCTTTGTAGTGCAGATTTGCATTGCCCGCTTGCTTGCATACGCCCTTTTTGGCCAAGTGCATCATTGTCGACGTTGTGCCCCTCTTCCTGTGCTTTACAGGCGATTCCAACGTACCTCTTGAAATCTGTTTCCTGCTATTCTGCCTCGCTTTCAAGTCCGCCTCGTTGCCTTCCCTCAACAGATTTTTGGACGATAGTTGGCCTTGATTACTCTGCCAGTTTGTGAATTGCTGTGCCCCTGAGCTCCATTTTTCAACTCGTTTTTTTGTGAGCTGAACGCAAGTCCAAACTTTTGGTTCAGGACCTATACTGGTTCCCGGTGGGTGGCTGAGACTTTGGTTAATTCTTCTTCCTGCCGGGAAATTAGAGTGACATGTGCCCATCCAAATGCCTAGCAGCTACTCTCTCATTGGTTCTCCCTCTTCCCTTTCATCCTCTGCCAAATTGGCAACCTGTGCGAACCAGGAGCTTAAAGGGGCTGTCTCTCCAAGTTGGGAGATTGATAGGAAAGCAGTTGGAAAGTCAAACCGGAGCACCAGGGGAGGGGCTCTTCGTTGAGTTTTAGAAACCTTTCGTATTCACAGTGTGTCCATTCTCTAGGTTTCCCGTACACGTTATAGCTGTAGTAATATTCCCTTCAACCTGGAGAGCTGGGACCCATGGAATGGGTGCCATGCATTATTGCTTTAAAGGGTCTGCATTTGCTCACCCAATCTCACCAATCCTCTCAGTCCCAAGTGTCCAGCCTTATGCCACATCCAGCTGTCATTGTAGATAGGGTCATTCCAGGTTGCATCAGAGACCCTGAAGGAATTGTAAAGAATTTCCCTGTTTCTTTGTTCTGTTTTTGAAATTCCTTTTTAGAGTGGGTTTGAGCTGATTCTCGCTGCCATGTTTATGCCAGTCTAGACACACTTGATTCCCTTACGGAGACATATCAATACATAGGTTTTAAGATTCTTACTAGTCAGATCGATTCCTCTGCGGGAAATATGGGGTTTTGAGTCCCTTTCACTGAGGAAGGGGAAGGTCTTGTCTATTCCATAGTTGGTTTTTGGAACGGTACCTGTGCTTATATCAAACTCTGGTTTGATGCATCACCCCACCTCTCCTTCCCCCTTAAGCAGGCATAAGAGTGTTTTCTAAATGTGAGACTCTGTTCTCTTGCCTAACTCAGTTCATGTGTAGCCATGTTTACAGGATCTTCCTAAGTGATATCTTATGATAAGTTTCTTTTCCTGTGTGACTTCTTTCACTTAGAATCATCGTACCTGAATCCACTCATTTTGCTGCTACTGGTCTTATGACATTGATTTCGTGGCTGAGGGATATTCCATCGTACGTAAGTTCCACAGTGTTTGGAACCATTTTTATATTTCCTGGGATATTTCAGGTGTACCCAGGTTGAGGTTCTTGTAAGCAGTGCAGCCCTCAATTTGGGGGTGGCTCTGTCTTATGGATTTTCAGTTTTCCCAAGGTATATTCCCTAGACTGGAAGTGCCCTTGGCTCTGTAGCTCTGTTGTTTACTTGTTTTAGGGAACACAATGCAATCCTCCAGTGAGGCAGTTGGCAACTTACATCCCGCCCATCAGCATAACAAGGCTCCCTGTTCTCCAGGGCCTGTCTTGCCTTTCTGGTTTTTACACATTTTGTGGATGTCCCTTTTGACTGGTGGGAAGTGATACTTCTTTGTAGTGCAGATTTGCATTGCCCGCTTGCTTGCTTGGCCAAAAAGGGCGTATGCGTTTTCTCCTGAATATATTCAGGAGAAAACGCATACGCCCTTTTTGGCCAAGTGCATCATTGTCGAAGTTGTGCCCCTCTTCCTGTGCTTTACAGGCGATTCCAACGTACCTCTTGAAATCTGTTTCCTGCTATTCTGCCTCGCTTTCAAGTCCGCCTCGTTGCCTTCCCTCAACAGATTTTTGGACGATAGTTGGCCTTGATTACTCTGCCAGTTTGTGAATTGCTGTGCCCCTGAGCTCCATTTTTCAACTCGTTTTTTTGTGAGCTGAACGCAAGTCCAAACTTTTGGTTCAGGACCTATACTGGTTCCCGGTGGGTGGCTGAGACTTTGGTTAATTCTTCTTCCTGCCGGGAAATTAGAGTGACATGTGCCCATCCAAATGCCTAACAGCTACTCTCTCATTGGTTCTCCCTCTTCCCTTTCATCCTCTGCCAAATTGGCAACCTGTGCGAACCAGGAGCTTAAAGGGGCTGTCTCTCCAAGTTGGGAGATTGATAGGAAAGCAGTTGGAAAGTCAAACCGGAGCACCAGGAGAGGGGCTCTTCGTTGAGTTTTAGAAACCTTTCGTATTCACAGTGTGTCCATTCTCTAGGTTTCCCGTACACGTTATAGCTGTAGTAATATTCCCTTCAACCTGGAGAGCTGGGACCCATGGAATGGGTGCCATGCATTATTGCTTTAAAGGGTCTGCATTTGCTCACCCTATCTCACCAATCCTCTCAGTCCCAAGTGTCCAGCCTTATGCCACATCCAGCTGTCATTGTAGATAGGGTCATTCCAGGTTGCATCAGAGACCCTGAAGGAATTGTAAAGAATTTCCCTGTTTCTTTGTTCTGTTTTTGAAATTCCTTTTTAGAGTGGGTTTGAGCTGATTCTCGCTGCCATGTTTATGCCAGTCTAGACACACTTGATTCCCTTACGGAGACATATCAATACATAGGTTTTAAGATTCTTACTAGTCAGATCGATTCCTCTGCGGGAAATATGGGGTTTTGAGTCCCTTTCACTGAGGAAGGGGAAGGTCTTGTCTATTCCATAGTTGGTTTTTGGAACGGTACCTGTGCTTATATCAAACTCTGGTTTGATGCATCACCCCACCTCTCCTTCCCCCTTAAGCAGGCATAAGAGTGTTTTCTAAATGTGAGACTCTGTTCTCTTGCCTAACTCAGTTCATGTGTAGCCATGTTTACAGGATCTTCCTAAGTGATATCTTATGATAAGTTTCTTTTCCTGTGTGACTTCTTTCACTTAGAATCATCGTACCTGAATCCACTCATTTTGCTGCTACTGGTCTTATGACATTGATTTCGTGGCTGAGGGATATTCCATCGTACGTAACTTCCACAGTGTTTGGAACCATTTTTATATTTCCTGGGATATTTCAGGTGTACCCAGGTTGAGGTTCTTGTAAGCAGTGCAGCCCTCAATTTGGGGGTGGCTCTGTCTTATGGATTTTCAGTTTTCCCAAGGTATATTCCCTAGACTGGAAGTGCCCTTGGCTCTGTAGCTCTGTTGTTTACTTGTTTTAGGGAACACAATGCACTCCTCCAGTGAGGCAGTTGGCAACTTACATCCCGCCCATCAGCATAACAAGGCTCCCTGTTCTCCAGGGCCTGTCTTGCCTTTCTGGTTTTTACACATTTTGTGGATGTCCCTTTTGACCGGTGGGAAGTGATACTTCTTTGTAGTGCAGATTTGCATTGCCCGCTTGCTTGCTTGGCCAAAAAGGGCGTATGCGTTTTCTCCTGAATATATTCAGGAGAAAACGCATACGCCCTTTTTGGCCAAGTGCATCATTGTCGAAGTTGTGCCCCTCTTCCTGTGCTTTACAGGCGATTCCAACGTACCTCTTGAAATCTGTTTCCTGCTATTCTGCTTCGCTTTCAAGTCCGCCTCGTTGCCTTCCCTCAACAGATTTTTGGACGATAGTTGGCCTTGATTACTCTGCCAGTTTGTGAATTGCTGTGCCCCTGAGCTCCATTTTTCAACTCGTTTTTTTGTGAGCTGAACGCAAGTCCAAACTTTTGGTTCAGGACCTATACTGGTTCCCGGTGGGTGGCTGAGACTTTGGTTAATTCTTCTTCCTGCCGGGAAATTAGAGTGACATGTGCCCATCCAAATGCCTAGCAGCTACTCTCTCATTGGTTCTCCCTCTTCCCTTTCATCCTCTGCCAAATTGGCAACCTGTGCAAACCAGGAGCTTAAAGGGGCTGTCTCTCCAAGTTGGGAGATTGATAGGAAAGCAGTTGGAAAGTCAAACCGGAGCACCAGGAGAGGGGCTCTTCGTTGAGTTTTAGAAACCTTTCGTATTCACAGTGTGTCCATTCTCTAGGTTTCCCGTACACGTTATAGCTGTAGTAATATTCCCTTCCACCTGGAGAGCTGGGACCCATGGAATGGGTGCCATGCATTATTGCTTTAAAGGGTCTGCATTTGCTCACCCAATCTCACCAATCCTCTCAGTCCCAAGTGTCCAGCCTTATGCCACATCCAGCTGTCATTGTAGATAGGGTCATTCCAGGTTGCATCAGAGACCCTGAAGGAATTGTAAAGAATTTCCCTGTTTCTTTGTTCTGTTTTTGAAATTCCTTTTTAGAGTGGGTTTGAGCTGATTCTCGCTGCCATGTTTATGCCAGTCTAGACACACTTGATTCCCTTACGGAGACATATCAATACATAGGTTTTAAGATTCTTACTAGTCAGATCGATTCCTCTGCGGGAAATATGGGGTTTTGAGTCCCTTTCACTGAGGAAGGGGAAGGTCTTGTCTATTCCATAGTTGGTTTTTGGAACGGTACCTGTGCTTATATCAAACTCTGGTTTGATGCATCACCCCACCTCTCCTTCCCCCTTAAGCAGGCATAAGAGTGTTTTCTAAATGTGAGACTCTGTTCTCTTGCCTAACTCAGTTCATGTGTAGCCATGTTTACAGGATCTTCCTAAGTGATATCTTATGATAAGTTTCTTTTCCTGTGTGACTTCTTTCACTTAGAATCATCGTACCTGAATCCACTCATTTTGCTGCTACTGGTCTTATGACATTGATTTCATGGCTGAGGGATATTCCATCGTACGTAAGTTCCACAATGTTTGGAACCATTTTTATATTTCCTGGGATATTTCAGGTGTACCCAGGTTGAGGTTCCTGTAAGCAGTGCAGCCCTCAATTTGGGGGTGGCTCTGTCTTATGGATTTTCAGTTTTCCCAAGGTATATTCCCTAGACTGGAAGTGCCCTTGGCTCTGTAGCTCTGTTGTTTACTTGTTTTAGGGGACACAATTCACTCCTCCAGTGAGGCAGTTGGCAACTTACATCCCGCCCATCAGCATAACAAGGCTCCCTGTTCTCCAGGGCCTGTCTTGCCTTTCTGGTTTTTACACATTTTGTGGATGTCCCTTTTGACCGGTGGGAAGTGATACTTCTTTGTAGTGCAGATTTGCATTGCCCGCTTGCTTGCTTGGCCAAAAAGGGCGTATGCGTTTTCTCCTGAATATATTCAGGAGAAAACGCATACGCCCTTTTTGGCCAAGTGCATCATTGTCGAAGTTGTGCCCCTCTTCCTGTGCTTTACAGGCGATTCCAACGTACCTCTTGAAATCTGTTTCCTGCTATTCTGCTTCGCTTTCAATTCCGCCTCGTTGCCTTCCCTCAACAGATTTTTGGACGATAGTTAGCCTTGATTACTCTGCCAGTTTGTGAATTGCTGTGCCCCTGAGCTCCATTTTTCAACTCGTTTTTTTGTGAGCTGAACGCAAGTCCAAACTTTTGGTTCAGGACCTATACTGGTTCCCGGTGGGTGGCTGAGACTTTGGTTAATTCTTCTTCCTGCCGGGAAATTAGAGTGACATGTGACCATCCAAATGCCTAGCAGCTACTCTCTCATTGGTTCTCCCTCTTCCCTTTCATCCTCTGCCAAATTGGCAACCTGTGCAAACCAGGAGCTTAAAGGGGCTGTCTCTCCAAGTTGGGAGATTGATAGGAAAGCAGTTGGAAAGTCAAACCGGAGCACCAGGAGAGGGGCTCTTCGTTGAGTTTTAGAAACCTTTCGTATTCACAGTGTGTCCATTCTCTATGTTTCCCGTACACGTTATAGCTGTAGTAATATTCCCTTCCACCTGGAGAGCTGGGACCCATGGAATGGGTGCCATGCATTATTGCTTTAAAGGGTCTGCATTTGCTCACCCAATCTCACCAATCCTCTCAGTCCCAAGTGTCCAGCCTTATGCCACATCCAGCTGTCATTGTAGATAGGGTCATTCCAGGTTGCATCAGAGACCCTGAAGGAATTGTAAAGAATTTCCCTGTTTCTTTGTTCTGTTTTTGAAATTCCTTTTTAGAGTGGGTTTGAGCTGATTCTCGCTGCCATGTTTATGCCAGTCTAGACACACTTGATTCCCTTACGGAGACATATCAATACATAGGTTTTAAGATTCTTACTAGTCAGATCGATTCCTCTGCGGGAAATATGGGGTTTTGAGTCCCTTTCACTGAGGAAGGGGAAGGTCTTGTCTATTCCATAGTTGGTTTTTGGAACGGTACCTGTGCTTATATCAAACTCTGGTTTGATGCATCACCCCACCTCTCCTTCCCCCTTAAGCAGGCATAAGAGTGTTTTCTAAATGTGAGACTCTGTTCTCTTGCCTAACTCAGTTCATGTGTAGCCATGTTTACAGGATCTTCCTAAGTGATATCTTATGATAAGTTTCTTTTCCTGTGTGACTTCTTTCACTTAGAATCATCGTACCTGAATCCACTCATTTTGCTGCTACTGGTCTTATGACATTGATTTCGTGGCTGAGGGATATTCCATCGTACGTAAGTTCCACAGTGTTTGGAACCATTTTTATATTTCCTGGGATATTTCAGGTGTACCCAGGTTGAGGTTCTTGTAAGCAGTGCAGCCCTCAATTTGGGGGTGGCTCTGTCTTATGGATTTTCAGTTTTCCCAAGGTATATTCCCTAGACTGGAAGTGCCCTTGGCTCTGTAGCTCTGTTGTTTACTTGTTTTAGGGAACACAATGCACTCCTCCAGTGAGGCAGTTGGCAACTTACATCCCGCCCATCAGCATAACAAGGCTCCCTGTTCTCCAGGGCCTGTCTTGCCTTTCTGGTTTTTACACATTTTGTGGATGTCCCTTTTGACCGGTGGGAAGTGATACTTCTTTGTAGTGCAGATTTGCATTGCCCGCTTGCTTGCTTGGCCAAAAAGGGCGTATGCGTTTTCTCCTGAATATATTCAGGAGAAAACGCATACGCACTTTTTGGCCAAGTGCATCATTGTCGAAGTTGTGCCCCTCTTCCTGTGCTTTACAGGCGATTCCAACGTACCTCTTGAAATCTGTTTCCTGTTATTCTGCTTCGCTTTCAAGTCCGCCTCGTTGCCTTCCCTCAACAGAATTTTGGACGATAGTTGGCCTTGATTACTCTGCCAGTTTGTGAATTGCTGTGCCCCTGAGCTCCATTTTTCAACTCGTTTTTTTGTGAGCTGAACGCAAGTCCAAACTTTTGGTTCAGGACCTATACTGGTTCCCGGTGGGTGGCTGAGACTTTGGTTAATTCTTCTTCCTGCCGGGAAATTAGAGTGACATGTGACCATCCAAATGCCTAGCAGCTACTCTCTCATTGGTTCTCCCTCTTCCCTTTCATCCTCTGCCAAATTGGCAATCTGTGCGAACCAGGAGCTTAAAGGGGCTGTCTCTCCAAGTTGGGAGATTGATAGGAAAGCAGTTGGAAAGTCAAACCGGAGCACCAGGAGAGGGGCTCTTCGTTGAGTTTTAGAAACCTTTCGTATTCACAGTGTGTCCATTCTCTAGGTTTCCCGTACACGTTATAGCTGTAGTAATATTCCCTTCCACCTGGAGAGCTGGGACCCATGGAATGGGTGCCATGCATTATTGCTTTAAAGGGTCTGCATTTGCACACCCAATCTCACCAATCCTCTCAGTCCCAAGTGTCCAGCCTTATGCCACATCCAGCTGTCATTGTAGATAGGGTCATTCCAGGTTGCATCAGAGACCCTGAAGGAATTGTAAAGAATTTCCCTGTTTCTTTGTTCTGTTTTTGAAATTCCTTTTTAGAGTGGGTTTGAGCTGATTGTCGCTGCCATGTTTATGCCAGTCTAGACACACTTGATTCCCTTACAGAGACATATCAATAAATAGGTTTTAAGATTCTTACTAGTCAGATCGATTCCTCTGCGTGAAATATGGGGTTTTGAGTCCCTTTCACTGAGGAATGTGGAGGTCTTGTCTATTCCATAGTTGGTTTTTGGAACGGTACCTGTGCTTATATCAAACTCTGGTTTGATGCAACACCCCACCTCTCCTTCCCCCTTAAGCAGGCATAACAGTGTTTTCTAAATGTGAGACTCTGTTCTCTTGCCTAACTCAGTTCATGTGTAGCCATGTTTACAGGATCTTCCTAAGTGATATCTTATGATAAGTTTCTTTTCCTGTGTGACTTCTTTCACTTAGAATCATCGTACATGAATCCACTCATTTTGCTGCTACTGGTCTTATGACATTGATTTCGTGGCTGAGGGATATTCCATCGTACGTAAGTTCCACAATGTTTGGAACCATTTTTATATTTCCTGGGATATTTCAGGTGTACCCAGGTTGAGGTTCTTGTAAGCAGTGCAGCCCTCAATTTGGGGGTGGCTCTGTCTTATGGATTTTCAGTTTTCCCAAGGTATATTCCCTAGACTGGAAGTGCCCTTGGCTCTGTAGCTCTGTTGTTTACTTGTTTTAGGGAACACAATGCACTCCTCCAGTGAGGCAGTTGGCAACTTACATCCCGCCCATCAGCATAACAAGGCTCCCTGTTCTCCAGGGCCGGTCTTGCCTTTCTGGTTTTTACACATTTTGTGGATGTCCCTTTTGACCGGTGGGAAGTGATACTTCTTTGTAGTGCAGATTTGCATTGCCCGCTTGCTTGCTTGGCCAAAAAGGGCGTATGCGTTTTCTCCTGAATATATTCAGGAGAAAACGCATACGCCCTTTTTGGCCAAGTGCATCATTGTCGAAGTTGTGCCCCTCTTCCTGTGCTTTACAGGCGATTCCAATGTACCTCTTGAAATCTGTTTCCTGCTATTCTGCTTTGCTTTCAAGTCCGCCTCGTTGCCTTCCCTCAAGAGATTTTTGGACGATAGTTGGCCTTGATTACTCTGCCAGTTTGTGAATTGCTGTGCCCCTCAGCTCCATTTTTCAACTCGTTTTTTTGTGAGCTGAACGCAAGTCCAAACTTTTGGTTCAGGACCTATACTGGTTCCTGGTGGGTGGCTGAGACTTTGGTTAATTCTTCTTCCTGCCGGGAAATTAGAGTGACATGTGCCCATCCAAATGCCTAGCAGCTACTCTCTCATTGGTTCTCCCTCTTCCCTTTCATCCTCTGCCAAATTGGCAACATGTGCGAACCAGGAGCTTAAAGGGGCTGTCTCTCCAAGTTGGGAGATTGATAGGAAAGCAGTTGGAAAGTCAAACCGGAGCACCAGGAGAGGGGCTCTTCGTTGAGTTTTAGAAACCTTTCGTATTCACAGTGTGTCCATTCTCTAGGTTTCCCGTACAGGTTATAGCTGTAGTAATATTCCCTTCCACCTGGAGAGCTGGGACCCATGGAATGGGTGCCATGCATTATTGCTTTAAAGGGTCTGCATTTGCTCACCCAATCTCACCAATCCTCTCAGTCCCAAGTGTCCAGCCTTATGCCACATCCAGCTGTCATTGTAGATAGGGTCATTCCAGGTTGCATCAGAGACCCTGAAGGAATTGTAAAGAATTTCCCTGTTTCTTTGTTCTGTTTTTGAAATTCCTTTTTAGAGTGGGTTTGAGCTGATTCTCGCTGCCATGTTTATGCCAGTCTAGACACACTTGATTCCCTTACGCAGACATATCAATACATAGGTTTTATGATTCTTACTAGTCAGATCGATTCCTCTGAGGGAAATATGGGGTTTTGAGTCCCTTTGACTGAGGAAGGTGTAGGTCTTGTCTATTCCATAGTTGGTTTTTGGAACGGTACCTGTGCTTATATCAAACTCTGGTTTGATGCATCACCCCACCTCTCCTTCCCCCTTAAGCAGGCATAAGAGTGTTTTCTAAATGTGAGACTCTGTTCTCTTGCCTAACTCAGTTCATGTGTAGCCATGTTTACAGGATCTTCCTAAGTGATATCTTATGATAAGTTTCTTTTCCTGTGTGACTTCTTTCACTTAGAATCATCGTACCTGAATCCACTCATTTTGCTGCTACTGGTCTTATGACATTGATTTCATGGCTGAGGGATATTCCATCGTACGTAAGTTCCACAATGTTTGGAACCATTTTTATATTTCCTGGGATATTTCAGGTGTACCCAGGTTGAGGTTCTTGTAAGCAGTGCAGCCCTCAATTTGGGGGTGGCTCTGTCTTATGGATTTTCAGTTTTCCCAAGGTATATTCCCTAGACTGGAAGTGCCCTTGGCTCTGTAGCTCTGTTGTTTACTTGTTTTAGGGAACACAATGCACTCCTCCAGTGAGGCAGTTGGCAACTTTCATCCCGCCCATCAGCATAACAAGGCTCCCTGTTCTCCAGGGCCTGTCTTGCCTTTCTGGTTTTTACACATTTTGTGGATGTCCCTTTTGACCGGTGGGAAGTGATACTTCTTTGTAGTGCAGATTTGCATTGCCCGCTTGCTTGCATGGCCAAAAAGGGCGTATGTGTTTTCTCTTGAATATATTCAGGAGAAAACGCATACGCCCTTTTTGGCCAAGTGCATCATTGTCGAAGTTGTGCCCCTCTTCCTGTGCTTTACAGGTGATTCCAACGTACCTCTTGAAATCTGTTTCCTGCTATTCTGCCTCGCTTTCAAGTCCGCCTCGTTGCCTTCCCTCAACAGATTTTTGGACGATAGTTGGCCTTGATTACTCTGCCAGTTTGTGAATTGCTGTGCCCCTGAGCTCCATTTTTCAACTCGTTTTTTGTGAGCTGAACGCAAGTCCAAACTTTTGGTTCAGGACCTATACTGGTTCCCGGTGGGTGGCTGAGACTTTGGTTCATTCTTCTTCCTGCAGGGAAATTAGAGTGACATGTGCCCATCCAAATGCCTAGCAGCTACACTCTCATCGGTTCTCCCTCTTCCCTTTCATCCTCTGCCAAATTGGCAACCTGTGCGAACCAGGAGCTTAAAGGGGCTGTCTCTCCAAGTTGGGAGATTGATAGGAAAGCAGTTGGAAAGTCAAACCGGAGCACCAGGAGAGGGGCTCTTCGTTGAGTTTTAGAAACCTTTCGTATTCACAGTGTGTCCATTCTCTAGGTTTCCCGTACACGTTATAGCTGTAGTAATATTCCCTTCCACCTGGAGAGCTGGGACCCATGGAATGGGTGCCATGCATTATTGCTTTAAAGGGTCTGCATTTGCTCACCCAATCTCACCAATCCTCTCAGTCCCAAGTGTCCAGCCTTATGCCACATCCAGCTGTCATTGTAGATAGGGTCATTCCAGGTTGCATCAGAGACCCTGAAGGAATTGTAAAGAATTTCCCTGTTTCTTTGTTCTGTTTTTGAAATTCCTTTTTAGAGTGGGTTTGAGCTGATTCTCGCTGCCATGTTTATGCCAGTCTAGACACACTTGATTCCCTTACGGAGACATATCAATGCATAGGTTTTAAGATTCTTACTAGTCAGATCGATTCCTCTGCGGGAAATATGGGGTTTTGAGTCCCTTTCACTGAGGAAGGTGGAGGTCTTGTCTATTCCATAGTTGGTTTTTGGAACGGTACCTGTGCTTATATCAAACTCGGGTTTGATGCATCACCCCACCTCTCCTTCCCCCTTAAGCAGGCATAAGAGTGTTTTCTAAATGTGAGACTCTGTTCTCTTGCCTAACTCAGTTCATGTGTAGCCATGTTTACAGGATCTTCCTAAGTGATATCTTATGATAAGTTTCTATTCCTGTGCGACTTCTTTCACTTAGAATCATCGTACCTGAATCCACTCATTTTGCTGCTACTGGTCTTATGACATTGATTTCGTGGCTGAGGGATATTCCATCGTACGTAAGTTCCACAATGTTTGGAACCATTTTTATATTTCCTGGGATATTTCAGGTGTACCCAGGTTGAGGTTCCTGTAAGCAGTGCAGCCCTCAATTTGGGGGTGGCTCTGTCTTATGGATTTTCAGTTTTCCCAAGGTATATTCCCTAGACTGGAAGTGCCCTTGGCTCTGTAGCTCTGTTGTTTACTTGTTTTAGGGAACACAATGCACTCCTCCAGTGAGGCAGTTGGCAACTTACATCCCGCCCATCAGCATAACAAGGCTCCCTGTTCTCCAGAGCCCGTCTTGCCTTTCTGGTTTTTACACATTTTGTGGATGTCCCTTTTGACCGGTGGGAAGTGATACTTCTTTGTAGTGCAGATTTGCATTGCCCGCTTGCTTGCTTGGCCAAAAAGGGCGTATGCGTTTTCTCCTGAATATATTCAGGAGAAAACGCATACGCCCTTTTTGGCCAAGTGCATCATTGTCGAAGTTGTGCCCCTCTTCCTGTGCTTTACAGGCGATTCCAACGTACCTCTTGAAATCTGTTTCCTGCTATTCTGCCTCGCTTTCAAGTCCGCCTCGTTGCCTTCCCTCAACAGATTTTTGGACGATAGTTGGCCTTGATTACTCTGCCAGTTTGTGAATTGCTGTGCCCCTGAGCTCCATTTTTCAACTCGTTTTTTGTGAGCTGAACGCAAGTCCAAACTTTTGGTTCAGGACCTCTACTGGTTCCCGGTGGGTGGCTGAGACTTTGGTTAATTCTTCTTCCTGCCGGGAAATTAGAGTGACATATGCCCATCCAAAGGCCTAGCAGCTACTCTCTCATTGGTTCTCCCTCTTCCCTTTCATCCTCTGCCAAATGGGCAACCTGTGCGAACCAGGAGCTTAAAGGGGCTGTCTCTCCAAGTTGGGAGATTGATAGGAAAGCAGTTGGAAAGTCAAACCGGAGCACCAGGAGAGGGGCTCTTCGTTGAGTTTTAGAAACCTTTCGTATTCACAGTGTGTCCATTCTCTAGGTTTCCCGTACACGTTATAGCTGTAGTAATATTCCCTTCAACCTGGAGAGCTGGGACCCATGGAATGGGTGCCATGCATTATTGCTTTAAAGGGTCTGCATTTGCTCACCCAATCTCACCAATCCTCTCAGTCCCAAGTGTCCAGCCTTATGCCACATCCAGCTGTCATTGTAGATAGGGTCATTCCAGGTTGCATCAGAGACCCTGAAGGAATTGTAAAGAATTTCCCTGTTTCTTTGTTCTGTTTTTGAAATTCCTTTTTAGAGTGGGTTTGAGCTGATTCTCGCTGCCATGTTTATGCCAGTCTAGACACACTTGATTCCCTTACGGAGACATATCAATACATAGGTTTTAAGATTCTTACTAGTCAGATCTATTCCTCTGTGGGAAATATGGGGTTTTGAGTCCCTTTCACTGAGGAAGGTGGAGGTCTTGTCTATTCCATAGTTGGTTTTTGGAACGGTACCTGTGCTTATATCAAACTCTGGTTTGATGCATCACCCCACCTCTCCTTCCCCCTTAAGCAGGCATAAGAGTGTTTTCTAAATGTGAGACTCTGTTCTCTTGCCTAACTCAGTTCATGTGTAGCCATGTTTACAGGATCTTCCTAAGTGATATCTTATGATAAGTTTCTTTTCCTGTGTGACTTCTTTCACTTAGAATCATCGTACCTGAATCCACTCATTTTCTTGCTACTGGTCTTATGACATTGATTTCGTGGCTGAGGGATATTCCATCGTACGTAAGTTCCACAATGTTTGGAACCATTTTTATATTTCCTGGGATATTTCAGGTGTACCCAGGTTGAGGTTCCTGTAAGCAGTGCAGCCCTCAATTTGGGGGTGGCTCTGTCTTATGGATTTTCAGTTTTCCCAAGGTATATTCCCTAGAATGGAAGTGCCCTTGGCTCTGTAGCTCTGTTGTTTACTTGTTTTAGGGAACACAATGCACTCCTCCAGTGAGGCAGTTGGCACCTTACATCCCGCCCATCAGCATAACAAGGCTCCCTGTTCTCCAGGGCCTGTCTTGCCTTTCTGGTTTTTACACATTTTGTGGATGTCCCTTTTGACCGGTGGGAAGTGATACTTCTTTGTAGTGCAGATTTGCATTGCCCGCTTGCTTGCTTGGCCAAAAAGGGCGTATGCGTTTTCTCCTGAATATATTCAGGAGAAAACGCATACGCCCTTTTTGGCCAAGTGCATCATTGTCGAAGTTGTGCCCCTCTTCCTGTGCTTTACAGGCGATTCCAACGTACCTCTTGAAATCTGTTTCCTGCTATTCTGCCTCGCTTTCAAGTCCGCCTCGTTGCCTTCCCTCAACAGATTTTTGGACGATAGTTGGCCTTGATTACTCTGCCAGTTTGTGAATTGCTGTGCCCCTGAGCTCCATTTGTCAACTCGTTTTTTGTGAGCTGAACGCAAGTCCAAACTTTTGGTTCAGGACCTATACTGGTTCCCGGTGGGTGGCTGAGACTTTGGTTAATTCTTCTTCCTGCCGGGAAATTAGAGTGACATGTGCCCATCCAAATGCCTAGCAGCTACTCTCTCATTGGTTCTCCCTCTTCCCTTTCATCCTCTGCCAAATGGGCAACCTGTGCGAACCAGGAGCTTAAAGGGGCTGTCTCTCCAAGTTGGGAGATTGATAGGAAAGCAGTTGGAAAGTCAAACCGGAGCACCAGGAGAGGGGCTCTTCGTTGAGTTATAGAAACCTTTCGTATTCACAGTGTGTCCATTCTCTAGGTTTCCTGTACACGTTATTGCTGTAGTAATATTCCCTTCAACATGGAGAGCTGGGACCCATGGAATGGGTGCCATGCATTATTGCTTTAAAGGGTCTGCATTTGCTCACCCAATCTCACCAATCCTCTCAGTCCCAAGTGTCCAGCCTTATGCCACATCCAGCTGTCATTGTAGATAGGGTCATTCCAGGTTGCATCAGAGACCCTGAAGGAATTGTAAAGAATTTCCCTGTTTCTTTGTTCTGTTTTTGAAATTCCTTTTTAGAGTGGGTTTGAGCTGATTCTCGCTGCCATGTTTATGCCAGTCTAGACACACTTGATTCCCTTACGGAGACATATCAATACATAGGTTTTAAGATTCTTACTAGTCAGATCGATTCCTCTGCGGGAAATATGGGGTTTTGAGTCCCTTTCACTGAGGAAGGTGGAGGTCTTGTCTATTCCATAGTTGGTTTTTGGAACGGTACCTGTGCTTATATCAAACTCTGGTTTGATGCATCACCCCACCTCTCCTTCCCCCTTAAGCAGGCATAAGAGTGTTTTCTAAATGTGAGACTCTGTTCTCTTGCCTAACTCAGTTCATGTGTAGCCATGTTTACAGGATCTTCCTAAGTGATATCTTATGATAAGTTTCTTTTCCTGTGTGACTTCTTTCACTTAGAATCATCGTACCTGAATCCACTCATTTTGCTGCTACTGGTCTTATGACATTGATTTCGTGGCTGAGGGATATTCCATCGTACGTAAGTTCCACAATGTTTGGAACCATTTTTATATTTCCTGGGATATTTCAGGTGTACCCAGGTTGAGGTTCTTGTAAGCAGTGCAGCCCTCAATTTGGGGGTGGCTCTGTCTTATGGATTTTCAGTTTTCCCAAGGTATATTCCCTAGACTGGAAGTGCCCTTGGCTCTGTAGCTCTGTTGTTTACTTGTTTTAGGGAACACAATGCACTCCTCCAGTGAGGCAGTTGGCAACTTACATCCCGCCCATCAGCATAACAAGGCTCCCTGTTCTCCAGGGCCCGTCTTGCCTTTCTGGTTTTTACACATTTTGTGGATGTCCCTTTTGACCGGTGGGAAGTGATACTTCTTTGTAGTGCAGATTTGCATTGCCCGCTTGCTTGCTTGGCCAAAAAGGGCGTATGCGTTTTCTCCTGAATATATTCAGGAGAAAACGCATACGCCCTTTTTGGCCAAGTGCATCATTGTCGAAGTTGTGCCCCTCTTCCTGTGCTTTACAGGCGATTCCAACGTACCTCTTGAAATCTGTTTCCTGCTATTCTGCCTCGCTTTCAAGTCTGCCTCGTTGCCTTCCCTCAACAGATTTTTGGACGATAGTTGGCCTTGATTACTCTGCCAGTTTGTGAATTGCTGTGCCCCTGAGCTCCATTTTTCAACTCGTTTTTTGTGAGCTGAACGCAAGTCCAAACTTTTGGTTCAGGACCTATACTGGTTCCCGGTGGGTGGCTGAGACTTTGGTTCATTCTTCTTCCTGCCGGGAAATTAGAGTGACATGTGCCCATCCAAATGCCTAACAGCTACTCTCTCATTGGTTCTCCCTCTTCCCTTTCATCCTCTGCCAAATTGGCAACCTGTGCGAACCAGGAGCTTAAAGGGGCTGTCTCTCCAAGTTGGGAGATTGATAGGAAAGCAGTTGGAAAGTCAAACCGGAGCACCAGGAGAGGGGCTCTTCGTTGAGTTTTAGAAACCTTTCGTATTCACAGTGTGTCCATTCTCTAGGTTTCCCGTACACGTTATAGCTGTAGTAATATTCCCTTCAACCTGGAGAGCTGGGACCCATGGAATGGGTGCCATGCATTATTGCTTTAAAGGGTCTGCATTTGCTCACCCAATCTCACCAATCCTCTCAGTCCCAAGTGTCCAGCCTTATGCCACATCCAGCTGTCATTGTAGATAGGGTCATTCCAGGTTGCATCAGAGACCCTGAAGGAATTGTAAAGAATTTCCCTGTTTCTTTGTTCTGTTTTTGAAATTCCTTTTTAGAGTGGGTTTGAGCTGATTCTCGCTGCCATGTTTATGCCAGTCTAGACACACTTGATTCCCTTACGGAGACATATCAATGCATAGGTTTTAAGATTCTTACTAGTCAGATCTATTCCTCTGCGGGAAATATGGGGTTTTGAGTCCCTTTCACTGAGGAAGGTGGAGGTCTTGTCTATTCCATAGTTGGTTTTTGGAACGGTACCTGTGCTTATATCAAACTCTGGTTTGATGCATCACCCCACCTCTCCTTCCCCCTTAAGCAGGCATAAGAGTGTTTTCTAAATGTGAGACTCTGTTCTCTTGCCTAACTCAGTTCATGTGTAGCCATGTTTACAGGATCTTCCTAAGTGATATCTTATGATAAGTTTCTTTTCCTGTGTGACTTCTTTCACTTAGAATCATCGTACCTGAATCCACTCATTTTGCTGCTACTGGTCTTATGACATTGATTTCGTGGCTGAGGGATATTCCATCGTACGTAAGTTCCACAATGTTTGGAACCATTTTTATATTTCCTGGGATATTTCAGGTGTACCCAGGTTGAGGTTCTTGTAAGCAGTGCAGCCCTCAATTTGGGGGTGGCTCTGTCTTATGGATTTTCAGTTTTCCCAAGGTATATTCCCTAGACTGGAAGTGCCCTTGGCTCTGTAGCTCTGTTGTTTACTTGTTTTAGGGAACACAATGCACTCCTCCAGTGAGGCAGTTGGCAACTTACATCCCGCCCATCAGCATAACAAGGCTCCCTGTTCTCCAGGGCCCGTCTTGCCTTTCTGGTTTTTACACATTTTGTGGATGTCCCTTTTGACCGGTGGGAAGTGATACTTCTTTGTAGTGCAGATTTGCATTGCCCGCTTGCTTGCTTGGCCAAAAAGGGCGTATGCGTTTTCTCCTGAATATATTCAGGAGAAAACGCATACGCCCTTTTTGGCCAAGTGCATCATTGTCGAAGTTGTGCCCCTCTTCCTGTGCTTTACAGGCGATTCCAACGTACCTCTTGAAATCTGTTTCCTGCTATTCTGCCTCGCTTTCAAGTCCGCCTCGTTGCCTTCCCTCAACAGATTTTTGGACGATAGTTGGCCTTGATTACTCTGCCAGTTTGTGAATTGCTGTGCCCCTGAGCTCCATTTTTCAACTCGTTTTTTGTGAGCTGAACGCAAGTCCAAACTTTTGGTTCAGGACCTATACTGGTTCCCGGTGGGTGGCTGAGACTTTGGTTAATTCTTCTTCCTGCCGGGAAATTAGAGTGACATGTGCCCATCCAAATGCCTAGCAGCTACTCTCTCATTGGTTCTCCCTCTTCCCTTTCATCCTCTGCCAAATTGGCAACCTGTGCGAACCAGGAGCTTAAAGGGGCTGTCTCTCCAAGTTGGGAGATTGATAGGAAAGCAGTTGGAAAGTCAAACCGGAGCACCAGGAGAGGGGCTCTTCGTTGAGTTTTAGAAACCTTTCGTATTCACAGTGTGTCCATTCTCTATGTTTCCCGTACACGTTATAGCTGTAGTAATATTCCCTTCAACCTGGAGAGCTGGGACCCATGGAATGGGTGCCATGCATTATTGCTTTAAAGGGTCTGCATTTGCTCACCCAATCTCACCAATCCTCTCAGTCCCAAGTGTCCAGCCTTATGCCACATCCAGCTGTCATTGTAGATAGGGTCATTCCAGGTTGCATCAGAGACCCTGAAGGAATTGTAAAGAATTTCCCTGTTTCTTTGTTCTGTTTTTGAAATTCCTTTTTAGAGTGGGTTTGAGCTGATTCTCGCTGCCATGTTTATGCCAGTCTAGACACACTTGATTCCCTTACGGAGACATATCAATACATAGGTTTTAAGATTCTTACTAGTCAGATCGATTCCTCTGCGGGAAATATGGGGTTTTGAGTCCCTTTCACTGAGGAAGGTGTAGGTCTTGTCTATTCCATAGTTGGTTTTTGGAACGGTACCTGTGCTTATATCAAACTCTGGTTTGATGCATCACCCCACCTCTCCTTCCCCCTTAAGCAGGCATAAGAGTGTTTTCTAAATGTGAGACTCTGTTCTCTTGCCTAACTCAGTTCATGTGTAGCCATGTTTACAGGATCTTCCTAAGTGATATCTTATGATAAGTTTCTTTTCCTGTGTGACTTCTTTCACTTAGAATCATCGTACCTGAATCCACTCATTTTGCTGCTACTGGTCTTATGACATTGATTTCGTGGCTGAGGGATATTCCATCGTACGTAAGTTCCACAATGTTTGGAACCATTTTTATATTTCCTGGGATATTTCAGGTGTACCCAGGTTGAGGTTCCTGTAAGCAGTGCAGCCCTCAATTTGGGGGTGGCTCTGTCTTATGGATTTTCAGTTTTCCCAAGGTATATTCCCTAGACTGGAAGTGCCCTTGGCTCTGTAGCTCTGTTGTTTACTTGTTTTAGGGAACACAATGAACTCCTCCAGTGAGGCAGTTGGCACCTTACATCCCGCCCATCAGCATAACAAGGCTCCCTGTTCTCCAGGGCCTGTCTTGCCTTTCTGGTTTTTACACATTTTGTGGATGTCCCTTTTGACCGGTGGGAAGTGATACTTCTTTGTAGTGCAGATTTGCATTGCCCGCTTGCTTGCTTGGCCAAAAAGGGCGTATGCGTTTTCTCCTGAATATATTCAGGAGAAAACGCATACGCCCTTTTTGGCCAAGTGCATCATTGTCGAAGTTGTGCCCCTCTTCCTGTGCTTTACAGGCGATTCCAACGTACCTCTTGAAATCTGTTTCCTGCTATTCTGCCTCGCTTTCAAGTCCGCCTCGTTGCCTTCCCTCAACAGATATTTGGACGATAGTTGGCCTTGATTACTCTGCCAGTTTGTGAATTGCTGTGCCCCTGAGCTCCATTTTTCAACTCGTTTTTTGTGAGCTGAACGCAAGTCCAAACTTTTGGTTCAGGACTTATACTGGTTCCCGGTGGGTGGCTGAGACTTTGGTTCATTCTTCTTCCTGCCGGGAAATTAGAGTGACATGTGCCCATCCAAATGCCTAGCAGCTACTCTCTCATTGGTTCTCCCTCTTCCCTTTCATCCTCTGCCAAATTGGCAACCTGTGCGAACCAGGAGCTTAAAGGGGCTGTCTCTCCAAGTTGGGAGATTGATAGGAAAGCAGTTGGAAAGTCAAACCGGAGCACCAGGAGAGGGGCTCTTCGTTGAGTTTTAGAAACCTTTCGTATTCACAGTGTGTCCATTCTCTAGGTTTCCCGTACACGTTATAGCTGTAGTAATATTCCCTTCAACCTGGAGAGCTGGGACCCATGGAATGGGTGCCATGCATTATTGCTTTAAAGGGTCTGCATTTGCTCACCCAATCTCACCAATCCTCTCAGTCCCAAGTGTCCAGCCTTATGCCACATCCAGCTGTCATTGTAGATAGGGTCATTCCAGGTTGCATCAGAGACCCTGAAGGAATTGGAAAGAATTTCCCTGTTTCTTTGTTCTGTTTTTGAAATTCCTTTTTAGAGTGGGTTTGAGCTGATTCTCGCTGCCATGTTTATGCCAGTCTAGACACACTTGATTCCCTTACGGAGACATATCAATGCATAGGTTTTAAGATTCTTACTAGTCAGATCTATTCCTCTGCGGGAAATATGGGGTTTTGAGTCCCTTTCACTGAGGAAGGTGGAGGTCTTGTCTATTCCATAGTTGGTTTTTGGAACGGTACCTGTGCTTATATCAAACTCTGGTTTGATGCATCACCCCACCTCTCCTTCCCCCTTAAGCAGGCATAAGAGTGTTTTCTAAATGTGAGACTCTGTTCTCTTGCCTAACTCAGTTCATGTGTAGCCATGTTTACAGGATCTTCCTAAGTGATATCTTATGATAAGTTTCTATTCCTGTGTGACTTCTTTCACTTAGAATCATCGTACCTGAATCCACTCATTTTGCTGCTACTGGTCTTATGACATTGATTTCGTGGCTGAGGGATATTCAATCGTACGTAAGTTCCACAATGTTTGGAACCATTTTTATATTTCCTGGGATATTTCAGGTGTACCCAGGTTGAGGTTCTTGTAAGCAGTGCAGCCCTCAATTTGGGGGTGGCTCTGTCTTATGGATTTTCAGTTTTCCCAAGGTATATTCCCTAGACTGGAAGTGCCCTTGGCTCTGTAGCTCTGTTGTTTACTTGTTTTAGGGAACACAATGCACTCCTCCAGTGAGGCAGTTGGCAACTTACATCCCGCCCATCAGCATAACAAGGCTCCCTGGTCTCCAGGGCCTGTCTTGCCTTTCTGGTTTTTACACATTTTGTGGATGTCCCTTTTGACCGGTGGGAAGTGATACTTCTTTGTAGTGCAGATTTGCATTGCCCGCTTGCTTGCTTGGCCAAAAAGGGCGTATGCGTTTTCTCCTGAATATATTCAGGAGAAAACGCATACGCCCTTTTTGGCCAAGTGCATCATTGTCGAAGTTGTGCCCCTCTTCCTGTGCTTTACAGGCGATTCCAACGTACCTCTTGAAATCTGTTTCCTGCTATTCTGCCTCGCTTTCAAGTCCGCCTCGTTGCCTTCCCTCAACAGATTTTTGGACGATAGTTGGCCTTGATTACTCTGCCAGTTTGTGAATTGCTGTGCCCCTGAGCTCCATTTTTCAACTCGTTTTTTGTGAGCTGAACGCAAGTCCAAACTTTTGGTTCAGGACCTATACTGGTTCCCGGGGGGTGGCTGAGACATTGGTTAATTCTTCTTCCTGCCGGGAAATTAGAGTGACATGTGCCCATCCAAAGGCCTAACAGCTACTCTCTCGTTGGTTCTCCCTCTTCCCTTTCATCCTCTGCCAAATTGGCAACCTGTGCGAACCAGGAGCTTAAAGGGGCTGTCTCTCCAAGTTGGGAGATTGATAGGAAAGCAGTTGGAAAGTCAAACCGGAGCACCAGGAGAGGGGCTCTTCGTTGAGTTTTAGAAACCTTTCGTATTCACAGTGTGTCCATTCTCTAGGTTTCCCGTACACGTTATAGCTGTAGTAATATTCCCTTCCACCTGGAGAGCTGGGACCCATGGAATGGGTGCCATGCATTATTGCTTTAAAGGGTCTGCATTTGCTCACCCAATCTCACCAATCCTCTCAGTCCCAAGTGTCCAGCCTTATGCCACATCCAGCTGTCATTGTAGATAGGGTCATTCCAGGTTGCATCAGAGACCCTGAAGGAATTGTAAAGAATTTCCCTGTTTCTGTGTTCTGTTTTTGAAATTCCTTTTTAGAGTGGGTTTGAGCTGATTCTCGCGGCCATGTTTATGCCAGTCTAGACACACTTGATTCCCTTACGGAGACATATCAATACATAGGTTTTAAGATTCTTACTAGTCAGATCTATTCCTCTGCGGGAAATATGGGGTTTTGAGTCCCTTTCACTGAGGAAGGTGGAGGTCTTGTCTATTCCATAGTTGGTTTTTGGAACGGTACCTGTGCTTATATCAAACTCTGGTTTGATGCATCACCCCACCTCTCCTTCCCCCTTAAGCAGGCATAAGAGTGTTTTCTAAATGTGAGACTCTGTTCTCTTGCCTAACTCAGTTCATGTGTAGCCATGTTTACAGGATCTTCCTAAGTGATATCTTATGATAAGTTTCTTTTCCTGTGTGACTTCTTTCACTTAGAATCATCGTACCTGAATCCACTCATTTTGCTGCTACTGGTCTTATGACATTGATTTCGTGGCTGAGGGATATTCCATCGTACGTAAGTTCCACAATGTTTGGAACCATTTTTATATTTCCTGGGATATTTCAGGTGTACCCAGGTTGAGGTTCTTGTAAGCAGTGCAGCCCTCAATTTGGGGGTGGCTCTGTCTTATGGATTTTCAGTTTTCCCAAGGTATATTCCCTAGACTGGAAGTGCCCTTGGCTCTGTAGCTCTGTTGTTTACTTGTTTTAGGGAACACAATGCACTCCTCCAGTGAGGCAGTTGGCAACTTACATCCCGCCCATCAGCATAACAAGGCTCCCTGTTCTCCAGGGCCTGTCTTGCCTTTCTGGTTTTTACACATTTTGTGGATGTCCCTTTTGACCGGTGGGAAGTGATACTTCTTTGTAGTGCAGATTTGCATTGCCCGCTTGCTGGCATGGCCAAAAAGGGCGTATGCGATTTCTCCTGAATATATTCAGGAGAAAACGCATACGCCCTTTTTGGCCAAGTACATCATTGTAGAAGTTGTGCTCCTCTTCCTGTGCTTTACAGGTGATTCCAACGTACCTCTTGAAATCTGTTTCCTGCTATTCTGCCTCGCTTTCAAGTCCGCCTCGTTGCCTTCCCTCAACAGATTTTTGGACGATAGTTGGCCTTGATTACTCTGCCAGTTTGTGAATTGCTGTGCCCCTGAGCTCCATTTTTCAACTCGTTTTTTGTGAGCTGAACGCAAGTCCAAACTTTTGGTTCAGGACCTATACTGGTTCCCGGTGGGTGGCTGAGACTTTGGTTAATTCTTCTTCCTGCCGGGAAATTAGAGTGACATGTGCCCATCCAAATGCCTAGCAGCTACTCTCTCATTGGTTCTCCCTCTTCCCTTTCATCCTCTGCCAAATTGGCAACCTGTGCGAACCAGGAGCTTAAAGGGGCTGTCTCTCCAAGTTGGGAGATTGATAGGAAAGCAGTTGGAAAGTCAAACCGGAGCACCAGGAGAGGGGCTCTTCGTTGAGTTTTAGAAACCTTTCGTATTCACAGTGTGTCCATTCTCTAGGTTTCCCGTACAGGTTATAGCTGTAGTAATATTCCCTTCCACCTGGAGAGCTGGGACCCATGGAATGGGTGCCATGCATTATTGCTTTAAAGGGTCTGCATTTGCTCACCCAATCTCACCAATCCTCTCAGTCCCAAGTGTCCAGCCTTATGCCACATCCAGCTGTCATTGTAGATAGGGTCATTCCAGGTTGCATCAGAGACCCTGAAGGAATTGGAAAGAATTTCCCTGTTTCTTTGTTCTGTTTTTGAAATTCCTTTTTAGAGTGGGTTTGAGCTGATTCTCGCTGCCATGTTTATGCCAGTCTAGACACACTTGATTCCCTTACGGAGACATATCAATGCATAGGTTTTAAGATTCTTACTAGTCAGATCTATTCCTCTGCGGGAAATATGGGGTTTTGAGTCCCTTTCACTGAGGAAGGTGGAGGTCTTGTCTATTCCATAGTTGGTTTTTGGAACGGTACCTGTGCTTATATCAAACTCTGGTTTGATGCATCACCCCACCTCTCCTTCCCCCTTAAGCAGGCATAAGAGTGTTTTCTAAATGTGAGACTCTGTTCTCTTGCCTAACTCAGTTCATGTGTAGCCATGTTTACAGGATCTTCCTAAGTGATATCTTATGATAAGTTTCTATTCCTGTGTGACTTCTTTCACTTAGAATCATCGTACCTGAATCCACTCATTTTGCTGCTACTGGTCTTATGACATTGATTTCGTGGCTGAGGGATATTCCATCGTACGTAAGTTCCACAATGTTTGGAACCATTTTTATATTTCCTGGGATATTTCAGGTGTACCCAGGTTGAGGTTCTTGTAAGCAGTGCAGCCCTCAATTTGGGGGTGGCTCTGTCTTATGGATTTTCAGTTTTCCCAAGGTATATTCCCTAGACTGGAAGTGCCCTTGGCTCTGTAGCTCTGTTGTTTACTTGTTTTAGGGAACACAATGCACTCCTCCAGTGAGGCAGTTGGCAACTTACATCCCGCCCATCAGCATAACAAGGCTCCCTGGTCTCCAGGGCCTGTCTTGCCTTTCTGGTTTTTACACATTTTGTGGATGTCCCTTTTGACCGGTGGGAAGTGATACTTCTTTGTAGTGCAGATTTGCATTGCCCGCTTGCTTGCTTGGCCAAAAAGGGCGTATGCGTTTTCTCCTGAATATATTCAGGAGAAAACGCATACGCCCTTTTTGGCCAAGTGCATCATTGTCGAAGTTGTGCCCCTCTTCCTGTGCTTTACAGGCGATTCCAACGTACCTCTTGAAATCTGTTTCCTGCTATTCTGCCTCGCTTTCAAGTCCGCCTCGTTGCCTTCCCTCAACAGATTTTTGGACGATAGTTGGCCTTGATTACTCTGCCAGTTTGTGAATTGCTGTGCCCCTGAGCTCCATTTTTCAACTCGTTTTTTGTGAGCTGAACGCAAGTCCAAACTTTTGGTTCAGGACCTATACTGGTTCCCGGGGGGTGGCTGAGACATTGGTTAATTCTTCTTCCTGCCGGGAAATTAGAGTGACATGTGCCCATCCAAAGGCCTAACAGCTACTCTCTCGTTGGTTCTCCCTCTTCCCTTTCATCCTCTGCCAAATTGGCAACCTGTGCGAACCAGGAGCTTAAAGGGGCTGTCTCTCCAAGTTGGGAGATTGATAGGAAAGCAGTTGGAAAGTCAAACCGGAGCACCAGGAGAGGGGCTCTTCGTTGAGTTTTAGAAACCTTTCGTATTCACAGTGTGTCCATTCTCTAGGTTTCCCGTACACGTTATAGCTGTAGTAATATTCCCTTCCACCTGGAGAGCTGGGACCCATGGAATGGGTGCCATGCATTATTGCTTTAAAGGGTCTGCATTTGCTCACCCAATCTCACCAATCCTCTCAGTCCCAAGTGTCCAGCCTTATGCCACATCCAGCTGTCATTGTAGATAGGGTCATTCCAGGTTGCATCAGAGACCCTGAAGGAATTGTAAAGAATTTCCCTGTTTCTGTGTTCTGTTTTTGAAATTCCTTTTTAGAGTGGGTTTGAGCTGATTCTCGCGGCCATGTTTATGCCAGTCTAGACACACTTGATTCCCTTACGGAGACATATCAATACATAGGTTTTAAGATTCTTACTAGTCAGATCTATTCCTCTGCGGGAAATATGGGGTTTTGAGTCCCTTTCACTGAGGAAGGTGGAGGTCTTGTCTATTCCATAGTTGGTTTTTGGAACGGTACCTGTGCTTATATCAAACTCTGGTTTGATGCATCACCCCACCTCTCCTTCCCCCTTAAGCAGGCATAAGAGTGTTTTCTAAATGTGAGACTCTGTTCTCTTGCCTAACTCAGTTCATGTGTAGCCATGTTTACAGGATCTTCCTAAGTGATATCTTATGATAAGTTTCTTTTCCTGTGTGACTTCTTTCACTTAGAATCATCGTACCTGAATCCACTCATTTTGCTGCTACTGGTCTTATGACATTGATTTCGTGGCTGAGGGATATTCCATCGTACGTAAGTTCCACAATGTTTGGAACCATTTTTATATTTCCTGGGATATTTCAGGTGTACCCAGGTTGAGGTTCTTGTAAGCAGTGCAGCCCTCAATTTGGGGGTGGCTCTGTCTTATGGATTTTCAGTTTTCCCAAGGTATATTCCCTAGACTGGAAGTGCCCTTGGCTCTGTAGCTCTGTTGTTTACTTGTTTTAGGGAACACAATGCACTCCTCCAGTGAGGCAGTTGGCAACTTACATCCCGCCCATCAGCATAACAAGGCTCCCTGTTCTCCAGGGCCTGTCTTGCCTTTCTGGTTTTTACACATTTTGTGGATGTCCCTTTTGACCGGTGGGAAGTGATACTTCTTTGTAGTGCAGATTTGCATTGCCCGCTTGCTGGCATGGCCAAAAAGGGCGTATGCGATTTCTCCTGAATATATTCAGGAGAAAACGCATACGCCCTTTTTGGCCAAGTACATCATTGTAGAAGTTGTGCTCCTCTTCCTGTGCTTTACAGGTGATTCCAACGTACCTCTTGAAATCTGTTTCCTGCTATTCTGCCTCGCTTTCAAGTCCGCCTCGTTGCCTTCCCTCAACAGATTTTTGGACGATAGTTGGCCTTGATTACTCTGCCAGTTTGTGAATTGCTGTGCCCCTGAGCTCCATTTTTCAACTCGTTTTTTGTGAGCTGAACGCAAGTCCAAACTTTTGGTTCAGGACCTATACTGGTTCCCGGTGGGTGGCTGAGACTTTGGTTAATTCTTCTTCCTGCCGGGAAATTAGAGTGACATGTGCCCATCCAAATGCCTAGCAGCTACTCTCTCATTTGTTCTCCCTCTTCCCTTTCATCCTCTGCCAAATTGGCAACCTGTGCGAACCAGGAGCTTAAAGGGGCTGTCTCTCCAAGTTGGGAGATTGATAGGAAAGCAGTTGGAAAGTCAAACCGGAGCACCAGGAGAGGGGCTCTTCGTTGAGTTTTAGAAACCTTTCGTATTCACAGTGTGTCCATTCTCTAGGTTTCCCGTACAGGTTATAGCTGTAGTAATATTCCCTTCCACCTGGAGAGCTGGGACCCATGGAATGGGTGCCATGCATTATTGCTTTAAAGGGTCTGCATTTGCTCACCCAATCTCACCAATCCTCTCAGTCCCAAGTGTCCAGCCTTATGCCACATCCAGCTGTCATTGTAGATAGGGTCATTCCAGGTTGCATCAGAGACCCTGAAGGAATTGTAAAGAATTTCCCTGTTTCTTTGTTCTGTTTTTGAAATTCCTTTTTAGAGTGGGTTTGAGCTGATTCTCGCTGCCATGTTTATGCCAGTCTAGACACACTTGATTCCCTTACGGAGACATATCAACACATAGGTTTTAAGATTGTTACTAGTCAGATCGATTCCTCTGCGGGAAATATGGGGTTTTGAGTCCCTTTCACTGAGGAAGGTGTAGGTCTTGTCTATTCCATAGTTGGTTTTTGGAACGGTACCTGTGCTTATATCAAACTCTGGTTTGATGCATCACCCCACCTCTCCTTCCCCCTTAAGCAGGCATAAGAGTGTTTTCTAAATGTGAGACTCTGTTCTCTTGCCTAACTCAGTTCATGTGTAGCCATGTTTACAGGATCTTCCTAAGTGATATCTTATGATAAGTTTCTTTTCCTGTGTGACTTCTTTCACTTAGAATCATCGTACCTGAATCCACTCATTTTGCTGCTACTGGTCTTATGACATTGATTTCGTGGCTGAGGGATATTCCATCGTACGTAAGTTCCACAATGTTTGGAACCATTTTTATATTTCCTGGGATATTTCAGGTGTACCCAGGTTGAGGTTCTTGTAAGCAGTGCAGCCCTCAATTTGGGGGTGGCTCTGTCTTATGGATTTTCAGTTTTCCCAAGGTATATTCCCTAGACTGGAAGTGCCCTTGGCTCTGTAGCTCTGTTGTTTACTTGTTTTAGGGAACACAATGCACTCCTCCAGTGAGGCAGTTGGCACCTTACATCCCGCCCATCAGCATAACAAGGCTCCCTGTTCTCCAGGGCCTGTCTTGCCTTTCTGGTTTTTACACATTTTGTGGATGTCCCTTTTGACCGGTGGGAAGTGATACTTCTTTGTAGTGCAGATTTGCATTGCCCGCTTGCTTGCTTGGCCAAAAAGGGCGTATGCGTTTTCTCCTGAATATATTCAGGAGAAAACGCATACGCCCTTTTTGGCCAAGTGCATCATTGTCGAAGTTGTGCCCCTCTTCCTGTGCTTTACAGGCGATTCCAACGTACCTCTTGAAATCTGTTTCCTGCTATTCTGCCTCGCTTTCAAGTCTGCCTCGTTGCCTTCCCTCAACAGATTTTTGGACGATAGTTGGCCTTGATTACTCTGCCAGTTTGTGAATTGCTGTGCCCCTGAGCTCCATTTTTCAACTCGTTTTTTGTGAGCTGAACGCAAGTCCAAACTTTTGGTTCAGGACCTATACTGGTTCCCGGTGGGTGGCTGAGACTTTGGTTCATTCTTCTTCCTGCCGGGAAATTAGAGTGACATGTGCCCATCCAAATGCCTAACAGCTACTCTCTCATTGGTTCTCCCTCTTCCCTTTCATCCTCTGCCAAATTGGCAACCTGTGCGAACCAGGAGCTTAAAGGGGCTGTCTCTCCAAGTTGGGAGATTGATAGGAAAGCAGTTGGAAAGTCAAACCGGAGCACCAGGAGAGGGGCTCTTCGTTGAGTTTTAGAAACCTTTCGTATTCACAGTGTGTCCATTCTCTAGGTTTCCCGTACACGTTATAGCTGTAGTAATATTCCCTTCAACCTGGAGAGCTGGGACCCATGGAATGGGTGCCATGCATTATTGCTTTAAAGGGTCTGCATTTGCTCACCCAATCTCACCAATCCTCTCAGTCCCAAGTGTCCAGCCTTATGCCACATCCAGCTGTCATTGTAGATAGGGTCATTCCAGGTTGCATCAGAGACCCTGAAGGAATTGTAAAGAATTTCCCTGTTTCTTTGTTCTGTTTTTGAAATTCCTTTTTAGAGTGGGTTTGAGCTGATTCTCGCTGCCATGTTTATGCCAGTCTAGACACACTTGATTCCCTTACGGAGACATATCAATGCATAGGTTTTAAGATTCTTACTAGTCAGATCTATTCCTCTGCGGGAAATATGGGGTTTTGAGTCCCTTTCACTGAGGAAGGTGGAGGTCTTGTCTATTCCATAGTTGGTTTTTGGAACGGTACCTGTGCTTATATCAAACTCTGGTTTGATGCATCACCCCACCTCTCCTTCCCCCTTAAGCAGGCATAAGAGTGTTTTCTAAATGTGAGACTCTGTTCTCTTGCCTAACTCAGTTCATGTGTAGCCATGTTTACAGGATCTTCCTAAGTGATATCTTATGATAAGTTTCTTTTCCTGTGTGACTTCTTTCACTTAGAATCATCGTACCTGAATCCACTCATTTTGCTGCTACTGGTCTTATGACATTGATTTCGTGGCTGAGGGATATTCCATCGTACGTAAGTTCCACAATGTTTGGAACCATTTTTATATTTCCTGGGATATTTCAGGTGTACCCAGGTTGAGGTTCTTGTAAGCAGTGCAGCCCTCAATTTGGGGGTGGCTCTGTCTTATGGATTTTCAGTTTTCCCAAGGTATATTCCCTAGACTGGAAGTGCCCTTGGCTCTGTAGCTCTGTTGTTTACTTGTTTTAGGGAACACAATGCACTCCTCCAGTGAGGCAGTTGGCAACTTACATCCCGCCCATCAGCATAACAAGGCTCCCTGTTCTCCAGGGCCCGTCTTGCCTTTCTGGTTTTTACACATTTTGTGGATGTCCCTTTTGACCGGTGGGAAGTGATACTTCTTTGTAGTGCAGATTTGCATTGCCCGCTTGCTTGCTTGGCCAAAAAGGGCGTATGCGTTTTCTCCTGAATATATTCAGGAGAAAACGCATACGCCCTTTTTGGCCAAGTGCATCATTGTCGAAGTTGTGCCCCTCTTCCTGTGCTTTACAGGCGATTCCAACGTACCTCTTGAAATCTGTTTCCTGCTATTCTGCCTCGCTTTCAAGTCCGCCTCGTTGCCTTCCCTCAACAGATTTTTGGACGATAGTTGGCCTTGATTACTCTGCCAGTTTGTGAATTGCTGTGCCCCTGAGCTCCATTTTTCAACTCGTTTTTTGTGAGCTGAACGCAAGTCCAAACTTTTGGTTCAGGACCTATACTGGTTCCCGGTGGGTGGCTGAGACTTTGGTTAATTCTTCTTCCTGCCGGGAAATTAGAGTGACATGTGCCCATCCAAATGCCTAGCAGCTACTCTCTCATTGGTTCTCCCTCTTCCCTTTCATCCTCTGCCAAATTGGCAACCTGTGCGAACCAGGAGCTTAAAGGGGCTGTCTCTCCAAGTTGGGAGATTGATAGGAAAGCAGTTGGAAAGTCAAACCGGAGCACCAGGAGAGGGGCTCTTCGTTGAGTTTTAGAAACCTTTCGTATTCACAGTGTGTCCATTCTCTATGTTTCCCGTACACGTTATAGCTGTAGTAATATTCCCTTCAACCTGGAGAGCTGGGACCCATGGAATGGGTGCCATGCATTATTGCTTTAAAGGGTCTGCATTTGCTCACCCAATCTCACCAATCCTCTCAGTCCCAAGTGTCCAGCCTTATGCCACATCCAGCTGTCATTGTAGATAGGGTCATTCCAGGTTGCATCAGAGACCCTGAAGGAATTGTAAAGAAATTCCCTGTTTCTTTGTTCTGTTTTTGAAATTCCTTTTTAGAGTGGGTTTGAGCTGATTCTCGCTGCCATGTTTATGCCAGTCTAGACACACTTGATTCCCTTACGGAGACATATCAATACATAGGTTTTAAGATTCTTACTAGTCAGATCTATTCCTCTGCGGGAAATATGGGGTTTTGAGTCCCTTTCACTGAGGAAGGTGTAGGTCTTGTCTATTCCATAGTTGGTTTTTGGAACGGTACCTGTGCTTATATCAAACTCTGGTTTGATGCATCACCCCACCTCTCCTTCCCCCTTAAGCAGGCATAAGAGTGTTTTCTAAATGTGAGACTCTGTTCTCTTGCCTAACTCAGTTCATGTGTAGCCATGTTTACAGGATCTTCCTAAGTGATATCTTATGATAAGTTTCTTTTCCTGTGTGACTTCTTTCACTTAGAATCATCGTACCTGAATCCACTCATTTTGCTGCTACTGGTCTTATGACATTGATTTCGTGGCTGAGGGATATTCCATCGTACGTAAGTTCCACAATGTTTGGAACCATTTTTATATTTCCTGGGATATTTCAGGTGTACCCAGGTTGAGGTTCTTGTAAGCAGTGCAGCCCTCAATTTGGGGGTGGCTCTGTCTTATGGATTTTCAGTTTTCCCAAGGTATATTCCCTAGACTGGAAGTGCCCTTGGCTCTGTAGCTCTGTTGTTTACTTGTTTTAGGGAACACAATGAACTCCTCCAGTGAGGCAGTTGGCACCTTACATCCCGCCCATCAGCATAACAAGGCTCCCTGTTCTCCAGGGCCTGTCTTGCCTTTCTGGTTTTTACACATTTTGTGGATGTCCCTTTTGACCGGTGGGAAGTGATACTTCTTTGTAGTGCAGATTTGCATTGCCCGCTTGCTTGCTTGGCCAAAAAGGGCGTATGCGTTTTCTCCTGAATATATTCAGGAGAAAACGCATACGCCCTTTTTGGCCAAGTGCATCATTGTCGAAGTTGTGCCCCTCTTCCTGTGCTTTACAGGCGATTCCAACGTACCTCTTGAAATCTGTTTCCTGCTATTCTGCCTCGCTTTCAAGTCCGCCTCGTTGCCTTCCCTCAACAGATATTTGGACGATAGTTGGCCTTGATTACTCTGCCAGTTTGTGAATTGCTGTGCCCCTGAGCTCCATTTTTCAACTCGTTTTTTGTGAGCTGAACGCAAGTCCAAACTTTTGGTTCAGGACTTATACTGGTTCCCGGTGGGTGGCTGAGACTTTGGTTCATTCTTCTTCCTGCCGGGAAATTAGAGTGACATGTGCCCATCCAAATGCCTAGCAGCTACTCTCTCATTGGTTCTCCCTCTTCCCTTTCATCCTCTGCCAAATTGGCAACCTGTGCGAACCAGGAGCTTAAAGGGGCTGTCTCTCCAAGTTGGGAGATTGATAGGAAAGCAGTTGGAAAGTCAAACCGGAGCACCAGGAGAGGGGCTCTTCGTTGAGTTTTAGAAACCTTTCGTATTCACAGTGTGTCCATTCTCTAGGTTTCCCGTACACGTTATAGCTGTAGTAATATTCCCTTCAACCTGGAGAGCTGGGACCCATGGAATGGGTGCCATGCATTATTGCTTTAAAGGGTCTGCATTTGCTCACCCAATCTCACCAATCCTCTCAGTCCCAAGTGTCCAGCCTTATGCCACATCCAGCTGTCATTGTAGATAGGGTCATTCCAGGTTGCATCAGAGACCCTGAAGGAATTGGAAAGAATTTCCCTGTTTCTTTGTTCTGTTTTTGAAATTCCTTTTTAGAGTGGGTTTGAGCTGATTCTCGCTGCCATGTTTATGCCAGTCTAGACACACTTGATTCCCTTACGGAGACATATCAATGCATAGGTTTTAAGATTCTTACTAGTCAGATCTATTCCTCTGCGGGAAATATGGGGTTTTGAGTCCCTTTCACTGAGGAAGGTGGAGGTCTTGTCTATTCCATAGTTGGTTTTTGGAACGGTACCTGTGCTTATATCAAACTCTGGTTTGATGCATCACCCCACCTCTCCTTCCCCCTTAAGCAGGCATAAGAGTGTTTTCTAAATGTGAGACTCTGTTCTCTTGCCTAACTCAGTTCATGTGTAGCCATGTTTACAGGATCTTCCTAAGTGATATCTTATGATAAGTTTCTTTTCCTGTGTGACTTCTTTCACTTAGAATCATCGTACCTGAATCCACTCATTTTGCTGCTACTGGTCTTATGACATTGATTTCGTGGCTGAGGGATATTCCATCGTACGTAAGTTCCACAATGTTTGGAACCATTTTTATATTTCCTGGGATATTTCAGGTGTACCCAGGTTGAGGTTCTTGTAAGCAGTGCAGCCCTCAATTTGGGGGTGGCTCTGTCTTATGGATTTTCAGTTTTCCCAAGGTATATTCCCTAGACTGGAAGTGCCCTTGGCTCTGTAGCTCTGTTGTTTACTTGTTTTAGGGAACACAATGCACTCCTCCAGTGAGGCAGTTGGCAACTTACATCCCGCCCATCAGCATAACAAGGCTCCCTGTTCTCCAGGGCCTGTCTTGCCTTTCTGGTTTTTACACATTTTGTGGATGTCCCTTTTGACCGGTGGGAAGTGATACTTCTTTGTAGTGCAGATTTGCATTGCCCGCTTGCTGGCATGGCCAAAAAGGGCGTATGCGATTTCTCCTGAATATATTCAGGAGAAAACGCATACGCCCTTTTTGGCCAAGTACATCATTGTAGAAGTTGTGCTCCTCTTCCTGTGCTTTACAGGTGATTCCAACGTACCTCTTGAAATCTGTTTCCTGCTATTCTGCCTCGCTTTCAAGTCCGCCTCGTTGCCTTCCCTCAACAGATTTTTGGACGATAGTTGGCCTTGATTACTCTGCCAGTTTGTGAATTGCTGTGCCCCTGAGCTCCATTTTTCAACTCGTTTTTTGTGAGCTGAACGCAAGTCCAAACTTTTGGTTCAGGACCTATACTGGTTCCCGGTGGGTGGCTGAGACTTTGGTTAATTCTTCTTCCTGCCGGGAAATTAGAGTGACATGTGCCCATCCAAATGCCTAGCAGCTACTCTCTCATTTGTTCTCCCTCTTCCCTTTCATCCTCTGCCAAATTGGCAACCTGTGCGAACCAGGAGCTTAAAGGGGCTGTCTCTCCAAGTTGGGAGATTGATAGGAAAGCAGTTGGAAAGTCAAACCGGAGCACCAGGAGAGGGGCTCTTCGTTGAGTTTTAGAAACCTTTCGTATTCACAGTGTGTCCATTCTCTAGGTTTCCCGTACACGTTATAGCTGTAGTAATATTCCCTTCCACCTGGAGAGCTGGGACCCATGGAATGGGTGCCATGCATTATTGCTTTAAAGGGTCTGCATTTGCTCACCCAATCTCACCAATCCTCTCAGTCCCAAGTGTCCAGCCTTATGCCACATCCAGCTGTCATTGTAGATAGGGTCATTCCAGGTTGCATCAGAGACCCTGAAGGAATTGTAAAGAATTTCCCTGTTTCTGTGTTCTGTTTTTGAAATTCCTTTTTAGAGTGGGTTTGAGCTGATTCTCGCGGCCATGTTTATGCCAGTCTAGACACACTTGATTCCCTTACGGAGACATATCAATACATAGGTTTTAAGATTCTTACTAGTCAGATCTATTCCTCTGCGGGAAATATGGGGTTTTGAGTCCCTTTCACTGAGGAAGGTGGAGGTCTTGTCTATTCCATAGTTGGTTTTTGGAACGGTACCTGTGCTTATATCAAACTCTGGTTTGATGCATCACCCCACCTCTCCTTCCCCCTTAAGCAGGCATAAGAGTGTTTTCTAAATGTGAGACTCTGTTCTCTTGCCTAACTCAGTTCATGTGTAGCCATGTTTACAGGATCTTCCTAAGTGATATCTTATGATAAGTTTCTTTTCCTGTGTGACTTCTTTCACTTAGAATCATCGTACCTGAATCCACTCATTTTGCTGCTACTGGTCTTATGACATTGATTTCGTGGCTGAGGGATATTCCATCGTACGTAAGTTCCACAATGTTTGGAACCATTTTTATATTTCCTGGGATATTTAAGGTGTACCGAGGTTGAGGTTCTTGTGAGCAGTGCAGCCCTCAATTTGGGGGTGGCTCTGTCTTATGGATTTTCAGTTTTCCCAAGGTATATTCCCTAGACTGGAAGTGCCCTTGGCTCTGTAGCTCTGTTGTTTACTTGTTTTAGGGAACACAATGCACTCCTCCAGTGAGGCAGTTGGCAACTTACATCCCGCCCATCAGCATAACAAGGCTCCCTGTTCTCCAGGGCCTGTCTTGCCTTTCTGGTTTTTACACATTTTGTGGATGTCCCTTTTGACCGGTGGGAAGTGATACATCTTTGTAGTGCAGATTTGCATTGCCCGCTTGCTTGCTTGGCCAAAAAGGGCGTATGCGTTTTCTCCTGAATATATTCAGGAGAAAACGCATACGCCCTTTTTGGCCAAGTGCATCATTGTCGAAGTTGTGCCCCTCTTCCTGTGCTTTACAGGCGATTCCAACGTACCTCTTGAAATCTGTTTCCTGCTATTCTGCCTCGCTTTCAAGTCCGCCTCGTTGCCTTCCCTCAACAGATTTTTGGACGATAGTTGGCCTTGATTACTCTGCCAGTTTGTGAATTGCTGTGCCCCTGAGCTCCATTTTTCAACTCGTTTTTTGTGAGCTGAACGCAAGTCCAAACTTTTGGTTCAGGACCTATACTGGTTCCCGGTGGGTGGCTGAGACTTTGGTTAATTCTTCTTCCTGCCGGGAAATTAGAGTGACATGTGCCCATCCAAATGCCTAGCAGCTACTCTCTCATTGGTTCTCCCTCTTCCCTTTCATCCTCTGCCAAATTGGCAACCTGTGCGAACCAGGAGCTTAAAGGGGCTGTCTCTCCAAGTTGGGAGATTGATAGGAAAGCAGTTGGAAAGTCAAACCGGAGCACCAGGAGAGGGGCTCTTCGTTGAGTTTTAGAAACCTTTCGTATTCACAGTGTGTCCATTCTCTAGGTTTCCCGTACACGTTATAGCTGTAGTAATATTCCCTTCAACCTGGAGAGCTGGGACCCATGGAATGGGTGCCATGCATTATTGCTTTAAAGGGTCTGCATTTGCTCACCCAATCTCACCAATCCTCTCAGTCCCAAGTGTCCAGCCTTATGCCACATCCAGCTGTCATTGTAGATAGGGTCATACCAGGTTGCATCAGAGACCCTGAAGGAATTGTAAAGAATTTCCCTGTTTCTTTGTTCTGTTTTTGAAATTCCTTTTTAGAGTGGGTTTGAGCTGATTCTCGCTGCCATGTTTATGCCAGTCTAGACACACTTGATTCCCTTACGGAGACATATCAACACATAGGTTTTAAGATTGTTACTAGTCAGATCGATTCCTCTGCGGGAAATATGGGGTTTTGAGTCCCTTTCACTGAGGAAGGTGTAGGTCTTGTCTATTCCATAGTTGGTTTTTGGAACGGTACCTGTGCTTATATCAAACTCTGGTTTGATGCATCACCCCACCTCTCCTTCCCCCTTAAGCAGGCATAAGAGTGTTTTCTAAATGTGAGACTCTGTTCTCTTGCCTAACTCAGTTCATGTGTAGCCATGTTTACAGGATCTTCCTAAGTGATATCTTATGATAAGTTTCTTTTCCTGTGTGACTTCTTTCACTTAGAATCATCGTACCTGAATCCACTCATTTTGCTGCTACTGGTCTTATGACATTGATTTCGTGGCTGAGGGATATTCCATCGTACGTAAGTTCCACAATGTTTGGAACCATTTTTATATTTCCTGGGATATTTCAGGTGTACCCAGGTTGAGGTTCTTGTAAGCAGTGCAGCCCTCAATTTGGGGGTGGCTCTGTCTTATGGATTTTCACTTTTCCCAAGGTATATTCCCTAGACTGGAAGTGCCCTTGGCTCTGTAGCTCTGTTGTTTACTTGTTTTAGGGAACACAATGCACTCCTCCAGTGAGGCAGTTGGCACCTTACATCCCGCCCATCAGCATAACAAGGCTCCCTGTTCTCCAGGGCCTGTCTTGCCTTTCTGGTTTTTACACATTTTGTGGATGTCCCTTTTGACCGGTGGGAAGTGATACTTCTTTGTAGTGCAGATTTGCATTGCCCGCTTGCTTGCTTGGCCAAAAAGGGCGTATGCGTTTTCTCCTGAATATATTCAGGAGAAAACGCATACGCCCTTTTTGGCCAAGTGCATCATTGTCGAAGTTGTGCCCCTCTTCCTGTGCTTTACAGGCGATTCCAACGTACCTCTTGAAATCTGTTTCCTGCTATTCTGCCTCGCTTTCAAGTCTGCCTCGTTGCCTTCCCTCAACAGATTTTTGGACGATAGTTGGCCTTGATTACTCTGCCAGTTTGTGAATTGCTGTGCCCCTGAGCTCCATTTTTCAACTCGTTTTTTTGTGAGCTGAACGCAAGTCCAAACTTTTGGTTCAGGACCTATACTGGTTCCCGGTGGGTGGCTGAGACTTTGGTTCATTCTTCTTCCTGCCGGGAAATTAGAGTGACATGTGCCCATCCAAATGCCTAACAGCTACTCTCTCATTGGTTCTCCCTCTTCCCTTTCATCCTCTGCCAAATTGGCAACCTGTGCGAACCAGGAGCTTAAAGGGGCTGTCTCTCCAAGTTGGGAGATTGATAGGAAAGCAGTTGGAAAGTCAAACCGGAGCACCAGGAGAGGGGCTCTTCGTTGAGTTTTAGAAACCTTTCGTATTCACAGTGTGTCCATTCTCTAGGTTTCCCGTACACGTTATAGCTGTAGTAATATTCCCTTCCACCTGGAGAGCTGGGACCCATGGAATGGGTGCCATGCATTATTGCTTTAAAGGGTCTGCATTTGCTCACCCAATCTCACCAATCCTCTCAGTCCCAAGTGTCCAGCCTTATGCCACATCCAGCTGTCATTGTAGATAGGGTCATTCCAGGTTGCATCAGAGACCCTGAAGGAATTGTAAAGAATTTCCCTGTTTCTTTGTTCTGTTTTTGAAATTCCTTTTTAGAGTGGGTTTGAGCTGATTCTCGCTGCCATGTTTATGCCAGTCTAGACACACTTGATTCCCTTACGGAGACATATCAATACATAGGTTTTAAGATTCTTACTAGTCAGATCGATTCCTCTGCGGGAAATATGGGGTTTTGAGTCCCTTTCACTGAGGAAGGTGGAGGTCTTGTCTATTCCATAGTTGGTTTTTGGAACGGTACCTGTGCTTATATCAAACTCGGGTTTGATGCATCACCCCACCTCTCCTTCCCCCTTAAGCAGGCATAAGAGTGTTTTCTAAATGTGAGACTCTGTTCTCTTTCCTAACTCAGTTCATGTGTAGCCATGTTTACAGGATCTTCCTAAGTGATATCTTATGATAAGTTTCTTTTCCTGTGTGACTTCTTTCACTTAGAATCATCGTACCTGAATCCACTCATTTTGCTGCTACTGGTCTTATGACATTGATTTCGTGGCTGAGGGATATTCCATCGTACGTAAGTTCCACAATGTTTGGAACCATTTTTATATTTCCTGGGATATTTCAGGTGTACCCAGGTTGAGGTTCTTGTAAGCAGTGCAGCCCTCAATTTGGGGGTGGCTCTGTCTTATGGATTTTCAGTTTTCCCAAGGTATATTCCCTAGACTGGAAGTGCCCTTGGCTCTGTAGCTCTGTTATTTACTTGTTTTAGGGAACACAATGCACTCCTCCAGTGAGGCAGTTGGCACCTTACATCCCGCCCATCAGCATAACAAGGCTCCCTGTTCTCCAGGGCCTGTCTTGCCTTTCTGGTTTTTACACATTTTGTGGATGTCCCTTTTGACCGGTGGGAAGTGATACTTCTTTGTAGTGCAGATTTGCATTGCCCGCTTGCTTGCTTGGCCAAAAAGGGCGTATGCGTTTTCTCCTGAATATATTCAGGAGAAAACGCATACGCCCTTTTTGGCCAAGTGCATCATTGTCGAAGTTGTGCCCCTCTTCCTGTGCTTTACAGGCGATTCCAACGTACCTCTTGAAATCTGTTTCCTGCTATTCTGCCTCGCTTTCAAGTCTGCCTCGTTGCCTTCCCTCAACAGATTTTTGGAAGATAGTTGGCCTTGATTACTCTGCCAGTTTGTGAATTGCTGTGCCCCTGAGCTCCATTTTTCAACTCGTTTTTTGTGAGCTGAACGCAAGTCCAAACTTTTGGTTCAGGACCTATACTGGTTCCCGGTGGGTGGCTGAGACTTTGGTTAATTCTTCTTCCTGCCGGGAAATTAGAGTGACATGTGCCCATCCAAATGCCTAGCAGCTACTCTCTCATTGGTTCTCCCTCTTCCCTTTCATCCTCTGCCAAATTGGCAACCTGTGCGAACCAGGAGCTTAAAGGGGCTGTCTCTCCAAGTTGGGAGATTGATAGGAAAGCAGTTGGAAAGTCAAACCGGAGCACCAGGAGAGGGGCTCATCGTTGAGTTTTAGAAACCTTTCGTATTCACAGTGTGTCCATTCTCTAGGTTTCCCGTACACGTTATAGCTGTAGTAATATTCCCTTCAACCTGGAGAGCTGGGACCCATGGAATGGGTGCCATGCATTATTGCTTTAAAGGGTCTGCATTTGCTCACCCAATCTCACCAATCCTCTCAGTCCCAAGTGTCCAGCCTTATGCCACATCCAGCTGTCATTGTAGATAGGGTCATACCAGGTTGCATCAGAGACCCTGAAGGAATTGTAAAGAATTTCCCTGTTTCTTTGTTCTGTTTTTGAAATTCCTTTTTAGAGTGGGTTTGAGCTGATTCTCGCTGCCATGTTTATGCCAGTCTAGACACACTTGATTCCCTTACGGAGACATATCAACACATAGGTTTTAAGATTGTTACTAGTCAGATCGATTCCTCTGCGGGAAATATGGGGTTTTGAGTCCCTTTCACTGAGGAAGGTGTAGGTCTTGTCTATTCCATAGTTGGTTTTTGGAACGGTACCTGTGCTTATATCAAACTCTGGTTTGATGCATCACCCCACCTCTCCTTCCCCCTTAAGCAGGCATAAGAGTGTTTTCTAAATGTGAGACTCTGTTCTCTTGCCTAACTCAGTTCATGTGTAGCCATGTTTACAGGATCTTCCTAAGTGATATCTTATGATAAGTTTCTTTTCCTGTGTGACTTCTTTCACTTAGAATCATCGTACCTGAATCCACTCATTTTGCTGCTACTGGTCTTATGACATTGATTTCGTGGCTGAGGGATATTCCATCGTACGTAAGTTCCACAATGTTTGGAACCATTTTTATATTTCCTGGGATATTTCAGGTGTACCCAGGTTGAGGTTCTTGTAAGCAGTGCAGCCCTCAATTTGGGGGTGGCTCTGTCTTATGGATTTTCACTTTTCCCAAGGTATATTCCCTAGACTGGAAGTGCCCTTGGCTCTGTAGCTCTGTTGTTTACTTGTTTTAGGGAACACAATGCACTCCTCCAGTGAGGCAGTTGGCACCTTACATCCCGCCCATCAGCATAACAAGGCTCCCTGTTCTCCAGGGCCTGTCTTGCCTTTCTGGTTTTTACACATTTTGTGGATGTCCCTTTTGACCGGTGGGAAGTGATACTTCTTTGTAGTGCAGATTTGCATTGCCCGCTTGCTTGCTTGGCCAAAAAGGGCGTATGCGTTTTCTCCTGAATATATTCAGGAGAAAACGCATACGCCCTTTTTGGCCAAGTGCATCATTGTCGAAGTTGTGCCCCTCTTCCTGTGCTTTACAGGCGATTCCAACGTACCTCTTGAAATCTGTTTCCTGCTATTCTGCCTCGCTTTCAAGTCTGCCTCGTTGCCTTCCCTCAACAGATTTTTGGACGATAGTTGGCCTTGATTACTCTGCCAGTTTGTGAATTGCTGTGCCCCTGAGCTCCATTTTTCAACTCGTTTTTTTGTGAGCTGAACGCAAGTCCAAACTTTTGGTTCAGGACCTATACTGGTTCCCGGTGGGTGGCTGAGACTTTGGTTCATTCTTCTTCCTGCCGGGAAATTAGAGTGACATGTGCCCATCCAAATGCCTAACAGCTACTCTCTCATTGGTTCTCCCTCTTCCCTTTCATCCTCTGCCAAATTGGCAACCTGTGCGAACCAGGAGCTTAAAGGGGCTGTCTCTCCAAGTTGGGAGATTGATAGGAAAGCAGTTGGAAAGTCAAACCGGAGCACCAGGAGAGGGGCTCTTCGTTGAGTTTTAGAAACCTTTCGTATTCACAGTGTGTCCATTCTCTAGGTTTCCCGTACACGTTATAGCTGTAGTAATATTCCCTTCCACCTGGAGAGCTGGGACCCATGGAATGGGTGCCATGCATTATTGCTTTAAAGGGTCTGCATTTGCTCACCCAATCTCACCAATCCTCTCAGTCCCAAGTGTCCAGCCTTATGCCACATCCAGCTGTCATTGTAGATAGGGTCATTCCAGGTTGCATCAGAGACCCTGAAGGAATTGTAAAGAATTTCCCTGTTTCTTTGTTCTGTTTTTGAAATTCCTTTTTAGAGTGGGTTTGAGCTGATTCTCGCTGCCATGTTTATGCCAGTCTAGACACACTTGATTCCCTTACGGAGACATATCAATACATAGGTTTTAAGATTCTTACTAGTCAGATCGATTCCTCTGCGGGAAATATGGGGTTTTGAGTCCCTTTCACTGAGGAAGGTGGAGGTCTTGTCTATTCCATAGTTGGTTTTTGGAACGGTACCTGTGCTTATATCAAACTCGGGTTTGATGCATCACCCCACCTCTCCTTCCCCTTTAAGCAGGCATAAGAGTGTTTTCTAAATGTGAGACTCTGTTCTCTTGCCTAACTCAGTTCATGTGTAGCCATGTTTACAGGATCTTCCTAAGTGATATCTTATGATAAGTTTCTTTTCCTGTGTGACTTCTTTCACTTAGAATCATCGTACCTGAATCCACTCATTTTGCTGCTACTGGTCTTATGACATTGATTTCGTGGCTGAGGGATATTCCATCGTACGTAAGTTCCACAATGTTTGGAACCATTTTTATATTTCCTGGGATATTTCAGGTGTACCCAGGTTGAGGTTCTTGTAAGCAGTGCAGCCCTCAATTTGGGGGTGGCTCTGTCTTATGGATTTTCAGTTTTCCCAAGGTATATTCCCTAGACTGGAAGTGCCCTTGGCTCTGTAGCTCTGTTATTTACTTGTTTTAGGGAACACAATGCACTCCTCCAGTGAGGCAGTTGGCACCTTACATCCCGCCCATCAGCATAACAAGGCTCCCTGTTCTCCAGGGCCTGTCTTGCCTTTCTGGTTTTTACACATTTTGTGGATGTCCCTTTTGACCGGTGGGAAGTGATACTTCTTTGTAGTGCAGATTTGCATTGTCCGCTTGCTTGCTTGGCCAAAAAGGGCGTATGCGTTTTCTCCTGAATATATTCAGGAGAAAACGCATACGCCCTTTTTGGCCAAGTGCATCATTGTCGAAGTTGTGCCCCTCTTCCTGTGCTTTACAGGCGATTCCAACGTACCTCTTGAAATCTGTTTCCTGCTATTCTGCCTCGCTTTCAAGTCTGCCTCGTTGCCTTCCCTCAACAGATTTTTGGAAGATAGTTGGCCTTGATTACTCTGCCAGTTTGTGAATTGCTGTGCCCCTGAGCTCCATTTTTCAACTCGTTTTTTGTGAGCTGAACGCAAGTCCAAACTTTTGGTTCAGGACCTATACTGGTTCCCGGTGGGTGGCTGAGACTTTGGTTAATTCTTCTTCCTGCCGGGAAATTAGAGTGACATGTGCCCATCCAAATGCCTAGCAGCTACTCTCTCATTGGTTCTCCCTCTTCCCTTTCATCCTCTGCCAAATTGGCAACCTGTGCGAACCAGGAGCTTAAAGGGGCTGTCTCTCCAAGTTGGGAGATTGATAGGAAAGCAGTTGGAAAGTCAAACCGGAGCACCAGGAGAGGGGCTCTTCGTTGAGTTTTAGAAACCTTTCGTATTCACAGTGTGTCCATTCTCTAGGTTTCCCGTACACGTTATAGCTGTAGTAATATTCCCTTCAACCTGGAGAGCTGGGACCCATGGAATGGGTGCCATGCATTATTGCTTTAAAGGGTCTGCATTTGCTCACCCAATCTCACCAATCCTCTCAGTCCCAAGTGTCCAGCCTTATGCCACATCCAGCTGTCATTGTAGATAGGGTCATTCCAGGTTGCATCAGAGACCCTGAAGGAATTGTAAAGAATTTCCCTGTTTCTTTGTTCTGTTTTTGAAATTCCTTTTTAGAGTGGGTTTGAGCTGATTCTCGCTGCCATGTTTATGCCAGTCTAGACACACTTGATTCCCTTACGGAGACATATCAATACATAGGTTTTAAGATTCTTACTAGTCAGATCGATTCCTCTGCGGGAAATATGGGGTTTTGAGTCCCTTTCACTGAGGAAGGTGGAGGTCTTGTCTATTCCATAGTTGGTTTTTGGAACGGTACCTGTGCTTATATCAAACTCTGGTTTGATGCATCACCCCACCTCTCCTTCCCCCTTAAGCAGGCATAAGAGTGTTTTCTAAATGTGAGACTCTGTTCTCTTGCCTAACTCAGTTCATGTGTAGCCATGTTTACAGGATCTTCCTAAGTGATATCTTATGATAAGTTTCTTTTCCTGTGTGACTTCTTTCACTTAGAATCATCGTACCTGAATCCACTCATTTTGCTGCTACTGGTCTTATGACATTGATTTCGTGGCTGAGGGATATTCCATCGTACGTAAGTTCCACAATGTTTGGAACCATTTTTATATTTCCTGGGATATTTCAGGTGTACCCAGATTGAGGTTCCTGTAAGCAGTGCAGCCCTCAATTTGGGGGTGGCTCTGTCTTGTGGATTTTCAGTTTTCCCAAGGTATATTCCCTAGACTGGAAGTGCCCTTGGCTCTGTAGCTCTGTTGTTTACTTGTTTTAGGGAACACAATGCACTCCTCCAGTGAGGCAGTTGGCACCTTACATCCCGCCCATCAGCATAACAAGGCTCCCTGTTCTCCAGGGCCTGTCTTACCTTTCTGGTTTTTACACATTTTGTGGATGTCCCTTTTGACCGGTGGGAAGTGATACTTCTTTGTAGTGCAGATTTGCATTGCCCGCTTGCTGGCATGGCCAAAAAGGGCGTATGCGATTTCTCCTGAATATATTCAGGAGAAAACGCATACGCCCTTTTTGGCCAAGTACATCATTGTAGAAGTTGTGCTCCTCTTCCTGTGCTTTACAGGTGATTCCAACGTACCTCTTGAAATCTGTTTCCTGCTATTCTGCCTCGCTTTCAAGTCCGCCTCGTTGCCTTCCCTCAACAGATTTTTGGACGATAGTTGGCCTTGATTACTCTGCCAGTTTGTGAATTGCTGTGCCCCTGAGCTCCATTTTTCAACTCGTTTTTTGTGAGCTGAACGCAAGTCCAAACTTTTGGTTCAGGACCTATACTGGTTCCCGGTGGGTGGCTGAGACTTTGGTTAATTCTTCTTCCTGCCGGGAAATTAGAGTGACATGTGCCCATCCAAATGCCTAGCAGCTACTCTCTCATTGGTTCTCCCTCTTCCCTTTCATCCTCTGCCAAATTGGCAACCTGTGCGAACCAGGAGCTTAAAGGGGCTGTCTCTCCAAGTTGGGAGATTGATAGGAAAGCAGTTGGAAAGTCAAACCGGAGCACCAGGAGAGGGGCTCTTCGTTGAGTTTTAGAAACCTTTCGTATTCACAGTGTGTCCATTCTCTAGGTTTCCCGTACACGTTATAGCTGTAGTAATATTCCCTTCAACCTGGAGAGCTGGGACCCATGGAATGGGTGCCATGCATTATTGCTTTAAAGGGTCTGCATTTGCTCACCCAATCTCACCAATCCTCTCAGTCCCAAGTGTCCAGCCTTATGCCACATCCAGCTGTCATTGTAGATAGGGTCATACCAGGTTGCATCAGAGACCCTGAAGGAATTGTAAAGAATTTCCCTGTTTCTTTGTTCTGTTTTTGAAATTCCTTTTTAGAGTGGGTTTGAGCTGATTCTCGCTGCCATGTTTATGCCAGTCTAGACACACTTGATTCCCTTACGGAGACATATCAACACATAGGTTTTAAGATTGTTACTAGTCAGATCGATTCCTCTGCGGGAAATATGGGGTTTTGAGTCCCTGTCACTGAGGAAGGTGTAGGTCTTGTCTATTCCATAGTTGGTTTTTGGAACGGTACCTGTGCTTATATCAAACTCTGGTTTGATGCATCACCCCACCTCTCCTTCCCCCTTAAGCAGGCATAAGAGTGTTTTCTAAATGTGAGACTCTGTTCTCTTGCCTAACTCAGTTCATGTGTAGCCATGTTTACAGGATCTTCCTAAGTGATATCTTATGATAAGTTTCTTTTCCTGTGTGACTTCTTTCACTTAGAATCATCGTACCTGAATCCACTCATTTTGCTGCTACTGGTCTTATGACATTGATTTCGTGGCTGAGGGATATTCCATCGTACGTAAGTTCCACAATGTTTGGAACCATTTTTATATTTCCTGGGATATTTCAGGTGTACCCAGGTTGAGGTTCTTGTAAGCAGTGCAGCCCTCAATTTGGGGGTGGCTCTGTCTTATGGATTTTCACTTTTCCCAAGGTATATTCCCTAGACTGGAAGTGCCCTTGGCTCTGTAGCTCTGTTGTTTACTTGTTTTAGGGAACACAATGCACTCCTCCAGTGAGGCAGTTGGCACCTTACATCCTGCCCATCAGCATAACAAGGCTCCCTGTTCTCCAGGGCCTGTCTTGCCTTTCTGGTTTTTACACATTTTGTGGATGTCCCTTTTGACCGGTGGGAAGTGATACTTCTTTGTAGTGCAGATTTGCATTGCCCGCTTGCTTGCTTGGCCAAAAAGGGCGTATGCGTTTTCTCCTGAATATATTCAGGAGAAAACGCATACGCCCTTTTTGGCCAAGTGCATCATTGTCGAAGTTGTGCCCCTCTTCCTGTGCTTTACAGGCGATTCCAACGTACCTCTTGAAATCTGTTTCCTGCTATTCTGCCTCGCTTTCAAGTCTGCCTCGTTGCCTTCCCTCAACAGATTTTTGGACGATAGTTGGCCTTGATTACTCTGCCAGTTTGTGAATTGCTGTGCCCCTGAGCTCCATTTTTCAACTCGTTTTTTTGTGAGCTGAACGCAAGTCCAAACTTTTGGTTCAGGACCTATACTGGTTCCCGGTGGGTGGCTGAGACTTTGGTTCATTCTTCTTCCTGCCGGGAAATTAGAGTGACATGTGCCCATCCAAATGCCTAACAGCTACTCTCTCATTGGTTCTCCCTCTTCCCTTTCATCCTCTGCCAAATTGGCAACCTGTGCGAACCAGGAGCTTAAAGGGGCTGTCTCTCCAAGTTGGGAGATTGATAGGAAAGCAGTTGGAAAGTCAAACCGGAGCACCAGGAGAGGGGCTCTTCGTTGAGTTTTAGAAACCTTTCGTATTCACAGTGTGTCCATTCTCTAGGTTTCCCGTACACGTTATAGCTGTAGTAATATTCCCTTCCACCTGGAGAGCTGGGACCCATGGAATGGGTGCCATGCATTATTGCTTTAAAGGGTCTGCATTTGCTCACCCAATCTCACCAATCCTCTCAGTCCCAAGTGTCCAGCCTTATGCCACATCCAGCTGTCATTGTAGATAGGGTCATTCCAGGTTGCATCAGAGACCCTGAAGGAATTGTAAAGAATTTCCCTGTTTCTTTGTTCTGTTTTTGAAATTCCTTTTTAGAGTGGGTTTGAGCTGATTCTCGCTGCCATGTTTATGCCAGTCTAGACACACTTGATTCCCTTACGGAGACATATCAATACATAGGTTTTAAGATTCTTACTAGTCAGATCGATTCCTCTGCGGGAAATATGGGGTTTTGAGTCCCTTTCACTGAGGAAGGTGGAGGTCTTGTCTATTCCATAGTTGGTTTTTGGAACGGTACCTGTGCTTATATCAAACTCGGGTTTGATGCATCACCCCACCTCTCCTTCCCCCTTAAGCAGGCATAAGAGTGTTTTCTAAATGTGAGACTCTGTTCTCTTGCCTAACTCAGTTCATGTGTAGCCATGTTTACAGGATCTTCCTAAGTGATATCTTATGATAAGTTTCTTTTCCTGTGTGACTTCTTTCACTTAGAATCATCGTACCTGAATCCACTCATTTTGCTGCTACTGGTCTTATGACATTGATTTCGTGGCTGAGGGATATTCCATCGTACGTAAGTTCCACAATGTTTGGAACCATTTTTATATTTCCTGGGATATTTCAGGTGTACCCAGGTTGAGGTTCTTGTAAGCAGTGCAGCCCTCAATTTGGGGGTGGCTCTGTCTTATGGATTTTCAGTTTTCCCAAGGTATATTCCCTAGACTGGAAGTGCCCTTGGCTCTGTAGCTCTGTTATTTACTTGTTTTAGGGAACACAATGCACTCCTCCAGTGAGGCAGTTGGCACCTTACATCCCGCCCATCAGCATAACAAGGCTCCCTGTTCTCCAGGGCCTGTCTTGCCTTTCTGGTTTTTACACATTTTGTGGATGTCCCTTTTGACCGGTGGGAAGTGATACTTCTTTGTAGTGCAGATTTGCATTGCCCGCTTGCTTGCTTGGCCAAAAAGGGCGTATGCGTTTTCTCCTGAATATATTCAGGAGAAAACGCATACGCCCTTTTTGGCCAAGTGCATCATTGTCGAAGTTGTGCCCCTCTTCCTGTGCTTTACAGGCGATTCCAACGTACCTCTTGAAATCTGTTTCCTGCTATTCTGCCTCGCTTTCAAGTCTGCCTCGTTGCCTTCCCTCAACAGATTTTTGGAAGATAGTTGGCCTTGATTACTCTGCCAGTTTGTGAATTGCTGTGCCCCTGAGCTCCATTTTTCAACTCGTTTTTTGTGAGCTGAACGCAAGTCCAAACTTTTGGTTCAGGACCTATACTGGTTCCCGGTGGGTGGCTGAGACTTTGGTTAATTCTTCTTCCTGCCGGGAAATTAGAGTGACATGTGCCCATCCAAATGCCTAGCAGCTACTCTCTCATTGGTTCTCCCTCTTCCCTTTCATCCTCTGCCAAATTGGCAACCTGTGCGAACCAGGAGCTTAAAGGGGCTGTCTCTCCAAGTTGGGAGATTGATAGGAAAGCAGTTGGAAAGTCAAACCGGAGCACCAGGAGAGGGGCTCTTCGTTGAGTTTTAGAAACCTTTCGTATTCACAGTGTGTCCATTCTCTAGGTTTCCCGTACACGTTATAGCTGTAGTAATATTCCCTTCAACCTGGAGAGCTGGGACCCATGGAATGGGTGCCATGCATTATTGCTTTAAAGGGTCTGCATTTGCTCACCCAATCTCACCAATCCTCTCAGTCCCAAGTGTCCAGCCTTATGCCACATCCAGCTGTCATTGTAGATAGGGTCATTCCAGGTTGCATCAGAGACCCTGAAGGAATTGTAAAGAATTTCCCTGTTTCTTTGTTCTGTTTTTGAAATTCCTTTTTAGAGTGGGTTTGAGCTGATTCTCGCTGCCATGTTTATGCCAGTCTAGACACACTTGATTCCCTTACGGAGACATATCAATACATAGGTTTTAAGATTCTTACTAGTCAGATCGATTCCTCTGCGGGAAATATGGGGTTTTGAGTCCCTTTCACTGAGGAAGGTGGAGGTCTTGTCTATTCCATAGTTGGTTTTTGGAACGGTACCTGTGCTTATATCAAACTCTGGTTTGATGCATCACCCCACCTCTCCTTCCCCCTTAAGCAGGCATAAGAGTGTTTTCTAAATGTGAGACTCTGTTCTCTTGCCTAACTCAGTTCATGTGTAGCCATGTTTACAGGATCTTCCTAAGTGATATCTTATGATAAGTTTCTTTTCCTGTGTGACTTCTTTCACTTAGAATCATCGTACCTGAATCCACTCATTTTGCTGCTACTGGTCTTATGACATTGATTTCGTGGCTGAGGGATATTCCATCGTACGTAAGTTCCACAATGTTTGGAACCATTTTTATATTTCCTGGGATATTTCAGGTGTACCCAGATTGAGGTTCCTGTAAGCAGTGCAGCCCTCAATTTGGGGGTGGCTCTGTCTTGTGGATTTTCAGTTTTCCCAAGGTATATTCCCTAGACTGGAAGTGCCCTTGGCTCTGTAGCTCTGTTGTTTACTTGTTTTAGGGAACACAATGCACTCCTCCAGTGAGGCAGTTGGCACCTTACATCCCGCCCATCAGCATAACAAGGCTCCCTGTTCTCCAGGGCCTGTCTTACCTTTCTGGTTTTTACACATTTTGTGGATGTCCCTTTTGACCGGTGGGAAGTGATACTTCTTTGTAGTGCAGATTTGCATTGCCCGCTTGCTTGCTTGGCCAAAAAGGGCGTATGCGTTTTCTCCTGAATATATTCAGGAGAAAACGCATATGCCCTTTTTGGCCAAGTGCATCATTGTCGAAGTTGTGCCCCTCTTCCTGTGCTTTACAGGCGATTCCAATGTACCTCTTGAAATCTCTTTCCTGCTATTCTGCCTCGCTTTCAAGTCTGCCTCGTTGCCTTCCCTCAACAGATTTTTGGACGATAGTTGGCCTTGATTACTCTGCCAGTTTGTGAATTGCTGTGCCCCTGAGCTCCATTTTTCAACTCGTTGTTTTGTGAGCTGAACGCAAGTCCAAACTTTTGGTTCAGGACCTATACTGGTTCCCGGTGGGTGGCTGAGACTTTGGTTAATTCTTCTTCCTGCCGGGAAATTAGAGTGACATGTGCCCATCCAAATGCCTAGCAGCTACTCTCTCATTGGTTCTCCCTCTTCCCTTTCATCCTCTGCCAAATTGGCAACCTGTGCGAACCAGGAGATTAAAGGGGCTGTCTCTCCAAGTTGGGAGATTGATAGGAAAGCAGTTGGAAAGTCAAACCGGAGCACCAGGAGAGGGGCTCTTCGTTGAGTTTTAGAAACCTTTCGTATTCACAGTGTGTCCATTCTCTAGGTTTCCCGTACACGTTATAGCTGTAGTAATATTCCCTTCAACCTGGAGAGCTGGGACCCATGGAATGGGTGCCATGCATTATTGCTTTAAAGGGTCTGCATTTGCTCACCCAATCTCACCAATCCTCTCAGTTCCAGGCGTCCAGCCTTATGCCACATCCAGCTGTCATTGTAGATAGGGTCATTCCAGGTTGCATCAGAGACCCTGAAGGAATTGTAAAGAATTTCCCTGTTTCTTTGTTCTGTTTTTGAAATTCCTTTTTAGAGTGGGTTTGAGCTGATTCTCGCTGCCATGTTTATGCCAGTCTAGACACACTTGATTCCCTTACGGAGACATATCAATACATAGGTTTTAAGATTCTTACTAGTCAGATCGATTCCTCTGCGGGAAATATGGGGTTTTGAGTCCCTTTCACTGAGGAAGGTGGAGGTCTTGTCTATTCCATAGTTGGTTTTTGGAACGGTACCTGTGCTTATATCAAACTCTGGTTTGATGCATCACCCCACCTCTCCTTCCCCCTTAAGCAGGCATAAGAGTGTTTTCTAAATGTGAGACTCTGTTCTCTTGCCTAACTCAGTTCATGTGTAGCCATGTTTACAGGATCTTCCTAAGTGATATCTTATGATAAGTTTCTTTTCCTGTGTGACTTCTTTCACTTAGAATCATCGTACCTGAATCCACTCATTTTGCTGCTACTGGTCTTATGACATTGATTTCGTGGCTGAGGGATATTCCATCGTACGTAAGTTCCACAATGTTTGGAACCATTTTTATATTTCCTGGGATATTTCAGGTGTACCCAGATTGAGGTTCCTGTAAGCAGTGCAGCCCTCAATTTGGGGGTGGCTCTGTCTTGTGGATTTTCAGTTTTCCCAAGGTATATTCCCTAGACTGGAAGTGCCCTTGGCTCTGTAGCTCTGTTGTTTACTTGTTTTAGGGAACACAATGCACTCCTCCAGTGAGGCAGTTGGCACCTTACATCCCGCCCATCAGCATAACAAGGCTCCCTGTTCTCCAGGGCCTGTCTTACCTTTCTGGTTTTTACACATTTTGTGGATGTCCCTTTTGACCGGTGGGAAGTGATACTTCTTTGTAGTGCAGATTTGCATTGCCCGCTTGCTTGCTTGGCCAAAAAGGGCATATGCGTTTTCTCCTGAATATATTCAGGAGAAAACGCATATGCCCTTTTTGGCCAAGTGCATCATTGTCGAAGTTGTGCCCCTCTTCCTGTGCTTTACAGGCGATTCCAATGTACCTCTTGAAATCTCTTTCCTGCTATTCTGCCTCGCTTTCAAGTCTGCCTCGTTGCCTTCCCTCAACAGATTTTTGGACGATAGTTGGCCTTGATTACTCTGCCAGTTTGTGAATTGCTGTGCCCCTGAGCTCCATTTTTCAACTCGTTGTTTTGTGAGCTGAACGCAAGTCCAAACTTTTGGTTCAGGACCTATACTGGTTCCCGGTGGGTGGCTGAGACTTTGGTTAATTCTTCTTCCTGCCGGGAAATTAGAGTGACATGTGCCCATCCAAATGCCTAGCAGCTACTCTCTCATTGGTTCTCCCTCTTCCCTTTCATCCTCTGCCAAATTGGCAACCTGTGCGAACCAGGAGATTAAAGGGGCTGTCTCTCCAAGTTGGGAGATTGATAGGAAAGCAGTTGGAAAGTCAAACCGGAGCACCAGGAGAGGGGCTCTTCGTTGAGTTTTAGAAACCTTTCGTATTCACAGTGTGTCCATTCTCTAGGTTTCCCGTACACGTTATAGCTGTAGTAATATTCCCTTCAACCTGGAGAGCTGGGACCCATGGAATGGGTGCCATGCATTATTGCTTTAAAGGGTCTGCATTTGCTCACCCAATCTCACCAATCCTCTCAGTTCCAGGCGTCCAGCCTTATGCCACATCCAGCTGTCATTGTAGATAGGGTCATTCCAGGTTGCATCAGAGACCCTGAAGGAATTGTAAAGAATTTACCTGTTTCTTTGTTCTGTTTTTGAAATTCCTTTTTAGAGTGGGTTTGAGCTGATTCTCGCTGCCATGTTTATGCCAGTCTAGACACACTTGATTCCCTTACGGAGACATATCAATACATAGGTTTTAAGATTCTTACTAGTCAGATCTATTCCTCTGCGGGAAATATGGGGTTTTGAGTCCCTTTCACTGAGGAAGGTGTAGGTCTTGTCTATTCCATAGTTGGTTTTTGGAACGGTACCTGTGCTTATATCAAACTCTGGTTTGATGCATCACCCCACCTCTCCTTCCCCCTTAAGCAGGCATAAGAGTGTTTTCTAAATGTGAGACTCTGTTCTCTTGCCTAACTCAGTTCATGTGTAGCCATGTTTACAGGATCTTCCTAAGTGATATCTTATGATAAGTTTTTTTTCCTGTGTGACTTCTTTCACTTAGAATCATCGTACCTGAATCCACTCATTTTGCTGCTACTGGTCTTATGACATTGATTTCGTGGCTGAGGGATATTCCATCGTACGTAAGTTCCACAATGTTTGGAACCATTTTTATATTTCCTGGGATATTTCAGGTGTACCCAGGTTGAGGTTCTTGTGAGCAGTGCAGCCCTCAATTTGGGGGTGGCTCTGTCTTATGGATTTTCAGTTTTCCCAAGGTATATTCCCTAGACTGGAAGTGCCCTTGGCTCTGTAGCTCTGTTGTTTACTTGTTTTAGGGAACACAATGCACTCCTCCACTGAGGCAGTTGGCACCTTACATCCCGCCCATCAGCATAACAAGGCTCCCTGTTCTCCAGGGCCCGTCTTGCCTTTCTGGTTTTTACACATTTTGTGGATGTCCCTTTTGACCGGTGGGAAGTGATACTTCTTTGTAGTGCAGATTTGCATTGCCCGCTTGCTTGCTTGGCCAAAAAGGGCGTATGCGTTTTCTCCTGAATATATTCAGGAGAAAACGCATACGCCCTTTTTGGCCAAGTGCATCATTGTCGAAGTTGTGCCCCTCTTCCTGTGCTTTACAGGCGATTCCAACGTACCTCTTGAAATCTGTTTCCTGCTATTCTGCCTCGCTTTCAAGTCCACCTCGTTGCCTTCCCTCAACAGATTTTTGGACGATAGTTGGCCTTGATTACTCTGCCAGTTTGTGAATTGCTGTGCCCCTGAGCTCCATTTTTCAACTCGTTTTTTGTGAGCTGAACGCAAGTCCAAACTTTTGGTTCAGGACCTATACTGGTTCCCGGTGGGTGGCTGAGACTTTGGTTAATTCTTCTTCCTGCCGGGAAATTAGAGTGACATGTGCCCATCCAAATGCCTAGCAGCTACTCTCTCATTGGTTCTCCCTCTTCCCTTTCATCCTCTGCCAAATTGGCAACCTGTGCAAACCAGGAGCTTAAAGGGGCTGTCTCTCCAAGTTGGGAGATTGATAGGAAAGCAGTTGGAAAGTCAAACCGGAGCACCAGCAGAGGGGCTCTTCGTTGAGTTTTAGAAACCTTTCGTATTCACAGTGTGTCCATTCTCTAGGTTTCCCGTACACGTTATAGCTGTAGTAATATTCCCTTCAACCTGGAGAGCTGGGACCCATGGAATGGGTGCCATGCATTATTGCTTTAAAGGGTCTGCATTTGCTCACCCAATCTCACCAATCCTCTCAGTCCCAAGTGTCCAGCCTTATGCCACATCCAGCTGTCATTGTAGATAGGGTCATTCCAGGTTGCATCAGAGACCCTGAAGGAATTGTAAAGAATTTCCCTGTTTCTTTGTTCTGTTTTTGAAATTCCTTTTTAGAGTGGGTTTGAGCTGATTCTCGCTGCCATGTTTATGCCAGTCTAGACACACTTGATTCCCTTACGGAGACATATCAATGCATAGGTTTTAAGATTCTTACTAGTCAGATCTATTCCTCTGCGGGAAATATGGGGTTTTGAGTCCCTTTCACTGAGGAAGGTGGAGGTCTTGTCTATTCCATAGTTGGTTTTTGGAACGGTACCTGTGCTTATATCAAACTCTGGTTTGATGCATCACCCCACCTCTCCTTCCCCCTTAAGCAGGCATAAGAGTGTTTTCTAAATGTGAGACTCTGTTCTCTTGCCTAACTCAGTTCATGTGTAGCCATGTTTACAGGATCTTCCTAAGTGATATCTTATGATAAGTTTCTTTTCCTGTGTGACTTCTTTCACTTAGAATCATCGTACCTGAATCCACTCATTTTGCTGCTACTGGTCTTATGACATTGATTTCGTGGCTGAGGGATATTCCATCGTACGTAAGTTCCACAATGTTTGGAACCATTTTTATATTTCCTGGGATATTTAAGGTGTACCCAGGTTGAGGTTCTTGTGAGCAGTGCAGCCCTCAATTTGCGGGTGGCTCTGTCTTATGGATTTTCAGTTTTCCCAAGGTATATTCCCTAGACTGGAAGTGCCCTTGGCTCTGTAGCTCTGTTGTTTACTTGTTTTAGGGAACACAATGCACTCCTCCAGTGAGGCAGTTGGCACCTTACATCCCGCCCATCAGCATAACAAGGCTCCCTGTTCTCCAGGGCCTGTCTTGCCTTTCTGGTTTTTACACATTTTGTGGATGTCCCTTTTGACCGGTGGGAAGTGATACATCTTTGTAGTGCAGATTTGCATTGCCCGCTTGCTTGCTTGGCCAAAAAGGGCGTATGCGTTTTCTCCTGAATATATTCAGGAGAAAACGCATACGCCCTTTTTGGCCAAGTGCATCATTGTCGAAGTTGTGCCCCTCTTCCTGTGCTTTACAGGCGATTCCAACGTACCTCTTGAAATCTGTTTCCTGCTATTCTGCCTCGCTTTCAAGTCCGCCTCGTTGCCTTCCCTCAACAGATTTTTGGACGATAGTTGGCCTTGATTACTCTGCCAGTTTGTGAATTGCTGTGCCCCTGAGCTCCATTTTTCAACTCGTTTTTTGTGAGCTGAACGCAAGTCCAAACTTTTGGTTCAGGACCTATACTGGTTCCCGGTGGGTGGCTGAGACTTTGGTTAATTCTTCTTCCTGCCGGGAAATTAGAGTGACATGTGCCCATCCAAATGCCTAGCAGCTACTCTCTCATTGGTTCTCCCTCTTCCCTTTCATCCTCTGCCAAATTGGCAACCTGTGCAAACCAGGAGCTTAAAGGGGCTGTCTCTCCAAGTTGGGAGATTGATAGGAAAGCAGTTGGAAAGTCAAACCGGAGCACCAGCAGAGGGGCTCTTCGTTGAGTTTTAGAAACCTTTCGTATTCACAGTGTGTCCATTCTCTAGGTTTCCCGTACACGTTATAGCTGTAGTAATATTCCCTTCAACCTGGAGAGCTGGGACCCATGGAATGGGTGCCATGCATTATTGCTTTAAAGGGTCTGCATTTGCTCACCCAATCTCACCAATCCTCTCAGTCCCAAGTGTCCAGCCTTATGCCACATCCAGCTGTCATTGTAGATAGGGTCATTCCAGGTTGCATCAGAGACCCTGAAGGAATTGTAAAGAATTTCCCTGTTTCTTTGTTCTGTTTTTGAAATTCCTTTTTAGAGTGGGTTTGAGCTGATTCTCGCTGCCATGTTTATGCCAGTCTAGACACACTTGATTCCCTTACGGAGACATATCAATGCATAGGTTTTAAGATTCTTACTAGTCAGATCTATTCCTCTGCGGGAAATATGGGGTTTTGAGTCCCTTTCACTGAGGAAGGTGGAGGTCTTGTCTATTCCATAGTTGGTTTTTGGAACGGTACCTGTGCTTATATCAAACTCTGGTTTGATGCATCACCCCACCTCTCCTTCCCCCTTAAGCAGGCATAAGAGTGTTTTCTAAATGTGAGACTCTGTTCTCTTGCCTAACTCAGTTCATGTGTAGCCATGTTTACAGGATCTTCCTAAGTGATATCTTATGATAAGTTTCTTTTCCTGTGTGACTTCTTTCACTTAGAATCATCGTACCTGAATCCACTCATTTTGCTGCTACTGGTCTTATGACATTGATTTCGTGGCTGAGGGATATTCCATCGTACGTAAGTTCCACAATGTTTGGAACCATTTTTATATTTCCTGGGATATTTAAGGTGTACCCAGGTTGAGGTTCTTGTGAGCAGTGCAGCCCTCAATTTGCGGGTGGCTCTGTCTTATGGATTTTCAGTTTTCCCAAGGTATATTCCCTAGACTGGAAGTGCCCTTGGCTCTGTAGCTCTGTTGTTTACTTGTTTTAGGGAACACAATGCACTCCTCCAGTGAGGCAGTTGGCACCTTACATCCCGCCCATCAGCATAACAAGGCTCCCTGTTCTCCAGGGCCTGTCTTGCCTTTCTGGTTTTTACACATTTTGTGGATGTCCCTTTTGACCGGTGGGAAGTGATACATCTTTGTAGTGCAGATTTGCATTGCCCGCTTGCTTGCTTGGCCAAAAAGGGCGTATGCGTTTTCTCCTGAATATATTCAGGAGAAAACGCATACGCCCTTTTTGGCCAAGTGCATCATTGTCGAAGTTGTGCCCCTCTTCCTGTGCTTTACAGGCGATTCCAACGTACCTCTTGAAATCTGTTTCCTGCTATTCTGCCTCGCTTTCAAGTCCGCCTCGTTGCCTTCCCTCAACAGATTTTTGGACGATAGTTGGCCTTGATTACTCTGCCAGTTTGTGAATTGCTGTGCCCCTGAGCTCCATTTTTCAACTCGTTTTTTGTGAGCTGAACGCAAGTCCAAACTTTTGGTTCAGGACCTCTACTGGTTCCCGGTGGGTGGCTGAGACTTTGGTTAATTCTTCTTCCTGCCGGGAAATTAGAGTGACATGTGCCCATCCAAATGCCTAGCAGCTACTCTCTCATTGGTTCTACCTCTTCCCTTTCATCCTCTGCCAAATTGGCAACCTGTGCGAACCAGGAGATTAAAGGGGCTGTCTCTCCAAGTTGGGAGATTGATAGGAAAGCAGTTGGAAAGTCAAACCGGAGCACCAGGAGAGGGGCTCTTCGTTGAGTTTTAGAAACCTTTCGTATTCACAGTGTGTCCATTCTCTAGGTTTCCCGTACACGTTATAGCTGTAGTAATATTCCCTTCAACCTGGAGAGCTGGGACCCATGGAATGGGTGCCATGCATTATTGCTTTAAAGGGTCTGCATTTGCTCACCCAATCTCACCAATCCTCTCAGTCCCAGGCGTCCAGCCTTATGCCACATCCAGCTGTCATTGTAGATAGGGTCATTCCAGGTTGCATCAGAGACCCTGAAGGAATTGTAAAGAATTTCCCTGTTTCTTTGTTCTGTTTTTGAAATTCCTTTTTAGAGTGGGTTTGAGCTGATTCTCGCTGCCATGTTTATGCCAGTCTAGACACACTTGATTCCCTTACGGAGACATATCAATGCATAGGTTTTAAGATTCTTACTAGTCAGATCTATTCCTCTGCGGGAAATATGGGGTTTTGAGTCCCTTTCACTGAGGAAGGTGGAGGTCTTGTCTATTCCATAGTTGGTTTTTGGAACGGTACCTGTGCTTATATCAAACTCTGGTTTGATGCATCACCCCACCTCTCCTTCCCCCTTAAGCAGGCATAAGAGTGTTTTCTAAATGTGAGACTCTGTTCTCTTGCCTAACTCAGTTCATGTGTAGCCATGTTTACAGGATCTTCCTAAGTGATATCTTATGATAAGTTTCTTTTCCTGTGTGACTTCTTTCACTTAGAATCATCGTACCTGAATCCACTCATTTTGCTGCTACTGGTCTTATGACATTGATTTCGTGGCTGAGGGATATTCCATCGTACGTAAGTTCCACAATGTTTGGAACCATTTTTATATTTCCTGGGATATTTAAGGTGTACCCAGGTTGAGGTTCTTGTGAGCAGTGCAGCCCTCAATTTGCGGGTGGCTCTGTCTTATGGATTTTCAGTTTTCCCAAGGTATATTCCCTAGACTGGAAGTGCCCTTGGCTCTGTAGCTCTGTTGTTTACTTGTTTTAGGGAACACAATGCACTCCTCCAGTGAGGCATTTGGCACCTTACATCCCGCCCATCAGCATAACAAGGCTCCCTGTTCTCCAGGGCCCGTCTTGCCTTTCTGGTTTTTACACATTTTGTGGATGTCCCTTTTGACCGGTGGGAAGTGATACTTCTTTGTAGTGCAGATTTGCATTGCCCGCTTGCTTGCTTGGCCAAAAAGGGCGTATGCGTTTTCTCCTGAATATATTCAGGAGAAAACGCATACGCCCTTTTTGGCCAAGTGCATCATTGTCGAAGTTGTGCCCCTCTTCCTGTGCTTTACAGGCGATTCCAACGTACCTCTTGAAATCTGTTTCCTGCTATTCTGCCTCGCTTTCAAGTCCGCCTCGTTGCCTTCCCTCAACAGATTTTTGGACGATAGTTGGCCTTGATTACTCTGCCAGTTTGTGAATTGCTGTGCCCCTGAGCTCCATTTTTCAACTCGTTTTTTGTGAGCTGAACGCAAGTCCAAACTTTTGGTTCAGGACCTATACTGGTTCCCGGTGGGTGGCTGAGACTTTGGTTAATTCTTCTTCCTGCCGGGAAATTAGAGTGACATGTGCCCATCCAAATGCCTAGCAGCTACTCTCTCATTGGTTCTCCCTCTTCCCTTTCATCCTCTGCCAAATTGGCAACCTGTGCAAACCAGGAGCTTAAAGGGGCTGTCTCTCCAAGTTGGGAGATTGATAGGAAAGCAGTTGGAAAGTCAAACCGGAGCACCAGGAGAGGGGCTCTTCGTTGAGTTTTAGAAACCTTTCGTATTCACAGTGTGTCCATTCTCTAGGTTTCCCGTACACGTTATAGCTGTAGTAATATTCCCTTCAACCTGGAGAGCTGGGACCCATGGAATGGGTGCCATGCATTATTGCTTTAAAGGGTCTGCATTTGCTCACCCAATCTCACCAATCCTCTCAGTCCCAAGTGTCCAGCCTTATGCCACATCCAGCTGTCATTGTAGATAGGGTCATTCCAGGTTGCATCAGAGACCCTGAAGGAATTGGAAAGAATTTCCCTGTTTCTTTGTTCTGTTTTTGAAATTCCTTTTTAGAGTGGGTTTGAGCTGATTCTCGCTGCCATGTTTATGCCAGTCTAGACACACTTGATTCCCTTACGGAGACATATCAATACATAGGTTTTAAGATTCTTACTAGTCAGATCGATTCCTCTGCGGGAAATATGGGGTTTTGAGTCCCTTTCACTGAGGAAGGTGGAGGTCTTGTCTATTCCATAGTTGGTTTTTGGAACGGTACCTGTGCTTATATCAAACTCTGGTTTGATGCATCACCCCACCTCTCCTTCCCCCTTAAGCAGGCATAAGAGTGTTTTCTAAATGTGAGACTCTGTTCTCTTGCCTAACTCAGTTCATGTGTAGCCATGTTTACAGGATCTTCCTAAGTGATATCTTATGATAAGTTTCTTTTCCTGTGTGACTTCTTTCACTTAGAATCATCGTACCTGAATCCACTCATTTTGCTGCTACTGGTCTTATGACATTGATTTCGTGGCTGAGGGATATTCCATCGTACGTAAGTTCCACAATGTTTGGAACCATTTTTATATTTCCTGGGATATTTCAGGTGTACCCAGATTGAGGTTCCTGTAAGCAGTGCAGCCCTCAATTTGGGGGTGGCTCTGTCTTGTGGATTTTCAGTTTTCCCAAGGTATATTCCCTAGACTGGAAGTGCCCTTGGCTCTGTAGCTCTGTTGTTTACTTGTTTTAGGGAACACAATGCACTCCTCCAGTGAGGCAGTTGGCACCTTACATCCCGCCCATCAGCATAACAAGGCTCCCTGTTCTCCAGGGCCTGTCTTACCTTTCTGGTTTTTACACATTTTGTGGATGTCCCTTTTGACCGGTGGGAAGTGATACTTCTTTGTAGTGCAGATTTGCATTGCCCGCTTGCTTGCTTGGCCAAAAAGGGCATATGCGTTTTCTCCTGAATATATTCAGGAGAAAACGCATATGCCCTTTTTGGCCAAGTGCATCATTGTCGAAGTTGTGCCCCTCTTCCTGTGCTTTACAGGCGATTCCAATGTACCTCTTGAAATCTCTTTCCTGCTATTCTGCCTCGCTTTCAAGTCTGCCTCGTTGCCTTCCCTCAACAGATTTTTGGACGATAGTTGGCCTTGATTACTCTGCCAGTTTGTGAATTGCTGTGCCCCTGAGCTCCATTTTTCAACTCGTTGTTTTGTGAGCTGAACGCAAGTCCAAACTTTTGGTTCAGGACCTATACTGGTTCCCGGTGGGTGGCTGAGACTTTGGTTAATTCTTCTTCCTGCCGGGAAATTAGAGTGACATGTGCCCATCCAAATGCCTAGCAGCTACTCTCTCATTGGTTCTCCCTCTTCCCTTTCATCCTCTGCCAAATTGGCAACCTGTGCGAACCAGGAGATTAAAGGGGCTGTCTCTCCAAGTTGGGAGATTGATAGGAAAGCAGTTGGAAAGTCAAACCGGAGCACCAGGAGAGGGGCTCTTCGTTGAGTTTTAGAAACCTTTCGTATTCACAGTGTGTCCATTCTCTAGGTTTCCCGTACACGTTATAGCTGTAGTAATATTCCCTTCAACCTGGAGAGCTGGGACCCATGGAATGGGTGCCATGCATTATTGCTTTAAAGGGTCTGCATTTGCTCACCCAATCTCACCAATCCTCTCAGTTCCAGGCGTCCAGCCTTATGCCACATCCAGCTGTCATTGTAGATAGGGTCATTCCAGGTTGCATCAGAGACCCTGAAGGAATTGTAAAGAATTTACCTGTTTCTTTGTTCTGTTTTTGAAATTCCTTTTTAGAGTGGGTTTGAGCTGATTCTCGCTGCCATGTTTATGCCAGTCTAGACACACTTGATTCCCTTACGGAGACATATCAATACATAGGTTTTAAGATTCTTACTAGTCAGATCTATTCCTCTGCGGGAAATATGGGGTTTTGAGTCCCTTTCACTGAGGAAGGTGTAGGTCTTGTCTATTCCATAGTTGGTTTTTGGAACGGTACCTGTGCTTATATCAAACTCTGGTTTGATGCATCACCCCACCTCTCCTTCCCCCTTAAGCAGGCATAAGAGTGTTTTCTAAATGTGAGACTCTGTTCTCTTGCCTAACTCAGTTCATGTGTAGCCATGTTTACAGGATCTTCCTAAGTGATATCTTATGATAAGTTTTTTTTCCTGTGTGACTTCTTTCACTTAGAATCATCGTACCTGAATCCACTCATTTTGCTGCTACTGGTCTTATGACATTGATTTCGTGGCTGAGGGATATTCCATCGTACGTAAGTTCCACAATGTTTGGAACCATTTTTATATTTCCTGGGATATTTCAGGTGTACCCAGGTTGAGGTTCTTGTGAGCAGTGCAGCCCTCAATTTGGGGGTGGCTCTGTCTTATGGATTTTCAGTTTTCCCAAGGTATATTCCCTAGACTGGAAGTGCCCTTGGCTCTGTAGCTCTGTTGTTTACTTGTTTTAGGGAACACAATGCACTCCTCCACTGAGGCAGTTGGCACCTTACATCCCGCCCATCAGCATAACAAGGCTCCCTGTTCTCCAGGGCCCGTCTTGCCTTTCTGGTTTTTACACATTTTGTGGATGTCCCTTTTGACCGGTGGGAAGTGATACTTCTTTGTAGTGCAGATTTGCATTGCCCGCTTGCTTGCTTGGCCAAAAAGGGCGTATGCGTTTTCTCCTGAATATATTCAGGAGAAAACGCATACGCCCTTTTTGGCCAAGTGCATCATTGTCGAAGTTGTGCCCCTCTTCCTGTGCTTTACAGGCGATTCCAACGTACCTCTTGAAATCTGTTTCCTGCTATTCTGCCTCGCTTTCAAGTCCACCTCGTTGCCTTCCCTCAACAGATTTTTGGACGATAGTTGGCCTTGATTACTCTGCCAGTTTGTGAATTGCTGTGCCCCTGAGCTCCATTTTTCAACTCGTTTTTTGTGAGCTGAACGCAAGTCCAAACTTTTGGTTCAGGACCTCTACTGGTTCCCGGTGGGTGGCTGAGACTTTGGTTAATTCTTCTTCCTGCCGGGAAATTAGAGTGACATGTGCCCATCCAAATGCCTAGCAGCTACTCTCTCATTGGTTCTCCCTCTTCCCTTTCATCCTCTGCCAAATTGGCAACCTGTGCAAACCAGGAGCTTAAAGGGGCTGTCTCTCCAAGTTGGGAGATTGATAGGAAAGCAGTTGGAAAGTCAAACCGGAGCACCAGCAGAGGGGCTCTTCGTTGAGTTTTAGAAACCTTTCGTATTCACAGTGTGTCCATTCTCTAGGTTTCCCGTACACGTTATAGCTGTAGTAATATTCCCTTCCACCTGGAGAGCTGGGACCCATGGAATGGGTGCCATGCATTATTGCTTTAAAGGGTCTGCATTTGCTCACCCAATCTCACCAATCCTCTCAGTCCCAAGTGTCCAGCCTTATGCCACATCCAGCTGTCATTGTAGATAGGGTCATTCCAGGTTGCATCAGAGACCCTGAAGGAATTGTAAAGAATTTCCCTGTTTCTTTGTTCTGTTTTTGAAATTCCTTTTTAGAGTGGGTTTGAGCTGATTCTCGCTGCCATGTTTATGCCAGTCTAGACACACTTGATTCCCTTACGGAGACATATCAATGCATAGGTTTTAAGATTCTTACTAGTCAGATCTATTCCTCTGCGGGAAATATGGGGTTTTGAGTCCCTTTCACTGAGGAAGGTGGAGGTCTTGTCTATTCCATAGTTGGTTTTTGGAACGGTACCTGTGCTTATATCAAACTCTGGTTTGATGCATCACCCCACCTCTCCTTCCCCCTTAAGCAGGCATAAGAGTGTTTTCTAAATGTGAGACTCTGTTCTCTTGCCTAACTCAGTTCATGTGTAGCCATGTTTACAGGATCTTCCTAAGTGATATCTTATGATAAGTTTCTTTTCCTGTGTGACTTCTTTCACTTAGAATCATCGTACCTGAATCCACTCATTTTGCTGCTACTGGTCTTATGACATTGATTTCGTGGCTGAGGGATATTCCATCGTACGTAAGTTCCACAATGTTTGGAACCATTTTTATATTTCCTGGGATATTTAAGGTGTACCCAGGTTGAGGTTCTTGTGAGCAGTGCAGCCCTCAATTTGCGGGTGGCTCTGTCTTATGGATTTTCAGTTTTCCCAAGGTATATTCCCTAGACTGGAAGTGCCCTTGGCTCTGTAGCTCTGTTGTTTACTTGTTATAGGGAACACAATGCACTCCTCCAGTGAGGCATTTGGCACCTTACATCCCGCCCATCAGCATAACAAGGCTCCCTGTTCTCCAGGGCCCGTCTTGCCTTTCTGGTTTTTACACATTTTGTGGATGTCCCTTTTGACCGGTGGGAAGTGATACTTCTTTGTAGTGCAGATTTGCATTGCCCGCTTGCTTGCTTGGCCAAAAAGGGCGTATGCGTTTTCTCCTGAATATATTCAGGAGAAAACGCATACGCCCTTTTTGGCCAAGTGCATCATTGTCGAAGTTGTGCCCCTCTTCCTGTGCTTTACAGGCGATTCCAACGTACCTCTTGAAATCTGTTTCCTGCTATTCTGCCTCGCTTTCAAGTCCGCCTCGTTGCCTTCCCTCAACAGATTTTTGGACGATAGTTGGCCTTGATTACTCTGCCAGTTTGTGAATTGCTGTGCCCCTGAGCTCCATTTTTCAACTCGTTTTTTGTGAGCTGAACGCAAGTCCAAACTTTTGGTTCAGGACCTATACTGGTTCCCGGTGGGTGGCTGAGACTTTGGTTAATTCTTCTTCCTGCCGGGAAATTAGAGTGACATGTGCCCATCCAAATGCCTAGCAGCTACTCTCTCATTGGTTCTCCCTCTTCCCTTTCATCCTCTGCCAAATTGGCAACCTGTGCAAACCAGGAGCTTAAAGGGGCTGTCTCTCCAAGTTGGGAGATTGATAGGAAAGCAGTTGGAAAGTCAAACCGGAGCACCAGGAGAGGGGCTCTTCGTTGAGTTTTAGAAACCTTTCGTATTCACAGTGTGTGCATTCTCTAGGTTTCCCGTACACGTTATAGCTGTAGTAATATTCCCTTCAACCTGGAGAGCTGGGACCCATGGAATGGGTGCCATGCATTATTGCTTTAAAGGGTCTGCATTTGCTCACCCAATCTCACCAATCCTCTCAGTCCCAAGTGTCCAGCCTTATGCCACATCCAGCTGTCATTGTAGATAGGGTCATTCCAGGTTGCATCAGAGACCCTGAAGGAATTGTAAAGAATTTCCCTGTTTCTTTGTTCTGTTTTTGAAATTCCTTTTTAGAGTGGGTTTGAGCTGATTCTCGCTGCCATGTTTATGCCAGTCTAGACACACTTGATTCCCTTACGGAGACATATCAACACATAGGTTTTAAGATTCTTACTAGTCAGATCTATTCCTCTGCGGGAAATATGGGGTTTTGAGTCCCTTTCACTGAGGAAGGTGTAGGTCTTGTCTATTCCATAGTTGGTTTTTGGAACGGTACCTGTGCTTATATCAAACTCTGGTTTGATGCATCACCCCACCTCTCCTTCCCCCTTAAGCAGGCATAAGAGTGTTTTCTAAATGTGAGACTCTGTTCTCTTGCCTAACTCAGTTCATGTGTAGCCATGTTTACAGGATCTTCCTAAGTGATATCTTATGATAAGTTTCTTTTCCTGTGTGACTTCTTTCACTTAGAATCATCGTACCTGAATCCACTCATTTTGCTGCTACTGGTCTTATGACATTGATTTCGTGGCTGAGGGATATTCCATCGTACGTAAGTTCCACAATGTTTGGAACCATTTTTATATTTCCTGGGATATTTAAGGTGTACCCAGGTTGAGGTTCTTGTGAGCAGTGCAGCCCTCAATTTGGGGTGGCTCTGTCTTATGGATTTTCAGTTTTCCCAAGGTATATTCCCTAGACTGGAAGTGCCCTTGGCTCTGTAGCTCTGTTGTTTACTTGTTTTAGGGAACACAATGCACTCCTCCAGTGAGGCAGTTGGCACCTTACATCCCGCCCATCAGCATAACAAGGCTCCCTGTTCTCCAGGGCCTGTCTTGCCTTTCTGGTTTTTACACATTTTGTGGATGTCCCTTTTGACCGGTGGGAAGTGATACATCTTTGTAGTGCAGATTTGCATTGCCCGCTTGCTTGCTTGGCCAAAAAGGGCGTATGCGTTTTCTCCTGAATATATTCAGGAGAAAACGCATACGCCCTTTTTGGCCAAGTGCATCATTGTCGAAGTTGTGCCCCTCTTCCTGTGCTTTACAGGCGATTCCAACGTACCTCTTGAAATCTGTTTCCTGCTATTCTGCCTCGCTTTCAAGTCCGCCTCGTTGCCTTCCCTCAACAGATTTTTGGACGATAGTTGGCCTTGATTACTCTGCCAGTTTGTGAATTGCTGTGCCCCTGAGCTCCATTTTTCAACTCGTTTTTTGTGAGCTGAACGCAAGTCCAAACTTTTGGTTCAGGACCTATACTGGTTCCCGGTGGGTGGCTGAGACTTTGGTTAATTCTTCTTCCTGCCGGGAAATTAGAGTGACATGTGCCCATCCAAATGCCTAGCAGCTACTCTCTCATTGGTTCTCCCTCTTCCCTTTCATCCTCTGCCAAATTGGCAACCTGTGCGAACCAGGAGATTAAAGGGGCTGTCTCTCCAATTTGGGAGATTGATAGGAAAGCAGTTGGAAAGTCAAACCGGAGCACCAGGAGAGGGGCTCTTCGTTGAGTTTTAGAAACCTTTCGTATTCACAGTGTGTCCATTCTCTAGGTTTCCCGTACACGTTATAGCTGTAGTAATATTCCCTTCAACCTGGAGAGCTGGGACCCATGGAATGGGTGCCATGCATTATTGCTTTAAAGGGTCTGCATTTGCTCACCCAATCTCACCAATCCTCTCAGTCCCAGGCGTCCAGCCTTATGCCACATCCAGCTGTCATTGTAGATAGGGTCATTCCAGGTTGCATCAGAGACCCTGAAGGAATTGTAAAGAATTTCCCTGTTTCTTTGTTCTGTTTTTGAAATTCCTTTTTAGAGTGGGTTTGAGCTGATTCTCGCTGCCATGTTTATGCCAGTCTAGACACACTTGATTCCCTTACGGAGACATATCAATGCATAGGTTTTAAGATTCTTACTAGTCAGATCTATTCCTCTGCGGGAAATATGGGGTTTTGAGTCCCTTTCACTGAGGAAGGTGGAGGTCTTGTCTATTCCATAGTTGGTTTTTGGAACGGTACCTGTGCTTATATCAAACTCTGGTTTGATGCATCACCCCACCTCTCCTTCCCCCTTAAGCAGGCATAAGAGTGTTTTCTAAATGTGAGACTCTGTTCTCTTGCCTAACTCAGTTCATGTGTAGCCATGTTTACAGGATCTTCCTAAGTGATATCTTATGATAAGTTTCTTTTCCTGTGTGACTTCTTTCACTTAGAATCATCGTACCTGAATCCACTCATTTTGCTGCTACTGGTCTTATGACATTGATTTCGTGGCTGAGGGATATTCCATCGTACGTAAGTTCCACAATGTTTGGAACCATTTTTATATTTCCTGGGATATTTAAGGTGTACCCAGGTTGAGGTTCTTGTGAGCAGTGCAGCCCTCAATTTGGGGGTGGCTCTGTCTTATGGATTTTCAGTTTTCCCAAGGTATATTCCCTAGACTGGAAGTGCCCTTGGCTCTGTAGCTCTGTTGTTTACTTGTTTTAGGGAACACAATGCACTCCTCCAGTGAGGCAGTTGGCACCTTACATCCCGCCCATCAGCATAACAAGGCTCCCTGTTCTCCAGGGCCTGTCTTGCCTTTCTGGTTTTTACACATTTTGTGGATGTCCCTTTTGACCGGTGGGAAGTGATACATCTTTGTAGTGCAGATTTGCATTGCCCGCTTGCTTGCTTGGCCAAAAAGGGCGTACGCGTTTTCTCCTGAATATATTCAGGAGAAAACGCGTACGCCCTTTTTGGCCAAGTGCATCATTGTCGAAGTTGTGCCCCTCTTCCTGTGCTTTACAGGCGATTCCAACGTACCTCTTGAAATCTGTTTCCTGCTATTCTGCCTCGCTTTCAAGTCCGCCTCGTTGCCTTCCCTCAACAGATTTTTGGACGATAGTTGGCCTTGATTACTCTGCCAGTTTGTGAATTGCTGTGCCCCTGAGCTCCATTTTTCAACTCGTTTTTTGTGAGCTGAACGCAAGTCCAAACTTTTGGTTCAGGACCTATACTGGTTCCCGGTGGGTGGCTGAGACTTTGGTTAATTCTTCTTCCTGCCGGGAAATTAGAGTGACATGTGCCCATCCAAATGCCTAGCAGCTACTCTCTCATTGGTTCTCCCTCTTCCCTTTCATCCTCTGCCAAATTGGCAACCTGTGCGAACCAGGAGATTAAAGGGGCTGTCTCTCCAATTTGGGAGATTGATAGGAAAGCAGTTGGAAAGTCAAACCGGAGCACCAGGAGAGGGGCTCTTCGTTGAGTTTTAGAAACCTTTCGTATTCACAGTGTGTCCATTCTCTAGGTTTCCCGTACACGTTATAGCTGTAGTAATATTCCCTTCAACCTGGAGAGCTGGGACCCATGGAATGGGTGCCATGCATTATTGCTTTAAAGGGTCTGCATTTGCTCACCCAATCTCACCAATCCTCTCAGTCCCAGGCGTCCAGCCTTATGCCACATCCAGCTGTCATTGTAGATAGGGTCATTCCAGGTTGCATCAGAGACCCTGAAGGAATTGTAAAGAATTTCCCTGTTTCTTTGTTCTGTTTTTGAAATTCCTTTTTAGAGTGGGTTTGAGCTGATTCTCGCTGCCATGTTTATGCCAGTCTAGACACACTTGATTCCCTTACGGAGACATATCAATGCATAGGTTTTAAGATTCTTACTAGTCAGATCTATTCCTCTGCGGGAAATATGGGGTTTTGAGTCCCTTTCACTGAGGAAGGTGGAGGTCTTGTCTATTCCATAGTTGGTTTTTGGAACGGTACCTGTGCTTATATCAAACTCTGGTTTGATGCATCACCCCACCTCTCCTTCCCCCTTAAGCAGGCATAAGAGTGTTTTCTAAATGTGAGACTCTGTTCTCTTGCCTAACTCAGTTCATGTGTAGCCATGTTTACAGGATCTTCCTAAGTGATATCTTATGATAAGTTTCTTTTCCTGTGTGACTTCTTTCACTTAGAATCATCGTACCTGAATCCACTCATTTTGCTGCTACTGGTCTTATGACATTGATTTCGTGGCTGAGGGATATTCCATCGTACGTAAGTTCCACAATGTTTGGAACCATTTTTATATTTCCTGGGATATTTAAGGTGTACCCAGGTTGAGGTTCTTGTGAGCAGTGCAGCCCTCAATTTGGGGGTGGCTCTGTCTTATGGATTTTCAGTTTTCCCAAGGTATATTCCCTAGACTGGAAGTGCCCTTGGCTCTGTAGCTCTGTTGTTTACTTGTTTTAGGGAACACAATGCACTCCTCCAGTGAGGCAGTTGGCACCTTACATCCCGCCCATCAGCATAACAAGGCTCCCTGTTCTCCAGGGCCTGTCTTGCCTTTCTGGTTTTTACACATTTTGTGGATGTCCCTTTTGACCGGTGGGAAGTGATACATCTTTGTAGTGCAGATTTGCATTGCCCGCTTGCTTGCTTGGCCAAAAAGGGCGTACGCGTTTTCTCCTGAATATATTCAGGAGAAAACGCATACGCCCTTTTTGGCCAAGTGCATCATTGTCGAAGTTGTGCCCCTCTTCCTGTGCTTTACAGGCGATTCCAACGTACCTCTTGAAATCTGTTTCCTGCTATTCTGCCTCGCTTTCAAGTCCGCCTCGTTGCCTTCCCTCAACAGATTTTTGGACGATAGTTGGCCTTGATTACTCTGCCAGTTTGTGAATTGCTGTGCCCCTGAGCTCCATTTTTCAACTCGTTTTTTGTGAGCTGAACGCAAGTCCAAACTTTTGGTTCAGGACCTATACTGGTTCCCGGTGGGTGGCTGAGACTTTGGTTAATTCTTCTTCCTGCCGGGAAATTAGAGTGACATGTGCCCATCCAAATGCCTAGCAGCTACTCTCTCATTGGTTCTCCCTCTTCCCTTTCATCCTCTGCCAAATTGGCAACCTGTGCGAACCAGGAGATTAAAGGGGCTGTCTCTCCAATTTGGGAGATTGATAGGAAAGCAGTTGGAAAGTCAAACCGGAGCACCAGGAGAGGGGCTCTTCGTTGAGTTTTAGAAACCTTTCGTATTCACAGTGTGTCCATTCTCTAGGTTTCCCGTACACGTTATAGCTGTAGTAATATTCCCTTCAACCTGGAGAGCTGGGACCCATGGAATGGGTGCCATGCATTATTGCTTTAAAGGGTCTGCATTTGCTCACCCAATCTCACCAATCCTCTCAGTCCCAGGCGTCCAGCCTTATGCCACATCCAGCTGTCATTGTAGATAGGGTCATTCCAGGTTGCATCAGAGACCCTGAAGGAATTGTAAAGAATTTCCCTGTTTCTTTGTTCTGTTTTTGAAATTCCTTTTTAGAGTGGGTTTGAGCTGATTCTCGCTGCCATGTTTATGCCAGTCTAGACACACTTGATTCCCTTACGGAGACATATCAATGCATAGGTTTTAAGATTCTTACTAGTCAGATCTATTCCTCTGCGGGAAATATGGGGTTTTGAGTCCCTTTCACTGAGGAAGGTGGAGGTCTTGTCTATTCCATAGTTGGTTTTTGGAACGGTACCTGTGCTTATATCAAACTCTGGTTTGATGCATCACCCCACCTCTCCTTCCCCCTTAAGCAGGCATAAGAGTGTTTTCTAAATGTGAGACTCTGTTCTCTTGCCTAACTCAGTTCATGTGTAGCCATGTTTACAGGATCTTCCTAAGTGATATCTTATGATAAGTTTCTTTTCCTGTGTGACTTCTTTCACTTAGAATCATCGTACCTGAATCCACTCATTTTGCTGCTACTGGTCTTATGACATTGATTTCGTGGCTGAGGGATATTCCATCGTACGTAAGTTCCACAATGTTTGGAACCATTTTTATATTTCCTGGGATATTTAAGGTGTACCCAGGTTGAGGTTCTTGTGAGCAGTGCAGCCCTCAATTTGCGGGTGGCTCTGTCTTACGGATTTTCAGTTTTCCCAAGGTATATTCCCTAGACTGGAAGTGCCCTTGGCTCTGTAGCTCTGTTGTTTACTTGTTTTAGGGAACACAATGCACTCCTCCAGTGAGGCATTTGGCACCTTACATCCCGCCCATCAGCATAACAAGGCTCCCTGTTCTCCAGGGCCCGTCTTGCCTTTCTGGTTTTTACACATTTTGTGGATGTCCCTTTTGACCGGTGGGAAGTGATACTTCTTTGTAGTGCAGATTTGCATTGCCCGCTTGCTTGCTTGGCCAAAAAGGGCGTATGCGTTTTCTCCTGAATATATTCAGGAGAAAACGCATACGCCCTTTTTGGCCAAGTGCATCATTGTCGAAGTTGTGCCCCTCTTCCTGTGCTTTACAGGCGATTCCAACGTACCTCTTGAAATCTGTTTCCTGCTATTCTGCCTCGCTTTCAAGTCCGCCTCGTTGCCTTCCCTCAACAGATTTTTGGACGATAGTTGGCCTTGATTACTCTGCCAGTTTGTGAATTGCTGTGCCCCTGAGCTCCATTTTTCAACTCGTTTTTTGTGAGCTGAACGCAAGTCCAAACTTTTGGTTCAGGACCTATACTGGTTCCCGGTGGGTGGCTGAGACTTTGGTTAATTCTTCTTCCTGCCGGGAAATTAGAGTGACATGTGCCCATCCAAATGCCTAGCAGCTACTCTCTCATTGGTTCTCCCTCTTCCCTTTCATCCTCTGCCAAATTGGCAACCTGTGCAAACCAGGAGCTTAAAGGGGCTGTCTCTCCAAGTTGGGAGATTGATAGGAAAGCAGTTGGAAAGTCAAACCGGAGCACCAGGAGAGGGGCTCTTCGTTGAGTTTTAGAAACCTTTCGTATTCACAGTGTGTCCATTCTCTAGGTTTCCCGTACACGTTATAGCTGTAGTAATATTCCCTTCAACCTGGAGAGCTGGGACCCATGGAATGGGTGCCATGCATTATTGCTTTAAAGGGTCTGCATTTGCTCACCCAATCTCACCAATCCTCTCAGTCCCAAGTGTCCAGCCTTATGCCACATCCAGCTGTCATTGTAGATAGGGTCATTCCAGGTTGCATCAGAGACCCTGAAGGAATTGTAAAGAATTTCCCTGTTTCTTTGTTCTGTTTTTGAAATTCCTTTTTAGAGTGGGTTTGAGCTGATTCTCGCTGCCATGTTTATGCCAGTCTAGACACACTTGATTCCCTTACGGAGACATATCAACACATAGGTTTTAAGATTCTTACTAGTCAGATCGATTCCTCTGCGGGAAATATGGGATTTTGAGTCCCTTTCACTGAGGAAGGTGTAGGTCTTGTCTATTCCATAGTTGGTTTTTGGAACGGTACCTGTGCTTATATCAAACTCTGGTTTGATGCATCACCCCACCTCTCCTTCCCCCTTAAGCAGGCATAAGAGTGTTTTCTAAATGTGAGACTCTGTTCTCTTGCCTAACTCAGTTCATGTGTAGCCATGTTTACAGGATCTTCCTAAGTGATATCTTATGATAAGTTTCTTTTCCTGTGTGACTTCTTTCACTTAGAATCATCGTACCTGAATCCACTCATTTTGCTGCTACTGGTCTTATGACATTGATTTCGTGGCTGAGGGATATTCCATCGTACGTAAGTTCCACAATGTTTGGAACCATTTTTATATTTCCTGGGATATTTCAGGTGTACCCAGGTTGAGGTTCTTGTAAGCAGTGCAGCCGTCAATTTGGGGGTGGCTCTGTCTTATGGATTTTCAGTTTTCCCAAGGTATATTCCCTAGACTGGAAGTGCCCTTGGCTCTGTAGCTCTGTTGTTTACTTGTTTTAGGGAACACAATGCACTCCTCCAGTGAGGCAGTTGGCACCTTACATCCCGCCCATCAGCATAACAAGGCTCCCTGTTCTCCAGGGCCTGTCTTGCCTTTCTGGTTTTTACACATTTTGTGGATGTCCCTTTTGACCGGTGGGAAGTGATACTTCTTTGTAGTGCAGGTTTGCATTGCCCGCTTGCTTGCTTGGCCAAAAACGGCGTATGCGTTTTCTCCTGAATATATTCAGGAGAAAACGCATACGCCCTTTTTGGCCAAGTGCATCATTGTCGAAGTTGTGCCCCTCTTCCTGTGCTTTACAGGCGATTCCAACGTACCTCTTGAAATCTGTTTCCTGCTATTCTGCTTCGCTTTCAAGTCCGCCTCGTTGCCTTCCCTCAACAGATATTTGGACGATAGTTGGCCTTGATTACTCTGCCAGTTTGTGAATTACTGTGCCCCTGAGCTCCATTTTTCAACTCGTTTTTTGTGAGCTGAACGCAAGTCCAAACTTTTGGTTCAGGACCTATACTGGTTCCCGGTGGGTGGCTGAGACTTTGGTTAATTCTTCTTCCTGCCGGGAAATTAGAGTGACATGTGCCCATCCAAATGCCTAGCAGCTACTCTCTCATTGGTTCTCCCTCTTCCCTTTCATCCTCTGCCAAATTGGCAACCTGTGCGAACCAGGAGCTTAAAGGGGCTGTCTCTCCAAGTTGGGAGATTGATAGGAAAGCAGTTGGAAAGTCAAACCGGAGCACCAGGGGAGGGGCTCTTCGTTGAGTTTTAGAAACCTTTCGTATTCACAGTGTGTCCATTCTCTAGGTTTCCCGTAAACGTTATAGCTGTAGTAATATTCCCTTCAACCTGGAGAGCTGGGACCCATGGAATGGGTGCCATGCATTATTGCTTTAAAGGGTCTGCATTTGCTCACCCAATCTCACCAATCCTCTCAGTCCCAAGTGTCCAGCCTTATGCCACATCCAGCTGTCATTGTAGATAGGGTCATTCCAGGTTGCATCAGAGACCCTGAAGGAATTGTAAAGAATTTCCCTGTTTCTTTGTTCTGTTTTTGAAATTCCTTTTTAGAGTGGGTTTGAGCTGATTCTCGCTGCCATGTTTATGCCAGTCTAGACACACTTGATTCCCTTACGGAGACATATCAATACATAGGTTTTAAGATTCTTACTAGTCAGATCGATTCCTCTGCGGGAAATATGGGGTTTTGAGTCCCTTTCACTGAGGAAGGTGTAGGTCTTGTCTATTCCATAGTTGGTTTTTGGAACGGTACCTGTGCTTATATCAAACTCTGGTTTGATGCATCACCCCACCTCTCCTTCCCCCTTAAGCAGGCATAAGAGTGTTTTCTAAATGTGAGACTCTGTTCTCTTGCCTAACTCAGTTCATGTGTAGCCATGTTTACAGGATCTTCCTAAGTGATATCTTATGATAAGTTTCTTTTCCTGTGTGACTTCTTTCACTTAGAATCATCGTACCTGAATCCACTCATTTTGCTGCTACTGGTCTTATGACATTGATTTCGTGGCTGAGGGATATTCCATCGTACGTAAGTTCCACAATGTTTGGAACCATTTTTATATTTCCTGGGATATTTCAGGTGTACCCAGGTTGAGGTTCTTGTAAGCAGTGCAGCCCTCAATTTGGGGGTGGCTCTGTCTTATGGATTTTCAGTTTTCCCAAGGTATATTCCCTAGACTGGAAGTGCCCTTGGCTCTGTAGCTCTGTTGTTTACTTGTTTTAGGGAACACAATGCACTCCTCCAGTGAGGCAGTTGGCACCTTACATCCCGCCCATCAGCATAACAAGGCTCCCTGTTCTCCAGGGCCTGTCTTGCCTTTCTGGTTTTTACACATTTTGTGGATGTCCCTTTTGACCGGTGGGAAGTGATACTTCTTTGTAGTGCAGGTTTGCATTGCCCGCTTGCTTGCTTGGCCAGAAACGGCATATGCGTTTTCTCCTGAATATATTCAGGAGAAAACGCATACGCCCTTTTTGGCCAAGTGCATCATTGTCGAAGTTGTGCCCCTCTTCCTGTGCTTTACAGGCGATTCCAACGTACCTCTTGAAATCTGTTTCCTGCTATTCTGCCTCGCTTTCAAGTCCGCCTCGTTGCCTTCCCTCAACAGATATTTGGACGATAGTTGGCCTTGATTACTCTGCCAGTTTGTGAATTGCTGTGCCCCTGAGCTCCATTTTTCAACTCGTTTTTTGTGAGCTGAACGCAAGTCCAAACTTTTGGTTCAGGACCTATACTGGTTCCCGGTGGGTGGCTGAGACTTTGGTTAATTCTTCTTCCTGCCGGGAAATTAGAGTGACATGTGCCCATCCAAATGCCTAGCAGCTACTCTCTCATTGGTTCTCCCTCTTCCCTTTCATCCTCTGCCAAATTGGCAACCTGTGCGAACCAGGAGCTTAAAGGGGCTGTCTCTCCAAGTTGGGAGATTGATAGGAAAGCAGTTGGAAAGTCAAACCGGAGCACCAGGGGAGGGGCTCTTCGTTGAGTTTTAGAAACCTTTCGTATTCACAGTGTGTCCATTCTCTAGGTTTCCCGTACACGTTATAGCTGTAGTAATATTCCCTTCAACCTGGAGAGCTGGGACCCATGGAATGGGTGCCATGCATTATTGCTTTAAAGGGTCTGCATTTGCTCACCCAATCTCACCAATCCTCTCAGTCCCAAGTGTCCAGCCTTATGCCACATCCAGCTGTCATTGTAGATAGGGTCATTCCAGGTTGCATCAGAGACCCTGAAGGAATTGTAACGAATTTCCCTGTTTCTTTGTTCTGTTTTTGAAATTCCTTTTTAGAGTGGGTTTGAGCTGATTCTCGCTGCCATGTTTATGCCAGTCTAGACACACTTGATTCCCTTACGGAGATATATCAATACATAGGTTTTAAGATTCTTACTAGTCAGATCGATTCCTCTGCGGGAAATATGGGGTTTTGAGTCCCTTTCACTGAGGAAGGTGTAGGTCTTGTCTATTCCATAGTTGGTTTTTGGAACGGTACCTGTGCTTATATCAAACTCTGGTTTGATGCATCACCCCACCTCTCCTTCCCCCTTAAGCAGGCATAAGAGTGTTTTCTAAATGTGAGACTCTGTTCTCTTGCCTAACTCAGTTCATGTGTAGCCATGTTTACAGGATCTTCCTAAGTGATATCTTATGATAAGTTTCTTTTCCTGTGTGACTTCTTTCCCTTAGAATCATCGTACCTGAATCCACTCATTTTGCTGCTACTGGTCTTATGACATTGATTTCGTGGCTGAGGGATATTCCATCGTACGTAAGTTCCACAATGTTTGGAACCATTTTTATATTTCCTGGGATATTTCAGGTGTACCCAGGTTGAGGTTCTTGTAAGCAGTGCAGCCCTCAATTTGGGGGTGGCTCTGTCTTATGGATTTTCACTTTTCCCAAGGTATATTCCCTAGACTGGAAGTGCCCTTGGCTCTGTAGCTCTGTTGTTTACTTGTTTTAGGGAACACAATGCACTCCTCCAGTGAGGCAGTTGGCACCTTACATCCCGCCCATCAGCATAACAAGGCTCCCTGTTCTCCAGGGCCTGTCTTGCCTTTCTGGTTTTTACACATTTTGTGGATGTCCCTTTTGACCGGTGGGAAGTGATACTTCTTTGTAGTGCAGGTTTGCATTGCCCGCTTGCTTGCTTGGCCAGAAAAGGCATATGCGTTTTCTCCTGAATATATTCAGGAGAAAACGCATATGCCCTTTTTGGCCAAGTGCATCATTGTCGAAGTTGTGCCCCTCTTCCTGTGCTTTACAGGCGATTCCAACGTACCTCTTGAAATCTGTTTCCTGCTATTCTGCCTCGCTTTCAAGTCCGCCTCGTTGCCTTCCCTCAACAGATATTTGGACGATAGTTGGCCTTGATTACTCTGCCAGTTTGTGAATTGCTGTGCCCCTGAGCTCCATTTTTCAACTCGTTTTTTGTGAGCTGAACGCAAGTCCAAACTTTTGGTTCAGGACCTATACTGGTTCCCGGTGGGTGGCTGAGACTTTGGTTAATTCTTCTTCCTGCCGGGAAATTAGAGTGACATGTGCCCATCCAAATGCCTAGCAGCTACTCTCTCATTGGTTCTCCCTCTTCCCTTTCATCCTCTGCCAAATTGGCAACCTGTGCGAACCAGGAGCTTAAAGGGGCTGTCTCTCCAAGTTGGGAGATTGATAGGAAAGCAGTTGGAAAGTCAAACCGGAGCACCAGGGGAGGGGCTCTTCGTTGAGTTTTAGAAACCTTTCGTATTCACAGTGTGTCCATTCTCTAGGTTTCCCGTACACGTTATAGCTGTAGTAATATTCCCTTCAACCTGGAGAGCTGGGACCCATGGAATGGGTGCCATGCATTATTGCTTTAAAGGGTCTGCATTTGCTCACCCAATCTCACCAATCCTCTCAGTCCCAAGTGTCCAGCCTTATGCCACATCCAGCTGTCATTGTAGATAGGGTCATTCCAGGTTGCATCAGAGACCCTGAAGGAATTGTAAAGAATTTCCCTGTTTCTTTGTTCTGTTTTTGAAATTCCTTTTTAGAGTGGGTTTGAGCTGATTCTCGCTGCCATGTTTATGCCAGTCTAGACACACTTGATTCCCTTACGGAGACATATCAATACATAGGTTTTAAGATTCTTACTAGTCAGATCTATTCCTCTGCGGGAAATATGGGGTTTTGAGTCCCTTTCACTGAGGAAGGTGGAGGTCTTGTCTATTCCATAGTTGGTTTTTGGAACGGTACCTGTGCTTATATCAAACTCTGGTTTGATGCATCACCCCACCTCTCCTTCCCCCTTAAGCAGGCATAAGAGTGTTTTCTAAATGTGAGACTCTGTTCTCTTGCCTAACTCAGTTCATGTGTAGCCATGTTTACAGGATCTTCCTAAGTGATATCTTATGATAAGTTTCTTTTCCTGTGTGACTTCTTTCACTTAGAATCATCGTACCTGAATCCACTCATTTTGCTGCTACTGGTCTTATGACATTGATTTCGTGGCTGAGGGATATTCCATCGTACGTAAGTTCCACAATGTTTGGAACCATTTTTATATTTCCTGGGATATTTCAGGTGTACCCAGGTTGAGGTTCTTGTAAGCAGTGCAGCCCTCAATTTGGGGGTGGCTCTGTCTTATGGATTTTCAGTTTTCCCAAGGTATATTCCCTAGACTGGAAGTGCCCTTGGCTCTGTAGCTCTGTTGTTTACTTGTTTTAGGGAACACAATGCACTCCTCCAGTGAGGCAGTTGGCACCTTACATCCCGCCCATCAGCATAACAAGGCTCCCTGTTCTCCAGGGCCTGTCTTGCCTTTCTGGTTTTTACACATTTTGTGGATGTCCCTTTTGACCGGTGGGAAGTGATACTTCTTTGTAGTGCAGATTTGCATTGCCCGCTTGCTTGCTTGGCCAAAAAGGGCGTATGCGTTTTCTCCTGAATATATTCAGGAGAAAACGCATACGCCCTTTTTGGCCAAGTGCATCATTGTCGAAGTTGTGCCCCTCTTCCTGTGCTTTACAGGCGATTCCAACGTACCTCTTGAAATCTCTTTCCTGCTATTCTGCCTCGCTTTCAAGTCTGCCTCGTTGCCTTCCCTCAACAGATTTTTGGACGATAGTTGGCCTTGATTACTCTGCCAGTTTGTGAATTGCTGTGCCCCTGAGCTCCATTTTTCAACTCGTTTCTTGTGAGCTGAACGCAAGTCCAATCTTTTGGTTCAGGACCTATACTGATTCCCGGTGGGTGGCTGAGACTTTGGTTCATTCTTCTTCCTGCCGGGAAATTAGAGTGACATGTGCCCATCCAAATGCCTAGCAGCTACTCTCTCATTGGTTCTCCCTCTTCCCTTTCATCCTCTGCCAAATTGGCAACCTGTGCGAACCAGGAGCTTAAAGGGGCTGTCTCTCCAAGTTGGGAGATTGATAGGAAAGCAGTTGGAAAGTCAAACCGGAGCACCAGGGGAGGGGCTCTTCGTTGAGTTTTAGAAACCTTTCGTATTCACAGTGTGTCCATTCTCTAGGTTTCCCGTACACGTTATAGCTGTAGTAATATTCCCTTCAACCTGGAGAGCTGGGACCCATGGAATGGGTGCCATGCATTATTGCTTTAAAGGGTCTGCATTTGCTCACCCAATCTCACCAATCCTCTCAGTCCCAAGTGTCCAGCCTTATGCCACATCCAGCTGTCATTGTAGATAGGGTCATTCCAGGTTGCATCAGAGACCCTGAAGGAATTGTAAAGAATTTCCCTGTTTCTTTGTTCTGTTTTTGAAATTCCTTTTTAGAGTGGGTTTGAGCTGATTCTCGCTGCCATGTTTATGCCAGTCTAGACACACTTGATTCCCTTACGGAGACATATCAATACATAGGTTTTAAGATTCTTACTAGTCAGATCGATTCCTCTGCGGGAAATATGGGGTTTTGAGTCCCTTTCACTGAGGAAGGTGGAGGTCTTGTCTATTCCATAGTTGGTTTTTGGAACGGTACCTGTGCTTATATCAAACTCTGGTTTGATGCATCACCCCACCTCTCCTTCCCCCTTAAGCAGGCATAAGAGTGTTTTCTAAATGTGAGACTCTGTTCTCTTGCCTAACTCAGTTCATGTGTAGCCATGTTTACAGGATCTTCCTAAGTGATATCTTATGATAAGTTTCTTTTCCTGTGTGACTTCTTTCACTTAGAATCATCGTACCTGAATCCACTCATTTTGCTGCTACTGGTCTTATGACATTGATTTCGTGGCTGAGGGATATTCCATCATACGTAAGTTCCACAATGTTTGGAACCATTTTTATATTTCCTGGGATATTTCAGGTGTACCCAGGTTGAGGTTCTTGTAAGCAGTGCAGCCCTCAATTTGGGGGTGGCTCTGTCTTATGGATTTTCAGTTTTCCCAAGGTATATTCCCTAGACTGGAAGTGCCCTTGGCTCTGTAGCTCTGTTGTTTACTTGTTTTAGGGAACACAATGCACTCCTCCAGTGAGGCAGTTGGCACCTTACATCCCGCCCATCAGCATAACAAGGCTCCCTGTTCTCCAGGGCCTGTCTTGCCTTTCTGGTTTTTACACATTTTGTGGATGTCCCTTTTGACCGGTGGGAAGTGATACTTCTTTGTAGTGCAGGTTTGCATTGCCCGCTTGCTTGCTTGGCCAGAAACGGCATATGCGTTTTCTCCTGAATATATTCAGGAGAAAACGCATACGCCCTTTTTGGCCAAGTGCATCATTGTCGAAGTTGTGCCCCTCTTCCTGTGCTTTACAGGCGATTCCAACGTACCTCTTGAAATCTGTTTCCTGCTATTCTGCCTCGCTTTCAAGTCCGCCTCGTTGCCTTCCCTCAACAGATATTTGGACGATAGTTGGCCTTGATTACTCTGCCAGTTTGTGAATTGCTGTGCCCCTGAGCTCCATTTTTCAACTCGTTTTTTGTGAGCTGAACGCAAGTCCAAACTTTTGGTTCAGGACCTATACTGGTTCCCGGTGGGTGGCTGAGACTTTGGTTAATTCTTCTTCCTGCCGGGAAATTAGAGTGACATGTGCCCATCCAAATGCCTAGCAGCTACTCTCTCATTGGTTCTCCCTCTTCCCTTTCATCCTCTGCCAAATTGGCAACCTGTGCGAACCAGGAGCTTAAAGGGGCTGTCTCTCCAAGTTGGGAGATTGATAGGAAAGCAGTTGGAAAGTCAAACCGGAGCACCAGGGGAGGGGCTCTTCGTTGAGTTTTAGAAACCTTTCGTATTCACAGTGTGTCCATTCTCTAGGTTTCCCGTACACGTTATAGCTGTAGTAATATTCCCTTCAACCTGGAGAGCTGGGACCCATGGAATGGGTGCCATGCATTATTGCTTTAAAGGGTCTGCATTTGCTCACCCAATCTCACCAATCCTCTCAGTCCCAAGTGTCCAGCCTTATGCCACATCCAGCTGTCATTGTAGATAGGGTCATTCCAGGTTGCATCAGAGACCCTGAAGGAATTGTAAAGAATTTCCCTGTTTCTTTGTTCTGTTTTTGAAATTCCTTTTTAGAGTGGGTTTGAGCTGATTCTCGCTGCCATGTTTATGCCAGTCTAGACACACTTGATTCCCTTACGGAGACATATCAATACATAGGTTTTAAGATTCTTACTAGTCAGATCTATTCCTCTGCGGGAAATATGGGGTTTTGAGTCCCTTTCACTGAGGAAGGTGTAGGTCTTGTCTATTCCATAGTTGGTTTTTGGAACGGTACCTGTGCTTATATCAAACTCTGGTTTGATGCATCACCCCACCTCTCCTTCCCCCTTAAGCAGGCATAAGAGTGTTTTCTAAATGTGAGACTCTGTTCTCTTGCCTAACTCAGTTCATGTGTAGCCATGTTTACAGGATCTTCCTAAGTGATATCTTATGATAAGTTTCTTTTCCTGTGTGACTTCTTTCACTTAGAATCATCGTACCTGAATCCACTCATTTTGCTGCTACTGGTCTTATGACATTGATTTCGTGGCTGAGGGATATTCCATCGTACGTAAGTTCCACAATGTTTGGAACCATTTTTATATTTCCTGGGATATTTCAGGTGTACCCAGGTTGAGGTTCTTGTAAGCAGTGCAGCCCTCAATTTGGGGGTGGCTCTGTCTTATGGATTTTCACTTTTCCCAAGGTATATTCCCTAGACTGGAAGTGCCCTTGGCTCTGTAGCTCTGTTGTTTACTTGTTTTAGGGAACACAATGCACTCCTCCAGTGAGGCAGTTGGCACCTTACATCCCGCCCATCAGCATAACAAGGCTCCCTGTTCTCCAGGGCCTGTCTTGCCTTTCTGGTTTTTACACATTTTGTGGATGTCCCTTTTGACCGGTGGGAAGTGATACTTCTTTGTAGTGCAGATTTGCATTGCCCGCTTGCTTGCTTGGCCAAAAAGGGCGTATGCGTTTTCTCCTGAATATATTCAGGAGAAAACGCATACGCCCTTTTTGGCCAAGTGCATCATTGTCGAAGTTGTGCCCCTCTTCCTGTGCTTTACAGGCGATTCCAACGTACCTCTTGAAATCTCTTTCCTGCTATTCTGCCTCGCTTTCAAGTCTGCCTCGTTGCCTTCCCTCAACAGATTTTTGGACGATAGTTGGCCTTGATTACTCTGCCAGTTTGTGAATTGCTGTGCCCCTGAGCTCCATTTTTCAACTCGTTTCTTGTGAGCTGAACGCAAGTCCAATCTTTTGGTTCAGGACCTATACTGGTTCCCGGTGGGTGGCTGAGACTTTGGTTCATTCTTCTTCCTGCCGGGAAATTAGAGTGACATGTGCCCATCCAAATGCCTAACAGCTACTCTCTCATTGGTTCTCCCTCTTCCCTTTCATCCTCTGCCAAATTGGCAACCTGTGCGAACCAGGAGCTTAAAGGGGCTGTCTCTCCAAGTTGGGAGATTGATAGGAAAGCAGTTGGAAAGTCAAACCGGAGCACCAGGGGAGGGGCTCTTCGTTGAGTTTTAGAAACCTTTCGTATTCACAGTGTGTCCATTCTCTAGGTTTCCCGTACACGTTATAGCTGTAGTAATATTCCCTTCAACATGGAGAGCTGGGACCCATGGAATGGGTGCCATGCATTATTGCTTTAAAGGGTCTGCATTTGCTCACCCAATCTCACCAATCCTCTCAGTCCCAAGTGTCCAGCCTTATGCCACATCCAGCTGTCATTGTAGATAGGGTCATTCCAGGTTGCATCAGAGACCCTGAAGGAATTGTAAAGAATTTCCCTGTTTCTTTGTTCTGTTTTTGAAATTCCTTTTTAGAGTGGGTTTGAGCTGATTCTCGCTGCCATGTTTATGCCAGTCTAGACACACTTGATTCCCTTACGGAGACATATCAATACATAGGTTTTAAGATTCTTACTAGTCAGATCGATTCCTCTGCGGGAAATATGGGGTTTTGAGTCCCTTTCACTGAGGAAGGTGGAGGTCTTGTCTATTCCATAGTTGGTTTTTGGAACGGTACCTGTGCTTATATCAAACTCTGGTTTGATGCATCACCCCACCTCTCCTTCCCCCTTAAGCAGGCATAAGAGTGTTTTCTAAATGTGAGACTCTGTTCTCTTGCCTAACTCAGTTCATGTGTAGCCATGTTTACAGGATCTTCCTAAGTGATATCTTATGATAAGTTTCTTTTCCTGTGTGACTTCTTTCACTTAGAATCATCGTACCTGAATCCACTCATTTTGCTGCTACTGGTCTTATGACATTGATTTCGTGGCTGAGGGATATTCCATCGTACGTAAGTTCCACAATGTTTGGAACCATTTTTATATTTCCTGGGATATTTCAGGTGTACCCAGGTTGAGGTTCTTGTAAGCAGTGCAGCCCTCAATTTGGGGGTGCCTCTGTCTTATGGATTTTCAGTTTTCCCAAGGTATATTCCCTAGAATGGAAGTGCCCTTGGCTCTGTAGCTCTGTTGTTTACTTGTTTTAGGGAACACAATGCACTCCTCCAGTGAGGCAGTTGGCACCTTACATCCCGCCCATCAGCATAACAAGGCTCCCTGTTCTCCAGGGCCTGTCTTGCCTTTCTGGTTTTTACACATTTTGTGGATGTCCCTTTTGACCGGTGGGAAGTGATACTTCTTTGTAGTGCAGATTTGCATTGCCCGCTTGCTTGCATGGCCAAAAAGGGCGTATGCGTTTTCTCCTGAATATATTCAGGAGAAAACGCATACGCCCTTTTTGGCCAAGTGCATCATTGTCGAAGTTGGGCCCCTCTTCCTGTGCTTTACAGGCGATTCCAACGTACCTCTTGAAATCTGTTTCCTGCTATTCTGCCTCGCTTTCAAGTCTGCCTCGTTGCCTTCCCTCAACAGATTTTTGGACGATAGTTGGCCTTGATTACTCTGCCAGTTTGTGAATTGCTGTGCCCCTGAGCTCCATTTTTCAACTCGTTTCTTGTGAGCTGAACGCAAGTCCAAACTTTTGGTTCAGGACCTATACTGGTTCCCGGTGGGTGGCTGAGACTTTGGTTAATTCTTCTTCCTGCCGGGAAATTAGAGTGACATGTGCCCATCCAAATGCCTAGCAGCTACTCTCTCATTGGTTCTCCCTCTTCCCTTTCATCCTCTGCCAAATTGGCAACCTGTGCGAACCAGGAGCTTAAAGGGGCTGTCTCTCCAAGTTGGGAGATTGATAGGAAAGCAGTTGGAAAGTCAAACCGGAGCACCAGGAGAGGGGCTCTTCGTTGAGTTTTAGAAACCTTTCGTATTCACAGTGTGTCCATTCTCTAGGTTTCCCGTACACGTTATAGCTGTAGTAATATTCCCTTCAACCTGGAGAGCTGGGACCCATGGAATGGGTGCCATGCATTATTGCTTTAAAGGGTCTGCATTTGCTCACCCAATCTCACCAATCCTCTCAGTCCCAAGTGTCCAGCCTTATGCCACATCCAGCTGTCATTGTAGATAGGGTCATTCCAGGTTGCATCAGAGACCCTGAAGGAATTGTAAAGAATTTCCCTGTTTCTTTGTTCTGTTTTTGAAATTCCTTTTTAGAGTGGGTTTGAGCTGATTCTCGCTGCCATGTTTATGCCAGTCTAGACACACTTGATTCCCTTACGGAGACATATCAATACATAGGTTTTAAGATTCTTACTAGTCAGATCTATTCCTCTGTGGGAAATATGGAGTTTTGAGTCCCTTTCACTGAGGAAGGTGTAGGTCTTGTCTATTCCATAGTTGGTTTTTGGAACGGTACCTGTGCTTATATCAAACTCTGGTTTGATGCATCACCCCACCTCTCCTTCCCCCTTAAGCAGGCATAAGAGTGTTTTCTAAATGTGAGACTCTGTTCTCTTGCCTAACTCAGTTCATGTGTAGCCATGTTTACAGGATCTTCCTAAGTGATATCTTATGATAAGTTTCTTTTCCTGTGTGACTTCTTTCACTTAGAATCATCGTACCTGAATCCACTCATTTTGCTGCTACTGGTCTTATGACATTGATTTCGTGGCTGAGGGATATTCCATCGTACGTAAGTTCCACAATGTTTGGAACCATTTTTATATTTCCTGGGATATTTCAGGTGTACCCAGGTTGAGGTTCTTGTAAGCAGTGCAGCCCTCAATTTGGGGGTGGCTCTGTCTTATGGATTTTCAGTTTTCCCAAGGTATATTCCCTAGACTGGAAGTGCCCTTGGCTCTGTAGCTCTGTTGTTTACTTGTTTTAGGGAACACAATGCACTCCTCCAGTGAGGCAGTTGGCACCTTACATCCCGCCCATCAGCATAACAAGGCTCCCTGTTCTCCAGGGCCCGTCTTGCCTTTCTGGTTTTTACACATTTTGTGGATGTCCCTTTTGACCGGTGGGAAGTGATACTTCTTTGTAGTGCAGATTTGCATTGTCCGCTTGCTTGCTTGGCCAAAAAGGGCGTATGCGTTTTCTCCTGAATATATTCAGGAGAAAACGCATACGCCCTTTTTGTCCAAGTGCATCATTGTCGAAGTTGTGCCCCTCTTCCTGTGCTTTACAGGCGATTCCAACGTACCTCTTGAAATCTGTTTCCTGCTATTCTGCCTCGCTTTCAAGTCCGCCTCGTTGCCTTCCCTCAACAGATATTTGGACGATAGTTGGCCTTGATTACTCTGCCAGTTTGTGAATTGCTGTGCCCCTGAGCTCCATTTTTCAACTCGTTTTTTTGTGAGCTGAACGCAAGTCCAAACTTTTGGTTCAGGACCTATACTGGTTCCCGGTGGGTGGCTGAGACTTTGGTTAATTCTTCTTCCTGCCGGGAAATTAGAGTGACATGTGCCCATCCAAATGCCTAGCAGCTACTCTCTCATTGGTTCTCCCTCTTCCCTTTCATCCTCTGCCAAATTGGCAACCTGTGCGAACCAGGAGCTTAAAGGGGCTGTCTCTCCAAGTTGGGAGATTGATAGGAAAGCAGTTGGAAAGTCAAACCGGAGCACCTTGAGAGGGGCTCTTCGTTGAGTTTTAGAAACCTTTTGTATTCACAGTGTGTCCATTCTCTAGGTTTCCCGTACACGTTATAGCTGTAGTAATATTCCCTTCAACCTGGAGAGCTGGGACCCATGGAATGGGTGCCATGCATTATTGCTTTAAAGGGTCTGCATTTGCTCACCCAATCTCACCAATCCTCTCAGTCCCAAGTGTCCAGCCTTATGCTACATCCAGCTGTCATTGTAGATAGGGTCATTCCAGGTTGCATCAGAGACCCTGAAGGAATTGTAAAGAATTTCCCTGTTTCTTTGTTCTGTTTTTGAAATTCCTTTTTAGAGTGGGTTTGAGCTGATTCTCGCTGCCATGTTTATGCCAGTCTAGACACACTTGATTCCCTTACGGAGACATAACAATACATAGGTTTTAAGATTCTTACTAGTCAGATCGATTCCTCTGCGGGAAATATGGGGTTTTGAGTCCCTTTCACTGAGGAAGGTGGAGGTCTTGTCTATTCCATAGTTGGTTTTTGGAACGGTACCTGTGCTTATATCAAACTCTGGTTTGATGCATCACCCCACCTCTCCTTCCCCCTTAAGCAGGCATAAGAGTGTTTTCTAAATGTGAGACTCTGTTCTCTTGCCTAACTCAGTTCATGTGTAGCCATGTTTACAGGATCTTCCTAAGTGATATCTTATGATAAGTTTCTTTTCCTGTGTGACTTCTTTCACTTAGAATCATCGTACCTGAATCCACTCATTTTCTACTACTGGTCTTATGACATTGATTTCGTGGCTGAGGGATATTCCATCGTACGTAAGTTCCACAATGTTTGGAACCATTTTTATATTTCCTGGGATATTTCAGGTGTACCCAGGTTGAGGTTGTTGTAAGCAGTGCAGCCCTCAATTTGGGGGTGGCTCTGTCTTATGGATTTTCAGTTTTCCCAAGGTATATTCCCTAGACTGGAAGTGCCCTTGGCTCTGTAGCTCTGTTGTTTACTTGTTTTAGGGAACACAATGCACTCCTCCAGTGAGGCAGTTGGCACCTTACATCCCGCCCATCAGCATAACAAGGCTCCCTGTTCTCCAGGGCCCATCTTGCCTTTCTGGTTTTTACACATTTTGTGGATGTCCCTTTTGACCGGTGGGAAGTGATACTTCTTTGTAGTGCAGATTTGCATTGCCCGCTTGCTTGCTTGGCCAAAAAGGGCTTATGCGTTTTCTCCTGAATATATTCAGGAGAAAACGCATACGCCCTTTTTGGCCAAGTGCATCATTGTCGAAGTTGTGCCCCTCTTCCTGTGCTTTACAGGCGATTCCAACGTACCTCTTGAAATCTGTTTCCTGCTATTCTGCCTCGCTTTCAAGTCCGCCTCGTTGCCTTCCCTCAACAGATTTTTGGACGATAGTTGGCCTTGAATACTCTGCCAGTTTGTGAATTGCTGTGCCCCTGAGCTCCATTTTTCAACTCGTTTTTTGTGAGCTGAACGCAAGTCCAAACTTTTGGTTCAGGACCTATACTGGTTCCCGGTGGGTGGCTGAGACTTTGGTTAATTCTTCTTCCTGCCGGGAAATTAGAGTGACATGTGCCCATCCAAATGCCTAGCAGCTACTCTCTCATTGGTTCTCCCTCTTCCCTTTCATCCTCTGCCAAATTGGCAACCTGTGCGAACCAGGAGCTTAAAGGGGCTGTCTCTCCAAGTTGGGAGATTGATAGGAAAGCAGTTGGAAAGTCAAACCGGAGCACCAGGAGAGGGGCTCTTCGTTGAGTTTTAGAAACCTTTCGTATTCACAGTGTGTCCATTCTCTAGGTTTCCCGTACACGTTATAGCTGTAGTAATATTCCCTTCAACCTGGAGAGCTGGGACCCATGGAATGGGTGCCATGCATTATTGCTTTAAAGGGTCTGCATTTGCTCACCCAATCTCACCAATCCTCTCAGTCCCAAGTGTCCAGCCTTATGCCACATCCAGCTGTCATTGTAGATAGGGTCATTCCAGGTTGCATCAGAGACCCTGAAGGAATTGTAAAGAATTTCCCTGTTTCTTTTTTCTGTTTTTGAAATTCCTTTTTAGAGTGGGTTTGAGCTGATTCTCGCTGCCATGTTTATGCCAGTCTAGACACACTTGATTCCCTTACGGAGACATATCAATACATAGGTTTTAAGATTCTTACTAGTCAGATCTATTCCTCTGCGGGAAATATGGGATTTTGAGTCCCTTTCACTGAGGAAGGTGGAGGTCTTGTCTATTCCATAGTTGGTTTTTGGAACGGTACCTGTGCTTATATCAAACTCTGGTTTGATGCATCACCCCACCTCTCCTTCCCCCTTAAGCAGGCATAAGAGTGTTTTCTAAATGTGAGACTCTGTTCTCTTGCCTAACTCAGTTCATGTGTAGCCATGTTTACAGGATCTTCCTAAGTGATATCTTATGATAAGTTTCTTTTCCTGTGTGACTTCTTTCACTTAGAATCATCGTACCTGAATCCACTCATTTTGCTGCTACTGGTCTTATGACATTGATTTCGTGGCTGAGGGATATTCCATCGTACGTAAGTTCCACAATGTTTGGAAGCATTTTTATATTTCCTGGGATATTTCAGGTGTACCCAGGTTGAGGTTCTTGTAAGCAGTGCAGCCCTCAATTTGGGGGTGGCTCTGTCTTATGGATTTTCAGTTTTCCCAAGGTATATTCCCTAGACTGGAAGTGCCCTTGGCTCTGTAGCTCTGTTGTTTACTTGTTTTAGGGAACACAATGCACTCCTCCAGTGAGGCAGTTGGCACCTTACATCCCGCCCATCAGCATAACAAGGCTCCCTGTTCTCCAGGGCCTGTCTTGCCTTTCTGGTTTTTACACATTTTGTGGATGTCCCTTTTGACCGGTGGGAAGTGATACTTCTTTGTAGTGCAGATTTGCATTGCCCGCTTGCTTGCTTGGCCAAAAAGGGCGTATGCGTTTTCTCCTGAATATATTCAGGAGAAAACGCATATGCACTTTTTGGCCAAGTGCATCATTGTCGAAGTTGTGCCCCTCTTCCTGTGCTTTACAGGCGATTCCAATGTACCTCTTGAAATCTGTTTCCTGCTCTTCTGCCTCGCTTTCAAGTCTGCCTCGTTGCCTTCCCTCAACAGATTTTTGGACGATAGTTGGCCTTGATTACTCTGCCAGGTTGTGAATTGCTGTGCCCCTGAGCTCCATTTTTCAACTCGTTTTTTGTGAGCTGAACGCAAGTCCAAACATTTGGTTCAGGACCTATACTGGTTCCCGGTGGGTGGCTGAGACTTTGGTTAATTCTTCTTCCTGCCGGGAAATTAGAGTGACATGTGCCCATCCAAATGCCTAGCAGCTACTCTCTCATTGGTTCTCCCTCTTCCCTTTCATCCTCTGCCAAATTGGCAACCTGTGCGAACCAGGAGCTTAAAGGGGCTGTCTCTCCAAGTTGGGAGATTGATAGGAAAGCAGTTGGAAAGTCAAACCGGAGCACCAGGAGAGGGGCTCTTCGTTGAGTTTTAGAAACCTTTCGTATTCACAGTGTGTCCATTCTCTAGGTTTCCCGTACACGTTATAGCTGTAGTAATATTCCCTTCCACCTGGAGAGCTGGGACCCATGGAATGGGTGCCATGCATTATTGCTTTAAAGGGTCTGCATTTGCTCACCCAATCTCACCAATCCTCTCAGTCCCAAGTGTCCAGCCTTATGCCACATCCAGCTGTCATTGTAGATAGGGTCATTCCAGGTTGCATCAGAGACCCTGAAGGAATTGTAAAGAATTTCCCTGTTTCTTTGTTCTGTTTTTGAAATTCCTTTTTAGAGTGGGTTTGAGCTGATTCTCGCTGCCATGTTTATGCCAGTCTAGACACACTTGATTCCCTTACGGAGACATATCAATACATAGGTTTTAAGATTCTTACTAGTCAGATCGATTCCTCTGCGGGAAATATGGGGTTTTGAGTCCCTTTCACTGAGGAAGGTGGAGGTCTTGTCTATTCCATAGTTGGTTTTTGGAACGGTACCTGTGCTTATATCAAACTCTGGTTTGATGCATCACCCCACCTCTCCTTCCCCCTTAAGCAGGCATAAGTGTGTTTTCTAAATGTGAGACTCTGTTCTCTTGCCTAACTCAGTTCATGTGTAGCCATGTTTACAGGATCTTCCTAAGTGATATCTTATGATAAGTTTCTTTTCCTGTGTGACTTCTTTCACTTAGAATCATCGTACCTGAATCCACTCATTTTGCTGCTACTGGTCTTATGACATTGATTTCGTGGCTGAGGGATATTCCATCGTACGTAAGTTCCACAATGTTTGGAACCATTTTTATATTTCCTGGGATATTTCAGGTGTACCCAGGTTGAGGTTCTTGTGAGCAGTGCAGCCCTCAATTTGGGGGTGGCTCTGTCTTATGGATTTTCAGTTTTCCCAAGGTATATTCCCTAGACTGGAAGTGCCCTTGGCTCTGTAGCTCTGTTGTTTACTTGTTTTAGGGAACACAATGCACTCCTCCAGTGAGGCAGTTGGCAACTTACATCCCGCCCATCAGCATAACAAGGCTCCCTGTTCTCCAGGGCCCGTCTTGCCTTTCTGGTTTTTACACATTTTGTGGATGTCCCTTTTGACCGGTGGGAAGTGATACTTCTTTGTAGTGCAGATTTGCATTGCCCGCTTGCTTGCTTGGCCAAAAAGGGCGTATGCGTTTTCTCCTGAATATATTCAGGAGAAAACGCATACGCCCTTTTTGGCCAAGTGCATCATTGTCGAAGTTGTGCCCCTCTTCCTGTGCTTTACAGGCGATTCCAACGTACCTCTTGAAATCTGTTTCCTGCTATTCTGCCTCGCGTTCAAGTCCGCCTCATTGCCTTCCCTCAACAGATTTTTGGACGATAGTTGGCCTTGATTACTCTGCCAGTTTGTGAATTGCTGTGCCCCTGAGCTCCATTTTTCAACTCGTTTTATGTGAGCTGAACGCAAGTCCAAACTTTTGGTTCAGGACCTATACTGGTTCCCGGTGGGTGGCTGAGACTTTGGTTAATTCTTCTTCCTGCCGGGAAATTAGAGTGACATGTGCCCATCCAAATGCCTAGCAGCTACTCTCTCATTGGTTCTCCCTCTTCCCTTTCATCCTCTGCCAAATTGGCAACCTGTGCGAACCAGGAGCTTAAAGGGGCTGTCTCTCCAAGTTGGGAGATTGATAGGAAAGCAGTTGGAAAGTCAAACCGGAGCACCAGGAGAGGGGCTCTTCGTTGAGTTTTAGAAACCTTTCGTATTCACAGTGTGTCCATTCTCTAGGTTTCCCGTACACGTTATAGCTGTAGTAATATTCCCTTCAACCTGGAGAGCTGGGACCCATGGAATGGGTGCCATGCATTATTGCTTTAAAGGGTCTGCATTTGCTCACCCAATCTCACCAATCCTCTCAGTCCCAAGTGTCCAGCCTTATGCCACATCCAGCTGTCATTGTAGATAGGGTCATTCCAGGTTGCATCAGAGACCCTGAAGGAATTGTAAAGAATTTCCCTGTTTCTTTGTTCTGTTTTTGAAATTCCTTTTTAGAGTGGGTTTGAGCTGATTCTCGCTGCCATGTTTATGCCAGTCTAGACACACTTGATTCCCTTACGGAGACATATCAATACATAGGTTTTAAGATTCTTACTAGTCAGATCGATTCCTCTGCGGGAAATATGGGGTTTTGAGTCCCTTTCACTGAGGAAGGTGGAGGTCTTGTCTATTCCATAGTTGGTTTTTGGAACGGTACCTGTGCTTATATCAAACTCTGGTTTGATGCATCACCCCACCTCTCCTTCCCCCTTAAGCAGGCATAAGTGTGTTTTCTAAATGTGAGACTCTGTTCTCTTGCCTAACTCAGTTCATGTGTAGCCATGTTTACAGGATCTTCCTAAGTGATATCTTATGATAAGTTTCTTTTCCTGTGTGACTTCTTTCACTTAGAATCATCGTACCTGAATCCACTCATTTTGCTGCTACTGGTCTTATGACATTGATTTCGTGGCTGAGGGATATTCCATCGTACGTAAGTTCCACAATGTTTGGAACCATTTTTATATTTCCTGGGATATTTCAGGTGTACCCAGGTTGAGGTTCTTGTGAGCAGTGCAGCCCTCAATTTGGGGGTGGCTCTGTCTTATGGATTTTCAGTTTTCCCAAGGTATATTCCCTAGACTGGAAGTGCCCTTGGCTCTGTAGCTCTGTTGTTTACTTGTTTTAGGGAACACAATGCACTCCTCCAGTGAGGCAGTTGGCAACTTACATCCCGCCCATCAGCATAACAAGGCTCCCTGTTCTCCAGGGCCCGTCTTGCCTTTCTGGTTTTTACACATTTTGTGGATGTCCCTTTTGACCGGTGGGAAGTGATACTTCTTTGTAGTGCAGATTTGCATTGCCCGCTTGCTTGCTTGGCCAAAAAGGGCGTATGCGTTTTCTCCTGAATATATTCAGGAGAAAACGCATACGCCCTTTTTGGCCAAGTGCATCATTGTCGAAGTTGTGCCCCTCTTCCTGTGCTTTACAGGCGATTCCAACGTACCTCTTGAAATCTGTTTCCTGCTATTCTGCCTCGCGTTCAAGTCCGCCTCATTGCCTTCCCTCAACAGATTTTTGGACGATAGTTGGCCTTGATTACTCTGCCAGTTTGTGAATTGCTGTGCCCCTGAGCTCCATTTTTCAACTCGTTTTATGTGAGCTGAACGCAAGTCCAAACTTTTGGTTCAGGACCTATACTGGTTCCCGGTGGGTGGCTGAGACTTTGGTTAATTCTTCTTCCTGCCGGGAAATTAGAGTGACATGTGCCCATCCAAATGCCTAGCAGCTACTCTCTCATTGGTTCTCCCTCTTCCCTTTCATCCTCTGCCAAATTGGCAACCTGTGCGAACCAGGAGCTTAAAGGGGCTGTCTCTCCAAGTTGGGAGATTGATAGGAAAGCAGTTGGAAAGTCAAACCGGAGCACCAGGAGAGGGGCTCTTCGTTGAGTTTTAGAAACCTTTCGTATTCACAGTGTGTCCATTCTCTAGGTTTCCCGTACACGTTATAGCTGTAGTAATATTCCCTTCAACCTGGAGAGCTGGGACCCATGGAATGGGTGCCATGCATTATTGCTTTAAAGGGTCTGCATTTGCTCACCCAATCTCACCAATCCTCTCAGTCCCAAGTGTCCAGCCTTATGCCACATCCAGCTGTCATTGTAGATAGGGTCATTCCAGGTTGCATCAGAGACCCTGAAGGAATTGTAAAGAATTTCCCTGTTTCTTTGTTCTGTTTTTGAAATTCCTTTTTAGAGTGGGTTTGAGCTGATTCTCGCTGCCATGTTTATGCCAGTCTAGACACACTTGATTCCCTTACGGAGACATATCAATACATAGGTTTTAAGATTCTTACTAGTCAGATCGATTCCTCTGCGGGAAATATGGGGTTTTGAGTCCCTTTCACTGAGGAAGGTGGAGGTCTTGTCTATTCCATAGTTGGTTTTTGGAACGGTACCTGTGCTTATATCAAACTCTGGTTTGATGCATCACCCCACCTCTCCTTCCCCCTTAAGCAGGCATAAGAGTGTTTTCTAAATGTGAGACTCTGTTCTCTTGCCTAACTCAGTTCATGTGTAGCCATGTTTACAGGATCTTCCTAAGTGATATCTTATGATAAGTTTCTTTTCCTGTGTGACTTCTTTCACTTAGAATCATCGTACCTGAATCCACTCATTTTGCTGCTACTGGTCTTATGACATTGATTTCGTGGCTGAGGGATATTCCATCGTACGTAAGTTCCACAATGTTTGGAAGCATTTTTATATTTCCTGGGATATTTCAGGTGTACCCAGGTTGAGGTTCTTGTAAGCAGTGCAGCCCTCAATTTGGGGGTGGCTCTGTCTTATGGATTTTCAGTTTTCCCAAGGCATATTCCCTAGACTGGAAGTGCCCTTGGCTCTGTAGCTCTGTTGTTTACTTGTTTTAGGGAACACAATGCACTCCTCCAGTGAGGCAGTTGGCACCTTACATCCCGCCCATCAGCATAACAAGGCTCCCTGTTCTCCAGGGCCTGTCTTGCCTTTCTGGTTTTTACACATTTTGTGGATGTCCCTTTTGACCGGTGGGAAGTGATACTTCTTTGTAGTGCAGATTTGCATTGCCCGCTTGCTTGCTTGGCCAAAAAGGGCGTATGCGTTTTCTCCTGAATATATTCAGGAGAAAACGCATACGCCCTTTTTGGCCAAGTGCATCATTGTCGAAGTTGTGCCCCTCTTCCTGTGCTTTACAGGCGATTCCAACGTACCTCTTGAAATCTGTTTCCTGCTATTCTGCCTCGTGTTCAAGTCCGCCTCGTTGCCTTCCCTCAACAGATTTTTGGACGATAGCTGGCCTTGATTACTCTGCCAGTTTGTGAATTGCTGTGCCCCTGAGCTCCATTTTTCAACTCGTTTTTTTGTGAGCTGAACGCAAGTCCAAACTTTTGGTTCAGGACCTATACTGGTTCCCGGTGGGTGGCTGAGACTTTGGTTAATTCTTCTTCCTGCCGGGAAATTAGAGTGACATGTGCCCATCCAAATGCCTAGCAGCTACTCTCTCATTGGTTCTCCCTCTTCCCTTTCATCCTCTGCCAAATTGGCAACCTGTGCGAACCAGGAGCTTAAAGGGGCTGTCTCTCCAAGTTGGGAGATTGATAGGAAAGCAGTTGGAAAGTCAAACCGGAGCACCAGGAGAGGGGCTCTTCGTTGAGTTTTAGAAACCTTTCGTATTCACAGTGTGTCCATTCTCTAGGTTTCCCGTACACGTTATAGCTGTAGTAATATTCCCTTCAACCTGGAGAGCTGGGACCCATGGAATGGGTGCCATGCATTATTGCTTTAAAGGGTCTGCATTTGCTCACCCAATCTCACCAATCCTCTCAGTCCCAAGTGTCCAGCCTTATGCCACATCCAGCTGTCATTGTAGATAGGGTCATTCCAGGTTGCATCAGAGACCCTGAAGGAATTGTAAAGAATTTCCCTGTTTCTTTGTTCTGTTTTTGAAATTCCTTTTTAGAGTGGGTTTGAGCTGATTCTCGCTGCCATGTTTATGCCAGTCTAGACACACTTGATTCCCTTACGGAGACATATCAATACATAGGTTTTAAGATTCTTACTAGTCAGATCGATTCCTCTGCGGGAAATATGGGGTTTTGAGTCCCTTTCACTGAGGAAGGTGGAGGTCTTGTCTATTCCATAGTTGGTTTTTGGAACGGTACCTGTGCTTATATCAAACTCTGGTTTGATGCATCACCCCACCTCTCCTTCCCCCTTAAGCAGGCATAAGAGTGTTTTCTAAATGTGAGACTCTGTTCTCTTGCCTAACTCAGTTCATGTGTAGCCATGTTTACAGGATCTTCCTAAGTGATATCTTATGATAAGTTTCTTTTCCTGTGTGACTTCTTTCACTTAGAATCATCGTACCTGAATCCACTCATTTTGCTGCTACTGGTCTTATGACATTGATTTCGTGGCTGAGGGATATTCCATCGTACGTAAGTTCCACAATGTTTGGAAGCATTTTTATATTTCCTGGGATATTTCAGGTGTACCCAGGTTGAGGTTCTTGTAAGCAGTGCAGCCCTCAATTTGGGGGTGGCTCTGTCTTATGGATTTTCAGTTTTCCCAAGGCATATTCCCTAGACTGGAAGTGCCCTTGGCTCTGTAGCTCTGTTGTTTACTTGTTTTAGGGAACACAATGCACTCCTCCAGTGAGGCAGTTGGCACCTTACATCCCGCCCATCAGCATAACAAGGCTCCCTGTTCTCCAGGGCCTGTCTTGCCTTTCTGGTTTTTACACATTTTGTGGATGTCCCTTTTGACCGGTGGGAAGTGATACTTCTTTGTAGTGCAGATTTGCATTGCCCGCTTGCTTGCTTGGCCAAAAAGGGCGTATGCGTTTTCTCCTGAATATATTCAGGAGAAAACGTATATGCCCTTTTTGGCCAAGTGCATCATTGTCGAAGTTGTGCCCCTCTTCCTGTGCTTTACAGGCGATTCCAACGTACCTCTTGAAATCTGTTTCCTGCTATTCTGCCTCGCGTTCAAGTCCGCCTCGTTGCCTTCCCTCAACAGATTTTTGGACGATAGCTGGCCTTGATTACTCTGCCAGTTTGTGAATTGCTGTGCCCCTGAGCTCCATTTTTCAACTCGTTTTTTGTGAGCTGAACGCAAGTCCAAACTTTTGGTTCAGGACCTATACTGGTTCCCGGTGGGTGGCTGAGACTTTGGTTAATTCTTCTTCCTGCCGGGAAATTAGAGTGAAATGTGCCCATCCAAATGCCTAGCAGCTACTCTCTCATTGGTTCTCCCTCTTCCCTTTCATCCTCTGCCAAATTGGCAACCTGTGCGAACCAGGAGCTTAAAGGGGCTGTCTCTCCAAGTTGGGAGATTGATAGGAAAGCAGTTGGAAAGTCAAACCGGAGCACCAGGAGAGGGGCTCTTCGTTGAGTTTTAGAAACCTTTCGTATTCACAGTGTGTCCATTCTCTAGGTTTCCCGTACACGTTATAGCTGTAGTAATATTCCCTTCAACCTGGAGAGCTGGGACCCATGGAATGGGTGCCATGCATTATTGCTTTAAAGGGTCTGCATTTGCTCACCCAATCTCACCAATCCTCTCAGTCCCAAGTGTCCAGCCTTATGCCACATCCAGCTGTCATTGTAGATAGGGTCATTCCAGGTTGCATCAGAGACCCTGAAGGAATTGTAAAGAATTTCCCTGTTTCTTTGTTCTGTTTTTGAAATTCCTTTTTAGAGTGGGTTTGAGCTGATTCTCGCTGCCATGTTTATGCCAGTCTAGACACACTTGATTCCCTTACGGAGACATATCAATACATAGGTTTTAAGATTCTTACTAGTCAGATCGATTCCTCTGCGGGAAATATGGGGTTTTGAGTCCCTTTGACTGAGGAAGGTGGAGGTCTTGTCTATTCCATAGTTGGTTTTTGGAACGGTACCTGTGCTTATATCAAACTCTGGTTTGATGCATCACCCCACCTCTCCTTCCCCCTTAAGCAGGCATAAGAGTGTTTTCTAAATGTGAGACTCTGTTCTCTTGCCTAACTCAGTTCATGTGTAGCCATGTTTACAGGATCTTCCTAAGTGATATCTTATGATAAGTTTCTTTTCCTGTGTGACTTCTTTCACTTAGAATCATCGTACCTGAATCCACTCATTTTGCTGCTACTGGTCTTATGACATTGATTTCGTGGCTGAGGGATATTCCATCGTACGTAAGTTCCACAATGTTTGGAACCATTTTTATATTTCCTGGGATATTTCAGGTGTACCCAGGTTGAGGTTCTTGTAAGCAGTGCAGCCCTCAATTTGGGGGTGGCTCTGTCTTATGGATTTTCACTTTTCCCAAGGTATATTCCCTAGACTGGAAGTGCCCTTGGCTCTGTAGCTCTGTTGTTTACTTGTTTTAGGGAACACAATGCACTCCTCCAGTGAGGCAGTTGGCACCTTACATCCCGCCCATCAGCATAACAAGGCTCCCTGTTCTCCAGGGCCTGTCTTGCCTTTCTGGTTTTTACACATTTTGTGGATGTCCCTTTTGACCGGTGGGAAGTGATACTTCTTTGTAGTGCAGATTTGCATTGCCCGCTTGCTTGCTTGGCCAAAAAGGGCGTATGCGTTTTCTCCTGAATATATTCAGGAGAAAACGCATACGCCCTTTTTGGCCAAGTGCATCATTGTCGAAGTTGTGCCCCTCTTCCTGTGCTTTACAGGCAATTCCAACGTACCTCTTGAAATCTGTTTCCTGCTATTCTGCCTCGCGTTCAAGTCCGCCTCGTTGCCTTCCCTCAACAGATTTTTGGACGATAGCTGGCCTTGATTACTCTGCCAGTTTGTGAATTGCTGTGCCCCTGAGCTCCATTTTTCAACTCGTTTTTTGTGAGCTGAACGCAAGTCCAAACTTTTGGTTCAGGACCTATACTGGTTCCCGGTGGGTGGCTGAGACTTTGGTTAATTCTTCTTCCTGCCGGGAAATTAGAGTGACATGTGCCCATCCAAATGCCTAGCAGCTACTCTCTCATTGGTTCTCCCTCTTCCCTTTCATCCTCTGCCAAATTGGCAACCTGTGCGAACCAGGAGCTTAAAGGGGCTGTCTCTCCAAGTTGGGAGATTGATAGGAAAGCAGTTGGAAAGTCAAACCGGAGCACCAGGAGAGGGGCTCTTCGTTGAGTTTTAGAAACCTTTCGTATTCACAGTGTGTCCATTCTCTAGGTTTCCCGTACACGTTATAGCTGTAGTAATATTCCCTTCAACCTGGAGAGCTGGGACCCATGGAATGGGTGCCATGCATTATTGCTTTAAAGGGTCTGCATTTGCTCACCCAATCTCACCAATCCTCTCAGTCCCAAGTGTCCAGCCTTATGCCACATCCAGCTGTCATTGTAGATAGGGTCATTCCAGGTTGCATCAGAGACCCTGAAGGAATTGTAAAGAATTTCCCTGTTTCTTTGTTCTGTTTTTGAAATTCCTTTTTAGAGTGGGTTTGAGCTGATTCTCGCTGCCATGTTTATGCCAGTCTAGACACACTTGATTCCCTTACGGAGACATATCAATACATAGGTTTTAAGATTCTTACTAGTCAGATCGATTCCTCTGCGGGAAATATGGGGTTTTGAGTCCCTTTGACTGAGGAAGGTGGAGGTCTTGTCTATTCCATAGTTGGTTTTTGGAACGGTACCTGTGCTTATATCAAACTCTGGTTTGATGCATCACCCCACCTCTCCTTCCCCCTTAAGCAGGCATAAGAGTGTTTTCTAAATGTGAGACTCTGTTCTCTTGCCTAACTCAGTTCATGTGTAGCCATGTTTACAGGATCTTCCTAAGTGATATCTTATGATAAGTTTCTTTTCCTGTGTGACTTCTTTCACTTAGAATCATCGTACCTGAATCCACTCATTTTGCTGCTACTGGTCTTATGACATTGATTTCGTGGCTGAGGGATATTCCATCGTACGTAAGTTCCACAATGTTTGGAACCATTTTTATATTTCCTGGGATATTTCAGGTGTACCCAGGTTGAGGTTCTTGTAAGCAGTGCAGCCCTCAATTTGGGGGTGGCTCTGTCTTATGGATTTTCACTTTTCCCAAGGTATATTCCCTAGACTGGAAGTGCCCTTGGCTCTGTAGCTCTGTTGTTTACTTGTTTTAGGGAACACAATGCACTCCTCCAGTGAGGCAGTTGGCACCTTACATCCCGCCCATCAGCATAACAAGGCTCCCTGTTCTCCAGGGCCTGTCTTGCCTTTCTGGTTTTTACACATTTTGTGGATGTCCCTTTTGACCGGTGGGAAGTGATACTTCTTTGTAGTGCAGATTTGCATTGCCCGCTTGCTTGCTTGGCCAAAAAGGGCGTATGCGTTTTCTCCTGAATATATTCAGGAGAAAACGCATACGCCCTTTTTGGCCAAGTGCATCATTGTCGAAGTTGTGCCCCTCTTCCTGTGCTTTACAGGCAATTCCAACGTACCTCTTGAAATCTGTTTCCTGCTATTCTGCCTCGCGTTCAAGTCCGCCTCGTTGCCTTCCCTCAACAGATTTTTGGACGATAGCTGGCCTTGATTACTCTGCCAGTTTGTGAATTGCTGTGCCCCTGAGCTCCATTTTTCAACTCGTTTTTTGTGAGCTGAACGCAAGTCCAAACTTTTGGTTCAGGACCTATACTGGTTCCCGGTGGGTGGCTGAGACTTTGGTTAATTCTTCTTCCTGCCGGGAAATTAGAGTGACATGTGCCCATCCAAATGCCTAGCAGCTACTCTCTCATTGGTTCTCCCTCTTCCCTTTCATCCTCTGCCAAATTGGCAACCTGTGCGAACCAGGAGCTTAAAGGGGCTGTCTCTCCAAGTTGGGAGATTGATAGGAAAGCAGTTGGAAAGTCAAACCGGAGCACCAGGGGAGGGGCTCTTCGTTGAGTTTTAGAAACCTTTCGTATTCACAGTGTGTCCATTCTCTAGGTTTCCCATACACGTTATAGCTGTAGTAATATTCCCTTCAACCTGGAGAGCTGGGACCCATGGAATGGGTGCCATGCATTATTGCTTTAAAGGGTCTGCATTTGCTCACCCAATCTCACCAATCCTCTCAGTCCCAAGTGTCCAGCCTTATGCCACATCCAGCTGTCATTGTAGATAGGGTCATTCCAGGTTGCATCAGAGACCCTGAAGGAATTGTAAAGAATTTCCCTGTTTCTTTGTTCTGTTTTTGAAATTCCTTTTTAGAGTGGGTTTGAGCTGATTCTCGCTGCCATGTTTATGCCAGTCTAGACACACTTGATTCCCTTACGGAGACATATCAATACATAGGTTTTAAGATTCTTACTAGTCAGATCGATTCCTCTGCGGGAAATATGGGGTTTTGAGTCCCTTTCACTGAGGAAGGTGTAGGTCTTGTCTATTCCATAGTTGGTTTTTGGAACGGTACCTGTGCTTATATCAAACTCTGGTTTGATGCATCACCCCACCTCTCCTTCCCCCTTAAGCAGGCATAAGAGTGTTTTCTAAATGTGAGACTCTGTTCTCTTGCCTAACTCAGTTCATGTGTAGCCATGTTTACAGGATCTTCCTAAGTGATATCTTATGATAAGTTTCTTTTCCTGTGTGACTTCTTTCACTTAGAATCATCGTACCTGAATCCACTCATTTTGCTGCTACTGGTCTTATGACATTGATTTCGTGTCTGAGGGATATTCCATCGTACGTAAGTTCCACAATGTTTGGAACCATTTTTATATTTCCTGGGATATTTCAGGTGTACCCAGGTTGAGGTTCTTGTGAGCAGTGCAGCCCTCAATTTGGGGGTGGCTGTGTCTTATGGATTTTCAGTTTTTCCAAGGTATATTCCCTAGACTGGAAGTGCCCTTGGCTCTGTAGCTCTGTTGTTTACTTGTTTTAGGGAACACAATGCACTCCTCCAGTGAGGCAGTTGGCAACATACATCCCGCCCATCAGCATAACAAGGCTCCCTGTTCTCCAGGGCCCGTCTTGCCTTTCTGGTTTTTACACATTTTGTGGATGTCCCTTTTGACCGGTGGGAAGTGATACTTCTTTGTAGTGCAGATTTGCATTGTCCGCTTGCTTGCTTGGCCAAAAAGGGCGTATGCGTTTTCTCCTGAATATATTCAGGAGAAAACGCATACGCCCTTTTTGGCCAAGTGCATCATTGTCGAAGTTGTGCCCCTCTTCCTGTGCTTTACAGGCGATTCCAACGTACCTCTTGAAATCTGTTTCCTGCTATTCTGCCTCGCGTTCAAGTCCGCCTCATTGCCTTCCCTCAACAGATTTTTGGACGATAGTTGGCCTTGATTACTCTGCCAGTTTGTGAATTGCTGTGCCCCTGAGCTCCATTTTTCAACTCGTTTTATGTGAGCTGAACGCAAGTCCAAACTTTTGGTTCAGGACCTATACTGGTTCCCGGTGGGTGGCTGAGACTTTGGTTAATTCTTCTTCCTGCCGGGAAATTAGAGTGACATGTGCCCATCCAAATGCCTAGCAGCTACTCTCTCATTGGTTCTCCCTCTTCCCTTTCATCCTCTGCCAAATTGGCAACCTGTGCGAACCAGGAGCTTAAAGGGGCTGTCTCTCCAAGTTGGGAGATTGATAGGAAAGCAGTTGGAAAGTCAAACCGGAGCACCAGGAGAGGGGCTCTTCGTTGAGTTTTAGAAACCTTTCGTATTCACAGTGTGTCCATTCTCTAGGTTTCCCGTACACGTTATAGCTGTAGTAATATTCCCTTCAACCTGGAGAGCTGGGACCCATGGAATGGGTGCCATGCATTATTGCTTTAAAGGGTCTGCATTTGCTCACCCAATCTCACCAATCCTCTCAGTCCCAAGTGTCCAGCCTTATGCCACATCCAGCTGTCATTGTAGATAGGGTCATTCCAGGTTGCATCAGAGACCCTGAAGGAATTGTAAAGAATTTCCCTGTTTCTTTGTTCTGTTTTTGAAATTCCTTTTTAGAGTGGGTTTGAGCTGATTCTCGCTGCCATGTTTATGCCAGTCTAGACACACTTGATTCCCTTACGGAGACATATCAATACATAGGTTTTAAGATTCTTACTAGTCAGATCTATTCCTCTGCGGGAAATATGGGGTTTTGAGTCCCTTTCACTGAGGAAGGTGGAGGTCTTGTCTATTCCATAGTTGGTTTTTGGAACGGTACCTGTGCTTATATCAAACTCGGGTTTGATGCATCACCCCACCTCTCCTTCCCCCTTAAGCAGGCATAAGAGTGTTTTCTAAATGTGAGACTCTGTTCTCTTGCCTAACTCAGTTCATGTGTAGCCATGTTTACAGGATCTTCCTAAGTGATATCTTATGATAAGTTTCTTTTCCTGTGTGACTTCTTTCACTTAGAATCATCGTACCTGAATCCACTCATTTTGCTGCTACTGGTCTTATGACATTGATTTCGTGGCTGAGGGATATTCCATCGTACGTAAGTTCCACAATGTTTGGAACCATTTTTATATTTCCTGGGATATTTCAGGTGTACCCAGGTTGAGGTTCTTGTAAGCAGTGCAGCCCTCAATTTGGGGGTGCCTCTGTCTTATGGATTTTCAGTTTTCCCAAGGTATATTCCCTAGACTGGAAGTGCCCTTGGCTCTGTAGCTCTGTTGTTTACTTGTTTTAGGGAACACAATGCACTCCTCCAGTGAGGCAGTTGGCAACTTACATCCCGCCCATCAGCATAACAAGGCTCCCTGTTCTCCAGGGCCTGTCTTGCCTTTCTGGTTTTCACACATTTTGTGGATGTCCCTTTTGACCGGTGGGAAGTGATACTTCTTTGTAGTGCAGATTTGCATTGCCCGCTTGCTTGCTTGGCCAAAAAGGGCGTATGCGTTTTCTCCTGAATATATTCAGGAGAAAACGCATACGCCCTTTTTGGCCAAGTGCATCATTGTCGAAGTTGTGCCCCTCTTCCTGTGCTTTACAGGCGATTCCAACGTACCTCTTGAAATCTGTTTCCTGCTATTCTGCCTCGCGTTCAAGTCCGCCTCGTTGCCTTCCCTCAACAGATTTTTGGACGATAGTTGGCCTTGATTACTCTGCCAGTTTGTGAATTGCTGTGCCCCTGAGCTCCATTTTTCAACTCGTTTTTTGTGAGCTGAACGCAAGTCCAAACTTTTGGTTCAGGACCTATACTGGTTCCCGGTGGGTGGCTGAGACTTTGGTTAATTCTTCTTCCTGCCAGGAAATTAGAGTGACATGTGCCCATCCAAATGCCTAGCAGCTACTCTCTCATTGGTTCTCCCTCTTCCCTTTCATTCTCTGCCAAATTGGCAACCTGTGCGAACCAGGAGTTTAAAGGGGCTGTCTCTCCAAGTTGGGAGATTGATAGGAAAGCAGTTGGAAAGTCAAACCGGAGCACCAGGAGAGGGGCTCTTCGTTGAGTTTTAGAAACCTTTCGTATTCACAGTGTGTCCATTCTCTAGGTTTCCCATACACGTTATAGCTGTAGTAATATTCCCTTCAACCTGGAGAGCTGGGACCCATGGAATGGGTGCCATGCATTATTGCTTTAAAGGGTCTGCATTTGCTCACCCAATCTCACCAATCCTCTCAGTCCCAAGTGTCCAGCCTTATGCCACATCCAGCTGTCATTGTAGATAGGGTCATTCCAGGTTGCATCAGAGACCCTGAAGGAATTGTAAAGAATTTCCCTGTTTCTTTGTTCTGTTTTTGAAATTCCTTTTTAGAGTGGGTTTGAGCTGATTCTCGCTGCCATGTTTATGCCAGTCTAGACACACTTGATTCCCTTACGGAGACATATCAATACATAGGTTTTAAGATTCTTACTAGTCAGATCGATTCCTCTGCGGGAAATATGGGGTTTTGAGTCCCTTTGACTGAGGAAGGTGGAGGTCTTGTCTATTCCATAGTTGGTTTTTGGAACGGTACCTGTGCTTATATCAAACTCTGGTTTGATGCATCACCCCACCTCTCCTTCCCCCTTAAGCAGGCATAAGAGTGTTTTCTAAATGTGAGACTCTGTTCTCTTGCCTAACTCAGTTCATGTGTAGCCATGTTTACAGGATCTTCCTAAGTGATATCTTATGATAAGTTTCTTTTCCTGTGTGACTTCTTTCACTTAGAATCATCGTACCTGAATCCACTCATTTTGCTGCTACTGGTCTTATGACATTGATTTCGTGGCTGAGGGATATTCCATCGTACGTAAGTTCCACAATGTTTGGAACCATTTTTATATTTCCTGGGATATTTCAGGTGTACCCAGGTTGAGGTTCTTGTAAGCAGTGCAGCCCTCAATTTGGGGGTGGCTCTGTCTTATGGATTTTCACTTTTCCCAAGGTATATTCCCTAGACTGGAAGTGCCCTTGGCTCTGTAGCTCTGTTGTTTACTTGTTTTAGGGAACACAATGCACTCCTCCAGTGAGGCAGTTGGCACCTTACATCCCGCCCATCAGCATAACAAGGCTCCCTGTTCTCCAGGGCCTGTCTTGCCTTTCTGGTTTTTACACATTTTGTGGATGTCCCTTTTGACCGGTGGGAAGTGATACTTCTTTGTAGTGCAGATTTGCATTGCCCGCTTGCTTGCTTGGCCAAAAAGGGCGTATGCGTTTTCTCCTGAATATATTCAGGAGAAAACGCATACGCCCTTTTTGGCCAAGTGCATCATTGTCGAAGTTGTGCCCCTCTTCCTGTGCTTTACAGGCAATTCCAACGTACCTCTTGAAATCTGTTTCCTGCTATTCTGCCTCGCGTTCAAGTCCGCCTCGTTGCCTTCCCTCAACAGATTTTTGGACGATAGCTGGCCTTGATTACTCTGCCAGTTTGTGAATTGCTGTGCCCCTGAGCTCCATTTTTCAACTCGTTTTTTGTGAGCTGAACGCAAGTCCAAACTTTTGGTTCAGGACCTATACTGGTTCCCGGTGGGTGGCTGAGACTTTGGTTAATTCTTCTTCCTGCCGGGAAATTAGAGTGACATGTGCCCATCCAAATGCCTAGCAGCTACTCTCTCATTGGTTCTCCCTCTTCCCTTTCATCCTCTGCCAAATTGGCAACCTGTGCGAACCAGGAGCTTAAAGGGGCTGTCTCTCCAAGTTGGGAGATTGATAGGAAAGCAGTTGGAAAGTCAAACCGGAGCACCAGGGGAGGGGCTCTTCGTTGAGTTTTAGAAACCTTTCGTATTCAGAGTGTGTCCATTCTCTAGGTTTCCCATACACGTTATAGCTGTAGTAATATTCCCTTCAACCTGGAGAGCTGGGACCCATGGAATGGGTGCCATGCATTATTGCTTTAAAGGGTCTGCATTTGCTCACCCAATCTCACCAATCCTCTCAGTCCCAAGTGTCCAGCCTTATGCCACATCCAGCTGTCATTGTAGATAGGGTCATTCCAGGTTGCATCAGAGACCCTGAAGGAATTGTAAAGAATTTCCCTGTTTCTTTGTTCTGTTTTTGAAATTCCTTTTTAGAGTGGGTTTGAGCTGATTCTCGCTGCCATGTTTATGCCAGTCTAGACACACTTGATTCCCTTACGGAGACATATCAATACATAGGTTTTAAGATTCTTACTAGTCAGATCGATTCCTCTGCGGGAAATATGGGGTTTTGAGTCCCTTTCACTGAGGAAGGTGTAGGTCTTGTCTATTCCATAGTTGGTTTTTGGAACGGTACCTGTGCTTATATCAAACTCTGGTTTGATGCATCACCCCACCTCTCCTTCCCCCTTAAGCAGGCATAAGAGTGTTTTCTAAATGTGAGACTCTGTTCTCTTGCCTAACTCAGTTCATGTGTAGCCATGTTTACAGGATCTTCCTAAGTGATATCTTATGATAAGTTTCTTTTCCTGTGTGACTTCTTTCACTTAGAATCATCGTACCTGAATCCACTCATTTTGCTGCTACTGGTCTTATGACATTGATTTCGTGTCTGAGGGATATTCCATCGTACGTAAGTTCCACAATGTTTGGAACCATTTTTATATTTCCTGGGATATTTCAGGTGTACCCAGGTTGAGGTTCTTGTGAGCAGTGCAGCCCTCAATTTGGGGGTGGCTGTGTCTTATGGATTTTCAGTTTTTCCAAGGTATATTCCCTAGACTGGAAGTGCCCTTGGCTCTGTAGCTCTGTTGTTTACTTGTTTTAGGGAACACAATGCACTCCTCCAGTGAGGCAGTTGGCAACATACATCCCGCCCATCAGCATAACAAGGCTCCCTGTTCTCCAGGGCCCGTCTTGCCTTTCTGGTTTTTACACATTTTGTGGATGTCCCTTTTGACCGGTGGGAAGTGATACTTCTTTGTAGTGCAGATTTGCATTGTCCGCTTGCTTGCTTGGCCAAAAAGGGCGTATGCGTTTTCTCCTGAATATATTCAGGAGAAAACGCATACGCCCTTTTTGGCCAAGTGCATCATTGTCGAAGTTGTGCCCCTCTTCCTGTGCTTTACAGGCGATTCCAACGTACCTCTTGAAATCTGTTTCCTGCTATTCTGCCTCGCGTTCAAGTCCGCCTCATTGCCTTCCCTCAACAGATTTTTGGACGATAGTTGGCCTTGATTACTCTGCCAGTTTGTGAATTGCTGTGCCCCTGAGCTCCATTTTTCAACTCGTTTTATGTGAGCTGAACGCAAGTCCAAACTTTTGGTTCAGGACCTATACTGGTTCCCGGTGGGTGGCTGAGACTTTGGTTAATTCTTCTTCCTGCCGGGAAATTAGAGTGACATGTGCCCATCCAAATGCCTAGCAGCTACTCTCTCATTGGTTCTCCCTCTTCCCTTTCATCCTCTGCCAAATTGGCAACCTGTGCGAACCAGGAGCTTAAAGGGGCTGTCTCTCCAAGTTGGGAGATTGATAGGAAAGCAGTTGGAAAGTCAAACCGGAGCACCAGGAGAGGGGCTCTTCGTTGAGTTTTAGAAACCTTTCGTATTCACAGTGTGTCCATTCTCTAGGTTTCCCGTACACGTTATAGCTGTAGTAATATTCCCTTCAACCTGGAGAGCTGGGACCCATGGAATGGGTGCCATGCATTATTGCTTTAAAGGGTCTGCATTTGCTCACCCAATCTCACCAATCCTCTCAGTCCCAAGTGTCCAGCCTTATGCCACATCCAGCTGTCATTGTAGATAGGGTCATTCCAGGTTGCATCAGAGACCCTGAAGGAATTGTAAAGAATTTCCCTGTTTCTTTGTTCTGTTTTTGAAATTCCTTTTTAGAGTGGGTTTGAGCTGATTCTCGCTGCCATGTTTATGCCAGTCTAGACACACTTGATTCCCTTACGGAGACATATCAATACATAGGTTTTAAGATTCTTACTAGTCAGATCGATTCCTCTGCGGGAAATATGGGGTTTTGAGTCCCTTTCACTGAGGAAGGTGGAGGTCTTGTCTATTCCATAGTTGGTTTTTGGAACGGTACCTGTGCTTATATCAAACTCGGGTTTGATGCATCACCCCACCTCTCCTTCCCCCTTAAGCAGGCATAAGAGTGTTTTCTAAATGTGAGACTCTGTTCTCTTGCCTAACTCAGTTCATGTGTAGCCATGTTTACAGGATCTTCCTAAGTGATATCTTATGATAAGTTTCTTTTCCTGTGTGACTTCTTTCACTTAGAATCATCGTACCTGAATCCACTCATTTTGCTGCTACTGGTCTTATGACATTGATTTCGTGGCTGAGGGATATTCCATCGTACGTAAGTTCCACAATGTTTGGAACCATTTTTATATTTCCTGGGATATTTCAGGTGTACCCAGGTTGAGGTTCTTGTAAGCAGTGCAGCCCTCAATTTGGGGGTGCCTCTGTCTTATGGATTTTCAGTTTTCCCAAGGTATATTCCCTAGACTGGAAGTGCCCTTGGCTCTGTAGCTCTGTTGTTTACTTGTTTTAGGGAACACAATGCACTCCTCCAGTGAGGCAGTTGGCAACTTACATCCCGCCCATCAGCATAACAAGGCTCCCTGTTCTCCAGGGCCTGTCTTGCCTTTCTGGTTTTCACACATTTTGTGGATGTCCCTTTTGACCGGTGGGAAGTGATACTTCTTTGTAGTGCAGATTTGCATTGCCCGCTTGCTTGCTTGGCCAAAAAGGGCGTATGCGTTTTCTCCTGAATATATTCAGGAGAAAATGCATACGCCCTTTTTGGCCAAGTGCATCATTGTCGAAGTTGTGCCCCTCTTCCTGTGCTTTACAGGCGATTCCAACGTACCTCTTGAAATCTGTTTCCTGCTATTCTGCCTCGCGTTCAAGTCCGCCTCGTTGCCTTCCCTCAACAGATTTTTGGACGATAGTTGGCCTTGATTACTCTGCCAGTTTGTGAATTGCTGTGCCCCTGAGCTCCATTTTTCAACTCGTTTTTTGTGAGCTGAACGCAAGTCCAAACTTTTGGTTCAGGACCTATACTGGTTCCCGGTGGGTGGCTGAGACTTTGGTTAATTCTTCTTCCTGCCAGGAAATTAGAGTGACATGTGCCCATCCAAATGCCTAGCAGCTACTCTCTCATTGGTTCTCCCTCTTCCCTTTCATTCTCTGCCAAATTGGCAACCTGTGCGAACCAGGAGTTTAAAGGGGCTGTCTCTCCAAGTTGGGAGATTGATAGGAAAGCAGTTGGAAAGTCAAACCGGAGCACCAGGAGAGGGGCTCTTCGTTGAGTTTTAGAAACCTTTCGTATTCACAGTGTGTCCATTCTCTAGGTTTCCCATACACGTTATAGCTGTAGTAATATTCCCTTCAACCTGGAGAGCTGGGACCCATGGAATGGGTGCCATGCATTATTGCTTTAAAGGGTCTGCATTTGCTCACCCAATCTCACCAATCCTCTCAGTCCCAAGTGTCCAGCCTTATGCCACATCCAGCTGTCATTGTAGATAGGGTCATTCCAGGTTGCATCAGAGACCCTGAAGGAATTGTAAAGAATTTCCCTGTTTCTTTGTTCTGTTTTTGAAATTCCTTTTTAGAGTGGGTTTGAGCTGATTCTCGCTGCCATGTTTATGCCAGTCTAGACACACTTGATTCCCTTATGGAGACATATCAATACATAGGTTTTAAGATTCTTACTAGTCAGATCGATTCCTCTGCGGGAAATATGGGGTTTTGAGTCCCTTTCACTGAGGAAGGTGGAGGTCTTGTCTATTCCATAGTTGGTTTTTGGAACGGTACCTGTGCTTATATCAAACTCTGGTTTGATGCATCACCCCACCTCTCCTTCCCCCTTAAGCAGGCATAAGAGTGTTTTCTAAATGTGAGACTCTGTTCTCTTGCCTAACTCAGTTCATGTGTAGCCATGTTTACAGGATCTTCCTAAGTGATATCTTATGATAAGTTTCTTTTCCTGTGTGACTTCTTTCACTTAGAATCATCGTACCTGAATCCACTCATTTTGCTGCTACTGGTCTTATGACATTGATTTCGTGGCTGAGGGATATTCCATCGTACGTAAGTTCCACAATGTTTGGAACCATTTTTATATTTCCTGGGATATTTCAGGTGTACCCAGGTTGAGGTTCTTGTAAGCAGTGCAGCCCTCAATTTGGGGGTGCCTCTGTCTTATGGATTTTCAGTTTTCCCAAGGTATATTCCCTAGACTGGAAGTGCCCTTGGCTCTGTAGCTCTGTTGTTTACTTGTTTTAGGGAACACAATGCACTCCTCCAGTGAGGCAGTTGGCAACTTACATCCCGCCCATCAGCATAACAAGGCTCCCTGTTCTCCAGGGCCTGTCTTGCCTTTCTGGTTTTTACACATTTTGTGGATGTCCCTTTTGACCGGTGGGAAGTGATACTTCTTTGTAGTGCAGATTTGCATTGCCCGCTTGCTTGCTTGGCCAAAAAGGGCGTATGCGTTTTCTCCTGAATATATTCAGGAGAAAACGCATACGCCCTTTTTGGCCAAGTGCATCATTGTCGAAGTTGTGCCCCTCTTCCTGTGCTTTACAGGCGATTCCAACGTACCTCTTGAAATCTGTTTCCTGCTATTCTGCCTCGCGTTCAAGTCCGCCTCGTTGCCTTCCCTCAACAGATTTTTGGACGATAGCTGGCCTTGATTACTCTGCCAGTTTGTGAATTGCTGTGCCCCTGAGCTCCATTTTTCAACTCGTTTTTTTGTGAGCTGAACGCAAGTCCAAACTTTTGGTTCAGGACCTATACTGGTTCCCGGTGGGTGGCTGAGACTTTGGTTAATTCTTCTTCCTGCCGGGAAATTAGAGTGACACGTGCCCATCCAAATGCCTAGCATCTACTCTCTCATTGGTTCTCCCTCTTCCCTTTCATCCTCTGCCAAATTGGCAACCTGTGCGAACCAGGAGCTTAAAGGGGCTGTCTCTCCAAGTTGGGAGATTGATAGGAAAGCAGTTGGAAAGTCAAACCGGAGCACCAGGAGAGGGGCTCTTCGTTGAGTTTTAGAAACCTTTCGTATTCACAGTGTGTCCATTCTCTAGGTTTCCCGTACACGTTATAGCTGTAGTAATATTCCCTTCAACCTGGAGAGCTGGGACCCATGGAGTGGGTGCCATGCATTATTGCTTTAAAGGGTCTGCATTTGCTCACCCAATCTCACCAATCCTCTCAGTCCCAAGTGTCCAGCCTTATGCCACATCCAGCTGTCATTTTAGATAGGGTCATTCCAGGTTGCATCAGAGACCCTGAAGGAATTGTAAAGAATTTCCCTGTTTCTTTGTTCTGTTTTTGAAATTCCTTTTTAGAGTGGGTTTGAGCTGATTCTCGCTGCCATGTTTATGCCAGTCTAGACACACTTGATTCCCTTACGGAGACATATCAATACATAGGTTTTAAGATTCTTACTAGTCAGATCTATTCCTCTGCGGGAAATATGGGGTTTTGAGTCCCTTTGACTGAGGAAGGTGGAGGTCTTGTCTATTCCATAGTTGGTTTTTGGAACGGTACCTGTGCTTATATCAAACTCTGGTTTGATGCATCACCCCACCTCTCCTTCCCCCTTAAGCAGGCATAAGAGTGTTTTCTAAATGTGAGACTCTGTTCTCTTGCCTAACTCAGTTCATGTGTAGCCATGTTTACAGGATCTTCCTAAGTGATATCTTATGATAAGTTTCTTTTCCTGTGTGACTTCTTTCACTTAGAATCATCGTACCTGAATCCACTCATTTTGCTGCTACTGGTCTTATGACATTGATTTCGTGGCTGAGGGATATTCCATCGTACGTAAGTTCCACAATGTTTGGAACCATTTTTATATTTCCTGGGATATTTCAGGTGTACCCAGGTTGAGGTTCTTGTAAGCAGTGCAGCCCTCAATTTGGGGGTGGCTCTGTCTTATGGATTTTCACTTTTCCCAAGGTATATTCCCTAGACTGGAAGTGCCCTTGGCTCTGTAGCTCTGTTGTTTACTTGTTTTAGGGAACACAATGCACTCCTCCAGTGAGGCAGTTGGCACCTTACATCCCGCCCATCAGCATAACAAGGCTCCCTGTTCTCCAGGGCCTGTCTTGCCTTTCTGGTTTTTACACATTTTGTGGATGTCCCTTTTGACCGGTGGGAAGTGATACTTCTTTGTAGTGCAGATTTGCATTGCCCGCTTGCTTGCTTGGCCAAAAAGGGCGTACGCGTTTTCTCCTGAATATATTCAGGAGAAAACGCATACGCCCTTTTTGGCCAAGTGCATCATTGTCGAAGTTGTGCCCCTCTTCCTGTGCTTTACAGGCAATTCCAACGTACCTCTTGAAATCTGTTTCCTGCTATTCTGCCTCGCGTTCAAGTCCGCCTCGTTGCCTTCCCTCAACAGATTTTTGGACGATAGCTGGCCTTGATTACTCTGCCAGTTTGTGAATTGCTGTGCCCCTGAGCTCCATTTTTCAACTCGTTTTTTGTGAGCTGAACGCAAGTCCAAACTTTTGGTTCAGGACCTATACTGGTTCCCGGTGGGTGGCTGAGACTTTGGTTAATTCTTCTTCCTGCCGGGAAATTAGAGTGACATGTGCCCATCCAAATGCCTAGCAGCTACTCTCTCATTGGTTCTCCCTCTTCCCTTTCATCCTCTGCCAAATTGGCAACCTGTGCGAACCAGGAGCTTAAAGGGGCTGTCTCTCCAAGTTGGGAGATTGATAGGAAAGCAGTTGGAAAGTCAAACCGGAGCACCAGGGGAGGGGCTCTTCGTTGAGTTTTAGAAACCTTTCGTATTCACAGTGTGTCCATTCTCTAGGTTTCCCATACACGTTATAGCTGTAGTAATATTCCCTTCAACCTGGAGAGCTGGGACCCATGGAATGGGTGCCATGCATTATTGCTTTAAAGGGTCTGCATTTGCTCACCCAATCTCACCAATCCTCTCAGTCCCAAGTGTCCAGCCTTATGCCACATCCAGCTGTCATTGTAGATAGGGTCATTCCAGGTTGCATCAGAGACCCTGAAGGAATTGTAAAGAATTTCCCTGTTTCTTTGTTCTGTTTTTGAAATTCCTTTTTAGAGTGGGTTTGAGCTGATTCTCGCTGCCATGTTTATGCCAGTCTAGACACACTTGATTCCCTTACGGAGACATATCAATACATAGGTTTTAAGATTCTTACTAGTCAGATCTCTTCCTCTGCGGGAAATATGGGGTTTTGAGTCCCTTTCACTGAGGAAGGTGGAGGTCTTGTCTATTCCATAGTTGGTTTTTGGAACGGTACCTGTGCTTATATCAAACTCTGGTTTGATGCATCACCCCACCTCTCCTTCCCCCTTAAGCAGGCATAAGAGTGTTTTCTAAATGTGAGACTCTGTTCTCTTGCCTAACTCAGTTCATGTGTAGCCATGTTTACAGGATCTTCCTAAGTGATATCATATGATAAGTTTCTTTTCCTGTGTGACTTCTTTCACTTAGAATCATCGTACCTGAATCCACTCATTTTGCTGCTACTGGTCTTATGACATTGATTTCGTGGCTGAGGGATATTCCATCGTACGTAAGTTCCACAATGTTTGGAACCATTTTTATATTTCCTGGGATATTTCAGGTGTACCCAGGTTGAGGTTCTTGTAAGCAGTGCAGCCCTCAATTTGGGGGTGCCTCTGTCTTATGGATTTTCAGTTTTCCCAAGGTATATTCCCTAGACTGGAAGTGCCCTTGGCTCTGTAGCTCTGTTGTTTACTTGTTTTAGGGAACACAATGCACTCCTCCAGTGAGGCAGTTGGCAACTTACATCCCGCCCATCAGCATAACAAGGCTCCCTGTTCTCCAGGGCCTGTCTTGCCTTTCTGGTTTTTACACATTGTGTGGATGTCCCTTTTGACCGGTGGGAAGTGATACTTCTTTGTAGTGCAGATTTGCATTGCCCGCTTGCTTGCTTGGCCAAAAAGGGCGTATGCGTTTTCTCCTGAATATATTCAGGAGAAAACGCATACGCCCTTTTTGGCCAAGTGCATCATTGTCGAAGTTGTGCCCCTCTTCCTGTGCTTTACAGGCGATTCCAACGTACCTCTTGAAATCTGTTTCCTGCTATTCTGCCTCGCGTTCAAGTCCGCCTCGTTGCCTTCCCTCAACAGATTTTTGGACGATAGCTGGCCTTGATTACTCTGCCAGTTTGTGAATTGCTGTGCCCCTGAGCTCCATTTTTCAACTCGTTTTTTTGTGAGCTGAACGCAAGTCCAAACTTTTGGTTCAGGACCTATACTGGTTCCCGGTGGGTGGCTGAGACTTTGGTTAATTCTTCTTCCTGCCGGGAAATTAGAGTGACATGTGCCCATCCAAATGCCTAGCAGCTACTCTCTCATTGGTTCTCCCTCTTCCCTTTCATCCTCTGCCAAATTGGCAACCTGTGCGAACCAGGAGCTTAAAGGGGCTGTCTCTCCAAGTTGGGAGATTGATAGGAAAGCAGTTGGAAAGTCAAACCGGAGCACCAGGAGAGGGGCTCTTCGTTGAGTTTTAGAAACCTTTCGTATTCACAGTGTGTCCATTCTCTAGGTTTCCCGTACACGTTATAGCTGTAGTAATATTCCCTTCAACCTGGAGAGCTGGGACCCATGGAATGGGTGCCATGCATTATTGCTTTAAAGGGTCTGCATTTGCTCACCCAATCTCACCAATCCTCTCAGTCCCAAGTGTCCAGCCTTATGCCACATCCAGCTGTCATTGTAGATAGGGTCATTCCAGGTTGCATCAGAGACCCTGAAGGAATTGTAAAGAATTTCCCTGTTTCTTTGTTCTGTTTTTGAAATTCCTTTTTAGAGTGGGTTTGAGCTGATTCTCGCTGCCATGTTTATGCCAGTCTAGACACACTTGATTCCCTTACGGAGACATATCAATACATAGGTTTTAAGATTCTTACTAGTCAGATCTATTCCTCTGCGGGAAATATGGGGTTTTGAGTCCCTTTGACTGAGGAAGGTGGAGGTCTTGTCTATTCCATAGTTGGTTTTTGGAACGGTACCTGTGCTTATATCAAACTCTGGTTTGATGCATCACCCCACCTCTCCTTCCCCCTTAAGCAGGCATAAGAGTGTTTTCTAAATGTGAGACTCTGTTCTCTTGCCTAACTCAGTTCATGTGTAGCCATGTTTACAGGATCTTCCTAAGTGATATCTTATGATAAGTTTCTTTTCCTGTGTGACTTCTTTCACTTAGAATCATCGTACCTGAATCCACTCATTTTGCTGCTACTGGTCTTATGACATTGATTTCGTGGCTGAGGGATATTCCATCGTACGTAAGTTCCACAATGTTTGGAACCATTTTTATATTTCCTGGGATATTTCAGGTGTACCCAGGTTGAGGTTCTTGTAAGCAGTGCAGCCCTCAATTTGGGGGTGGCTCTGTCTTATGGATTTTCACTTTTCCCAAGGTATATTCCCTAGACTGGAAGTGCCCTTGGCTCTGTAGCTCTGTTGTTTACTTGTTTTAGGGAACACAATGCACTCCTCCAGTGAGGCAGTTGGCACCTTACATCCCGCCCATCAGCATAACAAGGCTCCCTGTTCTCCAGGGCCTGTCTTGCCTTTCTGGTTTTTACACATTTTGTGGATGTCCCTTTTGACCGGTGGGAAGTGATACTTCTTTGTAGTGCAGATTTGCATTGCCCGCTTGCTTGCTTGGCCAAAAAGGGCGTATGCGTTTTCTCCTGAATATATTCAGGAGAAAACGCATACGCCCTTTTTGGCCAAGTGCATCATTGTCGAAGTTGTGCCCCTCTTCCTGTGCTTTACAGGCAATTCCAACGTACCTCTTGAAATCTGTTTCCTGCTATTCTGCCTCGCGTTCAAGTCCGCCTCGTTGCCTTCCCTCAACAGATTTTTGGACGATAGCTGGCCTTGATTACTCTGCCAGTTTGTGAATTGCTGTGCCCCTGAGCTCCATTTTTCAACTCGTTTTTTGTGAGCTGAACGCAAGTCCAAACTTTTGGTTCAGGACCTATACTGGTTCCCGGTGGGTGGCTGAGACTTTGGTTAATTCTTCTTCCTGCCGGGAAATTAGAGTGACATGTGCCCATCCAAATGCCTAGCAGCTACTCTCTCATTGGTTCTCCCTCTTCCCTTTCATCCTCTGCCAAATTGGCAACCTGTGCGAACCAGGAGCTTAAAGGGGCTGTCTCTCCAAGTTGGGAGATTGATAGGAAAGCAGTTGGAAAGTCAAACCGGAGCACCAGGGGAGGGGCTCTTCGTTGAGTTTTAGAAACCTTTCGTATTCAGAGTGTGTCCATTCTCTAGGTTTCCCATACACGTTATAGCTGTAGTAATATTCCCTTCAACCTGGAGAGCTGGGACCCATGGAATGGGTGCCATGCATTATTGCTTTAAAGGGTCTGCATTTGCTCACCCAATCTCACCAATCCTCTCAGTCCCAAGTGTCCAGCCTTATGCCACATCCATCTGTCATTGTAGATAGGGTCATTCCAGGTTGCATCAGAGACCCTGAAGGAATTGTAAAGAATTTCCCTGTTTCTTTGTTCTGTTTTTGAAATTCCTTTTTAGAGTGGGTTTGAGCTGATTCTCGCTGCCATGTTTATGCCAGTCTAGACACACTTGATTCCCTTACGGAGACATATCAATACATAGGTTTTAAGATTCTTACTAGTCAGATCGATTCCTCTGCGGGAAATATGGGGTTTTGAGTCCCTTTCACTGAGGAAGGTGGAGGTCTTGTCTATTCCATAGTTGGTTTTTGGAACGTTACCTGTGCTTATATCAAACTCTGGTTTGATGCATCACCCCACCTCTCCTTCCCCCTTAAGCAGGCATAAGAGTGTTTTCTAAATGTGAGACTCTGTTCTCTTGCCTAACTCAGTTCATGTGTAGCCATGTTTACAGGATCTTCCTAAGTGATATCTTATGATAAGTTTCTTTTCCTGTGTGACTTCTTTCACTTAGAATCATCGTACCTGAATCCACTCATTTTGCTGCTACTGGTCTTATGACATTGATTTCGTGGCTGAGGGATATTCCATCGTACGTAAGTTCCACAATGTTTGGAACCATTTTTATATTTCCTGGGATATTTCAGGTGTACCCAGGTTGAGGTTCTTGTAAGCAGTGCAGCCCTCAATTTGGGGGTGCCTCTGTCTTATGGATTTTCAGTTTTCCCAAGGTATATTCCCTAGACTGGAAGTGCCCTTGGCTCTGTAGCTCTGTTGTTTACTTGTTTTAGGGAACACAATGCACTCCTCCAGTGAGGCAGTTGGCAACTTACATCCCGCCCATCAGCATAACAAGGCTCCCTGTTCTCCAGGGCCTGTCTTGCCTTTCTGGTTTTTACACATTTTGTGGATGTCCCTTTTGACCGGTGGGAAGTGATACTTCTTTGTAGTGCAGATTTGCATTGCCCGCTTGCTTGCTTGGCCAAAAAGGGCGTATGCGTTTTCTCCTGAATATATTCAGGAGAAAACGCATACGCCCTTTTTGGCCAAGTGCATCATTGTCGAAGTTGTGCCCCTCTTCCTGTGCTTTACAGGCGATTCCAACGTACCTCTTGAAATCTGTTTCCTGCTATTCTGCCTCGCGTTCAAGTGCGCCTCGTTGCCTTCCCTCAACAGATTTTTGGACGATAGCTGGCCTTGATTACTCTGCCAGTTTGTGAATTGCTGTGCCCCTGAGCTCCATTTTTCAACTCGTTTTTTTGTGAGCTGAACGCAAGTCCAAACTTTTGGTTCAGGACCTATACTGGTTCCCGGTGGGTGGCTGAGACTTTGGTTAATTCTTCTTCCTGCCGGGAAATTAGAGTGACATGTGCCCATCCAAATGCCTAGCAGCTACTCTCTCATTGGTTCTCCCTCTTCCCTTTCATCCTCTGCCAAATTGGCAACCTGTGCGAACCAGGAGCTTAAAGGGGCTGTCTCTCCAAGTTGGGAGATTGATAGGAAAGCTGTTGGAAAGTCAAACCGGAGCACCAGGAGAGGGGCTCTTCGTTGAGTTTTAGAAACCTTTCGTATTCACAGTGTGTCCATTCTCTAGGTTTCCCGTACACGTTATAGCTGTAGTAATATTCCCTTCAACCTGGAGAGCTGGGACCCATGGAATGGGTGCCATGCATTATTGCTTTAAAGGGTCTGCATTTGCTCACCCAATCTCACCAATCCTCTCAGTCCCAAGTGTCCAGCCTTATGCCACATCCAGCTGTCATTGTAGATAGGGTCATTCCAGGTTGCATCAGAGACCCTGAAGGAATTGTAAAGAATTTCCCTGTTTCTTTGTTCTGTTTTTGAAATTCCTTTTTAGAGTGGGTTTGAGCTGATTCTCGCTGCCATGTTTATGCCAGTCTAGACACACTTGATTCCCTTACGGAGACATATCAATACATAGGTTTTAAGATTCTTACTAGTCAGATCTATTCCTCTGCGGGAAATATGGGGTTTTGAGTCCCTTTGACTGAGGAAGGTGGAGGTCTTGTCTATTCCATAGTTGGTTTTTGGAACGGTACCTGTGCTTATATCAAACTCTGGTTTGATGCATCACCCCACCTCTCCTTCCCCCTTAAGCAGGCATAAGAGTGTTTTCTAAATGTGAGACTCTGTTCTCTTGCCTAACTCAGTTCATGTGTAGCCATGTTTACAGGATCTTCCTAAGTGATATCTTATGATAAGTTTCTTTTCCTGTGTGACTTCTTTCACTTAGAATCATTGTACCTGAATCCACTCATTTTGCTGCTACTGGTCTTATGACATTGATTTCGTGGCTGAGGGATATTCCATCGTACGTAAGTTCCACAATGTTTGGAACCATTTTTATATTTCCTGGGATATTTCAGGTGTACCCAGGTTGAGGTTCTTGTAAGCAGTGCAGCCCTCAATTTGGGGGTGGCTCTGTCTTATGGATTTTCAGTTTTCCCAAGGCATATTCCCTAGACTGGAAGTGCCCTTGGCTCTGTAGCTCTGTTGTTTACTTGTTTTAGGGAACACAATGCACTCCTCCAGTGAGGCAGTTGGCACCTTACATCCCGCCCATCAGCATAACAAGGCTCCCTGTTCTCCAGGGCCTGTCTTGCCTTTCTGGTTTTTACACATTTTGTGGATGTCCCTTTTGACCGGTGGGAAGTGATACTTCTTTGTAGTGCAGATTTGCATTGCCCGCTTGCTTGCTTGGCCAAAAAGGGCGTATGCGTTTTCTCCTGAATATATTCAGGAGAAAACGCATATGCCCTTTTTGGCCAAGTGCATCATTGTCGAAGTTGTGCCCCTCTTCCTGTGCTTTACAGGCGATTCCAACGTACCTCTTGAAATCTGTTTCCTGCTATTCTGCCTCGCGTTCAAGTCCGCCTCGTTGCCTTCCCTCAACAGATTTTTGGACGATAGCTGGCCTTGATTACTCTGCCAGTTTGTGAATTGCTGTGCCCCTGAGCTCCATTTTTCAACTCGTTTTTTGTGAGCTGAACGCAAGTCCAAACTTTTGGTTCAGGACCTATACTGGTTCCCGGTGGGTGGCTGAGACTTTGGTTAATTCTTCTTCCTGCCGGGAAATTAGAGTGACATGTGCCCATCCAAATGCCTAACAGCTACTCTCTCATTGGTTCTTCCTCTTCCCTTTCATCCTCGGCCAAATGGGCAACCTGTGCGAACCAGGAGCTTAAAGGGGCTGTCTCTCCAAGTTGGGAGATTGATAGGAAAGCAGTTGGAAAGTCAAACCGGAGCACCAGGAGAGGGGCTCTTCGTTGAGTTTTAGAAACCTTTCGTATTCACAGTGTGTCCATTCTCTAGGTTTCCCGTACACGTTATAGCTGTAGTAATATTCCCTTCAACCTGGAGAGCTGGGACCCATGGAATGGGTGCCATGCATTATTGCTTTAAAGGGTCTGCATTTGCTCACCCAATCTCACCAATCCTCTCAGTCCCAAGTGTCCAGCCTTATGCCACATCCAGCTGTCATTGTAGATAGGGTCATTCCAGGTTGCATCAGAGACCCTGAAGGAATTGTAAAGAATTTCCCTGTTTCTTTGTTCTGTTTTTGAAATTCCTTTTTAGAGTGGGTTTGAGCTGATTCTCGCTGCCATGTTTATGCCAGTCTAGACACACTTGATTCCCTTACGGAGACATATCAATACATAGGTTTTAAGATTCTTACTAGTCAGATCTATTCCTCTGCGGGAAATATGGGGTTTTGAGTCCCTTTGACTGAGGAAGGTGGAGGTCTTGTCTATTCCATAGTTGGTTTTTGGAACGGTACCTGTGCTTATATCAAACTCTGGTTTGATGCATCACCCCACCTCTCCTTCCCCCTTAAGCAGGCATAAGAGTGTTTTCTAAATGTGAGACTCTGTTCTCTTGCCTAACTCAGTTCATGTGTAGCCATGTTTACAGGATCTTCCTAAGTGATATCTTATGATAAGTTTCTTTTCCTGTGTGACTTCTTTCACTTAGAATCATCGTACCTGAATCCACTCATTTTGCTGCTACTGGTCTTATGACATTGATTTCGTGGCTGAGGGATATTCCATCGTACGTAAGTTCCACAATGTTTGGAACCATTTTTATATTTCCTGGGATATTTCAGGTGTACCCAGGTTGAGGTTCTTGTAAGCAGTGCAGCCCTCAATTTGGGGGTGGCTCTGTCTTATGGATTTTCACTTTTCCCAAGGTATATTCCCTAGACTGGAAGTGCCCTTGGCTCTGTAGCTCTGTTGTTTACTTGTTTTAGGGAACACAATGCACTCCTCCAGTGAGGCAGTTGGCACCTTACATCCCGCCCATCAGCATAACAAGGCTCCCTGTTCTCCAGGGCCTGTCTTGCCTTTCTGGTTTTTACACATTTTGTGGATGTCCCTTTTGACCGGTGGGAAGTGATACTTCTTTGTAGTGCAGATTTGCATTGCCCGCTTGCTTGCTTGGCCAAAAAGGGCGTATGCGTTTTCTCCTGAATATATTCAGGAGAAAACGCATACGCCCTTTTTGGCCAAGTGCATCATTGTCGAAGTTGTGCCCCTCTTCCTGTGCTTTACAGGCAATTCCAACGTACCTCTTGAAATCTGTTTCCTGCTATTCTGCCTCGCGTTCAAGTCCGCCTCGTTGCCTTCCCTCAACAGATTTTTGGACGATAGCTGGCCTTGATTACTCTGCCAGTTTGTGAATTGCTGTGCCCCTGAGCTCCATTTTTCAACTCGTTTTTTGTGAGCTGAACGCAAGTCCAAACTTTTGGTTCAGGACCTATACTGGTTCCCGGTGGGTGGCTGAGACTTTGGTTAATTCTTCTTCCTGCCGGGAAATTAGAGTGACATGTGCCCATCCAAATGCCTAGCAGCTACTCTCTCATTGGTTCTCCCTCTTCCCTTTCATCCTCTGCCAAATTGGCAACCTGTGCGAACCAGGAGCTTAAAGGGGCTGTCTCTCCAAGTTGGGAGATTGATAGGAAAGCAGTTGGAAAGTCAAACCGGAGCACCAGGAGAGGGGCTCTTCGTTGAGTTTTAGAAACCTTTCGTATTCACAGTGTGTCCATTCTCTAGGTTTCCCGTACACGTTATAGCTGTAGTAATATTCCCTTGAACCTGGAGAGCTGGGACCCATGGAATGGGTGCCATGCATTATTGCTTTAAAGGGTCTGCATTTGCTCACCCAATCTCACCAATCCTCTCAGTCCCAAGTGTCCAGCCTTATGCCACATCCAGCTGTCATTGTAGATAGGGTCATTCCAGGTTGCATCAGAGACCCTGAAGGAATTGTAAAGAATTTCCCTGTTTCTTTGTTCTGTTTTTGAAATTCCTTTTTAGAGTGGGTTTGAGCTGATTCTCGCTGCCATGTTTATGCCAGTCTAGACACACTTGATTCCCTTACAGAGACATATCAATACATAGGTTTTAAGATTCTTACTAGTCAGATCTATTCCTCTGCGGGAAATATGGGGTTTTGAGTCCCTTTCACTGAGGAAGGTGTAGGTCTTGTCTATTCCATAGTTGGTTTTTGGAACGGTACCTGTGCTTATATCAAACTCTGGTTTGATGCATCACCCCACCTCTCCTTCCCCCTTAAGCAGGCATAAGAGTGTTTTCTAAATGTGAGACTCTGTTCTCTTGCCTAACTCAGTTCATGTGTAGCCATGTTTACAGGATCTTCCTAAGTGATATCTTATGATAAGTTTCTTTTCCTGTGTGACTTCTTTCACTTAGAATCATCGTACCTGAATCCACTCATTTTGCTGCTACTGGTCTTATGACATTGATTTCGTGGCTGAGGGATATTCCATCGTACGTAAGTTCCACAATGTTTGGAAGCATTTTTATATTTCCTGGGATATTTCAGGTGTACCCAGGTTGAGGTTCTTGTAAGCAGTGCAGCCCTCAATTTGGGGGTGGCTCTGTCTTATGGATTTTCAGTTTTCCCAAGGTATATTCCCTAGACTGGAAGTGCCCTTGGCTCTGTAGCTCTGTTGTTTACTTGTTTTAGGGAACACAATGCACTCCTCCAGTGAGGCAGTTGGCACCTTACATCCCGGCCATCAGCATAACAAGGCTCCCTGTTCTCCAGGGCCTGCCTTGCCTTTCTGGTTTTTACACATTTTGTGGATGTCCCTTTTGACCGGTGGGAAGTGATACTTCTTTGTAGTGCAGATTTGCATTGCCCTCTTGCTTGCTTGGCCAAAAAGGGCGTATGCGTTTTCTCCTGAATATATTCAGGAGAAAACGCATACACCCTTTTTGGCCAAGTGCATCATTGTCGAAGTTGTGCCCCTCTTCCTGTGCTTTACAGGCGATTCCAACGTACCTCTTGAAATATGTTTCCTGCTATTCTGCCTCGCTTTCAAGTCCGCCTCGTTGCCTTCCCTCAACAGATTTTTGGACGATAGCTGGCCTTGATTACTCTGCCAGTTTGTGAATTGCTGTGCCCCTGAGCTCCATTTTTCAACTCGTTTTTTGTGAGCTGAACGCAAGTCCAAACTTTTGGTTCAGGACCTATACTGGTTCCCGGTGGGTGGCTGAGACTTTGGTTTATTCTTCTTCCTGCCGGGAAATTAGAGTGACATGTGCCCATCCAAATGCCTAGCAGCTACTCTCTCATTGGTTCTCCCTCTTCCCTTTCATCCTCTGCCAAATTGGCAACCTGTGCGAACCAGGAGCTTAAAGGGGCTGTCTCTCCAAGTTGGGAGATTGATAAGAAAGCAGTTGGAAAGTCAAACCGGAGCACCAGGAGAGGGACTCTTCGTTGAGTTTTACAAATCTTTCGTATTCACAGTGTGTCCATTCTCTAGGTTTCCCGTACACGTTATAGCTGTAGTAATATTCCCTTCAACCTGGAGAGCTGGGACCCATGGAATGGGTGCCATGCATTATTGCTTTAAAGGGTCTGCATTTGCTCACCCAATCTCACCAATCCTCTCAGTCCAAAGTGTCCAGCCTTATGCCTCATCCAGCTGTCATTGTAGATAGGGTCATTCCAGGTTGAATCAGAGACCCTGAAGGAATTGTAAAGAATTTCCCTGGGGCCTCCCTGGTGGCGCAGTGGTTGAGAGTCCGCCTGCCGATGCAGGGGATACGGGTTCGTGCCCCGGTCTAGGAGGATCCCAATGCCGCGGAGCGGCTGGGCCCGTGAGCCATGGCCGCTGAGCCTGTGCGTCCGGAGCCTGTGCTCCGCAACGGGAGAGGCCACAACAGTGAGAGGCCCGCGTACAGCAAAAAAAAAAAAAAAAAAAAAAAAAAAAAAGAATTTCCCTGTTTCTTTGTTCTGTTTTTAAAATTCCTTTTTAGAGTGGGTTTGAGCTGATTCTCGCTGCCATGTTTATGCCAGTCTAGTCACATTTGATTCCCTTACGGAGACATATCAATACATAGGTTTTAAGATACTTACTAGTCAGATCTATTCCTCTGCGGGAAATATGGGGTTTTGAGTCCCTTTCACTGAGGAAGGTGGAGGTCTTGTCTATTCCATAGTTGGTTTTTGGAACGGTACCTGTGCTTATATCAAACTCTGGTTTGATGCATCACCCCACCTCTCCTTCCCCCTTAAGCAGGCATAAGAGTGTTTTCTAAATGTGAGACTCTGTTCTCTTGCCTAACTCAGTTCATGTGTAGCCATGTTTACAGGATCTTCCTAAGTGATATCTTATGATAAGTTTCCTTTCCTGTGTGACTTCTTTCACTTAGAATCATCGTACCTGAATCCACTCATTTTGCTGCTACTGGTCTTATGACATTGATTTCATGGCTGAGGGATATTCCATCGTACGTAAGTTCCACAATGTTTGGAAGCATTTTTATATTTCCTGGGATATTTCAGGTGTACCCAGGTTGAGTTTCTTGTAAGCAGTGCAGCCCTCAATTTGGGGGTGGCTCTGTCTTATGGATTTTCAGTTTTCCCAAGGTATATTCCCTAGACTGTAAGTGCCCTTGGCTCTGTAGCTCTGTTGTTTACTTGTTTTAGGGAGCACAATGCACTCCTCCAGTGAGGCAGTTGGCAACTTACATCCCGCCCATCAGCATATCAAGGCTCCCTGTTCGCCAGGGCCAGTCTTGCCTTTTGAAACGTTCATTTTGAAATATGGACGTCCTTTGAATTTCTTGGTCGATATGTGACCCCAGGATTTGTATTCAGGGCAGGTGTCATTTACAGGCCTGCAATGATTTTGAATATCAACTGACCATTAGCGCTGGGATTAAAGCTGCTGTTGTGTGAAACGGCCAAAAGGTGGCAGCAGTTCTCCCTTACAAAATATGGTTACAAGGGCAACAGAGCCTCAAAGGAAGTGGTGTTCTAGATTGGAAATTAGAAAGGAGTATGCCAGGAGAAAGCCCCTCAAGTTTGTCTCACTACTTCTTCTTCGTGTTTTTAATTTATTATTTTTATTTTTTATTACAGCAAGTTTGATTACAATGTTTGGCTTGTTGTAGGTGTGGAAGATATGGTTCTTTTACACATATACAGATGTCTGTTCTTCCTGGGGTCCTTTTCCCATGTACATTATGACAGAATGTTGAGTAGTCCTCTCTTGGTATTCTGTAGGTCTTTGGTGATTATATATGTCACCTGTGTTTGTATATGTCTGTTAACCCCGATATCGTAATGAAACCAATCCTCACACCTTTCCATTGGTGAACCATAAGTTTGTTTAATGAATCTGTGATTGCCCTTCTCCGTGGAAATATCTGCCCTGGTATCCATTTATAGGTAACACCTATAAGTGATATGATACGATTTGTGTCTTTCACTTTCTGACTTACTACAAGTCACGTGATTACCTCTAGACTCATCTATGGGGCTGCAAATGGCATTGTGTCCTTTTTTTCCTTGGCTTCTCTTCTGCCTTAGCGAGGTCCATTTTCAACAATGTGATTCCCTGAGGGTTGTGGATTAGCTGACCTGGGCAGCCTTACCCTGCCGGCCCGCCCTCCCCAGGTGTGCCTCGTTGAGGTCAATATAAACAGCGCTCCAGGCAGCAATAGCCCCTGAAGCTGTGCCTGACTCCATATTCTCTGCCCCGTCAGCAGTCTCGGGGCTATGCTGGTGGGAGGGAGTGATGGGCCACAGCTTTGTGGGTGGCCCGGTCTTAGTGGGGCTCTGCTGGCCTTTCTGCAGGAGTTGCCAGGCTGCCACCTGTAAAGAAGAGGATGTGTCACCCATACCTTCCACTGGAATATCTCTCCGGACAGAGGTGAGGAAGGAAAAACGCAGTGGGGGCCGGGACAGGAGGAGTATCTCAGGCAGGGCAATAGAAAGCTCCGGAAGAGCGCCTGGGGCCAGGATCACCCTGGCTGGCCTGCAGGCACCAAGTTGGCCTGCATGATGTCGCTGCTGTGGCTCCATGGCCTTTCCTGTAGGCTTTCAAGCCGTTGTACATATTCAGGTGTTTTACCTGGGAAGGGTGGGAGCAGTTCAGCAGCAGCTGGCCTGGGGCTCAGCTCACGTTTACTCACAGAAGCCTCGGCACTGTCCCCCAGCTTTGCAGTGAGGACGTTCCTTGCGTGGGGTGTATGTTGCTGGCTGTATGGGAGATGGTTCCCCACCTCTGACCAATTTCAGAATTGTTGACCGCTGGAGCAAGTGCCCTGATAGGGTTTTCCTCTGTATAACTCGTGGGTTCAGGTTTTTTTTTTTCTTATATGGTTCAAGTTTGTTTTTATTCCTCTTTTATGTATTTATAGATATAAGCATGGAAATAATTCATTCCTATAAATACATCTGTGTGACGGGAAGAATTTTTTTTTGTTTTATTTTTAAATTTTATTTTTTAAAATTTTGAAATTTAATATTACTTATGTTTTATACAGCAGGTTATTATTAGTTATGTAGTTTATGCATATACATGTATACAGGTCAATCCCAATCTCCCAACTCATCCCACAACCACCACCCCATGGCTTCCCACACTTGGTGTCCATACGTTTGTTCTCTACCTCTGTGTCTCTATTTCTTCCCTGCAATCCAGTTCATCTGTACCATTTTTTAGGTTCCACATATATGCATTAATATACAATATTTGTTTTCCTCTTTCTGACTTACTTCATTCTGTATGACAGTCTCTCGATCCAACGATGTCTCTACAAAGGACCCAGTTTCATTCGTTTTTATGGCCGAGTAATATTCCATTTTATATATGTACCACATCTTTATCCATTCATCTGTCTGTGGGCATTTACGTTGCTTCCATTACCTGGCTATTGTAAATAGTTCTGCAATGAACATTGTGGTGAATGTGCCTTTTTGATTTACGGTTTTCTCTGGGTATATGACCATAAGTGGGATTGCTGCATCAGATGGTAATTCTATTTCTAGTTTTTTTAAGGAAACTCCATACTCTTCTCCATAGTGACTGTATCAATTTACATTCCCACCAATAGTGGAAGAGGGCTCCTTTTGTCCACACCCTCCCCAGAATTGGTTGTTTGTAGATTTTCTGATGATGCCGATTCTAACAGGTGTGATGTGATACCTCATTGTAGTTTTGATTTGCATTTCTCTAATAATTAGTGCTGTTGAGCAGCTTTTCATGTGTGTCTTGCCCATCTCTGTGTCTTCTTTGAAGAAACGTCTCTTTAGATCTTCTGCCCATTTTTGTATTGGGTTGTTTGTTTTTTTAATATTAAGCTGCATGAGCTGTTTATATATATTGGATATTAAACCTCTGTCCATTGATTCGTTTGCAACGATTTTCGCCCATTCTGAAGGATGCCTTTTTCCATTCCGGTATTTTTAACAAAAAAGGAAAGAAAGGAAAAGAAGCAGAACACTAATGTGCATAAAATATGCCTTTTGAAACGGTCGTTTTGAAATATCGACGTCCTTTGAATTTTTTGGTCGATATGTGACCCCAGGATTTGTTTTCAGGGCAGGTGTCATTTACAGGCCTGCAATGATTTTGAATATCAACTGACCATTAGCGTTGGGATTAAAGCTGCTGTTGTGTGAAACGGCAAAAAGGTGGCAGCAGTTCTCCCTTACCAAATCTGGTTACTAGGGCAACAGAGCCTCAGTATAAGTGGTGTTTTAGATTGGAATTTAGAATGGAATGTGCCAGGAGAAAGCCCCTCAAGTTTGTCTCACTACATCTTGTTCCTGTTTTTAATTTAATTTTTTTTATTTTTCATTACAGGCAGTTTGATTACAATATTTGGCTTGTTGTAGGTGTGGAAGATATGGTTCTTTTACACATATACAGATGTCTGTTCTTCCTGGGATCCTTTTCCCATGTACGTTATGACAGAATGTTGAGTAGTCCTCTCTTGGTATTCTGTAGGTCTTTGGTGATTATATATGTCACCTGTGTTTGTATATGTCTGTTAACCACGATATTGTAATGAAACCAATCCTCACACCTTTCCATTGGTGAACCATAAGTTTGTTTAATGAATCTGTGATTGCCCTTCTCCGTGGAAATATCTGCCCTGGTATCCATTTTTAGGTAACACGTATAAGTGATATGATATGATATGTGTCTTTCACTTTCTGACTTACTACAAGTCACGTGATTACTTCTAGACTCATCTAAGGTGCTGCAAATGGCATTGTGTCCTTTTTTCCTTGGCTTCTCTTCTGCCTTAGCGAGGTCCATTTTCAACAATGTGATTCCCGGAGGGTTGTGGATTAGCTGACCTGGGCAGCCTTACCCTGCCGGCCCGCCCTCCCCAGGTGTGCCTCGTTGAGGTCAATATAAACAGCTCTCCAGGCAGCAATAGCCCCTGAAGCTGTGCCTGACCCCATATTCACTGTCCCGTCAGCATTCTCGGGGCTGTGCTGGTGGGAGGGAGTGAGGGGCCACAGCTTTGTGGGTGGCCCGGTCTGAGTGGGGCTCTGCTGGCCTTTCTGCAGGAGTTGCCAGGCTGCCACCTGTAAACAAGAGGATGTGTCACCCATATGTTATGCTGGAATTTCTCTCCGGACAGAGATGAGGAAGGAAAAAAGCAGTGGTTGCCGGGACAGGAGGGGTATTTCAGGCAGGGCAATTGAAAGCTCCCGGAAGAGCGCCCGGTGACAGGACCACCCTGACTGGCCTGCAGGCACCAAGTTGGCCTGCGTGCTTTTGCTGGTGTGGCTCCGCGGCCCTTCCTCTAGGCTTTCAAGCCCTTGTACATATTCAGGTGTTTTACCTGGGAAGGGTGGGAACAGTTCAGCAGCAGCTGGCCAGGGGCTCAGCTCACGTTTACTTACAGATGCCTCGGCATTGTGCCCCAGCTTTGCAATGAGGATGCTCCTTGCGTTGGGGGTGGGTTGCTGGCGGTATGGGAGATGGTTCCCCACCTCTGACCAATTTCAGAATTGTTTACTGCTGAAGCAAGTGCCCTGATAGTGTTTTCCTCTGTATAACTCGTGGGTTCAGGTTTTTTCTTTCTTTTATGGTTCAAGTTAGATTTTCTTCCTCTTTTATGTATTTATAGATATAAGCATGGAAATAATTCATTCCTGTAAATACATCTGTGTGACGGGAAGAATTTTTTCTGTTTTATTTTTAAATTTTATTTTTTTAAAATTTTGAAATTTAATTTTATTTATTTTTTTATACAGCACGTTATTATTAGTTATGTATTTTATGCATATACATGTATACAGGTCAATCCCAATCTCCCAACTCATCCCACCACCACCACCCCATGGCTTCCCACACTTGGTGTCCATACGTTTGTTCTCTACCTCTGGGTCTCTATTTCTTCCCTGAAAACCAGTTCATCTGGACCATTTTACAGGTTCCACATATATGCATTAATATACAATATTTGTTTTCCTCTTTCTGACTTACTTCATTCTGTATGACAGTCTCTAGATCCATCGATGTCTCTACAAAAGACCCTGTTTCATTCCTTTTTATGGCTGTGTAATATTCCATTTTATATATGTACCACATCTTTATCCATTCATCTCTCTGTGGGCATTTATGTTGCTTCCATTACCTGGCTATTGTAAATAGTGCTGCAATGAATATTGTGGTGAATGTGCCTTTTTGATTTACGGTTTTCACTGGGTACATGCCCAGAAGTGGTATTGCTGGATCAGATACTAATTCTGTTTCTAATTTTTTAAGGAAACTCCATACTGTTTTCCATAGTGACTGTATCAATTTACATTCCCACCAGTAGTGGAAGAGGGCTCCTTTTGTCCACACCCTGCCCAGGATTTGTTGTTTGTAGATTTATTGATGATGCCGAATCTAACAGGTGTGAGGTGATACCTCATTGTAGTTTTTATTTGCATTTCTCTAATAATTAGTGCTGTTGAGCAGCATTTCATGTGCGTCTTGGCCATCTCTGTGTCTCCTTTGAAGAAACGTCTCTTTAGATCTTCTGCCCATTTTCGTATTGGGTTGTTTGCTTTTTTAATATTAAGCTGCATGAGCTGTTTATATATATTGGCGATTAAACCTCTGTCCATTGATTCGTTTGCAACGATTTCCGCCCATTCTGAGGGATGCCTTTTTCCATTCCCGTTTTTTTAACAAAAAAGGAAAGAAAGGAAAAGAAGCAGAACACTAATGTGCGTAAAATATGCCTTTTGAAACGGTCGTTTTGAAATATGGACGTCCTTTCAATTTTTTGGTCTATATGTGACCCCAGGAATTGTTTTCAGGGCAGGTGTCATTTACAGGCCTCCAATGATTTTGAATATTAACTGACCATTAGCACTGGGATTAAAGCTGCTGTTGTGTGAAACGGCCACAAAGTGGCAGCAGTTTTCCCTTACCAAATCTTGTTACTAGGGCAACAGAGCCTCAGTGGAAGTGTTGTTTTAGATTGGAATTTAGAATGGAATGTGCCAGGAGAAAGCCCCTCAAGTTTTTCTCACTACTTCTTGTTCGTGTTTTTAATTTATTTTTTTATTTTTCATTACAGCAAGTTTGATTACAATGTTTGGCTTCTTGTAGGTGTGGAAGATGTGGTTCTTTTCCACATATACAGATGTCTGTTCTTCCTGGGATCCTTTTCCCATGTACGTTATGACAGAATGTTGAGTAGTCCTCTCTTGGTATTCTGTAGGTCTTTGGTGATTATATATGTCACCTGTGTTTGTATATGTCTGTTAACCCCGATATTGTAATGAAACCAATCCTCACACCTTTCCATTGGTGAACCATAAGTTTGTTTAATGAATCTGTGATTGCCCTTCTCCGTGGAAATATCTGCCGTGGTATCCATTTATAGGTAACACCTATAAGTGATATGATACGATATGTGTCTTTCACTTTCTGACTTAGTACAAGTCACGTGATTACCACTAGACTCATCTACCGGGCTGCAAATGGCATTGTGTCCTTTTTTTCCTTGGAGTCTATTCTGCCTTAGCGAGGTCCATTTTCAACAATGTGATTCCCTGAGGGTTGTGGATTAGCTGACCTGGGCAGCCTTACCCTGCCGGCCCGCCCTCCCCAGGTGTGCCTGGTTGAGGTCAATATAAACCGCGCTCCAGGCGGCAATAGCCCCTGAAGCTGTGCCTGACACCATATCCTCTGCCACGTCAGCAGTCTCGGGGCTGTGCTTGTGGGAGGGAGTGAGGTGCCACAGCTTTGTTGGTGGCCCTGTGTGAGGGGGGTTCTGCTGGCCTTTCTGCAGGATTTGCCAGGCTGCTGCCTGTAAAGAAGAGGTTGTGTCACCCATACCTTCCGCTGGAGTTTCTCTCCGGACAGAGGTGAGGAAGGAAAAAAGCAGTGGGGGCCGGGACAGGAGGGGTATCTCAGGCAGGGCAATGGAAAGCTTCTGGAAGAGCGCCCGGGGCCAGGACCACCCTGGCTGGCCTGCAGGCACCAAGTTGGCCTGCGTGCTGTCGCTGGTGTGGCTCCACGGTCCTTCCTCTAGGCTTTCAAGCCCTTGTACATATTCAGGTGTTTTACCTGGAAAGGGTGGGAACAGTTCAGCAGCAGCTGGCCTGGGGCTCAGCTCACGTTTACTCACAGATGCCTCGGCACGGTCCCCCAGCTTTGCAATGAGGACGCTCCTTGCGTGGGGGGTGGGTTGATGGCTGTATGGGAGATGGTTCCCCACCTCTGACCAATTTCAGAATTGTTTACCAGTTGAGCAAGTGCCCTGATAGGGTTTTCCTCTGTATAACTCGTGGGTTCAGGTTTTTTTTTCTTTTATGGTTCAAGTTAGATTTTATTCCTCCTTTATGTATTTATAGATATAAACATGGAAATAATTCATTCCTATAAATACATCTGTGTGACGGGAAGAAATTTTTTCTGTTTTATTTTTAAATTTTATTTTTTAAAATTTTGAAATTTAATTTTATTCATTTTTTTTATACAGCACGTTATTATTAGTTATGTATTTTATGCATATACCTGTACACAGGTCAATCCCAAACTCCCAACTCATCCCACCACCAACACCCCATGGCTTCCCACACTTGGTGTCCATACGTTTGTGCTCTACCTCTGTGTCTCTATTTCTTCCCTGCAAACCAGTTCATCTGTACCATTTTTAGGCTCCACATATATGCATTAATATACAATATTTGTTTTCCTCTTTCTGACTTACTTCATTCTGTATGACAGTGTCTCGATCCATCGATGTCTCTACAAATGACCCAGTTTCATTCCTTTATATGGCCGAGTAATATTCCATTTCATATATGTACCACATCTTTATCCATTCATCTGTCTGTGGGCATTTAGGTTGCTTCCATTACCTGGCTATTGTAAATACTGCTGCAATGAACATTGTGGTGAATGTGCCTTTTTGATTTACGGTTTTCTCTGGGTATATGCCCAGAAGTGGGATTGCTGGATCAGATGGTAATTCTATTTCTAGTTTTTTTAAGGAAACTCCATACTGTTCTCCATAGTGACTGTCTCAATTTACATACCCACCAATAGTGGAAGAGGGCTCCTTTTGTCCACACCCTCCCCAGAATTGGTTGTTTGTAGATTTTCTGATGATGCCGATTCTAACAGGTGTGAGGTGATACCTCATTGTAGTTTTGATTTGCATTTCTCTAATAATTAGTGGTGTTGAGCAGCTTTTCATGTGCGTCTTGGCCATCTCTGTGTCTCCTTTGAAGAAACGTCTCTTTAGATCTTCTGCTCATTTATTTGGGGTTGTTTGTTTTTTTAATATTAAGCTGCATGAGCTGTTTATATATATTGGAGATTAAACCACTGTCCATTGATTCGTCTGCAATGATTTTCGCCCATTCTGAGGGATGCCTTTTTCCATTCCCGTGCTTTTTAACAAAAAAGGAAAGAAAGGAAAAGAAGCAGAACACTAATGTGCGTAAAATATGCCTTTTGAAACGGTCGTTTTGAAATATGGACGTCCTTTGAATTTTTTGGTCGATATGTGACCCCAGGATTTGTTTTCAGGGCAGGTGTCATTTACAGGCCTGCAATGATTTGGAATATCAACTGACCATTAGCTTTGGGATTAAAGCTGCTGTTGTGTGAAACGGCCACAAGGTGGCAGCAGTTCACCCTTACCAAATCTGGTTACTAGGGCAAGAGAGCCTCAGTGGAAGTGGTGTTCTAGATTGGAGTTTAGAATGGAATGTGCCAGGAGAAAGCCCCTCACGTTTGTCTCACTACTTCTTGTTCGTGTTTTTAATTTAATTTTTTATTTTTTATTACAGCAAGTTTGATTACAATGTTTGGCTTGTTGTAGGTGTGGAAGATGTAGTTCTTTTACACATATACACATGTCTGTTCTTCCTGGGATCCTTTTCCCATGTACGTTATGACAGAATGTTGAGTAGTCCTCTCTTGGTATTCTGTAGGTCTTTGGTGATTATATATGTCACCTGTGTTTGTATATGTCTGTTAACCCCGATATTGTAATGAAACCAATCCTCACACCTTTCCATTGGTGAACCATAAGTTTGTTTAATGAATCTGTGATTGCCCTTCTCCGTGGAAATATCTGCCGTGGTATCCATTTATAGGTAACACCTATAAGTGATATGATACGATATGTGTCTTTCACTTTCTGACTTAGTACAAGTCACGTGATTACCACTAGACTCATCTACCGGGCTGCAAATGGCATTGTGTCCTTTTTTTCCTTGGCTTCTATTCTGCCTTAGCGAGGTCCATTTTCAACAATGTGATTCCCTGAGGGTTGTGGATTAGCTGACCTGGGCAGCCTTACCCTGCCGGCCGGCCCTCCCCAGGTGTGCCTGGTTGAGGTCAATATAAACAGCGCTCCAGGCGGCAATAGCCCCTGAAGCTGTGCCTGACACCATATCCTCTGCCACGTCAGCAGTCTCGGGGCTGTGCTGGTGGGAGGGAGTGAGGTGCCACAGCTTTGTTGGTGGCCCTGTGTGAGGGGGGTTCTGCTGGCCTTTCTGCAGGATTTGCCAGGCTGCTGCCTGTAAAGAAGAGGTTGTGTCACCCATACCTTCCGCTGGAGTTTCTCTCCGGACAGAGGTGAGGAAGGAAAAAAGCAGTGGGGGCCGGGACAGGAGGGGTATCTCAGGCAGGGCAATGGAAAGCTTCTGGAAGAGCGCCCGGGGCCAGGACCACCCTGGCTGGCCTGCAGGCACCAAGTTGGCCTGCGTGCTGTCGCTGGTGTGGCTCCACGGTCCTTCCTCTAGGCTTTCAAGCCCTTGTACATATTCAGGTGTTTTACCTGGAAAGGGTGGGAACAGTTCAGCAGCAGCTGGCCTGGGGCTCAGCTCACGTTTACTCACAGATGCCTCGGCACGGTCCCCCAGCTTTGCAATGAGGACGCTCCTTGCGTGGGGGGTGGGTTGATGGCTGTATGGGAGATGGTTCCCCACCTCTGACCAATTTCAGAATTGTTTACCAGTTGAGCAAGTGCCCTGATAGGGTTTTCCTCTGTATAACTCGTGGGTTCAGGTTTTTTTTTCTTTTATGGTTCAAGTTAGATTTTATTCCTCCTTTATGTATTTATAGATATAAACATGGAAATAATTCATTCCTATAAATACATCTGTGTGACGGGAAGAAATTTTTTCTGTTCTTTTTAAATTTTATTTTTTAAAATTTTGAAATTTAATTTTATTCATTTTTTTTATACAGCACGTTTTTATTAGTTATGTATTTTATGCATATACCTGTACACAGGTCAATCCCAAACTCCCAACTCATCCCACCACCAACACCCCATGGCTTCCCACACTTGGTGTCCATACGTGTGTGCTCTACCTCTGTGTCTCTATTTCTTCCCTGCAAACCAGTTCATCTGTACCATTTTTAGGCTCCACATATATGCATTAATATACAATATTTGTTTTCCTCTTTCTGACTTACTTCATTCTGTATGACAGTGTCTCGATCCATCGATGTCTCTACAAATGACCCAGTTTCATTCCTTTTTATGGCCGAGTAATATTCCATTTCATATATGTACCACATCTTTATCCATTCATCTGTCTGTGGGCATTTAGGTTGCTTCCATTACCTGGCTATTGTAAATACTGCTGCAATGAACATTGTGGTGAATGTGCCTTTTTGATTTACGGTTTTCTCTGGGTATATGCCCAGAAGTGGGATTGCTGGATCAGATGGTAATTCTATTTCTAGTTTTTTTAAGGAAACTCCATACTGTTCTCCATAGTGACTGTCTCAATTTACATTCCCACCAATAGTGGAAGAGGGCTCCTTTTGTCCACACCCTCCCCAGAATTGGTTGTTTGTAGATTTTCTGATGATGCCGATTCTAACAGGTGTGAGGTGATACCTCATTGTAGTTTTGATTTGCATTTCTCTAATAATTAGTGGTGTTGAGCAGCTTTTCATGTGCGTCTTGGCCATCTCTGTGTCTCCTTTGAAGAAACGTCTCTTTAGATCTTCTGCTCATTTATTTGGGGTTGTTTGTTTTTTTAATATTAAGCTGCATGAGCTGTTTATATATATTGGAGATTAAACCACTGTCCATTGATTCGTCTGCAATGATTTTCGCCCATTCTGAGGGATGCCTTTTTCCATTCCCGTGCTTTTTAACAAAAAAGGAAAGAAAGGAAAAGAAGCAGAACACTAATGTGCGTAAAATATGCCTTTTGAAACGGTCGTTTTGAAATATGGACGTCCTTTGAATTTTTTGGTCGATATGTGACCCCAGGATTTGTTTTCAGGGCAGGTGTCATTTACAGGCCTGCAATGATTTGGAATATCAACTGACCATTAGCTTTGGGATTAAAGCTGCTGTTGTGTGAAACGGCCACAAGGTGGCAGCAGTTCACCCTTACCAAATCTGGTTACTAGGGCAAGAGAGCCTCAGTGGAAGTGGTGTTCTAGATTGGAGTTTAGAATGGAATGTGCCAGGAGAAAGCCCCTCACGTTTGTCTCACTACTTCTTGTTCGTGTTTTTAATTTAATTTTTTATTTTTTATTACAGCAAGTTTGATTACAATGTTTGGCTTGTTGTAGGTGTGGAAGATGTAGTTCTTTTACACATATACACATGTCTGTTCTTCCTGGGATCCTTTTCCCATGTACGTTATGACAGAATGTTGAGTAGTCCTCTCTTGGTATTCTGTAGGTCTTTGGTGATTATATATGTCACCCGTGTTTGTATATGTCTGTTAACCCCGATATCATAATGAAAGCAATCCTCACACCTTTCCATTGGTGAACCATAAGTTTGTTTAATGAATCTGTGATTGCCCTTCTCCGTGGAAATATCTGCCCTGGTATCCATTTTTAGGTAACACCTATAAGTGATATGATATGATATGTGTCATTCACTTTCTGACTTACTACAAATCACGTGATTACTTCTAGACTCATCTACGGTGCTGCAAATGGCATTGTGTCCTTTTTTCCCTTGGCTTCTCTTCTGCCTTTGTCTTATTTTAAAATTGAGTTACTTGGCTTTTTATTGTTTACCTATAAATATTCTTTTAATTGTTTACCTATAAATATTCTATATTATATAATAGATAAAGATTCTTATTAGATATATGACCCCTGCCTTAGCGGGGTCCATTTTCAACAATGTGATTCACTGAGGGTTGTGGATTAGCTGACCTGGGCAGCCTTACCCTGCCGGCCCGCCCTCCCCAGGTGTGCCTCGTTGAGGTCAATATAAACAGCACTCCATGCAGCAATAGCCGCTGAAGCTGTGCCTGACTCCATATGCTCTGCCCCGTCAGCAGTCTCGGGGCTGTGCTGGTGGGAGGGAGTGAGGGGCCACTGCTTTGTGGGTGGCCCGGTGTGAGTGGGGTTCTGCTGGCCTTTCTGCAGGAGTTGCCAGGCTGCCACCTGTAAAGAAGAGGTTGTGTCACCCATACCTTCCGCTGGAATTTCTCTCCGGACAGAGGTGAGGAAGGAAAAAAGCAGTGGGGGCCGGGACAGGAGGGGTATCTCAGGCAGGGCAATGGAAAGCTTCTGGAAGAGCGCCCGGGGCCAGGACCACCCTGGCTGGCCTGCAGGCACCAAGTTGGCCTGCGTGCTGTTCCTGGTGTGGCTCCACGGTCCTTCCTCTAGGCTTTCAAGCCCTTGTACATATTCAGGTGTTTTACCTGGAAAGGGTGGGAACAGTTCAGCAGCAGCTGGCCTGGGGCTCAGCTCACGTTTACTCACAGATGCCTCGGCACGGTCCCCCAGCTTTGCAATGAGGACGCTCCTTGCGTGGGGGGTGGGTTGCTGGCTGTATGGGAGATGGTTCCCCAACTCTGACCAATTTCAGAATTGTTTACCACTGGAGCAAGTGCCCTGATAGGGTTTTCCTCTGTATAACTCGTGGGTTCAGGTTTTTTTTTTCTTTTATATTTCAAGTTAGATTTTATTCCTCTTTTATGTATTTATAGATATAAACATGGAAATAATTCATTCCTATAAATACATCTGTGTGACGGGAAGAACTTTTTTCTGTTTTATTTTTAAATTTTATTTTTTTAAAATTTTGAAATTTAATTTTATTTATTTTTTTTATACAGCACATTATTATTAGTTATGTATTTTATGCATATACATGTATACAGGTCAATCCCAAACTCCCAAATCATCACACCACCACCACCCCATGACTTCCCACACTTGGTGTCCATACGTTTGTTCTCTACCTCTGTGTCTCTATTTCTTCCCTGCAAACCAGTTCATCTGTAGCATTTTTAGGCTCCACATATATGCATTAATATACAATATTTGTTTTCCTCTTTCTGACTTACTTCATTCTGTATGACAGTCTCTCGATCCATCGATGTCTCTACAAATGACCCAGTTTCATTCCTTTTTATGGCCGAGTTATATTCCATTTTTTATATGTACCACATCTTTATCCATTCATCTGTCTGTGGGCATTTAGGTTGCTTCCATTACCTGGCTATTGTAAATAGTGCTGCAACGAACATTGTGGTGAATGTGCCTTTTTGAAATACGGTTTTCTCTGGGTATATGCCCAGAAGTGGGATTGCTGGATCAGATGGTAATTCTATTTCTAGTTTTTTTAAGGAAACTCCATACTGTTCTCTATAGTGACTGTATCAATTTACATTCCCACCAATAGTGGAAGAGGGCTCCTTTTGTCCACACCCTCCCCAGAATTGGTTGTTTGTAGATTTTCTGATGATGCCGATTCTAACAGGTGTGAGGTGACACCTCATTGTAGTTTTGATTTGCATTTCTCTAATAATTAGTGCTGTTGAGCAGCTTTTCATGTGCGTCTTAGCCATCTCTGTGTCTCCTTTGAAGAAACGTCTCTTTAGATCTTCTGCCCAATTTTTTGGGGGTTGTTTGTTTTTTTAATATTAAGCTGCATGAGCTGTTTATATATATTGGAGATTAAACCGCTGTCCATTGATTCGTCTGCAACGATTTTCGCCCATTCTGAGGGATGCCTTTTTCCATTCCCGTGTTTTTTAACAAAAAAGGAAAGAAAGGAAAAGAAGCAGAACACTAATGTGCGTTAAATATGCCTTTTGAAACGGTCGTTTTGAAATATGGACGTCCTTTGAATTTTTTGGTCGATATGTGACCCCAGGATTTGTTTTCAGGGCAGGTGTCATTTACAGGCCTGCAATGATTTTGAATATCAACTGACCATTAGAGTTGGGATTAAAGCTGCTGTTGTGTGAAACGGCCACAAGGTGGCAGCAGTTCACCCTTAACAAATCTGGTTACTAGTGCAAGAGAGCCTCAGTGGAAGTGGTGTTCTAAATTGGAGTTTAGAATGGAATGTGCCAGGAGAAAGCCCCTCACGTTTGTCTCACTACTTCTTGTTCGTGTTTTTAATTTAATTTTTTATTTTTTCTTACAGCAAGTTTGATTACAATGTTTGGCTTGTTGTAGGTGTGGAAGATGTGGTTCTTTTACACATATACACATGTCTGTTCTTCCTGGGATCCTTTTCCCATGTACGTTATGACAGAATGTTGAGTAGTCCTCTCCTGGTATTCTGTAGGTCATTGGTGATTATATATGTCACCTGTGTTTGTATATGTCTGTTAACCCCGATATCGTAATGAAACCAATCCTCACAACTTTCCATTGGTGAACCATAAGTTTGTTTAATGAATCTGTGATTGCCCTTCTCCGTGGAAATATCTGCCCTGGTATCCATTTTTAGGTAACACCTATAAGTGATATGATATGATATGTGTCTTTCACTTTCTGACTTACTACAAGTCACGTGATTACTTCTAGACTCATCTACGGTGCTGCAAATGGCATTGTGTCCTTTTTTCCCTTGGCTTCTCTTCTGCCTTAGCGGGGTCCATTTTCAACAATGTGATTCCCTGAGGGTTGTGGATTAGCTGACCTGGGCAGCCTTACCCTGCCGGCCCGCCCTCCCCAGGTGTGCCTCGTTGAGGTCAATATAAACAGCACTCCAGGCAGCAATAGCCCCTGAAGCTGTGCCTGACTCCATATTCTCTGCCCCGTCAGCAGTCTCGGGGCTGTGCTGGTGGGAGGGAGTGAGGGGCCACAGCTTTGTGGGTGGCCCGGTGTGAGTGGGGTTCTGCTGCCCTTTCTGCAGGAGTTGCCAGGCTGCCGCCTGTAAAGAAGAAGATGTGTCACACATACCTTCCACTGGAATTTCTCTCCGGACAGAGGTGAGGAAGGAAAAAAGCAGTGGGGCTCGGGACAGGAGGGGTATCTCAGGCAGGGCAATGGAAAGCTTCTGAAAGAGCACCCGGTGCCAGGACCACCCTGGCTGCCCTGCAGGCACCAAGTTGGCCTGCGTGCTGTCGCTGGTGTGGCTCCATGGTCCTTCCTCTAGGCTTTCAAGCCCTTGTACATATTCAGGTGTTTTACCTGGAAAGGGTGGGAACAGTTCAGCAGCAGCTGGCCTGGGGCTCAGCTCACGTTTACTCACAGATGCCTCGGCATGGTCCCCCAGCTTTGCAATGAGGACGCTCCTTGCGTGGGGGATGGGTTGCTGGCTGTATGCGAGATGCTTTCCCACCTCTGACCAATTTCAGAATTGTTTACCACTGGAGCAAGTGCCCTGATAGGGTTTTCCTCTGTATAACTCGTGGGTTCATGTTTTTTTTTCTTTTATGGTTCAAGTTAGATTTTATTCCTCTTTTATGTATTTATATATATAAGCATGGAAATAATTCATTGCTATAAATACATCTGTGTGACGGGAAGAACTTTTTTCTGTTTTATTTTTAAATTTTATTTTTTAAAATTTTGAAATTTAATTTTATTTATTTTTTTTTATACAGCACGTTATTATTAGTTATGTATTCTATGCATATACATGTATACAGGTCAATCCCAAACTCCCAACTCATCCCACCACCACCACCCCATGGCTTCCCACACTTGGTGTCCATACGTTTGTTCTCTACCTCTGTGTCTCTATTTCTTCCCTGCAAACCAGTTCATCTGTACCATTTTTAGGCTCCACATATATGCATTAATATACAATATTTGTTTTCCTCTTTCTGACTTCATTCTGGATGACAGTCTCTCGATCCATCGATGTCTCTACAAATGAACCAGTTTCATTCCTTTTAATGGCCGAGTAATATTCCATTTTATATATGTACCACATCTTTATGCATTCATCTGTCTGTGGGCATTTAGGTTGCTTCCATTACCTGGCTATTGTAAATAGTGCTGCAACGAACATTGTGCTGAATGTGCCTTTTTGAAATACGGTTTTCTCTGGGTATATGCCCAGAAGTGGGATTGCTGGATCAGATGGTAATTCTATTTCTAATTTTTTTAAGGAAACTCCATACTCTTCTCCATAGTGACTGTATCAATTTACATTCCCACCAATAGTGGAAGAGTGCTCCTTTTGTCCACACCCTCCCCAGAATTGGTAGTCTGTACATTTTCTGATGATGCCGATTCTAACAGGTGTGAGGTGATACCCCATTGTAGTTTTGATTTGCATTTCTCTAATAATTAGTGCTGTTGAGCAGCTTTTCCTGTGCGTCTTGGCCATCTCTGTGTCTTCTTTGAAGAAACGCCTCTTTAGATCTTCTGCCCATTTTTGTATTGGGTTGTTTGTTTTTTTAATATTAAGCTGCATGAGTTGTTTATATATATTGGATTTTAAACCTCTGTCCATTGATTCATCTGCAACGATTTTCGCCCATTCTGAGGGATGCCTTTTTCCATTCCCGTGTTTTTTAACAAAAAAGGAAAGAAAGGAAAAGAAGCCGAACACTAATGTGCGTAAAATATGCCTTTTGAAACGGTCGTTTTGAAATATGGACGTCCTTTGAATTTTTTGGTCGATATGTGATCCCAGGATTTGTTTTCAGGGCAGGTGTCTTTTACAGGCCTGCAATGATTTTGAATATCAACTGACCATTAGCGTTGGGATTAAAGCTGCTGTTGTGTGAAACGGCCACAAGGTGGCAGCAGTTCACCCTTACCAAATCTGGTTACTAGGGCAAGAGAGCCTCAGTGGAAGTGGTGTTCTAGATTGGAGTTTAGAATGGAATGTGCCAGGAGAAAGCCCCTCACGTTTGTCTCACTACTTCTTGTTCGTGTTTTTAATTTAATTTTTTATTTTTTATTACAGCAAGTTTGATTACAATGTTTGGCTTGTTGTAGGTGTGGAAGATGTGGTTCTTTTACACATATACAGATGACTGTTCTTCCTGGGATCCTTTTCCCATGTACGTTATGACAGAATGTTGAGTAGTCCTCTCTTGGTATTCTGTAGGTCTTTGGTGATTATATATGTCACCTGTGTTTGTATATGTCTGTTAACCCCGATATCGTAATGAAACCAATCCTCACACCTTTCCATTAGTGAACCATAAGTTTGTTTAATGAATCTGTGATTGCCCTTCTCCGTGGAAATATCTGCCCTGGTATCCATTTTTAGGTAACACCTATAAGTGATATGATATGATATGTGTCTTTCACTTTCTGACTTACTACAAGTCACGTGATTACTTCTAGACTCATCTACGGTGCTGCAAATGGCATTGTGTCCTTTTTTCCCTTGGCTTCTCTTCTGCCTTAGCGTGGTCCATTTTCAACAATGTGATTCCCTGAGGGTTGTGGATTAGCTGAACTGGGCAGCCTTACCCTGCCTTCCCGCCCTCCCCAGGTGTGCCTCATTGAGGTCAATATAAACAGCGCTCCAGGCAGCAATAGCCCCTTAAGCTGTGCCTGACTCCATATTCTCTGCCCCGTCAGCAGTCTCGGGGCTGTGTTGGTGGGAGGGAGTGATGGGCCACAGCTTTGTGGGTGGCCTGGTGTGAGTGGGGTTCTGCTGGCCTTTCTGCAGGAGTTGCCAGGCTGCCGCCTGTAAAGAAGAGGTTGTGTCACCCATACCTTCCGCTGGAATTTCTCTCCGGACAGAGGTGAGGAAGGAAAAAAGCAGTGGGGGCTGGGACAGGAGGGGTATCTCAGGCAGGGCAAAGGAAAGCTTCTGGAAGAGCGCCCGGGGCCAGGACCACCCTGGCTGGCCTGCAGGCACCAAGTTGGCCTGCGTGCTGTCGCTGGTGTGGCTCCACGGTCCTTCCTCTAGGCTTTCAAGCCCTTGTACATATTCAGGTGTTTTACCTGGAAAGGGTGGGAACAGTTCAGCAGCAGCTGGCCTGGGGCTCAGCTCACGTTTACTCACAGATGCCTCGGCACAGTCCCCCAGCTTTGCAATGAGGACGCTCCTTGCGTGGGGGGTGGGTTGCTGGCTGTATGGGAGATGGTTCCCCACCTCTGACCAATTTCAGAATTGTTTACCACTGGAGCAAGTGCCCTGAAAGGGTTTTCCTCTGTATAACTCGTGGGTTCAGGTTTTTTTTTCTTTTATGGTTCAAGTTAGATTTTATTCATCTTTTATGTATTTATAGATATAAGCATGGAAATAATTCATTGCTATAAATACATCTGTGTGACGGGAAGAATTTTTTCTGTTTTATTTTTAAATTTTATTTTTTAAAATTTTGAAATTTAATTTTATTTATTTTTTTTATACAGCTCATTATTATTAGTTATGTATTTTATGCATATACATGTATACAGGTCAATCCCAAACTCCCAACTCATCCCACCACCACCACCCCATGGCTTCCCACACTTGGTGTCCATACGTTTGTTCTCTACCTCTGTGTCTCTATTTCTTCCCTGCAAACCAGTTCATCTGTACCATTTTTAGGCTCCACATATATGCATTAATATACAATATTTGTTTTCCTCTTTCTGACTTACTTCATTCTGTATGACAGTCTCTCGATCCATCGATGTCTCTACAAATGACCCAGTTTCATTCCTTTTAATGGCCGTGTAATATTCCATTTTACATATGTACCACATCTTTATCCATTCATCTGTCTGTGGGCATTTAGGTTGCTTCCATTACCTGGCTATTGTAAATAGTGCTGCAACGAACATTGTGGTGAATGTGCCTTTTTGAAATACGGTATTATCTGGGTATATGCCCAGAAGTGGGAGTGCTGGATCAGATGGTAATTCTATTTCTAATTTTTTTAAGGAAACTCCATACTGTTCTCCATAGTGACTGTATCAATTTACATTCCCACCAATAGTGGAAGAGGGCTCCTTTTGTCCACACCCTCCCCAGAATTGGTTTTCTGTACATTTTCTGATGATGCCGATTCTAACAGGTGTGAGGTGATAACCCATTGTAGTTTTGATTTGCATTTCTCTAATAATTAGTGCTGTAGAGCAGATTTTCATGTGCGTCTTGGCCATCTCTGTGTCTCCTTTGAGGAAACGTCTCTTTAGATCTTCTGCCCATTTTTTGGGGGGTTGTTTGTTTTTTTAATATTAAGCTGCATGAGCTGTTTATATATATTGGAGATTAAACCTCTGTCCATTGATTCATCTGCAACGATTTTCGCCCATTCTGAGGGATGCCTTTTTCCATTCCCGTTTTTTTTAACAAAAAAGTAAAGAAAGGAAAAGAAGCAGAAAACTAATGTGCGTAAAATATGCCTTTTGAAACGGTCGTTTTGAAATATGGACGTCCTTTGAATTTTTTGGTCGATATGTGACCCCAGGATTTGTTTTCAGGGCAGGTGTCATTACAGGCCTGCAATGATTTTCAATATCAACTGACCATTAGCGCTGGGACTAAAGCTGCTGTTGTGTGAAACGGCCACAAGTTGGCAGCAGTTCACCCTTACCAAATCTGGTTACTAGGGCAAGAGAGCCTCAGTGGAAGTGCTGTTCTAGATTGGAATTTAGAATGGAATGTGCCAGGAGAAAGCCCCTCACGTTTGTCTCACTACATCTTGTTCGTGTTTTTAATTTAATTTTTTTTTTATTTTTTATTACAGCAAGTTTGATTAAAATGTTTGGCTTGTTGTACGTGTGGAAGACGTGGTTCTTTTACACATATACAGATGTCTGTTCTTCCTGGGATCCTTTTCCCATGTGCGTTATGACAGAATGTTGAGTAGTCCTCTCTTGGTATTCTGTAGGTCTTTGGTGATTATATATGTCACCTGTGTTTGTATATGTCTGTTAACCCCGATATCGTAATGAAACCAATCCTCACACATTTCCATTGGTGAACCATAAGTTTGTTTAATGAATCTGTGATTGCCCTTCTCCGTGGAAATATCTGCCCTGGTATCCATTTCTACGTAACACCTATAAGTGATATGATATGATATGTGTCTTTCACTTTCTGACTTACTACAAGTCACGTGATTACTTCTAGACTCATCTACGGTGCTGCAAATGGCATTGTGTCCTTTTTTCCCTTGGCTTCTCTTCTGCCTTAGCGGGGTCCATTTTCAACAATGTGATTCCCTGAGGGTTGTGGATTAGCTGACCTGGGCAGCCTTACACTGCCAGCCCGCCCTCCCCAGGTGTGCCTCGTTGAGTTCAATATAAACAGCGCTCCAGGCAGCAATAGCCCCTGAAGCTGTGCCTGACTGCATATTCTCTGCCCCGTCAGCAGTCTCGGGGCTGTGCTGGTGGGAGGGAGTGAGGGGCCACAGCTTTGTGGGTGGCCCGGTGTGAGTGGGGTTCTGCTGGCCTTTCTGCAGGAGTTGCCATGCTGCCGCCTGTAAAGAAGAGGTTGTGTCACCCATACCTTCCGCTGGAAATTCTCTCCGGACAGAGGTGAGGAAGGAAAAAAGCAGTGGGGGCCGGGACAGGAGGGGTATCTCAGGCAGGGCAATGGAAAGCTTCTGGAAGAGCGCCCGGGGCCAGGACCACCCTGGCTGGCCTGCAGGCACCAAGTTGGCCTGCGTGCTGTCGCTGGTGTGGCTCCACGGTCCTTCCTCTAGGCTTTCAAGCCCTTGTACATATTCAGGTGTTTTACCTGGAAAGGGTGGGAACAGTTCAGCAGCAGCTGGCCTGGGGCTCAGCTCACGTTTACTCACAGATGCCTCGGCACGGTCCCCCAGCTTTGCAATGAGGACGCTCCTTGCGTGGGGTGTGGGTTTCTGGCTCTATGGGAGATGGTTCCCCACCTCTGACCAATTTCAGAATTGTTTACCAGTGGAGCAAGTGCCCTGATAGGGTTTTCCTCTGTATAACTTGTGGGTTCAGGTTTTTTTTTTTCTTTTATGGTTCAAGTTAGATTTTATTCCTCTTTTATGTATTTATAGATATAAGCATGGAAATAATTCATTCCTATAAATACATCTGTGTGACGGGAAGAATTTTTTCTGTTTTATTTTTAAATTTTATTTTTTAAAATTTTGAAATTTAATTTTATTTATTTTTTTATACAGCATGTTATTATTAGTTATGTATTTTATGCTTATACATGTATACAGGTCAATCCCAAACTCCCAACTCATCCCAACACCACCACCCCATGGCTTCCCACACTTGGTGTCCATACGTTTGTTCTCTACCTCTGTGTCTCTATTTCTTCCCTGCAAACCAGTTCATCTGTACCATTTTTAGGCTCCACATATATGCATTAATATACAATATTTGTTTTCCTCTTTCTGACTTACTTCATTCTGGATGACAGTCTCTCGATCCATCGATGTCTCTACAAATGACCCAGTTTCATTCCTTTTAATGGCCGAGTAATATTCCATTTTATATATGTACCACATCTTTATCCATTCATCTGTCTGTGGGCATTTAGGTTGCTTCCATTACCTGGCTATTGTAAATAGTGCTGCAACGAACATTGTGGTGAATGTGCATTTTTGAAATACGGTTTTCTCTGGGTATATGACCAGAAGTGGGATTGCTGGATCAGATGGTAATTCTATTTCTAATTTTTTTAAGGAAACTCCATACTGTTCTCCATAGTGACTGTATCAATTTACATTCCCACCAATAGTGGAAGAGGGCTCCTTTTGTCCACACCCTCCCCAGAATTGGTTGTTTGTAGATTTTCTGATGATGCCAATTCTAACAGGTGTGAGGTGATACCACATTGTAGTTTTGATTTGAATTTCTCTAATAATTAGTGCTGTTGAGCAGCTTTTCATGTGCGTCTTGGCCATCTCTGTGTCTCCTTTGAAGAAACGTCTCTTTAGATATTCTGCCCATTTTTTTTGGGTTGTTTGTTTTTTTAATATTAAGCTGCATGAGCTGTTTATATATATATTGGAGATTAAACCTCTGTCCATTGATTCGTCTGCAACAATTTTCGCCCATTCTGAGGGAGGCCTTTTTCCATTCCCGTGTTTTTTAACAAAAAAGAAAAGAAAGTTAAAGAAGCCGAACACTAATGTGCGTAAAATATGCCTTTTGAAACGGTCGTTTTGAAATATGGACGTCCTTTGAATTTTTTGGTCGATATGTGACCCCAGGATTTGTTTTCAGGGCAGGTGTCATTTACAGGCCTGCAATGATTTTGAATATCAACTGACCTTTAGTGTTGGGATTAAAGCTGCTGTTGTGTTGAACGGCCACTAGGAGGCAGCAGTTCACCCTTACCAAATCTGGTTACTATGGCAAGAGAGCCTCAGTGGAAGTGGTGTTCTAGATTGGAGTTTAGAATGGAATGTGCCAGGAGAAAGACCCTCACGTTTGTCTCACTACTTCTTGTTCGTGTTTTTAATTTAATTTTTTATTTTTTATTACAGCCAGTTTGATTACAATGTTTGGCTTGTTGTAGGTGTGGAAGATGTGGTTCTTTTACACATATACAGATGACTGTTCTTCCTGGGATCCTTTTCCCATGTACGTTATGACAGAATATTGAGTAGTCCTCTCTTGGTATTCTGTAGGTCTTTGGTGATTATATATGTCACCTGTGTTTTTATATGTCTGTTAACCCCGATATCATAATGAAACCAATCCTCACACCTTTCCATTGGTGAACCATAAGTTTGTTTAATGAATCTGTGATTGCCCTTCTGCGTCGAAATATCTGCCCTGGTATCCATTTTTAGGTAACACCTATAAGTGATATGATATGATATGTGTCTTTCACTTTCTGACTTACTACAAGTCACGTGATTACTTCTAGACTCATCTACGGTGCTGCAAATGGCATTGTGTCCTTTTTTCCCTTGGCTTCTCTTCTGCCTTAGCGGGGTCCATTATCAACAATGTGATTCCCTGAGGGTTGTGGATTAGCTGACCTGGGCAGCCTTACCCTGCCAGCCCGCCCTCCCCAGGTGTGCCTCATTGAGTTCAATATAAACAGCGCTCCAGGCAGCAATAGCCCCTGAAGCTGTGCCTGACTCCATATTCTCTGCCCCGTCAGCAGTCTCGGGGCTGTGCTGGTGGGAGGGAGTGATGGCCCACAGCTTTGTGGGAGGCCTGGTGTGAGTGGGGTTCTGCTGGCCTTTCTGCAGGAGTTGCCAGGCTGCCGCCTGTAAAGAAGAGGTTGTGTCACCCATACCTTCCGCTGGAATTTCTCTCCGGACAGAGGTGAGGAAGGAAAAAAGCAGTGGGGGCCGGGACAGGATTGGTATCTCAGGTAGGGCAATGGAAAGCTTCTGGAAGAGCGCCCGGGGCCAGGACCACCCTGGCTGGCCTGCAGGCACCAAGTTGGCCTGCGTGCTGTCGCTGGTGTGGCTCCACGGACTTTCCTCTAGGCTTTCAAGCCCTTGTACATATTCAGGTGTTTTACCTGGAAAGGGTGGGATCAGTTCAGCAGCAGCTGGCCTGGGGCTCAGCTCACGTTTACTAACAGATGCCTCGGCACGGTCCCCCAGCTTTGCAGTGAGGACGCTCCTTGCGTGGGGTGTGGGTTTCTGGCTGTATGGGAGATGATTCCCCACCTCTGACCTATTTCAGAATTGTTTACCACTGGAGGAAGTGCCCTGATAGGGTTTTCCTCTGTATAACTCGTGGGTTCAGGTTTTTTTTTTCTTTTATGGTTCAACTTAGATTTTATTCCTCTTTTATGTATTTATAGATATAAGCATGGAAATAATTCATTCCTATAAATACATCTGTGTGACGGGAAGAACTTTTTTCTGTTTTATTTTTAAATTTTATTTTTTAAAATTTTGAAATTTAATTTTATTTATTTTTTTATACAGCACGTTATTATTATTTATATATTTTATGCTTATACATGTATACAGGTCACTCCCAAACTCCCAACTCATCCCAACACCACCACCCCATGGCTTCCCACACTTGGTGTCCATACGTTTGTTCTCTACCTCTGTGTCTCTATTTCTTCCCTGCAAACCACTTCATCTGTACCATTTTTAGGCTCCACATATATGCGTTAATATACAATATTTGTTTTCCTCTTTCTGACTTACTTCATTCTGGATGACAGTCTCTCGATCCATCGATGTCTCTACAAATGACCCAGTTTCATTCCTTTTAATGGCCGAGTAATATTCCATTTTATATATGTACCACATCTTTATCCATTCATCTGTCTGTGGGCATTTAGGTTGCTTCCATTACCTGGCTATTGTAAATAGTGCTGCAACGAACATTGTGGTGAATGTGCCTTTTTGAAATACGGTCTTCTCTGGGTATATGCCCAGAAGTGGGATTGCTGCATCAGATGGTAATTCTATTTCTAGTTTTTTTAAGGAAACTCCATACTGTTCTCCATAGTGACTGTATCAATTTACATTCCCACCAATAGTGGAAGAGGGCTCCTTTTGTCCACACCCTCCCCAGAATTGGTTGTTTGTAGATTTTCTGATGATGCCGATTCTAACAGGTGTGAGGTGAAACCTCATTGTAGTTTTGATTTGCATTTCTCTAATAATTACTGCTGTTGAGCAGCTTTTCATGTGCGTCTTGGCCATCTCTTTGTCTTCTTTGAAGAAACGTCTCTTTAGATCTTCTGCCCATTTTTGTATTGGGTTGTTTGTTTTTTTTAATATTAAGCTGCATGAGTTGTTTATATATATTGGAGATTAAACCTCTGTCCATTGATTCGTCTGCAACGATTTTGGCACATTCTGAGGGATGCCTTTTTCCATTCCCGTGTTTTTTAACAAAAAAGGAAAGAAAGGAAAAGAAGCAGAACACTAATGTGCGTAAAATATGCCTTTTGAAACGGTCGTTTTGAAATATGGACGTCCTTTGAATTTTTTGGTCGATATGTGACCCCAGGATTTGTTTTCAGGGCAGGTGTCATTTACAGGCCTGCAATGATTTTGAATATCAACTGACCGTTAGCGCTGGTATTAAAGCTGCTGTTGTGTGAAACGGCCACAAGGTGGCAGCAGTTCACCCTTACCAAATCTGGTTAGTAGGGCAAGAGAGCCTCAGTGGAAGTGGTGTTCTAGATTGGAATATAGAATGGAATGTGCCAGGAGAAAGCCCCTCACGTTTGTCTCACTACATCTTGTTCGTGTTTTTAATTTAATTTTTTTTTATTTTTTATTACAGCAAGTTTGATTACAATGTTTGACTTGTTGTAGGTGTGGAAGATGTGGTTCTTTTACACATATACAGATGTCTGTTCTTCCTGGGATCTTTTTCCCATGTACTTTATGACAGAATGTTGAGTAGTCCTCTCTTGGTACTCTGTAGGTCTTTGGTGATTATATATGTCACCTGTGTTTGTATATGTCTGTTAACCCCGATATCGTAATGAAACCAATCCTCACACCTTTCCATTGGTGAACCATAAGTTTGTTTAATGAATCTGTGATTGCCCTTCTCCGTGGAAATATCTGTCCTGGTATCCATTTCTAGGTAACACCTATAAGGGATATGATATGATATGTGTCTTTCACTTTCTGACTTACTACAAGTCACGTGATTACTTCTAGACTCATCTACCGTGCTGCAAATGGCATTGTGTCCTTTTTTCCCTTGGCTTCTCTGCTGCCTTAGCGGGGTCCATTTTCAACAATGTGATTCCCTGAGGGTTGTGGATTAGCTGACCTGGGCAGCCTTAGCCTGCCGGCCCGCCCTACCCAGGTGTGCCTCGTTGAGGTCAATATAAACAGCGCTCCAGGCAGTAATAGCCCCTGAAGCTGTGCCTGACTCCATATTCTCTGCCCCGTCAGCAGTCTCGGGGCTGTGCTGGTGGGAGGGAGTGAGGGGACACAGCTTTGTGGGTGGCCCGGTGTGAGTGGGGATCTGCTGGCCTTTCTGCAGGATTTGCCAGGCTGCTGCCTGTAAAGAAGAGGTTGTGTCACCCATACCTTCCGCTGGAATTTCTCTCCGGACAGAGGTGAGGAAGGAAAAAAGCAGTGGCGGCCGGGACAGGAGGGGTATCTCAGGCAGGGCAATGGAAAGCTTCTGGAAGAGCGCCCGGGGCCAGGACCACCCTGGCTGGCCTGCAGGCACCAAGTTGGGCTGCGTGCTGTTGCTGGTGTGGCTCCACGGTCCTTCCTCTAGGCTTTCAAGCCCTTGTACATATTCAGGTGTTTTACCTGGAAAGGGTGGGAACAGTTCAGCAGCAGCTGGCCTGGGGCTCAGCTCACGTTTCCTCACAGATGCCTCTGCACTGTCCCCCAGCTTTGCAATGAGGATGCTCCTTGGGTGGGGGGTGGGTTGATGGCTGTATGGGAGATGGTTCCCCACCTCTGACCAATTTCAGAATTGTTTACCACTGGAGCAAGTGCCCTGATAGGGTTTTCCTCTGTATAACTCGTGGGTTCAGGTTTTTTTTTCTTTTATGGTTCAAGTTAGATTTTATTCCTCTTTTATGTATTTATAGATATAAGCATGGAAATAATTCATTCCTATAAATACATCTGTGTGACGGGAAGAACTTTTTTCTGTTTTATTTTTAAATTTTATTTTTTAAAATTTTGAAATTTAATTTTATTTATTTTTTTTATACAGCACGTTATTATTAGTTATGTATTTTATGCATATACATGTACACAGGTCAATCCCAAACTCCCAACTCATCCCACCACCACCACCCCATGGCTTCCCACACTTGGTGTCCAAACGTTTGTTCTCTACCTCTGTGTCTCTATTTCTTCCCTGCAAACCAGTTCATCTGTACCATTTTTAGGCTCCACATATATGCATTAATATACAATATTAGTTTTCCTCTTTCTGACTTACTTCATTCTGTATGACAGTCTCTCGATCCATCGATGTCTCTACAAATGACCCAGTTTCATTCCTTTTAATGGCCGAGTAATATTCCATTTTATATATGTACCACATCTTTATCCATTCATCTGTCTGTGGGCATTTAGGTTGCTTCCATTACCTGGCTATTGTAAATAGTGCTGCAACGAACATTGTGGTGAATTTGCCTTTTTGAAATACGGTTTTCTCTGGGTATATGCCCAGAAGTGGGATTGCTGGATCAGATGGTAATTCTATTTCTAGTTTTTTTAAGGAAACTCCATACTGTTCTCCATAGTGACTGTATCAATTTACATTCCCACCAATAGTGGAAGAGGGCTCCTTTTGTCCACACCCTCCCCAGAATTGGTTGTTTGTAGATTTTCTGATGATGCCGATTCTATCAGGTGTGAGGTGAAACCTCATTGTAGTTTTGATTTGCATTTCTCTAATAATTAGTGCTGTTGAGCAGCTTTTCATGTGCGTCTTGGCCATCTCTGTGTCTCCTTTGAAGAAACGTCTCTTTAGATCTTCTGCCCATTTTTTTGGGGTTGTTTGTTTTTTTTAATATTAAGCTGCATGAGCCGTTTATATATATTGGATATTAAACCTCTGTCCATTGATTCGTCTGCAACGATTTTCGCCCATTCTGAGGGATGCCTTTTTCCATTCCCGTTTTTTTTAACAAAAAAGGAAAGAAAGGAAAAGAAGCAGAACACTAATGTGCTTAAAATATGCCTTTTGAAACGGTCGTTTTGAAATATGGACGTCCTTTGAATTTTTTGGTCGATATGTCACCCCAGGATTTGTTTTCAGGGCAGGTGTCATTTACAGGCCTGCAATGATTTTGAATATCAACTGACCATTAGCGTTCGGATTAAAGCTGCTGTTGTGTGAAACGGCCACAAGGTGGCAGCAGTTCACCCTTACCAAATCTGGTTACTAGGGCAAGAGAGCCTCAGTGGAAGTGGTGTTCTAGATTGGAGTTTAGAATGGAATGTGCCAGGAGAAAGCCCCTCACGTTTGTCTCACTACTTCTTGTTCGTGTTTTTAATTAAATTTTTTATTTTTTATTACAGCAAGTTTGATTACAATGTTTGGCTTGTTGTAGGTGTGGAAGATGTGGTTCTTTTACACATATACACATGTCTGTTCTTCCTGGGATCCTTTTCCCATGTACGTTATGACAGAATGTTGAGTAGTCCTCTCTTGGTATTCTGTAGGTCTTTGGTGATTATATATGTCACCTGTGTTTGTATATGTCTGTTAACCCCGATATCGTAATGAAACCAATCCTCACACCTTTCCATTGGTGAACCATAAGTTTGTTTAATGAATCTGTGATTGCCCTTCTCCGTGGAAATATCTGCCCTGGTATCCATTTTTAGGTAACACCTATAAGTGATATGATACGATATGTGTCTTTCACTTTCTGACTTACTACAAGTCACGTGATTACTTCTAGACTCATCTACGGTGCTGCAAATGGCATTGTTTCCTTTTTTCCCTTGGCTTCTCTTCTGCCTTAGCGGGGTCCATTATCAACAATGTGATTCCCTGAGGGTTGTGGATTAGCTGACCTGGGCAGCCTTAGCCTGCCGGCCCGCCCTCCCCAGGTGTGCCTCTTTGAGGTCAATATAAACAGCGCTCCAGGCAGCAATAGCCCCTGAAGCTGTGCCTGACTCCATATTCTCTGCCCCGTCAGCAGTCTCGGGGCTGTGGTGGTGGGAGGGAGTGAGGGGCCACAGCTTTGTGGGTGGCCCGGTGTGAGTGGGGTTCTGCTGGCCTTTCTGCAGGAGTTGCCAGGCTGCCGCCTGTAAAGAAGAGGTTGTGTCACCCATACCTTCCGCTGGAATTTCTCTCCGGACAGAGGTGAGGAAGGAAAAAAGCAGTGGGGGCCGGGACAGGAGGGGTATCTCAGGCAGGGCAATGGAAAGCTTCTGGAAGAGCGCCCGGGGCCAGGACCACCCTGGCTGGCCTGCAGGCACCAAGTTGGCCTGCGTGCTGTCGCTGGTGTGGCTCCACGGTCCTTCCTCTAGGCTTTCAAGCCCTTGTACATATTCAGGTGTTTTACCTGGAAAGGGTGGGAACAGTTCAGCAGCAGCTGGCCTGGGGCTCAGCTCACGTTTACTCACAGATGCCTCGGCACGGTCCCCCAGCTTTGCAATGAGGACGCTCCTTGCGTGGGGGTTGGGTTGCTGGCTGTATGGGAGATGCTTCCCCACCTCTGACCAATTTCAGAATTGTTTACCACTGGAGCAAGTGCCCTGATAGGGTTTTCCTCTGTATAACTCGTGGGTTCAGGTTTTTTTTTCTTTTATGGTTCAAGTTAGATTTTATTCCTCTTTTATGTATTTATAGATATAAGCATGGAAATAATTCATTCCTATAAATACATCTGTGTGACGGGAAGAATTTTTTCTGTTTTATTTTTAAATTTTATTTTTTAAAATTTTGAAATTTAATTTTATTTATTTTTTTATACAGCACGTTATTATTAGTTATGTATTTTATGCATATACATGTATACAAGTCAATCCCAAACTCCCAACTCATCCCACCACCACCACCCCATGGCTTCCCACACTTGGTGTCCATACGTTTGTTCTCTACCTCTGTGTCTCTATTTCTTCCCTGCAAACCAGTTCATCTGTACCATTTTTAGGCTCCACATATATGCATTAATATACAATATTTGTTTTCCTCTTTCTGACTTACTTCATTCTGGATGACAGTCTCTCGATCCATCGATGTCTCTACAAATGACCCAGTTTCATTCCTTTTAATGGCCGAGTAATATTCCATTTTATATATGTACCACATCTTTATCCATTCATCTGTCTGTGGGCATTTAGGTTGCTTCCATTACCTGGCTATTGTAAATAGTGCTGCAACGAACATTGTGGTGAATGTGCCTTTTTGAAATACGGTTTTCTCTGGGTATATGCCCAGAAGTTGGATTGCTGCATCAGATGGTAATTCTATTTCTAGATTATTTAAGGAAACTCCATACCGTTCTCCATAGTGACTGTATCAATTTACATTCCAAACCAATAGTGGAAGAGGGCTCCTTTTGTCCACACCCTCCCCAGAATTGGTTGTTTGTAGATTTTCTGATGATGCCGATTCTAACAGGTGTGAGGTGAAACCTCATTGTAGTTTTGATTTGCATTTCTCTAATAATTAGTGCTGTTGAGCAGCTTTTCATGTGCGTCTTGGCCATCTCTGTGTCTCCTTTGAAGAAACGTCTCTTTAGATCTTCTGCCCGTTTTTTTGGGTTGTTTGTTTTTTTTAATATTAAGCTGCATGAGCTGTTTATATATATATTGGAGATTAAACCTCTGTCCATTGATTCGTCTGCAACGATTTTCGCCCATTCTGAGGGATGCCTTTTTCCATTCCCGTGTTTTTTAGCAAAAAAGAAAAGAAAGGTAAAGAAGCAGAACACTAATGTGCGTAAAATATGCCTTTTGAAACGGTCGTTTTGAAATATGGACGTCCTTTGAATTTTTTGGTCGATATGTGACCCCAGGATTTGTTTTCAGGGCAGGTGTCATTTACAGGCCTGCAATGATTTTGAATATCAACTGACCATTAGCGTTGGGATTAAAGCTGCTGTTGTGTGAAACGGCCACAAGGAGGCAGCAGTTCACCCTTACCAAATCTGGTTACTAGGGCAAGAGAGCCTCAGTGGAAGTGGTGTTCTAGATTGGAGTTTAGAATGGAATGTGCCAGGAGAAAGCCCCTCACGTTTGTCTCACTACTTCTTGTTCGTGTTTTTAATTTAATTTTTTATTTTTTCTTACAGCAAGTTTGATTACAATGTTTGGCTTGTTGTAGGTGTGGAAAATGTGGTTCTTTTACACATATACAGATGACTGTTCTTCCTGGGATCCTTTTCCCATGTACGTTATGACAGAATATTGAGTAGTCCTCTCTTGGTATTCTGTAGGTCTTTGGTGATTATATATGTCACCTGTGTTTGTATATGTCTGTTAACCCCGATATCGTAATGAAACCAATCCTCACACCTTTCCATTGGTGAACCATAAGTTTGTTTAATGAATCTGTGATTGCCCTTCTCCGTGGAAATATCTGTCCTGGTATCCATTTCTAGGTAACACCTATAAGTGATATGATATGATATGTGTCTTTCACTTTCTGACTTACTACAAGTCACGTGATTACTTCTGGACTCATCTACGGTGCTGCAAATGGCATTGTGTCCTTTTCTCCCTTGGCTTCTCTTCTGCCTTAGTGGGGTCCATTTTCAACAATGTGATTCCCTGAGGGTTGTGGATTAGCTGACCTGGGCAGCCTTACCCTGCCAGCCCGCCCTCCCCAGGTGTGTCTCGTTGAGTTCAATATAAACAGCGCTCCAGGCAGCAATAGCCACTGAAGCTGTGCCTGACTCCATATTCTCTGCCCCGTCAGCAGTCTCGGGGCTGTGCTGGTGGGAGGGAGTGAGGGGCCACAGCTTTGTGGGTGGCCCGGTGTGAGTGGGGTTCTGCTGGCCTTTCTGCAGGAGTTGCCAGGCTGCCGCCTGTAAAGAAGAGGTTGTGTCACCCATACCTTCCGCTGGAATTTCTCTCCGGACAGAGGTGAGGAAGGAAAAAATCAGTGGGGGCCGGGACAGGAGGGGTATCTCAGGCAGGGCAATGGAAAGCTTCTGGAAGAGCGCCCGGGGCCAGGACCACCCTGGCTGGCCTGCAGGCACCAAGTTGGCCTGCGTGCTGTCGCTGGTGTGGCTCCACGGTCCTTCCTCTAGGCTTTCAAGCCCTTGTACATATTCAGGTGTTTTACCTGGAAAGGGTGGGAACAGTTCAGCAGCAGCTGGCCTGGGGCTCAGCTCATGTTTACTCACAGATGCCTCGGCACGGTCCCCCAGCTTTGCAATGAGGACGCTCCTTGCGTGGGGGTTGGGTTGCTGGCTGTATGGGAGATGGTTCCCCACCTCTGACCAATTTCAGAATTGTTTACCAGTTGAGCAAGTGCCCTGATAGGGTTTTCCTCTGTATAACTCGTGGGTTCAGGTTTTTTTTTTTCTTTTATGGTTCAAGTTAGATTTTATTCCTCTTTTATGTATTTATAGATATAAGCATGGAAATAATTCATTCCTATAAATACATCTGTGTGACGGGAAGAATTTTTTCTGTTTTATTTTTAAATTTTATTTTTTAAAATTTTGAAATTTAATTTTATTTATTTTTTTATACAGCAGGTTATTATTAGTTATGTATTTTATGCATATACATGTATACAAGTCAATCCCAAACTCCCAACTCATCCCACCACCACCACCCCATGGCTTCCCACACTTGGTGTCCATACGTTTGTTCTCTACCTCTGTGTCTCTATTTCTTCCCTGCAAACCAGTTCATCTGTACCATTTTTAGGCTCCACATATATGCATTAATATACAATATTTGTTTTCCTCTTTCTGACTTACTTCATTCTGGATGACAGTCTCTCGATCCATCGATGTCTCTACAAATGACCCAGTTTCATTCCTTTTAATGGCCGAGTAATATTCCATTTTATATATGTACCACATCTTTATCCATTCATCTGTCTGTGGGCATTTAGGTTGCTTCCATTACCTGGCTATTGTAAATAGTGCTGCAACGAACATTGTGGTGAATGTGCCTTTTTGAAATACGGTTTTCTCTGGGTATATGCCCAGAAGTGGGATTGCTGCATCAGATGGTAATTCTATTTCTAGATTATTTAAGGAAACTCCATACCGTTCTCCATAGTGACTGTATCAATTTACATTCCAAACCAATAGTGGAAGAGGGCTCCTTTTGTCCACACCCTCCCCAGAATTGGTTGTTTGTAGATTTTCTGATGATGCCGATTCTAACAGGTGTGAGGTGAAACCTCATTGTAGTTTTGATTTGCATTTCTCTAATAATTAGTGCTGTTGAGCAGCTTTTCATGTGCGTCTTGGCCATCTCTGTGTCTCCTTTGAAGAAACGTCTCTTTAGATCTTCTGCCCGTTTTTTTGGGTTGTTTGTTTTTTTTAATATTAAGCTGCATGAGCTGTTTATATATATATTGGAGATTAAACCTCTGTCCATTGATTCGTCTGCAACGATTTTCGCCCATTCTGAGGGATGCCTTTTTCCATTCCCGTGTTTTTTAGCAAAAAAGAAAAGAAAGGTAAAGAAGCAGAACACTAATGTGCGTAAAATATGCCTTTTGAAACGGTCGTTTTGAAATATGGACGTCCTTTGAATTTTTTGGTCGATATGTGTCCCCAGAATTTGTTTTCAGGGCAGGTGTCATTTACAGGCCTGCAATGATTTTGAATATCAACTGACCATTAGCGTTGGGATTAAAGCTGCTGTTGTGTGAAACGGCCACAAGGAGGCAGCAGTTCACCCTTACCAAATCTGGTTACTAGGGCAAGAGAGCCTCAGTGGAAGTGGTGTTCTAGATTGGAGTTTAGAATGGAATGTGCCAGGAGAAAGCCCCTCACGTTTGTCTCACTACTTCTTGTTCGTGTTTTTAATTTAATTTTTTATTTTTTCTTACAGCAAGTTTGATTACAATGTTTGGCTTGTTGTAGGTGTGGAAAATGTGGTTCTTTTACACATATACAGATGACTGTTCTTCCTGGGATCCTTTTCCCATGTACGTTATGACAGAATGTTGAGTAGTCCTCTCTTGGTATTCTGTAGGTCTTTGGTGATTATATATGTCACCTGTGTTTGTATATGTCTGTTAACCCCGATATCGTAATGAAACCAATCCTCACACCTTTCCATTGGTGAACCATAAGTTTGTTTAATGAATCTGTGATTGCCCTTCTCCGTGGAAATATCTGTCCTGGTATCCATTTCTAGGTAACACCTATAAGTGATATGATATGATATGTGTCTTTCACTTTCTGACTTACTACAAGTCACGTGATTACTTCTGGACTCATCTACGGTGCTGCAAATGGCATTGTGTCCTTTTTTCCCTTGGCTTCTCTTCTGCCTTAGCGGGGTCCATTTTCAACAATGTGATTCCCTGAGGGTTGTGGATTAGCTGACCTGGGCAGCCTTACCCTGCCAGCCCGCCCTCCCCAGGTGTGTCTCGTTGAGTTCAATATAAACAGCGCTCCAGGCAGCAATAGCCACTGAAGCTGTGCCTGACTCCATATTCTCTGCCCCGTCAGCAGTCTCGGGGCTGTGCTGGTGGGAGGGAGTGAGGGGCCACAGCTTTGTGGGTGGCCCGGTGTGAGTGGGGTTCTGCTGGCCTTTCTGCAGGAGTTGCCAGGCTGCCGCCTGTAAAGAAGAGGTTGTGTCACCCATACCTTCCGCTGGAATTTCTCTCCGGACAGAGGTGAGGAAGGAAAAAAGCAGTGGGTGCCGGGACAGGAGGGGTATCTCAGGCAGGGCAATGGAAAGCTTCTGGAAGAGTGCCCGGGGCCAGGACCACCCTGGCTGGCCTGCAGGCACCAAGTTGGCCTGCGTGCTGTCGCTGGTGTGGCTCCACGGTCCTTCCTCTAGGCTTTCAAGCCCTTGTACATATTCAGGTGTTTTACCTGGAAAGGGTGGGAACAGTTCAGCAGCAGCTGGCCTGGGGCTCAGCTCACGTTTACTCACAGATGCCTCGGCACGGTCCCCCAGCTTTGCAATGAGGACGCTCCTTGTGTGAGGGGTGGGTTGCTGGCTCTATGGGAGATGGTTCCCCACCTCTGACCAATTTCAGAATTGTTTACCACTGGAGCAAGTGCCCTGATAGGGTTTTCCTCTGTATAACTCGTGGGTTCAGGTTTTTTTTTTCTTTTATGGTTCAAGTTAGATTTTATTCCTCTTTTATGTATTTATAGATATAAGCATGGAAATAATACATTCCTATAAATACATCTGTGTGACGGGAAGAATTTTTTCTGTTTTATTTTTAAATTTTATTTTTTAAAATTTTGAAATTTAATTTTATTTATTTTTTTATACAGCACGTTATTATTATTTATATATTTTATGCTTATACATGTATACAGGTCACTCCCAAACTCCCAACTCATCCCAACACCACCACCCCATGGCTTCCCACACTTGGTGTCCATACGTTTGTTCTCTACCTCTGTGTCTCTATTTCTTCCCTGCAAACCACTTCATCTGTACCATTTTTAGGCTCCACATATATGCGTTAATATACAATATTTGTTTTCCTCTTTCTGACTTACTTCATTCTGGATGACAGTCTCTCGATCCATCGATGTCTCTACAAATGACCCAGTTTCATTCCTTTTAATGGCCGAGTAATATTCCATTTTATATATGTACCACATCTTTATCCATTCATCTGTCTGTGGGCATTTAGGTTGCTTCCATTACCTGGCTATTGTAAATAGTGCTGCAACGAACATTGTGGTGAATGTGCCTTTTTGAAATACGGTCTTCTCTGGGTATATGCCCAGAAGTGGGATTGCTGCATCAGATGGTAATTCTATTTCTAGTTTTTTTAAGGAAACTCCATACTGTTCTCCATAGTGACTGTATCAATTTACATTCCCACCAATAGTGGAAGAGGGCTCCTTTTGTCCACACCCTCCCCAGAATTGGTTGTTTGTAGATTTTCTGATGATGCCGATTCTAACAGGTGTGAGGTGAAACCTCATTGTAGTTTTGATTTGCATTTCTCTAATAATTACTGCTGTTGAGCAGCTTTTCATGTGCGTCTTGGCCATCTCTTTGTCTTCTTTGAAGAAACGTCTCTTTAGATCTTCTGCCCATTTTTGTATTGGGTTGTTTGTTTTTTTTTAATATTAAGCTGCATGAGTTGTTTATATATATTGGAGATTAAACCTCTGTCCATTGATTCGTCTGCAACGATTTTGGCACATTCTGAGGGATGCCTTTTTCCATTCCCGTGTTTTTTAACAAAAAAGGAAAGAAAGGAAAAGAAGCAGAACACTAATGTGCGTAAAATATGCCTTTTGAAACGGTCGTTTTGAAATATGGACGTCCTTTGAATTTTTTGGTCGATATGTGACCCCAGGATTTGTTTTCAGGGCAGGTGTCATTTACAGGCCTGCAATGATTTTGAATATCAACTGACCGTTAGCGCTGGTATTAAAGCTGCTGTTGTGTGAAACGGCCACAAGGTGGCAGCAGTTCACCCTTACCAAATCTGGTTAGTAGGGCAAGAGAGCCTCAGTGGAAGTGGTGTTCTAGATTGGAATATAGAATGGAATGTGCCAGGAGAAAGCCCCTCACGTTTGTCTCACTACATCTTGTTCGTGTTTTTAATTTAATTTTTTTTTATTTTTTATTACAGCAAGTTTGATTACAATGTTTGACTTGTTGTAGGTGTGGAAGATGTGGTTCTTTTACACATATACAGATGTCTGTTCTTCCTGGGATCTTTTTCCCATGTACTTTATGACAGAATGTTGAGTAGTCCTCTCTTGGTACTCTGTAGGTCTTTGGTGATTATATATGTCACCTGTGTTTGTATATGTCTGTTAACCCCGATATCGTAATGAAACCAATCCTCACACCTTTCCATTGGTGAACCATAAGTTTGTTTAATGAATCTGTGATTGCCCTTCTCCGTGGAAATATCTGTCCTGGTATCCATTTCTAGGTAACACCTATAAGGGATATGATATGATATGTGTCTTTCACTTTCTGACTTACTACAAGTCACGTGATTACTTCTAGACTCATCTACCGTGCTGCAAATGGCATTGTGTCCTTTTTTCCCTTGGCTTCTCTGCTGCCTTAGCGGGGTCCATTTTCAACAATGTGATTCCCTGAGGGTTGTGGATTAGCTGACCTGGGCAGCCTTAGCCTGCCGGCCCGCCCTACCCAGGTGTGCCTCGTTGCGGTCAATATAAACAGCGCTCCAGGCAGCAATAGCCCCTGAAGCTGTGCCTGACTCCATATTCTCTGCCCCGTCAGCAGTCTCGGGGCTGTGCTGGTGGGAGGGAGTGAGGGGACACAGCTTTGTGGGTGGCCCGGTGTGAGTGGGGATCTGCTGGCCTTTCTGCAGGATTTGCCAGGCTGCTGCCTGTAAAGAAGAGGTTGTGTCACCCATACCTTCCGCTGGAATTTCTCTCCGGACAGAGGTGAGGAAGGAAAAAAGCAGTGGCGGCCGGGACAGGAGGGGTATCTCAGGCAGGGCAATGGAAAGCTTCTGGAAGAGCGCCCGTGGCCAGGACCACCCTGGCTGGCCTGCAGGCACCAAGTTGGGCTGCGTGCTGTTGCTGGTGTGGCTCCACGGTCCTTCCTCTAGGCTTTCAAGCCCTTGTACATATTCAGGTGTTTTACCTGGAAAGGGTGGGAACAGTTCAGCAGCAGCTGGCCTGGGGCTCAGCTCACGTTTACTCACAGATGCCTCGGCACGGTCCCCCAGCTTTGCAATGAGGACGCTCCTTGTGTGAGGGGTGGGTTGCTGGCTCTATGGGAGATGGTTCCCCACCTCTGACCAATTTCAGAATTGTTTACCACTGGAGCAAGTGCCCTGATAGGGTTTTCCTCTGTATAACTCGTGGGTTCAGGTTTTTTTTTTCTTTTATGGTTCAAGTTAGATTTTATTCCTCTTTTATGTATTTATAGATATAAGCATGGAAATAATACATTCCTATAAATACATCTGTGTGACGGGAAGAATTTTTTCTGTTTTATTTTTAAATTTTATTTTTTAAAATTTTGAAATTTAATTTTATTTATTTTTTTATACAGCACGTTATTATTATTTATATATTTTATGCTTATACATGTATACAAGTCAATCCCAAACTCCCAACTCATCCCAACACCACCACCCCATGGCTTCCCACACTTGGTGTCCATACGTTTGTTCTCTACCTCTGTGTCTCTATTTCTTCCCTGCAAACCACTTCATCTGTACCATTTTTAGGCTCCACATATATGCGTTAATATACAATATTTGTTTTCCTCTTTCTGACTTACTTCATTCTGGATGACAGTCTCTCGATCCATCGATGTCTCTACAAATGACCCAGTTTCATTCCTTTTAATGGCCGAGTAATATTCCATTTTATATATGTACCACATCTTTATCCATTCATCTGTCTGTGGGCATTTAGGTTGCTTCCATTACCTGGCTATTGTAAATAGTGCTGCAACGAACATTGTGGTGAATGTGCCTTTTTGAAATACGGTCTTCTCTGGGTATATGCCCAGAAGTGGGATTGCTGCATCAGATGGTAATTCTATTTCTAGTTTTTTTAAGGAAACTCCATACTGTTCTCCATAGTGACTGTATCAATTTACATTCCCACCAATAGTGGAAGAGGGCTCCTTTTGTCCACACCCTCCCCAGAATTGGTTGTTTGTAGATTTTCTGATGATGCCGATTCTAACAGGTGTGAGGTGAAACCTCATTGTAGTTTTGATTTGCATTTCTCTAATAATTACTGCTGTTGAGCAGCTTTTCATGTGCGTCTTGGCCATCTCTTTGTCTTCTTTGAAGAAACGTCTCTTTAGATCTTCTGCCCATTTTTGTATTGGGTTGTTTGTTTTTTTTTAATATTAAGCTGCATGAGTTGTTTATATATATTGGAGATTAAACCTCTGTCCATTGATTCGTCTGCAACGATTTTGGCACATTCTGAGGGATGCCTTTTTCCATTCCCGTGTTTTTTAACAAAAAAGGAAAGAAAGGAAAAGAAGCAGAACACTAATGTGCGTAAAATATGCCTTTTGAAACGGTCGTTTTGAAATATGGACGTCCTTTGAATTTTTTGGTCGATATGTGACCCCAGGATTTGTTTTCAGGGCAGGTGTCATTTACAGGCCTGCAATGATTTTGAATATCAACTGACCGTTAGCGCTGGTATTAAAGCTGCTGTTGTGTGAAACGGCCACAAGGTGGCAGCAGTTCACCCTTACCAAATCTGGTTAGTAGGGCAAGAGAGCCTCAGTGGAAGTGGTGTTCTAGATTGGAATATAGAATGGAATGTGCCAGGAGAAAGCCCCTCACGTTTGTCTCACTACATCTTGTTCGTGCTTTTAATTTAATTTTTTTTTATTCTTTATTACAGCAAGTTTGATTACAATGTTTGACTTGTTGTAGGTGTGGAAGATGTGGTTCTTTTACACATATACAGATGTCTGTTCTTCCTGGGATCTTTTTCCCATGTACTTTATGACAGAATGTTGAGTAGTCCTCTCTTGGTACTCTGTAGGTCTTTGGTGATTATATATGTCACCTGTGTTTGTATATGTCTGTTAACCCCGATATCGTAATGAAACCAATCCTCACACCTTTCCATTGGTGAACCATAAGTTTGTTTAATGAATCTGTGATTGCCCTTCTCCGTGGAAATATCTGTCCTGGTATCCATTTCTAGGTAACACCTATAAGGGATATGATATGATATGTGTCTTTCACTTTCTGACTTACTACAAGTAACGTGATTACTTCTAGACTCATCTACCGTGCTGCAAATGGCATTGTGTCCTTTTTTCCCTTGGCTTCTCTTCTGCCTTAGCGGGGTCCATTTTCAACAATGTGATTCCCTGAGGGTTGTGGATTAGCTGACCTGGGCAGCCTTAGCCTGCCGGCCCGCCCTACCCAGGTGTGCCTCGTTGCGGTCAATATAAACAGCGCTCCAGGCAGCAATAGCCCCTGAAGCTGTGCCTGACTCCATATTCTCTGCCCCGTCAGCAGTCTCGGGGCTGTGCTGGTGGGAGGCAGTGAGGGGACACAGCTTTGTGGGTGGCCCGGTGTGAGTGGGGATCTGCTGGCCTTTCTGCAGGATTTGCCAGGCTGCTGCCTGTAAAGAAGAGGTTGTGTCACCCATACCTTCCGCTGGAATTTCTCTCCGGACAGAGGTGAGGAAGGAAAAAAGCAGTGGCGGCCGGGACAGGAGGGGTATCTCAGGCAGGGCAATGGAAAGCTTCTGGAAGAGCGCCCGTGGCCAGGACCACCCTGGCTGGCCTGCAGGCACCAAGTTGGGCTGCGTGCTGTTGCTGGTGTGGCTCCACGGTCCTTCCTCTAGGCTTTCAAGCCCTTGTACATATTCAGGTGTTTTACCTGGAAAGGGTGGGAACAGTTCAGCAGCAGCTGGCCTGGGGCTCAGCTCACGTTTCCTCACAGATGCCTCGGCACGGTCCCCCAGCTTTGCAATGAGGATGCTCCTTGGGTGGGGGGTGGGTTGATGGCTGTATGGGAGATGGTTCCCCACCTCTGACCAATTTCAGAATTGTTTACCACTGGAGCAAGTGCCCTGATAGGGTTTTCCTCTGTATAACTCGTGGGTTCAGGTTTTTTTTTCTTTTATGGTTCAAGTTAGATTTTATTCCTCTTTTATGTATTTATAGATATAAGCATGGAAATAATTCATTCCTATAAATACATCTGTGTGACGGGAAGAACTTTTTTCTGTTTTATTTTTAAATTTTATTTTTTAAAATTTTGAAATTTAATTTTATTTATTTTTTTTATACAGCACGTTATTATTAGTTATGTATTTTATGCATATACATGTACACAGGTCAATCCCAAACTCCCAACTCATCCCACCACCACCACCCCATGGCTTCCCACACTTGGTGTCCAAACGTTTGTTCTCTACCTCTGTGTCTCTATTTCTTCCCTGCAAACCAGTTCATCTGTACCATTTTTAGGCTCCACATATATGCATTAATATACAATATTAGTTTTCCTCTTTCTGACTTACTTCATTCTGTATGACAGTCTCTCGATCCATCGATGTCTCTACAAATGACCCAGTTTCATTCCTTTTAATGGCCGAGTAATATTCCATTTTATATATGTACCACATCTTTATCCATTCATCTGTCTGTGGGCATTTAGGTTGCTTCCATTACCTGGCTATTGTAAATAGTGCTGCAACGAACATTGTGGTGAATTTGCCTTTTTGAAATACGGTTTTCTCTGGGTATATGCCCAGAAGTGGGATTGCTGGATCAGATGGTAATTCTATTTCTAGTTTTTTTAAGGAAACTCCATACTGTTCTCCATAGTGACTGTATCAATTTACATTCCCACCAATAGTGGAAGAGGGCTCCTTTTGTCCACACCCTCCCCAGAATTGGTTGTTTGTAGATTTTCTGATGATGCCGATTCTATCAGGTGTGAGGTGATACCTCATTGTAGTTTTGATTTGCATTTCTCTAATAATTAGTGCTGTTGAGCAGCTTTTCATGTGCGTCTTGGCCATCTCTGTGTCTCCTTTGAAGAAACGTCTCTTTAGATCTTCTGCCCATTTTTTTGGGGTTGTTTGTTTTTTTTTAATATTAAGCTGCATGAGCCGTTTATATATATTGGATATTAAACCTCTGTCCATTGATTCGTCTGCAACGATTTTCGCCCATTCTGAGGGATGCCTTTTTCCATTCCCGTTTTTTTTAACAAAAAAGGAAAGAAAGGAAAAGAAGCAGAACACTAATGTGCTTAAAATATGCCTTTTGAAACGGTCGTTTTGAAATATGGACGTCCTTTGAATTTTTTGGTCGATATGTCACCCCAGGATTTGTTTTCAGGGCAGGTGTCATTTACAGGCCTGCAATGATTTTGAATATCAACTGACCATTAGCGTTCGGATTAAAGCTGCTGTTGTGTGAAACGGCCACAAGGTGGCAGCAGTTCACCCTTACCAAATCTGGTTACTAGGGCAAGAGAGCCTCAGTGGAAGTGGTGTTCTAGATTGGAGTTTAGAATGGAATGTGCCAGGAGAAAGCCCCTCACGTTTGTCTCACTACTTCTTGTTCGTGTTTTTAATTAAATTTTTTATTTTTTATTACAGCAAGTTTGATTACAATGTTTGGCTTGTTGTAGGTGTGGAAGATGTGGTTCTTTTACACATATACACATGTCTGTTCTTCCTGGGATCCTTTTCCCATGTACGTTATGACAGAATGTTGAGTAGTCCTCTCTTGGTATTCTGTAGGTCTTTGGTGATTATATATGTCACCTGTGTTTGTATATGTCTGTTAACCCCGATATCGTAATGAAACCAATCCTCACACCTTTCCATTGGTGAACCATAAGTTTGTTTAATGAATCTGTGATTTCCCTTCTCCGTGGAAATATCTGCCCTGGTATCCATTTTTAGGTAACACCTATAAGTGATATGATACGATATGTGTCTTTCACTTTCTGACTTACTACAAGTCACGTGATTACTTCTAGACTCATCTACGGTGCTGCAAATGGCATTGTGTCCTTTTTTCCCTTGGCTTCTCTTCTGCCTTAGCGGGGTCCATTTTCAACAATGTGATTCCCTGAGGGTTGTGGATTAGCTGACCTGGGCAGCCTTAGCCTGCCGGCCCGCCCTCCCCAGGTGTGCCTCTTTGAGGTCAATATAAACAGCGCTCCAGGCAGCAATAGCCCCTGAAGCTGTGCCTGACTCCATATTCTCTGCCCCGTCAGCAGTCTCGGGGCTGTGGTGGTGGGAGGGAGTGAGGGGCCACAGCTTTGTGGGTGGCCCGGTGTGAGTGGGGTTCTGCTGGCCTTTCTGCAGGAGTTGCCAGGCTGCCGCCTGTAAAGAAGAGGTTGTGTCACCCATACCTTCCGCTGGAATTTCTCTCCGGACAGAGGTGAGGAAGGAAAAAAGCAGTGGGGGCCGGGACAGGAGGGGTATCTCAGGCAGGGCAATGGAAAGCTTCTGGAAGAGCGCCCGGGGCCAGGACCACCCTGGCTGGCCTGCAGGCACCAAGTTGGCCTGCGTGCTGTCGCTGGTGTGGCTCCACGGTCCTTCCTCTAGGCTTTCAAGCCCTTGTACATATTCAGGTGTTTTACCTGGAAAGGGTGGGAACAGTTCAGCAGCAGCTGGCCTGGGGCTCAGCTCACGTTTACTCACAGATGCCTCGGCACGGTCCCCCAGCTTTGCAATGAGGACGCTCCTTGCGTGGGGGGTGGGTTGATTGCTGTATGGGAGATGCTTCCCCACCTCTGACCAATTTCAGAATTGTTTACCACTGGAGCAAGTGCCCTGATAGGGTTTTCCTCTGTATAACTCGTGGGTTCAGGTTTTTTTTTCTTTTATGGTTCAAGTTAGATTTTATTCCTCTTTTATGTATTTATAGATATAAGCATGGAAATAATTCATTCCTATAAATACATCTGTGTGACGGGAAGAACTTTTTTCTGTTTTATTTTTAAATTTTATTTTTTAAAATTTTGAAATTTAATTTTATTTATTTTTTTATACAGCACGTTATTATTAGTTATGTATTTTATGCATATACGTGTACACAGGTCAATCCCAAACTCCCAACTCATCCCACCACCACCACCCCATGGCTTCCCACACTTGGTGTCCATACGTTTGTTCTCTACCTCTGTGTCTCTATTTCTTCCCTGCAAACCAGTTCATCTGTACCATTTATAGGCTCCACATATATGCATTAATATACAATATTTGTTTTCCTCTTTCTGACTTACTTCATTCTGTATGACAGTCTCTCGATCCATCGATGTCTCTACAAATGACCCAGTTTCATTCCTTTTAATGGCCGAGTAATATTCCATTTTATATATGTACCACAACTTTATCCATTCATCTGTCTGTGGGCATTTAGGTTGCTTCCATTACCTGGCTATTGTAAATAGTGCTGCAACGAACATTGTGGTGAATGTGCCTTTTTGAAATACGGTTTTCTCTGGGTATATGCCCAGAAGTGGGATTGCTGGATCAGATGGTAATTCTATTTCTAGTTTTTTTAAGGAAACTCCATACTGTTCTCCATAGTGACTGTATCAATTTACATTCCCACCAATAGTGGAAGAGGGCTCTTTTGTCCACACCCTACCCAGAATTGGTTGTTTGTAGATTTTCTGATGATGCCGATTCTATCAGGTGTGAGGTGAAACCTCATTGTAGTTTTGATTTGCATTTCTCTAATAATTAGTGCTGTTGAGCAGCTTTTCATGTGCGTCTTGGCCATCTCTGTGTCTCCTTTGAAGAAACGTCTCTTTAGATCTTCTGCCCATTTTTTTTGGGTTGTTTGTTTTTTTTAATATTAAGCTGCATGAGCCGTTTATATATATTGGCTATTAAACCTCTGTCCATTGATTCGTCTGCAACGATTTTCGCCCATTCTGAGGGATGCCTTTTTCCATTCCCGTTTTTTTTAACAAAAAAGGAAAGAAAGGAAAAGAAGCAGAACACTAATGTGCTTAAAATATGCCTTTTGAAACGGTCGTTTTGAAATATGGACGTCCTTTGAATTTTTTGGTCGATATGTCACCCCAGGATTTGTTTTCAGGGCAGGTGTCATTTACAGGCCTGCAATGATTTTGAATATCAACTGACCATTAGCGTTGGGATTAAAGCTGCTGTTGTGTGAAACGGCCACAAGGTGGCAGCAGTTCACCCTTACCAAATCTGGTTACTAGGGCAAGAGAGCCTCAGTGGAAGTGGTGTTCTAGATTGGAATTTAAAATGGAATGTGCCAGGAGAAAGCCCCTCACGTTTGTCTCACTACATCTTGTTTGTGTTTTTAATTTAATTTTTTTTTATTTTTTATTACAGCAAGTTTGATTACAATGTTTGGCTTGTTGTAGGTGTGGAAGATGTGGTTCTTTTACACATATACAGATGTCTGTTCTTCCTGGGATCCTTTTCCCATGTACGTTATGACAGAATGTTGAGTAGTCCTCTCTTGGTATTCTGTAGGCCTTTGGTGATTATATATGTCACCTGTGTTTGTATATGTCTGTTAACCCCGATATCGTAATGAAACCAATCCTCACACCTTTCCATTGGTGAACCATAAGTTTGTTTAATGAATCTGTGATTGCCCTTCTCCGTGGAAATATCTGCCCTGGAATCCATTTTTAGGTAACACCTATAAGTGATATGATAGGATATGTGTCTTTCACTTTCTGACTTACTACAAGTCACGTGATTACTTCTAGACTCATCTACGGTGCTGCAAATGGCATTGTGTCCTTTTTTCCCTTGGCTTCTCTTCTGCCTTAGCGGGGTCCATTTTCAACAATGTGATTCCCTGAGGGTTGTGGATTAGCTGACCTGGGCAGCCTTACCCTGCCGGCCCGCCCTCCCCATGTGTGCCTCGTTGAGGTCAATATAAACAGAGCTCCAGGCAGCAATAGCCCCTGAAGCTGTGCCTGACTCCATATTCTCTGCCCCGTCAGCAGTCTCGGGGCTGTGGTGGTGGGAGGGAGTGAGGGGCCACAGCTTTGTGGGTGGCCCGGTGTGAGTGGGGTTCTGCTGGCCTTTCTGCAGGAGTTGCCAGGCTGCCGCCTGTAAAGAAGAGGTTGTGTCACCCATACCTTCCGCTGGAATTTCTCTCCGGACAGAGGTGAGGAAGAAAAAAAGCAGTGGGGGCCGGGACAGGATGGGTATCTCAGGCAGGGCAATGGAAAGCTTCTGGAAGAGCGCCCGGGGCCAGGACCACCCTCGCTGGCCTGCAGGAACCAAGTTGGCCTGCGTGCTGTTGCTGGTGTGGCTCCACGGTCCTTCCTCTAGGCTTTCAAGCCCTTGTACATATTCAGGTGTTTTACCTGGAAAGGGTGGGAACAGTTCAGCAGCAGCTGGCCTGGGGCTCAGCTCACGTTTACTCACAGATGCCTCGGCACGGTCCCCCAGCTTTGCAATGAGGACGCTCCTTGCGTGGGGTGTGGGTTGATGGCTGTATGGGAGACGGTTCCCCACCTCTGACCAATTTCAGAATTGTTTACCACTGGAGCAACTGCCCTGATAGGGTTTTCCTCTGTATAACTCGTGGGTTCAGGTTTTTTTTTCTTTTATGGTTCAAGTTAGATTTTATTCCTCTTTTATGTATTTATATATATAAGCATGGAAATAATTCATTCCTATAAATACATCTGTGTGACGGGAAGAACTTCTTTCTGTTTTATTTTTAAATTTTATTTTTTAAAATTTTGAAATTTAATTTTATTTATTTTTTTATACAGCACGTTATTATTAGTTATGTATTTTATGCATATACGTGTACACAGGTCAATCCCAAACTCCCAACTCATCCCACCACCACCACCCCATGGCTTCCCACACTTGGTGTCCATACGTTTGTTCTCTACCTCTGTGTCTCTATTTCTTCCCTGCAAACCAGTTCATCTGTACCATTTATAGGCTCCACATATATGCATTAATATACAATATTTGTTTTCCTCTTTCTGACTTACTTCATTCTGTATGACAGTCTCTCGATCCATCGATGTCTCTACAAATGACCCAGTTTCATTCCTTTTAATGGCCGAGTAATATTCCATTTTATATATGTACCACAACTTTATCCATTCATCTGTCTGTGGGCATTTAGGTTGCTTCCATTACCTGGCTATTGTAAATAGTGCTGCAACGAACATTGTGGTGAATGTGCCTTTTTGAAATACGGTTTTCTCTGGGTATATGCCCAGAAGTGGGATTGCTGGATCAGATGGTAATTCTATTTCTAGTTTTTTTAAGGAAACTCCATACTGTTCTCCATAGTGACTGTATCAATTTACATTCCCACCAATAGTGGAAGAGGGCTCTTTTGTCCACACCCTACCCAGAATTGGTTGTTTGTAGATTTTCTGATGATGCCGATTCTATCAGGTGTGAGGTGAAACCTCATTGTAGTTTTGATTTGCATTTCTCTAATAATTAGTGCTGTTGAGCAGCTTTTCATGTGCGTCTTGGCCATCTCTGTGTCTCCTTTGAAGAAACGTCTCTTTAGATCTTCTGCCCATTTTTTTGGGGTTGTTTGTTTTTTTTTAATATTAAGCTGCATGAGCCGTTTATATATATTGGCTATTAAACCTCTGTCCATTGATTCGTCTGCAACGATTTTCGCCCATTCTGAGGGATGCCTTTTTCCATTCCCGTTTTTTTTAACAAAAAAGGAAAGAAAGGAAAAGAAGCAGAACACTAATGTGCTTAAAATATGCCTTTTGAAACGGTCGTTTTGAAATATGGACGTCCTTTGAATTTTTTGGTCGATATGTCACCCCAGGATTTGTTTTCAGGGCAGGTGTCATTTACAGGCCTGCAATGATTTTGAATATCAACTGACCATTAGCGTTGGGATTAAAGCTGCTGTTGTGTGAAACGGCCACAAGGTGGCAGCAGTTCACCCTTACCAAATCTGGTTACTAGGGCAAGAGAGCCTCAGTGGAAGTGGTGTTCTAGATTGGAATTTAAAATGGAATGTGCCAGGAGAAAGCCCCTCACGTTTGTCTCACTACATCTTGTTTGTGTTTTTAATTTAATTTTTTTTATTTTTTATTACAGCAAGTTTGATTACAATGTTTGGCTTGTTGTAGGTGTGGAAGATGTGGTTCTTTTACACATATACAGATGTCTGTTCTTCCTGGGATCCTTTTCCCATGTACGTTATGACAGAATGTTGAGTAGTCCTCTCTTGGTATTCTGTAGGCCTTTGGTGATTATATATGTCACCTGTGTTTGTATATGTCTGTTAACCCCGATATCGTAATGAAACCAATCCTCACACCTTTCCATTGGTGAACCATAAGTTTGTTTAATGAATCTGTGATTGCCCTTCTCCGTGGAAATATCTGCCCTGGAATCCATTTTTAGGTAACACCTATAAGTGATATGATAGGATATGTGTCTTTCACTTTCTGACTTACTACAAGTCACGTGATTACTTCTAGACTCATCTACGGTGCTGCAAATGGCATTGTGTCCTTTTTTCCCTTGGCTTCTCTTCTGCCTTAGCGGGGTCCATTTTCAACAATGTGATTCCCTGAGGGTTGTGGATTAGCTGACCTGGGCAGCCTTACCCTGCCGGCCCGCCCTCCCCATGTGTGCCTCGTTGAGGTCAATATAAACAGAGCTCCAGGCAGCAATAGCCCCTGAAGCTGTGCCTGACTCCATATTCTCTGCCCCGTCAGCAGTCTCGGGGCTGTGGTGGTGGGAGGGAGTGAGGGGCCACAGCTTTGTGGGTGGCCCGGTGTGAGTGGGGTTCTGCTGGCCTTTCTGCAGGAGTTGCCAGGCTGCCGCCTGTAAAGAAGAGGTTGTGTCACCCATACCTTCCGCTGGAATTTCTCTCCGGACAGAGGTGAGGAAGAAAAAAAGCAGTAGGGGCCGGGACAGGATGGGTATCTCAGGCAGGGCAATGGAAAGCTTCTGGAAGAGCGCCCGGGGCCAGGACCACCCTCGCTGGCCTGCAGGAACCAAGTTGGCCTGCGTGCTGTTGCTGGTGTGGCTCCACGGTCCTTCCTCTAGGCTTTCAAGCCCTTGTACATATTCAGGTGTTTTACCTGGAAAGGGTGGGAACAGTTCAGCAGCAGCTGGCCTGGGGCTCAGCTCACGTTTACTCACAGATGCCTCGGCACGGTCCCCCAGCTTTGCAATGAGGACGCTCCTTGCGTGGGGTGTGGGTTGATGGCTGTATGGGAGATGGTTCCCCACCTCTGACCAATTTCAGAATTGTTTACCACTGGAGCAAGTGCCCTGATAGGGTTTTCCTCTGTATAACTCGTGGGTTCAGGTTTTTTTTTCTTTTATGGTTCAAGTTAGATTTTATTCCTCTTTTATGTATTTATAGATATAAGCATGGAAATAATTCATTCCTATAAATACATCTGTGTGACGGGAAGAACTTTTTTCTGTTTTATTTTTAAATTTTATTTTTTAAAATTTTGAAATTTAATTTTATTTATTTTTTTATACAGCACGTTATTATTAGTTATGTATTTTATGCATATACATGTACACAGGTCAATCCCAAACTCCCAACTCATCCCACCACCACCACCCCATGGCTTCCCACACTTGGTGTCCATACGTTTGTTCTATACCTCTGTGTCTCTATTTCTTCCCTGCAAACCAGTTCATCTGTACCATTTATAGGCTCCACATATATGCATTATTATACAATATTTGTTTTCCTCTTTCTGACTTACTTCATTCTGTATGACAGTCTCTCGATCCATCGATGTCTCTACAAATGACCCAGTTTCATTCCTTTTAATGGCCGAGTAATATTCCATTTTATATATGTACCACATTTTTATCCATTCATCTGTCTGTGGGCATTTAGGTTGCTACCATTACCTGGCTATTGTAAATAGTGCTGCAATGAACATTGTGGTGAATGTGCCTTTTTGAAATACGGTTTTCTCTGGGTATATGCCCAGAAGTGGGATTGCTGCATCAGATGGTAATTCTATTTCTAGTTTTTTTAAGGAAACTCCATACTGTTCTCCATAGTGACTGTATCAATTTACATTCCCACCAATAGTGGAAGAGGGCTCCTTTTGTCCACACCCTCCCCAGAATTGGTTGTTTGTAGATTTTCTGATGATGCCGATTCTATCAGGTGTGAGGTGAAACCTCATTGTAGTTTTGATTTGCATTTCTCTAATAATTAGTGCTGTTGAGCAGCATTTCATGTGCGTCTTGGCCATCTCTGTGTCTCCTTTGAAGAAACGTCTCTTTAGATCTTCTGCCCATTTTTTTGGGGTTGTTTGTTTTTTTTAATATTAAGCTGCATGAGCCGTTTATATATATTGGCTATTAAACCTCTGTCCATTGATTCGTCTGCAACGATTTTCGCCCATTCTGAGGGATGCCTTTTTCCATTCCCGTTTTTTTTAACAAAAAAGGAAAGAAAGGAAAAGAAGCAGAACACTAATGTGCTTAAAATATGCCTTTTGAAACGGTCGTTTTGAAATATGGACGTCCTTTGAATTTTTTGGTCGATATGTCACCCCAGGATTTGTTTTCAGGGCAGGTGTCATTTACAGGCCTGCAATGATTTTGAATATCAACTGACCATTAGCATTGGGATTAAAGCTGCTGTTGTGTGAAACGGCCACAAAGTGGCAGCAGTTCACCCTTACTAAATCTGGTTACTAGGGCAAGAGAGCCTCAGTGGAAGTGGTGTTCTAGATTGGAGTTTAGAATGGAATGTGCCAGGAGAAAGACCCTCACGTTTGTCTCACTACTTCTTGTTCGTGTTTTTAATTTAATTTTTTATTTTTTATTACAGCAAGTTTGATTACAATGTTTGGCTTGTTGTAGGAGTGGAAGATGTGGTTCTTTTACACATATACACATGTCTGTTCTTCCTGGGATCCTTTTCCCATGTACGTTATGACAGAATGTTGAGTAGTCCTCTCTTGGTATTCTGTAGGTCTTTGGTGATTATATATGTCACCTGTGTTTCTATATGTCTGTTAACCCTGATATCGTAATGAAACCAATCCTCACACCTTTCCATTGGTGAACCATAAGTTTGTTTAATGAATCTGTGATTGCCCTTCTCCGTGGAAATATCTGCCCTGGTATCCATTTTTAGGTAACACCTATAAGTGATATGATAGGATATGTGTCTTTCACTTTCTGACTTACTACAAGTCACGTGATTACTTCTAGACTCATCTATGGTGCTGCAAATGGCATTGTGTCCTTTCTTCCCTTGGCTTCTCTTCTGCCTTTGCGGGGTCCATTTTCAACAATGTGATTCCCTGAGGGTTGTGGATTAGCTGACCTGGGCAGCCTTAGCCTGCCGGCCCGCCCTCCCCAGGTGTGCCTCTTTGAGGTCCATATAAACAGCGCTCCAGGCAGCAATAGCCCCTGAAGCTGTGCCTGACTCCATATTCTCTGCCCCGTCAGCAGTCTCGGGGCTGTGGTGGTGGGAGGGAGTGAGGGGCCACAGCTTTGTGGGTGGCCCGGTGTGAGTGGGGTTCTGCTGGCCTTTCTGCAGGAGTTGCCAGGCTGCCGCCTGTAAAGAAGAGGTTGTGTCACCCATACCTTCCGCTGGAATTTCTCTCCGGACAGAGGTGAGGAAGGAAAAAAGCAGTGGGGGCCGGGACAGGAGGGGTATCTCAGGCAGGGCAATGGAAAGCTTCTGGAAGAGCGCCCGGGGCCAGGACCACCCTGGCTGGCCTGCAGGCACCAAGTTGGCCTGCGTGCTGTCGCTGGTGTGGCTCCACGGTCCTTCCTCTAGGCTTTCAAGCCCTTGTACATATTCAGGTGTTTTACCTGGAAAGGGTGGGAACAGTTCAGCAGCAGCTGGCCTGGGGCTCAGCTCACGTTTACTCACAGATGCCTCGGCACGGTCCCCCAGCTTTGCAATGAGGACGCTCCTTGCGTGGGGGGTGGGTTGATGGCTGTATGGGAGATGCTTCCCCACCTCTGACCAATTTCAGAATTGTTTACCACTGGAGCAACTGCCCTGATAGGGTTTTCCTCTGTATAACTCGTGGGTTCAGGTTTTTTTTTCTTTTATGGTTCAAGTTAGATTTTATTCCTCTTTTATGTATTTATAGATATAAGCATGGAAATAATTCATTCCTATAAATACATCTGTGTGACGGGAAGAACTTTTTTCTGTTTTATTTTTAAATTTTATTTTTTAAAATTTTGAAATTTAATTTTATTTATTTTTTTATACAGCACGTTATTATTAGTTATGTATTTTATGCATATACGTGTACACAGGTCAATCCCAAACTCCCAACTCATCCCACCACCACCACCCCATGGCTTCCCACACTTGGTGTCCATACGTTTGTTCTCTACCTCTGTGTCTCTATTTCTTCCCTGCAAACCAGTTCATCTGTACCATTTTTAGGCTCCACATATATGCATTAATATACAATATTTGTTTTCCTCTTTCTGACTTACTTCATTCTGTATGACAGTCTCTCGATCCATCGATGTCTCTACAAATGACCCAGTTTCATTCCTTTTAATGGACGAGTAATATTCCATTTTATATATGTACCACAACTTTATCCATTCATCTGTCTGTGGGCATTTAGGTTGCTTCCATTACCTGGCTATTGTAAATAGTGCTGCAACGAACATTGTGGTGAATGTGCCTTTTTGAAATACGGTTTTCTCTGGGTATATGCCCAGAAGTGGGATTGCTGGATCAGATGGTAATTCTATTTCTAGTTTTTTTAAGGAAACTCCATACTGTTCTCCATAGTGACTGTATCAATTTACATTCCCACCAATAGTGGAAGAGGGCTCTTTTGTCCACACCCTACCCAGAATTGGTTGTTTGTAGATTTTCTGATGATGCCGATTCTATCAGGTGTGAGGTGAAACCTCATTGTAGTTTTGATTTGCATTTCTCTAATAATTAGTGCTGTTGAGCAGCTTTTCATGTGCGTCTTGGCCATCTCTGTGTCTCCTTTGAAGAAACGTCTCTTTAGATCTTCTGCCCATTTTTTTTGGGTTGTTTGTTTTTTTTAATATTAAGCTGCATGAGCCGTTTATATATATTGGCTATTAAACCTCTGTCCATTGATTCGTCTGCAACGATTTTCGCCCATTCTGAGGGATGCCTTTTTCCATTCCCGTTTTTTTTAACAAAAAAGGAAAGAAAGGAAAAGAAGCAGAACACTAATGTGCTTAAAATATGCCTTTTGAAACGGTCGTTTTGAAATATGGACGTCCTTTGAATTTTTTGGTCGATATGTCACCCCAGGATTTGTTTTCAGGGCAGGTGTCATTTACAGGCCTGCAATGATTTTGAATATCAACTGACCATTAGCGTTGGGATTAAAGCTGCTGTTGTGTGAAACGGCCACAAGGTGGCAGCAGTTCACCCTTACCAAATCTGGTTACTAGGGCAAGAGAGCCTCAGTGGAAGTGGTGTTCTAGATTGGAATTTAAAATGGAATGTGCCAGGAGAAAGCCCCTCACGTTTGTCTCACTACATCTTGTTTGTGTTTTTAATTTAATTTTTTTTATTTTTTATTACAGCAAGTTTGATTACAATGTTTGGCTTGTTGTAGGTGTGGAAGATGTGGTTCTTTTACACATATACAGATGTCTGTTCTTCCTGGGATCCTTTTCCCATGTACGTTATGACAGAATGTTGAGTAGTCCTCTCTTGGTATTCTGTAGGCCTTTGGTGATTATATATGTCACCTGTGTTTGTATATGTCTGTTAACCCCGATATCGTAATGAAACCAATCCTCACACCTTTCCATTGGTGAACCATAAGTTTGTTTAATGAATCTGTGATTGCCCTTCTCCGTGGAAATATCTGCCCTGGAATCCATTTTTAGGTAACACCTATAAGTGATATGATAGGATATGTGTCTTTCACTTTCTGACTTACTACAAGTCACGTGATTACTTCTAGACTCATCTACGGTGCTGCAAATGGCATTGTGTCCTTTTTTCCCTTGGCTTCTCTTCTGCCTTAGCGGGGTCCATTTTCAACAATGTGATTCCCTGAGGGTTGTGGATTAGCTGACCTGGGCAGCCTTACCCTGCCGGCCCGCCCTCCCCATGTGTGCCTCGTTGAGGTCAATATAAACAGAGCTCCAGGCAGCAATAGCCCCTGAAGCTGTGCCTGACTCCATATTCTCTGCCCCGTCAGCAGTCTCGGGGCTGTGGTGGTGGGAGGGAGTGAGGGGCCACAGCTTTGTGGGTGGCCCGGTGTGAGTGGGGTTCTGCTGGCCTTTCTGCAGGAGTTGCCAGGCTGCCGCCTGTAAAGAAGAGGTTGTGTCACCCATACCTTCCGCTGGAATTTCTCTCCGGACAGAGGTGAGGAAGAAAAAAAGCAGTGGGGGCCGGGACAGGATGGGTATCTCAGGCAGGGCAATGGAAAGCTTCTGGAAGAGCGCCCGGGGCCAGGACCACCCTCGCTGGCCTGCAGGAACCAAGTTGGCCTGCGTGCTGTTGCTGGTGTGGCTCCACGGTCCTTCCTCTAGGCTTTCAAGCCCTTGTACATATTCAGGTGTTTTACCTGGAAAGGGTGGGAACAGTTCAGCAGCAGCTGGCCTGGGGCTCAGCTCACGTTTACTCACAGATGCCTCGGCACGGTCCCCCAGCTTTGCAATGAGGACGCTCCTTGCGTGGGGTGTGGGTTGATGGCTGTATGGGAGACGGTTCCCCACCTCTGACCAATTTCAGAATTGTTTACCACTGGAGCAACTGCCCTGATAGGGTTTTCCTCTGTATAACTCGTGGGTTCAGGTTTTTTTTTCTTTTATGGTTCAAGTTAGATTTTATTCCTCTTTTATGTATTTATATATATAAGCATGGAAATAATTCATTCCTATAAATACATCTGTGTGACGGGAAGAACTTCTTCCTGTTTTATTTTTAAATTTTATTTTTTAAAATTTTGAAATTTAATTTTATTTATTTTTTTATACAGCACGTTATTATTAGTTATGTATTTTATGCATATACGTGTACACAGGTCAATCCCAAACTCCCAACTCATCCCACCACCACCACCCCATGGCTTCCCACACTTGGTGTCCATACGTTTGTTCTCTACCTCTGTGTCTCTATTTCTTCCCTGCAAACCAGTTCATCTGTACCATTTATAGGCTCCACATATATGCATTAATATACAATATTTGTTTTCCTCTTTCTGACTTACTTCATTCTGTATGACAGTCTCTCGATCCATCGATGTCTCTACAAATGACCCAGTTTCATTCCTTTTAATGGCCGAGTAATATTCCATTTTATATATGTACCACAACTTTATCCATTCATCTGTCTGTGGGCATTTAGGTTGCTTCCATTACCTGGCTATTGTAAATAGTGCTGCAACGAACATTGTGGTGAATGTGCCTTTTTGAAATACGGTTTTCTCTGGGTATATGCCCAGAAGTGGGATTGCTGGATCAGATGGTAATTCTATTTCTAGTTTTTTTAAGGAAACTCCATACTGTTCTCCATAGTGACTGTATCAATTTACATTCCCACCAATAGTGGAAGAGGGCTCTTTTGTCCACACCCTACCCAGAATTGGTTGTTTGTAGATTTTCTGATGATGCCGATTCTATCAGGTGTGAGGTGAAACCTCATTGTAGTTTTGATTTGCATTTCTCTAATAATTAGTGCTGTTGAGCAGCTTTTCATGTGCGTCTTGGCCATCTCTGTGTCTCCTTTGAAGAAACGTCTCTTTAGATCTTCTGCCCATTTTTTTGGGGTTGTTTGTTTTTTTTTAATATTAAGCTGCATGAGCCGTTTATATATATTGGCTATTAAACCTCTGTCCATTGATTCGTCTGCAACGATTTTCGCCCATTCTGAGGGATGCCTTTTTCCATTCCCGTTTTTTTTAACAAAAAAGGAAAGAAAGGAAAAGAAGCAGAACACTAATGTGCTTAAAATATGCCTTTTGAAACGGTCGTTTTGAAATATGGACGTCCTTTGAATTTTTTGGTCGATATGTCACCCCAGGATTTGTTTTCAGGGCAGGTGTCATTTACAGGCCTGCAATGATTTTGAATATCAACTGACCATTAGCGTTGGGATTAAAGCTGCTGTTGTGTGAAACGGCCACAAGGTGGCAGCAGTTCACCCTTACCAAATCTGGTTACTAGGGCAAGAGAGCCTCAGTGGAAGTGGTGTTCTAGATTGGAATTTAAAATGGAATGTGCCAGGAGAAAGCCCCTCACGTTTGTCTCACTACATCTTGTTTGTGTTTTTAATTTAATTTTTTTTATTTTTTATTACAGCAAGTTTGATTACAATGTTTGGCTTGTTGTAGGTGTGGAAGATGTGGTTCTTTTACACATATACAGATGTCTGTTCTTCCTGGGATCCTTTTCCCATGTACGTTATGACAGAATGTTGAGTAGTCCTCTCTTGGTATTCTGTAGGCCTTTGGTGATTATATATGTCACCTGTGTTTGTATATGTCTGTTAACCCCGATATCGTAATGAAACCAATCCTCACACCTTTCCATTGGTGAACCATAAGTTTGTTTAATGAATCTGTGATTGCCCTTCTCCGTGGAAATATCTGCCCTGGAATCCATTTTTAGGTAACACCTATAAGTGATATGATAGGATATGTGTCTTTCACTTTCTGACTTACTACAAGTCACGTGATTACTTCTAGACTCATCTACGGTGCTGCAAATGGCATTGTGTCCTTTTTTCCCTTGGCTTCTCTTCTGCCTTAGCGGGGTCCATTTTCAACAATGTGATTCCCTGAGGGTTGTGGATTAGCTGACCTGGGCAGCCTTACCCTGCCGGCCCGCCCTCCCCATGTGTGCCTCGTTGAGGTCAATATAAACAGAGCTCCAGGCAGCAATAGCCCCTGAAGCTGTGCCTGACTCCATATTCTCTGCCCCGTCAGCAGTCTCGGGGCTGTGGTGGTGGGAGGGAGTGAGGGGCCACAGCTTTGTGGGTGGCCCGGTGTGAGTGGGGTTCTGCTGGCCTTTCTGCAGGAGTTGCCAGGCTGCCGCCTGTAAAGAAGAGGTTGTGTCACCCATACCTTCCGCTGGAATTTCTCTCCGGACAGAGGTGAGGAAGAAAAAAAGCAGTAGGGGCCGGGACAGGATGGGTATCTCAGGCAGGGCAATGGAAAGCTTCTGGAAGAGCGCCCGGGGCCAGGACCACCCTCGCTGGCCTGCAGGAACCAAGTTGGCCTGCGTGCTGTTGCTGGTGTGGCTCCACGGTCCTTCCTCTAGGCTTTCAAGCCCTTGTACATATTCAGGTGTTTTACCTGGAAAGGGTGGGAACAGTTCAGCAGCAGCTGGCCTGGGGCTCAGCTCACGTTTACTCACAGATGCCTCGGCACGGTCCCCCAGCTTTGCAATGAGGACGCTCCTTGCGTGGGGTGTGGGTTGATGGCTGTATGGGAGATGGTTCCCCACCTCTGACCAATTTCAGAATTGTTTACCACTGGAGCAAGTGCCCTGATAGGGTTTTCCTCTGTATAACTCGTGGGTTCAGGTTTTTTTTTCTTTTATGGTTCAAGTTAGATTTTATTCCTCTTTTATGTATTTATAGATATAAGCATGGAAATAATTCACTCCTATAAATACATCTGTGTGACGGGAAGAACTTTTTTCTGTTTTATTTTTAAATTTTATTTTTTAAAATTTTGAAATTTAATTTTATTTATTTTTTTTATACAGCACGTTATTATTAGTTATGTATTTTATGCATATACGTGTACACAGGTCAATCCCAAACTCCCAACTCATCCCACCACCACCACCCCATGGCTTCCCACACTTGGTGTCCAAACGTTTGTTCTCTACCTCTGTGTCTCTATTTCTTCCCTGCAAACCAGTTCATCTGTACCATTTCTAGGCTCCACATATATGCATTAATATACAATATTTGTTTTCCTCTTTCTGACTTACTTCATTCTGTATGACAGTCTCTCGATCCATCGATGTCTCTACAAATGACCCAGTTTCATTCCTTTTAATGGCCGAGTAATATTCCATTTTATATATGTACCACATCTTTATCCATTCATCTGTCTGTGGGCATTTAGGTTGCTTCCATTACCTGGCTATTGTAAATAGTGCTGCAACGAACATTGTGGTGAATGTGCCTTTTTGAAATACGGTTTTCTCTGGGTATATGCCCAGAAGTGGGATTGCTGCATCAGATGGTAATTCTATTTCTAGTTTTTTTAAGGAAACTCCATACTGTTCTCCATAGTGACTGTATCAATTTACATTCCCACCAATAGTGGAAGAGGGCTCCTTTTGTCCACACCCTCCCCAGAATTGGTTGTTTGTAGATTTTCTGATGATGCCAATTCTATCAGGTGTGAGGTGAAACCTCATTGTAGTTTTGATTTGCATTTCTCTAATAATTAGTGCTGTTGAGCAGCTTTTCATGTGCGTCTTGGCCATCTCTGTGTCTCCTTTGAAGAAACGTCTCTTTAGATCTTCTGCCCATTTTTTTGGGGTTGTTTGTTTTTTTTAATATTAAGCTGCATGAGCCGTTTATATATATTGGATATTAAACCTCTGTCCATTGATTCGTCTGCAACGATTTTCGCCCATTCTGAGGGATGCCTTTTTCCATTCCCGTTTTTTTTAACAAAAAAGGAAAGAAAGGAAAAGAAGCAGAACACTAATGTGCTTAAAATATGCCTTTTGAAACGGTCGTTTTGAAATATGGACCTCCTTTGAATTTTTTGGTCGATATGTCACCCCAGGATTTGTTTTCAGGGCAGGTGTCATTTACAGGCCTGCAATGATTTTGAATATCAACTGACCATTAGCGTTGGGATTAAAGCTGCTGTTGTGTGAAACGGCCACAAGGTGGCAGCAGTTCACCCTTACCAAATCTGGTTACTAGGGCAAGAGAGCCTCAGTGGAAGTGGTGTTCTAGATTGGAGTTTAGAATGGAATGTGCCAGGAGAAAGCCCCTCACGTTTGTCTCACTACTTCTTGTTCGTGTTTTTAATTAAATTTTTTATTTTTTATTACAGCAAGTTTGATTACAATGTTTGGCTTGTTGTAGGTGTGGAAGATGTGGTTCTTTTACACATATACACATGTCTGTTCTTCCTGGGATCCTTTTCCCATGTACGTTATGACAGAATGTTGAGTAGTCCTCTCTTGGTATTCTGTAGGTCTTTGGTGATTATATATGTCACCTGTGTTTGTATATGTCTGTTAACCCCGATATCGTAATGAAACCAATCCTCACACCTTTCCATTGGTGAACCATAAGTTTGTTTAATGAATCTGTGATTGCCCTTCTCCGTGGAAATATCTGCCCTGGTATCTATTTTTTAGGTAACACCTATAAGTGATATGATACGATATGTGTCTTTCACTTTCTGACTTACTACAAGTCACGTGATTACTTCTAGACTCATCTACGGTGCTGCAAATGGCATTGTGTCCTTTTTTCCCTTGGCTTCTCTTCTGCCTTAGCGGGGTCCATTTTCAACAATGTGATTCCCTGAGGGTTGTGGATTAGCTGACCTGGGCAGCCTTACCCTGCCGGCCCGCCCTCCCCAGGTGTGCCTCTTTGAGGTCAATATAAACAGCGCTCCAGGCAGCAATAGCCCCTGAAGCTGTGCCTGACTCCATATTCTCTGCCCCGTCAGCAGTCTCGGGGCTGTGGTGGTGGGAGGGAGTGAGGGGCCACAGCTTTGTGGGTGGCCCGGTGTGAGTGGGGTTCTGCTGGCCTTTCTGCAGGAGTTGCCAGGCTGCCGCCTGTAAAGAAGAGGTTGTGTCACCCATACCTTCCGCTGGAATTTCTCTCCGGACAGAGGTGAGGAAGGAAAAAAGCAGTGGGGGCCGGGACAGGAGGGGTATCTCAGGCAGGGCAATGGAAAGCTTCTGGAAGAGCGCCCGGGGCCAGGACCACCCTGGCTGGCCTGCAGGCACCAAGTTGGCCTGCGTGCTGTCGCTGGTGTGGCTCCACGGTCCTTCCTCTAGGCTTTCAAGCCCTTGTACATATTCAGGTGTTTTACCTGGAAAGGGTGGGAACAGTTCAGCAGCAGCTGGCCTGGGGCTCAGCTCACGTTTACTCACAGATGCCTCGGCACGGTCCCCCAGCTTTGCAATGAGGACGCTCCTTGCGTGGGGGGTGGGTTTCTGGCTGTATGGGAGATGCTTCCCCACCTCTGACCAATTTCAGAATTGTTTACCACTGGAGCAAGTGCCCTGATAGGGTTTTCCTCTGTATAACTCGTGGGTTCAGGTTTTTTTTTCTTTTATGGTTCAAGTTAGATTTTATTCCTCTTTTATGTATTTATAGATATAAGCATGGAAATAATTCACTCCTATAAATACATCTGTGTGACGGGAAGAACTTTTTTCTGTTTTATTTTTAAATTTTATTTTTTAAAATTTTGAAATTTAATTTTATTTATTTTTTTTATACAGCACGTTATTATTAGTTATGTATTTTATGCATATACGTGTACACAGGTCAATCCCAAACTCCCAACTCATCCCACCACCACCACCCCATGGCTTCCCACACTTGGTGTCCAAACGTTTGTTCTCTACCTCTGTGTCTCTATTTCTTCCCTGCAAACCAGTTCATCTGTACCATTTATAGGCTCCACATATATGCATTAATATACAATATTTGTTTTCCTCTTTCTGACTTACTTCATTCTGTATGACAGTCTCTCGATCCATCGATGTCTCTACAAATGACCCAGTTTCATTCCTTTTAATGGCCGAGTAATATTCCATTTTATATATGTACCACATCTTTATCCATTCATCTGTCTGTGGGCATTTAGGTTGCTTCCATTACCTGGCTATTGTAAATAGTGCTGCAACGAACATTGTGGTGAATGTGCCTTTTTGAAATACGGTTTTCTCTGGGTATATGCCCAGAAGTGGGATTGCTGCATCAGATGGTAATTCTATTTCTAGTTTTTTTAAGGAAACTCCATACTGTTCTCCATAGTGACTGTATCAATTTACATTCCCACCAATAGTGGAAGAGGGCTCCTTTTGTCCACACCCTCCCCAGAATTGGTTGTTTGTAGATTTTCTGATGATGCCAATTCTATCAGGTGTGAGGTGAAACCTCATTGTAGTTTTGATTTGCATTTCTCTAATAATTAGTGCTGTTGAGCAGCTTTTCATGTGCGTCTTGGCCATCTCTGTGTCTCCTTTGAAGAAACGTCTCTTTAGATCTTCTGCCCATTTTTTTGGGGTTGTTTGTTTTTTTTAATATTAAGCTGCATGAGCCGTTTATATATATTGGATATTAAACCTCTGTCCATTGATTCGTCTGCAACGATTTTCGCCCATTCTGAGGGATGCCTTTTTCCATTCCCGTTTTTTTTAACAAAAAAGGAAAGAAAGGAAAAGAAGCAGAACACTAATGTGCTTAAAATATGCCTTTTGAAACGGTCGTTTTGAAATATGGACCTCCTTTGAATTTTTTGGTCGATATGTCACCCCAGGATTTGTTTTCAGGGCAGGTGTCATTTACAGGCCTGCAATGATTTTGAATATCAACTGACCATTAGCGTTGGGATTAAAGCTGCTGTTGTGTGAAACGGCCACAAGGTGGCAGCAGTTCACCCTTACCAAATCTGGTTACTAGGGCAAGAGAGCCTCAGTGGAAGTGGTGTTCTAGATTGGAGTTTAGAATGGAATGTGCCAGGAGAAAGCCCCTCACGTTTGTCTCACTACTTCTTGTTCGTGTTTTTAATTAAATTTTTTATTTTTTATTACAGCAAGTTTGATTACAATGTTTGGCTTGTTGTAGGTGTGGAAGATGTGGTTCTTTTACACATATACACATGTCTGTTCTTCCTGGGATCCTTTTCCCATGTACGTTATGACAGAATGTTGAGTAGTCCTCTCTTGGTATTCTGTAGGTCTTTGGTGATTATATATGTCACCTGTGTTTGTATATGTCTGTTAACCCCGATATCGTAATGAAACCAATCCTCACACCTTTCCATTGGTGAACCATAAGTTTGTTTAATGAATCTGTGATTGCCCTTCTCCGTGGAAATATCTGCCCTGGTATCCATTTTTTAGGTAACACCTATAAGTGATATGATACGATATGTGTCTTTCACTTTCTGACTTACTACAAGTCACGTGATTACTTCTAGACTCATCTACGGTGCTGCAAATGGCATTGTGTCCTTTTTTCCCTTGGCTTCTCTTCTGCCTTAGCGGGGTCCATTTTCAACAATGTGATTCCCTGAGGGTTGTGGATTAGCTGACCTGGGCAGCCTTAGCCTGCCGGCCCGCCCTCCCCAGGTGTGCCTCTTTGAGGTCAATATAAACAGCGCTCCAGGCAGCAATAGCCCCTGAAGCTCTGCCTGACTCCATATTCTCTGCCCCGTCAGCAGTCTCGGGGCTGTGGTGGTGGGAGGGAGTGAGGGGCCACAGCTTTGTGGGTGGCCCGGTGTGAGTGGGGTTCTGCTGGCCTTTCTGCAGGAGTTGCCAGGCTGCCGCCTGTAAAGAAGAGGTTGTGTCACCCATACCTTCCGCTGGAATTTCTCTCCGGACAGAGGTGAGGAAGGAAAAAAGCAGTGGGGGCCGGGACAGGAGGGGTATCTCAGGCAGGGCAATGGAAAGCTTCTGGAAGAGCGCCCGGGGCCAGGACCACCCTGGCTGGCCTGCAGGCACCAAGTTGGCCTGCGTGCTGTCGCTGGTGTGGCTCCACGGTCCTTCCTCTAGGCTTTCAAGCCCTTGTACATATTCAGGTGTTTTACCTGGAAAGGGTGGGAACAGTTCAGCAGCAGCTGGCCTGGGGCTCAGCTCACGTTTACTCACAGATGCCTCGGCACGGTCCCCCAGCTTTGCAATGAGGACGCTCCTTGCGTGGGGGGTGGGTTGATGGCTGTATGGGAGATGCTTCCCCACCTCTGACCAATTTCAGAATTGTTTACCACTGGAGCAAGTGCCCTGATAGGGTTTTCCTCTGTATAACTCGTGGGTTCAGGTTTTTTTTTCTTTTATGGTTCAAGTTAGATTTTATTCCTCTTTTATGTATTTATAGATATAAGCATGGAAATAATTCACTCCTATAAATACATCTGTGTGACGGGAAGAACTTTTTTCTGTTTTATTTTTAAATTTTATTTTTTAAAATTTTGAAATTTAATTTTATTTATTTTTTTATACAGCACGTTATTATTAGTTATGTATTTTATGCATATACGTGTACACAGGTCAATCCCAAACTCCCAACTCATCCCACCACCACCACCCCATGGCTTCCCACACTTGGTGTCCAAACGTTTGTTCTCTACCTCTGTGTCTCTATTTCTTCCCTGCAAACCAGTTCATCTGTACCATTTCTAGGCTCCACATATATGCATTAATATACAATATTTGTTTTCCTCTTTCTGACTTACTTCATTCTGTATGACAGTCTCTCGATCCATCGATGTCTCTACAAATGACCCAGTTTCATTCCTTTTAATGGCCGAGTAATATTCCATTTTATATATGTACCACATCTTTATCCATTCATCTGTCTGTGGGCATTTAGGTTGCTTCCATTACCTGGCTATTGTAAATAGTGCTGCAACGAACATTGTGGTGAATGTGCCTTTTTGAAATACGGTTTTCTCTGGGTATATGCCCAGAAGTGGGATTGCTGCATCAGATGGTAATTCTATTTCTAGTTTTTTTTAAGGAAACTCCATACTGTTCTCCATAGTGACTGTATCAATTTACATTCCCACCAATAGTGGAAGAGGGCTCCTTTTGTCCACACCCTCCCCAGAATTGGTTGTTTGTAGATTTACTGATGATGCTGATTCTATCAGGTGTGAGGTGAAACCTCATTGTAGTTTTGATTTGCATTTCTCTAATAATTAGTGCTGTTGAGCAGCTTTTCATGTGCGTCTTGGCCATCTCTGTGTCTCCTTTGAAGAAACGTCTCTTTAGATCTTCTGCCCATTTTTTTGGGGTTGTTTGTTTTTTTTAATATTAAGCTGCATGAGCCGTTTATATATATTGGATATTAAACCTCTGTCCATTGATTCGTCTGCAACGATTTTCGCCCATTCTGAGGGATGCCTTTTTCCATTCCCGTTTTTTTTAACAAAAAAGGAAAGAAAGGAAAAGAAGCAGAACACTAATGTGCTTAAAATATGCCTTTTGAAACGGTCGTTTTGAAATATGGACCTCCTTTGAATTTTTTGGTCGATATGTCACCCCAGGATTTGTTTTCAGGGCAGGTGTCATTTACAGGCCTGCAATGATTTTGAATATCAACTGACCATTAGCGTTGGGATTAAAGCTGCTGTTGTGTGAAACGGCCACAAGGTGGCAGCAGTTCACCCTTACCAAATCTGGTTACTAGGGCAAGAGAGCCTCAGTGGAAGTGGTGTTCTAGATTGGAGTTTAGAATGGAATGTGCCAGGAGAAAGCCCCTCACGTTTGTCTCACTACTTCTTGTTCGTGTTTTTAATTAAATTTTTTATTTTTTATTACAGCAAGTTTGATTACAATGTTTGGCTTGTTGTAGGTGTGGAAGATGTGGTTCTTTTACACATATACACATGTCTCTTCTTCCTGGGATCCTTTTCCCATGTACGTTATGACAGAATGTTGAGTAGTCCTCTCTTGGTATTCTGTAGGTCTTTGGTGATTATATATGTCACCTGTGTTTGTATATGTCTGTTAACCCCGATATCGTAATGAAACCAATCCTCACACCTTTCCATTGGTGAACCATAAGTTTGTTTAATGAATCTGTGATTGCCCTTCTCCGTGGAAATATCTGCCCTGGTATCCATTTTTTAGGTAACACCTATAAGTGATATGATACGATATGTGTCTTTCACTTTCTGACTTACTACAAGTCACGTGATTACTTCTAGACTCATCTACGGTGCTGCAAATGGCATTGTGTCCTTTTTTCCCTTGGCTTCTCTTCTGCCTTAGCGGGGTCCATTTTCAACAATGTGATTCCCTGAGGGTTGTGGATTAGCTGACCTGGGCAGCCTTAGCCTGCCGGCCCGCCCTCCCCAGGTGTGCCTCTTTGAGGTCAATATAAACAGCGCTCCAGGCAGCAATAGCCCCTGAAGCTCTGCCTGACTCCATATTCTCTGCCCCGTCAGCAGTCTCGGGGCTGTGGTGGTGGGAGGGAGTGAGGGGCCACAGCTTTGTGGGTGGCCCGGTGTGAGTGGGGTTCTGCTGGCCTTTCTGCAGGAGTTGCCAGGCTGCCGCCTGTAAAGAAGAGGTTGTGTCACCCATACCTTCCGCTGGAATTTCTCTCCGGACAGAGGTGAGGAAGGAAAAAAGCAGTGGGGGCCGGGACAGGAGGGGTATCTCAGGCAGGGCAATGGAAAGCTTCTGGAAGAGCGCCCGGGGCCAGGACCACCCTGGCTGGCCTGCAGGCACCAAGTTGGCCTGCGTGCTGTCGCTGGTGTGGCTCCACGGTCCTTCCTCTAGGCTTTCAAGCCCTTGTACATATTCAGGTGTTTTACCTGGAAAGGGTGGGAACAGTTCAGCAGCAGCTGGCCTGGGGCTCAGCTCACGTTTACTCACAGATGCCTCGGCACGGTCCCCCAGCTTTGCAATGAGGACGCTCCTTGCGTGGGGGGTGGGTTGATGGCTGTATGGGAGATGCTTCCCCACCTCTGACCAATTTCAGAATTGTTTACCACTGGAGCAAGTGCCCTGATAGGGTTTTCCTCTGTATAACTCGTGGGTTCAGGTTTTTTTTTCTTTTATGGTTCAAGTTAGATTTTATTCCTCTTTTATGTATTTATAGATATAAGCATGGAAATAATTCACTCCTATAAATACATCTGTGTGACGGGAAGAACTTTTTTCTGTTTTATTTTTAAATTTTATTTTTTAAAATTTTGAAATTTAATTTTATTTATTTTTTTTATACAGCACGTTATTATTAGTTATGTATTTTATGCATATACGTGTACACAGGTCAATCCCAAACTCCCAACTCATCCCACCACCACCACCCCATGGCTTCCCACACTTGGTGTCCAAACGTTTGTTCTCTACCTCTGTGTCTCTATTTCTTCCCTGCAAACCAGTTCATCTGTACCATTTCTAGGCTCCACATATATGCATTAATATACAATATTTGTTTTCCTCTTTCTGACTTACTTCATTCTGTATGACAGTCTCTCGATCCATCGATGTCTCTACAAATGACCCAGTTTCATTCCTTTTAATGGCCGAGTAATATTCCATTTTATATATGTACCACATCTTTATCCATTCATCTGTCTGTGGGCATTTAGGTTGCTTCCATTACCTGGCTATTGTAAATAGTGCTGCAACGAACATTGTGGTGAATGTGCCTTTTTGAAATACGGTTTTCTCTGGGTATATGCCCAGAAGTGGGATTGCTGCATCAGATGGTAATTCTATTTCTAGTTTTTTTTTAAGGAAACTCCATACTGTTCTCCATAGTGACTGTATCAATTTACATTCCCACCAATAGTGGAAGAGGGCTCCTTTTGTCCACACCCTCCCCAGAATTGGTTGTTTGTAGATTTTCTGATGATGCCGATTCTATCAGGTGTGAGGTGAAACCTCATTGTAGTTTTGATTTGCATTTCTCTAATAATTAGTGCTGTTGAGCAGCTTTTCATGTGCGTCTTGGCCATCTCTGTGTCTCCTTTGAAGAAACGTCTCTTTAGATCTTCTGCCCATTTTTTTGGGGTTGTTTGTTTTTTTTAATATTAAGCTGCATGAGCCGTTTATATATATTGGATATTAAACCTCTGTCCATTGATTCGTCTGCAACGATTTTCGCCCATTCTGAGGGATGCCTTTTTCCATTCCCGTTTTTTTTAACAAAAAAGGAAAGAAAGGAAAAGAAGCAGAACACTAATGTGCTTAAAATATGCCTTTTGAAACGGTCGTTTTGAAATATGGACGTCCTTTGAATTTTTTGGTCGATATGTCACCCCAGGATTTGTTTTCAGGGCAGGTGTCATTTACAGGCCTGCAATGATTTTGAATATCAACTGACCATTAGCGTTCGGATTAAAGCTGCTGTTGTGTGAAACGGCCACAAGGTGGCAGCAGTTCACCCTTACCAAATCTGGTTACTAGGGCAAGAGAGCCTCAGTGGAAGTGGTGTTCTAGATTGGAGTTTAGAATGGAATGTGCCAGGAGAAAGCCCCTCACGTTTGTCTCACTACTTCTTGTTCGTGTTTTTAATTAAATTTTTTATTTTTTATTACAGCAAGTTTGATTACAATGTTTGGCTTGTTGTAGGTGTGGAAGATGTGGTTCTTTTACACATATACACATGTCTGTTCTTCCTGGGATCCTTTTCCCATGTACGTTATGACAGAATGTTGAGTAGTCCTCTCTTGGTATTCTGTAGGTCTTTGGTGATTATATATGTCACCTGTGTTTGTATATGTCTGTTAACCCCGATATCGTAATGAAACCAATCCTCACACCTTTCCATTGGTGAACCATAAGTTTGTTTAATGAATCTGTGATTGCCCTTCTCCGTGGAAATATCTGCCCTGGTATCCATTTTTTAGGTAACACCTATAAGTGATATGATACGATATGTGTCTTTCACTTTCTGACTTACTACAAGTCACGTGATTACTTCTAGACTCATCTACGGTGCTGCAAATGGCATTGTGTCCTTTTTTCCCTTGGCTTCTCTTCTGCCTTAGCGGGGTCCATTTTCAACAATGTGATTCCCTGAGGGTTGTGGATTAGCTGACCTGGGCAGCCTTACCCTGCCGGCCCGCCCTCCCCAGGTGTGCCTCTTTGAGGTCAATATAAACAGCGCTCCAGGCAGCAATAGCCCCTGAAGCTCTGCCTGACTCCATATTCTCTGCCCCGTCAGCAGTCTCGGGGCTGTGGTGGTGGGAGGGAGTGAGGGGCCACAGCTTTGTGGGTGGCCCGGTGTGAGTGGGGTTCTGCTGGCCTTTCTGCAGGAGTTGCCAGGCTGCCGCCTGTAAAGAAGAGGTTGTGTCACCCATACCTTCCGCTGGAATTTCTCTCCGGACAGAGGTGAGGAAGGAAAAAAGCAGTGGGGGCCGGGACAGGAGGGGTATCTCAGGCAGGGCAATGGAAAGCTTCTGGAAGAGCGCCCGGGGCCAGGACCACCCTGGCTGGCCTGCAGGCACCAAGTTGGCCTGCGTGCTGTCACTGGTGTGGCTCCACGGTCCTTCCTCTAGGCTTTCAAGCCCTTGTACATATTCAGGTGTTTTACCTGGAAAGGGTGGGAACAGTTCAGCAGCAGCTGGCCTGGGGCTCAGCTCACGTTTACTCACAGATGCCTCGGCACGGTCCCCCAGCTTTGCAATGACGACGCTCCTTGCGTGGGGGGTGGGTTGATGGCTGTATGGGAGATGCTTCCCCACCTCTGACCAATTTCAGAATTGTTTACCACTGGAGCAAGTGCCCTGATAGGGTTTTCCTCTGTATAACTCGTGGGTTCAGGTTTTTTTTTCTTTTATGGTTCAAGTTAGATTTTATTCCTCTTTTATGTATTTATAGATATAAGCATGGAAATAATTCACTCCTATAAATACATCTGTGTGACGGGAAGAACTTTTTTCTGTTTTATTTTTAAATTTTATTTTTTAAAATTTTGAAATTTAATTTTATTTATTTTTTTTATACAGCACGTTATTATTAGTTATGTATTTTATGCATATACGTGTACACAGGTCAATCCCAAACTCCCAACTCATCCCACCACCACCACCCCATGGCTTCCCACACTTGGTGTCCAAACGTTTGTTCTCTACCTCTGTGTCTCTATTTCTTCCCTGCAAACCAGTTCATCTGTACCATTTATAGGCTCCACATATATGCATTAATATACAATATTTGTTTTCCTCTTTCTGACTTACTTCATTCTGTATGACAGTCTCTCGATCCATCGATGTCTCTACAAATGACCCAGTTTCATTCCTTTTAATGGCCGAGTAATATTCCATTTTATATATGTACCACATCTTTATCCATTCATCTGTCTGTGGGCATTTAGGTTGCTTCCATTACCTGGCTATTGTAAATAGTGCTGCAACGAACATTGTGGTGAATGTGCCTTTTTGAAATACGGTTTTCTCTGGGTATATGCCCAGAAGTGGGATTGCTGCATCAGATGGTAATTCTATTTCTAGTTTTTTTAAGGAAACTCCATACTGTTCTCCATAGTGACTGTATCAATTTACATTCCCACCAATAGTGGAAGAGGGCTCCTTTTGTCCACACCCTCCCCAGAATTGGTTGTTTGTAGATTTTCTGATGATGCCGATTCTATCAGGTGTGAGGTGAAACCTCATTGTAGTTTTGATTTGCATTTCTCTAATAATTAGTGCTTTTGAGCAGCTTTTCATGTGCGTCTTGGCCATCTCTGTGTCTCCTTTGAAGAAACGTCTCTTTAGATCTTCTGCCCATTTTTTGGGGGTTGTTTGTTTTTTTTAATATTAAGCTGCATGAGCCGTTTATATATATTGGATATTAAACCTCTGTCCATTGATTCGTCTGCAACGATTTTCGCCCATTCTGAGGGATGCCTTTTTCCATTCCCGTTTTTTTTAACAAAAAAGGAAAGAAAGGAAAAGAAGCAGAACACTAATGTGCTTAAAATATGCCTTTTGAAACGGTCGTTTTGAAATATGGACGTCCTTTGAATTTTTTGGTCGATATGTCACCCCAGGATTTGTTTTCAGGGCAGGTGTCATTTACAGGCCTGCAATGATTTTGAATATCAACTGACCATTAGCGTTGGGATTAAAGCTGCTGTTGTGTGAAACGGCCACAAGGTGGCAGCAGTTCACCCTTACCAAATCTGGTTACTAGGGCAAGAGAGCCTCAGTGGAAGTGGTGTTCTAGATTGGAGTTTAGAATGGAATGTGCCAGGAGAAAGCCCCTCACGTTTGTCTCACTACTTCTTGTTCGTGTTTTTAATTAAATTTTTTATTTTTTATTACAGCAAGTTTGATTACAATGTTTGGCTTGTTGTAGGTGTGGAAGATGTGGTTCTTTTACACATATACACATGTCTGTTCTTCCTGGGATCCTTTTCCCATGTACGTTATGACAGAATGTTGAGTAGTCCTCTCTTGGTATTCTGTAGGTCTTTGGTGATTATATATGTCACCTGTGTTTGTATATGTCTGTTAACCCCGATATCGTAATGAAACCAATCCTCACACCTTTCCATTGGTGAACCATAAGTTTGTTTAATGAATCTGTGATTGCCCTTCTCCGTGGAAATATCTGCCCTGGTATCCATTTTTAGGTAACACCTATAAGTGATATGATACGATATGTGTCTTTCACTTTCTGACTTACTACAAGTCACGTGATTACTTCTAGACTCATCTACGGTGCTGCAAATGGCATTGTGTCCTTTTTTCCCTTGGCTTCTCTTCTGCCTTAGCGGGGTCCATTTTCAACAATGTGATTCCCTGAGGGTTGTGGATTAGCTGACCTGGGCAGCCTTACCCTGCCGGCCCGCCCTCCCCAGGTGTGCCTCTTTGAGGTCAATATAAACAGCGCTCCAGGCAGCAATAGCCCCTGAAGCTGTGCCTGACTCCATATTCTCTGCCCCGTCAGCAGTCTCGGGGCTGTGGTGGTGGGAGGGAGTGAGGGGCCACAGCTTTGTGGGTGGCCCGGTGTGAGTGGGGTTCTGCTGGCCTTTCTGCAGGAGTTGCCAGGCTGCCGCCTGTAAAGAAGAGGTTGTGTCACCCATACCTTCCGCTGGAATTTCTCTCCGGACAGAGGTGAGGAAGGAAAAAAGCAGTGGGGGCCGGGACAGGAGGGGTATCTCAGGCAGGGCAATGGAAAGCTTCTGGAAGAGCGCCCGGGGCCAGGACCACCCTGGCTGGCCTGCAGGCACCAAGTTGGCCTGCGTGCTGTCGCTGGTGTGGCTCCACGGTCCTTCCTCTAGGCTTTCAAGCCCTTGTACATATTCAGGTGTTTTACCTGGAAAGGGTGGGAACAGTTCAGCAGCAGCTGGCCTGGGGCTCAGCTCACGTTTACTCACAGATGCCTCGGCACGGTCCCCCAGCTTTGCAATGAGGACGCTCCTTGGGTGGGGGGTGGGTTGATGGCTGTATGGGAGATGCTTCCCCACCTCTGACCAATTTCAGAATTGTTTACCACTGGAGCAACTGCCCTGATAGGGTTTTCCTCTGTATAACTCGTGGGTTCAGGTTTTTTTTTCTTTTATGGTTCAAGTTAGATTTTATTCCTCTTTTATGTATTTATAGATATAAGCATGGAAATAATTCATTCCTATAAATACATCTGTGTGACGGGAAGAACTTTTTTCTGTTTTATTTTTAAATTTTATTTTTTAAAATTTTGAAATTTAATTTTATTTATTTTTTTATACAGCACGTTATTATTAGTTATGTATTTTATGCATATACGTGTACACAGGTCAATCCCAAACTCCCAACTCATCCCACCACCACCACCCCATGGCTTCCCACACTTGGTGTCCATACGTTTGTTCTCTACCTCTGTGTCTCTATTTCTTCCCTGCAAACCAGTTCATCTGTACCATTTATAGGCTCCACATATATGCATTATTATACAATATTTGTTTTCCTCTTTCTGACTTACTTCATTCTGTATGACAGTCTCTCGATCCATCGATGTCTCTACAAATGACCCAGTTTCATTCCTTTTAATGGACGAGTAATATTCCATTTTATATATGTACCACATCTTTATCCATTCATCTGTCTGTGGGCATTTAGGTTGCTTCCATTACCTGGCTATTGTAAATAGTGCTGCAACGAACATTGTGGTGAATGTGCCTTTTTGAAATACGGTTTTCTCTGGGTATATGCCCAGAAGTGGGATTGCTGGATCAGATGGTAATTCTATTTCTAGTTTTTTTAAGGAAACTCCATACTGTTCTCCATAGTGACTGTATCAATTTACATTCCCACCAATAGTGGAAGAGGGCTCTTTTGTCCACACCCTCCCCAGAATTGGTTGTTTGTAGATTTTCTGATGATGCCGATTCTATCAGGTGTGAGGTGAAACCTCATTGTAGTTTTGATTTGCATTTCTCTAATAATTAGTGCTGTTGAGCAGCTTTTCATGTGCGTCTTGGCCATCTCTGTGTCTCCTTTGAAGAAACGTCTCTTTAGATCTTCTGCCCATTTTTTTGGGGTTGTTTGTTTTTTTTAATATTAAGCTGCATGAGCTGTTTATATATATTGGATATTAAACCTCTGTCCATTGATTCGTCTGCAACGATTTTCGCCCATTCTGAGGGATGCCTTTTTCCATTCCCGTTTTTTTTAACAAAAAAGGAAAGAAAGGAAAAGAAGCAGAACACTAATGTGCTTAAAATATGCCTTTGGAAACGGTCGTTTTGAAATATGGACGTCCTTTGAATTTTTTGGTCGATATGTCACCCCAGGATTTGTTTTCAGGAGAGGTGTCATTTACAGGCCTGCAATGATTTTGAATATCAATGGACCATAAGCGCTGGGATTAAAGCTGCTGTTGTGTGAAACGGCCACAAGGTGGCAGCAGTTCTCCCTTACCAAATCTGGTTAAGAGGGCAAAAGAGCCTCAATGGAATTCCTGTTCTAGATTGGAATTTAGAATGGAATGTGCCAGGAGAAAGCCCCTCAAGTTTGTCTCACTACATCTTGTTCGTGTTTTTAATTTATTTATTTTTATTTTTTATTACAGCAAGTTTGATTACAATGTTTGGCTTGTTGTAGGTGTGGAAGATGTGGTTCTTTTACACATATACACATGTCTGTTCTTCCTGGGATCCTTTTCCCATGTACGTTATGACAGAATGTTGAGTAGTCCTCTCTTGGTATTCTGTAGGTCTTTGGTGATTATATATGTCACCTGTGTTTGTATATGTCTGTTAACCCCGATATCGTAATGAAACCAATCCTCACACCTTTCCATTGGTGAACCATAAGTTTGTTTAATGAATCTGTGATTGCCCTTCTCCGTGGAAATATCTGCCCTGGTATCCATTTTTAGGTAACACCTATAAGTGATATGATACGATATGTGTCTTTCACTTTCTGACTTACTACAAGTCACGTGATTACTTCTAGACTCATCTACGGTGCTGCAAATGGCATTGTGTCCTTTTTTCCCTTGGCTTCTCTTCTGCCTTAGCGGGGTCCATTTTCAACAATGTGATTCCCTGAGGGTTGTGGATTAGCTGACCTGGGCAGCCTTACCCTGCCGGCCCGCCCTCCCCAGGTGTGCCTCTTTGAGGTCAATATAAACAGCGCTCCAGGCAGCAATAGCCCCTGAAGCTGTGCCTGACTCCATATTCTCTGCCCCGTCAGCAGTCTCAGGGCTGTGGTGGTGGGAGGGAGTGAGGGGCCACAGCTTTGTGGGTGGCCCGGTGTGAGTGGGGTTCTGCTGGCCTTTCTGCAGGAGTTGCCAGGCTGCCGCCTGTAAAGAAGAGGTTGTGTCACCCATACCTTCCGCTGGAATTTCTCTCCGGACAGAGGTGAGGAAGGAAAAAAGCAGTGGGGGCCGGGACAGGAGGGGTATCTCAGGCAGGGCAATGGAAAGCTTCTGGAAGAGCGCCCGGGGCCAGGACCACCCTGGCTGGCCTGCAGGCACCAAGTTGGCCTGCGTGCTGTCGCTGGTGTGGCTCCACGGTCCTTCCTCTAGGCTTTCAAGCCCTTGTACATATTCAGGTGTTTTACCTGGAAAGGGTGGGAACAGTTCAGCAGCAGCTGGCCTGGGGCTCAGCTCACGTTTACTCACAGATGCCTCGGCACGGTCCCCCAGCTTTGCAATGAGGACGCTCCTTGCGTGGGGGGTGGGTTGATGGCTGTATGGGAGATGCTTCCCCACCTCTGACCAATTTCAGAATTGTTTACCACTGGAGCAAGTGCCCTGATAGGGTTTTCCTCTGTATAACTCGTGGGTTCAGGTTTTTTTTTCTTTTATGGTTCAAGTTAGATTTTATTCCTCTTTTATGTATTTATAGATATAAGCATGGAAATAATTCATTCCTATAAATACATCTGTGTGACGGGAAGAACTTTCTTCTGTTTTATTTTTAAATTTTATTTTTTAAAATTTTGAAATTTAATTTTATTTATTTTTTTATACAGCACGTTATTATTAGTTATGTATTTTATGCATATACATGTACACAGGTCAATCCCAAACTCCCAACTCATCCCACCACCACCACCCCATGGCTTCCCACACTTGGTGTCCATACGTTTGTTCTCTACCTCTGTGTCTCTATTTCTTCCCTGCAAAGCAGTTCATCTGTACCATTTTTAGGCTCCACATATATGCATTAATATACAATATTTGTTTTCCTCTTTCTGACTTACTTCATTCTGTATGACAGTCTCTCGATCCATCGATGTCTCTACAAATGACCCAGTTTCATTCCTTTTAATGGCCGAGTAATATTCCATTTTATATATGTACCACATCTTTATCCATTCATCTGTCTGTGGGCATTTAGGTTGCTTCCATTACCTGGCTATTGTAAATAGTGCTGCAACGAACATTGTGGTGAATGTGCCTTTTTGAAATACGGTTTTCTCTGGGTATATGCCCAGAAGTGGGATTGCTGCATCAGATGGTAATTCTATTTCTAGTTTTTTTAAGGAAACTCCATACTGTTCTCCATAGTGACTGTATCAATTTACATTCCCACCAATAGTGGAAGAGGGCTCCTTTTGTCCACACCCTCCCCAGAATTGGTTGTTTGTAGATTTTCTGATGATGCCGATTCTATCAGGTGTGAGGTGAAACCTCATTGTAGTTTTGATTTGCATTTCTCTAATAATTAGTGCTGTTGAGCAGCATTTCATGTGTGTCTTGGCCATCTCTGTGTCTCCTTTGAAGAAATGTCTCTTTAGATCTTCTGCCCATTTTTTTGGGGTTGTTTGTTTTTTTTAATATTAAGCTGCATGAGCTGTTTATATATATTGGATATTAAACCTCTGTCCATTGATTCGTCTGCAACGATTTTCGCCCATTCTGAGGGATGCCTTTTTCCATTCCCGTTTTTTTTAACAAAAAAGGAAAGAAAGGAAAAGAAGCAGAACACTAATGTGCTTAAAATATGCCTTTTGAAACGGTCGTTTTGAAATATGGACGTCCTTTGAATTTTTTGGTCGATATGTCACCCCAGGATTTGTTTTCAGGGCAGGTGTCATTTACAGGCCTGCAATGATTTTGAATATCAACTGACCATTAGCGTTGGGATTAAAGCTGCTGTTGTGTGAAACGGCCATAAGGTGGCAGCAGTTCACCCTTACTAAATCTGGTTACTAGGGCAAGAGAGCCTCAGTGGAAGTGGTGTTCTAGATTGGAGTTTAGAATGGAATGTGCCAGGAGAAAGCCCCTCACGTTTGTCTCACTACTTCTTGTTCGTGTTTTTAATTTAATTTTTTATTTTTTATTACAGCAAGTTTGATTACAATGTTTGGCTTGTTGTAGGTGTGGAAGATGTGTTTCTTTTACACATATACACATGTCTGTTCTTCCTGGGATCCTTTTCCCATGTACGTTATGACAGAATGTTGAGTAGTCCTCTCTTGGTATTCTGTAGGTCTTTGGTGATTATATATGTCACCTGTGTTTCTATATGTCTGTTAACCCTGATATCGTAATGAAACCAATCCTCACACCTTTCCATTGGTGAACCATAAGTTTGTTTAATGAATCTGTGATTGCCCTTCTCCGTGGAAATATCTGCCCTGGTATCCATTTTTAGGTAACACCTATAAGTGATATGATATGATATGTGTCTTTCACTTTCTGACTTACTACAAGTCACGTGATTACTTCTAGACTCATCTACGGTGCTGCAAATGGCATTGTGTCCTTTTTTCCCTTGGCTTCTCTTCTGCCTTAGCGGGGTCCATTTTCAACAATGTGATTCCCTGAGGGTTGTGGATTAGCTGACCTGGGCAGCCTTAGCCTGCCGGCCCGCCCTCCCCAGGTGTGCCTCTTTGAGGTCAATATAAACAGCGCTCCAGGCAGCAATAGCCCCTGAAGCTGTGCCTGACTCCATATTCTCTGCCCCGTCAGCAGTCTCGGGGCTGTGGTGGTGGGAGGGAGTGAGGGGCCACAGCTTTGTGGGTGGCCCGGTGTGAGTGGGGTTCTGCTGGCCTTTCTGCAGGAGTTGCCATGCTGCCGCCTGTAAAGAAGAGGTTGTGTCACCCATACCTTCCGCTGGAATTTCTCTCCGGACAGAGGTGAGGAAGGAAAAAAGCAGTGGGGGCCGGGACAGGAGGGGTATCTCAGGCAGGGCAATGGAAAGCTTCTGGAAGAGCGCCCGGGGCCAGGACCACCCTGGCTGGCCTGCAGGCACCAAGTTGGCCTGCGTGCTGTCGCTGGTGTGGCTCCACGGTCCTTCCTCTAGGCTTTCAAGCCCTTGTACATATTCAGGTGTTTTACCTGGAAAGGGTGGGAACAGTTCAGCAGCAGCTGGCCTGGGGCTCAGCTCACGTTTACTCACAGATGCCTCGGCACGGACCCCCAGCTTTGCAATGACGACGCTCCTTGCGTGGGGGGTGGGTTTCTGGCTGTATGGGAGATGCTTCCCCACCTCTGACCAATTTCAGAATTGTTTACCACTGGAGCAAGTGCCCTGATAGGGTTTTCCTCTGTATAACTCGTGGGTTCAGGTTTTCTTTTCTTTTATGGTTCAAGTTAGATTTTATTCCTCTTTTATGTATTTATAGATATAAGCATGGAAATAATTCATTCCTATAAATACATCTGTGTGACGGGAAGAACTTTCTTCTGTTTTATTTTTAAATTTTATTTTTTAAAATTTTGAAATTTAATTTTATTTATTTTTTTATACAGCACGTTATTATTAGTTATGTATTTTATGCATATACGTGTACACAGGTCAATCCCAAACTCCCAACTCATCCCACCACCACCACCCCATGGCTTCCCACACTTGGTGTCCATACGTTTGTTCTCTACCTCTGTGTCTCTATTTCTTCCCTGCAAACCAGTTCATCTGTACCATTTCTAGGCTCCACATATATGCATTAATATACAATATTTGTTTTCCTCTTTCTGACTTACTTCATTCTGTATGACAGTCTCTCGATCCATCGATGTCTCTACAAATGACCCAGTTTCATTCCTTTTAATGGACGAGTAATATTCCATTTTATATATGTACCACATCTTTATCCATTCATCTGTCTGTGGGCATTTAGGTTGCTTCCATTACCTGGCTATTGTAAATAGTGCTGCAACGAACATTGTGGTGAATGTGCCTTTTTGAAATACGGTTTTCTCTGGGTATATGCCCAGAAGTGGGATTGCTGCATCAGATGGTAATTCTATTTCTAGTTTTTTTTAAGGAAACTCCATACTGTTCTCCATAGTGACTGTATCAATTTACATTCCCACCAATAGTGGAAGAGGGCTCCTTTTGTCCACACCCTCCCCAGAATTGGTTGTTTGTAGATTTTCTGATGATGCCGATTCTATCAGGTGTGAGGTGAAACCTCATTGTAGTTTTGATTTGCATTTCTCTAATAATTAGTGCTGTTGAGCAGCTTTTCATGTGCGTCTTGGCCATGTCTGTGTCTCCTTTGAAGAAACGTCTCTTTAGATCTTCTGCCCATTTTTTTGGGGTTGTTTGTTTTTTTTAATATTAAGCTGCATGAGCCGTTTATATATATTGGATATTAAACCTCTGTCCATTGATTCGTCTGCAACGATTTTCGCCCATTCTGAGGGATGCCTTTTTCCATTCCCGTTTTTTTTAACAAAAAAGGAAAGAAAGGAAAAGAAGCAGAACACTAATGTGCTTAAAATATGCCTTTTGAAACGGTCGTTTTGAAATATGGACGTCCTTTGAATTTTTTGGTCGATATGTCACCCCAGGATTTGTTTTCAGGGCAGGTGTCATTTACAGGCCTGCAATGATTTTGAATATCAACTGACCATTAGCGTTGGGATTAAAGCTGCTGTTGTGTGAAACGGCCATAAGGTGGCAGCAGTTCACCCTTACTAAATCTGGTTACTAGGGCAAGAGAGCCTCAGTGGAAGTGGTGTTCTAGATTGGAGTTTAGAATGGAATGTGCCAGGAGAAAGCCCCTCACGTTTGTCTCACTACTTCTTGTTCGTGTTTTTAATTTAATTTTTTATTTTTTATTACAGCAAGTTTGATTACAATGTTTGGCTTGTTGTAGGTGTGGAAGATGTGTTTCTTTTACACATATACACATGTCTGTTCTTCCTGGGATCCTTTTCCCATGTACGTTATGACAGAATGTTGAGTAGTCCTCTCTTGGTATTCTGTAGGTCTTTGGTGATTATATATGTCACCTGTGTTTCTATATGTCTGTTAACCCTGATATCGTAATGAAACCAATCCTCACACCTTTCCATTGGTGAACCATAAGTTTGTTTAATGAATCTGTGATTGCCCTTCTCCGTGGAAATATCTGCCCTGGTATCCATTTTTAGGTAACACCTATAAGTGATATGATACGATATGTGTCTTTCACTTTCTGACTTACTACAAGTCACGTGATTACTTCTAGACTCATCTACGGTGCTGCAAATGGCATTGTGTCCTTTTTTCCCTTGGCTTCTCTTCTGCCTTAGCGGGGTCCATTTTCAACAATGTGATTCCCTGAGGGTTGTGGATTAGCTGACCTGGGCAGCCTTAGCCTGCCGGCCCGCCCTCCCCAGGTGTGCCTCTTTGAGGTCAATATAAACAGCGCTCCAGGCAGCAATAGCCCCTGAAGCTGTGCCTGACTCCATATTCTCTGCCCCGTCAGCAGTCTCGGGGCTGTGGTGGTGGGAGGGAGTGAGGGGCCACAGCTTTGTGGGTGGCCCGGTGTGAGTGGGGTTCTGCTGGCCTTTCTGCAGGAGTTGCCATGCTGCCGCCTGTAAAGAAGAGGTTGTGTCACCCATACCTTCCGCTGGAATTTCTCTCCGGACAGAGGTGAGGAAGGAAAAAAGCAGTGGGGGCCGGGACAGGAGGGGTATCTCAGGCAGGGCAATGGAAAGCTTCTGGAAGAGCGCCCGGGGCCAGGACCACCCTGGCTGGCCTGCAGGCACCAAGTTGGCCTGCGTGCTGTCGCTGGTGTGGCTCCACGGTCCTTCCTCTAGGCTTTCAAGCCCTTGTACATATTCAGGTGTTTTACCTGGAAAGGGTGGGAACAGTTCAGCAGCAGCTGGCCTGGGGCTCAGCTCACGTTTACTCACAGATGCCTCGGCACGGACCCCCAGCTTTGCAATGACGACGCTCCTTGCGTGGGGGGTGGGTTTCTGGCTGTATGGGAGATGCTTCCCCACCTCTGACCAATTTCAGAATTGTTTACCACTGGAGCAAGTGCCCTGATAGGGTTTTCCTCTGTATAACTCGTGGGTTCAGGTTTTCTTTTCTTTTATGGTTCAAGTTAGATTTTATTCCTCTTTTATGTATTTATAGATATAAGCATGGAAATAATTCATTCCTATAAATACATCTGTGTGACGGGAAGAACTTTCTTCTGTTTTATTTTTAAATTTTATTTTTTAAAATTTTGAAATTTAATTTTATTTATTTTTTTATACAGCACGTTATTATTAGTTATGTATTTTATGCATATACGTGTACACAGGTCAATCCCAAACTCCCAACTCATCCCACCACCACCACCCCATGGCTTCCCACACTTGGTGTCCATACGTTTGTTCTCTACCTCTGTGTCTCTATTTCTTCCCTGCAAACCAGTTCATCTGTACCATTTCTAGGCTCCACATATATGCATTAATATACAATATTTGTTTTCCTCTTTCTGACTTACTTCATTCTGTATGACAGTCTCTCGATCCATCGATGTCTCTACAAATGACCCAGTTTCATTCCTTTTAATGGACGAGTAATATTCCATTTTATATATGTACCACATCTTTATCCATTCATCTGTCTGTGGGCATTTAGGTTGCTTCCATTACCTGGCTATTGTAAATAGTGCTGCAACGAACATTGTGGTGAATGTGCCTTTTTGAAATACGGTTTTCTCTGGGTATATGCCCAGAAGTGGGATTGCTGCATCAGATGGTAATTCTATTTCTAGTTTTTTTTAAGGAAACTCCATACTGTTCTCCATAGTGACTGTATCAATTTACATTCCCACCAATAGTGGAAGAGGGCTCCTTTTGTCCACACCCTCCCCAGAATTGGTTGTTTGTAGATTTTCTGATGATGCCGATTCTATCAGGTGTGAGGTGAAACCTCATTGTAGTTTTGATTTGCATTTCTCTAATAATTAGTGCTGTTGAGCAGCTTTTCATGTGCGTCTTGGCCATGTCTGTGTCTCCTTTGAAGAAACGTCTCTTTAGATCTTCTGCCCATTTTTTTGGGGTTGTTTGTTTTTTTTAATATTAAGCTGCATGAGCCGTTTATATATATTGGATATTAAACCTCTGTCCATTGATTCGTCTGCAACGATTTTCGCCCATTCTGAGGGATGCCTTTTTCCATTCCCGTTTTTTTTAACAAAAAAGGAAAGAAAGGAAAAGAAGCAGAACACTAATGTGCTTAAAATATGCCTTTTGAAACGGTCGTTTTGAAATATGGACGTCCTTTGAATTTTTTGGTCGATATGTCACCCCAGGATTTGTTTTCAGGGCAGGTGTCATTTACAGGCCTGCAATGATTTTGAATATCAACTGACCATTAGCGTTGGGATTAAAGCTGCTGTTGTGTGAAACGGCCACAAGGTGGCAGCAGTTCACCCTTACCAAATCTGGTTACTAGGGCAAGAGAGCCTCAGTGGAAGTGGTGTTCTAGATTGGAGTTTAGAATGGAATGTGCCAGGAGAAAGCCCCTCACGTTTGTCTCACTACTTCTTGTTCGTGTTTTTAATTTAATTTTTTATTTTTTATTACAGCAAGTTTGATTACAATGTTTGGCTTGTTGTAGGTGTGGAAGATGTGGTTCTTTTACACATATACAGATGTCTGTTCTTCCTGGGATCCTTTTCCCATGTACGTTATGACAGAATGTTGAGTAGTCCTCTCTTGGTATTCTGTAGGTCTTTGGTGATTATATATGTCACCTGTGTTTGTAGATGTCTGTTAACCCCGATACCGTAATGAAACCAATCCTCACACCTTTCCTTTGGTGAACCATAAGTTTGTTTAATGAATCTGTGATTGCCCTTCTCCGTGGAAATATCTGCCCTGGTATCCATTTTTAGGTAACACCTATAAGTGATATGATATGATATGTGTCTTTCACTTTCTGACTTACTACAAGTCACGTGATTACTTCTAGACTCATCTACGGTGCTGCAAATGGCATTGTGTCCTTTTTTCCCTTGGCTTCTCTTCTGCCTTAGCGGGGTCCATTTTCAACAATGTGATTCCCTGAGGGTTGTGGATTAGCTGACCTGGGCAGCCTTACCCTGCCGGCCCGCCCTCCCCAGCTGTGCCTCGTTGAGGTCAATATAAACAGCGCTCCAGGCAGCAATAGCCCCTGAAGCTGTGCCTGACTCCATATTCTCTGCCCTGTCAGCAGTCTCGGGGCTGTGGTGGTGGGAGGGAGTGAGGGGCCACAGCTTTGTGGGTGGCCCGGTGTGAGTGGGGTTCTGCTGGCCTTTCTGCAGGAGTTGCCAGGCTGCCGCCTGTAAAGAAGAGGTTGTGTCACCCATACCTTCCGCTGGAATTTCTCTCCGGACAGAGGTGAGGAAGGAAAAAAGCAGTGGGGGCCGGGACAGGAGGGGTATCTCAGGCAGGGCAATGGAAAGCTTCTGGAAGAGCGCCCGGGGCCAGGACCACCCTGGCTGGCCTGCAGGCACCAAGTTGGCCTGCGTGCTGTCGCTGGTGTGGCTCCACGGTCCTTCCTCTAGGCTTTCAAGCCCTTGTACATATTCAGGTGTTTTACCTGGAAAGGGTGGGAACAGTTCAGCAGCAGCTGGCCTGGGGCTCAGCTCACGTTTACTCACAGATGCCTCGGCACGGTCCCCCAGCTTTGCAATGAGGACGCTCCTTGCGTGGGGGGTGGGTTGATGGCTGTATGGGAGATGGTTCCCCACCTCTGACCAATTTCAGAATTGTTTACCACTGGAGCAAGTGCCCTGATAGGGTTTTCCTCTGTATAACTCGTGGGTTCAGTTTTTTTTTTCTTTTATGGTTCAAGTTAGATTTTATTCCTCTTTTATGTATTTATAGATATAAGCATGGAAATAATTCATTCCTATAAATACATCTGTGTGACGGGAAGAACTTGTTTCTGTTTTATTTTAAATTTTATTTTTTAAAATTTTGAAATTTAATTTTATTTATTTTTTTTATACAGCACGTTATTATTAGTTATGTATTTTATGCATATACGTGTACACAGGTCAATCCCAAACTCCCAACTCATCCCACCACCACCACCCCATGGCTTCCCACACTTGGTGTCCATACGTTTGTTCTCTACCTCTGTGTCTCTATTTCTTCCCTGCAAACCAGTTCATCTGTACCATTTCTAGGCTCCACATATATGCATTAATATACAATATTTGGTTTCCTCTTTCTGACTTACTTCATTCTGTATGACAGTCTCTCGATCCATCGATGTCTCTACAAATGACCCACTTTCATTCCTTTTTATGGCCGAGTAATATTCCATTTCATATATGTACCACTTCTTTATCCATTCATCTGTCTGTGGGCATTTAGGTTGCTTCCATTACCTGGCTATTGTAAATAGTGCTGCAATGAACATTGTGGTGAATGTGCCTTTTTGATGTACGGTTTTCTCTGGGTATATGCCCAGAAGTGGGATTGCTGGATCAGATGGTAATTCTATTTCTAGTTTTTTTAAGGAAACTCCATACTGTTCTCCATAGTGACTGTATCAATTTACATTCCCACCAATAGTGGAAGAGGGCTCCTTTTGTCCACACCCTCCCCAGAATTGGTTGTTTGTAGATTTTCTGATGATGCCGATTCTAACAGGTGTGAGGTGAAACCTCATTGTAGTTTTGATTTGCATTTCTCTGATAATTAGTGCTGTTGAGCAGCTTTTCATGTGCGTCTTGGCCATCTCTGTGTCTCCTTTGAAGAAACGTCTCTTTAGATCTTCTGCCCATTTTTTTGGGTTGTTTGTTTTTTTAATATTAAGCTGCATGAGCTGTTTATATATATTGGAGATTAAACCTCTGTCCATTGATTCGTCTGCAACGATTTTCGCCCATTCTGAGGGATGCCTTTTTCCATTCCCGTGTTTTTTTAACAAAAAAGGAAAGAAAGGAAAAGAAGCAGAACACTAATGTGCGTAAAATATGCCTTTTGAAACGGTCGTTTTGAAATATGGACGTCCTTTGAATATTTTGGTCGATATGTGACCCCAGGATTTGTTTTCAGGGCAGGTGTCATTTACAGGCCTGCAATGATTTTGAATATCAACTGACCATTAGCGTTGGGATTAAAGCTGCTGTTGTGTGAAACGGCCACAAGGTGGCAGCAGTTCACCCTTACCAAATCTGGTTACTAGGGCAAGAGAGCCTCAGTGGAAGTGGTGTTCTAGATTGGAGTTTAGAATGGAATGTGCCAGGAGAAAGCCCCTCACGTTTGTCTCACTACTTCTTGTTCGTGTTTTTAATTTAATTTTTTATTTTTTATTACAGCAAGTTTGATTACAATGTTTGGCTTGTTGTAGGTGTGGAAGATGTGGTTCTTTTACACATATACACATGTCTGTTCTTCCTGGGATCCTTTTCCCATGTACGTTATGACAGAATGTTGAGTAGTCCTCTCTTGGTATTCTGTAGGTCTTTGGTGATTATATATGTCACCTGTGTTTGTAGATGTCTGTTAACCCCGATATCGTAATGAAACCAATCCTCACACCTTTCATTTGGTGAACCATAAGTTTGTTTAATGAATCTGTGATTGCCCTTCTCCGTGGAAATATCTGCCCTGGTATCCATTTTTAGGTAACACCTATAAGTGATATGATATGATATGTGTCTTTCACTTTCTGACTTACTACAAGTCACGTGATTACTTCTAGACTCATCTACGGTGCTGCAAATGGCATTGTGTCCTTTTTTCCCTTGGCTTCTCTTCTGCCTTAGCGGGGTCCATTTTCAACAATGTGATTCCCTGAGGGTTGTGGATTAGCTGACCTGGGCAGCCTTACCCTGCCGGCCCGCCCTCCCCAGGTGTGCCTCTTTGAGGTCAATATAAACAGCGCTCCAGGCAGCAATAGCCCCTGAAGCTGTGCCTGACTCCATATTCTCTGCCCCGTCAGCAGTCTCGGGGCTGTGGTGGTGGGAGGGAGTGAGGGGCCACAGCTTTGTGGGTGGCCCGGTGTGAGTGGGGTTCTGCTGGCCTTTCTGCAGGAGTTGCCAGGCTGCCGCCTGTAAAGAAGAGGTTGTGTCCCCCATACCTTCCGCTGGAATTTCTCTCCGGACAGAGGTGAGGAAGGAAAAAAGCAGTGGGGGCCGGGACAGGAGGGGTACTCAGGCAGGGCAATGGAAAGCTTCTGGAAGAGCGCCCGGGGCCAGGACCACCCTGGCTGGCCTGAAGGCACCAAGTTGGCCTGCGTGCTGTCGCTGGTGTGGCTCCACGGTCCTTCCTCTAGGCTTTCAAGCCCTTGTACATATTCAGGTGTTTTACCTGGAAAGGGTGGGAACAGTTCAGCAGCAGCTGGCCTGGGGCTCAGCTCACGTTTACTCAGAGATGCCTCGGCACGGTCCCCCAGCTTTGCAATGAGGACGCTCCTTGCGTGGGGGGTGGGTTGATGGCTGTATGGGAGATGCTTCCCCACCTCTGACCAATTTCAGAATTGTTTACCACTGGAGCAACTGCCCTGATAGGGTTTTCCTCTGTATAACTCGTGGGTTCAGGTTTTTTTTTCTTTTATGGTTCAAGTTAGATTTTATTCCTCTTTTATGTATTTATAGATATAAGCATGGAAATAATTCATTCCTATAAATACATCTGTGTGATGGGAAGAACTTTTTTCTGTTTTATTTTTAAATTTTATTTTTTAAAATTTTGAAATTTAATTTTATTTATTTTTTTATATAGCACGTTATTATTAGTTATGTATTTTATGCATATACATGGACACAGGTCAATCCCAAACTCCCAACTCATCCCACCACCACCACCCCATGGCTTCCCACACTTGGTGTCCATACGTTTGTTCTCTACCTCTGTGTCTCTATTTCTTCCCTGCAAACCAGTTCATCTGTACCATTTCTAGGCTCCACATATATGCATTAATATACAATATTTGTTTTCCTCTTTCTGACTTACTTCATTCTGTATGACAGTCTCTCGATCCATCGATGTCTCTACAAATGACCCAGTTTCATTCCTTTTTATGGCCGAGTAATATTCCATTTCATATATGTACCACATCTTTATCCATTCATCTGTCTGTGGGCATTTAGGTTGCTTCCATTACCTGGCTATTGTAAATAGTGCTGCAATGAACATTGTGGTGAATGTGCCTTTTTGATGTACGGTTTTCTCTGGGTATATGCCCAGAAGTGGGATTGCTGGATCAGATGGTAATTCTATTTCTAGTTTTTTTAAGGAAACTCCATACTGTTCTCCATAGTGACTGTATCAATTTACATTCCCACCAATAGTGGAAGAGGGCTCCTTTTGTCCACACCCTCCCCAGAATTGGTTGTTTGTAGATTTTCTGATGATGCCGATTCTAACAGGTGTGAGGTGAAACCTCATTGTAGTTTTGATTTGCATTTCTCTGATAATTAGTGCTGTTGAGCAGCTTTTCATGTGCGTCTTGGCCATCTCTGTGTCTCCTTTGAAGAAACGTCTCTTTAGATCTTCTGCCCATTTTTTTGGGTTGTTTGTTTTTTTAATATTAAGCTGCATGAGCTGTTTATATATATTGGAGATTAAACCTCTGTCCATTGATTCGTCTGCAACGATTTTTGCCCATTCTGAGGGATGCCTTTTTCCATTCCCGTGTTTTTTTAACAAAAAAGGAAAGAAAGGAAAAGAAGCAGAACACTAATGTGCGTAAAATATGCCTTTTGAAACGGTCGTTTTGAAATATGGACGTCCTTTGAATATTTTGGTCGATATGTGACCCCAGGATTTGTTTTCAGGGCAGGTGTCATTTACAGGCCTGCAATGATTTTGAATATCAACTGACCATTAGCGTTGGGATTAAAGCTGCTGTTGTGTGAAACGGCCACAAGGTGGCAGCAGTTCACCCTTACCAAATCTGGTTACTAGGGCAAGAGAGCCTCAGTGGAAGTGGTGTTCTAGATTGGAGTTTAGAATGGAATGTCCCAGGAGAAAGCCCCTCACGTTTGTCTCACTACTTCTTGTTCGTGTTTTTAATTTAATTTTTTATTTTTTCTTACAGCAAGTTTGATTACAATGTTTGGCTTGTTGTAGGTGTGGAAGATGTGGTTCTTTTACACATATACACATGTCTGTTCTTCCTGGGATCCTTTTCCCATGTACGTTATGACAGAATGTTGAGTAGTCCTCTCTTGGTATTCTGTAGGTCTTTGGTGATTATATATGTCACCTGTGTTTGTAGATGTCTGTTGACACCGATATTGTAATGAAACCAATCCTCACACCTTTCCTTTGGTGAACCATAAATTTGTTTAATGAATCTGTGATTGCCCTTCTCCGTGGAAATATCTGCCCTGGTATCCATTTTTAGGTAACACCTATAAGTGATATGATAGGATATGTGTCTTTCACTTTCTGACTTACTACAAGTCATGTGATTACTTCTAGACTCATCTACGGTGCTGCAAATGGCATTGTGTCTCTTTTCCCTTGGCTTCTCTTCTGACTTAGCGGGGTCCATTTTCAACAATGTGATTCCCTGAGGGTTGTGGATTAGCTGACCTGGGCAGCCTTACCCTGCCGGCCCGTCCTCCCCAGGTGTGCCTCGTTGAGGTCAATATAAACAGCGCTCCAGGCAGCAATAGCCCCTGAAGCTGTGCCTGACTCCATATTCTCTGCCCCGTCAGCAGTCTCGGGGCTGTGGTGGTGGGAGGGAGTGAGGGGCCACAGCTTTGTGGGTGGCCCGGTGTGAGTGGGGTTCTGCTGGCCTTTCTGCAGGAGTTGCCAGGCTGCCGCCTGTAAAGAAGAGGTTGTGTCACCCATACCTTCCGCTGGAATTTCTCTCCGGACAGAGGTGAGGAAGGAAAAAAGCAGTGGGGGCCTGGACAGGAGGGGTATCTCAGGCAGGGCAATGGAAAGCTTCTGGAAGAGCGCCCGGGGCCAGGACCACCCTGGCTGGCCTGCAGGCACCAAGTTGGCCTGCGTGCTGTCGCTGGTGTGGCTCCACGGTCCTTCCTCTAGGCTTTCAAGCCCTTGTACATATTCAGGTGTTTTACCTGGAAAGGGTGGGAACAGTTCAGCAGCAGCTGGCCTGGGGCTCAGCTCACGTTTCCTCACAGATGCCTCGGCACGGTCCCCCAGCTTTGCAATGAGGACGCTCCTTGGGTGGGGGGTGGGTTGATGGCTGTATGGGAGATGGTTCCCGACCTCTGACCAATTTCAGAATTGTTTACCACTGGAGCAAGTGCCCTGATAGGGTTTTCCTCTGTATAACTCGTGGGTTCAGGTTTTTTTTTCTTTTATGGTTCAAGTTAGATTTTATTCCTCTTTTATGTATTTATAGATATAAGCATGGAAATAATTCATTCCTATAAATACATCTGTGTGACGGGAAGAACTTTTTTCTGTTTTATTTTTAAATTTTATTTTTTAAAATTTTGAAATTTAATTTTATTTATTTTTTATATAGCACGTTATTATTAGTTATGTATTTTATGCATATACATGGACACAGGTCAATCCCAAACTCCCAACTCATCCCACCACCACCACCCCATGGCTTCCCACACTTGGTGTCCATACGTTTGTTCTCTACCTCTGTGTCTCTATTTCTTCCCTGCAAACCAGTTCATCTGTACCATTTCTAGGCTCCACATATATGCATTAATATACAATATTTGTTTTCCTCTTTCTGACTTACTTCATTCTGTATGACAGTCTCTCGATCCATCGATGTCTCTACAAATGACCCAGTTTCATTCCTTTTTATGGCCGAGTAATATTCCATTTCATATATGTACCACTTCTTTATCCATTCATCTGTCTGTGGGCATTTAGGTTGCTTCCATTACCTGGCTATTGTAAATAGTGCTGCAATGAACATTGTGGTGAATGTGCCTTTTTGATGTACGGTTTTCTCTGGGTATATGCCCAGAAGTGGGATTGCTGGATCAGATGGTAATTCTATTTCTAGTTTTTTTAAGGAAACTCCATACTGTTCTCCATAGTGACTGTATCAATTTACATTCCCACCAATAGTGGAAGAGGGCTCCTTTTGTCCACACCCTCCCCAGAATTGGTTGTTTGTAGATTTTCTGATGATGCCGATTCTAACAGGTGTGAGGTGAAACCTCATTGTAGTTTTGATTTGCATTTCTCTGATAATTAGTGCTGTTGAGCAGCTTTTCATGTGCGTCTTGGCCATCTCTGTGTCTCCTTTGAAGAAACGTCTCTTTAGATCTTCTGGCCATTTTTTTGGGTTGTTTGTTTTTTTAATATTAAGCTGCATGAGCTGTTTATATATATTGGAGATTAAACCTCTGTCCATTGATTCGTCTGCAACGATTTTCGCCCATTCTGAGGGATGCCTTTTTCCATTCCCGTGTTTTTTTAACAAAAAAGGAAAGAAAGGAAAAGAAGCAGAACACTAATGTGCGTAAAATATGCCTTTTGAAACGGTCGTTTTGAAATATGGACGTCCTTTGAATATTTTGGTCGATATGTGACCCCAGGATTTGTTTTCAGGGCAGGTGTCATTTACAGGCCTGCAATGATTTTGAATATCAACTGACCATTAGCGTTGGGATTAAAGCTGCTGTTGTGTGAAACGGCCACAAGGTGGCAGCAGTTCACCCTTACCAAATCTGGTTACTAGGGCAAGAGAGCCTCAGTGGAAGTGGTGTTCTAGATTGGAGTTTAGAATGGAATGTGCCAGGAGAAAGCCCCTCACGTTTGTCTCACTACTTCTTGTTCGTGTTTTTAATTTAATTTTTTATTTTTTCTTACAGCAAGTTTGATTACAATGTTTGGCTTGTTGTAGGTGTGGAAGATGTGGTTCTTTTACACATATACACATGTCTGTTCTTCCTGGGATCCTTTTCCCATGTACGTTATGACAGAATGTTGAGTAGTCCTCTCTTGGTATTCTGTAGGTCTTTGGTGATTATATATGTCACCTGTGTTTGTAGATGTCTGTTGACCCCGATATTGTAATGAAACCAATCCTCACACCTTTCCTTTGGTGAACCATAAATTTGTTTAATGAATCTGTGATTGCCCTTCTCCGTGGAAATATCTGCCCTGGTATCCATTTTTAGGTAACACCTCTAAGTGATATGATAGGATATGTGTCTTTCACTTTCTGACTTACTACAAGTCATGTGATTACTTCTAGACTCATCTACGATGCTGCAAATGGCATTGTTTCTTTTTTCCCTTGGCTTCTCTTCTGCCTTAGCGGGGTCCATTTTCAACAATGTGATTCCCTGAGGGTTGTGGATTAGCTGACCTGGGCAGCCTTACCCTGCCGGCCCGCCCTCCCCAGGTGTGCCTCGTTGAGGTCAATATAAACAGCGCTCCAGGCAGCAATAGCCCCTGAAGCTGTGCCTGACTCCATATTCTCTGCCCCGTCAGCAGTCTCGGGGCTGTGGTGGTGGGAGGGAGTGAGGGGCCACAGCTTTGTGGGTGGCCCGGTGTGAGTGGGGTTCTGCTGGCCTTTCTGCAGGAGTTGCCAGGCTGCCGCCTGTAAAGAAGAGGTTGTGTCACCCATACCTTCCGCTGGAATTTCTCTCCGGACAGAGGTGAGGAAAGAAAAAAGCAGTGGGGGCCTGGACAGGAGGGGTATCTCAGGCAGGGCAATGGAAAGCTTCTGGAAGAGCGCCCGGGGCCAGGACCACCCTGGCTGGCCTGCAGGCACCAAGTTGGCCTGCGTGCTGTCGCTGGTGTGGCTCCACGGTCCTTCCTCTAGGCTTTCAAGCCCTTGTACATATTCAGGTGTTTTACCTGGAAAGGGTGGGAACAGTTCAGCAGCAGCTGGCCTGGGGCTCAGCTCACGTTTCCTCACAGATGCCTCGGCACGGTCCCCCAGCTTTGCAATGAGGACGCTCCTTGCGTGGGGGGTGGGTTGATGGCTGTATGGGAGATGCTTCCCCACCTCTGACCAATTTCAGAATTGTTTACCACTGGAGCAAGTGCCCTGATAGGGTTTTCCTCTGTATAACTCGTGGGTTCAGGTTTTTTTTTCTTTTATGGTTCAAGTTAGATTTTATTCCTCTTTTATGTATTTATAGATATAAGCATGGAAATAATTCATTCCTATAAATACATCTGTGTGACGGGAAGAACTTTTTTCTGTTTTATTGTTAAATTTTATATTTAAAAATTTTGAAATTTAATTTAATTTATTTTTTTTATACAGCACGTTATTATTAGTTATGTATTTTATGCATATACGTGTACACAGGTCAATCCCAAACTCCCAACTCATCCCACCACCACCACCCCATGGCTTCCCACACTTGGTGTCCATACGTTTGTTCTCTACTTCTGTGTCTCTATTTCTTCCCTGCAAACCAGTTCATCTGTACCATTTCTAGGCTCCACATATATGCATTAATATACAATATTTGTTTTCCTCTTTCTGACTTACTTCATTCTGTATGACAGTCTCTCGATCCATCGATGTCTCTACAAATGACCCAGTTTCATTCCTTTTTATGGCCGAGTCATATTCCATTTTATATATGTACCACATCTTTATCCATTCATCTGTCTGTGGGCATTTAGGTTGCTTCCATTACCTGGCTATTGTAAATAGTGCTGCAATGAACATTGTCGTGAATGTGCCTTTTTGATGTACGGTTTTCTCTGGGTATATGCCCAGAAGTGGGATTGCTGGATCAGATGGTAATTCTATTTCTAGTTTTTTTAAGGAAACTCCATACTGTTCTCCATAGTGACTGTATCAATTTACATTCCCACCAATAGTGGAAGAGGGCTCCTTTTGTCCACACCCTCCCCAGAATTGGTTGTTTGTAGATTTTCTGATGATGCCGATTCTAACAGGTGTGAGGTGAAACCTCATTGTAGTTTTGATTTGCATTTCTCTGATAATTAGTGCTGTTGAGCAGCTTTTCATGTGCGTCTTGGCCATCTCTGTGTCTCCTTTGAAGAAACGTCTCTTTAGATCTTCTGGCCATTTTTTTGGGTTGTTTGTTTTTTTAATATTAAGCTGCATGAGCTGTTTATATATATTGGAGATTAAACCTCTGTCCATTGATTCGTCTGCAACGATTTTCGCCCATTCTGAGGGATGCCTTTTTCCATTCCCGTGTTTTTTTAACAAAAAAGGAAAGAAAGGAAAAGAAGCAGAACACTAATGTGCGTAAAATATGCCTTTTGAAACGGTCGTTTTGAAATATGGACGTCCTTTGAATATTTTGGTCGATATGTGACCCCAGGATTTGTTTGCAGGGCAGGTGTCATTTACAGGCCTGCAATGATTTTGAATATCAACTGACCATTAGCGTTGGGATTAAAGCTGCTGTTGTGTGAAACGGCCACAAGGTGGCAGCAGTTCACCCTTACCAAATCTGGTTACTAGGGCAAGAGAGCCTCAGTGGAAGTGGTGTTCTAGATTGGAGTTTAGAATGGAATGTGCCAGGAGAAAGCCCCTCACGTTTGTCTCACTACTTCTTGTTCGTGTTTTTAATTTAATTTTTTATTTTTTATTACAGCAAGTTTGATTACAATGTTTGGCTTGTTGTAGGTGTGGAAGATGTGGTTCTTTTACACATATACACATGTCTGTTCTTCCTGGGATCCTTTTCCCATGTACGTTATGACAGAATGTTGAGTAGTCCTCTCTTGGTATTCTGTAGGTCTTTGGTGATTATATATGTCACCTGTGTTTGTAGATGTCTGTTAACCCCGATATCGTAATGAAACCAATCCTCACACCTTTCATTTGGTGAACCATAAGTTTGTTTAATGAATCTGTGATTGCCCTTCTCCGTGGAAATATCTGCCCTGGTATCCATTTTTAGGTAACACCTATAAGTGATATGATACGATATGTGTCTTTCACTTTCTGACTTACTACAAGTCACGTGATTACTTCTAGACTCATCTACGGTGCTGCAAATGGCATTGTGTCCTTTTTTCCCTTGGCTTCTCTTCTGCCTTAGCGGGGTCCATTTTCAACAATGTGATTCCCTGAGGGTTGTGGATTAGCTGACCTGGGCAGCCTTACCCTGCCGGCCCGCCCTCCCCAGGTGTGCCTCTTTGAGGTCAATATAAACAGCGCTCCAGGCAGCAATAGCCCCTGAAGCTGTGCCTGACTCCATATTCTCTGCCCCGTCAGCAGTCTCGGGGCTGTGCTGGTGGGAGGGAGTGAGGGGCCACAGCTTTGTGGGTGGCCCGGTGTGAGTGGGGTTCTGCTGGCCTTTCTGCAGGAGTTGCCAGGCTGCCGCCTGTAAAGAAGAGGTTGTGTCACCCATACCTTCCGCTGGAATTTCTCTCCGGACAGAGGTGAGGAAGGAAAAAAGCAGTGGGGGCCGGGACAGGAGGGGTATCTCAGGCAGGGCAATGGAAAGCTTCTGGAAGAGCGCCCGGGGCCAGGACCACCCTGGCTGGCCTGCAGGCACCAAGTTGGACTGTGTGCTGTCGCTGGTGTGGCTCCACAGTCCTTCCTCTAGGCATTCAAGCCCTTGTACATATTCAGGTGTTTTACCTGGAAAGGGTGGGAACAGTTCAGCAGCAGCTGGCCTGGGGCTCAGCTCACGTTTACTCAGAGATGCCTCGGCACGGTCCCCCAGCTTTGCAATGAGGACGCTCCTTGGGTGGGGGGTGGGTTGATGGCTGTATGGGAGATGGTTCCCCACCTCTGACCAATTTCAGAATTGTTTACCACTGGAGCAAGTGCCCTGATAGGGTTTTCCTCTGTATAACTCGTGGGTTCAGGTTTTCTTTTCTTTTATGGTTCAAGTTAGATTTTATTCCTCTTTTATGTATTTATAGATATAAGCATGGAAATAATTCATTCCTATAAATACATCTGTGTGACGGGAAGAACTTTTTTCTGTTTTATTTTAAATTTTATTTTTTAAAATTTTGAAATTTAATTTTATTTATTTTTTTTATATAGCACGTTATTATTAGTTATGTATTTTATGCATATACATGTACACAGGTCAATCCCAAACTCCCAACTCATCCCACCACCACCACCCCATGGCTTCCCACACTTGGTGTCCATACGTTTGTTCTCTACCTCTGTGTCTCTATTTCTTCCCTGCAAACCAGTTCATCTGTACCATTTCTAGGCTCCACATATATGCATTAATATACAATATTTGTTTTCCTCTTTCTGACTTACTTCATTCTGTATGACAGTCTCTCGATCCATCGATGTCTCTACAAATGACCCAGTTTCATTCCTTTTTATGGCCGAGTCATATTCCATTTTATATATGTACCACATCTTTATCCACTCATCTGTCTGTGGGCATTTAGGTTGCTTCCATTACCTGGCTATTGTAAATAGTGCTGCAAGGAACATGGTGCTGAATGTGCCTTTTTGAAGTACGGTTTTCTCTGGGTATATGCCCAGAAGTGGGATTGCTGGATCAGATGGTAATTCTATTTCTAGTTTTTTTAAGGAAACTCCATACTGTTCTCCATAGTGACTGTATCAATTTACATTCCCACCAATAGTGGAAGAGGGCTCCTTTTGTCCACACCCTCCCCAGAATTGGTTGTTTGTAGATTTTCTGATGATGCCGATTCTAACAGGTGTGAGGTGAAACCTCATTGTAGTTTTGATTTGCATTTCTCTGATAATTAGTGCTGTTGAGCAGCTTTTCATGTGCGTCTTGGCCATCTCTGTGTCTCCTTTGAAGAAACGTCTCTTTAGATCTTCTGGCCATTTTTTTGGGTTGTTTGTTTTTTTTAATATTAAGCTGCATGAGCTGTTTATATATATTGGAGATTAAACCTCTGTCCATTGATTCGTCTGCAACGATTTTCGCCCATTCTGAGGGATGCCTTTTTCCATTCCCGTGTTTTTTTAACAAAAAAGGAAAGAAAGGAAAAGAAGCAGAACACTAATGTGCGTAAAATATGCCTTTTGAAACGGTCGTTTTGAAATATGGACGTCCTTTGAATATTTTGGTCGATATGTGACCCCAGGATTTGTTTTCAGGGCAGGTGTCATTTACAGGCCTGCAATGATTTTGAATATCAACTGACCATTAGCGTTGGGATTAAATCTGCTGTTGTGTGAAACGGGCACAAGGTGGCAGCAGTTTACCCTTACCCAATCTGGTTACTAGGGCAAGAGAGCCTCAGTGGAAGTGGTGTTCTAGATTGGAGTTTAGAATGGAATGTGCCAGGAGAAAGCCCCTCACGTTTGTCTCACTACTTCTTGTTCGTGTTTTTAATTTAATTTTTTATTTTTTATTACAGCAAGTTTGATTACAATGTTTGGCTTGTTGTAGGTGTGGAAGATGTGGTTCTTTTACACATATACACATGTCTGTTCTTCCTGGGATCCTTTTCCCATGTACGTTATGACAGAATGTTGAGTAGTCCTCTCTTGGTATTCTGTAGGTCTTTGGTGATTATATATGTCACCTGTGTTTGTAGATGTCTGTTAACCCCGATATCGTAATGAAACCAATCCTCACACCTTTCCTTTGGTGAACCATAAGTTTGTTTAATGAATCTGTGATTGCCCTTCTCCGTGGAAATATCTGCCCTAGTATCCATTTTTAGGTAACACCTATAAGTGATATGATATGATATGTGTCTTTCACTTTCTGACTTACTACAAGTCACGTGATTACTTCTAGACTCATCTACGGTGCTGCAAATGGCATTGTGTCCTTTTTTCCCTTGGCTTCTCTTCTGCCTTAGCGGGGTCCATTTTCAACAATGTGATTCCCTGAGGGTTGTGGATTAGCTGACCTGGGCAGCCTTACCCTGCCGGCCCGCCCTCCCCAGGTGTGCCTCGTTGAGGTCAATATAAACAGCGCTCCAGGCAGCAATAGCCCCTGAAGCTGTGCCTGACTCCATATTCTCTGCCCCGTCAGTAGTCTCGGGGCTGTGCTGGTGGGAGGGAGTGAGGGGCCACAGCTTTGTGGGTGGCCCGGTGTGAGTGGGGTTCTGCTGGCCTTTCTGCAGGAGTTGCCAGGCTGCCGCCTGTAAAGAAGAGGTTGTGTCACCCATACCTTCCGCTGGAATTTCTCTCCGGACAGAGGTGAGGAAGGAAAAAAGCAGTGGGGGCCGGGACAGGAGGGGTATCTCAGGCAGGGCAATGGAAAGCTTCTGGAAGAGCGCCCGGGGCCAGGACCACCCTGGCTGGCCTGCAGGCACCAAGTTGGCCTGCGTGCTGTCGCTGGTGTGGCTCCACGGTCCTTCCTCTAGGCTTTCAAGCCCTTGTACATATTCAGGTGTTTTACCTGGAAAGGGTGGGAACAGTTCAGCAGCAGCTGGCCTGGGGCTCAGCTCACGTTTACTCAGAGATGCCTCGGCACGGTCCCCCAGCTTTGCAATGAGGACGCTCCTTGCGTGGGGGGTGGGTTGATGGCTGTATGGGAGATGCTTCCCCACCTCTGACCAATTTCAGAATTGTTTACCACTGGAGCAACTGCCCTGATAGGGTTTTCCTCTGTATAACTCGTGGGTTCAGGTTTTTTTTTTTCTTTTATGGTTCAAGTTAGATTTTATTCCTCTTTTATGTATTTATAGATATAAGCATGGAAATAATTCATTCCTATAAATACATCTGTGTGACGGGAAGAACTTTTTTCTGTTTTATTGTTAAATTTTATTTTTTAAAATTTTGAAATTTAATTTTATTTATTTTTTTTTATACAGCACGTTATTATTAGTTATGTATTTTATGCATATACGTGTACACAGGTCAATCCCAAACTCCCAACTCATCCCACCACCACCACCCAATGGCTTCCCACACTTGGTGTCCATACGTTTGTTCTCTACCTCTGTGTCTCTATTTCTTCCCTGCAAACCAGTTCATCTGTACCATTTCTAGGCTCCACATATATGCATTAATATACAATATTTGTTTTCCTCTTTCTGACTTACTTCATTCTGTATGACAGTCTCTCGATCCATCGATGTCTCTACAAATGACCCAGTTTCATTCCTTTTAATGGCCGAGTAAAATTCCATTTTATATATGTACCACATCTTTATCCATTCATCTGTCTGTGGGCATTTAGGTTGCTTCCATTACCTGGCTATTGTAAATAGTGCTGCAATGAACATTGTGGTGAATATGCCTTTTTGATGTACGGTTTTCTCTGGGTATATGCCCAGAAGTGGGATTGCTGGATCAGATGGTAATTCTATTTCTAGTTTTTTTAAGGAAACTCCATACTGTTCTCCATAGTGACTGTATCAATTTACATTCCCACCAATAGTGGAAGAGGGCTCCTTTTGTCCACACCCTCCCCAGAATTGGTTGTTTGTAGATTTTCTGATGATGCCGATTCTAACAGGTGTGAGGTGAAACCTCATTGTAGTTTTGATTTGCATTTCTCTGATAATTAGTGCTGTTGAGCAGCTTTTCATGTGCGTCTTGGCCATCTCTGTGTCTCCTTTGAAGAAACGTCTCTTTAGATCTTCTGGCCATTTTTTTGGGTTGTTTGTTTTTTTAATATTAAGCTGCATGAGCTGTTTATATATATTGGAGATTAAACCTCTGTCCATTGATTCGTCTGCAACGATTTTCGCCCATTCCGAGGGATGCCTTTTTCCATTCCCGTGTTTTTTTAACAAAAAAGGAAAGAAAGGAAAAGAAGCAGAACACTAATGTGCGTAAAATATGCCTTTTGAAACGGTCGTTTTGAAATATGGACGTCCTTTGAAATTTTTGGTCGATATGTGACCCCAGGATTTGTTTTCAGGGCAGGTGTCATTTACAGGCCTGCAATGATTTTGAATATCAACTGACCATTAGCGTTGGGATTAAAGCTGCTGTTGTGTGAAACGGCCACAAGGTGGCAGCAGTTCACCCTTACCCAATCTGGTTACTAGGGCAAGAGAGCCTCACTGGAAGTGGTGTTCTAGATTGGAGTTTAGAATGGAATGTGCCAGGAGAAAGCCCCTCACGTTTGTCTCACTACTTCTTGTTCGTGTTTTTAATTTAATTTTTTATTTTTTATTACAGCAAGTTTGATTACAATGTTTGGCTTGTTGTAGGTGTGGAAGATGTGGTTCTTTTACACATATACACATGTCTGTTCTTCCTGGGATCCTTTTCCCATGTACGTTATGACAGAATGTTGAGTAGTCCTCTCTTGGTATTCTGTAGGTCTTTGGTGATTATATATGTCACCTGTGTTTGTAGATGTCTGTTAACCCCGATATCGTAATGAAACCAATCCTCACACCTTTCCTTTGGTGAACCATAAGTTTGTTTAATGAATCTGTGATTGCCCTTCTCCGTGGAAATATCTGCCCTGGTATCCATTTTTAGGTAACACCTATAAGTGATATGATACGATATGTGTCTTTCACTTTCTGACTTACTACAAGTCACGTGATTACTTCTAGACTCATCTACGGTGCTGCAAATGGCATTGTGTCCTTTTTTCCCTTGGCTTCTCTTCTGCCTTAGCGGGGTCCATTTTCAACAATGTGATTCCCTGAGGGTTGTGGATTAGCTGACCTGGGCAGCCTTACCCTGCCGGCCCGCCCTCCCCAGGTGTGCCTCTTTGAGGTCAATATAAACAGCGCTCCAGGCAGCAATAGCCCCTGAAGCTGTGCCTGACTCCATATTCTCTGCCCCGTCAGCAGTCTCGGGGCTGTGCTGGTGGGAGGGAGTGAGGGGCCACAGCTTTGTGGGTGGCCCGGTGTGAGTGGGGTTCTGCTGGCCTTTCTGCAGGAGTTGCCAGGCTGCCGCCTGTAAAGAAGAGGTTGTGTCACCCATACCTTCCGCTGGAATTTCTCTCCGGACAGAGGTGAGGAAGGAAAAAAGCAGTGGGGGCCGGGACAGGAGGGGTATCTCAGGCAGGGCAATGGAAAGCTTCTGGAAGAGCGCCCGGGGCCAGGACCACCCTGGCTGGCCTGCAGGCACCAAGTTGGCCTGCGTGCTGTCGCTGGTGTGGCTCCACGGTCCTTCCTCTAGGCTTTCAAGCCCTTGTACATATTCAGGTGTTTTACCTGGAAAGGGTGGGAACAGTTCAGCAGCAGCTGGCCTGGGGCTCAGCTCACGTTTACTCACAGATGCCTCGGCACGGTCCCCCAGCTTTGCAATGAGGACGCTCCTTGGGTGGGGGGTGGGTTGATGGCTGTATGGGAGATGGTTCCCCACCTCTGACCAATTTCAGAATTGTTTACCACTGGAGCAAGTGCCCTGATAGGGTTTTCCTCTGTATAACTCGTGGGTTCAGGTTTTCTTTTCTTTTATGGTTCAAGTTAGATTTTATTCCTCTTTTATGTATTTATAGATATAAGCATGGAAATAATTCATTCCTATAAATACATCTGTGTGACGGGAAGAACTTTTTTCTGTTTTATTTTAAATTTTATTTTTTAAAATTTTGAAATTTAATTTTATTTATTTTTTTTATATAGCACGTTATTATTAGTTATGTATTTTATGCATATACATGTACACAGGTCAATCCCAAACTCCCAACTCATCCCACCACCACCACCCCATGGCTTCCCACACTTGGTGTCCATACGTTTGTTCTCTACCTCTGTGTCTCTATTTCTTCCCTGCAAACCAGTTCATCTGTACCATTTCTAGGCTCCACATATATGCATTAATATACAATATTTGTTTTCCTCTTTCTGACTTACTTCATTCTGTATGACAGTCTCTCGATCCATCGATGTCTCTACAAATGACCCAGTTTCATTCCTTTTTATGGCCGAGTCATATTCCATTTTATATATGTACCACATCTTTATCCACTCATCTGTCTGTGGGCATTTAGGTTGCTTCCATTACCTGGCTATTGTAAATAGTGCTGCAAGGAACATGGTGCTGAATGTGCCTTTTTGAAGTACGGTTTTCTCTGGGTATATGCCCAGAAGTGGGATTGCTGGATCAGATGGTAATTCTATTTCTAGTTTTTTTAAGGAAACTCCATACTGTTCTCCATAGTGACTGTATCAATTTACATTCCCACCAATAGTGGAAGAGGGCTCCTTTTGTCCACACCCTCCCCAGAATTGGTTGTTTGTAGATTTTCTGATGATGCCGATTCTAACAGGTGTGAGGTGAAACCTCATTGTAGTTTTGATTTGCATTTCTCTGATAATTAGTGCTGTTGAGCAGCTTTTCATGTGCGTCTTGGCCATCTCTGTGTCTCCTTTGAAGAAACGTCTCTTTAGATCTTCTGGCCATTTTTTTGGGTTGTTTGTTTTTTTTAATATTAAGCTGCATGAGCTGTTTATATATATTGGAGATTAAACCTCTGTCCATTGATTCGTCTGCAACGATTTTCGCCCATTCTGAGGGATGCCTTTTTCCATTCCCGTGTTTTTTTAACAAAAAAGGAAAGAAAGGAAAAGAAGCAGAACACTAATGTGCGTAAAATATGCCTTTTGAAACGGTCGTTTTGAAATATGGACGTCCTTTGAATATTTTGGTCGATATGTGACCCCAGGATTTGTTTTCAGGGCAGGTGTCATTTACAGGCCTGCAATGATTTTGAATATCAACTGACCATTAGCGTTGGGATTAAAGCTGCTGTTGTGTGAAACGGGCACAAGGTGGCAGCAGTTTACCCTTACCCAATCTGGTTACTAGGGCAAGAGAGCCTCAGTGGAAGTGGTGTACTAGATTGGAGTTTAGAATGGAATGTGCCAGGAGAAAGCCCCTCACGTTTGTCTCACTACTTCTTGTTCGTGTTTTTAATTTAATTTTTTATTTTTTCTTACAGCAAGTTTGATTACAATGTTTGGCTTGTTGTAGGTGTGGAAGATGTGGTTCTTTTACACATATACACATGTCTGTTCTTCCTGGGATCCTTTTCCCATGTACGTTATGACAGAATGTTGAGTAGTCCTCTCTTGGTATTCTGTAGGTCTTTGGTGATTATATATGTCACCTGTGTTTGTAGATGTCTGTTAACCCCGATATCGTAATGAAACCAATCCTCACACCTTTCCTTTGGTGAACCATAAGTTTGTTTAATGAATCTGTGATTGCCCTTCTCCGTGGAAATATCTGCCCTGGTATCCATTTTTAGGTAACACCTATAAGTGATATGATATGATATGTGTCTTTCACTTTCTGACTTACTACAAGTCACGTGATTACTTCTAGACTCATCTACGGTGCTGCAAATGGCATTGTGTCCTTTTTTCCCTTGGCTTCTCTTCTGCCTTAGCGGGGTCCATTTTCAACAATGTGATTCCCTGAGGGTTGTGGATTAGCTGACCTGGGCAGCCTTACCCTGCCGGCCCGCCCTCCCCAGGTGTGCCTCGTTGAGGTCAATATAAACAGCGCTCCAGGCAGCAATAGCCCCTGAAGCTGTGCCTGACTCCATATTCTCTGCCCCGTCAGTAGTCTCGGGGCTGTGCTGGTGGGAGGGAGTGAGGGGCCACAGCTTTGTGGGTGGCCCGGTGTGAGTGGGGTTCTGCTGGCCTTTCTGCAGGAGTTGCCAGGCTGCCGCCTGTAAAGAAGAGGTTGTGTCACCCATACCTTCCGCTGGAATTTCTCTCCGGACAGAGGTGAGGAAGGAAAAAAGCAGTGGGGGCCGGGACAGGAGGGGTATCTCAGGCAGGGCAATGGAAAGCTTCTGGAAGAGCGCCCGGGGCCAGGACCACCCTGGCTGGCCTGCAGGCACCAAGTTGGCCTGCGTGCTGTCGCTGGTGTGGCTCCACGGTCCTTCCTCTAGGCTTTCAAGCCCTTGTACATATTCAGGTGTTTTACCTGGAAAGGGTGGGAACAGTTCAGCAGCAGCTGGCCTGGGGCTCAGCTCACGTTTACTCAGAGATGCCTCGGCACGGTCCCCCAGCTTTGCAATGAGGACGCTCCTTGCGTGGGGGGTGGGTTGATGGCTGTATGGGAGATGCTTCCCCACCTCTGACCAATTTCAGAATTGTTTACCACTGGAGCAACTGCCCTGATAGGGTTTTCCTCTGTATAACTCGTGGGTTCAGGTTTTTTTTTTCTTTTATGGTTCAAGTTAGATTTTATTCCTCTTTTATGTATTTATAGATATAAGCATGGAAATAATTCATTCCTATAAATACATCTGTGTGACGGGAAGAACTTTTTTCTGTTTTATTGTTAAATTTTATTTTTTAAAATTTTGAAATTTAATTTTATTTATTTTTTTTTATACAGCACGTTATTATTAGTTATGTATTTTATGCATATACGTGTACACAGGTCAATCCCAAACTCCCAACTCATCCCACCACCACCACCCCATGGCTTCCCACACTTGGTGTCCATACGTTTGTTCTCTACCTCTGTGTCTCTATTTCTTCCCTGCAAACCAGTTCATCTGTACCATTTCTAGGCTCCACATATATGCATTAATATACAATATTTGTTTTCCTCTTTCTGACTTACTTCATTCTGTATGACAGTCTCTCGATCCATCGATGTCTCTACAAATGACCCAGTTTCATTCCTTTTAATGGCCGAGTAAAATTCCATTTTATATATGTACCACATCTTTATCCATTCATCTGTCTGTGGGCATTTAGGTTGCTTCCATTACCTGGCTATTGTAAATAGTGCTGCAATGAACATTGTGGTGAATATGCCTTTTTGATGTACGGTTTTCTCTGGGTATATGCCCAGAAGTGGGATTGCTGGATCAGATGGTAATTCTATTTCTAGTTTTTTTAAGGAAACTCCATACTGTTCTCCATAGTGACTGTATCAATTTACATTCCCACCAATAGTGGAAGAGGGCTCCTTTTTTCACACCCTCCCCAAAATTGGTTGTTTGTAGATTTTCTGATGATGCCGATTCTAACAGGTGTGAGGTGAAACCTCATTGTAGTTTTGATTTGCATTTCTCTGATAATTAGTGCTGTTGAGCAGCTTTTCATGTGCGTCTTGGCCATCTCTGTGTCTCCTTTGAAGAAACGTCTCTTTAGATCTTCTGGCCATTTTTTTGGGTTGTTTGTTTTTTTAATATTAAGCTGCATGAGCTGTTTATATATATTGGAGATTAAACCTCTGTCCATTGATTCGTCTGCAACGATTTTCGCCCATTCCGAGGGATGCCTTTTTCCATTCCCGTGTTTTTTTAACAAAAAAGGAAAGAAAGGAAAAGAAGCAGAACACTAATGTGCGTAAAATATGCCTTTTGAAACGGTCGTTTTGAAATATGGACGTCCTTTGAATATTTTGGTCGATATGTGACCCCAGGATTTGTTTTCAGGGCAGGTGTCATTTACAGGCCTGCAATGATTTTGAATATCAACTGACCATTAGCGTTGGGATTAAAGCTGCTGTTGTGTGAAAGGGCCACAAGGTGGCAGCAGTTCACCCTTACCCAATCTGGTTACTAGGGCAAGAGAGCCTCACTGGAAGTGGTGTTCTAGATTGGAGTTTAGAATGGAATGTGCCAGGAGAAAGCCCCTCACGTTTGTCTCACTACTTCTTGTTCGTGTTTTTAATTTAATTTTTTATTTTTTCTTACAGCAAGTTTGATTACAATGTTTGGCTTGTTGTAGGTGTGGAAGATGTGGTTCTTTTACACATATACACATGTCTGTTCTTCCTGGGATCCTTTTCCCATGTACGTTATGACAGAATGTTGAGTAGTCCTCTCTTGGTATTCTGTAGGTCTTTGGTGATTATATATGTCACCTGTGTTTGTAGATGTCTGTTAACCCCGATACCGTAATGAAACCAATCCTCACACCTTTCCTTTGGTGAACCATAAGTTTGTTTAATGAATCTGTGATTGCCCTTCTCCGTGGAAATATCTGCCCTGGTATCCATTTTTAGGTAACACCTATAAGTGATATGATATGATATGTGTCTTTCACTTTCTGACTTACTACAAGTCACGTGATTACTTCTAGACTCATCTACGGTGCTGCAAATGGCATTGTGTCCTTTTTTCCCTTGGCTTCTCTTCTGCCTTAGCGGGGTCCATTTTCAACAATGTGATTCCCTGAGGGTTGTGGATTAGCTGACCTGGGCAGCCTTACCCTGCCGGCCCGCCCTCCCCAGGTGTGCCTCGTTGAGGTCAATATAAACAGCGCTCCAGGCAGCAATAGCCCCTGAAGCTGTGCCTGACTCCATATTCTCTGCCCCGTCAGCAGTCTCGGGGCTGTGCTGGTGGGAGTGAGGGGCCACAGCTTTGTGGGTGGCCCGGTGTGAGTGGGGTTCTGCTGGCCTTTCTGCAGGAGTTGCCAGGCTGCCGCCTGTAAAGAAGAGGTTGTGTCACCCATACCTTCCGCTGGAATTTCTCTCCGGACAGAGGTGAGGAAGGAAAAAAGCAGTGGGGGCCGGGACAGGAGGGGTATCTCAGGCAGGGCAATGGAAAGCTTCTGGAAGAGCGCCCGGGGCCAGGACCACCCTGGCTGGCCTGCAGGCACCAAGTTGGCCTGCGTGCTGTCGCTGGTGTGGCTCCACGGTCCTTCCTCTAGGCTTTCAAGCCCTTGTACATATTCAGGTGTTTTACCTGGAAAGGGTGGGAACAGTTCAGCAGCAGCTGGCCTGGGGCTCAGCTCACGTTTACTCAGAGATGCCTCGGCACGGTCCCCCAGCTTTGCAATGAGGACGCTCCTTGCGTGGGGGGTGGGTTGATGGCTGTATGGGAGATGCTTCCCCACCTCTGACCAATTTCAGAATTGTTTACCACTGGAGCAACTGCCCTGATAGGGTTTTCCTCTGTATAACTCGTGGGTTCAGGTTTTCTTTTCTTTTATGGTTCAAGTTAGATTTTATTCCTCTTTTATGTATTTATAGATATAAGCATGGAAATAATTCATTCCTATAAATACATCTGTGTGACGGGAAGAACTTTTTTCTGTTTTATTGTTAAATTTTATTTTTTAAAATTTTGAAATTTAATTTTATTTATTTTTTTTTATACAGCACGTTATTATTAGTTATGTATTTTATGCATATACGTGTACACAGGTCAATCCCAAACTCCCAACTCATCCCACCACCACCACCCCATGGCTTCCCACACTTGGTGTCCATACGTTTGTTCTCTACCTCTGTGTCTCTATTTCTTCCCTGCAAACCAGTTCATCTGTACCATTTCTAGGCTCCACATATATGCATTAATATACAATATTTGTTTTCCTCTTTCTGACTTACTTCATTCTGTATGACAGTCTCTCGATCCATCGATGTCTCTACAAATGACCCAGTTTCATTCCTTTTTATGGCCGAGTCATATTCCATTTTATATATGTACCACATCTTTATCCACTCATCTGTCTGTGGGCATTTAGGTTGCTTCCATTACCTGGCTATTGTAAATAGTGCTGCAAGGAACATTGTGCTGAATGTGCCTTTTTGAAGTACGGTTTTCTCTGGGTATATGCCCAGAAGTGGGATTGCTGGATCAGATGGTAATTCTATTTCTAGTTTTTTTAAGGAAACTCCATACTGTTCTCCATAGTGACTGTATCAATTTACATTCCCACCAATAGTGGAAGAGGGCTCCTTTTGTCCACACCCTCCCCAGAATTGGTTGTTTGTAGATTTTCTGATGATGCCGATTCTAACAGGTGTGAGGTGAAACCTCATTGTAGTTTTGATTTGCATTTCTCTGATAATTAGTGCTGTTGAGCAGCTTTTCATGTGCGTCTTGGCCATCTCTGTGTCTCCTTTGAAGAAACGTCTCTTTAGATCTTCTGGCCATTTTTTTGGGTTGTTTGTTTTTTTTAATATTAAGCTGCATGAGCTGTTTATATATATTGGAGATTAAACCTCTGTCCATTGATTCGTCTGCAACGATTTTCGCCCATTCTGAGGGATGCCTTTTTCCATTCCCGTGTTTTTTTAACAAAAAAGGAAAGAAAGGAAAAGAAGCAGAACACTAATGTGCGTAAAATATGCCTTTTGAAACGGTCGTTTTGAACTATGGACGTCCTTTGAATATTTTGGTCGATATGTGACCCCAGGATTTGTTTTCAGGGCAGGTGTCATTTACAGGCCTGCAATGATTTTGAATATCAACTGACCATTAGCGTTGGGATTAAAGCTGCTGTTGTGTGAAACGGGCACAAGGTGGCAGCAGTTTACCCTTACCCAATCTGGTTACTAGGGCAAGAGAGCCTCAGTGGAAGTGGTGTACTAGATTGGAGTTTAGAATGGAATGTGCCAGGAGAAAGCCCCTCACGTTTGTCTCACTACTTCTTGTTCGTGTTTTTAATTTAATTTTTTATTTTTTCTTACAGCAAGTTTGATTACAATGTTTGGCTTGTTGTAGGTGTGGAAGATGTGGTTCTTTTACACATATACACATGTCTGTTCTTCCTGGGATCCTTTTCCCATGTACGTTATGACAGAATGTTGAGTAGTCCTCTCTTGGTATTCTGTAGGTCTTTGGTGATTATATATGTCACCTGTGTTTGTAGATGTCTGTTAACCCCGATATCGTAATGAAACCAATCCTCACACCTTTCCTTTGGTGAACCATAAGTTTGTTTAATGAATCTGTGATTGCCCTTCTCCGTGGAAATATCTGCCCTGGTATCCATTTTTAGGTAACACCTATAAGTGATATGATATGATATGTGTCTTTCACTTTCTGACTTACTACAAGTCACGTGATTACTTCTAGACTCATCTACGGTGCTGCAAATGGCATTGTGTCCTTTTTTCCCTTGGCTTCTCTTCTGCCTGAGCGGGGTCCATTTTCAACAATGTGATTCCCTGAGGGTTGTGGATTAGCTGACCTGGGCAGCCTTACCCTGCCGGCCCGCCCTCCCCAGGTGTGCCTCGTTGAGGTCAATATAAACAGCGCTCCAGGCAGCAATAGCCCCTGAAGCTGTGCCTGACTCCATATTCTCTGCCCCGTCAGCAGTCTCGGGGCTGTGCTGGTGGGAGGGAGTGAGGGGCCACAGCTTTGTGGGTGGCCCGGTGTGAGTGGGGTTCTGCTGGCCTTTCTGCAGGAGTTGCCAGGCTGCCGCCTGTAAAGAAGAGGTTGTGTCACCCATACCTTCCGCTGGAATTTCTCTCCGGACAGAGGTGAGGAAGGAAAAAAGCAGTGGGGGCCGGGACAGGAGGGGTATCTCAGGCAGGGCAATGGAAAGCTTCTGGAAGAGCGCCCGGGGCCAGGACCACCCTGGCTGGCCTGCAGGCACCAAGTTGGCCTGCGTGCTCTCGCTGGTGTGGCTCCACGGTCCTTCCTCTAGGCTTTCAAGCCCTTGTACATATTCAGGTGTTTTACCTGGAAAGGGTGGGAACAGTTCAGCAGCAGCTGGCCTGGGGCTCAGCTCACGTTTACTCAGAGATGCCTCGGCACGGTCCCCCAGCTTTGCAATGAGGACGCTCCTTGCGTGGGGGGTGGGTTGATGGCTGTATGGGAGATGCTTCCCCACCTCTGACCAATTTCAGAATTGTTTACCACTGGAGCAACTGCCCTGATAGGGTTTTCCTCTGTATAACTCGTGGGTTCAGGTTTTTTTTTCTTTTATGGTTCAAGTTAGATTTTATTCCTCTTTTATGTATTTATAGATATAAGCATGGAAATAATTCATTCCTATAAATACATCTGTGTGACGGGAAGAACTTTTTTCTGTTTTATTGTTAAATTTTATTTTTTAAAATTTTGAAATTTAATTTTATTTATTTTTTTTTATACAGCACGTTATTATTAGTTATGTATTTTATGCATATACGTGTACACAGGTCAATCCCAAACTCCCAACTCATCCCACCACCACCACCCCATGGCTTCCCACACTTGGTGTCCATACGTTTGTTCTCTACCTCTGTGTCTCTATTTCTTCCCTGCAAACCAGTTCATCTGTACCATTTCTAGGCTCCACATATATGCATTAATATACAATATTTGTTTTCCTCTTTCTGACTTACTTCATTCTGTATGACAGTCTCTCGATCCATCGATGTCTCTACAAATGACCCAGTTTCATTCCTTTTTATGGCCGAGTCATATTCCATTTTATATATGTACCACATCTTTATCCACTCATCTGTCTGTGGGCATTTAGGTTGCTTCCATTACCTGGCTATTGTAAATAGTGCTGCAAGGAACATTGTGCTGAATGTGCCTTTTTGAAGTACGGTTTTCTCTGGGTATATGCCCAGAAGTGGGATTGCTGGATCAGATGGTAATTCTATTTCTAGTTTTTTTAAGGAAACTCCATACTGTTCTCCATAGTGACTGTATCAATTTACATTCCCACCAATAGTGGAAGAGGGCTCCTTTTGTCCACACCCTCCCCAGAATTGGTTGTTTGTAGATTTTCTGATGATGCCGATTCTAACAGGTGTGAGGTGAAACCTCATTGTAGTTTTGATTTGCATTTCTCTGATAATTAGTGCTGTTGAGCAGCTTTTCATGTGCGTCTTGGCCATCTCTGTGTCTCCTTTGAAGAAACGTCTCTTTAGATCTTCTGGCCATTTTTTTGGGTTGTTTGTTTTTTTTAATATTAAGCTGCATGAGCTGTTTATATATATTGGAGATTAAACCTCTGTCCATTGATTCGTCTGCAACGATTTTCGCCCATTCTGAGGGATGCCTTTTTCCATTCCCGTGTTTTTTTAACAAAAAAGGAAAGAAAGGAAAAGAAGCAGAACACTAATGTGCGTAAAATATGCCTTTTGAAACGGTCGTTTTGAAATATGGACGTCCTTTGAATATTTTGGTCGATATGTGACCCCAGGATTTGTTTTCAGGGCAGGTGTCATTTACAGGCCTGCAATGATTTTGAATATCAACTGACCATTAGCGTTGGGATTAAAGCTGCTGTTGTGTGAAACGGGCACAAGGTGGCAGCAGTTTACCCTTACCCAATCTGGTTACTAGGGCAAGAGAGCCTCAGTGGAAGTGGTGTACTAGATTGGAGTTTAGAATGGAATGTGCCAGGAGAAAGCCCCTCACGTTTGTCTCACTACTTCTTGTTCGTGTTTTTAATTTAATTTTTTATTTTTTCTTACAGCAAGTTTGATTACAATGTTTGGCTTGTTGTAGGTGTGGAAGATGTGGTTCTTTTACACATATACACATGTCTGTTCTTCCTGGGATCCTTTTCCCATGTACGTTATGACAGAATGTTGAGTAGTCCTCTCTTGGTATTCTGTAGGTCTTTGGTGATTATATATGTCACCTGTGTTTGTAGATGTCTGTTAATCCCGATATCGTAATGAAACCAATCCTCACACCTTTCCTTTGGTGAACCATAAGTTTGTTTAATGAATCTGTGATTGCCCTTCTCCGTGGAAATATCTGCCCTGGTATCCATTTTTAGGTAACACCTATAAGTGATATGATATGATATGTGTCTTTCACTTTCTGACTTACTACAAGTCACGTGATTACTTCTAGACTCATCTACGGTGCTGCAAATGGCATTGTGTCCTTTTTTCCCTTGGCTTCTCTTCTGCCTTAGCGGGGTCCATTTTCAACAATGTGATTCCCTGAGGGTTGTGGATTAGCTGACCTGGGCAGCCTTACCCTGCCGGCCCGCCCTCCCCAGGTGTGCCTCGTTGAGGTCAATATAAACAGCGCTCCAGGCAGCAATAGCCCCTGAAGCTGTGCCTGACTCCATATTCTCTGCCCCGTCAGCAGTCTCGGGGCTGTGCTGGTGGGAGGGAGTGAGGGGCCACAGCTTTGTGGGTGGCCCGGTGTGAGTGGGGTTCTGCTGGCCTTTCTGCAGGAGTTGCCAGGCTGCCGCCTGTAAAGAAGAGGTTGTGTCACCCATACCTTCCGCTGGAATTTCTCTCCGGACAGAGGTGAGGAAGGAAAAAAGCAGTGGGGGCCGGGACAGGAGGGGTATCTCAGGCAGGGCAATGGAAAGCTTCTGGAAGAGCGCCCGGGGCCAGGACCACCCTGGCTGGCCTGCAGGCACCAAGTTGGCCTGCGTGCTCTCGCTGGTGTGGCTCCACGGTCCTTCCTCTAGGCTTTCTAGCCCTTGTACATATTCAGGTGTTTTACCTGGAAAGGGTGGGAACAGTTCAGCAGCAGCTGGCCTGGGGCTCAGCTCACGTTTACTCAGAGATGCCTCGGCACGGTCCCCCAGCTTTGCAATGAGGACGCTCCTTGCGTGGGGGGTGGGTTGATGGCTGTATGGGAGATGCTTCCCCACCTCTGACCAATTTCAGAATTGTTTACCACTGGAGCAACTGCCCTGATAGGGTTTTCCTCTGTATAACTCGTGGGTTCAGGTTTTTTTTTCTTTTATGGTTCAAGTTAGATTTTATTCCTCTTTTATGTATTTATAGATATAAGCATGGAAATAATTCATTCCTATAAATACATCTGTGTGACGGGAAGAACTTTTTTCTGTTTTATTGTTAAATTTTATTTTTTAAAATTTTGAAATTTAATTTTATTTATTTTTTTTTATACAGCACGTTATTATTAGTTATGTATTTTATGCATATACGTGTACACAGGTCAATCCCAAACTCCCAACTCATCCCACCACCACCACCCCATGGCTTCCCACACTTGGTGTCCATACGTTTGTTCTCTACCTCTGTGTCTCTATTTCTTCCCTGCAAACCAGTTCATCTGTACCATTTCTAGGCTCCACATATATGCATTAATATACAATATTTGTTTTCCTCTTTCTGACTTACTTCATTCTGTATGACAGTCTCTCGATCCATCGATGTCTCTACAAATGACCCAGTTTCATTCCTTTTAATGGCCGAGTAAAATTCCATTTTATATATGTACCACATCTTTATCCATTCATCTGTCTGTGGGCATTTAGGTTGCTTCCATTACCTGGCTATTGTAAATAGTGCTGCAATGAACATTGTGGTGAATATGCCTTTTTGATGTACGGTTTTCTCTGGGTATATGCCCAGAAGTGGGATTGCTGGATCAGATGGTAATTCTATTTCTAGTTTTTTTAAGGAAACTCCATACTGTTCTCCATAGTGACTGTATCAATTTACATTCCCACCAATAGTGGAAGAGGGCTCCTTTTTTCACACCCTCCCCAAAATTGGTTGTTTGTAGATTTTCTGATGATGCCGATTCTAACAGGTGTGAGGTGAAACCTCATTGTAGTTTTGATTTGCATTTCTCTGATAATTAGTGCTGTTGAGCAGCTTTTCATGTGCGTCTTGGCCATCTCTGTGTCTCCTTTGAAGAAACGTCTCTTTAGATCTTCTGGCCATTTTTTTGGGTTGTTTGTTTTTTTAATATTAAGCTGCATGAGCTGTTTATATATATTGGAGATTAAACCTCTGTCCATTGATTCGTCTGCAACGATTTTCGCCCATTCCGAGGGATGCCTTTTTCCATTCCCGTGTTTTTTTAACAAAAAAGGAAAGAAAGGAAAAGAAGCAGAACACTAATGTGCGTAAAATATGCCTTTTGAAACGGTCGTTTTGAAATATGGACGTCCTTTGAATATTTTGGTCGATATGTGACCCCAGGATTTGTTTTCAGGGCAGGTGTCATTTACAGGCCTGCAATGATTTTGAATATCAACTGACCATTAGCGTTGGGATTAAAGCTGCTGTTGTGTGAAAGGGCCACAAGGTGGCAGCAGTTCACCCTTACCCAATCTGGTTACTAGGGCAAGAGAGCCTCACTGGAAGTGGTGTTCTAGATTGGAGTTTAGAATGGAATGTGCCAGGAGAAAGCCCCTCACGTTTGTCTCACTACTTCTTGTTCGTGTTTTTAATTTAATTTTTTATTTTTTCTTACAGCAAGTTTGATTACAATGTTTGGCTTGTTGTAGGTGTGGAAGATGTGGTTCTTTTACACATATACACATGTCTGTTCTTCCTGGGATCCTTTTCCCATGTACGTTATGACAGAATGTTGAGTAGTCCTCTCTTGGTATTCTGTAGGTCTTTGGTGATTATATATGTCACCTGTGTTTGTAGATGTCTGTTAACCCCGATACCGTAATGAAACCAATCCTCACACCTTTCCTTTGGTGAACCATAAGTTTGTTTAATGAATCTGTGATTGCCCTTCTCCGTGGAAATATCTGCCCTGGTATCCATTTTTAGGTAACACCTATAAGTGATATGATATGATATGTGTCTTTCACTTTCTGACTTACTACAAGTCACGTGATTACTTCTAGACTCATCTACGGTGCTGCAAATGGCATTGTGTCCTTTTTTCCCTTGGCTTCTCTTCTGCCTTAGCGGGGTCCATTTTCAACAATGTGATTCCCTGAGGGTTGTGGATTAGCTGACCTGGGCAGCCTTACCCTGCCGGCCCGCCCTCCCCAGGTGTGCCTCGTTGAGGTCAATATAAACAGCGCTCCAGGCAGCAATAGCCCCTGAAGCTGTGCCTGACTCCATATTCTCTGCCCCGTCAGCAGTCTCGGGGCTGTGCTGGTGGGAGGGAGTGAGGGGCCACAGCTTTGTGGGTGGCCCGGTGTGAGTGGGGTTCTGCTGGCCTTTCTGCAGCAGTTGCCAGGCTGCCGCCTGTAAAGAAGAGGTTGTGTCACCCATACCTTCCGCTGGAATTTCTCTGCGGACAGAGGTGAGGAAGGAAAAAAGCAGTGGGGGCCGGGACAGGAGGGGTATCTCAGGCAGGGCAATGGAAAGCTTCTGGAAGAGCGCCCGGGGCCAGGACCACCCTGGCTGGCCTGCAGGCACCAAGTTGGCCTGCGTGCTGTCGCTGGTGTGGCTCCACGGTCCTTCCTCTAGGCTTTCAAGCCCTTGTACATATTCAGGTGTTTTACCTGGAAAGGGTGGGAACAGTTCAGCAGCAGCTGGCCTGGGGCTCAGCTCACGTTTACTCAGAGATGCCTCGGCACGGTCCCCCAGCTTTGCAATGAGGACGCTCCTTGCGTGGGGGTGGGTTGATGGCTGTATGGGAGATGGTTCCCCACCTCTGACCAATTTCAGAATTGTTTACCACTGGAGCAAGTGCCCTGATAGGGTTTTCCTCTGTATAACTCGTGGGTTCAGGTTTTCTTTTCTTTTATGGTTCAAGTTAGATTTTATTCCTCTTTTATGTATTTATAGATATAAGCATGGAAATAATTCATTCCTATAAATACTTCTGTGTGACGGGAAGAACTTTTTTCTGTTTTATTTTAAATTTTATTTTTTAAAATTTTGAAATTTAATTTTATTTATTTTTTTATATAGCACGTTATTATTAGTTATGTATTTTATGCATATACATGGACACAGGTCAATCCCAAACTCCCAACTCATCCCACCACCACCACCCCATGGCTTCCCACACTTGGTGTCCATACGTTTGTTCTCTACCTCTGTGTCTCTATTTCTTCCCTGCAAACCAGTTCATCTGTACCATTTTTAGGCTCCACATATATGCATTAATATACAATATTTGTTTTCCTCTTTCTGACTTACTTCATTCTGTATGACAGTCTCTCGATCCATCGATGTCTCTACAAATGACCCAGTTTCATTCCTTTTTATGGCCGAGTAATATTCCATTTTATATATGTACCACATCTTTATCCACTCATCTGTCTGTGGGCATTTAGGTTGCTTCCATTACCTGGCTATTGTAAATAGTGCTGCAAGGAACATGGTGCTGAATGTGCCTTTTTGAAGTACGGTTTTCTCTGGGTATATGCCCAGAAGTGGGATTGCTGGATCAGATGGTAATTCTATTTCTAGTTTTTTTAAGGAAACTCCATACTGTTCTCCATAGTGACTGTATCAATTTACATTCCCACCAATAGTGGAAGAGGGCTCCTTTTGTCCACACCCTCCCCAGAATTGGTTGTTTGTAGATTTTCTGATGATGCCGATTCTAACAGGTGTGAGGTGAAACCTCATTGTAGTTTTGATTTGCATTTCTCTGATAATTAGTGCTGTTGAGCAGCTTTTCATGTGCGTCTTGGCCATCTCTGTGTCTCCTTTGAAGAAACGTCTCTTTAGATCTTCTGCCCATTTTTTTGGGTTGTTTGTTTTTTTAATATGAAGCTGCATGAGCTGTTTATATATATTGGAGATTAAACCTCTGTCCATTGATTCGTCTGCAATGATTTTCGCCCATTCTGAGGGATGCCTTTTTCCATTCCCGTGTTTTTTTAACAAAAAAGGAAAGAAAGGAAAAGAAGCAGAACACTAATGTGCGTAAAATATGCCTTTTGAAACGGTCGTTTTGAAATATGGACGTCCTTTGAATATTTTGGTCGATATGTGACCCCAGGATTTGTTTTCAGGGCAGGTGTCATTTACAGGCCTGCAATGATTTTGAATATCAACTGACCATTAGCGTTGGGATTAAAGCTGCTGTTGTGTGAAACGGCCACAAGGTGGCAGCAGTTCACCCTTACCAAATCTGGTTACTAGGGCAAGAGAGCCTCAGTGGAAGTGGTGTTCTAGATTGGAGTTTAGAATGGAATGTGCCAGGAGAAAGCCCCTCACGTTTGTCTCACTACTTCTTGTTCGTGTTTTTAATTTAATTTTTTATTTTTTCTTACAGCAAGTTTGATTACAATGTTCGGCTTGTTGTAGGTGTGGAAGATGTGGTTCTTTTACACATATACACATGTCTGTTCTTCCTGGGATCCTTTTCCCATGTACGTTATGACAGAATGTTGAGTAGTCCTCTCTTGGTATTCTGTAGGTCTTTGGTGATTATATATGTCACCTGTGTTTGTAGATGTCTGTTAACCCCGATACCGTAATGAAACCAATCCTCACACCTTTCCTTTGGTGAACCATAAGTTTGTTTAATGAATCTGTGATTGCCCTTCTCCGTGGAAATATCTGCCCTGGTATCCATTTTTAGGTAACACCTATAAGTGATATGATATGATATGTGTCTTTCACTTTCTGACTTACTACAAGTCACGTGATTACTTCTAGACTCATCTACGGTGCTGCAAATGGCATTGTGTCCTTTTTTCCCTTGGCTTCTCTTCTGCCTTAGCGGGGTCCATTTTCAACAATGTGATTCCCTGAGGGTTGTGGATTAGCTGACCTGGGCAGCCTTACCCTGCCGGCCCGCCCTCCCCAGGTGTGCCTCGTTGAGGTCAATATAAACAGCACTCCAGGCAGCAATAGCCCCTGAAGCTGTGCCTGACTCCATATTCTCTGCCCCGTCAGCAGTCTCGGGGCTGTGCTGGTGGGAGGGAGTGAGGGGCCACAGCTTTGTGGGTGGCCCGGTGTGAGTGGGGTTCTGCTGGCCTTTCTGCAGGAGTTGCCAGGCTGCCGCCTGTAAAGAAGAGGTTGTGTCACCCATACCTTCCGCTGGAATTTCTCTCCGGACAGAGGTGAGGAAGGAAAAAAGCAGTGGGGGCCGGGACAGGAGGGGTATCTCAGGCAGGGCAATGGAAAGCTTCTGGAAGAGTGCCCGGCGCCAGGACCACCCTGGCTGGCCTGCAGGCACCAAGTTGGCCTGCGTGCTGTCGCTGGTGTGGCTCCACGGTCCTTCCTCTAGGCTTTCAAGCCCTTGTACATATTCAGGTGTTTTACCTGGAAAGGGTGGGAACAGTTCAGCAGCAGCTGGCCTGGGGCTCAGCTCACGTTTACTCAGAGATGCCTCGGCACGGTCCCCCAGCTTTGCAATGAGGACGCTCCTTGCGTGGGGGGTGGGTTGATGGCTGTATGGGAGATGGTTCCCCACCTCTGACCAATTTCAGAATTGTTTACCACTGGAGCAAGTGCCCTGATAGGGTTTTCCTCTGTATAACTCGTGGGTTCAGGTTTTCTTTTCTTTTATGGTTCAAGTTAGATTTTATTCCTCTTTTATGTATTTATAGATATAAGCATGGAAATAATTCATTCCTATAAATACATCTGTGTGACGGGAAGAACTTTTTTCTGTTTTATTTTAAATTTTATTTTTTAAATTTTGAAATTTAATTTTATTTATTTTTTTATATAGCACGTTATTATTAGTTATGTATTTTATGCATATACATGGACACAGGTCAATCCCAAACTCCCAACTCATCCCACCACCACCACCCCATGGCTTCCCACACTTGGTGTCCATACGTTTGTTCTCTACCTCTGTGTCTCTATTTCTTCCCTGCAAACCAGTTCATCTGTACCATTTCTAGGCTCCACATATATGCATTAATATACAATATTTGTTTTCCACTTTCTGACTTACTTCATTCTGTATGACAGTCTCTCGATCCATCGATGTCTCTACAAATGACCCAGTTTCATTCCTTTTTATGGCCGAGTAATATTCCATTTCATATATGTACCACATCTTTATCCATTCATCTGTCTGTGGGCATTTAGGTTGCTTCCATTACCTGGCTATTGTAAATAGTGCTGCAATGAACATTGTGGTGAATGTGCCTTTTTGATGTACGGTTTTCTCTGGGTATATGCCCAGAAGTGGGATTGCTGGATCAGATGGTAATTCTATTTCTAGTTTTTTTAAGGAAACTCCATACTGTTCTCCATAGTGACTGTATCAATTTACATTCCCACCAATAGTGGAAGAGGGCTCCTTTTGTCCACACCCTCCCCAGAATTGGTTGTTTGTAGATTTTCTGATGATGCCGATTCTAACAGGTGTGAGGTGAAACCTCATTGTAGTTTTGATTTGCATTTCTCTGATAATTAGTGCGGTTGAGCAGCTTTTCATGTGCGTCTTGGCCATCTCTGTGTCTCCTTTGAAGAAACGTCTCTTTAGATCTTCTGGCCATTTTTTTGGGTTGCTTGTTTTTTTTAATATTAAGCTGCATGAGCTGTTTATATATATTGGAGATTAAACCTCTGTCCATTGATTCGTCTGCAACGATTTTCGCCCATTCTGAGGGATGCCTTTTTCCATTCCCGTGTTTTTTTAACAAAAAAGGAAAGAAAGGAAAAGAAGCAGAACACTAATGTGCGTAAAATATGCCTTTTGAAACGGTCGTTTTGAAATATGGACGTCCTTTGAATATTTTGGTCGATATGTGACCCCAGGATTTGTTTTCAGGGCAGGTGTCATTTACAGGCCTGCAATGATTTTGAATATCAACTGACCATTAGCGTTGGGATTAAAGCTGCTGTTGTGTGAAACGGCCACAAGGTGGCAGCAGTTCACCCTTACCAAATCTGGTTACTAGGGCAAGAGAGCCTCAGTGGAAGTGGTGTTCTAGATTGGAGTTTAGAATGGAATGTGCCAGGAGAAAGCCCCTCACGTTTGTCTCACTACTTCTTGTTCGTGTTTTTAATTTAATTTTTTATTTTTTCTTACAGCAAGTTTGATTACAATGTTTGGCTTGTTGTAGGTGTGGAAGATGTGGTTCTTTTACACATATACACATGTCTGTTCTTCCTGGGATCCTTTTCCCATGTACGTTATGACAGAATGTTGAGTAGTCCTCTCTTGGTATTCTGTAGGTCTTTGGTGATTATATATGTCACCTGTGTTTGTAGATGTCTGTTAACCCCGATATCGTAGTGAAACCAATCCTCACACCTTTCCATTGGTGAACCATAAGTTTGTTTAATGAATCTGTGATTGCCCTTCTCCGTGGAAATATCTGCCCTGGTATCCATTTTTAGGTAACACCTATAAGTGATATGATATGATATGTGTCTTTCACTTTCTGACTTACTACAAGTCACGTGATTACTTCTAGACTCATCTACGGTGCTGCAAATGGCATTGTGTCCTTTTTTCCCTTGGCTTCTCTTCTGCCTTAGCGGGGTCCATTTTCAACAATGTGATTCCCTGAGGGTTGTGGATTAGCTGACCTGGGCAGCCTTACCCTGCCGGCCCGCCCTCCCCAGGTGTGCCTCGTTTAGGTCAATATAAACAGCACTCCAGGCAGCAATAGCCCGTGAAGCTGTGCCTGACTCCATATTCTCTGCCCCGTCAGCGGTCTCGGGGCTGTGCTGGTGGGAGGGAGTGAGGGGCCACAGCTTTGTGGGTGGCCCGGTGTAAGTGGGGTTCTGCTGGCCTTTCTGCAGGAGTTGCCAGGCGGCCGCCTGTAAAGTAGAGGTTGTGTCACCCATACCTTCCACTGGAATTTCTCTCCGGACAGAGGTGAGGAAGGAAAAAAGCAGTGGGGGCCGGGACAGGAGGGGTATCTCAGGCAGGGCAATGGAAAGCTTCTGGAAGAGCGCCCGGGGCCAGGACCACCCTGGCTGGCCTGCAGGCACCAAGTTGGCCTGCGTGCTGTCGCTGGTGTGGCTCCACGGTCCTTCCTCTAGGCTTTCAAGCCCTTGTACATATTCAGGTGTTTTACCTGGAAAGGGTGGGAACAGTTCAGCAGCAGCTGGCCTGGGGCTCAGCTCACGTTTACTCAGAGATGCCTCGGCACGGTCCCCCAGCTTTGCAATGAGGACGCTCCTTGCGTGGGGGGTGGGTTGCTGGCTGTATGGGAGATGATTCCCTACCTCTGACCAATTTCAGAATTGTTTACCGCTGGAGCAAGTGCCCTGATAGGGTTTTCCTGTGTATAACTGGTGGGTTCAAGTTTTTTTTTTCTTTTATGGTTCAAGTTAGAATTTATTCCTCTTTTATGTATTTATAGATATAAGCATGGAAATGATTCATTCCTATAAATACATCTGTGTGACGGGAAGAACTTTTTTCTGTTTTATTTTTAAATTTTATTTTTTAAAATATTGAAATTTAATTTTATTTATTTTTTTATACAGCACGTTATTATTAGTTATGTATTTTGTGCATATACATGTATACAGGTCAATCCCAAACTCCCAACTCATCCCACCACCACCACCCCATGGCTTCCCACACTTGGTGTCCATACGTTTGTTCTCTACCTCTGTGTCTCTATTTCTTCCCTGCAAACCAGTTCATCTGTACCATTTTTAGGCTCCACATATATGCATTAATATACAATATTTGTTTTCCTCTTTCTGACTTACTTCATTCTGTATGACAGTCTCTCGATCCATCGATGTCTCTACAAATGACCCAGTTTCATTCCTTTTTATGGCCGAGTAATATTCCATTTTATATATGTACCACATCTTTATCCATTCATCTGTCTGTGGGCATTTAGGTTGCTTCCATTACCTGGCTATTGTAAATAGTGCTGCAACGAATATTGTGGTGAATGTGCCTTTTTGAAATACGGTTTTCTCTGGGTATATGCCCAGAAGTGGGATTGCTGGATCACATGGTAATTCTATTTCTAATTTTTTAAGGAAATTGCATACTGTTCTCCATAGTGACTGTATCAATTTACATTCCCACCAATAGTGGAAGAGGGCTCCTTTTGTCCACACCCTCCCCAGAATTGGTTGTTTGTAGATTTTCTGATGATGCCGATTCTAACAGGTGTGAGGTGAAACCTCATTGTAGTTTTGATTTGCATTTCTCTGATAATTAGTGCTGTTGAGCAGCTTTTCATGTGCGTCTTGGCCATCTCTGTGTCTCCTTTGAAGAAACGTCTCTTTAGATCTTCTGGCCATTTTTTTGGGTTGTTTGTTTTTTTTTAATATTAAGCTGCATGAGCTGTTTATATATATTGGAGATTAAACCTCTGTCCATTGATTCGTCTGCAACGATTTTCGCCCATTCTGAGGGATGCCTTTTTCCATTCCCGTGTTTTTTTAACAAAAAAGGAAAGAAAGGAAAAGAAGCAGAACACTAATGTGCGTAAAATATGCCTTTTGAAACGGTCGTTTTGAAATATGGACGTCCTTTGAATATTTTGGTCGATATGTGACCCCAGGATTTGTTTTCAGGGCAGGTGTCATTTACAGGCCTGCAATGATTTTGAATATCAACTGACCATTAGCGTTGGGATTAAAGCTGCTGTTGTGTGAAACGGCCACAAGGTGGCAGCAGTTCACCCTTACCAAATCTGGTTACTAGGGCAAGAGAGCCTCAGTGGAAGTGGTGTTCTAGATTGGAGTTTAGAATGGAATGTGCCAGGAGAAAGCCCCTCACGTTTGTCTCACTACTTCTTGTTCGTGTTTTTAATTTAATTTTTTATTTTTTATTACAGCAAGTTTGATTACAATGTTTGGCTTGTTGTAGGTGTGGAAGATGTGGTTCTTTTACACATATACACATGTCTGTTCTTCCTGGGATCCTTTTCCCATGTACGTTATGACAGAATGTTGAGTAGTCCTCTCTTGGTATTCTGTAGGTCTTTGGTGATTATATATGTCACCTGTGTTTGTAGATGTCTGTTAACCCCGATACCGTAATGAAACCAATCCTCACACCTTTCCTTTGGTGAACCGTAAGTTTGTTTAATGAATCTGTGATTGCCCTTCTCCGTGGAAATATCTGCCCTGGTATCCATTTTTAGGTAACACCTATAAGTGATATGATATGATATGTGTCTTTCACTTTCTGACTTACTACAAGTCACGTGATTACTTCGAGACTCATCTACGGTGCTGCAAATGGCATTGTGTCCTTTTTTCCCTTGGCTTCTCTTCTGCCTTAGTGGGGTCCATTTTCAACAATGTGATTCCCTGAGGGTTGTGGATTAGCTGACCTGGGCAGCCTTACCCTGCCGGCCCGCCCTCCCCAGGTGTGCCTCGTTGAGCTCAATATAAACAGCGCTCCAGGCAGCAATAGCCCATGAAGCTGTGCCTGACTCCATATTCTCTGCCCCGTCAGCAGTCTCGGGGCTGTGCTGGTGGGAGGGAGTGAGGGGCCACAGCTTTGTGGGTGGCCCGGTGTGAGTGGGGTTCTGCTGGCCTTTCTGCAGGAGTTGCCAGGCTGCCGCCTGTAAAGAAGAGGTTGTGTCACCCATACCTTCCGCTGGAATTTCTCTCCGGACAGAGGTGAGGAAGGAAAAAAGCAGTGGGGGCCGGGACAGGAGGGGTATCTCAGGCAGGGCAATGGAAAGCTTCTGGAAGAGCGCCCGGGGCCAGGACCACCCTGGCTGGCCTGCAGGCACCAAGTTGGCCTGCGTGCTGTCGCTGGTGTGGCTCCACGGTCCTTCCTCTAGGCTTCGAAGCCCTTGTACATATTCAGGTGTTTTACCTGGAAAGGGTGGGAACAGTTCAGCAGCAGCTGGCCTGGGGCTCAGCTCACGTTTACTCAGAGATGCCTCGGCACGGTCCCTCAGCTTTGCAATGAGGACGCTCCTTGCGTGGGGGGTGGGTTGATGGCTGTATGGGAGATGGTTCCCCACCTCTGACCAATTTCAGAATTGTTTACCACTGGAGCAAGTGCCCTGATAGGGTTTTCCTCTGTATAACTCGTGGGTTCAGGTTTTCTTTTCTTTTATGGTTCAAGTTAGATTTCATTCCTCTTTTATGTATTTATAGATATAAGCATGGAAATAATTCATTCCTATAAATACATCTGTGTGACGGGAAGAATTTTTTCTGTTTTATTTTAAATTTTATTTTTTAAAATTTTGAAATTTAATTTTATTTATTTTTTTTATATAGCACGTTATTATTAGTTATGTATTTTATGCATATACATGTATACAGGTCAATCCCAATCTCCCAACTCATCCCACCACCACCACCCCATGGCTTCCCACACTTGGTGTCCATACGTTTGTTCTCTACCTCTGTGTCTCTATTTCTTCCCTGCAAACCAGTTCATCTGTACCATTTCTAGGCTCCACATATATGCATTAATATACAATATTTGTTTTCCTCTTTCTGACTTACTTCATTCTGTATGACAGTCTCTCGATCCATCGATGTCTCTACAAATGACCCAGTTTCATTCCTTTTTATGGCCGAGTAATATTCCATTTCATATATGTACCAACTCTTTATCCATTCATCTGTCTGTGGGCATTTAGGTTGCTTCCATTACCTGGCTATTGTAAATAGTGCTGCAATGAACATTGTGGTGAATGTGCCTTTTTGATGTTCGGTTTTCTCTGGGTATATGCCCAGAAGTGGGATTGCTGGATCAGATGGTAATTCTATTTCTAGTTTTTTTAAGGAAACCCCATACTGTTCTCCATAGTGACTGTATCAATTTACATTCCCACCAATAGTGGAAGAGGGCTCCTTTTGTCCACACCCTCCCCAGAATTGGTTGTTTGTAGATTTTCTGATGATGCCGATTCTAACAGGTGTGAGGTGAAACCTCATTGTAGTTTTGATTTGCATTTCTCTGATAATTAGTGCTGTTGAGCAGCTTTTCATGTGCGTCTTGGCCATCTCTGTGTCTCCTTTGAAGAAACGTCTCTTTAGATCTTCTGGCCATTTTTTTGGGTTGTTTGTTTTTTTAATATGAAGCTGCATGAGCTGTTTATATATATATTGGAGATTAAACCTCTGTCCATTGATTCGTCTGCAACGATTTTCGCCCATTCTGAGGGATGCCTTTTTCCATTCCCGTGTTTTTTTAACAAAAAAGGAAAGAAAGGAAAAGAAGCAGAACACTAATGTGCGTAAAATATGCCTTTTGAAACGGTCGTTTTGAAATATGGACGTCCTTTGAATATTTCGGTCGATATGTGACCCCAGGATTTGTTTTCAGGGCAGGTGTCATTTACAGGCCTGCAATGATTTTGAATATCAACTGACCATTAGCGTTGGGATTAAAGCTGCTGTTGTGTGAAACGGGCACAAGGTGGCAGCAGTTCACCCTTACCAAATCTGGTTACTAGGGCAAGAGAGCCTCAGTGGAAGTGGTGTTCTAGATTGGAATTTAGAATGGAATGTGCCAGGAGAAAGCCCCTCACGTTTGTCTCACTACATCTTGTTCGTGTTTTTAATTTATTTATTTATTATTTTTTATTACAGCAAGTTTGATTACAATATTTAGCTTGTTGTAGGTGTGGAAGATGTGGTTCTTTTACACATATACAGATGTCTGTTCTTCCTGGGATCCTTTTCCCATGTACGTTATGACAGAATGTTGAGTAGTCCTCTCTTGGTATTCTGTAGGTCTTTGGTGATTATATATGTCACCTGTGTTTGTATATGTCTGTTAACCCCGATATCGTAATGAAACCAATCCTCACAACTTTCCATTGGTGAACCATAAGTTTGTTTAATGAATCTGTGATTGCCCTTCTCCGTGGAAATATCTGCCCTGGTATCCATTTTTTGGTAACACCTATAAGTGATATGATATGTTATGTGTCTTTCACTTTCTGACTTACTACAAGTCACGTGATTACTTCTAGACTCATCTACGGTGCTGCAAATGGCATTGTGTCCTTTTTTTCCTTGGCTTCTCTTCTGCCTTAGTGGGGTCCATTTTCAACAATGTGATTCCCTGAGGGTTGTGGGTTAGTTGACCTGGGCAGCCTTACCCTGCCGGCCCACCCTCCCCAGGTGTGCCTCGTTGAGGTCAATATAAACAGCGCTCCAGGCAGCAATAGCCCCTGAAGCTGTGCCTGACTCCATATTCTCTGCCCCGTCAGCAGTCTCGGGGCTGTGCTGGTGGGAGGGAGTGAGGGGCCACAGCTTTGTGGGTGGCCCGGTGTGAGTGGGGTTCTGCTGGCCTTTCTGCAGGAGTTGCCAGGCTGCCGCCTGTAAAGAAGAGGTTGTGTCACCCATACCTTCCGCTGGAATTTCTCTCCGGACAGAGGTGAGGAAGGAAAAAAGCAGTGGGGGCCGGGACAGGAGGGGTATCTCAGGCAGGGCAATGGAAAGCTTCTGGAAGAGCGCCCGGGGCCAGGACCACCCTGGCTGGCCTGCAGGCACCAAGTTGGCCTGCATGCTGTCGCTTGTATGGCTACACGGTCCTTCCTCTAGGCTTTCAAGCCCTTGTACATATTCAGGTGTTTTACCTGGAAAGGGTGGGAATAGGTCAGCAGCAGCTGGCCTGGGGCTCAGTTCACGTTTACTCACAGATGCCTCGGCACGGTCCCCCAGCTTTGCAATGAGGACGCTCCTTGCGTGGGGGGTGGGTTGCTGGCTGTATGGGAGAGGGTTCCCCACCTCTGACCAATTTCAGAATTGTTTACCGCTGGAGCAAGTGCCCTGATAGGGTTTACCTCTGTATAACTCGTCGGTTCAGGTTTTTATTTTCTTTTATGGTTCAAGTTAGATTTTATTCCTCTTTTATGTATTTATAGATATAAGCATGGAAATAATTCATTCCTATAAATACATCTGTGTGACGGGAAGAACTTTTTTTGTTTTATTTTTAAATTTTATTTTTAAAAATTTTGAAATTTAATTTTATTTATTTTTTTATACAGCACGTTATTATTAGTTATGTATTTTATGCATATACATGGACACAGGTCAATCCCAAACTCCCAACTCATCCCACAACCACCACCCCATGGCTTCCCACACTTGGTGTCCATACGTTTGTTCTCTACCTCTGTGTCTCTATTTCTTCCCTGCAAAGCAGTTCATCTGTACCATTTTTAGGCTCCACATATATGCATTAATATACAATATTTGTTTTCCTCTTTCTGACTTACTTCATTCTGTATGACAGTCTCTCGATCCATCGATGTCTCTACAAATGACCCAGTTTCATTCCTTTTTATGGCCGAGTAATATTCCATTTCATATATGTACCACCTCTTTATCCATTCATCTGTCTGTGGGCATTTAGGTTGCTTCCATTACCTGGCTATTGTAAATAGTGCTGCAATGAACATTGTGGTGAATGTGCCTTTTTGAAATACGGTTTCCCCTGGGTATATGCCCAGAAGTGGGATTTCTGGATCAGATGGTAATTCTATTTCTAGTTTTTTTAAGGAAACTCCATACTGTTCTCCGTAGTGACTGTATCAATTTACATTCCCACCAATAGTGGAAGAGGGCTCCTTTTGTCCACACCCTCCCCAGAATTTTTTTGTAGATTTTCTGATGATGCCGATTCTAACAGGTGTGAGGTGATACCTCATTGTAGTTTTGATTTGCATTTCTCTAATAATTAGTGCTGTTGAGCAGCTTTTCATGTGCGTCTTGTCCATCTCTGTGTTTTCTTTGAAGAAACGTCTCTTTAGATCTTCTGCCCATTTTTGTATTGGGTTGTTTGTTTTTTTTAATATTAAGCTGCATGAGCTGTTTATATATATTGGAGATTAAACCTCTGTCTATTGATTCGTCTGCAACGATTTTCGCCCATTCTGAGGGATGCCTTTTTCCATTCCCGTGTTTTTTTAACAAAAAAGGAAAGAAAGGAAAAGAAGCAGAACACTAATGTGCGTAAAATATGCCTTTTGAAACGGTCGTTTTGAAATATGGACGTCCTTTGAATATTTTGGTCGATATGTGACCCCAGGATTTGTTTTCAGGGCAGGTGTCATTTACAGGCCTGCAATGATTTTGAATATCAACTGACCATTAGCGTTGGGATTAAAGCTGCTGTTGTGTGAAACGGCCACAAGGTGGCAGCAGTTCACCCTTACCAAATCTGGTTACTAGGGCAAGAGAGCCTCAGTGGAAGTGGTGTTCTAGATTGGAGTTTAGAATGGAATGTGCCAGGAGAAAGCCCCTCACGTTTGTCTCACTACTTCTTGTTCGTGTTTTTAATTTAATTTTTTATTTTTTATTACAGCAAGTTTGATTACAATGTTTGGCTTGTTGTAGGTGTGGAAGATGTGGTTCTTTTACACATATACACATGTCTGTTCTTCCTGGGATCCTTTTCCCATGTACGTTATGACAGAATGTTGAGTAGTCCTCTCTTGGTATTCTGTAGGTCTTTGGTGATTATATATGTCACCTGTGTTTGTAGATGTCTGTTAACCCCGATACCGTAATGAAACCAATCCTCACACCTTTCCTTTGGTGAACCGTAAGTTTGTTTAATGAATCTGTGATTGCCCTTCTCCGTGGAAATATCTGCCCTGGTATCCATTTTTAGGTAACACCTATAAGTGATATGATATGATATGTGTCTTTCACTTTCTGACTTACTACAAGTCACGTGATTACTTCTAGACTCATCTACGGTGCTGCAAATGGCATTGTGTCCTTTTTTCCCTTGGCTTCTCTTCTGCCTTAGTGGGGTCCATTTTCAACAATGTGATTCCCTGAGGGTTGTGGATTAGCTGACCTGGGCAGCCTTACCCTGCCGGCCCGCCCTCCCCAGGTGTGCCTCGTTGAGCTCAATATAAACAGCGCTCCAGGCAGCAATAGCCCATGAAGCTGTGCCTGACTCCATATTCTCTGCCCCGTCAGCAGTCTCGGGGCTGTGCTGGTGGGAGGGAGTGAGGGGCCACAGCTTTGTGGGTGGCCCGGTGTGAGTGGGGTTCTGCTGGCCTTTCTGCAGGAGTTGCCAGGCTGCCGCCTGTAAAGAAGAGGTTGTGTCACCCATACCTTCCGCTGGAATTTCTCTCCGGACAGAGGTGAGGAAGGAAAAAAGCAGTGGGGGCCGGGACAGGAGGGGTATCTCAGGCAGGGCAATGGAAAGCTTCTGGAAGAGCGCCCGGGGCCAGGACCACCCTGGCTGGCCTGCAGGCACCAAGTTGGCCTGCGTGCTGTCGCTGGTGTGGCTCCACGGTCCTTCCTCTAGGCTTCGAAGCCCTTGTACATATTCAGGTGTTTTACCTGGAAAGGGTGGGAACAGTTCAGCAGCAGCTGGCCTGGGGCTCAGCTCACGTTTACTCAGAGATGCCTCGGCACGGTCCCTCAGCTTTGCAATGAGGACGCTCCTTGCGTGGGGGGTGGGTTGATGGCTGTATGGGAGATGGTTCCCCACCTCTGACCAATTTCAGAATTGTTTACCACTGGAGCAAGTGCCCTGATAGGGTTTTCCTCTGTATAACTCGTGGGTTCAGGTTTTCTTTTCTTTTATGGTTCAAGTTAGATTTTATTCCTCTTTTATGTATTTATAGATATAAGCATGGAAATAATTCATTCCTATAAATACATCTGTGTGACGGGAAGAACTTTTTTCTGTTTTATTTTAAATTTTATTTTTTAAAATTTTGAAATTTAATTTTATTTATTTTTTTTATATAGCACGTTTTTATTAGTTATGTATTTTATGCATATACATGTATACAGGTCAATCCCAATCTCCCAACTCATCCCACCACCACCACCCCATGGCTTCCCACACTTGGTGTCCATACGTTTGTTCTCTACCTCTGTGTCTCTATTTCTTCCCTGCAAACCAGTTCATCTGTACCATTTCTAGGCTCCACATATATGCATTAATATACAATATTTGTTTTCCTCTTTCTGACTTACTTCATTCTGTATGACAGTCTCTCGATCCATCGATGTCTCTACAAATGACCCAGTTTCATTCCTTTTTATGGCCGAGTAATATTCCATTTCATATATGTACCACCTCTTTATCCATTCATCTGTCTGTGGGCATTTAGGTTGCTTCCATTACCTGGCTATTGTAAATAGTGCTGCAATGAACATTGTGGTGAATGTGCCTTTTTGATGTTCGGTTTTCTCTGGGTATATGCCCAGAAGTGGGATTGCTGGATCAGATGGTAATTCTATTTCTAGTTTTTTTAAGGAAACCCCATACTGTTCTCCATAGTGACTGTATCAATTTACATTCCCACCAATAGTGGAAGAGGGCTCCTTTTGTCCACACCCTCCCCAGAATTGGTTGTTTGTAGATTTTCTGATGATGCCGATTCTAACAGGTGTGAGGTGAAACCTCATTGTAGTTTTGATTTGCATTTCTCTGATAATTAGTGCTGTTGAGCAGCTTTTCATGTGCGTCTTGGCCATCTCTGTGTCTCCTTTGAAGAAACGTCTCTTTAGATCTTCTGGCCATTTTTTTGGGTTGTTTGTTTTTTTAATATGAAGCTGCATGAGCTGTTTATATATATATTGGAGATTAAACCTCTGTCCATTGATTCGTCTGCAACGATTTTCGCCCATTCTGAGGGATGCCTTTTTCCATTCCCGTGTTTTTTTAACAAAAAAGGAAAGAAAGGAAAAGAAGCAGAACACTAATGTGCGTAAAATATGCCTTTTGAAACGGTCGTTTTGAAATATGGACGTCCTTTGAATATTTTGGTCGATATGTGACCCCAGGATTTGTTTTCAGGGCAGGTGTCATTTACAGGCCTGCAATGATTTTGAATATCAACTGACCATTAGCGTTGGGATTAAAGCTGCTGTTGTGTGAAACGGGCACAAGGTGGCAGCAGTTCACCCTTACCAAATCTGGTTACTAGGGCAAGAGAGCCTCAGTGGAAGTGGTGTTCTAGATTGGAATTTAGAATGGAATGTGCCAGGAGAAAGCCCCTCACGTTTGTCTCACTACATCTTGTTCGTGTTTTTAATTTATTTATTTATTATTTTTTATTACAGCAAGTTTGATTACAATATTTAGCTTGTTGTAGGTGTGGAAGATGTGGTTCTTTTACACATATACAGATGTCTGTTCTTCCTGGGATCCTTTTCCCATGTACGTTATGACAGAATGTTGAGTAGTCCTCTCTTGGTATTCTGTAGGTCTTTGGTGATTATATATGTCACCTGTGTTTGTATATGTCTGTTAACCCCGATATCGTAATGAAACCAATCCTCACAACTTTCCATTGGTGAACCATAAGTTTGTTTAATGAATCTGTGATTGCCCTTCTCCGTGGAAATATCTGCCCTGGTATCCATTTTTTGGTAACACCTATAAGTGATATGATATGTTATGTGTCTTTCACTTTCTGACTTACTACAAGTCACGTGATTACTTCTAGACTCATCTACGGTGCTGCAAATGGCATTGTGTCCTTTTTTTCCTTGGCTTCTCTTCTGCCTTAGTGGGGTCCATTTTCAACAATGTGATTCCCTGAGGGTTGTGGGTTAGTTGACCTGGGCAGCCTTACCCTGCCGGCCCACCCTCCCCAGGTGTGCCTCGTTGAGGTCAATATAAACAGCGCTCCAGGCAGCAATAGCCCCTGAAGCTGTGCCTGACTCCATATTCTCTGCCCCGTCAGCAGTCTCGGGGCTGTGCTGGTGGGAGGGAGTGAGGGGCCACAGCTTTGTGGGTGGCCCGGTGTGAGTGGGGTTCTGCTGGCCTTTCTGCAGGAGTTGCCAGGCTGCCGCCTGTAAAGAAGAGGTTGTGTCACCCATACCTTCCGCTGGAATTTCTCTCCGGACAGAGGTGAGGAAGGAAAAAAGCAGTGGGGGCCGGGACAGGAGGGGTATCTCAGGCAGGGCAATGGAAAGCTTCTGGAAGAGCGCCCGGAGCCAGGACCACCCTGGCTGGCCTGCAGGCACCAAGTTGGCCTGCATGCTGTCGCTTGTATGGCTCCACGGTCCTTCCTCTAGGCTTTCAAGCCCTTGTACATATTCAGGTGTTTTACCTGGAAAGGGTGGGAATAGGTCAGCAGCAGCTGGCCTGGGGCTCAGTTCACGTTTACTCACAGATGCCTCGGCACGGTCCCCCAGCTTTGCAATGAGGACGCTCCTTGCGTGGGGGGTGGGTTGCTGGCTGTATGGGAGAGGGTTCCCCACCTCTGACCAATTTCAGAATTGTTTACCGCTGGAGCAAGTGCCCTGATAGGGTTTTCCTCTGTATAACTCGTCGGTTCAGGTTTTTATTTTCTTTTATGGTTCAAGTTAGATTTTATTCCTCTTTTATGTATTTATAGATATAAGCATGGAAATAATTCATTCCTATAAATACATCTGTGTGACGGGAAGAACTTTTTTTGTTTTATTTTTAAATTTTATTTTTAAAAATTTTGAAATTTAATTTTATTTATTTTTTTATACAGCACGTTATTATTAGTTATGTATTTTATGCATATACATGGACACAGGTCAATCCCAAACTCCCAACTCATCCCACCACCACCACCCCATGGCTTCCCACACTTGGTGTCCATACGTTTGTTCTCTACCTCTGTGTCTCTATTTCTTCCCTGCAAAGCAGTTCATCTGTACCATTTTTAGGCTCCACATATATGCATTAATATACAATATTTGTTTTCCTCTTTCTGACTTACTTCATTCTGTATGACAGTCTCTCGATCCATCGATGTCTCTACAAATGACCCAGTTTCATTCCTTTTTATGGCCGAGTAATATTCCATTTCATATATGTACCACCTCTTTATCCATTCATCTGTCTGTGGGCATTTAGGTTGCTTCCATTACCTGGCTATTGTAAATAGTGCTGCAATGAACATTGTGGTGAATGTGCCTTTTTGAAATACGGTTTCCCCTGGGTATATGCCCAGAAGTGGGATTTCTGGATCAGATGGTAATTCTATTTCTAGTTTTTTTAAGGAAACTCCATACTGTTCTCCGTAGTGACTGTATCAATTTACATTCCCACCAATAGTGGAAGAGGGCTCCTTTTGTCCACACCCTCCCCAGAATTTTTTTGTAGATTTTCTGATGATGCCGATTCTAACAGGTGTGAGGTGATACCTCATTGTAGTTTTGATTTGCATTTCTCTAATAATTAGTGCTGTTGAGCAGCTTTTCATGTGCGTCTTGTCCATCTCTGTGTTTTCTTTGAAGAAACGTCTCTTTAGATCTTCTGCCCATTTTTGTATTGGGTTGTTTGTTTTTTTAATATTAAGCTGCATGAGCTGTTTATATATATTGGAGAATAAACCTCTGTCCATTGATTCATTTGCAACGATTTTCACCCATCCTGAGGGATGCCTTTTTCCATTCCCGTGTTTTTTAACAAAAAAAGGAAAGAAAGGAAAAGAAGCAGAGCACTAATGTGCGTAAAATATGCCTTTTGAAACGGTCGTTTTGAAATATGGACGTCCTTTGAATTTTTTGGTCGATATGTCACCCCAGGATTTGTTTTCAGGGCAGGTGTCATTTACAGGCCTGCAATGATTTTGAATATCAACTGACCATTAGCACTGGGATTAAAGCTGCTGTTGTGTGAAACGGCCACAAGTTGGCAGCAGTTCACCCTTACCAAATCTGGTTACTAGGGCAAGAGAGCCTCAGTGGAAGTTGTGTTCTAGATTGGAATTTAGAATGGAATGTGCCAGGAGAAAGCCCCTCACGTTTGTCTCACTACACCTTGTTCGTGTTTTTAATTTAATTTTTTTTTATTTTTTACTACAGCAAGTTTGATTACAATATTTGGCTTGTTGTAGGTGTGGAAGATGTGGTTCTTTTACACATATACACATGTCTGTTCTTCCTGGGATCCTTTTCCCATGTACGTTATGACAGAATGTTGAGTAGTCCTCTCTTGGTATTCTGTAGGTCTTTGGTGATTATATATGTCACCTGTGGTTGTATATGTCTGTTAACCCCGATATCGTAATGAAACCAATCCTCACACCTTTCCATTGGTGAACCATAAGTTTGTTTAATGAATTTGTGATTGCCCTTCTCCGTGGAAATATCTGCCCTGGTATCCATTTTTAGGTAACACCTATAAGTGATATGATATGTTATGTGTCTTTCACTTTCTGACTTACTACAAGTCACGTGATTACTTCTAGACTCATCTACGGTGCTGCAAATGGCATTGTGTCCTTTTTTTCCTTGGCTTCTCTTCTGCCTTAGTGGGGTCCATTTTCAACAATGTGATTCCCTGAGGGTTGTGGATTAGTTGACCTGGGCAGCCTTACCCTGCCAGCCCGCCCTCCCCAGGTGTGCCTCGTTGAGGTCAATATAAACTGTGCTCCAGGCAGCAATAGCCCCAGAAGCTGTGCCTGACTCCATATTCTCTGCCCCGTCAGCAGTCTCGGGGCTGTGCTGGTGGGAGGGAGTGAGGGGCCACAGCTTTGTGGGTGGCCCGGTGTGAGTGGTGTTCTGCTGGCTTTTCTGCAGGAGTTGCCAGGCTGCCGCCTGTAAAGAAGAGGTTGTGTCACCCATACCTTCCGCTGGAATTTCTCTCCGGACAGAGGTGAGGAATGAAAAAAGCAGTGGGGGCCGGGACAGGAGGGGTATCTCAGGCAGGGCAATGGAATCCTTCTGGAAGAGCACCCGGGGCCAGGACCACCCTAGCTGGCCTGCAGGCACCAAGTTGGCCTGCGTGCTGTCGCTGGTGTGGCTCCACGGTCCTTCCTCTAGGCTTTCAAGCCCTTGTACATATTCAGGTGTTTTACCTGGAAAGGGTGGGAACAGTTCAGCAGCATCTGGCCTGGGGCTCAGCTCACGTTTACTCACAGATGCCTCGGCATGGTCCCCCAGCTTTGCAATGAGGACGCTCCTTTCGTGGGGGTTGGGTTGCTGGCTGTATGGGAGATGGTTCCCCACCTCTGACCAATTTCAGAATTGTTTACCGCTGGAGCATGGGCCCTGATAGTGTTTTCCTCTGTATAACTCGTCGGTTCAGGTTTTTTTTTTTTTTTATGGTTCAAGTTAGATTTTATTCCTCTTTATGTATTTATAGATATAAGCATGGAAATAATTCATTCCTATAAATACATCTGTGTGACGGGAAGAACTTTTTTCTGTTTTATTTTTAAATTTTATTTTTTAAAATTTTGAAATTTAATTTTATTTATTTTTTTATACAGCACGTTATTATTAGTTATGTATTTTATGCATATACATGTATACAGGTCAATCCCAAACTCCCAACTCATCCCACCACCACCACCCCATGGCTTCCCACACTTGGTGTCCATACGTTTGTTCTCTACCTCTGTGTCTCTATTTCTTCCCTGCAAAGCAGTTCATCTGTACCATTTTTAGGCTCCACATATATGCATTAATATACAATATTTGTTTTCCTCTTTCTGACTTACTTCATTCTGTATGACAGTCTCTCGATCCATCGATGTCTCTACAAATGACCCAGTTTCATTCCTTTTTATGGCCGAGTAATATTCCATTTTATATATGTACCACATCTTTATCCACTCATCTGTCTGTGGGCATTTAGGTTGCTTCCATTACCTGGCTATCGTAAATAGTGCTGCAATGAACATTGTGGTGAATGTGCCTTTTTGAAATACGGTTTTCTCTGGGTATATGCCCAGAAGTGGGATTGCTGGATCAGATGGTAATTCTATTTCTAGTTTTTTTAAGGAAACTCCATACTGTTCTCCATAGTGACTGTATCAATTTACATTCCCACCAATAGTGGAAGAGGGCTCCTTTTGTCCACACCCTCCCCAGAATTGGTTGTTTGTAGAATTGCTGATGATGCCGATTCTAACAGGTGTGAGGTGATACCTCATTGTAGTTTTGATTTGCATTTCTCTAATAATTAGTGCTGTTGAGCAGCTTTTCATGTGCGTCTTGGCCATCTCTGTGTCTCCTTTGAAGAAACGTCTCTTTAGATCTTCTGCCCATTTTTTTGGGTTGTTTGTTTTTTTAATATTAAGCTGCATGAGCTCTTTATATATATTGGAGATTAAACCTCTGTCCATTGATTCGTCTACAACGATTTTCGCCCATACTGAGGGATGCCTTTTTCCATTCCCGTGTTTTTTAACAAAAAAGGGAAGAAAGGAAAAGAAGCAGAACACTAATGTGCGTAAAATATGCCTTTTGAAATGGTCGTTTTGAAATATGGACGTCCTTTGAATTTTTTGGTCGATATGTGACCCCAGGATTTGTTTTCAGGTTAGGTGTCATTTACAGCCCTGCAATGATTTTGAATATCAACTGACCATTAGCGTTGGGATTAAAGCTGCTGTTGTGTGAAACGGCCAGAAGGTGGCAGCAGTTCACCCTTACCAATATATTTCCTGGGATATTTCAGGTGTACCCAGGTTGAGGTTCTTGTAAGCAGTGCAGCCCTCAATTTGGGGGTGGCTCTGTCTTATGGATTTTCAGTTTTCCCAAGGTATATTCCCTAGACTGGAAGTGCCCTTGGCTCTGTAGCTCTGTTGTTTACTTGTTTTAGGGAACACAATGCACTCCTCCAGTGAGGCAGTTGGCAACTTACATCCCGCCCATCAGCATAACAAGGCTCCCTGTTCTCCAGGGCCTGTCTTGCCTTTCTGGTTTTTACACATTTTGTGGATGTCCCTTATGACCGGTGGGAAGTGATACTCCTTTGTAGTGCAGATTTGAATTGCCCGCTTGCTTGCTTGGCCAAAAAGGGCGTATGCGTTTTCTCCTGAATATATTCAGGAGAAAACGCATACGCCCTTTTTGGCCAAGTGCATCATTGTCGAAGTTGTGCCCCTCTTCCTGTGCTTTACAGGCGATTCCAACGTACCTCTTGAAATCTGTTTCCTGCTATTCTGCCTCGCTTTCAAGTCCGCCTCGTTGCCTTCCCTCAACAGATTTTTCGACGATAGTTGGCCTTGATTACTCTGCCAGTTTGTGAATTGCTGTGCCCCTGAGCTCCATTTTTCAACTCGTTTTTTGTGAGCTGAACGCAAGTCCAAACTTTTGGTTCAGGACCTCTACTGGTTCCCGGTGGGTGGCTGAGACTTTGGTTCATTCTTCTTCCTGCAGGGAAATTAGAGTGACATGTGCCCATCCAAATGCCTAACAGCTACTCTCTCATTGGTTCTCCCTCTTCCCTTTCATCCTCTGCCAAATTGGCAACCTGTGCGAACCAGGAGCTTAAAGGGGCTGTCTCTCCAAGTTGGGAGATTGATAGGAAAGCAGTTGGAAAGTCAAACCAGAGCACCAGGAGAGGGGCTCTTCGTTGAGTTTTAGAAAACTTTCGTATTCACAGTGTGTCCATTCTCTAGGTTTCCCGTACACGTTATAGCTGTAGTAATATTCCCTTCCACCTGGAGAGCTGGGACCCATGGAATGGGTGCCATGCATTATTGCTTTAAAGGGTCTGCATTTGCTCACCCAATCTCACCAATCCTCTCAGTCCCAAGTGTCCAGCCTTATGCCACATCCTGCTGTCATTGTAGATAGGGTCATTCCAGGTTGCATCAGAGACCCTGAAGGAATTGTAAAGAATTTCCCTGTTTCTTTGTTCTGTTTTTGAAATTCCTTTTTAGAGTGGGTTTGAGCTGATTCTCGCTGCCATGTTTATGCCAGTCTAGACACACTTGATTCCCTTACGGAGACATATCAATACATAGGTTTTAAGATGCTTACTAGTCAGATCTATTCCTCTGCGGGAAATATGGAGTTTTGAGTCCCTTTCACTGAGGAAGGTGTAGGTCTTTCTATTCCATAGTTGGTTTTTGGAACGGTACCTGTGCTTATATCAAACTCTGGTTTGATGCATCACCCCACCTCTCCTTCCCCCTTAAGCAGGCATAAGAGTGTTTTCTAAATGTGAGACTCTGTTCTCTTGCCTAACTCAGTTCATGTGTAGCCATGTTTACAGGATCTTCCTAAGTGATATCTTATGATAAGTTTCTTTTCCTGTGTGACTTCTTTCACTTAGAATCATCGTACCTGAATCCACTCATTTTGCTGCTACTGGTCTTATGACATTGATTTCGTGGCTGAGGGATATTCCATCATACGTAAGTTCCACAATGTTTGGAACCATTTTTATATTTCCTGGGATATTTCAGGTGTACCCAGGTTGAGGTTCCTGTAAGCAGTGCAGCCCTCAATTTGGGGGTGGCTCTGTCTTATGGATTTTCAGTTTTCCCAAGGTATATTCCCTAGACTGGAAGTGCCCTTGGCTCTGTAGCTCTGTTGTTTACTTGTTTTAGGGAACACAATGCACTCCTCCAGTGAGGCAGTTGGCAACTTACATCCCGCCCATCAGCATAACAAGGCTCCCTGTTCTACAGGGCCTGTCTTCCTTTCTGGTTTTTACACATTTTGTGGATGTCCCTTTTGACCGGTGGGAAGTGATACTTCTTTGTAGTGCAGATTTGCATTGCCCGCTTGCTTGCTTGGCCAAAAAGGGCGTATGCGTTTTCTCCTGAATATATTCAGGAGAAAACACATACGCCATTTTTGGCCAAGTGCATCATTGTCGAAGTTGTGCCCCTCTTCCTGTGCATTACAGGCGATTCCAACGTAACTCTTGTGATCTGTTTCCTGCTATTCTGCCTCGCTTTCAAGTCCGCCTCGTTGCATTCCCTCAACAGATTTTTGGACGATAGTTGGCCTTGATTACTCTGCCAGTTTGTGAATTGCTGTGCCCCTGAGCTCCATTTTTCAACTCGTTTTTTGTGAGCTGAACGCAAGTCCAAACTTTTGGTTCAGGACCTCGACTGGTTCCCGGTGGGTGGCTGAGACTTTGGTTAATTCTTCTTCCTGCCGGGAAATTAGAGTGACATGTGCCCATCCAAATGCCTAACAGCTACTCTCTCATTGGTTCTCCCTCTTCCCTTTCATCCTCTGCCAAATTGGCAACCTGTGCGAACCAGGAGCTTAAAGGGGCTCTCTCTCCAAGTTGGGAGATTGATAGGAAAGCAGTTGGAAAGTCAAACCGGAGCACCAGGAGAGGGGCTCTTCGTTGAGTTTTAGAAACCTTTCGTATTCACAGTGTGTCCATTCTCTAGGTTTCCCGTACACGTTATAGCTGTAGTAATATTCCCTTCCACCTGGAGAGCTGGGACCCATGGAATGGGTGCCATGCATTATTGCTTTAAAGGGTCTGCATTTGCTCACCCAATCTCACCAATCCTCTCAGTCCCAAGTGTCCAGCCTTATGCCACATCCAGCTGTCATTGTAGATAGGGTCATTCCAGGTTGCATCAGAGACCCTGAAGGAATTGTAAAGAATTTCCCTGTTTCTTTGTTCTGTTTTTGAAATTCCTTTTTAGAGTGGGTTTGAGCTGATTCTCGCTGCCATGTTTATGCCAGTCTAGACACACTTGATTCCCTTACGGAGACATATCAATACATAGGTTTTAAGATTCTTACTAGTCAGATCTATTCCTCTGCGGGAAATATGGGGTTTTGAGTCCCTTTCACTGAGGAAGGTGTAGGTCTTGTCTATTCCATAGTTGGTTTTTGGAACGGTACCTGTGCTTATATCAAAGTCTGGTTTGATGCATCACCCCACCTCTCCTTCCCCCTTAAGCAGGCATAAGAGTGTTTTCTAAATGTGAGACTCTGTTCTCTTGCCTAACTCAGTTCATGTGTAGCCATGTTTACAGGATCTTCCTAAGTGATATCTTATGATAAGTTTCTTTTCCTGTGTGACTTCTTTCACTTAGAATCATCGTACCTGAATCCACTCATTTTGCTGCTACTGGTCTTATGACATTGATTTCGTGGCTGAGGGATATTCCATCGTACGTAAGTTCCACAATGTTTGGAACCATTTTTATATTTCCTGGGATATTTCAGGTGTACCCAGGTTGAGGTTCCTGTAAGCATTGCAGCCCTCAATTTGGGGGTGGCTCTGTCTTATGGATTTTCAGTTTTCCCAAGGTATATTCCCTAGACTGGACGTGCCCTTGGCTCTGGAGCTCTGTTGTTTACTTGTTTTAGGGAACACAATGCACTCCTCCAGTGAGGCAGTTGGCAACTTACATCCCGCCCATCAGCATAACAAGGCTCCCTGTTCTCCAGGGCCTGTCTTGCCTTTCTGGTTTTTACACATTTTGTGGATGTCCCTTTTGACCGGTGGGAAGTGATACATCTTTGTAGTGCAGATTTGCATTGCCCGCTTGCTTGCTTGGCCAAAAAGGGCGTATGCGTTTTCTCCTGAATATATTCAGGAGAAAACGCATACGCCCTTTTTGGCCAAGTGCATCATTGTCGAAGTTGTGCCCCTCTTCCTGTGCTTTACAGGCGATTCCAACGTACCTCTTGAAATCTGTTTCCTGCTATTCTGCCTCGCTTTCAAGTCCGCCTCGTTGCCTTCCCTCAACAGATTTTTGGACGATAGTTGGCCTTGATTACTCTGCCAGTTTGTGAATTGCTGTGCCCCTGAGCTCCATTTATCAACTCGTTTTTTGTGAGCTGAACGCAAGTCCAAACTTTTGGTTCAGGACCTCTACTGGTTCCCGGTGGGTGGCTGAGACTTTGGTTCATTCTTCTTCCTGCCGGGAAATTAGAGTGACATGTGCCCATCCAAATGCCTAACAGCTACTCTCTCATTGGTTCTCCCTCTTCCCTTTCATCCTCTGCCAAATTGGCAACCTGTGCGAACCAGGAGCTTAAATGGGCTGTCTCTCCAAGTTGGGAGATTGATAGGAAAGCAGTTGGAAAGTCAAACCGGAGCACCAGGAGAGGGGCTCTTCGTTGAGTTTTAGAAACCTTTCGTATTCACAGTGTGTCCATTCTCTAGGTTTCCCGTACACGTTATAACTGTAGTAATATTCCCTTCAACCTGGAGAGCTGGGACCCATGGAATGGGTGCCATGCATTATTGCTTTAAAGGGTCTGCATTTGCTCACCCAATCTCACCAATCCTCTCAGTCCCAAGTGTCCAGCCTTATGCCACATCCAGCTGTCATTGTAGATAGGGTCATTCCAGGTTGCATCAGAGACCCTGAAGGAATTGTAAAGAATTTCCCTGTTTCTTTGTTCTGTTTTTGAAATTCCTTTTTAGAGTGGGTTTGAGCTGATTCTCGCTGCCATGTTTATGCCAGTCTAGACACACTTGATTCCCTTACGGAGACATATCAATACATAGGTTTTAAGATTCTTACTAGTCAGATCTATTCCTCTGCGGGAAATATGGGGTTTTGAGTCCCTTTCACTGAGGAAGGTGTAGGTCTTGTCTATTCCATAGTTGGTTTTTGGAACGGTACCTGTGCTTATATCAAACTCGGGTTTGATGCATCACCCCACCTCTCCTTCCCCCTTAAGCAGGCATAAGAGTGTTTTCTAAATGTGAGACTCTGTTCTCTTGCCTAACTCAGTTCATGTGTAGCCATGTTTACAGGATCTTCCTAAGTGATATCTTATGATAAGTTTCTTTTCCTGTGTGACTTCTTTCACTTAGAATCATCGTACATGAATCCACTCATTTTGCTGCTACTGGTCTTATGACATTGATTTCGTGGCTGAGGGATATTCCATCGTACGTAAGTTCCACAATGTTTGGAACCATTTTTATATTTCCTGGGATATTTCAGGTGTACCCAGGTTGAGGTTCCTGTAAGCAGTGCAGCCCTCAATTTGGGGGTGGCTCTGTCTTATGGATTTTCAGTTTTCCCGAGGTATATTCCCTAGACTGGACGTGCCCTTGGCTCTGGAGCTCTGTTGTTTACTTGTTTTAGGGAACACAATGCACTCCTCCAGTGAGGCAGTTGGCAACTTACATCCCGCCCATCAGCATAACAAGGCTCCCTGTTCTCCAGGGCCTGTCTTGCCTTTCTGGTTTTTACACATTTTGTGGATGTCCCTTTTGACCGGTGGGAAGTGATACTTCTTTGTAGTGCAGATTTGCATTGCCCGCTTGCTTGCTTGGCCAAAAAGGGCGTATGCGTTTTCTCCTGAATATATTCAGGAGAAAACGCATACGCCCTTTTTGGCCAAGTGCATCATTGTCGAAGTTGTGCCCCTCTTCCTGTGCTTTACAGGCGATTCTAACGTACCTCTTGAGATCTGTTTCCTGCTATTCTGCCTCGCTTTCAAGTCCGCCTCGTTGCCTTCCCTCAACAGATTTTTGGACGATAGTTGGCCTTGATTACTCTGCCAGTTTGTGAATTGCTGTGCCCCTGAGCTCCATTTATCAACTCGTTTTTTGTGAGCTGAACGCAAGTCCAAACTTTTGGTTCAGGACCTCTACTGGTTCCCGGTGGGTGGCTGAGACTTTGGTTCATTCTTCTTCCTGCCGGGAAATTAGAGTGACATGTGCCCATCCAAATGCCTAACAGCTACTCTCTCATTGGTTCTCCCTCTTCCCTTTCATCCTCTGCCAAATTGGCAACCTGTGCGAACCAGGAGCTTAAAGGGGCTGTCTCTCCAAGTTGGGAGATTGATAGGAAAGCAGTTGGAAAGTCAAACCGGAGCACCAGGAGAGGGGCTCTTCGTTGAGTTTTAGAAACCTTTCGTATTCACAGTGTGTCCATTCTCTAGGTTTCCCGTACACGTTATAACTGTAGTAATATTCCCTTCAACCTGGAGAGCTGGGACCCATGGAATGGGTGCCATGCATTATTGCTTTAAAGGGTCTGCATTTGCTCACCCAATCTCACCAATCCTCTCAGTCCCAAGTGTCCAGCCTTATGCCACATCCAGCTGTCATTGTAGATAGGGTCATTCCAGGTTGCATCAGAGACCCTGAAGGAATTGTAAAGAATTTCCCTGTTTCTTTGTTCTGTTTTTGAAATTCCTTTTTAGAGTGGGTTTGAGCTGATTCTCGCGGCCATGTTTATGCCAGTCTAGACACACTTGATTCCCTTACGGAGACATATCAATACATAGGTTTTAAGATTCTTACTAGTCAGATCTATTCCTCTGCGGGAAATATGGGGTTTTGAGTCCCTTTCACTGAGGAAGGTGTAGGTCTTGTCTATTCCATAGTTGGTTTTTGGAACGGTACCTGTGCTTATATCAAACTCGGGTTTGATGCATCACCCCACCTCTCCTTCCCCCTTAAGCAGGCATAAGAGTGTTTTCTAAATGTGAGACTCTGTTCTCTTGCCTAACTCAGTTCATGTGTAGCCATGTTTACAGGATCTTCCTAAGTGATATCTTATGATAAGTTTCTTTTCCTGTGTGACTTCTTTCACTTAGAATCATCGTACCTGAATCCACTCATTTTGCTGCTACTGGTCTTATGACATTGATTTCGTGGCTGAGGGATATTCCATCGTACGTAAGTTCCACAATGTTTGGAACCATTTTTGTATTTCCTGGGATATTTCAGGTGTACCCAGGTTGAGGTTCTTGTAAGCAGTGCAGCCCTCAATTTGGGGGTGGCTCTGTCTTATGGATTTTCAGTTTTCCCAAGGTATATTCCCTAGACCGGAAGTGCCCTTGGCTCTGTAGCTCTGTTGTTTACTTGTTTTAGGGAACACAATGCACTCCTCCAGTGAGGCAGTTGGCAACTTACATCCCGCCCATCAGCATAACAAGGCTCCCTGTTCTCCAGGGCCTGTCTTGCCTTTCTGGTTTTTACACATTTTGTGGATGTCCCTTTTGAACGGTGGGAAGTGATACTTCTTTGTAGTGCAGATTTGCATTGCCCGCTTGCTTGCTTGGCCAAAAAGGGCGTATGCGTTTTCTCCTGAATATATTCAGGAGAAAACTCATACGCCCTTTTTGGCCAAGTGCATCATTGTCGAAGTTGTGCCCCTCTTCCTGTGCTTTACAGGCGATTCCAACGTACCTCTTGAAATCTGTTTCCTGCTATTCTGCCTCGCTTTCAAGTGCGCCTCGTTGCCTTCCCTCAACAGATTTTTGGACGATAGTTGGCCTTGATTACTCTGCCAGTTTGTGAATTGCTGTGCCCCTGAGCTCCATTTTTCAACTCGTTTTTTTGTGAGCTGAACGCAAGTCCAAACTTTTGGTTCAGGACCTATACTGGTTCCCGGTGGGTGGCTGAGACTTTGGTTAATTCTTCTTCCTGCCGGGAAATTAGAGTGACATGTGCCCATCCAAATGCCTAACAGCTACTCTCTCATTGGTTCTCCCTCTTCCCTTTCATCCTCTGCCAAATTGGCAACCTGTGCGAACCAGGAGCTTAAAGGGGCTATCTCTCCAAGTTGGGAGATTGATAGGAAAGCAGTTGGAAAGTCAAACCAGAGCACCAGGAGAGGGACTCTTCGTTGAGTTTTAGAAACCTTTCGTATTCACAGTGTGTCCATTCTCTAGGTTTCCCGTACATGTTATAGCTGTAGTAATATTCCCTTCAACCTGGAGAGCTGGGACCCATGGAATGGGTGCCATGCATTGTTGCTTTAAAGGGTCTGCATTTGCTCACCCAATCTCACCAATCCTCTCAGTCCCAAGTGTCCAGCCTCATGCCACATCCAGCTGTCATTGTAAATAGGGTCATTCCAGGTTGCATCCGAGACCCTGAAGGAATTGTAAAGAATTTCCCTGTTTCTTTGTTCTGTTTTTGAAATTCCTTTTTGGAGTGGGTTTGAGATGATTCTCGCGGCCATGTTTATGCCAGTCTAGACACACTTGATTCCCTTACGGAGACATATCAATACATAGGTTTTAAGATTCTTACTAGTCAGATCTATTGCTCTGCGGGAAATATGGGGTTTTGAGTCCCTTTCACTGAGGAAGCTGTAGGTCTTGTCTATTCCATAGTTGGTTTTTGGAACGGTACCTGTGCTTATATCAAACTCTGGTTTGATGCATCTCCGCACCTCTCCTTCCCCCTTAAGCAGGCATAAGAGTGTTTTCTAAATGTGAGACTCTGTTCTCTTGCCTAATTCAGTTCATGTGCAGCCATGTTTACAGGATCCTCCTAAGTGATATCTTATGATAAGTTTCTTTTTCTGTGTGACTTCTTTCTCTTAGAATCATCGTACCTGAATCCACTCATTTTGCTGCTACTGGTCTTATGACATTGATTTCATGGCTGAGGGATATTCCATCGTACGTACGTTCCACAATGTTTGGAACCATTTTTGTATTTCCTGGGATATTTCAGGTGTACCCAGGTTGAGGTTCTTGTAAGCAGTGCAGCCCTCAATTTGGGTGTGGCTCTGTCTTATGGATTTTCAGTTTTCTCAAGGTATATTCCCTAGACCGGAAGTGCCCTTGGCTCTGTAGCTCTGTTGTTTACTTGTTTTAGGGAACACAATGCACTCCTCCAGTGAGGCAGTTGGCAACTTACATCCCGCCCATCAGCATAACAAGGCTCCCTGTTCTCCAGGGCCTGTCTTGCCTTTCTGATTTTTACACATTTTGTGGATGTCCCTTTTGACCGGTGGGAAGTGATACTTCTTTGTAGTGCAGATTTGCATTGCCCGCTTGCTTGCTTGGCCAAAAAGGGCGTATGCGTTTTCTCCTGAATATATTCAGGAGAAAACGCATACGCCCTTTTTGGCCAAGTGCATCATTGTCGAAGTTGTGCCCCTCTTCCTGTGCTTTACAGGCGATTCCAACGTACCTCTTGAAATCTGTTTCCTGCTATTCTGCCTCGCTTTCAAGTGCGCCTCGTTGCCGTCCCTCAACAGATTTTTGGACGATAGTTGGCCATGATTACTCTGCCAGTTGGTGAATTGCTGTGCCCCTGACCTCCATTATTCAACTCGTTTTTTTGTGAGCTGAACGCAAGTCCAAACTTTTGGTTCAGGACCTATACTGGTTCCAGGTGGGAGGCTGAGACTTTGGTTCATTCTTCTTCCTGCCGGGAAATTAGAGTGACATGTGCCCATCCAAATGCCTAACAGCTACTCTCTCATTGGTTCTCCCTCTTCCCTTTGATCCTCTGCCAAATTGGCAACCTGTGCGAACGAGGAGCTTAAAGGGGCTGTCTCTCCAAGTTGGGAGATTGATAGGAAAGCAGTTGGAAAGTCAAACCGGAGCACCAGGAGCGGGACTCTTCGTTGAGGTTTAGAAACCTTTCGTATTCACAGTGTGTCCATTCTCTAGGTTTCCCGTACATGTTATAGCTGTAGTAATATGCCCTTCAACCTGGAGAGCTGGGACACATGGAATGGGTGCCATGCATTATTGCTTTAAAGGGTCTGCATTTGCTCACCCAATCTCACCAATCCTCTCAGTCCCAAGTGTCCAGCCTCATGCCACATCCAGCTGTCATTGTAGATAGGGTCATTCCAGGTTGCATCCGAGACCCTGAAGGAATTGTAAAGAATTTCCCTGTTTCTTTCTTCTGTTTTAGAAATTCCTTTTTAGAGTGGGTTTGAGCTGATTCTCGCTGCCATGTTTATGCCAGTCTAGACACACTTGATTCCCTTACGGAGACATATCAATACATAGGTTTTAAGATTCTTACTAGTCAGATCTATTCCTCTGCGGGAAATATGGGGTTTTGAGTCCCTTTCACTGAGGAAGGTGTAGGTCTTGTGTATTCCATAGTTGGTTTTTGGAACGGTACCTGTGCTTATATCAAACTCTGGTTTGATGCATCACCCCACCTCTCCTTCCCCCTTAAGCAGGCATAAGAGTGTTTTCTAAATGTGAGACTCTGTTCTCTTGCCTAACTCAGTTCATGTGTAGCCATGTTTACAGGATCTTCCTAAGTGATATCTTATGATAAGTTTCTTTTTCTGTGTGACTTCTTTCACTTAGAATCATCGTACCTGAATCCACTCATTTTGCTGCTACTGGTCTTATGACATTGATTTCATGGCTGAGGGATATTCCATCGTACGTAAGTTCCACAATGTTTGGAACCATTTTTATATTTCCTGGGATATTTCAGGTGTACCCAGGTTGAGGTTCTTGTAAGCAGTGCAGCCCTCAATTTGGGGGTGGCTGTGTCTTATGGATTTTCAGTTTTCCCAAGGTATATTCCCTAGACCGGAAGTGCCCTTGGCTCTGTAGCTCTGTTGTTTACTTGTTTTAGGGAACACAATGCACTCCTCCAGTGAGGCAGTTGGCAACTTACATCCCGCCCATCAGCATAACAAGGCTCCCTGTTCTCCAGGGCCTGTCTTGCCTTTCTGGTTTTTACACATTTTGTGGATATCCCTTTTGAACGGTGGGAAGTGATACTTCTTTGTAGTGCAGATTTGCATTGCCCGCTTGCTTGCTTGGCCAAAAAGGGCGTATGCGTTTTCTCCTGAATATATTCAGGAGAAAACGCATACGCCCTTTTTGGCCAAGTGCATCATTGTCGAAGTTGTGCCCCTCTTCCTGTGCTTTACAGGCGATTCCAACCTACCTCTTGAAATCTGTTTCCTGCTATTCTGCCTCGCTTTCAAGTGCGCCTCGTTGCCTTCCCTCAACAGATTTTTGGACGATACTTGGCCTTGATTACTCTGCCAGTTTGTGAATTGCTGTGCCCCTGAGCTCCATTTTTCAACTCGTTGTTTTGTGAGCTGAACGCAAGTCCAAACTTTTGGTTCAGGACCTATACTGGTTCCCGGTGGGTGGCTGAGACTTTGGTTAATTCTTCTTCCTGCCAGGAAATTAGAGTGACATGTGCCCATCCAAATGCCTAACAGCTACTCTCTCATTGGTTCTCCCTCTTCCATTTCATCCTCTGCCAAATTGGCAACCTGTGCGAACCAGGAGCTAAAAGGGGCTGTCTCTCCATGTTGAGAGATTGATAGGAAAGCAGTTGGAATGTCAAACCGGAGCACCAGGAGAGGGACTCTTCGTTGAGTTTTAGAAACCTTTTGTATTCACAGTGTGTCCATTCTCTAGGTTTCCCGAACATGTTATAGCTGTAGTAATATTCCCTTCAACCTGGAGAGTTGGGACCCATGGAATGGGTGCCATGCATTATTGCTTTAAAGGGTCTGCATTTGCTCACCCAATCTCACCAATCCTCTCAGTCCCAAGTGACCAGCCTCATGCCACATCCATCTGTCATTGTAGATAGGGTCATTCCAGGTTGCATCAGAGACCCTGAAGGAATTGTAAAGAATTTCCCTGTTTCTTTGTTCTGTTTTTGAAATTCCTTTTTAGAGTGGGTTTGAGCTGATTCTCGCTGCCATGTTTATGCCAGTCTAGACACACTTGATTCCCTTACGGAGACATATCAATACATAGGTTTTAAGATTCTTACTAGTCAGATCTATTCCTCTGCGGGAAATATGGGGTTTTGAGTCCCTTTCACTGAGGAAGGTGTAGGTCTTGTGTATTCCATAGTTGGTTTTTGGAACGGTACCTGTGCTTATATCAAACTCTGGTTTGATGCATCACCCCACCTCTCCTTCCCCCTTAAGCAAGCATAAGAGTGTTTTCTAAATGTGAGACTCTGTTCTCTTGCCTAACTCAGTTCATGTGTAGCCATGTTTACAGGATCTTCCTAAGTGATATCTTATGATAAGTTTCTTTTCCTGTGTGACTTCTTTCACTTAGAATCATCGTACCTGAATCCACTCATTTTGCTGCTACTGGTCTTATGACACTGATTTCATGGCTGAGGGATATTCCATCGTACGTAAGTTCCACAATGTTTGGAACCATTTTTATATTTCCTGGAATATTTCAGGTGTACCCAGGTTGAGGTTCTTGTAAGCAGTGCAGCCCTCAATTTGGGGGTGGCTCTGTCTTATGGATTTTCAGTTTTCCCAAGGTATATTCCCTAGACCGGAAGTGCCCTTGGCTCTGTAGCTCTGTTGTTTACTTGTTTTAGGGAACACAATGCACTCCTCCAGTGAGGCAGTTGGCAACTTACATCCCGCCCATCAGCATAAAAAGGCTCCCTGTTCTCCAGGGCCTGTCTTGCCTTTCTGGTTTTTACACATTTTGTGGATGTCCCTTTTGACCGGTGGGAAGTGATACTTCTTTGTAGTGCAGATTTGCATTGCCCGCTTGCTTGCTTGGCCAAAAAGGGCGTATGCGTTTTCTCCTGAATATATTCAGGAGAAAACGCATACGCCCTTTTTGGCCAAGTGCATCATTGTCGAAGTTGTGCCCCTCTTCCTGTGCTTTACAGGCGAGTCCAACGTACCTCTTGAAATCTGTTTCCTGCTATTCTGCCTCGCTTTCAAGTCCGCCTCGTTGCCTTCCCTCAACAGATTTTTGGACGATAGTTGGCCTTGATTACTCTGCCAGTTTGTGAATTGCTGTGCCCCTGAGCTCCATTATTCAACTCGTTTATTTGTGAGCTGAACGCAAGTCCAAACTTTTGGTTCAGGACCTATACTGGTTCCAGGTGGGTGGCTGAGACTTTGGTTAATTCTTCTTCCTGCCGGGAAATTAGAGTGACATGTGCCCATCCAAATGCCTAACAGCTACTCTCTCATTGGTTCTCCCTATTCCCTTTCATCCTCTGCCAAATTGGCAACCTGTGCGAACCAGGAGCTAAAAGGGGCTGTCTCTCCAAGTTGCGAGATTGATAGGAAAGCAGTTGGAATGTCAAACCGGAGCACCAGGAGAGGGACTCTTCGTTGAGTTTTAGAAACCTTTTGTATTCACAGTGTGTCCATTCTCTAGGTTTCCCGTACATGTTATAGCTGTAGTAATATTCCCTTCATCCTGGAGAGTTGGGACCCATGGAATGGGTGCCATGCATTATTGCTTTAAAGGGTCTGCATTTGCTCACCCAATCTCACCAATCCTCTCAGTCCCAAGTGTCCAGCCTCATGCCACATCCATCTGTCATTGTAGATAGGGTCATTCCAGGTTGCATCAGAGACCCTGAAGGAATTGTAAAGAATTCCCCTGTTTCTTTGTTCTGTTTTTGAAATTCCTTTTTAGAGTGGGTTTGAGCTGATTCTCGCTGCCATGTTTATGCCAGTCTAGACACACTTGATTCCCTTACGGAGACATATCAATACATAGGTTTTAAGATTCTTACTAGTCAGATCGATTCCTCTGCGGGAAATATGGGGTTTTGAGTCCCTTTCACTGAGGAAGGTGTAGGTCTTGTCTATTCCATAGTTGGTTTTTGGAACGGTACCTGTGCTTATATCAAACTCTGGTTTGATGCATCTCCCCACCTCTCCTTCCCCCTTAAGCAGGCATAAGAGTGTTTTCTAAATGTGAGACTCTGTTCTCTTGCCTAACTCAGTTCATGTGTAGCCATGTTTACAGGATCTTCCTAAGTGATATCTTATGATAAGTTTCTTTTTCTGTGTGACTTCTTTCACTTAGAATCATCGTACCTGAATCCACTCATTTTGCTGCTACTGGTCTTATGACATTGATTTCATGGCTGAGGGATATTCCATCGTACGTAAGTTCCACAATGTTTGGAACCATTTTTATATTTCCTGGGATATTTCAGGTGTACCCAGGTTGAGGTTCTTGTAAGCAGTGCAGCCCTCAATTTGGGGGTGGCTCTGTCTTATGGATTTTCAGTTTTCCCAAGGTATATTCCCTAGACCGGAAGTGCCCTTGGCTCTGTAGCTCTGGTGTTTACTTGTTTTAGGGGACACAATGCACTCCTCCAGTGAGGCAGTTGGCAACTTACATCCCGCCCATCAGCATAAAAAGGCTCCCTGTTCTCCAGGGCCTGTCTTGCCTTTCTGGTTTTTACACATTTTGTGGATGTCCCTTTTGACCGGTGGGAAGTGATACTTCTTTGTAGTGCAGATTTGCATTGCCCGCTTGCTTGCTTGGCCAAAAAGGGCGTATGCGTTTTCTCCTGAATATATTCAGGAGAAAACGCATACGCCCTTTTTGGCCAAGTGCATCATTGTCGAAGTTGTGCCCCTCTTCCTGTGCTTTACAGGCAATTCCAACGTACCTCTTGAAATCTGTTTCCTGCTATTCTGCCTCGCTTTCAAGTCCGCCTCGTTGCCTTCCCTCAACAGATTTTTGGACGATAGTTGGCCTTGATTACTCTGCCAGTTTGTGAATTGCTGTGCCCCTGAGCTCCATTTTTCAACTCGTTGTTTTGTGAGCTGAACGCAAGTCCAAACTTTTGGTTCAGGAACTATACTGGTTCCCGGTGGGTGGCTGAGACTTTGGTTCATTCTTCTTCCTGCCAGGAAATTAGAGTGACATATGCCCATCCAAATGCCTAACAGCTACTCTCTCATTGGTTCTCCCTCTTCCCTTTGATCCTCTGCCAAATTGGCAACCTGTGTGAACCAGGAGCTTAAAGGGGCTGTCTCTCCAAGTTGGGAGATTGATAGGAAAGCAGTTGGAATGTCAAACTGGAGCACCAGGAGAGGGACTCTTCGTTGAGTTTTAGAAACCTTTCGTATTCACAGTGTGTCCATTCTCTAGGTTTCCCGTACATGTTATAGCTGTAGTAATATTCCCTTCATCCTGGAGAGCTGGGACCCATGGAATGGGTGCCATGCATTATTGCTTTAAAGGGTCTGCATTTGCTCACCCAATCTCACCAATCCTCTCAGTCCCAAGTGTCCAGCCTCATGCCACATCCATCTGTCATTGTAGATAGGGTCATTCCAGGTTGCATCAGAGACCCTGAAGGAATTGTAAAGAATTTCCCTGTTTCTTTGTTCTGTTTTTGAAATTCCTTTTTAGAGTGGGTTTGAGATGATTCTCGCTGCCATGTTTATGCCAGTCTAGACACACTTGATTCCCTTACGGAGATATATCAATACATAGGTTTTAAGATTCTTACTAGTCAGATCTATTCCTCTGTGGAAATATGGGGTTTTGAGTCCCTTTCACTGAGGAAGGTGTAGGTCTTGTCTATTCCATAGTTTGTTTTTGGAACGGTACCTGTGCTTATATCAAACTCTGGTTTGATGCATCTCCCCACCTCTCCTTCCCCCTTAAGCAGGCATAAGAGTGTTTTCTAAATGTGAGACTCTGTTCTCTTGCCTAACTCAGTTCATGTGTAGCCATGTTTACAGGATCTTCCTAAGTGATATCTTATGATAAGTTTCTTTTTCTGTGTGACTTCTTTCACTTAGAATCATCGTACCTGAATCCACTCATTTTGCTGCTACTGGTCTTATGACATTGATTTCATGGCTGAGGGATAATCCATCGTACGTAAGTTCCACAATGTTTGGAACCATTTTTATATTTCCTGGGATATTTCAGGTGTACCCAGGTTGAGGTTCTTGTAAGCAGTGCAGCCCTCAATTTGGGGGTAGCTCTGTCTTATGGATTTTCAGTTTTCCCAAGGTATATTCCCTAGACCGGAAGTGCCCTTGGCTCTGTAGCTCTGTTGTTTACTTGTTTTAGGGGACACAATGCACTCCTCCAGTGAGGCAGTTGGCAACTTACATCCCGCCCATCAGCATAACAAGGCTCCCTGTTCTCCAGGGCCTGTCTTGCCTTTCTGGTTTTTACACATTTTGTGGATGTCCCTTTTGACCGGTGGGAAGTGATACTTCTTTGTAGTGCAGATTTGCATTGCCCGCTTGCTTGCTTGGCCAAAAAGGGCGTATGCGTTTTCTCCTGAATATATTCAGGAGAAAACGCATACGCCCTTTTTGGCCAAGTGCATCATTGTCGAAGTTGTGCCCCTCTTCCTGTGCTTTACAGGCGAGTCCAACGTACCTCTTGAAATCTGTTTCCTGCTATTCTGCCTCGCTTTCAAGTCCGCCTCGTTGCCTTCCCTCAACAGATTTTTGGACGATAGTTGGCCTTGATTACTCTGCCAGTTTGTGAATTGCTGTGCCCCTGAACTCCATTTTTCAACTCGTTTTTTGTGAGCTGAACGCAAGTCCAAACTTTTGGTTCAGGACCTCTACTGGTTCCCGGTGGGTGGCTGAGACTTTGGTTCATTCTTCTTCCTGCCGGGAAATTAGAGTGACATGTGCCCATCCAAATGCCTAGCAGCTACTCTCTCATTGGTTCTCCCTCTTCCCTTTCGTCCTCTGCCAAATTGGCAACCTGTGCGAACCAGGAGCTTAAAGGGGCTGTCTCTCCAAGTTGGGAGATTGATAGGAAAGCAGTTGGAAAGTCAAACCAGAGCACCAGGAGAGGGGCTCTTCGTTGAGTTTTAGAAACCTTTCGTATTCACAGTGTGTACATTCTCTAGGTTTCCCGTACACGTTATAGCTGTAGTAATATTCCCTTCAACCTGGAGAGCTGGGACCCATGGAATGGGTGCCATTCATTATTGCTTTAAAGGGTCTGCATTTGCTCACCTAATCTCACCAATCCTCTCAGTCCCAAGTGTCCAGCCTTATGCCACATCCAGCTGTCATTGTAGATAGGGTCATTCCAGGTTGCATCAGAGACCCTGAAGGAATTGTAAAGAATTTCCCTGTTTCTTTGTTCTGTTTTTGAAATTCCTTTTTAGAGTGGGTTTGAGCTGATTCTCGCGGCCATGTTTATGCCAGTCTAGACACACTTGATTCCCTTACGGAGACATATCAATACATAGGTTTTAAGATTCTTACTAGTCAGATCTATTCCTCTGCGGGAAATATGGGGTTTTGAGTCCCTTTCACTGAGGAAGGTGTAGGTCTTGTCTATTCCATAGTTGGTTTTTGGAACGGTACCTGTGCTTATATCAAACTCGGGTTTGATGCATCACCCCACCTCTCCTTCCCCCTTAAGCAGGCATAAGAGTGTTTTCTAAATGTGAGACTCTGTTCTCTTGCCTAACTCAGTTCATGTGTAGCCATGTTTACAGGATCTTCCTAAGTGTTATCTTATGATAAGTTTCTTTTCCTGTGTGACTTCTTTCACTTAGAATCATCGTACCTGAATCCACTCATTTTGCTGCTACTGGTCTTATGACACTGATTTCATGGCTGAGGGATATTCCATCGTACGTAAGTTCCACAATGTTTGGAACCATTTTTATATTTCCTGGAATATTTCAGGTGTACCCAGGTTGAGGTTCTTGTAAGCAGTGCAGCCCTCAATTTGGGGGTGGCTCTGTCTTATGGATTTTCAGTTTTCCCAAGGTATATTCCCTAGACCGGAAGTGCCCTTGGCTCTGTAGCTCTGTTGTTTACTTGTTTTAGGGAACACAATGCACTCCTCCAGTGAGGCAGTTGGCAACTTACATCCCGCCCATCAGCATAAAAAGGCTCCCTGTTCTCCAGGGCCTGTCTTGCCTTTCTGGTTTTTACACATTTTGTGGATGTCCCTTTTGACCGGTGGGAAGTGATACTTCTTTGTAGTGCAGATTTGCATTGCCCGCTTGCTTGCTTGGCCAAAAAGGGCGTATGCGTTTTCTCCTGAATATATTCAGGAGAAAACGCATACGCCCTTTTTGGCCAAGTGCATCATTGTCGAAGTTGTGCCCCTCTTCCTGTGCTTTACAGGCGAGTCCAACGTACCTCTTGAAATCTGTTTCCTGCTATTCTGCCTCGCTTTCAAGTCCGCCTCGTTGCCTTCCCTCAACAGATTTTTGGACGATAGTTGGCCTTGATTACTCTGCCAGTTTGTGAATTGCTGTGCCCCTGAGCTCCATTATTCAACTCGTTTATTTGTGAGCTGAACGCAAGTCCAAACTTTTGGTTCAGGACCTATACTGGTTCCAGGTGGGTGGCTGAGACTTTGGTTAATTCTTCTTCCTGCCGGGAAATTAGAGTGACATGTGCCCATCCAAATGCCTAACAGCTACTCTCTCATTGGTTCTCCCTATTCCCTTTCATCCTCTGCCAAATTGGCAACCTGTGCGAACCAGGAGCTAAAAGGGGCTGTCTCTCCAAGTTGCGAGATTGATAGGAAAGCAGTTGGAATGTCAAACCGGAGCACCAGGAGAGGGACTCTTCGTTGAGTTTTAGAAACCTTTTGTATTCACAGTGTGTCCATTCTCTAGGTTTCCCGTACATGTTATAGCTGTAGTAATATTCCCTTCATCCTGGAGAGTTGGGACCCATGGAATGGGTGCCATGCATTATTGCTTTAAAGGGTCTGCATTTGCTCACCCAATCTCACCAATCCTCTCAGTCCCAAGTGTCCAGCCTCATGCCACATCCATCTGTCATTGTAGATAGGGTCATTCCAGGTTGCATCAGAGACCCTGAAGGAATTGTAAAGAATTCCCCTGTTTCTTTGTTCTGTTTTTGAAATTCCTTTTTAGAGTGGGTTTGAGCTGATTCTCGCTGCCATGTTTATGCCAGTCTAGACACACTTGATTCCCTTACGGAGACATATCAATACATAGGTTTTAAGATTCTTACTAGTCAGATCGATTCCTCTGCGGGAAATATGGGGTTTTGAGTCCCTTTCACTGAGGAAGGTGTAGGTCTTGTCTATTCCATAGTTGGTTTTTGGAACGGTACCTGTGCTTATATCAAACTCTGGTTTGATGCATCTCCCCACCTCTCCTTCCCCCTTAAGCAGGCATAAGAGTGTTTTCTAAATGTGAGACTCTGTTCTCTTGCCTAACTCAGTTCATGTGTAGCCATGTTTACAGGATCTTCCTAAGTGATATCTTATGATAAGTTTCTTTTTCTGTGTGACTTCTTTCACTTAGAATCATCGTACCTGAATCCACTCATTTTGCTGCTACTGGTCTTATGACATTGATTTCATGGCTGAGGGATATTCCATCGTACGTAAGTTCCACAATGTTTGGAACCATTTTTATATTTCCTGGGATATTTCAGGTGTACCCAGGTTGAGGTTCTTGTAAGCAGTGCAGCCCTCAATTTGGGGGTGGCTCTGTCTTATGGATTTTCAGTTTTCCCAAGGTATATTCCCTAGACCGGAAGTGCCCTTGGCTCTGTAGCTCTGGTGTTTACTTGTTTTAGGGGACACAATGCACTCCTCCAGTGAGGCAGTTGGCAACTTACATCCCGCCCATCAGCATAAAAAGGCTCCCTGTTCTCCAGGGCCTGTCTTGCCTTTCTGGTTTTTACACATTTTGTGGATGTCCCTTTTGACCGGTGGGAAGTGATACTTCTTTGTAGTGCAGATTTGCATTGCCCGCTTGCTTGCTTGGCCAAAAAGGGCGTATGCGTTTTCTCCTGAATATATTCAGGAGAAAACGCATACGCCCTTTTTGGCCAAGTGCATCATTGTCGAAGTTGTGCCCCTCTTCCTGTGCTTTACAGGCAATTCCAACGTACCTCTTGAAATCTGTTTCCTGCTATTCTGCCTCGCTTTCAAGTCCGCCTCGTTGCCTTCCCTCAACAGATTTTTGGACGATAGTTGGCCTTGATTACTCTGCCAGTTTGTGAATTGCTGTGCCCCTGAGCTCCATTTTTCAACTCGTTGTTTTGTGAGCTGAACGCAAGTCCAAACTTTTGGTTCAGGAACTATACTGGTTCCCGGTGGGTGGCTGAGACTTTGGTTCATTCTTCTTCCTGCCAGGAAATTAGAGTGACATATGCCCATCCAAATGCCTAACAGCTACTCTCTCATTGGTTCTCCCTCTTCCCTTTGATCCTCTGCCAAATTGGCAACCTGTGTGAACCAGGAGCTTAAAGGGGCTGTCTCTCCAAGTTGGGAGATTGATAGGAAAGCAGTTGGAATGTCAAACTGGAGCACCAGGAGAGGGACTCTTCGTTGAGTTTTAGAAACCTTTCGTATTCACAGTGTGTCCATTCTCTAGGTTTCCCGTACATGTTATAGCTGTAGTAATATTCCCTTCATCCTGGAGAGCTGGGACCCATGGAATGGGTGCCATGCATTATTGCTTTAAAGGGTCTGCATTTGCTCACCCAATCTCACCAATCCTCTCAGTCCCAAGTGTCCAGCCTCATGCCACATCCATCTGTCATTGTAGATAGGGTCATTCCAGGTTGCATCAGAGACCCTGAAGGAATTGTAAAGAATTTCCCTGTTTCTTTGTTCTGTTTTTGAAATTCCTTTTTAGAGTGGGTTTGAGATGATTCTCGCTGCCATGTTTATGCCAGTCTAGACACACTTGATTCCCTTACGGAGATATATCAATACATAGGTTTTAAGATTCTTACTAGTCAGATCTATTCCTCTGTGGAAATATGGGGTTTTGAGTCCCTTTCACTGAGGAAGGTGTAGGTCTTGTCTATTCCATAGTTTGTTTTTGGAACGGTACCTGTGCTTATATCAAACTCTGGTTTGATGCATCTCCCCACCTCTCCTTCCCCCTTAAGCAGGCATAAGAGTGTTTTCTAAATGTGAGACTCTGTTCTCTTGCCTAACTCAGTTCATGTGTAGCCATGTTTACAGGATCTTCCTAAGTGATATCTTATGATAAGTTTCTTTTTCTGTGTGACTTCTTTCACTTAGAATCATCGTACCTGAATCCACTCATTTTGCTGCTACTGGTCTTATGACATTGATTTCATGGCTGAGGGATAATCCATCGTACGTAAGTTCCACAATGTTTGGAACCATTTTTATATTTCCTGGGATATTTCAGGTGTACCCAGGTTGAGGTTCTTGTAAGCAGTGCAGCCCTCAATTTGGGGGTAGCTCTGTCTTATGGATTTTCAGTTTTCCCAAGGTATATTCCCTAGACCGGAAGTGCCCTTGGCTCTGTAGCTCTGTTGTTTACTTGTTTTAGGGGACACAATGCACTCCTCCAGTGAGGCAGTTGGCAACTTACATCCCGCCCATCAGCATAACAAGGCTCCCTGTTCTCCAGGGCCTGTCTTGCCTTTCTGGTTTTTACACATTTTGTGGATGTCCCTTTTGACCGGTGGGAAGTGATACTTCTTTGTAGTGCAGATTTGCATTGCCCGCTTGCTTGCTTGGCCAAAAAGGGCGTATGCGTTTTCTCCTGAATATATTCAGGAGAAAACGCATACGCCCTTTTTGGCCAAGTGCATCATTGTCGAAGTTGTGCCCCTCTTCCTGTGCTTTACAGGCGAGTCCAACGTACCTCTTGAAATCTGTTTCCTGCTATTCTGCCTCGCTTTCAAGTCCGCCTCGTTGCCTTCCCTCAACAGATTTTTGGACGATAGTTGGCCTTGATTACTCTGCCAGTTTGTGAATTGCTGTGCCCCTGAACTCCATTTTTCAACTCGTTTTTTGTGAGCTGAACGCAAGTCCAAACTTTTGGTTCAGGACCTCTACTGGTTCCCGGTGGGTGGCTGAGACTTTGGTTCATTCTTCTTCCTGCCGGGAAATTAGAGTGACATGTGCCCATCCAAATGCCTAGCAGCTACTCTCTCATTGGTTCTCCCTCTTCCCTTTCGTCCTCTGCCAAATTGGCAACCTGTGCGAACCAGGAGCTTAAAGGGGCTGTCTCTCCAAGTTGGGAGATTGATAGGAAAGCAGTTGGAAAGTCAAACCAGAGCACCAGGAGAGGGGCTCTTCGTTGAGTTTTAGAAACCTTTCGTATTCACAGTGTGTACATTCTCTAGGTTTCCCGTACACGTTATAGCTGTAGTAATATTCCCTTCAACCTGGAGAGCTGGGACCCATGGAATGGGTGCCATTCATTATTGCTTTAAAGGGTCTGCATTTGCTCACCTAATCTCACCAATCCTCTCAGTCCCAAGTGTCCAGCCTTATGCCACATCCAGCTGTCATTGTAGATAGGGTCATTCCAGGTTGCATCAGAGACCCTGAAGGAATTGTAAAGAATTTCCCTGTTTCTTTGTTCTGTTTTTGAAATTCCTTTTTAGAGTGGGTTTGAGCTGATTCTCGCGGCCATGTTTATGCCAGTCTAGACACACTTGATTCCCTTACGGAGACATATCAATACATAGGTTTTAAGATTCTTACTAGTCAGATCTATTCCTCTGCGGGAAATATGGGGTTTTGAGTCCCTTTCACTGAGGAAGGTGTAGGTCTTGTCTATTCCATAGTTGGTTTTTGGAACGGTACCTGTGCTTATATCAAACTCGGGTTTGATGCATCACCCCACCTCTCCTTCCCCCTTAAGCAGGCATAAGAGTGTTTTCTAAATGTGAGACTCTGTCCTCTTGCCTAACTCAGTTCATGTGTAGCCATGTTTACAGGATCTTACTAAGTGATATCTTATGATAAGTTTCTTTTCCTGTGTGACTTCTTTCACTTAGAATCATCGTACCTGAATCCACTCATTTTGCTGCTACTGGTCTTATGACATTGATTTCGTGGCTGAGGGATATTCCATCGTACGTAAGTTCCACAATGTTTGGAACCATTTTTATATTTCCTGGGATATTTCAGGTGTACCCAGGTTGAGGTTCCTGTAAGCAGTGCAGCCCTCAATTTGGGGGTGGCTCTGTCTTATGGATTTTCAGTTTTCCCGAGGTATATTCCCTAGACTGGTCGTGCCCTTGGCTCTGGAGCTCTGTTGTTTTCTTGTTTTAGGGAACACAATGCACTCCTCCAGTGAGGCAGTTGGCAACTTACATCCCGCCCATCAGCATAACAAGGCTCCCTGTTCTCCAGGGCCTGTCTTGCCTTTCTGGTTTTTACACATTTTGTGGATGTCCCTTTTGACCGGTGGGAAGTGATACTTCTTTGTAGTGCAGATTTGCATTGCCCGCTTGCTTGCTTGGCCAAAAAGGGCGTATGCGTTTTCTCCTGAATATATTCAGGAGAAAACGCATACGCCCTTTTTGGCCAAGTGCATCATTGTCGAAGTTGTGCCCCTCTTCCTGTGCTTTACAGGCGATTCCAACGTACCTCTTGAAATCTGTTTCCTGCTATTCTGCCTCGCTTTCAAGTCCGCCTCGTTGCCTTCCCTCAACAGATTTTTGGACGATAGTTGGCCTTGATTACTCTGCCAGTTTGTGAATTGCTGTGCCCCTGAGCTCCATTTTTCAACTCGTTTTTTGTGAGCTGAACGCAAGTCCAAACTTTTGGTTCAGGACCTCTACTGGTTCCCGGTGGGTGGCTGAGACTTTGGTTCATTCTTCTTCCTGCCGGGAAATTAGAGTGACATGTGCCCATCCAAATGCCTAACAGCTACTCTCTCACTGGTTCTCCCTCTTCCCTTTCATCCTCTGCCAAATTGGCAACCTGTGCGAACCAGGAGCTTAAAGGGGCTGTCTCTCCAAGTTGGGAGATTGATAGGAAAGCAGTTGGAATGTCAAACCGGAGCACCAGGAGAGGGGCTCTTCGTTGAGTTTTAGAAACCTTTCGTATTCACAGTGTGTCCATTCTCTAGGTTTCCCGTACACGTTATAGCTGTAGTAATATTCCCTTCAACCTGGAGAGCTGGGACCCATGGAATGGGTGCCATGCATTATTGCTTTAAAGGTTCTGCATTTGCTCACCTAATCTCACCAATCCTCTCAGTCCCAAGTGTCCAGCCTTATGCCACATCCAGCTGTCATTGTAGATAGGGTCATTCCAGGTTGCATCAGAGACCCTGAAGGAATTGTAAAGAATTTCCCTGTTTCTTTGTTCTGTTTTTGAAATTCCTTTTTAGAGTGGGTTTGAGCTGATTCTCGCTGCCCTGTTTATGCCAATGTAGACACACTTGATTCCCTTACGGAGACATATCAATACATAGGTTTTAAGATTCTTACTAGTCATATCTATTCCTCTGCGGGAAATATGGGGTTTTGAGTCCCTTTCACTGAGGAAGGTGTAGGTTTGTCTATTCCATAGTTGGTTTTTGGAACGGTACCTGTGCTTATATCAAACTCGGGTTTGATGCATCACCCCACCTCTCCTTCCCCCTTAAGCAGGCATAAGAGTGTTTTCTAAATGTGAGACTCTGTTCTCTTGCCTAACTCAGTTCATGTGTAGCCATGTTTACAGGATCTTCCTAAGTGATATCTTATGATAAGTTTCTTTTCCTGTGTGACTTCTTTCACTTAGAATCATCGTACCTGAATCCACTCATTTTGCTGCTACTGGTCTTATGACATTGATTTCGTGGCTGAGGGATATTCCATCATACGTAAGTTCCACAATGTTTGGAACCATTTTTATATTTCCTGGGATATTTCAGGTGTACCCAGGTTGAGGTTCCTGTAAGCAGTGCAGCCCTCAATTTGGGGGTGGCTCTGTCTTATGGATTTTCAGTTTTCCCAAGGTATATTCCCTAGACTGGACGTGCCCTTGGCTCAGGAGCTCTGTTGTTTACTTGTTTTAGGGAACACAATGCACTCCTCCAGTGAGGCAGTTGGCAACTTACATCCCGCCCATCAGCATAACAAGGCTCCCTGTTCTCCAGGGCCTGTCTTGCCTTTCTGGTTTTTACACATTTTGTGGATGTCCCTTTTGACCGGTTGGAAGTGATACTTCTTTGTAGTGCAGATTTGCATTGCCCGCTTGCTTGCTTGGCCAAAAAGGGCGTATGCGTTTTCTCCTGAATATATTCAGGAGAAAACGCATACGCCCTTTTTGGCCAAGTGCATCATTGTCGAAGTTGTGCCCCTCTTCCTGTGCTTTACAGATGATTCCAACGTACCTCTTGAAATCTGTTTCCTGCTATTCTGCCTCGCTTTCAAGTCCGCCTCGTTGCCTTCCCTCAACAGGTTTTTGGACGATAGTTGGCCTTGATTACTCTGCCAGTTTGTGAATTGCTGTGCCCCTGAGCTCCATTTTTCAACTCGTTTTTTGTGAGCTGAACGCAAGTCCAAACTTTTGGTTCAGGAACTCTACTGGTTCCCGGTGGGTGGCTGAGACTTTGGTTCATTCTTCTTCCTGCCGGGAAATTAGAGTGACATGTGCCCATCCAAATGCCTAACAGCTACTCTCTCATTGGTTCTCCCTCTTCCCTTTCATCCTCTGCCAAATTGGCAACCTGTGCGAACCAGGAGCTTAAAGGGGCTCTCTCTCCAAGTTGGGAGATTGATAGGAAAGCAGTTGGAAAGTCAAACCGGAGCACCAGGAGAGGGGCTCTTCGTTGAGTTTTAGAAACCTTTCGTATTCACAGTGTGTCCATTCTCTAGGTTTCCCGTACACGTTATAGCTGAAGTAATATTCCCTTCAACCTGGAGAGCTGGGACCTATGGAATGGGTGCCATGCATTATTGCTTTAAAGGGTCTGCATTTGCGCACCCAATCTCACCAATCCTCTCAGTCCCACGTGTCCAGGCTTATGCCACATCCAGCTGTCATTGTAGATAGGGTCATTCCAGGTTGCATCAGAGACCCTGAAGGAATTGAAAAGAATTTCCCCGTTTCTTTGTTCTGTTTTTGAAATTCCTTTTTAGAGTGGGTTTGAGCTGATTCTCACGGCCATGTTTAAGCCAGTCTAGACACACTTGATTCCCTTACGGAGACATATCAATACATAGGTTTTAAGATTCTTACTAGTCAGATCTATTCCTCTGCGGGAAATATGGGGTTTTGAGTCCCTTTCACTGAGGAAGGTGTAGGTCTTGTCTATTCCATAGTTGGTTTTTGGAACGGTACCTGTGCTTATATCAAACTCTGGTTTGATGCATCACCCCACCTCTCCTTCCCCCTTAAGCAGGCATAAGAGTGTTTTCTAAATGTGAGACGCTGTTCTCTTGCCTAACTCAGTTCATGTGTAGCCATGTTTACAGGATCTTCCTAAGTGATATCTTATGATAAGTTTCTTTTCCTGTGTGACTTCTTTCACTTAGAATCATCGTACCTGAATCCACTCATTTTGCTGCTACTGGTCTTATGACATTGATTTCGTGGCTGAGGGATATTCCATCGTACGTAAGTTCCACAATGTTTGGAACCATTTTTATATTGCCTGGGATATTTCAGGTGTACCCAGGTTGAGGTTCCTGTAAGCAGTGCAGCCCTCAATTTGGGGGTGGCTCTGTCTTATGGATTTTCAGTTTTCCCAAGGTATATTCCCTAGACTGGACGTGCACTTGGCTCTGGAGCTCTGTTGTTTACTTTTTTTAGGGAACACAATGCACTCCTCCAGTGAGGCAGTTGGCAACTTACATCCCGCCCATCAGCATAACAAGGCTCCCTGTTCTCCAGGGCCTGTCTTGCCTTTCTGGTTTTTACACATTTTGTGGATGTCCCTTTTGACCGGTGGGAAGTGATACTCCTTTGTAGTGCAGATTTGCATTGCCCGCTTGCTTGCTTGGCCAAAAAGGGCGTATGAGTTTTCTCCTGAATATATTCAGGAGAAAACGCATACGCCCTTTTTGGCCAAGTGCATCATTGTCGAAGTTGTGCCCCTCTTCCTGTGCTTTACAGGCGATTCCAATGTACCTCTTGAAATCTGTTTCCTGCTATTCTGCCTCGCTTTCAAGTCCGCCTCGTTGCCTTCCCTCAACAGATTTTTGGACGATAGTTGGCCTTGATTACTCTGCCAGTTTGTGAATTGCTGTGCCCCTGAGCTCCATTTTTCAACTCGTTTCTTGTGAGCTGAACGCAAGTCCAAACTTTTGTTTCAGGACGTCTACTGGTTCCCGGTGGGTGGCTGAGACTTTGGTTCATTCTTCTTCCTGCCGGGAAATTAGAGTGACATGTGCCCATCCAAATGCCTAACAGCTACTCTCTCATTGGTTCTCCCTCTTCCCTTTCATCCTCTGCCAAATTGGCAACCTGTGCGAACCAGGAGCTTAAAGGGGCTGTCTCTCCAAGTTGGGAGATTGATAGGAAAGCAGTTGGAAAGTCAAACCGGAGCACCAGGAGAGGGGCTCTTCGTTGAGTTTTAGAAACCTTTCGTATTCACAGTGTGTCCATTCTCTAGGTTTCCCGTACACGTTATAGCTGTAGTAATATTCCCTTCCACCTGGAGAGCTGGGACCCATGGAATGGGTGCCATGCATTATTGCTTTAAAGGGTCTGCATTTGCTCACCCAATCTCACCAATCCTCTCAGTCCCAAGTGTCCAGCCTTATGCCACATCCAGCTGTCATTGTAGATAGGGTCATTCCAGGTTGCATCAGAGACCCTGAAGGAATTGTAAAGAATTTCCCTGTTTCTTTGTTCTGTTTTTGAAATTCCTTTTTAGAGTGGGTTTGAGCTGATTCTCGCTGCCCTGTTTATGCCAGTCTAGACACACTTGATTCCCTTACGGAGACATATCAATACATAGGTTTTAAGATTCTTACTAGTCAGATCTATTCCTCTGCGGGAAATATGGGGTTTTGAGTCCCTTTCACTGAGGAAGGTGTAGGTCTTGTCTATTCCATAGTTGGTTTTTGGAACGGTACCTGTGCTTATATCAAACTCGGGTTTGATGCATCACCCCACCTCTCCTTCCCCCTTAAGCAGGCATAAGAGTGTTTTCTAAATGTGAGACTCTGTTCTCTTGCCTAACTCAGTTCATGTGTAGCCATGTTTACAGGATCCTCCTAAGTGATATCTTATGATAAGTTTCTTTTCCTGTGTGACTTCTTTCACTTAGAATCATCGTACCTGAATCCACTCATTTTGCTGCTACTGGTCTTATGACATTGATTTCGTGGCTGAGGGATATTCCATCGTACGTAAGTTCCACAATGTTTGGAACCATTTTTATATTTCCTGGGATATTTCAGGTGTACCCAGGTTGAGGTTCCTGTAAGCAGTGCAGCCCTCAATTTGGGGGTGGCTCTGTCATGGATTTTCAGTTTTCCCGAGGTATATTCCCTAGACTGGACGTGCCCTTGGCTCTGGAGCTCTGTTGTTTACTTGTTTTAGGGAACACAATGCACTCCTCCAGTGAGGCAGTTGGCAACTTACATCCCGCCCATCAGCATAACAAGGCTCCCTGTTCTCCAGGGCCTGTCTTGCCTTTCTGGTTTTTACACATTTTGTGGATGTCCCTTTTGACCGGTGGGAAGTGATACTTCTTTGTAGTGCAGATTTGCATTGCCCGCTTGCTTGCTTGGCCAAAAAGGGCGTATGCGTTTTCTCCTGAATATATTCAGGAGAAAACGCATACGCCCTTTTTGGCCAAGTGCATCATTGTCGAAGTTGTGCCCCTCTTCCTGTGCTTTACAGGTGATTCCAATGTACCTCTTGAAATCTGTTTCCTGCTATTCTGCCTCGCTTTCAAGTCCGCCTCGTTGCCTTCCCTCAACAGATTTTTGGACGATAGTTGGCCTTGATTACTCTGCCAGTTTGTGAATTGCTGTGCCCCTGAGCTCCATTTTTCAACTCGTTTCTTGTGAGCTGAACGCAAGTCCAAACTTTTGGTTCAGGACCTCTACTGGTTCCCGGTGGGTGGCTGAGACTTTGGTTCATTCTTCTTCCTGCCGGGAAATTAGAGTGACATGTGCCCATCCAAATGCCTAACAGCTACTCTCTCATTGGTTCTCCCTCTTCCCTTTCATCCTCTGCCAAATTGGCAACCTGTGCGAACCAGGAGCTTAAAGGGGCACTCTCTCCAAGTTGGGAGATTGATAGGAAAGCAGTTGGAATGTCAAACCGGAGCACCAGGAGAGGGGCTCTTCGTTGAGTTTTAGAAACCTTTCGTATTCACAGTGTGTCCATTCTCTAGGTTTCCCGTACACGTTATAGCTGTAGTAATATTCCCTTCAACCTGGAGAGCTGGGACCCATGGAATGGGTGCCATGCATTATTGCTTTAAAGGGTCTGCATTTGCGCACCCAATCTCACCAATCCTCTCAGTCCCAAGTGTCCAGCCTTATGCCACATCCAGCTGTCATTGTAGATAGGGTCATTCCAGGTTGCATCAGAGACCCTGAAGGAATTGTAAAGAATTTCCCTGTTTCTTTGTTCTGTTTTTGAAATTCCTTTTTAGAGTGGGTTTGAGCTGATTCTCACTGCCCTGTTTATGCCAGTCTAGACACACTTGATTCCCGTACGGAGACATATCAATACATAGGTTTTAAGATTCTTACTAGTCAGATCTATTCCTCTGCGGGAAATATGGGGTTTTGAGTCCCTTTCACTGAGGAAGGTGTAGGTCTTGTCTATTCCATAGTTGGTTTTTGGAACGGTACCTGTGCTTATATCAAACTCGGGTTTGATGCATCACCCCACCTCTCCTTCCCCCTTAAGCAGGCATAAGAGTGTTTTCTAAATGTGAGACTCTGTTCTCTTGCCTAACTCAGTTCATGTGTAGCCATGTTTACAGGATCTTCCTAAGTGTTATCTTATGATAAGTTTCTTTTCCTGTGTGACTTCTTTCACTTAGAATCATCGTACCTGAATCCACTCATTTTGCTGCTACTGGTCTTATGACATTGATTTCGTGGCTGAGGGATATTCCATCGTACGTAAGTTCCACAATGTTTGGAACCATTTTTATATTTCCTGGGATATTTCAGGTGTACCCAGGTTGAGGTTCCTGTAAGCAGTGCAGCCCTCAATTTGGGGGTGGCTCTGTCTTATGGATTTTCAGTTTTCCCAAGGTATATTCCCTAGACTGGACGTGCCCTTGGCTCTGGAGCTCTGTTGTTTACTTGTTTTAGGGAACACAATGCACTCCTCCAGTGAGGCAGTTGGCAACTTACATCCCGCCCATCAGCATAACAAGGCTCCCTGTTCTCCAGGGCCTGTCTTGCCTTTCTGGTTTTTACACATTTTGTGGATGTCCCTTTTGACCGGTGGGAAGTGATACTTCTTTGTAGTGCAGATTTGCATTGCCCGCTTGCTTGCTTGGCCAAAAAGGGCGTATGCGTTTTCTCCTGAATATATTCAGGAGAAAACGCATACGCCCTTTTTGGCCAAGTGCATCATTGTCGAAGTTGTGCCCCTCTTCCTGTGCTTTACAGGCGATTCCAACGTACCTCTTGAAATCTGTTTCCTGCTATTCTGCCTCGCTTTCAAGTGCGCCTCGTTGCCTTCCCTCAACAGATTTTTGGACGATAGTTGGCCTTGATTACTCTGCCAATTTGTGAATTGCTGTGCCCCTGACCTCCATTATTCAACTCGTTGTTTTGTGAGCTGAACGCAAGTCCAAACTTTTGGTTCAGGACCTATACTGGTTCCAGGTGGGTGGCTGAGACTTTGGTTCATTCTTCTTCCTGCCGGAAATTAGAGTGACATGTGCCCATCCAAATGCCTAACAGCTACTCTCTCATTGGTTCTCCCTCTTCCCTTTCATCCTCTGCCAAATTGGCAACCTGTGCGAACCAGGAGCTAAAAGGGGCTGTCTCTCCAAGTTGGGAGATTGATAGGAAAGCAGTTGGAATGTCAAACCGGAGCACCAGGAGAGGGACTCTTCGTTGAGTTTTAGAAACCTTTTGTATTCACAGTGTGTCCATTCTCTAGGTTTCCCGAACATGTTATAGCTGTAGTAATATTCCCTTCAACCTGGAGAGTTGGGACCCATGGAATGGGTGCCATGCATTATTGCTTTAAAGGGTCTGCATTTGCTCACCCAATCTCACCAATCCTCTCAGTCCCAAGTGACCAGCCTCATGCCACATCCATCTGTCATTATAGATAGGGTCATTCCAGGTTGCATCAGAGACCCTGAAGGAATTGTAAAGAATTTCCCTGTTTCTTTGTTCTGTTTTTGAAATTCCTTTTTAGAGTGGGTTTGAGCTGATTCTCGCTGCCATGTTTATGCCAGTCTAGACACACTTGATTCCCTTACGGAGACATATCAATACATAGGTTTTAAGATTCTTACTAGTCAGATCTATTCCTCTGCGGGAAATATGGGGTTTTGAGTCCCTTTCACTGAGGAAGGTGTAGGTCTTGTCTATTCCATAGTTGGTTTTTGGAACGGTACCTGTGCTTATATCAAACTCTGGTTTGATGCATCTCCCCACCTCTCCTTCCCCCTTAAGCAGGCATAAGAGTGTTTTCTAAATGTGAGACTCTGTTCTCTTGCCTAACTCAGTTCATATGTAGCCATGTTTACAGGATCTTCCTAAGTGATATCTTATGATAAGTTTCTTTTTCTGTGTGACGTCTTTCACTTAGAATCATCGTAACTGAATCCACTCATTTTGCTGCTACTGGTCTTATGACATTGATTTCATGGCTGAGGGATATTCCATCGTACGTAAGTTCCACAATGTTTGGAACCATTTTTATATTTCCTGGGATATTTCAGGTGTACCCAGGTTGAGGTTCTTGTAAGCAGTGCAGCCCTCAATTTGGGGGTGGCTCTCTCTTATGGATTTTCAATTTTCCCAAGGTATATTCCCTAGACCGGAAGTGCCCTTGGCTCTGTTGCTCTGTTGATTACTTGTTTTAGGGAACACAATGCACTCCTCCAGTGAGGCAGTTGGCAACTTACATCCCGCCCATCAGCATAACAAGGCTCCCTGTTCTCCAGGGCCTGTCTTGCCTTTCAGGTTTTTACACATTTTGTGGATGTCCCTTTTGACCGGTGGGAAGTGATACTTCTTTGTAGTGCAGATTTGCATTGCCCGCTTGCTTGCTTGGCCAAAAAGGGCGTATGCGTTTTCTCCTGAATATATTCAGGAGAAAACGCATACGCCCTTTTTGGCCAAGTGCATCATTGTCGAAGTTGTGCCCCTCTTCCTGTGCTTTACAGGCGATTCCAACGTACCTCTTGAAATCTGTTTCCTGCTATTCTGCCTCGCTTTCAAGTGCGCCTCGTTGCCTTCCCTCAACAGATTTTTGGACGATAGTTGGCCTTGATTACTCTGCCAGTTTGTGAATTGCTGTGACCCTGAGCTCAATTTTTCAACTCGTTTTTTTGTGAGCTGAACGCAAGTCCAAACTTTTGGTTCAGGACCTATACTGGTTCCCGGTGGGTGGCTGAGACTGGTTCATTCTTCTTCCTGCCGGGAAATTAGAGTGACATGTGCCCATCCAAATGCCTAACAGCTACTCTCTCATTGGTTCTCCCTCTTCCCTTTGATCCTCTGCCAAATTGGCAACCTGTGCGAACCAGGAGCTTAAAGGGTCTGTCTCTCCAATTTGGGAGATTGATAGGAAAGCAGTTGGAAAGTCAAACCAGAGCACCAGGAGAGGAACACTTCGTTGAGTTTTAGAAACCTTTCGTATTCACTGTGTGTCCATTCTCTAGGTTTCCCGTACATGTTATAGCTGTAGTAATATGCCCTTCAACCTGGAGAGCTGGGACACATGGAATGGGTGCCATGCATTATTGCTTTAAAGGGTCTGCATTTGCTCACCCAATCTCACCAATCTTCTCAGTCCCAAGTGTCCAGCCTCATGCCACATCCAGCTGTCATTGTAGATAGGGTCATTCCAGGTTGCATCAGAGACCCTGAAGGAATTGTAAAGAATTTCCCTGTTTCTTTGTTCTGTTTTTGAAATTCCTTTTTAGAGTGGGTTTGAGCTGATTCTCGCTGCCATGTTTATACCAGTCTAGACACACTTGATTCCCTTACGGAGATATATCAATACATAGGTTTTAAGATTCTTACTAGTCAGATCTATTCCTCTGCGGGAAATATGGGGTTTTGAGTCCCTTTCACTGAGGAAGGTGTAGGTCTTTTCTATTCCATAGTTGGTTTTTGGAACGGTACCTGTGCTTATATCAAACTCTGGTTTGATGCATCTCCCCACCTCTCCTTCCCCCTTAAGCAGGCATAAGAGTGTTTTCTAAATGTGAGACTCTGTTCTCTTGCCTAATTCAGTTCATGTGTAGCCATGTTTACAGGATCTTCCTTAGTGATATCTTATGATAAGTTTCTTTTTCTGTGTGACTTCTTTCACTTAGAATCATCGTACCTGAATCCACTGATTTTGCTGCTACTGGTCTTATGACATTGATTTCATGGCTGAGGGATATTCCATCGTACGTAAGTTCCACAAAGTTTGGAACCATTTTTGTATTTCCTGTGATATTTCAGGTGTACCCAGGTTGAGGTTCTTGTAAGCAGTGCAGCCCTCAATTTGGGGGTGGCTCTGTCTTATGGATTTTCAGTTTTCCCATGGTATATTCCCTAGACCGGAAGTGCCCTTGGCTCTGTAGCTCTGTTGTTTACTTGTTTTAGGGAACACAATGCACTCCTCCAGTGAGGCAGTTGGCAACTTACATCCCGCCCATCAGCATAACAAGGCTCCCTGTTCTCCAGGGCCTGTCTTGCCTTTCTGGTTTTTACACATTTTGTGGATATCCCTTTTGAACGGTGGGAAGTGATACTTCTTTGTAGTGCAGATTTGCATTGCCCGCTTGCTTGCTTGGCCAAAAAGGGCGTATGCGTTTTCTCCTGAATATATTCAGGAGAAAACGCATACGCCCTTTTTGGCCAAGTGCATCATTGTCGAAGTTGTGCCCCTCTTCCTGTGCTTTACAGGCGATTCCAACGTACCTCTTGAAATCTGTTTCCTGCTATTCTGCCTCGCTTTCAAATGCGCCTCGTTGCCTTCCCTCAACAGATTTTTGGACGATAGTTGGCCTTGATTACTCTGCCAATTTGTGAATTGCTGTGCCCCTGACCTCCATTATTCAACTCGTTTTTTTTGTGAGCTGAACGCAAGTCCAAACTTTTGGTTCAGGACCTATACTGGTTCCAGGTGGGTGGCTGAGACTTTGGTTCATTCTTCTTCCTGCCGGGAAATTAGAGTGACATGTGTCCATCCAAATGCCTAACAGCTACTCTCTCATTGGTTCTCCCTCTTCCCTTTCATCCTCTGCCAAATTGGCAACCTGTGCGAACCAGGAGCTAAAAGGGGCTGTCTCTCCAAGTTGGGAGATTGATAGGAAAGCAGTTGGAATGTCAAACCGGAGCACCAGGAGAGGGACTCTTCGTTGAGTTTTAGAAACCTTTTGTATTCACAGTGTGTCCATTCTCTAGGTTTCCCGAACATGTTATAGCTGTAGTAATATTCCCTTCAACCTGGAGAGTTGGGACCCATGGAATGGGTGCCATGCATTATTGCTTTAAAGGGTCTGCATTTGCTCACCCAATCTCACCAATCCTCTCAGTCCCAAGTGACCAGCCTCATGCCACATCCATCTGTCATTATAGATAGGGTCATTCCAGGTTGCATCAGAGACCCTGAAGGAATTGTAAAGAATTTCCCTGTTTCTTTGTTCTGTTTTTGAAATTCCTTTTTAGAGTGGGTTTGAGCTGATTCTCGCTGCCATGTTTATGCCAGTCTAGACACAATTGATTCCCTTACGGAGACATATCAATACATAGGTTTTAAGATTCTTACTAGTCAGATCTATTCCTCTGCGGGAAATATGGGGTTTTGAGTCCCTTTCACTGAGGAAGGTGTAGGTCTTGTCTATTCCATAGTTGGTTTTTGGAACGGTACCTGTGCTTATATCAAACTCTGGTTTGATGCATCTCCCCACCTCTCCTTCCCCCTTAAGCAGGCATAAGAGTGTTTTCTAAATGTGAGACTCTGTTCTCTTGCCTAACTCAGTTCATATGTAGCCATGTTTACAGGATCTTCCTAAGTGATATCTTATGATAAGTTTCTTTTTCTGTGTGACGTCTTTCACTTAGAATCATCGTACCTGAATCCACTCATTTTGCTGCTACTGGTCTTATGACATTGATTTCATGGCTGAGGGATATTCCATCGTACGTAAGTTCCACAATGTTTGGAACCATTTTTATATTTCCTGGGATATTTCAGGTGTACCCAGGTTGAGGTTCTTGTAAGCAGTGCAGCCCTCAATTTGGGGGTGGCTCTGTCTTATGGATTTTCAGTTTTCCCAAGGTATATTCCCTAGAACGGAAGTGCCCTTGGCTCTGTTGCTCTGTTGATTACTTGTTTTAGGGAACACAATGCACTCCTCCAGTGAGGCAGTTGGCAACTTACATCCCGCCCATCAGCATAACAAGGCTCCCTGTTCTCCAGGGCCTGTCTTGCCTTTCAGGTTTTTACACATTTTGTGGATGTCCCTTTTGACCGGTGGGAAGTGATACTTCTTTGTAGTGCAGATTTGCATTGCCCGCTTGCTTGCTTGGCCAAAAAGGGCGTATGCGTTTTCTCCTGAATATATTCAGGAGAAAACGCATACGCCCTTTTTGGCCAAGTGCATCATTGTCGAAGTTGTGCCCCTCTTCCTGTGCTTTACAGGCGATTCCAACGTACCTCTTGAAATCTGTTTCCTGCTATTCTGCCTCGCTTTCAAGTGCGCCTCGTTGCCTTCCCTCAACAGATTTTTGGACGATAGTTGGCCTTGATTACTCTGCCAGTTTGTGAAATGCTGTGCCCCTGAGCTCCATTTTTCAACTCGTTTTTTTGTGAGCTGAACGCAAGTCCAAACTTTTGGTTCAGGACCTATACTGGTTCCCGGTGGGTGGCTGAGACTTTGGTTCATTCTTCTTCCTGCCGGGAAATTAGAGTGACATGTGCCCATCCAAATGCCTAACAGCTACTCTCTCATTGGTTCTCCCTCTTCCCTTTGATCCTCTGCCAAATTGGCAACCTGTGCGAACCAGGAGCTTAAAGGGTCTGTCTCTCCAAGTTGGGAGATTGATAGGAAAGCAGTTGGAAAGTCAAACCAGAGCACCAGGAGAGGAACACTTCGTTGAGTTTTAGAAACCTTTCGTATTCACTGTGTGTCCATTCTCTAGGTTTCCCGTACATGTTATAGCTGTAGTAATATGCCCTTCAACCTGGAGAGCTGGGACACATGGAATGGGTGCCATGCATTATTGCTTTAAAGGGTCTGCATTTGCTCACCCAATCTCACCAATCTTCTCAGTCCCAAGTGTCCAGCCTCATGCCACATCCAGCTGTCATTGTAGATAGGGTCATTCCAGGTTGCATCAGAGACCCTGAAGGAATTGTAAAGAATTTCCCTGTTTCTTTGTTCTGTTTTTGAAATTCCTTTTTAGAGTGGGTTTGAGCTGATTCTCGCTGCCATGTTTATACCAGTTTAGACACACTTGATTCCCTTACGGAGATATATCAATACATAGGTTTTAAGATTCTTACTAGTCAGATCTATTCCTCTGCGGGAAATATGGGGTTTTGAGTCCCTTTCACTGAGGAAGGTGTAGGTCTTTTCTATTCCATAGTTGGTTTTTGGAACGGTACCTGTGCTTATATCAAACTCTGGTTTGATGCATCTCCCCACCTCTCCTTCCCCCTTAAGCAGGCATAAGAGTGTTTTCTAAATGTGAGACTCTGTTCTCTTGCCTAATTCAGTTCATGTGTAGCCATGTTTACAGGATCTTCCTTAGTGATATCTTATGATAAGTTTCTTTTTCTGTGTGACTTCTTTCACTTAGAATCATCGTACCTGAATCCACTGATTTTGCTGCTACTGGTCTTATGACATTGATTTCATGGCTGAGGGATATTCCATCGTACGTAAGTTCCACAAAGTTTGGAACCATTTTTGTATTTCCTGTGATATTTCAGGTGTACCCAGGTTGAGGTTCTTGTAAGCAGTGCAGCCCTCAATTTGGGGGTGGCTCTGTCTTATGGATTTTCAGTTTTCCCATGGTATATTCCCTAGACCGGAAGTGCCCTTGGCTCTGTAGCTCTGTTGTTTACTTGTTTTAGGGAACACAATGCACTCCTCCAGTGAGGCAGTTGGCAACTTACATCCCGCCCATCAGCATAACAAGGCTCCCTGTTCTCCAGGGCCTGTCTTGCCTTTCTGGTTTTTACACATTTTGTGGATATCCCTTTTGAACGGTGGGAAGTGATACTTCTTTGTAGTGCAGATTTGCATTGCCCGCTTGCTTGCTTGGCCAAAAAGGGCGTATGCGTTTTCTCCTGAATATATTCAGGAGAAAACGCATACGCCCTTTTTGGCCAAGTGCATCATTGTCGAAGTTGTGCCCCTCTTCCTGTGCTTTACAGGCGATTCCAACGTACCTCTTGAAATCTGTTTCCTGCTATTCTGCCTCGCTTTCAAATGCGCCTCGTTGCCTTCCCTCAACAGATTTTTGGACGATAGTTGGCCTTGATTACTCTGCCAATTTGTGAATTGCTGTGCCCCTGACCTCCATTATTCAACTCGTTTTTTTGTGAGCTGAACGCAAGTCCAAACTTTTGGTTCAGGACCTATACTGGTTCCAGGTGGGTGGCTGAGACTTTGGTTCATTCTCCTTCCTGCCGGGAAATTAGAGTGACATGTGTCCATCCAAATGCCTAACAGCTACTCTCTCATTGGTTCTCCCTCTTCCCTTTCATCCTCTGCCAAATTGGCAACCTGTGCGAACCAGGAGCTAAAAGGGGCTGTCTCTCCAAGTTGGGAGATTGATAGGAAAGCAGTTGGAATGTCAAACCGGAGCACCAGGAGAGGGACTCTTCGTTGAGTTTTAGAAACCTTTTGTATTCACAGTGTGTCCATTCTCTAGGTTTCCCGAACATGTTATAGCTGTAGTAATATTCCCTTCAACCTGGAGAGTTGGGACCCATGGAATGGGTGCCATGCATTATTGCTTTAAAGGGTCTGCATTTGCTCACCCAATCTCACCAATCCTCTCAGTCCCAAGTGACCAGCCTCATGCCACATCCATCTGTCATTATAGATAGGGTCATTCCAGGTTGCATCAGAGACCCTGAAGGAATTGTAAAGAATTTCCCTGTTTCTTTGTTCTGTTTTTGAAATTCCTTTTTAGAGTGGGTTTGAGCTGATTCTCGCTGCCATGTTTATGCCAGTCTAGACACAATTGATTCCCTTACGGAGACATATCAATACATAGGTTTTAAGATTCTTACTAGTCAGATCTATTCCTCTGCGGGAAATATGGGGTTTTGAGTCCCTTTCACTGAGGAAGGTGTAGGTCTTGTCTATTCCATAGTTGGTTTTTGGAACGGTACCTGTGCTTATATCAAACTCTGGTTTGATGCATCTCCCCACCTCTCCTTCCCCCTTAAGCAGGCATAAGAGTGTTTTCTAAATGTGAGACTCTGTTCTCTTGCCTAACTCAGTTCATATGTAGCCATGTTTACAGGATCTTCCTAAGTGATATCTTATGATAAGTTTCTTTTTCTGTGTGACGTCTTTCACTTAGAATCATCGTACCTGAATCCACTCATTTTGCTGCTACTGGTCTTATGACATTGATTTCATGGCTGAGGGATATTCCATCGTACGTAAGTTCCACAATGTTTGGAACCATTTTTATATTTCCTGGGATATTTCAGGTGTACCCAGGTTGAGGTTCTTGTAAGCAGTGCAGCCCTCAATTTGGGGGTGGCTCTGTCTTATGGATTTTCAGTTTTCCCAAGGTATATTCCCTAGAACGGAAGTGCCCTTGGCTCTGTTGCTCTGTTGATTACTTGTTTTAGGGAACACAATGCACTCCTCCAGTGAGGCAGTTGGCAACTTACATCCCGCCCATCAGCATAACAAGGCTCCCTGTTCTCCAGGGCCTGTCTTGCCTTTCAGGTTTTTACACATTTTGTGGATGTCCCTTTTGACCGGTGGGAAGTGATACTTCTTTGTAGTGCAGATTTGCATTGCCCGCTTGCTTGCTTGGCCAAAAAGGGCGTATGCGTTTTCTCCTGAATATATTCAGGAGAAAACGCATACGCCCTTTTTGGCCAAGTGCATCATTGTCGAAGTTGTGCCCCTCTTCCTGTGCTTTACAGGCGATTCCAACGTACCTCTTGAAATCTGTTTCCTGCTATTCTGCCTCGCTTTCAAGTGCGCCTCGTTGCCTTCCCTCAACAGATTTTTGGACGATAGTTGGCCTTGATTACTCTGCCAGTTTGTGAAATGCTGTGCCCCTGAGCTCCATTTTTCAACTCGTTTTTTTGTGAGCTGAACGCAAGTCCAAACTTTTGGTTCAGGACCTATACTGGTTCCCGGTGGGTGGCTGAGACTTTGGTTCATTCTTCTTCCTGCCGGGAAATTAGAGTGACATGTGCCCATCCAAATGCCTAACAGCTACTCTCTCATTGGTTCTCCCTCTTCCCTTTGATCCTCTGCCAAATTGGCAACCTGTGCGAACCAGGAGCTTAAAGGGTCTGTCTCTCCAAGTTGGGAGATTGATAGGAAAGCAGTTGGAAAGTCAAACCAGAGCACCAGGAGAGGAACACTTCGTTGAGTTTTAGAAACCTTTTGTATTCACTGTGTGTCCATTCTCTAGGTTTCCCGTACATGTTATAGCTGTAGTAATATGCCCTTCAACCTGGAGAGCTGGGACACATGGAATGGGTGCCATGCATTATTGCTTTAAAGGGTCTGCATTTGCTCACCCAATCTCACCAATCTTCTCAGTCCCAAGTGTCCAGCCTCATGCCACATCCAGCTGTCATTGTAGATAGGGTCATTCCAGGTTGCATCAGAGACCCTGAAGGAATTGTAAAGAATTTCCCTGTTTCTTTGTTCTGTTTTTGAAATTCCTTTTTAGAGTGGGTTTGAGCTGATTCTCGCTGCCATGTTTATACCAGTCTAGACACACTTGATTCCCTTACGGAGATATATCAATACATAGGTTTTAAGATTCTTACTAGTCAGATCTATTCCTCTGCGGGAAATATGGGGTTTTGAGTCCCTTTCACTGAGGAAGGTGTAGGTCTTGTCTATTCCATAGATGGTTTTTGGAACGGTACCTGTGCTTATATCAAAATCTGGTTTGATGCATCTCCCCACCTCTCCTTCCCCCTTAAGCAGGCATAAGAGTGTTTTCTAAATGTGAGACTCTGTTCTCTTGCCTAATTCAGTTCATGTGTAGCCATGTTTACAGGATCTTCCTAAGTGATATCTTATGATAAGTTTCTTTTTCTGTGTGACTTCTTTCACTTAGAATCATCGTACCTGAATCCACTGATTTTGCGGCTACATGTCTTATGACATTGATTTCATGGCTGAGGGATATTCCATCGTACGTAAGTTCCACAATGTTTGGAACCATTTTTGTGTTTCCTGTGATATTTCAGGTGTACCCAGGTTGAGGTTCTTGTAAGCAGTGCAGCCCTCAATTTGGGGGTGGCTCTGTCTTATGGATTTTCAGTTTTCCCATGGTATATTCCCTAGACCGGAAGTGCCCTTGGCTCTGTAGCTCTGTTGTTTACTTGTTTTAGGGAACACAATGCACTCCTCCAGTGAGGCAGTTGGCAACTTACATCCCGCCCATCAGCATAACAAGGCTCCCTGTTCTCCAGGGCCTGTCTTGCCTTTCTGGTTTTTACACATTTTGTGGATATCCCTTTTGAACGGTGGGAAGTGATACTTCTTTGTAGTGCAGATTTGCATTGCCCGCTTGCTTGCTTGGCCAAAAAGGGCGTATGCGTTTTCTCCTGAATATATTCAGGAGAAAACGCATACACCCTTTTTGGCCAAGTGCATCATTGTCGAAGTTGTGCCCCTCTTCCTGTGCTTTACAGGCGATTCCAACGTACCTCTTGAAATCTGTTTCCTGCAATTCTGCCTCGCTTTCAAGTGCGCCTCGTTGCCTTCCCTCAACAGATTTTTGGACGATAGTTGGCCTTGATTACTCTGCCAATTTGTGAATTGCTGTGCCCCTGACCTCCATTATTCAACTCGTTTTTTTGTGAGCTGAACGCAAGTCCAAACTTTTGGTTCAGGACCTATACTGGTTCCAGGTGGGTGGCTGAGACTTTGGTTCATTCTTCTTCCTGCCGGGAAATTAGAGTGACATGTGTCCATCCAAATGCCTAACAGCTACTCTCTCATTGGTTCTCCCTCTTCCCTTTCATCCTCTGCCAAATTGGCAACCTGTGCGAACCAGGAGCTAAAAGGGGCTGTCTCTCCAAGTTGGGAGATTGATAGGAAAGCAGTTGGAATGTCAAACCGGAGCACCAGGAGAGGGACTCTTCGTTGAGTTTTAGAAACCTTTTGTATTCACATTGTGTCCATTCTCTAGGTTTCCCGAACATGTTATAGCTGTAGTAATATTCCCTTCAACCTGGAGAGTTGGGACCCATGGAATGGGTGCCATGCATTATTGCTTTAAAGGGTCTGCATTTGCTCACCCAATCTCACCAATCCTCTCAGTCCCAAGTGACCAGCCTCATGCCACATCCATCTGTCATTGTAGATAGGGTCATTCCAGGTTGAATCAGAGACCCTGAAGGAATTGTAAAGAATTTCCCTGTTTCTTTGTTCTGTTTTTGAAATTCCTTTTTAGAGTGGGTTTGAGCTGATTCTCGCTGCCATGTTTATGCCAGTCTAGACACACTTGATTCCCTTACGGAGACATATCAATACATAGGTTTTAAGATTCTTACTAGTCAGATCTATTCCTCTGCGGGAAATATGGGGTTTTGAGTCCCTTTCACTGAGGAAGGTGTAGGTCTTGTCTATTCCATAGTTGGTTTTTGGAACGGTACCTGTGCTTATAACAAACTCTGGTTTGATGCATCTCCCCACCTCTCCTTCCCCCTTAAGCAGGCATAAGAGTGTTTTCTAAATGTGAGACTCTGTTCTCTTGCCTAATTCAGTTCATGTGTAGCCATGTTTACAGGATCTTCCTAAGTGATATCTTATGATAAGTTTCTTTTTCTGTGTGACTTCTTTCACTTAGAATCATCGTACCTGAATCCACTGATTTTGCTGCTACATGTCTTATGACATTTATTTCATGGCTGAGGGATATTCCATCGTACGTAAGTTCCACAATGTTTGGAACCATTTTTGTATTTCCTGTGATATTTCAGGTGTACCCACGTTGAGGTTCTTGTAAGCAGTGCAGCCCTCAATTTGGGGGTGGCTCTGTCTTATGGATTTTCAGTTTTCCCATGGTATATTCCCTAGACCGGAAGTGCCCTTGGCTCTGTAGCTCTGTTGTTTACTTGTTTTAGGGAACACAATGCACTCCTCCAGTGAGGCAGTTGGCAACTTACATCCCGCCCATCAGCATAACAAGGCTCCCTGTTCTCCAGGGCCTGTCTTGCCTTTCTGGTTTTTACACATTTTGTGGATATCCCTTTTGAACGGTGGGAAGTGATACTTCTTTGTAGTGCAGATTTGCATTGCCCGCTTGCTTGCTTGGCCAAAAAGGGCGTATGCGTTTTCTCCTGAATATATTCAGGAGAAAACGCATACACCCTTTTTGGCCAAGTGCATCATTGTCGAAGTTGTGCCCCTCTTCCTGTGCTTTACAGGCGATTCCAACGTACCTCTTGAAATCTGTTTCCTGCAATTCTGCCTCGCTTTCAAGTGCGCCTCGTTGCCTTCCCTCAACAGATTTTTGGACGATAGTTGGCCTTGATTACTCTGCCAATTTGTGAATTGCTGTGCCCCTGACCTCCATTATTCAACTCGTTTTTTTGTGAGCTGAACGCAAGTCCAAACTTTTGGTTCAGGACCTATACTGGTTCCAGGTGGGTGGCTGAGACTTTGGTTCATTCTTCTTCCTGCCGGGAAATTAGAGTGACATGTGCCCATCCAAATGCCTAACAGCTACTCTCTCATTGGTTCTCCCTCTTCCCTTTCATCCTCTGCCAAATTGGCAACCTGTGCGAACCAGGAGCTAAAAGGGGCTGTCTCTCCAAGTTGGGAGATTGATAGGAAAGCAGTTGGAATGTCAAACCGGAGCACCAGGAGAGGGACTCTTCGTTGAGTTTTAGAAACCTTTTGTATTCACAGTGTGTCCATTCTCTAGGTTTCCCGTACATGTTATAGCTGTAGTAATATTCCCTTCAACCTGGAGAGTTGGAACCCATGGAATGGGTGCCATGCATTATTGCTTTAAAGGGTCTGCATTTGCTCACCCAATCTCACCAATCCTCTCAGTCCCAAGTGACCAGCCTCATGCCACATCCATCTGTCATTATAGATAGGGTCATTCCAGGTTGCATCAGAGACCCTGAAGGAATTGTAAAGAATTTCCCTGTTTCTTTGTTCTGTTTTTGAAATTCCTTTTTAGAGTGGGTTTGAGCTGATTCTCGCTGCCATGTTTATGCCAGTCTAGACACAATTGATTCCCTTACGGAGACATATCAATACATAGGTTTTAAGATTCTTACTAGTCAGATCTATTCCTCTGCGGGAAATATGGGGTTTTGAGTCCCTTTCACTGAGGAAGGTGTAGGTCTTGTCTATTCCATAGTTGGTTTTTGGAACGGTACCTGTGCTTATATCAAACTCTGGTTTGATGCATCTCCCCACCTCTCCTTCCCCCTTAAGCAGGCATAAGAGTGTTTTCTAAATGTGAGACTCTGTTCTCTTGCCTAACTCAGTTCATATGTAGCCATGTTTACAGGATCTTCCTAAGTGATATCTTATGATAAGTTTCTTTTTCTGTGTGACGTCTTTCACTTAGAATCATCGTACCTGAATCCACTCATTTTGCTGCTACTGGTCTTATGACATTGATTTCATGGCTGAGGGATATTCCATCGTACGTAAGTTCCACAATGTTTGGAACCATTTTTATATTTCCTGGGATATTTCAGGTGTACCCAGGTTGAGGTTCTTGTAAGCAGTGCAGCCCTCAATTTGGGGGTGGCTCTCTCTTATGGATTTTCAATTTTCCCAAGGTATATTCCCTAGACCGGAAGTGCCCTTGGCTCTGTTGCTCTGTTGATTACTTGTTTTAGGGAACACAATGCACTCCTCCAGTGAGGCAGTTGGCAACTTACATCCCGCCCATCAGCATAACAAGGCTCCCTGTTCTCCAGGGCCTGTCTTGCCTTTCAGGTTTTTACACATTTTGTGGATGTCCCTTTTGACCGGTGGGAAGTGATACTTCTTTGTAGTGCAGATTTGCATTGCCCGCTTGCTTGCTTGGCCAAAAAGGGCGTATGCGTTTTCTCCTGAATATATTCAGGAGAAAACGCATACGCCCTTTTTGGCCAAGTGCATCATTGTCGAAGTTGTGCCCCTCTTCCTGTGCTTTACAGGCGATTCCAACGTACCTCTTGAAATCTGTTTCCTGCTATTCTGCCTCGCTTTCAAGTGCGCCTCGTTGCCTTCCCTCAACAGATTTTTGGACGATAGTTGGCCTTGATTACTCTGCCAGTTTGTGAATTGCTGTGCCCCTGAGCTCCATTTTTCAACTCGTTTTTTTGTGAGCTGAACGCAAGTCCAAACTTTTGGTTCAGGACCTATACTGGTTCCCGGTGGGTGGCTGAGACTTTGGTTAATTCTTCTTCCTGCCGGGAAATTAGAGTGACATGTGCCCATCCAAATGCCTAACAGCTACTCTCTCATTGGTTCTCCCTCTTCCCTTTGATCCTCTGCCAAATTGGCAACCTGTGCGAACCAGGAGCTTAAAGGGTCAGTCTCTCCAAGTTGGGAGATTGATAGGAAAGCAGTTGGAAAGTCAAACCAGAGCACCAGGAGAGGAACACTTCGTTGAGTTTTAGAAACCTTTCGTATTCACTGTGTGTCCATTCTCTAGGTTTCCCGTACATGTTATAGCTGTAGTAATATGCCCTTCAACCTGGAGAGCTGGGACACATGGAATGGGTGCCATGCATTATTGCTTTAAAGGGTCTGCATTTGCTCACCCAATCTCACCAATCTTCTCAGTCCCAAGTGTCCAGCCTCATGCCACATCCAGCTGTCATTGTAGATAGGGTCATTCCAGGTTGCATCAGAGACCCTGAAGGAATTGTAAAGAATTTCCCTGTTTCTTTGTTCTGTTTTTGAAATTCCTTTTTAGAGTGGGTTTGAGCTAATTCTCGCTGCCATGTTTATACCAGTCTAGACACACTTGATTCCCTTACGGAGATATATCAATACATAGGTTTTAAGATTCTTACTAGTCAGATCTATTCCTCTGCGGGAAATATGGGGTTTTGAGTCCCTTTCACTGAGGAAGGTGTAGGTCTTTTCTATTCCATAGTTGGTTTTTGGAACGGTACCTGTGCTTATATCAAACTCTGGTTTGAGGCATCTCCCCACCTCTCCTTCCCCCTTAAGCAGGCATAAGAGTGTTTTCTAAATGTGAGACTCTGTTCTCTTGCCTAATTCAGTTCATGTGTAGCCATGTTTACAGGATCTTCCTTAGTGATATCTTATGATAAGTTTCTTTTTCTGTGTGACTTCTTTCACTTAGAATCATCGTACCTGAATCCACTGATTTTGCTGCTACATGTCTTATGACATTGATTTCATGGCTGAGGGATATTCCATCGTACGTAAGTTCCACAAAGTTTGGAACCATTTTTGTATTTCCTGTGATATTTCAGGTGTACCCAGGTTGAGGTTCTTGTAAGCAGTGCAGCCCTCAATTTGGGGGTGGCTCTGTCTTATGGATTTTCAGTTTGCCCATGGTATATTCCCTAGACCGGAAGTGCCCTTGGCTCTGTAGCTCTGTTGTTTACTTGTTTTAGGGAACACAATGCACTCCTCCAGTGAGGCAGTTGGCAACTTACATCCCGCCCATCAGCATAACAAGGCTCCCTGTTCTCCAGGGCCTGTCTTGCCTTTCTGGTTTTTACACATTTTGTGGATATCCCTTTTGAACGGTGGGAAGTGATACTTCTTTGTAGTGCAGATTTGCATTGCCCGCTTGCTTGCTTGGCCAAAAAGGGCGTATGCGTTTTCTCCTGAATATATTCAGGAGAAAACGCATACGCCCTTTTTGGCCAAGTGCATCATTGTCGAAGTTGTGCCCCTCTTCCTGTGCTTTACAGGCGATTCCAACGTACCTCTTGAAATCTGTTTCCTGCTATTCTGCCTCGCTTTCAAATGCGCCTCGTTGCCTTCCCTCAACAGATTTTTGGACGATAGTTGGCCTTGATTACTCTGCCAATTTGTGAATTGCTGTGCCCCTGACCTCCATTATTCAACTCGTTTTTTTGTGAGCTGAACGCAAGTCCAAACTTTTGGTTCAGGACCTCTACTGGTTCCCGGTGGGTGGCTGAGACTTTGGTTCATTCTTCTTCCTGCCGGGAAATTAGAGTGACATGTGTCCATCCAAATGCCTAACAGCTACTCTCTCATTGGTTCTCCCTCTTCCCTTTCATCCTCTGCCAAATTGGCAACCTGTGCGAACCAGGAGCTAAAAGGGGCTGTCTCTCCAAGTTGGGAGATTGATAGGAAAGCAGTTGGAATGTCAAACCGGAGCACCAGGAGAGGGACTCTTCGTTGAGTTTTAGAAACCTTTTGTATTCACAGTGTGTCCATTCTCTAGGTTTCCCGAACATGTTATAGCTGTAGTAATATTCCCTTCAACCTGGAGAGTTGGGACCCATGGAATGGGTGCCATGCATTATTGCTTTAAAGGGTCTGCATTTGCTCACCCAATCTCACCAATCCTCTCAGTCCCAAGTGACCAGCCTCATGCCACATCCATCTGTCATTATAGATAGGGTCATTCCAGGTTGCATCAGAGACCCTGAAGGAATTGTAAAGAATTTCCCTGTTTCTTTGTTCTGTTTTTGAAATTCCTTTTTAGAGTGGGTTTGAGCTGATTCTCGCTGCCATGTTTATGCCAGTCTAGACACAATTGATTCCCTTACGGAGACATATCAATACATAGGTTTTAAGATTCTTACTAGTCAGATCTATTCCTCTGCGGGAAATATGGGGTTTTGAGTCCCTTTCACTGAGGAAGGTGTAGGTCTTGTCTATTCCATAGTTGGTTTTTGGAACGGTACCTGTGCTTATATCAAACTCTGGTTTGATGCATCTCCCCACCTCTCCTTCCCCCTTAAGCAGGCATAAGAGTGTTTTCTAAATGTGAGACTCTGTTCTCTTGCCTAACTCAGTTCATATGTAGCCATGTTTACAGGATCTTCCTAAGTGATATCTTATGATAAGTTTCTTTTTCTGTGTGACGTCTTTCACTTAGAATCATCGTACCTGAATCCACTCATTTTGCTGCTACTGGTCTTATGACATTGATTTCATGGCTGAGGGATATTCCATCGTACGTAAGTTCCACAATGTTTGGAACCATTTTTATATTTCCTGGGATATTTCAGGTGTACCCAGGTTGAGGTTCTTGTAAGCAGTGCAGCCCTCAATTTGGGGGTGGCTCTCTCTTATGGATTTTCAATTTTCCCAAGGTATATTCCCTAGACCGGAAGTGCCCTTGGCTCTGTTGCTCTGTTGATTACTTGTTTTAGGGAACACAATGCACTCCTCCAGTGAGGCAGTTGGCAACTTACATCCCGCCCATCAGCATAACAAGGCTCCCTGTTCTCCAGGGCCTGTCTTGCCTTTCAGGTTTTTACACATTTTGTGGATGTCCCTTTTGACCGGTGGGAAGTGATACTTCTTTGTAGTGCAGATTTGCATTGCCCGCTTGCTTGCTTGGCCAAAAAGGGCGTATGCGTTTTCTCCTGAATATATTCAGGAGAAAACGCATACGCCCTTTTTGGCCAAGTGCATCATTGTCGAAGTTGTGCCCCTCTTCCTGTGCTTTACAGGCGATTCCAACGTACCTCTTGAAATCTGTTTCCTGCTATTCTGCCTCGCTTTCAAGTGCGCCTCGTTGCCTTCCCTCAACAGATTTTTGGACGATAGTTGGCCTTGATTACTCTGCCAGTTTGTGAATTGCTGTGCCCCTGAGCTCCATTTTTCAACTCGTTTTTTTGTGAGCTGAACGCAAGTCCAAACTTTTGGTTCAGGACCTCTACTGGTTCCCGGTGGGTGGCTGAGACTTTGGTTAATTCTTCTTCCTGCCGGGAAATTAGAGTGACATGTGCCCATCCAAATGCCTAACAGCTACTCTCTCATTGGTTCTCCCTCTTCCCTTTGATCCTCTGCCAAATTGGCAACCTGTGCGAACCAGGAGCTTAAAGGGTCAGTCTCTCCAAGTTGGGAGATTGATAGGAAAGCAGTTGGAAAGTCAAACCAGAGCACCAGGAGAGGAACACTTCGTTGAGTTTTAGAAACCTTTCGTATTCACTGTGTGTCCATTCTCTAGGTTTCCCGTACATGTTATAGCTGTAGTAATATGCCCTTCAACCTGGAGAGCTGGGACACATGGAATGGGTGCCATGCATTATTGCTTTAAAGGGTCTGCATTTGCTCACCCAATCTCACCAATCTTCTCAGTCCCAAGTGTCCAGCCTCATGCCACATCCAGCTGTCATTGTAGATAGGGTCATTCCAGGTTGCATCAGAGACCCTGAAGGAATTGTAAAGAATTTCCCTGTTTCTTTGTTCTGTTTTTGAAATTCCTTTTTAGAGTGGGTTTGAGCTGATTCTCGCTGCCATGTTTATACCAGTCTAGACACACTTGATTCCCTTACGGAGATATATCAATACATAGGTTTTAAGATTCTTACTAGTCAGATCTATTCCTCTGCGGGAAATATGGGGTTTTGAGTCCCTTTCACTGAGGAAGGTGTAGGTCTTTTCTATTCCATAGTTGGTTTTTGGAACGGTACCTGTGCTTATATCAAACTCTGGTTTGAGGCATCTCCCCACCTCTCCTTCCCCCTTAAGCAGGCATAAGAGTGTTTTCTAAATGTGAGACTCTGTTCTCTTGCCTAATTCAGTTCATGTGTAGCCATGTTTACAGGATCTTCCTTAGTGATATCTTATGATAAGTTTCTTTTTCTGTGTGACTTCTTTCACTTAGAATCATCGTACCTGAATCCACTGATTTTGCTGCTACATGTCTTATGACATTGATTTCATGGCTGAGGGATATTCCATCGTACGTAAGTTCCACAAAGTTTGGAACCATTTTTGTATTTCCTGTGATATTTCAGGTGTACCCAGGTTGAGGTTCTTGTAAGCAGTGCAGCCCTCAATTTGGGGGTGGCTCTGTCTTATGGATTTTCAGTTTGCCCATGGTATATTCCCTAGACCGGAAGTGCCCTTGGCTCTGTAGCTCTGTTGTTTACTTGTTTTAGGGAACACAATGCACTCCTCCAGTGAGGCAGTTGGCAACTTACATCCCGCCCATCAGCATAACAAGGCTCCCTGTTCTCCAGGGCCTGTCTTGCCTTTCTGGTTTTTACACATTTTGTGGATATCCCTTTTGAACGGTGGGAAGTGATACTTCTTTGTAGTGCAGATTTGCATTGCCCGCTTGCTTGCTTGGCCAAAAAGGGCGTATGCGTTTTCTCCTGAATATATTCAGGAGAAAACGCATACGCCCTTTTTGGCCAAGTGCATCATTGTCGAAGTTGTGCCCCTCTTCCTGTGCTTTACAGGCGATTCCAACGTACCTCTTGAAATCTGTTTCCTGCTATTCTGCCTCGCTTTCAAATGCGCCTCGTTGCCTTCCCTCAACAGATTTTTGGACGATAGTTGGCCTTGATTACTCTGCCAATTTGTGAATTGCTGTGCCCCTGACCTCCATTATTCAACTCGTTTTTTTGTGAGCTGAACGCAAGTCCAAACTTTTGGTTCAGGACCTCTACTGGTTCCCGGTGGGTGGCTGAGACTTTGGTTCATTCTTCTTCCTGCCGGGAAATTAGAGTGACATGTGTCCATCCAAATGCCTAACAGCTACTCTCTCATTGGTTCTCCCTCTTCCCTTTCATCCTCTGCCAAATTGGCAACCTGTGCGAACCAGGAGCTAAAAGGGGCTGTCTCTCCAAGTTGGGAGATTGATAGGAAAGCAGTTGGAATGTCAAACCGGAGCACCAGGAGAGGGACTCTTCGTTGAGTTTTAGAAACCTTTTGTATTCACAGTGTGTCCATTCTCTAGGTTTCCCGAACATGTTATAGCTGTAGTAATATTCCCTTCAACCTGGAGAGTTGGGACCCATGGAATGGGTGCCATGCATTATTGCTTTAAAGGGTCTGCATTTGCTCACCCAATCTCACCAATCCTCTCAGTCCCAAGTGACCAGCCTCATGCCACATCCATCTGTCATTATAGATAGGGTCATTCCAGGTTGCATCAGAGACCCTGAAGGAATTGTAAAGAATTTCCCTGTTTCTTTGTTCTGTTTTTGAAATTCCTTTTTAGAGTGGGTTTGAGCTGATTCTCGCTGCCATGTTTATGCCAGTCTAGACACAATTGATTCCCTTACGGAGACATATCAATACATAGGTTTTAAGATTCTTACTAGTCAGATCTATTCCTCTGCGGGAAATATGGGGTTTTGAGTCCCTTTCACTGAGGAAGGTGTAGGTCTTGTCTATTCCATAGTTGGTTTTTGGAACGGTACCTGTGCTTATATCAAACTCTGGTTTGATGCATCTCCCCACCTCTCCTTCCCCCTTAAGCAGGCATAAGAGTGTTTTCTAAATGTGAGACTCTGTTCTCTTGCCTAACTCAGTTCATATGTAGCCATGTTTACAGGATCTTCCTAAGTGATATCTTATGATAAGTTTCTTTTTCTGTGTGACGTCTTTCACTTAGAATCATCGTACCTGAATCCACTCATTTTGCTGCTACTGGTCTTATGACATTGATTTCATGGCTGAGGGATATTCCATCGTACGTAAGTTCCACAATGTTTGGAACCATTTTTATATTTCCTGGGATATTTCAGGTGTACCCAGGTTGAGGTTCTTGTAAGCAGTGCAGCCCTCAATTTGGGGGTGGCTCTCTCTTATGGATTTTCAATTTTCCCAAGGTATATTCCCTAGACCGGAAGTGCCCTTGGCTCTGTTGCTCTGTTGATTACTTGTTTTAGGGAACACAATGCACTCCTCCAGTGAGGCAGTTGGCAACTTACATCCCGCCCATCAGCATAACAAGGCTCCCTGTTCTCCAGGGCCTGTCTTGCCTTTCTGGTTTTTACACATTTTGTGGATGTCCCTTTTGACCGGTGGGAAGTGATACTTCTTTGTAGTGCAGATTTGCATTGCCCGCTTGCTTGCTTGGCCAAAAAGGGCGTATGCGTTTTCTCCTGAATATATTCAGGAGAAAACGCATACGCCCTTTTTGGCCAAGTGCATCATTGTCGAAGTTGTGCCCCTCTTCCTGTGCTTTACAGGCGATTCCAACGTACCTCTTGAAATCTGTTTCCTGCTATTCTGCCTCGCTTTCAAGTGCGCCTCGTTGCCTTCCCTCAACAGATTTTTGGACGATAGTTGGCCTTGATTACTCTGCCAGTTTGTGAATTGCTGTGACCCTGAGCTCCATTTTTCAACTCGTTTTTTTGTGAGCTGAACGCAAGTCCAAACTTTTGGTTCAGGACCTATACTGGTTCCCGGTGGGTGGCTGAGACTTTGGTTAATTCTTCTTCCTGCCGGGAAATTAGAGTGACATGTGCCCATCCAAATGCCTAACAGCTACTCTCTCATTGGTTCTCCCTCTTCCCTTTGATCCTCTGCCAAATTGGCAACCTGTGCGAACCAGGAGCTTAAAGGGTCTGTCTCTCCAAGTTGGGAGATTGATAGGAAAGCAGTTGGAAAGTCAAACCAGAGCACCAGGAGAGGAACACTTCGTTGAGTTTTAGAAACCTTTCGTATTCACTGTGTGTCCATTCTCTAGGTTTCCCGTACATGTTATAGCTGTAGTAATATGCCCTTCAACCTGGAGAGCTGGGACACATGGAATGGGTGCCATGCATTATTGCTTTAAAGGGTCTGCATTTGCTCACCCAATCTCACCAATCTTCTCAGTCCCAAGTGTCCAGCCTCATGCCACATCCAGCTGTCATTGTAGATAGGGTCACTCCAGGTTGCATCAGAGACCCTGAAGGAATTGTAAAGAATTTCCCTGTTTCTTTGTTCTGTTTTTGAAATTCCTTTTTAGAGTGGGTTTGAGCTGATTCTCGCTGCCATGTTTATACCAGTCTAGACACACTTGATTCCCTTATGGAGATATATCAATACATAGGTTTTAAGATTCTTACTAGTCAGATCTATTCCTCTGCGGGAAATATGGGGTTTTGAGTCCCTTTCACTGAGGAAGGTGTAGGTCTTGTCTATTCCATAGATGGTTTTTGGAACGGTACCTGTGCTTATATCAAAATCTGGTTTGATGCATCTCCCCACCTCTCCTTCCCCCTTAAGCAGGCATAAGAGTGTTTTCTAAATGTGAGACTCTGTTCTCTTGCCTAATTCAGTTCATGTGTAGCCATGTTTACAGGATCTTCCTAAGTGATATCTTATGATAAGTTTCTTTTTCTGTGTGACTTCTTTCACTTAGAATCATCGTACCTGAATCCACTCATTTTGCTGCTACATGTCTTATGACATTGATTTCATGGCTGAGGGATATTCCATCGTACGTAAGTTCCACAATGTTTGGAACCATTTTTGTATTTCCTGTGATATTTCAGGTGTACCCAGGTTGAGGTTCTTGTAAGCAGTGCAGCCCTCAATTTGGGGGTGGCTCTGTCTTATGGATTTTCAGTTTTCCCATGGTATATTCCCTAGACCGGAAGTGCCCTTGGCTCTGTAGCTCTGTTGTTTACTTGTTTTAGGGAACACAATGCACTCCTCCAGTGAGGCAGTTGGCAACTTACATCCCGCCCATCAGCATAACAAGGCTCCCTGTTCTCCAGGGCCTGTCTTGCCTTTCTGGTTTTTACACATTTTGTGGATATCCCTTTTGAACGGTGGGAAGTGATACTTCTTTGTAGTGCAGATTTGCATTGCCCGCTTGCTTGCTTGGCCAAAAAGGGCGTATGCGTTTTCTCCTGAATATATTCAGGAGAAAACGCATACACCCTTTTTGGCCAAGTGCATCATTGTCGAAGTTGTGCCCCTCTTCCTGTGCTTTACAGGCGATTCCAACGTACCTCTTGAAATCTGTTTCCTGCAATTCTGCCTCGCTTTCAAGTGCGCCTCGTTGCCTTCCCTCAACAGATTTTTGGACGATAGTTGGCCTTGATTACTCTGCCAATTTGTGAATTGCTGTGCCCCTGACCTCCATTATTCAACTCGTTTTTTTGTGAGCTGAACGCAAGTCCAAACTTTTGGTTCAGGACCTATACTGGTTCCAGGTGGGTGGCTGAGACTTTGGTTCATTCTTCTTCCTGCCGGGAAATTAGAGTGACATGTGCCCATCCAAATGCCTAACAGCTACTCTCTCATTGGTTCTCCCTCTTCCCTTTCATCCTCTGCCAAATTGGCAACCTGTGCGAACCAGGAGCTAAAAGGGGCTGTCTCTCCAAGTTGGGAGATTGATAGGAAAGCAGTTGGAATGTCAAACTGGAGCACCAGGAGAGGGACTCTTCGTTGAGTTTTAGAAACCTTTTGTATTCACAGTGTGTCCATTCTCTAGGTTTCCCGAACATGTTATAGCTGTAGTAATATTCCCTTCAACCTGGAGAGTTGGGACCCATGGAATGGGTGCCATGCATTATTGCTTTAAAGGGTCTGCATTTGCTCACCCAATCTCACCAATCCTCTCAGTCCCAAGTGACCAGCCTCATGCCACATCCATCTGTCATTGTAGATAGGGTCATTCCAGGTTGAATCAGAGACCCTGAAGGAATTGTAAAGAATTTCCCTGTTTCTTTGTTCTGTTTTTGAAATTCCTTTTTAGAGTGGGTTTGAGCTGATTCTCGCTGCCATGTTTATGCCAGTCTAGACACACTTGATTCCCTTACGGAGACATATCAATACATAGGTTTTAAGATTCTTACTAGTCAGATCTATTCCTCTGCGGGAAATATGGGGTTTTGAGTCCCTTTCACTGAGGAAGGTGTAGGTCTTGTCTATTCCATAGTTGGTTTTTGGAACGGTACCTGTGCTTATAACAAACTCTGGTTTGATGCATCTCCCCACCTCTCCTTCCCCCTTAAGCAGGCATAAGAGTGTTTTCTAAATGTGAGACTCTGTTCTCTTGCCTAATTCAGTTCATGTGTAGCCATGTTTACAGGATCTTCCTAAGTGATATCTTATGATAAGTTTCTTTTTCTGTGTGACTTCTTTCACTTAGAATCATCGTACCTGAATCCACTGATTTTGCTGCTACATGTCTTATGACATTGATTTCATGGCTGAGGGATATTCCATCGTACGTAAGTTCCACAATGTTTGGAACCATTTTTGTATTTCCTGTGATATTTCAGGTGTACCCAGGTTGAGGTTCTTGTAAGCAGTGCAGCCCTCAATTTGGGGGTGGCTCTGTCTTATGGATTTTCAGTTTTCCCATGGTATATTCCCTAGACCGGAAGTGCCCTTGGCTCTGTAGCTCTGTTGTTTACTTGTTTTAGGGAACACAATGCACTCCTCCAGTGAGGCAGTTGGCAACTTACATCCCGCCCATCAGCATAACAAGGCTCCCTGTTCTCCAGGGCCTGTCTTGCCTTTCTGGTTTTTACACATTTTGTGGATATCCCTTTTGAACGGTGGGAAGTGATACTTCTTTGTAGTGCAGATTTGCATTGCCCGCTTGCTTGCTTGGCCAAAAAGGGCGTATGCGTTTTCTCCTGAATATATTCAGGAGAAAACGCATACACCCTTTTTGGCCAAGTGCATCATTGTCGAAGTTGTGCCCCTCTTCCTGTGCTTTACAGGCGATTCCAACGTACCTCTTGAAATCTGTTTCCTGCAATTCTGCCTCGCTTTCAAGTGCGCCTCGTTGCCTTCCCTCAACAGATTTTTGGACGATAGTTGGCCTTGATTACTCTGCCAATTTGTGAATTGCTGTGCCCCTGACCTCCATTATTCAACTCGTTTTTTTGTGAGCTGAACGCAAGTCCAAACTTTTGGTTCAGGACCTATACTGGTTCCAGGTGGGTGGCTGAGACTTTGGTTCATTCTTCTTCCTGCCGGGAAATTAGAGTGACATGTGCCCATCCAAATGCCTAACAGCTACTCTCTCATTGGTTCTCCCTCTTCCCTTTCATCCTCTGCCAAATTGGCAACCTGTGCGAACCAGGAGCTAAAAGGGGCTGTCTCTCCAAGTTGGGAGATTGATAGGAAAGCAGTTGGAATGTCAAACCGGAGCACCAGGAGAGGGACTCTTCGTTGAGTTTTAGAAACCTTTTGTATTCACAGTGTGTCCATTCTCTAGGTTTCCCGTACATGTTATAGCTGTAGTAATATTCCCTTCAACCTGGAGAGTTGGAACCCATGGAATGGGTGCCATGCATTATTGCTTTAAAGGGTCTGCATTTGCTCACCCAATCTCACCAATCCTCTCAGTCCCAAGTGACCAGCCTCATGCCACATCCATCTGTCATTATAGATAGGGTCATTCCAGGTTGCATCAGAGACCCTGAAGGAATTGTAAAGAATTTCCCTGTTTCTTTGTTCTGTTTTTGAAATTCCTTTTTAGAGTGGGTTTGAGCTGATTCTCGCTGCCATGTTTATGCCAGTCTAGACACAATTGATTCCCTTACGGAGACATATCAATACATAGGTTTTAAGATTCTTACTAGTCAGATCTATTCCTCTGCGGGAAATATGGGGTTTTGAGTCCCTTTCACTGAGGAAGGTGTAGGTCTTGTCTATTCCATAGTTGGTTTTTGGAACGGTACCTGTGCTTATATCAAACTCTGGTTTGATGCATCTCCCCACCTCTCCTTCCCCCTTAAGCAGGCATAAGAGTGTTTTCTAAATGTGAGACTCTGTTCTCTTGCCTAACTCAGTTCATATGTAGCCATGTTTACAGGATCTTCCTAAGTGATATCTTATGATAAGTTTCTTTTTCTGTGTGACGTCTTTCACTTAGAATCATCGTACCTGAATCCACTCATTTTGCTGCTACTGGTCTTATGACATTGATTTCATGGCTGAGGGATATTCCATCGTACGTAAGTTCCACAATGTTTGGAACCATTTTTATATTTCCTGGGATATTTCAGGTGTACCCAGGTTGAGGTTCTTGTAAGCAGTGCAGCCCTCAATTTGGGGGTGGCTCTCTCTTATGGATTTTCAATTTTCCCAAGGTATATTCCCTAGACCGGAAGTGCCCTTGGCTCTGTTGCTCTGTTGATTACTTGTTTTAGGGAACACAATGCACTCCTCCAGTGAGGCAGTTGGCAACTTACATCCCGCCCATCAGCATAACAAGGCTCCCTGTTCTCCAGGGCCTGTCTTGCCTTTCAGGTTTTTACACATTTTGTGGATGTCCCTTTTGACCGGTGGGAAGTGATACTTCTTTGTAGTGCAGATTTGCATTGCCCGCTTGCTTGCTTGGCCAAAAAGGGCGTATGCGTTTTCTCCTGAATATATTCAGGAGAAAACGCATACGCCCTTTTTGGCCAAGTGCATCATTGTCGAAGTTGTGCCCCTCTTCCTGTGCTTTACAGGCGATTCCAACGTACCTCTTGAAATCTGTTTCCTGCTATTCTGCCTCGCTTTCAAGTGCGCCTCGTTGCCTTCCCTCAACAGATTTTTGGACGATAGTTGGCCTTGATTACTCTGCCAGTTTGTGAATTGCTGTGACCCTGAGCTCCATTTTTCAACTCGTTTTTTTGTGAGCTGAACGCAAGTCCAAACTTTTGGTTCAGGACCTATACTGGTTCCCGGTGGGTGGCTGAGACTTTGGTTAATTCTTCTTCCTGCCGGGAAATTAGAGTGACATGTGCCCATCCAAATGCCTAACAGCTACTCTCTCATTGGTTCTCCCTCTTCCCTTTGATCCTCTGCCAAATTGGCAACCTGTGCGAACCAGGAGCTTAAAGGGTCTGTCTCTCCAAGTTGGGAGATTGATAGGAAAGCAGTTGGAAAGTCAAACCAGAGCACCAGGAGAGGAACACTTCGTTGAGTTTTAGAAACCTTTCGTATTCACTGTGTGTCCATTCTCTAGGTTTCCCGTACATGTTATAGCTGTAGTAATATGCCCTTCAACCTGGAGAGCTGGGACACATGGAATGGGTGCCATGCATTATTGCTTTAAAGGGTCTGCATTTGCTCACCCAATCTCACCAATCCTCTCAGTCCCAAGTGACCAGCCTCATGCCACATCCATCTGTCATTATAGATAGGGTCATTCCAGGTTGCATCAGAGACCCTGAAGGAATTGTAAAGAATTTCCCTGTTTCTTTGTTCTGTTTTTGAAATTCCTTTTTAGAGTGGGTTTGAGCTGATTCTCGCTGCCATGTTTATGCCAGTCTAGACACAATTGATTCCCTTACGGAGACATATCAATACATAGGTTTTAAGATTCTTACTAGTCAGATCTATTCCTCTGCGGGAAATATGGGGTTTTGATTCCCTTTCACTGAGGAAGGTGTAGGTCTTTTCTATTCCATAGTTGGTTTTTGGAACGGTACCTGTGCTTATATCAAACTCTGGTTTGATGCATCTCCCCACCTCTCCTTCCCCCTTAAGCAGGCATAAGAGTGTTTTCTAAATGTGAGACTCTGTTCTCTTGCCTAACTCAGTTCATATGTAGCCATGTTTACAGGATCTTCCTAAGTGATATCTTATGATAAGTTTCTTTTTCTGTGTGACGTCTTTCACTTAGAATCATCGTACCTGAATCCACTCATTTTGCTGCTACTGGTCTTATGACATTGATTTCATGGCTGAGGGATATTCCATCGTACGTAAGTTCCACAATGTTTGGAACCATTTTTATATTTCCTGGGATATTTCAGGTGTACCCAGGTTGAGGTTCTTGTAAGCAGTGCAGCCCTCAATTTGGGGGTGGCTCTCTCTTATGGATTTTCAATTTTCCCAAGGTATATTCCCTAGACCGGAAGTGCCCTTGGCTCTGTTGCTCTGTTGATTACTTGTTTTAGGGAACACAATGCACTCCTCCAGTGAGGCAGTTGGCAACTTACATCCCGCCCATCAGCATAACAAGGCTCCCTGTTCTCCAGGGCCTGTCTTGCCTTTCAGGTTTTTACACATTTTGTGGATGTCCCTTTTGACCGGTGGGAAGTGATACTTCTTTGTAGTGCAGATTTGCATTGCCCGCTTGCTTGCTTGGCCAAAAAGGGCGTATGCGTTTTCTCCTGAATATATTCAGGAGAAAACGCATACGCCCTTTTTGGCCAAGTGCATCATTGTCGAAGTTGTGCCCCTCTTCCTGTGCTTTACAGGCGATTCCAACGTACCTCTTGAAATCTGTTTCCTGCTATTCTGCCTCGCTTTCAAGTGCGCCTCGTTGCCTTCCCTCAACAGATTTTTGGACGATAGTTGGCCTTGATTACTCTGCCAGTTTGTGAATTGCTGTGACCCTGAGCTCCATTTTTCAACTCGTTTTTTTGTGAGCTGAACGCAAGTCCAAACTTTTGGTTCAGGACCTATACTGGTTCCCGGTGGGTGGCTGAGACTTTGGTTAATTCTTCTTCCTGCCGGGAAATTAGAGTGACATGTGCCCATCCAAATGCCTAACAGCTACTCTCTCATTGGTTCTCCCTCTTCCCTTTGATCCTCTGCCAAATTGGCAACCTGTGCGAACCAGGAGCTTAAAGGGTCTGTCTCTCCAAGTTGGGAGATTGATAGGAAAGCAGTTGGAAAGTCAAACCGGAGCACCAGGAGAGGAACACTTCGTTGAGTTTTAGAAACCTTTCGTATTCACTGTGTGTCCATTCTCTAGGTTTCCCGTACATGTTATAGCTGTAGTAATATGCCCTTCAACCTGGAGAGCTGGGACACATGGAATGGGTGCCATGCATTATTGCTTTAAAGGGTCTGCATTTGCTCACCCAATCTCACCAATCTTCTCAGTCCCAAGTGTCCAGCCTCATGCCACATCCAGCTGTCATTGTAGATAGGGTCACTCCAGGTTGCATCAGAGACCCTGAAGGAATTGTAAAGAATTTCCCTGTTTCTTTGTTCTGTTTTTGAAATTCCTTTTTAGAGTGGGTTTGAGCTGATTCTCGCTGCCATGTTTATACCAGTCTAGACACACTTGATTCCCTTATGGAGATATATCAATACATAGGTTTTAAGATTCTTACTAGTCAGATCTATTCCTCTGCGGGAAATATGGGGTTTTGAGTCCCTTTCACTGAGGAAGGTGTAGGTCTTGTCTATTCCATAGATGGTTTTTGGAACGGTACCTGTGCTTATATCAAAATCTGGTTTGATGCATCTCCCCACCTCTCCTTCCCCCTTAAGCAGGCATAAGAGTGTTTTCTAAATGTGAGACTCTGTTCTCTTGCCTAATTCAGTTCATGTGTAGCCATGTTTACAGGATCTTCCTAAGTGATATCTTATGATAAGTTTCTTTTTCTGTGTGACTTCTTTCACTTAGAATCATCGTACCTGAATCCACTCATTTTGCTGCTACATGTCTTATGACATTGATTTCATGGCTGAGGGATATTCCATCGTACGTAAGTTCCACAATGTTTGGAACCATTTTTGTATTTCCTGTGATATTTCAGGTGTACCCAGGTTGAGGTTCTTGTAAGCAGTGCAGCCCTCAATTTGGGGGTGGCTCTGTCTTATGGATTTTCAGTTTTCCCATGGTATATTCCCTAGACCGGAAGTGCCCTTGGCTCTGTAGCTCTGTTGTTTACTTGTTTTAGGGAACACAATGCACTCCTCCAGTGAGGCAGTTGGCAACTTACATCCCGCCCATCAGCATAACAAGGCTCCCTGTTCTCCAGGGCCTGTCTTGCCTTTCTGGTTTTTACACATTTTGTGGATATCCCTTTTGAACGGTGGGAAGTGATACTTCTTTGTAGTGCAGATTTGCATTGCCCGCTTGCTTGCTTGGCCAAAAAGGGCGTATGCGTTTTCTCCTGAATATATTCAGGAGAAAACGCATACACCCTTTTTGGCCAAGTGCATCATTGTCGAAGTTGTGCCCCTCTTCCTGTGCTTTACAGGCGATTCCAACGTACCTCTTGAAATCTGTTTCCTGCAATTCTGCCTCGCTTTCAAGTGCGCCTCGTTGCCTTCCCTCAACAGATTTTTGGACGATAGTTGGCCTTGATTACTCTGCCAATTTGTGAATTGCTGTGCCCCTGACCTCCATTATTCAACTCGTTTTTTTGTGAGCTGAACGCAAGTCCAAACTTTTGGTTCAGGACCTATACTGGTTCCAGGTGGGTGGCTGAGACTTTGGTTCATTCTTCTTCCTGCCGGGAAATTAGAGTGACATGTGCCCATCCAAATGCCTAACAGCTACTCTCTCATTGGTTCTCCCTCTTCCCTTTCATCCTCTGCCAAATTGGCAACCTGTGCGAACCAGGAGCTAAAAGGGGCTGTCTCTCCAAGTTGGGAGATTGATAGGAAAGCAGTTGGAATGTCAAACTGGAGCACCAGGAGAGGGACTCTTCGTTGAGTTTTAGAAACCTTTTGTATTCACAGTGTGTCCATTCTCTAGGTTTCCCGAACATGTTATAGCTGTAGTAATATTCCCTTCAACCTGGAGAGTTGGGACCCATGGAATGGGTGCCATGCATTATTGCTTTAAAGGGTCTGCATTTGCTCACCCAATCTCACCAATCCTCTCAGTCCCAAGTGACCAGCCTCATGCCACATCCATCTGTCATTGTAGATAGGGTCATTCCAGGTTGAATCAGAGACCCTGAAGGAATTGTAAAGAATTTCCCTGTTTCTTTGTTCTGTTTTTGAAATTCCTTTTTAGAGTGGGTTTGAGCTGATTCTCGCTGCCATGTTTATGCCAGTCTAGACACACTTGATTCCCTTACGGAGACATATCAATACATAGGTTTTAAGATTCTTACTAGTCAGATCTATTCCTCTGCGGGAAATATGGGGTTTTGAGTCCCTTTCACTGAGGAAGGTGTAGGTCTTGTCTATTCCATAGTTGGTTTTTGGAACGGTACCTGTGCTTATAACAAACTCTGGTTTGATGCATCTCCCCACCTCTCCTTCCCCCTTAAGCAGGCATAAGAGTGTTTTCTAAATGTGAGACTCTGTTCTCTTGCCTAATTCAGTTCATGTGTAGCCATGTTTACAGGATCTTCCTAAGTGATATCTTATTATAAGTTTCTTTTTCTGTGTGACTTCTTTCACTTAGAATCATCGTACCTGAATCCACTGATTTTGCTGCTACATGTCTTATGACATTGATTTCATGGCTGAGGGATATTCCATCGTACGTAAGTTCCACAATGTTTGGAACCATTTTTGTATTTCCTGTGATATTTCAGGTGTACCCAGGTTGAGGTTCTTGTAAGCAGTGCAGCCCTCAATTTGGGGGTGGCTCTGTCTTATGGATTTTCAGTTTTCCCATGGTATATTCCCTAGACCGGAAGTGCCCTTGGCTCTGTAGCTCTGTTGTTTACTTGTTTTAGGGAACACAATGCACTCCTCCAGTGAGGCAGTTGGCAACTTACATCCCGCCCATCAGCATAACAAGGCTCCCTGTTCTCCAGGGCCTGTCTTGCCTTTCTGGTTTTTACACATTTTGTGGATATCCCTTTTGAACGGTGGGAAGTGATACTTCTTTGTAGTACAGATTTGCATTGCCCGCTTGCTTGCTTGGCCAAAAAGGGCGTATGCGTTTTCTCCTGAATATATTCAGGAGAAAACGCATACACCCTTTTTGGCCAAGTGCATCATTGTCGAAGTTGTGCCCCTCTTCCTGTGCTTTACAGGCGATTCCAACGTACCTCTTGAAATCTGTTTCCTGCAATTCTGCCTCGCTTTCAAGTGCGCCTCATTGCCTTCCCTCAACAGATTTTTGGACGATAGTTGGCCTTGATTACTCTGCCAATTTGTGAATTGCTGTGCCCCTGACCTCCATTATTCAACTCGTTTTTTTGTGAGCTGAACGCAAGTCCAAACTTTTGGTTCAGGACCTATACTGGTTCCAGGTGGGTGGCTGAGACTTTGGTTCATTCTTCTTCCTGCCGGGAAATTAGAGTGACATGTGCCCATCCAAATGCCTAACAGCTACTCTCTCATTGGTTCTCCCTCTTCCCTTTCATCCTCTGCCAAATTGGCAACCTGTGCGAACCAGGAGCTAAAAGGGGCTGTCTCTCCAAGTTGGGAGATTGATAGGAAAGCAGTTGGAATGTCAAACTGGAGCACCAGGAGAGGGACTCTTCGTTGAGTTTTAGAAACCTTTTGTATTCACAGTGTGTCCATTCTCTAGGTTTCCCGAACATGTTATAGCTGTAGTAATATTCCCTTCAACCTGGAGAGTTGGGACCCATGGAATGGGTGCCATGCATTATTGCTTTAAAGGGTCTGCATTTGCTCACCCAATCTCACCAATCCTCTCAGTCCCAAGTGACCAGCCTCATGCCACATCCATCTGTCATTGTAGATAGGGTCATTCCAGGTTGAATCAGAGACCCTGAAGGAATTGTAAAGAATTTCCCTGTTTCTTTGTTCTGTTTTTGAAATTCCTTTTTAGAGTGGGTTTGAGCTGATTCTCGCTGCCATGTTTATGCCAGTCTAGACACACTTGATTCCCTTACGGAGACATATCAATACATAGGTTTTAAGATTCTTACTAGTCAGATCTATTCCTCTGCGGGAAATATGGGGTTTTGAGTCCCTTTCACTGAGGAAGGTGTAGGTCTTGGCTATTCCATAGTTGGTTTTTGGAACGGTACCTGTGGTTATATCAAACTCTGGTTTGATGCATCTCCCCACCTCTCCTTCCCCCTTAAGCAGGCATAAGAGTGTTTTCTAAATGTGAGACTCTGTTCTCTTGCCTAATTCAGTTCATGTGTAGCCATGTTTACAGGATCTTCCTAAGTGATATCTTATGATAAGTTTCTTTTTCTGTGTGACTTCTTTCACTTAGAATCATCGTACCTGAATCCACTGATTTTGCTGCTACATGTCTTATGACATTGATTTCATGGCTGAGGGATATTCCATCGTACGTAAGTTCCACAATGTTTGGAACCATTTTTGTATTTCCTGTGATATTTCAGGTGTACCCAGGTTGAGGTTCTTGTAAGCAGTGCAGCCCTCAATTTGGGGGTGGCTCTGTCTTATGGATTTTCAGTTTTCCCATGGTATATTCCCTAGACCGGAAGTGCCCTTGGCTCTGTAGCTCTGTTGTTTACTTGTTTTAGGGAACACAATGCACTCCTCCAGTGAGGCAGTTGGCAACTTACATCCCGCCCATCAGCATAACAAGGCTCCCTGTTCTCCAGGGCCTGTCTTGCCTTTCTGGTTTTTACACATTTTTTGGATATCCCTTTTGAACGGTGGGAAGTGATACTTCTTTGTAGTGCAGATTTGCATTGCCCGCTTGCTTGCTTGGCCAAAAAGGGCGTATGCGTTTTCTCCTGAATATATTCAGGAGAAAACGCATACGCCCTTTTTGGCCAAGTGCATCATTGTCGAAGTTGTGCCCCTCTTCCTGTGCTTTACAGGCGATTCCAACGTACCTCTTGAAATCTGTTTCCTGCAATTCTGCCTCGCATTCAAGTGCGCCTCGTTGCCTTCCCTCAACAGATTTTTGGACGATAGTTGGCCTTGATTACTCTGCCAATTTGTGAATTGCTGTGCCCCTGACCTCCATTATTCAACTCGTTTTTTTGTGAGCTGAACGCAAGTCCAAACTTTTGGTTCAGGACCTATACTGGTTCCAGGTGGGTGTTCTGAGACTTTGGTTCATTCTTCTTCCTGCCGGGAAATTAGAGTGACATGTGCCCATCCAAATGCCTAACAGCTACTCTCTCATTGGTTCTCCCTCTTCCCTTTCATCCTCTGCCAAATTGGCAACCTGTGCGAACCAGGAGCTAAAAGGGGCTGTCTCTCCAAGTTGGGAGATTTATAGGAAAGCAGTTGGAATGTCAAACCGGAGCACCAGGAGAGGGACTCTTCGTTGAGTTTTAGAAACCTTTTGTATTCACAGTGTGTCCATTCTCTAGGTTTCCCGAACATGTTATAGCTGTAGTAATATTCCCTTCAACCTGGAGAGTTGGGACCCATGGAATGGGTGCCATGCATTATTGCTTTAAAGGGTCTGCATTTGCTCACCCAATCTCACCAATCCTCTCAGTCCCAAGTGACCAGCCTCATGCCACATCCATCTGTCATTGTAGATAGGGTCATTCCAGGTTGAATCAGAGACCCTGAAGGAATTGTAAAGAATTTCCCTGTTTCTTTGTTCTGTTTTTGAAATTCCTTTTTAGAGTGGGTTTGAGCTGATTCTCGCTGCCATGTTTATGCCAGTCTAGACACACTTGATTCCCTTACGGAGACATATCAATACATAGGTTTTAAGATTCTTACTAGTCAGATCTATTCCTCTGCGGGAAATATGGGGTTTTGAGTCCCTTTCACTGAGGAAGGTGTAGGTCTTGTCTATTCCATAGTTGGTTTTTGGAACGGTACCTGTGCTTATATCAAACTCTGGTTTGATGCATCTCCCCACCTCTCCTTCCCCCTTAAGCAGGCATAAGAGTGTTTTCTAAATGTGAGACTCTGTTCTCTTGCCTAACTCAGTTCATATGTAGCCATGTTTACAGGATCTTCCTAAGTGATATCTTATGATAAGTTTCTTTTTCTGTGTGACGTCTTTCACTTAGAATCATCGTACCTGAATCCACTCATTTTGCTGCTACTGGTCTTATGACATTGATTTCATGGCTGAGGGATATTCCATCGTACGTAAGTTCCACAATGTTTGGAACCATTTTTATATTTCCTGGGATATTTCAGGTGTACCCAGGTTGAGGTTCTTGTAAGCAGTGCAGCCCTCAATTTGGGGGTGGCTCTCTCTTATGGATTTTCAATTTTCCCAAGGTATATTCCCTAGACCGGAAGTGCCCTTGGCTCTGTTGCTCTGTTGATTACTTGTTTTAGGGAACACAATGCACTCCTCCAGTGAGGCAGTTGGCAACTTACATTCCGCCCATCAGCATAACAAGGCTCCCTGTTCTCCAGGGCCTGTCTTGCCTTTCAGGTTTTTACACATTTTGTGGATGTCCCTTTTGACCGGTGGGAAGTGATACTTCTTTGTAGTGCAGATTTGCATTGCCCGCTTGCTTGCTTGGCCAAAAAGGGCGTATGCGTTTTCTCCTGAATATACTCAGGAGAAAACGCATACGCCCTTTTTGGCCAAGTGCATCATTGTCGAAGTTGTGCCCCTCTTCCTGTGCTTTACAGGCGATTCCAACGTACCTCTTGAAATCTGTTTCCTGCTATTCTGCCTCGCTTTCAAGTCCGCCTCGTTGCCTTCCCTCAACAGATTTTTGGACGATAGTTGGCCTTGATTACTCTGCCAGTTTGTGAATTGCTGTGCCCCTGAGCTCCATTTTTCAACTCGTTTTTTTGTGAGCTGAACGCAAGTCCAAACTTTTGGTTCAGGACCTATACTGGTTCCCGGTGGGTGGCTGAGACTTTGGTTAATTCTTCTTCCTGCCGGGAAATTAGAGTGACACGTGCCCATCCAAATGCCTAACAGCTACTCTCTCATTGGTTCTCCCTCTTCCCTTTGATCCTCTGCCAAATTGGCAACCTGTGCGAACCAGGAGCTTAAAGGGGCTGTCTCTCCAAGTTGGGAGATTGATAGGAAAGCAGTTGGAAAGTCAAACCAGAGCACCAGGAGAGGGACTCTTCGTTGAGTTTTAGAAACCTTTCGTATTCACTGTGTGTCCATTCTCTAGGTTTCCCGTACATGTTATAGCTGTAGTAATATGCCCTTCAACCTGGAGAGCTGGGACACATGGAATGGGTGCCATGCATTATTGCTTTAAAGGGTCTGCATTTGCTCACCCAATCTCACCAATCTTCTCAGTCCCAAGTGTCCAGCCTCATGCCATATCCAGCTGTCATTGTAGATAGGGTCATTCCAGGTTGCATCAGAGACCCTGAAGGAATTGTAAAGAATTTCCCTGTTTCTTTGTTCTGTTTTTGAAATTCCTTTTTAGAGTGGGTTTGAGCTGATTCTCGCTGCCATGTTTATACCAGTCTAGACACACTTGATTCCCTTACGGAGATATATCAATACATAGGTTTTAAGATTCTTACTAGTCAGATCTATTCCTCTGCGGGAAATATGGGGTTTTGAGTCCCTTTCACTGAGGAAGGTGTAGGTCTTGTCTATTCCATAGTTGGTTTTTGGAACGGTACCTGTGCTTATATCAAACTCTGGTTTGATGCATCTCCCCACCTCTCCTTCCCCCTTAAGCAGGCATAAGAGTGTTTTCTAAATGTGAGACTCTGTTCTCTTGCCTAACTCAGTTCATGTGTAGCCATGTTTACAGGATCTTCCTAAGTGATATCTTATGATAAGTTTCTTTTTCTGTGTGACTTCTTTCACTTAGAATCATCGTACCTGAATCCACTGATTTTGCTGCTGGATGTCTTATGACATTGATTTCATGGCTGAGGGATATTCCATCGTACGTAAGTTCCACAATGTTTGGAACCATTTTTGTATTTCCTGGGATATTTCAGGTGTACCCAGGTTGAGGTTCTTGTAAGCAGTGCAGCCCTCAATTTGGGGGTGGCTCTGTCTTATGGATTTTCAGTTTTCCCATGGTATATTCCCTAGACCGGAAGTGCCCTTGGCTCTGTAGCTCTGTTGTTTACTTGTTTTAGGGAACACAATGCACTCCTCCAGTGAGGCAGTTGGCAACTTACATCCCGCCCATCAGCATAACAAGGCTCCCTGTTCTCCAGGGCCTGTCTTGCCTTTCTGGTTTTTACACATTTTGTGGATATCCCTTTTGAACGGTGGGAAGTGATACTTCTTTGTAGTGCAGATTTGCATTGCCCGCTTGCTTGCTTGGCCAAAAAGGGCGTATGCGTTTTCTCCTGAATATATTCAGGAGAAAATGCATACGCCCTTTTTGGCCAAGTGCATCATTGTCGAAGTTGTGCCCCTCTTCCTGTGCTTTACAGGCGATTCCAACGTACCTCTTGAAATCTGTTTCCTGCAATTCTGCCTCGCTTTCAAGTGCGCCTCGTTGCCTTCCCTCAACAGATTTTTGGACGATAGTTGGCCTTGATTACTCTGCCAATTTGTGAATTGCTGTGCCCCTGACCTCCATTATTCAACTCGTTTTTTTGTGAGCTGAACGCAAGTCCAAACTTTTGGTTCAGGACCTATACTGGTTCCAGGTGGGTGGCTGAGACTTTGGTTCATTCTTCTTCCTGCCGGGAAATTAGAGTGACATGTGCCCATCCAAATGCCTAACAGCTACTCTCTCATTGGTTCTCCCTCTTCCCTTTCATCCTCTGCCAAATTGGCAACCTGTGCGAACCAGGAGCTAAAAGGGGCTGTCTCTCCAAGTTGGGAGATTGATAGGAAAGCAGTTGGAATGTCAAACCGGAGCACCAGGAGAGGGACTCTTCGTTGAGTTTTAGAAACCTTTTGTATTCACAGTGTGTCCATTCTCTAGGTTTCCCGAACATGTTATAGCTGTAGTAATATTCCCTTCAACCTGGAGAGTTGGGACCCATGGAATGGGTGCCATGCATTATTGCTTTAAAGGGTCTGCATTTGCTCACCCAATCTCACCAATCCTCTCAGTCCCAAGTGACCAGCCTCATCCCACATCCATCTGTCATTGTAGATAGGGTCATTCCAGGTTGAATCAGAGACCCTGAAGGAATTGTAAAGAATTTCCCTGTTTCTTTGTTCTGTTTTTGAAATTCCTTTTTAGAGTGGGTTTGAGCTGATTCTCGCTGCCATGTTTATGCCAGTCTAGACACACTTGATTCCCTTACGGAGACATATCAATACATAGGTTTTAAGATTCTTACTAGTCAGATCTATTCCTCTGCGGGAAATATGGGGTTTTGAGTCCCTTTCACTGAGGAAGGTGTAGGTCTTGGCTATTCCATAGTTGGTTTTTGGAACGGTACCTGTGGTTATATCAAACTCTGGTTTGATGCATCTCCCCACCTCTCCTTCCCCCTTAAGCAGGCATAAGAGTGTTTTCTAAATGTGAGACTCTGTTCTCTTGCCTAATTCAGTTCATGTGTAGCCATGTTTACAGGATCTTCCTAAGTGATATCTTATGATAAGTTTCTTTTTCTGTGTGACTTCTTTCACTTAGAATCATCGTACCTGAATCCACTGATTTTGCTGCTACATGTCTTATGACATTGATTTCATGGCTGAGGGATATTCCATCGTACGTAAGTTCCACAATGTTTGGAACCATTTTTGTATTTCCTGTGATATTTCAGGTGTACCCAGGTTGAGGTTCTTGTAAGCAGTGCAGCCCTCAATTTGGGGGTGGCTCTGTCTTATGGATTTTCAGTTTTCCCATGGTATATTCCCTAGACCGGAAGTGCCCTTGGCTCTGTAGCTCTGTTGTTTACTTGTTTTAGGGAACACAATGCACTCCTCCAGTGAGGCAGTTGGCAACTTACATCCCGCCCATCAGCATAACAAGGCTCCCTGTTCTCCAGGGCCTGTCTTGCCTTTCTGGTTTTTACACATTTTGTGGATATCCCTTTTGAACGGTGGGAAGTGATACTTCTTTGTAGTGCAGATTTGCATTGCCCGCTTGCTTGCTTGGCCAAAAAGGGCGTATGCGTTTTCTCCTGAATATATTCAGGAGAAAACGCATACGCCCTTTTTGGCCAAGTGCATCATTGTCGAAGTTGTGCCCCTCTTCCTGTGCTTTACAGGCGATTCCAACGTACCTCTTGAAATCTGTTTCCTGCAATTCTGCCTCGCTTTCAAGTGCGCCTCGTTGCCTTCCCTCAACAGATTTTTGGACGATAGTTGGCCTTGATTACTCTGCCAATTTGTGAATTGCTGTGCCCCTGACCTCCATTATTCAACTCGTTTTTTTGTGAGCTGAACGCAAGTCCAAACTTTTGGTTCAGGACCTATACTGGTTCCAGGTGGGTGGCTGAGACTTTGGTTCATTCTTCTTCCTGCCGGGAAATTAGAGTGACATGTGCCCATCCAAATGCCTAACAGCTACTCTCTCATTGGTTCTCCCTCTTCCCTTTCATCCTCTGCCAAATTGGCAACCTGTGCGAACCAGGAGCTAAAAGGGGCTGTCTCTCCAAGTTGGGAGATTGATAGGAAAGCAGTTGGAATGTCAAACCGGAGCACCAGGAGAGGGACTCTTCGTTGAGTTTTAGAAACCTTTTGTATTCACAGTGTGTCCATTCTCTAGGTTTCCCGAACATGTTATAGCTGTAGTAATATTCCCTTCAACCTGGAGAGTTGGGACCCATGGAATGGGTGCCATGCATTATTGCTTTAAAGGGTCTGCATTTGCTCACCCAATCTCACCAATCCTCTCAGTCCCAAGTGACCAGCCTCATGCCACATCCATCTGTCATTGTAGATAGGGTCATTCCAGGTTGAATCAGAGACCCTGAAGGAATTGTAAAGAATTTCCCTGTTTCTTTGTTCTGTTTTTGAAATTCCTTTTTAGAGTGGGTTTGAGCTGATTCTCGCTGCCATGTTTATGCCAGTCTAGACACACTTGATTCCCTTACGGAGACATATCAATACATAGGTTTTAAGATTCTTACTAGTCAGATCTATTCCTCTGCGGGAAATATGGGGTTTTGAGTCCCTTTCACTGAGGAAGGTGTAGGTCTTGTCTATTCCATAGTTGGTTTTTGGAACGGTACCTGTGCTTATATCAAACTCTGGTTTGATGCATCTCCCCACCTCTCCTTCCCCCTTAAGCAGGCATAAGAGTGTTTTCTAAATGTGAGACTCTGTTCTCTTGCCTAACTCAGTTCATATGTAGCCATGTTTACAGGATCTTCCTAAGTGATATCTTATGATAAGTTTCTTTTTCTGTGTGACGTCTTTCACTTAGAATCATCGTACCTGAATCCACTCAGTTTGCTGCTACTGGTCTTATGACATTGATTTCATGGCTGAGGGATATTCCATCGTACGTAAGTTCCACAATGTTTGGAACCATTTTTATATTTCCTGGGATATTTCAGGTGTACCCAGGTTGAGGTTCTTGTAAGCAGTGCAGCCCTCAATTTGGGGGTGGCTCTCTCTTATGGATTTTCAATTTTCCCAAGGTATATTCCCTAGACCGGAAGTGCCCTTGGCTCTGTTGCTCTGTTGATTACTTGTTTTAGGGAACACAATGCACTCCTCCAGTGAGGCAGTTGGCAACTTACATCCCGCCCATCAGCATAACAAGGCTCCCTGTTCTCCAGGGCCTGTCTTGCCTTTCAGGTTTTTACACATTTTGTGGATGTCCCTTTTGACCGGTGGGAAGTGATACTTCTTTGTAGTGCAGATTTGCATTGCCCGCTTGCTTGCTTGGCCAAAAAGTGCGTATGCGTTTTCTCCTGAATATACTCAGGAGAAAACGCATACGCCCTTTTTGGCCAAGTGCATCATTGTCGAAGTTGTGCCCCTCTTCCTGTGCTTTACAGGCGATTCCAACGTACCTCTTGAAATCTGTTTCCTGCTATTCTGCCTCGCTTTCAAGTCCGCCTCGTTGCCTTCCCTCAACAGATTTTTGGACGATAGTTGGCCTTGATTACTCTGCCAGTTTGTGAATTGCTGTGCCCCTGAGCTCCATTTTTCAACTCGTTTTTTTGTGAGCTGAACGCAAGTCCAAACTTTTGGTTCAGGACCTATACTGGTTCCCGGTGGGTGGCTGAGACTTTGGTTAATTCTTCTTCCTGCCGGGAAATTAGAGTGACACGTGCCCATCCAAATGCCTAACAGCTACTCTCTCATTGGTTCTCCCTCTTCCCTTTGATCCTCTGCCAAATTGGCAACCTGTGCGAACCAGGAGCTTAAAGGCGCTGTCTCTCCAAGTTGGGAGATTGATAGGAAAGCAGTTGGAAAGTCAAACCAGAGCACCAGGAGAGGGACTCTTCGTTGAGTTTTAGAAACCTTTCGTATTCACTGTGTGTCCATTCTCTAGGTTTCCCGTACATGTTATAGCTGTAGTAATATGCCCTTCAACCTGGAGAGCTGGGACACATGAAATGGGTGCCATGCATTATTGCTTTAAAGGGTCTGCATTTGCTCACCCAATCTCACCAATCTTCTCAGTCCCAAGTGTCCAGCCTCATGCCATATCCAGCTGTCATTGTAGATAGGGTCATTCCAGGTTGCATCAGAGACCCTGAAGGAATTGTAAAGAATTTCCCTGTTTCTTTGTTCTGTTTTTGAAATTCCTTTTTAGAGTGGGTTTGAGCTGATTCTCGCTGCCATGTTTATACCAGTCTAGACACACTTGATTCCCTTACGGAGATATATCAATACATAGGTTTTAAGATTCTTACTAGTCAGATCTATTCCTCTGCGGGAAATATGGGGTTTTGAGTCCCTTTCACTGAGGAAGGTGTAGGTCTTGTCTATTCCATAGTTGGTTTTTGGAACGGTACCTGTGCTTATATCAAACTCTGGTTTGATGCATCTCCCCACCTCTCCTTCCCCCTTAAGCAGGCATAAGAGTGTTTTCTAAATGTGAGACTCTGTTCTCTTGCCTAACTCAGTTCATGTGTAGCCATGTTTACAGGATCTTCCTAAGTGATATCTTATGATAAGTTTCTTTTTCTGTGTGACTTCTTTCACTTAGAATCATCGTACCTGAATCCACTGATTTTGCTGCTACATGTCTTATGACATTGATTTCATGGCTGAGGGATATTCCATCGTACGTAAGTTCCACAATGTTTGGAACCATTTTTGTATTTCCTGTGATATTTCAGGTGTACCCAGGTTGAGGTTCTTGTAAGCAGTGCAGCCCTCAATTTGGGGGTGGCTCTGTCTTATGGATTTTCAGTTTTCCCATGGTATATTCCCTAGACCGGAAGTGCCCTTGGCTCTGTAGCTCTGTTGTTTACTTGTTTTAGGGAACACAATGCACTCCTCCAGTGAGGCAGTTGGCAACTTACATCCCGCCCATCAGCATAACAAGGCTCCCTGTTCTCCAGGGCCTGTCTTGCCTTTCTGGTTTTTACACATTTTGTGGATATCCCTTTTGAACGGTGGGAAGTGATACTTCTTTGTAGTGCAGATTTGCATTGCCCGCTTGCTTGCTTGGCCAAAAAGGGCGTATGCGTTTTCTCCTGAATATATTCAGGAGAAAATGCATACGCCCTTTTTGGCCAAGTGCATCATTGTCGAAGTTGTGCCCCTCTTCCTGTGCTTTACAGGCGATTCCAACGTACCTCTTGAAATCTGTTTCCTGCTATTCTGCCTCGCTTTCAAGTGCGCCTCGTTGCCTTCCCTCAACAGATTTTTGGACGATAGTTGGCCTTGATTACTCTGCCAATTTGTGAATTGCTGTGCCCCTGACCTCCATTATTCAACTCGTTTTTTTGTGAGCTGAACGCAAGTCCAAACTTTTGGTTCAGGACCTATACTGGTTCCAGGTGGGTGGCTGAGACTTTGGTTCATTCTTCTTCCTGCCGGGAAATTAGAGTGACATGTGTCCATCCAAATGCCTAACAGCTACTCTCTCATTGGTTCTCCCTCTTCCCTTTCATCCTCTGCCAAATTGGCAACCTGTGCGAACCAGGAGCTAAAAGGGGCTGTCTCTCCAAGTTGGGAGATTGATAGGAAAGCAGTTGGAATGTCAAACCGGAGCACCAGGAGAGGGACTCTTCGTTGAGTTTTAGAAACCTTTTGTATTCACAGTGTGTCCATTCTCTAGGTTTCCCGAACATGTTATAGCTGTAGTAATATTCCCTTCAACCTGGAGAGTTGGGACCCATGGAATGGGTGCCATGCATTATTGCTTTAAAGGGTCTGCATTTGCTCACCCAATCTCACCAATCCTCTCAGTCCCAAGTGACCAGCCTCATGCCACATCCATCTGTCATTGTAGATAGGGTCATTCCAGGTTGCATCAGAGACCCTGAAGGAATTGTAAAGAATTTCCCTGTTTCTTTGTTCTGTTTTTGAAATTCCTTTTTAGAGTGGGTTTGAGCTGATTCTCGCTGCCATGTTTATGCCAGTCTAGACACACTTGATTCCCTTACGGAGACATATCAATACATAGGTTTTAAGATTCTTACTAGTCAGATCTATTCCTCTGCGGGAAATATGGGGTTTTGAGTCCCTTTCACTGAGGAAGGTGTAGGTCTTGTCTATTCCATAGTTGGTTTTTGGAACGGTACCTGTGCTTATATCAAACTCTGGTTTGATGCATCTCCCCACCTCTCCTTCCCCCTTAAGCAGGCATAAGAGTGTTTTCTAAATGTGAGACTCTGTTCTCTTGCCTAATTCAGTTCATGTGCAGCCATGTTTACAGGATCTTCCTAAGTGATATCTTATGATAAGTTTCTTTTTCTGTGTGACTTCTTTCACTTAGAATCATCGTACCTGAATCCACTCATTTTGCTGCTACTGGTCTTATGACAATGATTTCATGGCTGAGGGATATTCCATCGTACGTAAGTTCCACAATGTTTGGAACCATTTTTGTATTTCCTGGGATATTTCAGGTGTACCCAGGTTGAGGTTCTTGTAAGCAGTGCAGCCCTCAATTTGGGGGTGGCTCTGTCTTATGGATTTTCAGTTTTCCCAAGGTATATTCCCTAGACCGGAAGTGCCCTTGGCTCTGTAGCTCTGTTGTTTACTTGTTTTAGGGAACACAATGCACTCCTCCAGTGAGGCAGTTGGCAACTTACATCCCGCCCGTCAGCATAACAAGGCTCCCTGTTCTCCAGGGCCTGTCTTGCCTTTCTGGTTTTTACACATTTTGTGGATGTCCCTTTTGACCGGTGGGAAGTGATACTTCTTTGTAGTGCAGATTTGCATTGCCCTCTTGCTTGCTTGGCCAAAAAGGGCGTATGCGTTTTCTCCTGAATATATTCAGGAGAAAACGCATATGCCCTTTTTGGCCAAGTGCATCATTGTCGAAGTTGTGCCCCTCTTCCTGTGCTTTACAGGTGATTCCAACGTACCTCTTGAAATCTGTTTCCTGCTATTCTGCCTCGCTTTCAAGTGCGCCTCGTTGCCTTCCCTCAACAGATTTTTGGACGATAGTTGGCCTTGATTACTCTGCCAGTTTGTGAATTGCTGTGCCCCTGAGCTCCATTTTTCAACTCGTTTTTTTGTGAGCTGAACGCAAGTCCAAACTTTTGGTTCAGGACCTATACTGGTTCCCGGTGGGTGGCTGAGACTTTGGTTAATTCTTCTTCCTGCCGGGAAATTAGAGTGACATGTGCCCATCCAAATGCCTAACAGCTACTCTCTCATTGGTTCTCCCTCTTCCCTTTCATCCTCTGCCAAATTGGCAACCTGTGCGAACCAGGAGCTTAAAGGGGCTGTCTCTCCAAGTTGGGAGATTGATAGGAAAGCAGTTGGAAAGTCAAACCGGAGCACCAGGAGAGGGACTCTTCGTTGAGTTTTAGAAACCTTTCGTATTCACAGTGTGTCCATTCTCTAGGTTTCCCGTACATGTTAGAGCTGTAGTAATATTCCCTTCAACCTGGAGAGCTGGGACCCATGGAATGGGTGCCATGCATTGTTGCTTTAAAGGGTCTGCATTTGCTCACCCAATCTCACCAATCCTCTCAGTCCCAAGTGTCCAGCCTCATGCCACATCCAGCTGTCATTGTAGATAGGGTCATTCCAGGTTGCATCCGAGACCCTGAAGGAATTGTAAAGAATTTCCCTGTTTCTTTGTTTTGTTTTTGAAATTCCTTTTTGGAGTGGGTTTGAGCTGATTCTCGCTGCCATGTTTATGCCAGTCTAGACACACTTGATTCCCTTAAGGAGACATATCAATACATAGGTTTTAAGATTCTTACTAGTCAGATCTATTCCTCTGTGGGAAATATGGGGTTTTGAGTCCCTTTCACTGAGGAAGGTGTAGGTCTTGTGTATTCCATAGTTGGTTTTTGGAACGGTACCTGTGCTTATATCAAACTCTGGTTTGATGCATCACCCCACCTCTCCTTCCCCCTTAAGCAGGCATAAGAGTGTTTTCTAAATGTGAGACTCTGTTCTCTTGCCTAACTCAGTTCATGTGTAGCCATGTTTACAGGATCTTCCTAAGTGATATCTTATGATAAGTTTCTTTTTCTGTGTGACTTCTTTCACTTAGAATCATCGTACCTGAATCCACTGATTTTGCTGCTACTGGTCTTATGACATTGATTTCATGGCTGAGGGATATTCCATCGTACGTAAGTTCCACAATGTTTGGAACCATTTTTATATTTCCTGGGATATTTCAGGTGTACCCAGGTTGAGGTTCTTGTAAGCAGTGCAGCCCTCAAATTGGGGGTGGTTCTCTCTTATGGATTTTCAATTTTCCCAAGGTATATTCCCTAGACCGGAAGTGCCCTTGGCTCTGTTGCTCTGTTGATTACTTGTTTTAGGGAACACAATGCACTCCTCCAGTGAGGCAGTTGGCAACTTACATCCCGCCCATCAGCATAACAAGGCTCCCTGTTCTCCAGGGCCTGTCTTGCCTTTCTGGTTTTTACAAATTTTGTGGATGTCCCTTTTGACCGGTGGGAAGTGATACTTCTTTGTAGTGCAGATTTGCATTGCCCGCTTGCTTGCTTGGCCAAAAAGGGCGTATGCGTTTTCTCCTGAATATATTCAGGAGAAAACGCATACGCCCTTTTTGGCCAAGTGCATCATTGTCGAAGTTGTGCCCCTCTTCCTGTGCTTTACAGGCGAGTCCCACGTACCTGTTGAAATCTGTTTCCAGCTATTCTGCCTCGCTTTCAAGTGCGCCTCGTTGCCTTCCCTCAACAGATTTTTGGACGATAGTTGGCCTTGATTACTCTGCCAGTTTGTGAATTGCTGTGCCCCTGACCTCCATTATTCAACTCGTTTTTTTGTGAGCTGAACGCAAGTCCAAACTTTTGGTTCAGGACCTATACTGGTTCCAGGTGGGTGGCTGAGACTTTGGTTCATTCTTCTTCCTGCCGGGAAATTAGAGTGACATGTGCCCAGCCAAATGCCTAACAGCTACTCTCTCATTGGTTCTCCCTCTTCCCTTTGATCCTCTGCCAAATTGGCAACCTGTGCGAACCAGGAGCTTAAAGGGGCTGTCTCTCCAAGTTGGGAGATTGATAGGAAAGCAGTTGGAAAGTCAAACCGGAGCACCAGGAGCGGGACTCTTCGTTGAGATTTAGAAACCTTTCGTATTCACAGTGTGTCCATTCTCTAGGTTTCCCGTACATGTTATAGCTGTAGTAATATGCCCTTCAACCTGGAGAGCTGGGACACATGGAATGGGTGCCATGCATTATTGCTTTGGAGGGTCTGCATTTGCTCACCCAATCTCACCAATCTTCTCAGTCCCAAGTGTCCAGCCTCATGCCACATCCAGCTGTAATTGTAGATAGGGTCATTCCAGGTTGCATCCGAGACCCTGAAGGAATTGTAAGGAATTTCCCTGTTTCTTTGTTCTGTTTTAGAAATTCCTTTTTAGAGTGGGTTTGAGCTGATTCTCGCTGCCATGTTTATGCCAGTCTAGACGCACTTGATTCCCTTACGGAAACATATCAATACATAGGTTTTAAGATTCTTACTAGTCAGATCTACTCCTCTGCGGGAAATATGGGGTTTTGAGTCCCTTTCACTGAGGAAGGTGTAGGTCTTGTGTATTCCATAGTTGGTTTTTGGAACGGTACCTGTGCTTATATCAAACTCTGGTTTGATGCATCACCCCACCTCTCCTTCCCCCTTAAGCAGGCATAAGAGTGTTTTCTAAATGTGAGACTCTGTTCTCTTGCCTAACTCAGTTCATATGTAGCCATGTTTACAGGATCTTCCTAAGTGATATCTTATGATAAGTTTCTTTTCCTGTGTGACTTCTTTCACTTAGAATCATCGTACCTGAATCCACTCATTTGGCTGCTACTGGTCTTATGACATTGATTTCATGGCTGAGGGATATTCCATCGTACGTAAGTTCCACAATGTTTGGAACCATTTTTATATTTCCTGGGATATTTCAGGTGTACCCAGGTTGAGGTTCTTGTAAGCAGTGCAGCCCTCAATTTGGGGGTGGCTCTGTCTTATGGATTTTCAGTTTTCCCAAGGTATATTCCCTAGACCGGAAGTGCCCTTGGCTCTGTAGCTCTGTTGTTTACTTGTTTTAGGGAACACAATGCACTCCTCCAGTGAGGCAGTTGGCAACTTACATCCCGCCCATCAGCATAACAAGGCTCCCTGTTCTCCAGGGCCTGTCTTGCCTTTCTGGTTTTTACACATTTTGTGGATATCCCTTTTGAACGGTGGGAAGTGATACTTCTGTGTAGTGCAGATTTGCATTGCCCGCTTGCTTGCTTGGCCAAAAAGGGCGTATGCGTTTTCTCCTGAATATATTCAGGAGAAAACACATACGCCCTTTTTGGCCAAGTGCATCATTGTCGAAGTTGTGCCCCTCTTCCTGTGCTTTACAGGCGATTCCAACGTACCTCTTGAAATCTGTTTCCTGCTATTCTGCCTCGCTTTCAAGTGCGCCTCGTTGCCTTCCCTCAACAGATTTTTGGACGATAGTTGGCCTTGATTACTCTGCCAGTTTGTGAATTGCTGTGCCCCTGAGCTCCATTTTTCAACTCGTTGTTTTGTGAGCTGAACGCAAGTCCAAACATTTGGTTCAGGACCTATACTGGTTCCCGGTGGGTGGCTGAGACTTTGGTTAATTCTTCTTCCTGCCAGGAAATTAGAGTGACATTTGCCCATCCAAATGCCTAACAGCTACTCTCTCATTGGTTCTCCCTCTTCCCTTTCATCCTCTGCCAAATTGGCAACCTGTGCGAACCAGGAGCTAAAAGGGGCTGTCTCTCCAAGTTGGGAGATTGATAGGAAAGCAGTTGGAATGTCAAACCGGAGCACCAGGAGAGGGACTCTTCGTTGAGTTTTAGAAAACTTTTGTATTCACAGTGTGTCCATTCTCTAGGTTTCCCGAACATGTTATAGCTGTAGTAATATTCCCTTCAACCTGGAGAGCTGGGACACATGGAATGGGTGCCATGCATTATTGCTTTAAAGGGTCTGCATTTGCTCACCCAATCTCACCAATCCTCTCAGTCCCAAGTGACCAGCCTCATGCCACATCCATCTGTCATTGTAGATAGGGTCATTCCAGGTTGCATCAGAGACCCTGAAGGAATTGTAAAGAATTTCCCTGTTTCTTTGTTCTGTTTTTGAAATTCCTTTTTAGAGTGGGTTTGAGCTGATTCTCGCTGCCATGTTTATGCCAGTCTAGATACACTTGATTCCCTTACAGAGACATATCAATACATAGGTTTTAAGATTCTTACTAGTCAGATCTATTCCTCTGCGGGAAATATGGGGTTTTGAGTCCCTTTCACTGAGGAAGGTGTAGGTCTTGTGTATTCCATAGTTGGTTTTTGGAACGGTACCTGTGCTTATATCAAACTCTGGTTTGATGCATCACCCCACCTCTCCTTCCCCCTTAAGCAAGCATAAGAGTGTTTTCTAAATGTGAGACTCTGTTCTCTTGCCTAACTCAGTTCATGTGTAGCCATGTTTACAGGATCTTCCTAAGTGATATCTTATGATAAGTTTCCTTTCCTGTGTGACTTCTTTCACTTAGAATCATCGTACCTGAATCCACTCATTTTGCTGCTACTGGTCTTATGACATTGATTTCATGGCTGAGGGATATTCCATCGTACGTAAGTTCCACAATGTTTGGAACCATTTTTATATTTCCTGGGATATTTCAGGTGTACCCAGGTTGAGGTTCTTGTAAGCAGTGCAGCCCTCAATTTGGGGGTGGCTCTGTCTTATGGATTTTCAGTTTTCCCAAGGTATATTCCCTAGACCGGAAGTGCCCTTGGCTCTGTAGCTCTGTTGTTTACTTGTTTTAGGGAACACAATGCACTCCTCCAGTGAGGCAGTTGGCAACTTACATCCCGCCCATCAGCATAACAAGGCTCCCTGTTCTCCAGGGCCTGTCTTGCCTTTCTGGTTTTTACACATTTTGTGGATATCCCTTTTGAACGGTGGGAAGTGATACTTCTTTGTAGTGCAGATTTGCATTGCCCGCTTGCTTGCTTGGCCAAAAAGGGCGTATGCGTTTTCTCCTGAATATATTTAGGAGAAAATGCATACGCCCTTTTTGGCCAAGTGCATCATTGTCGAAGTTGTGCCCCTCTTCCTGTGCTTTACAGTCGAATCCAACGTACCTCTTGAAATCTGTTTCCTGCTATTCTGCCTCGCTTTCAAGTCCGCCTCGTTGCCTTCCCTCAACAGATTTTTGGACGATAGTTGGCCTTGATTACTCTGCCAGTTTGTGAATTGCTGTGCCCCTGAGCTCCATTTTTCAACTCGTTGTTTTGTGAGCTGAACGCAAGTCCAAACTTTTGGTTCAGGACCTATACTGGTTCCCGGTGGGTGGCTGAGACTTTGGTTAATTCTTCTTCCTGCCAGGAAATTAGAGTGACATGTGCCCATCCAAATGCCTAACAGCTACTCTCTCATTGGTTCTCCCTCTTCCCTTTCATCCTCTGCCATATTGGCAACCTGTGCGAACCAGGAGCTTAAAGGGGCTGTCTCTCCTAGTAGGCAGATTGATAGGAAAGCAGTTGGAAAGTCAAACCGGAGCACCAGGAGAGGGATTTTTCGTTGAGTTTTAGAAACCTGTCGTATTCACAGTGTGTCCATTCTCTAGGTTTCCCGTACACGTTATAGCTGTAGTAATATTCCCTTCAACCTGGAGAGCTGGGACCCATGGAATGGGTGCCATGCATTATTGCTTTAAAGGGTCTGCATTTGCTCACCCAATCTCACCAATCCTCTCAGTCCCAAGTGTCCAGCCTCATGCCACATCCATCTGTCATTGTAGATAGGGTCATTCCAGGTTGCATCCGAGACCCTGAAGGAATTGTAAAGAATTTCCCTGTTTCTTTGTTCTGTTTTTGAAATTCCTTTTTAGAGTGGGTTTGAGCTGATTCTCGCTGCCCTGTTTATGCCAGTCTAGACACACTTGATTCCCTTACGGAGACATATCAATACATAGGTTTTAAGATTCTTACTAGTCAGATCTATTCCTCTGTGGGAAATATGGGGTTTTGAGTCCCTTTCACTGAGGAAGGTGTAGGTCTTGTCTATTCCATAGTTGGTTTTTGGAACGGTACCTGTGCTTATATCAAACTCTGGTTTGATGCATCACCCCACCTCTCCTTCCCCCTTAAGCAGGCATAAGAGTGTTTTCTAAATGTGAGACTCTGTTCTCTTGCCTAACTCAGTTCATGTGTAGCCATGTTTACAGGATCTTCCTAAGTGATATCTTATGATAAGTTTCTTTTCCTGTGTGACTTCTTTCACTTAGAATCATCGTACCTGAATCCACTCATTTTGCTGCTACTGGTCTTATGACATTGATTTCATGGCTGAGGGATATTCCATCGTACGTAAGTTCCACAATGTTTGGAACCATTTTTATATTTCCTGGGATATTTCAGGTGTACCCAGGTTGAGGTTCTTGTAAGCAGTGCAGCCCTCAATTTGGGGGTGGCTCTGTCTTATGGATTTTCAGTTTTCCCAAGGTATATTCCCTAGACCGGAAGTGCCCTTGGCTCTGTAGCTCTGTTGTTTACTTGTTTTAGGGAACACAATGCACTCCTCCAGTGAGGCAGTTGGCAACTTACATCCCGCCCATCAGCATAACAAGGCTCCCTGTTCTCCAGGGCCTGTCTTGCCTTTCTGGTTTTTACACATTTTGTGGATGTCCCTTTTGACCGGTAGGAAGTTGCATTGCCCGCTTGCTTGCTTGGCCAAAAAGGGCGTATGTGTTTTCTCCTGAATATATTCAGGAGAAAACGCATACGCCCTTTTTGGCCAAGTGCATCATTGTCGAAGTTGTGCCCCTCTTCCTGTGCTTTACAGGCGATTCCAACGTACCTCTTGAAATCTGTTTCCTGCTATTCTGCCTCGCTTTCAAGTCCGCCTCGTTGCCTTCCCTCAACAGATTTTTGGACGATAGTTGGCCTTGATTACTGTGCCAGTTTGTGAATTGCTGTGCCCCTGACCTCCATTATTCAACTCGTTTATTTGTGAGCTGAACGCAAGTCCAAACTTTTGGTTCAGGACCTATACTGGTTCCAGGTGGGTGGCTGAGACTTTGGTTCATTCTTCTTCCTGCCGGGAAATTAGAGTGACATGTGCCCATCCAAATGCCTAACAGCTACTCTCTCATTGGTTCTCCCTCTTCCCTTTCATCCTCTGCCAAATTGGCAACCTGTGCGAACCAGGAGCTAAAAGGGGCTGTCTCTCCAAGTTGGGAGATTGATAGGAAAGCAGTTGGAATGTCAAACCAGAGCACCAGGAGAGGGACTCTTCGTTGAGTTTTAGAAACCTTTTGTATTCACAGTGTGTCCATTCTCTAGGTTTCCCGTACATGTTATAGCTGTAGTAATATTCCCTTCAACCTGGAGAGTTGGGACCCATGGAATGGGTGCCATGCATTATTGCTTTAAAGGGTCTGCATTTGCTCACCCAATCTCACCAATCCTCTCAGTCCCAAGTGTCCAGCCTCATGCCACATCCATCTGTCATTGTAGATATGGTCATTCCAGGTTGCATCAGAGACCCTGAAGGAATTGTAAAGAATTCCCCTGTTTCTTTGTTCTGTTTTTGAAATTCCTTTTTAGAGTGGGTTTGAGCTGATTCTCGCTGCCATGTTTATGCCAGTCTAGACACACTTGATTCCCTTACGGAGACATATCAATACATAGGTTTTAAGATTCTTACTAGTCAGATCGATTCCTCTGCGAGAAATATGGGGTTTTGAGTCCCTTTCACTGAGGAAGGTGTAGGTCTTGTCTATTCCATAGTTGGTTTTTGGAACGGTACCTGTGCTTATATCAAACTCTGGTTTGATGCATCTCCCCACCTCTCCTTCCCCCTTAAGCAGGCATAAGAGTGTTTTCTAAATGTGAGACTCTGTTCTCTTGCCTAACTCAGTTCATGTGTAGCCATGTTTACAGGATCTTCCTAAGTGATATCTTATGATAACTTTCTTTTTCTGTGTGACTTCTTTCACTTAGAATCATCGTACCTGAATCCACTCATTTTGCTGCTACTGGTCTTATGACATTGATTTCATGGCTGAGGGATATTCCATCGTACGTAAGTTCCACAATGTTTGGAACCATTTTTATATTTCCTGGGATATTTCAGGTGTACCCAGGTTGAGGTTCTTGTAAGCAGTGCAGCCCTCAATTTGGGGGTGGCTCTGTCTTATGGATTTTCAGTTTTCCCAAGGTATATTCCCTAGACCGGAAGTGCCCTTTGCTCTGTAGCTCTGTTGTTTACTTGTTTTAGGGGACACAATGCACTCCTCCAGTGAGGCAGTTGGCAACTTACATCCCGCCCATCAGCATAACAAGGCACCCTGTTCTCCAGGGCCTGTCTTGCCTTTCTGGTTTTTACACATTTTGTGGATGTCCCTTTTGACCGGTGGGAAGTGATACTTCTTTGTAGTGCAGATTTGCATTGCCCGCTTGCTTGCTTGGCCAAAAAGGACGTATGCGTTTTCTCCTGAATATATTCAGGAGAAAACGCATACACCATTTTTGGCCAAGTGCATCATTGTCGAAGTTGTGCCCCTCTTCCTGTGCTTTACAGGCAATTCCAACGTACCTCTTGAAATCTGTTTCCTGCTATTCTGCCTCGCTTTCAAGTCCGCCTCGTTGCCTTCCCTCAACAGATTTTTGGACGATAGTTGGCCTTGATTACTCTGCCAGTTTGTGAATTGCTGTGCCCCTGAGCTCCATTTTTCAACTCGTTGTTTTGTGAGCTGAACGCAAGTCCAAACTTTTGGTTCAGGACCTATACTGGTTCCCGGTGGGTGGCTGAGACTTTGGTTCATTCTTCTTCCTGCCAGGAAATTAGAGTGACATATGCCCATCCAAATGCCTAACAGCTACTCTCTCATTGGTTCTCCCTCTTCCCTTTCATCCTCTGCCAAATTGGCAACCTGTGTGAACCAGGAGCTTAAAGGGGCTGTCTCTCCAAGTTGGGAGATTGATAGGAAAGCAGTTGGAATGTCAAACCGGAGCACCAGGAGAGGGACTCTTCGTTGAGTTTTAGAAACTTTTCGTATTCACAGTGTGTCCATTCTCTAGGTTTCCCGTACATGTTATAGCTGTAGTAATATTCCCTTCAACCTGGAGAGCTGGGACCCATGGAATGGGTGCCATGCATTATTGCTTTAAAGGGTCTGCATTTGCTCACCCAATCTCACCAATCCTCTCAGTCCCAAGTGTCCAGCCTCATGCCACATCCAGCTGTCATTGTAGATAGGGTCATTCCAGGTTGCATCAGAGACCCTGAAGGAATTGTAAAGAATTTCCCTGTTTCTTTGTTCTGTTTTTGAAATTCCTTTTTAGAGTGGGTTTGAGCTGATTCTCGCTGCCATGTTTATGCCAGCCTAGACACACTTGATTCCCTTACGGAGATATATCAATACATAGGTTTTAAGATTCTTACTAGTCAGATCTATTCCTCTGTGGGAAATATGGGGTTTTGAGTCCCTTTCACTGAGGAAGGTGTAGGTCTTGTCTATTCCATAGTTTGTTTTTGGAACGGTACCTGTGCTTATATCAAACTCTGGTTTGATGCATCTCCCCACCTCTCCTTCCCCCTTAAGCAGGCATAAGAGTGTTTTCTAAATGTGAGACTCTGTTCTCTTGCCTAACTCAGTTCATGTGTAGCCATGTTTACAGGATCTTCCTAAGTGATATCTTATGATAAGTTTCTTTTTCTGTGTGACTTCTTTCACTTAGAATCATCGTACCTGAATCCACTCATTTTGCTGCTACTGGTCTTATGACATTGATTTCATGGCTGAGGGATATTCCATCGTACGTAATTTCCACAATGTTTGGAACCATTTTTATATTTCCTGGGATATTTCAGGTGTACCCAGGTTGAGGTTCTTGTAAGCAGTGCAGCCCTCAATTTGGGGGTGGCTCTGTCTTATGGATTTTCAGTTTTCCCAAGGTATATTCCCTAGACCGGAAGTGCCCTTGGCTCTGTAGCTCTGTTGTTTACTTGTTTTAGGGGACACAATGCACTCCTCCAGTGAGGCAGTTGGCAACTTACATCCCGCCCATCAGCATAACAAGGCTCCCTGTTCTCCAGGGCCTGTCTTGCCTTTCTGGTTTTTACACATTTTGTGGATGTCCCTTTTGAAAGGTGGGAAGTGATACTTCTTTGTAGTGCAGATTTGCATTGCCCGCTTGCTTGCTTGGCCAAAAAGGGCGTATGCGTTTTCTCCTGAATATATTCAGGAGAAAACGCATACGCCCTTTTTGGCCAAGTGCATCATTGTCGAAGTTGTGCCCCTCTTCCTGTGCTTTACAGGCGAGTCCAACGTACCTCTTGAAATCTGTTTCCTGCTATTCTGCCTCGCTTTCAAGTCCGCCTCGTTGCCTTCCCTCAACAGATTTTTGGACGATAGTTGGCCTTGATTACTCTGCCAGTTTGTGAATTGATGTGCCCCTGACCTCCATTATTCAACTCGTTTTTTTGTGAGCTGAACGCAAGTCCAAACTTTTGGTTCAGGACCTATACTGGTTCCAGGTGGGTGGCTGAGACTTTGGTTCATTCTTCTTCCTGCCGGGAAATTAGAGTGACATGTGCCCATCCAAATGCCTAACAGCTACTCTCTCATTGGTTCTCCCTCTTCCCTTTCATCCTCTGCCAAATTGGCAACCTGTGCGAACCAGGAGCTTAAAGGGGCTGTCTCTCCAAGTTGGGAGATTGATAGGAAAGCAGTTGGAATGTCAAACCGGAGCACCAGGAGAGGGACTCTTCGTTGAGTTTTAGAAACATTTTGTATTCACAGTGTGTCCATTCTCTAGGTTTCCCGTACATGTTATAGCTGTAGTAATATTCCCTTCAACCTGGAGAGTTGGGACCCATGGAATGGGTGCCATGCATTATTGCTTTAAAGGGTCTGCATTTGCTCACCCAATCTCACCAATCCTCTCAGTCCCAAGTGTCCAGCCTCATGCCACATCCGTCTGTCATTGTAGATAGGGTCATTCCAGGTTGCATCAGAGACCCTGAAGGAATTGTAAAGAATTCCCCTGTTTCTTTGTTCTGTTTTTGAAATTCCTTTTTAGAGTGGGTTTGAGCTGATTCTCGCTGCCATGTTTATGCCAGTCTAGACACACTTGATTCCCTTACGGAGACATATCAATACATAGGTTTTAAGATTCTTACTACTCAGATCGATTCCTCTGCGGGAAATATGGGGTTTTGAGTCCCTTTCACTGAGGAAGGTGTAGGTCTTGTCTATTCTATAGTTGGTTTTCGGAACGGTACCTGTGCTTATATCAAACTCTGGTTTGATGCATCACCCCACCTCTCCTTCCCCCTTAAGCAGGCATAAGAGTGTTTTCTAAATGTGAGACTCTGTTCTCTTGCCTAATTCAGTTCATGTGTAGCCATGTTTACAGGATCTTCCTAAGTGATATCTTATGATAAGTTTCTTTTTCTGTGTGACTTCTTTCACTTAGAATCATCGTACCTGAATCCACTCATTTTGCTGCTACTGGTCTTATGACATTGATTTCATGGCTGAGGGATATTCCATCGTACGTAAGTTCCACAATGTTTGGAACCATTTTTATATTTCCTGGGATATTTCAGGTGTACCCAGGTTGAGGTTCTTGTAAGCAGTGCAGCCCTCAATTTGAGGGTGGCTCTGTCTTATGGATTTTCAGTTTTCCCAAGGTATATTCACTAGACCGGAAGTGCCCTTTGCTCTGTAGCTCTGTTGTTTACTTGTTTTAGGGGACACAATGCACTCCTCCAGTGAGGCAGTTGGCAACTTACATCCCGCCCATCAGCATAACAAGGCTCCCTGTTCTCCAGGGCCTGTCTTGCCTTTCTGGTTTTTACACATTTTGTGGATGTCCCTTTTGACCGGTGGGAAGTGATACTTCTTTGTAGTGCAGATTTGCATTGCCCGCTTGCTTGCTTGGCCAAAAAGGACGTATGCGTTTTCTCCTGAATATATTCAGGAGAAAACGCATACACCATTTTTGGCCAAGTGCATCATTGTCGAAGTTGTGCCCCTCTTCCTGTGCTTTACAGGCAATTCCAACGTACCTCTTGAAATCTGTTTCCTGCTATTCTGCCTCGCTTTCAAGTCCGCCTCGTTGCCTTCCCTCAACAGATTTTTGGACGATAGTTGGCCTTGATTACTCTGCCAGTTTGTGAATTGCTGTGCCCCTGAGCTCCATTTTTCAACTCGTTGTTTTGTGAGCTGAACGCAAGTCCAAACTTTTGGTTCAGGACCTATACTGGTTCCCGGTGGGTGGCTGAGACTTTGGTTCATTCTTCTTCCTGCCAGGAAATTAGAGTGACATATGCCCATCCAAATGCCTAACAGCTACTCTCTCATTGGTTCTCCCTCTTCCCTTTCATCCTCTGCCAAATTGGCAACATGTGTGAACCAGGAGCTTAAAGGGGCTGTCTCTCCAAGTTGGGAGATTGATAGGAAAGCAGTTGGAATGTCAAACCGGAGCACCAGGAGAGGGACTCTTCGTTGAGTTTTAGAAACTTTTCGTATTCACAGTGTGTCCATTCTCTAGGTTTCCCGTACATGTTATAGCTGTAGTAATATTCCCTTCATCCTGGAGAGCTGGGACCCATGGAATGGGTGCCATGCATTATTGCTTTAAAGGGTCTGCATTTGCTCACCCAATCTCACCAATCCTCTCAGTCCCAAGTGTCCAGCCTCATGCCACATCCAGCTGTCATTGTAGATAGGGTCATTCCAGGTTGCATCAGAGACCCTGAAGGAATTGTAAAGAATTTCCCTGTTTCTTTGTTCTGTTTTTGAAATTCCTTTTTAGAGTGGGTTTGAGCTGATTCTCGCTGCCATGTTTATGCCAGCCTAGACACACTTGATTCCCTTACGGAGATATATCAATACATAGGTTTTAAGATTCTTACTAGTCAGATCTATTCCTCTGTGGGAAATATGGGGTTTTGAGTCCCTTTCACTGAGGAAGGTGTAGGTCTTGTCTATTCCATAGTTTGTTTTTGGAACGGTACCTGTGCTTATATCAAACTCTGGTTTGATGCATCTCCCCACCTCTCCTTCCCCCTTAAGCAGGCATAAGAGTGTTTTCTAAATGTGAGACTCTGTTCTCTTGCCTAACTCAGTTCATGTGTAGCCATGTTTACAGGATCTTCCTAAGTGATATCTTATGATAAGTTTCTTTTTCTGTGTGACTTCTTTCACTTAGAATCATCGTACCTGAATCCACTCATTTTGCTGCTACTGGTCTTATGACATTGATTTCATGGCTGAGGGATATTCCATCGTACGTAAGTTCCACAATGTTTGGAACCATTTTTATATTTCCTGGGATATTTCAGGTGTACCCAGGTTGAGGTTCTTGTAAGCAGTGCAGCCCTCAATTTGGGGGTGGCTCTGTCTTATGGATTTTCAGTTTTCCCAAGGTATATTCCCTAGACCGGAAGTGCCCTTGGCTCTGTAGCTCTGTTGTTTACTTGTTTTAGGGGACACAATGCACTCCTCCAGTGAGGCAGTTGGCAACTTACATCCCGCCCATCAGCATAACAAGGCTCCCTGTTCTCCAGGGCCTGTCTTGCCTTTCTGGTTTTTACACATTTTGTGGATGTCCCTTTTGAAAGGTGGGAAGTGATACTTCTTTGTAGTGCAGATTTGCATTGCCCGCTTGCTTGCTTGGCCAAAAAGGGCGTATGCGTTTTCTCCTGAATATATTCAGGAGAAAACGCATACACCCTTTTTGGCCAAGTGCATCATTGTCGAAGTTGTGCCCCTCTTCCTGTGCTTTACAGGCAATTCCAACGTACCTCTTGAAATCTGTTTCCTGCTATTCTGCCTCGCTTTCAAGTCCGCCTCGTTGCCTTCCCTCAACAGATTTTTGGACGATAGTTGGCCTTGATTTCTCTGCCAGTTTGTGAATTGCTGTGCCCCTGAGCTCCATTTTTCAACTCGTTGTTTTGTGAGCTGAACGCAAGTCCAAACTTTTGGTTCAGGACCTATACTGGTTCCCGGTGGGTGGCTGAGACTTTGGTTCATTCTTCTTCCTGCCAGGAAATTAGAGTGACATATGCCCATCCAAATGCCTAACAGCTACTCTCTCATTGGTTCTCCCTCTTCCCTTTGATCCTCTGCCAAATTGGCAACCTGTGCGAACCAGGAGCTTAAAGGGGCTGTCTCTCCAAGTTGGGAGATTGATAGGAAAACAGTTGGAATGTCAAACCGGAGCACCAGGAGAGGGACTCTTCGTTGAGTTTTAGAAACCTTTCGTATTCACAGTGTGTCCATTCTCTACGTTTCCCGTACATGTTATAGCTGTAGTAATATTCCCTTCAACCTGGAGAGCTGGGACCCATGGAATGGGTGCCATGCATTATTGCTTTAAAGGGTCTGCATTTGCTCACCCAATCTCACCAATCCTCTCAGTCCCAAGTGTCCAGCCTCATGCCACATCCAGCTGTCATTGTAGATAGGGTCATTCCAGGTTGCATCAGAGACCCTGAAGGAATTGTAAAGAATTTCCCTGTTTCTTTGTTCTGTTTTTGAAATTCCTTTTTAGAGTGGGTTTGAGCTGATTCTCGCTGCCATGTTTATTCCAGTCTAGACACACTTGATTCCCTTACGGAGATATATCAATACATAGGTTTTAAGATTCTTACTAGTCAGATCTATTCCTCTGTGGGAAATATGGGGTTTTGAGTCCCTTTCACTGAGGAAGGTGTAGGTCTTGTGTATTCCATAGTTGGTTTTTGGAACGGTACCTGTGCTTATATCAAACTCTGGTTTGATGCATCTCCCCACCTCTCCTTCCCCCTTAAGCAGGAATAAGAGTGTTTTCTAAATGTGAGACTCTGTTCTCTTGCCTAACTCAGTTCATGTGTAGCCATGTTTACAGGATCTTCCTAAGTGATATCTTATGATAAGTTTCTTTTTCTGTGTGACTTCTTTCACTTAGAATCATCGTACCTGAATCCACTCATTTTGCTGCTACATGTCTTATGACATTGATTTCATGGCTGAGGGATATTCCATCGTACGTAAGTTCCACAATGTTTGGAACCATTTTTGTATTTCCTGGGATATTTCAGGTGTACCCAGGTTGAGGTTCTTGTAAGCAGTGCAGCCCTCAATTTGGGGGTGGCTCTGTCTTATGGATTTTCAGATTTCCCAAGGTATATTCCCTAGACCGGAAGTGCCCTTGGCTCTGTAGCTCTGTTGTTTACTTGTTTTACGGAACACATTTCACTCCTCCAGTGAGGAAGTTGGCAACTTACATCCCGCCCATCAGCATAACAAGTCTCCTTGTTTTCCAGGGCCCGTCTTGCCTTTCTGGTTTTTACACATTTTGTGGATGTCCCTTTTGACCGGTGGGAAGTGATACTTCTTTGTAGTGCAGATTTGCATTGCCCGCTTGCTTGCTTGGCCATAAAGGGCGTATGCATTTTCTCCTGAATATATTCAGGAGAAAACGCATACGCCCTTTTTGGCCAAGTGCATCATTGTCGAAGTTGTGCCCCTCTTCCTGTGCTTTACAGGCGAGTCCAACGTACCTCTTGAAATCTATTTCCTGCTATTCTGCCTCGCTTTCAAGTCCACCTCGTTGCCTTCCCTCAACAGATTTTTGGACGATAGTTGGCCTTGATTACTCTGCCAGTTTGTGAATTGCTGTGCCCCTGAGCTCCATTTGTCAACTCGTTTTTTTGTGAGCTGAACGCAAGTCCAAACTTTTGGTTCAGGACCTATACTGGTTCCCGGTGTGTGGCTGAGACTTTGGTTAATTCTTCTTCCTGCCGGGAAATTAGAGTGACATGTGCCCATCCAAATGCCTAACAGCTACTCTCTCATTGGTTCTCCCTCTTCCCTTTGATCCTCTGCCAAATTGCCAACCTGTGCGAACCAGGAGCTTAAAGGGGCTGTCTCTCCAAGTTGGGAGATTGATAGGAAAGCAGTTGGAAAGTCAAACCGGAGCACAAGGAGAGGGGCTCTTCGTTGAGTTTTAGAAACCTTTCGTATTCACAGTGTGTCCATTCTCTAGGTTTCCCGTACATATTATAGCTGTAGTAATATTCCCTTCAACCTGGAGAGTTGGGACCCATGGAATGGGTGCCATGCATTGTTGCTTTAAAGGGTCTACATTTGCTCACCCAATCTCACCAATCCTCTCAGTCCCAAGTGTCCAGCCTCATGCCACATCCAGCTGTCATTGTAGATAGGGTCATTCCAGGTTGCATCAGAGACCCTGAAGGAATTGTAAAGAATTTCCCTGTTTCTTTGTTCTGTTTTTGAAATTCCTTTTTAGAGTGGGTTTGAGCTGATTCTCGCTGCCCTGTTTATGCCAGTGTAGACACACTTGATTCCCTTACGGAGACATATCAATACATAGGTTTTAAGATTCTTACTAGTCAGACCTATTCCTCTGCGGGAAATATGGGGTTTTGAGTCCCTTTCACTGAGGAAGGTGTAGGTCTTGTCTATTCCATAGATGGTTTTTGGAACGGTACCTATGCTTATATCAAACTCTGTTTGATGCATCACCCCACCTCTCCTTCCCCCTTAAGCAGGCATAAGAGTGTTTTCTAAATGTGAGACTCTGTTCTCTTGCCTAACTCAGTTCATGTGTAGCCATGTTTACAGGATCTTCCTAAGTGATATCTTATGATAAGTTTCTTTTTCTGTGTGACTTCTTTCACTTAGAATCATCGTACCTGAATCCACTCATTTTGCTGCTACTGGTCTTATGACATTGATTTCATGGCTGAGGGATATTCCATCGTACGTAATTTCCACAATGTTTGGAACCATTTTTATATTTCCTGGGATATTTCAGGTGTACCCAGGTTGAGGTTCTTGTAAGCAGTGCAGCCCTCAATTTGGGGGTGGCTCTGTCTTATGGATTTTCAGTTTTCCCAAGGTATATTCCCTAGACTGGAAGTGCCCTTGGCTCTGTAGCTCTGTTGTTTACTTGTTTTAGGGAACACAATGCACTCCTCCAGTGAGGCAGTTGGCAACTTACATCCCGCCCATCAGCATAACAAGGCTCCCTGTTCTCCAGGGCCTGTCTTGCCTTTCTGGTTTTTACACATTTTGTGGATGTCCCTTTTGAACGGTGGGAAGTGATACTTCTTTGTAGTGCAGATTTGCATTGCCTGCTTGCTTGTTTGGCCAAAAAGGGCGTATGCGTTTTCTCCTGAATATATTCAGGAGAAAACGCATACGCCCTTTTTGGCCAAGTGCATCATTGTCGAAGTTGTGCCCCTCTTCCTGTGCTTTACAGGCAATTCCAACGTACCTCTTGAAATCTGTTTCCTGCTATTCTGCCTCGCTTTCAAGTCCGCCTCGTTGCCTTCCCTCAACAGATTTTTGGACGATAGTTGGCCTTGATTACTCTGCCAGTTTGTGAATTGCTGTGCCCCTGAGCTCCATTTTTCAACTCGTTGTTTTGTGAGCTGAACGCAAGTCCAAACTTTTGGTTCAGGACCTATACTGGTTCCCGGTGGGTGGCTGAGACTTTGGTTAATTCTTCTTCCTGCCGGGAAATTAGAGTGACATGTGCCCATCCAAATGCCTAACAGCTACTCTCTCATTGGTTCTCCCTCTTCCCTTTGATCCTCTGCCAAATTGGCAACCTGTGCGAACCAGGAGCTTAAAGGGGCTGTCTCTCCAAGTTGGGAGATTGATAAGAAAGCAGTTGGAATGTCAAACCGGAGCACCAGGAGAGGGACTCTTCGTTGAGTTTTAGAAACTTTTCGTATTCACAGTGTGTCCATTCTCTAGGTTTCCCGTACATGTTATAGCTGTAGTAATATTCCCTTCAACCTGGAGAGCTAGGACACATGGAATGGGTGCCATGAATTATTGCTTTAAAGGGTCTGCATTTGCTCACCCAATCTCACCAATCCTCTCAGTCCCAAGTGTCCAGCCTCATGCCACATCCGCTGTCATTGTAGATAGGGTCATTCCATGTTGCATCAGAGACCCTGAAGGAATTGTAAAGAATTTCCCCGTTTCTTTGTTCTGTTTTTGAAATTCCTTTTTAGAGTGGGTTTGAGCTGATTCTCGCTGCCATGTTTATGCCAGTCTAGACACACTTGATTCCCTTACGGAGATATATCAATACATAGGTTTTAAGATTCTTACTAGTCAGATCGATTCCTCTGCGGGAAATATGGGGTTTTGAGTCCCTTTCATTGAGCAAGGTGTAGGTCTTGTCTATTCCATAGTTGGTTTTTGGAACGGTACCTGTGCTTATATCAAACTCTGGTTTGATGCATCTCCCCACCTCTCCTTCCCCCTTAAGCAGGCATAAGAGTTTTTTCTAAATGTGAGACTCTGTTCTCTTGCCTAATTCATTTCATGTGTAGCCATGTTTACAGGATCTTCCTAAGTGATATCTTATGATAAGTTTCTTTTTTTGTGTGACTTCTTTCACTTAGAATCATCGTACCTGAATCCACTCATTTGGCTGCTACTTGTCTTATGACATTGATTTCATGGCTGAGAGATATTCCATCGTACGTAAGTTCCACAATGTTTGGAACCATTTTTGTATTTCCTGGGATATTTCAGGTGTACCCAGGTTGAGGTTCTTGTAAGCAGTGCAGCCCTCAATTTCGGGGTGGCTCTGTCTTATGGATTTTCAATTTTCCCAAGGTATATTCCTTAGACCGGAAGTGCCCTTGGCTCTGTAGCTCTGTTGTTTACTTGTTTTAGGGAACACAATGCACTCCTCCAGTGAGGCAGTTGGCAACTTACATCCCGCCCATCAGCATAACAAGGCTCCCTGTTCTCCAGGGCCTGTCTTGCCTTTCTGGTTTTTACACATTTTGTGGATGTCCCTTTTGACCGGTTGGAAGTGATACTTCTTTGTAGTGCAGATTTGCATTGCCCGCTTGCTTGCTTGGCCAAAAAGGGTGTATGCGTTTTCTCCTGAATATATTCAGGAGAAAATGCATACGCCCTTTTTGGACAGGTGCATCATTGTCGAAGTTGTGCCCCTCTTCCTGTGCTTTACAGGCGAGTCCAACGTACCTCTTGAAATCTGTTTCCTGCTATTCTGCCTCGCTTTCAACTCCACCTCGTTGCCTTCCCTCAACAGATTTTTGGACGATAGTTAGCCTTGATTACTCTGCCAGTTTGTGAATTGCTGTGCCCCTGAGCTCCATTTTTCAACTCGTTGTTTTGTGAGCTGAACGCAAGTCCAAACTTTTGGTTCAGGACTTATACTGGTTCCCGGTGGGTGGCTGAGACTTTGGTTAATTCTTCTTCCTGCCGGGAAATTAGAGTGACATGTGCCCATCCAAATGCCTAACAGCTACTCTCTCATTGGTTCTCCCTCTTCCCTTTCATCCTCTGCCAAATTGCCAACCTGTGCGAACCAGGAGCTTAAAGGGGCTGTCTCTCCAAGTTGGGAGATTGATAGGAAAGCAGTTGGAAAGTCAAACCGGAGCACCAGGAGAGGGACTCTTCGTTGAGTTTTAGAAACCTTTCGTATTCACAGTGTGTCCATTCTCTAGGTTCCCCGTACATGTTATAGCTGTAGTAATATTCCCTTCAACCTGGAGAGTTGGGACCCATGGAATGGGTGCCATGCATTATTGCTTTAAAGGGTCTGCATTTGCTCACCCAATCTCACCAATCCTCTCAGTCCCAAGTGTCCAGCCTCATGCCACATCCAGCTGATATTGTACATAGGGTCATCCCAGGTTGCATCCGAGACCCTGAAGGAATTGTAAAGAATTTCCCTGTTTCTTTGTTCTGTTTTTGAAATTCCTTTTTAGAGTGGGTTTGAGCTGATTCTCGCTGCCCTGTTTATGCCAGTCTAGACACACTTGATTCCCTTACGGAGACATATCAATACATAGGTTTTAAGATTCTTACTAGTCAGACCTATTCCTCTGCGGGAAATATGGGGTTTTGAGTCCCTTTCACTGAGGAAGGTGTAGGTCTTGTCTATTCCATAGATGGTTTTTGGAACGGTACCTATGCTTATATCAAACTCTGGTTTGATGCATCACCCCACCTCTCCTTCCCCCTTAAACAGGCATAAGAGTGTTTTCTAAATGTGAGACTCTGTTCTCTTTCCTAACTCAGTTCATGTGTAGCCATGTTTACAGGATCTTCCTAAGTGATATCTTATGATAAGTTTCTTTTTCTGTGTGACTTCTTTCACTTAGAATCATCGTACCTGAATCCACTCATTTGGCTGCTACTGGTCTTATGACATTGATTTCATGGCTGAGGGATATTCCATCGTACGTAAGTTCCACAATGTTTGGAACCATTTTTATATTTCCTGGGATATTTCAGGTGTACCCAGGTTGAGGTTCTTGTAAGCAGTGCAGCCCTCAATTTGGGGGTGGCTCTGTCTTATGGATTTTCAGTTTTCCCAAGGTATATTCCCTAGACTGGAAGTGCCCTTGGCTCTGTAGCTCTGTTGTTTACTTGTTTTAGGGAACACAATGCACTCCTCCAGTGAGGCAGTTGGCAACTTACATCCCGCCCATCAGCATAACAAGGCTCCCTGTTCTCCAGGGCCTGTCTTACCTTTCTGGTTTTTACACATTTTGTGGATGTCCCTTTTGAACGGTGGGAAGTGATACTTCTTTGTAGTGCAGATTTGCATTGCCTGATTGCTTGCTTGGCCAAAAAGGGCGTATGCGTTTTCTCCTGAATATATTCAGGAGAAAACGCATACGCCCTTTTTGGCCAAGTGCATCATTGTCGAAGTTGTGCCCCTCTTCCTGTGCTTTACAGGCAATTCCAACGTACCTCTTGAAATCTGTTTCCTGCTATTCTGCCTCGCTTTCAATTCCGCCTCGTTGCCTTCCCTCAACAGATTTTTGGACGATAGTTGGCCTTGATTACTCTGCCAGTTTGTGAATTGCTGTGCCCCTGAGCTCCATTTTTCAACTCGTTGTTTTGTGAGCTGAACGCAAGTCCAAACTTTTGGTTCAGGACCTATACTGGTTCCCGGTGGGTGGCTGAGACTTTGGTTAATTCTTCTTCCTGCCAGGAAATTAGAGTGACATGTGCCCATCCAAATGCCTAACAGCTACTCTCTCATTGGTTCTCCCTCTTCCCTTTCATCCTCTGCCAAATTGGCAACCTGTGCGAACCAGGAGCTTAAAGGGGCTGTCTCTCCAATTTGGGAGATTGATAGGAAAGCAGTTGGAATGTCAAACCGGAGCACCAGGAGAGGGACTCTTCGTTGAGTTCTAGAAACCTTTCGTATTCACAGTGTGTCCATTCTCTAGGTTTCCCGTACATGTTATAGCTGTAGTAATATTCCCTTCAACCTGGAGAGCTGGGACCCATGGAATGGGTGCCATGCATTATTGCTTTAAAGGGTCTGCATTTGCTCACCCAATCTCACCAATCCTCTCAGTCCCAAGTGTCCAGCCTCATGCCACATCCGCTGTCATTGTAGATAGGGTCATTCCAGGTTGCATCAGAGACCCTGAAGGAATTGTAAAGAATTTCCCTGTTTCTTTGTTCTGTTTTTGAAATTCCTTTTTAGAGTGGGTTTTAGCTGATTCTCGCTGCCATGTTTATGCCAGTCTAGACACACTTGATTCCCTTACGGAGATATATCAATACATAGGTTTTAAGATTCTTACTAGTCAGATCTATTCCTCTGTGGGAAATATGGGGTTTTGTGTCCCTTTCACTGAAGAAGGTGTAGGTCTTGTCTATTCCATAGTTGGTTTTTGGAACGGTACCTGTGCTTATATCAAACTCTGGTTTGATGCATCTCCCCACCTCTCCTTCCCCCTTAAGCAGGCATAAGAGTGTTTTCTAAATGTGAGACTCTGTTCTCTTGCCTAATTCATTTCATGTGTAGCCATGTTTACAGGATCTTCCTAAGTGATATCTTATGATAAGTTTCTTTTTCTGTGTGACTTCTTTCACTTAGAATCATCGTACCTGAATCCACTCATTTTGCTGCTACATGTCTTATGACATTGATTTCATGGCTGAGGGATATTCCATCGTACGTAAGTTCCACAATGTTTGGAACCATTTTTGTATTTCCTGGGATATTTCAGGTGTACCCAGATTGAGGTTCTTGTAAGCAGTGCAGCCCTCAATTTGGGGGTGGCTCTGTCTTATGGATTTTCAGTTTTCCCAAGGTATATTCCCTAGACCGGAAGTGCCCTTGGCTCTGTAGCTCTGTTGTTTACTTGTTTTAGGGGACACAATGCACTCCTCCAGTGAGGCAGTTGGCAACTTACATCCCGCCCATCAGCATAACAAGGCTCCCTGTTCTCCAGGGCCTGTCTTACCTTTCTGGTTTTTACACATTTTGTGGATGTCCCTTTTGAACGGTGGGAAGTGATACTTCTTTGTAGTGCAGATTTGCATTGCCTGATTGCTTGCTTGGCCAAAAAGGGCGTATGCGTTTTCTCCTGAATATATTCAGGAGAAAACGCATACGCCCTTTTTGGCCAAGTGCATCATTGTCGAAGTTGTGCCCCTCTTCCTGTGCTTTACAGGCGAGTCCAACGTACCTCTTGAAATCTGTTTCCTGCTATTCTGCCTCGCTTTCAAGTCCGCCTCGTTGCCTTCCCTCAACAGATTTTTGGACGATAGTTGGCCTTGATTACTCTGCCAGTTTGTGAATTGCTGTGCCCCTGAGCTCCATTTTTCAACTCGTTGTTTTGTGAGCTGAACGCAAGTCCAAACTTTTGGTTCAGGACCTATACTGGTTCCCGGTGGGTGGCTGAGACTTTGGTTAATTCTTCTTCCTGCCAGGAAATTAGAGTGACATGTGCCCATCCAAATGCCTAACAGCTACTCTCTCATTGGTTCTCCCTCTTCCCTTTCATCCTCTGACAAATTGGCAACCTGTGCGAACCAGGAGCTTAAAGGGGCTGTCTCTCCTAGTTGGGAGATTGATAGGAAAGCAGTTGGAAAGTCAAACCGGAGCACCAGGAGAGGGATTCTTCGTTGAGTTTTAGAAACCTTTCATATTCACAGTGTGTCCATTCTCTAGGTTTCCCGTACATGTTATAGCTGTAGTAATATTCCCTTCAACCTGGAGAGCTGGGACCCATGGAATGGGTGCCATGCATTATTGCTTTAAAGGGTCTGCATTTGCTCACCCAATCTCACCAATCCTGTCAGTCCCAAGTGTCCAGCCTCATGCCACATCCAGCTGTCATTGTAGATAGGGTCATTCCAGGTTGCATCCGAGACCCTGAAGGAATTGTAAAGAATTTCCCTGTTTCTTTGTTCTGTTTTTGAAATTCCTTTTTAGAGTGGGTTTGAGCTGATTCTCGCTGCCATGTTTATGCCAGTCTAGACACACTTGATTCCCTTACGGAGATATATCAATACATAGGTTTTAAGATTCTTACTAGTCAGATCTATTCGTCTGCGGGAAATATGGGTTTTTGAGTCCCTTTCATTGAGGAAGGTGTAGGTCTTGTCTATTCCATAGTTGGTTTTTGGAACGGTACCTTAGCTTATATCAAACTCTGGTTTGATGCATCTCCCCACCTCTCCTTCCCCCTTAAGCAGGCTTAAGAGTGTTTTCTTAATGTGAGACTCTGTTCTCTTGCCTAACTCAGTTCATGTGTAGCCATTTTTACAGGATCTTCCTAAGTGATATCTTATGATAAGTTTCTTTTTTTGTGTGACTTCTTTAACTTAGAATCATCGTACCTGAATCCACTCATTTGGCTGCTACTTGTCTTATGACATTGATTTAATGGCTGAGAGATATTCCATCGTACGTAAGTTCCACAATGTTTGGAACCATTTTTGTATTTCCTGGGATATTTCAGGTGTACCCAGGTTGAGGTTCTTGTAAGCAGTGCAGCCCTCAATTTCGGGGTGGCTCTGTCTTATGGATTTTCAATTTTCCCAAGGTATATTCCCTAGACCGGAAGTGCCCTTGGCTCTGTAGCTCTGCTGTTTACTTGTTTTAGGGAACACAATGCACTCCTCCAGTGAGGCAGTTGGCAACTTACATCCCGCCCATCAGCATAAAAAGGCTCCCTGTTCTCCAGGGCCTGTCTTGCCTTTCTTGTTTTTACACATTTTGTGGATGTCCCTTTTGACCGGTGGGAAGTGATACTTCTTTGTAGTGCAGATTTGCATTGCCCGCTTGCTTGCTTGGCCAAAAAGGGCGTCTGCATTTTCTCCTGAATATATTCAGAAGAAAACGCATACGCCCTTTTTGGCCAAGTGCATCATTGTCGAAGTTGTGCCCCTCTTCCTGTGCTTTACAAGCAAGTCCAACGTACCTCTTGAAATCTGTTTCCTGCTATTCTGCCTCGCTTTCAAGTCCACCTCGTTGCCTTCCCTCAACAGATTTTTGGACGATAGTTGGCCTTGATTACTCTGCCAGTTTGTGAATTGCTGTGCCCCTGAGCTCCATTTTTCAACTCGTTTTTTTGTGAGCTGAACGCAAGTCCAAACTTCTGGTTCAGGACCTATACTGGTTCCCGGTGGGTGGCTGAGACTTTGGTTAATTCTTCTTCCTGCCGGGAAATTAGAGTGACATGTGCCCATCCAAATGCCTAACAGCTACTCTCTCATTGGTTCTCCCTCTTCCCTTTCATCCTCTGCCAAATTGGCAACCTGTGCGAACCAGGAGCTTAAAGGGGCTGTCTCTCCAAGTTGGGAGATTGATAGGAAAGCAGTTGGAAAGTCAAACCGGAGCACCAGGAGAGGGACTCTTCGTTGAGTTTTAGAAACGTTTCGTATTCACAGTGTGTCCATTCTCTAGGTTTCCCGTACACGTTATAGCTGTAGTAATATTCCCTTCAACATGGAGAGCTGGGACCCATGGAATGGGTGCCATGCATTATTGCTTTAAAGGGTCTGCATTTGCTCACCCAATCTCACCAATCCTCTCAGTCCCAAGTGTCCAGCCGTATGCCACATCCAGCTGTCATTGTAGATAGGGTCATTCCAGGTTGCATCCGAGACCCTGAAGGAATTGTAAAGAATTTCCCTGTTTCTTTGTTCTGTTTTTGAAATTCCTTTTTAGAGTGGCTTTGAGCTGATTCTCGCGGCCATGTTTATGCCAGTCTAGACACAATTGATTCCCTTATGGAGACATATCAATACATAGGTTTTAAGATTCTTACTAGTCAGATCTATTCCTCTGCGGGAAATATGGGGTTTTGAGTCCCTTTCACTGAGGAAGGTGTAGGTCTTGTCTATTCCATAGTTGGTTTTTGGAACGGTACCTGTGCTTATATCAAACTCTGGTTTGATGCATCACCCCACCTCTCCTTCCCCCTTAAGGTGTCATAAGAGTGTTTTCTAAATATGAGACTCTGTTCTCTTGCCTAACTCAGTTCATGTGTAGCCATGTTTACAGGATCTTCCTAAGTGATATCTTATGATAAGTTTCTTTTTCTGTGTGACTTCTTTCACTTAGAATCATCGTACCTGAATCCACTCATTTTGCTGCTACTGGTCTTATGACATTGATTTCATGGCTGAGGGATATTCCATCGTACGTAAGTTCCACAATGTTTGGAACCATTTTTATATTTCCTGGGATATTTCAGGTGTACCCAGGTTGAGGTTCTTGTAAGCAGTGCAGCCCTCAATTTGGGGGTGGCTCTGTCTTATGGATTTTCAGTTTTCCCAAGGTATATTCCCTAGACCGGAAGTGCCCTTGGCTCTGTAGCTCTGTTGTTTACTTGTTTTAGGGGACACAATGCACTCCTCCAGTGAGGCAGTTGGCAACTTACATCCCGCCAATTGGCATAACAAGGCTCCCTGTTCTCCAGGGCCTGTCTTGCCTTTCTGGTTTTTACACATTTTGTGGATGTCCCTTTTGACCGGTGGGAAGTGATACTTCTTTGTAGTGCAGATTTGCATTGCCCGCTTGCTTGCTTGGCCAAAAAGGGCGTATGCGTTTTCTCCTGAATATATTCAGGAGAAAACGCATACACCCTTTTTGGCCAAGTGCATCATTGTCGAAGTTGTGCCCCTCTTCCTGTGCTTTACAGGCAATTCCAACGTACCTCTTGAAATCTGTTTACTGCTATTCTGCCTCGCTTTCAAGTCCGCCTCGTTGCCTTCCCTCAACAGATTTTTGGACGATAGTTGGCCTTGATTTCTCTGCCAGTTTGTGAATTGCTGTGCCCCTGAGCTCCATTTTTCAACTCGTTGTTTTGTGAGCTGAACGCAAGTCCAAACTTTTGGTTCAGGACCTATACTGGTTCCCGGTGGGTGGCTGAGACTTTGGTTCATTCTTCTTCCTGCCAGGAAATTAGAGTGACATATGCCCATCCAAATGCCTAACAGCTACTCTCTCATTGGTTCTCCCTCTTCCCTTTGATCCTCTGCCAAATTGGCAACCTGTGCGAACCAGGAGCTTAAAGGGGCTGTCTCTCCAAGTTGGGAGATTGATAGGAAAACAGTTGGAATGTCAAACCGGAGCACCAGGAGAGGGACTCTTCGTTGAGTTTTAGAAACCTTTCGTATTCACAGTGTGTCCATTCTCTACGTTTCCCGTACATGTTATAGCTGTAGTAATATTCCCTTCAACCTGGAGAGCTGGGACCCATGGAATGGGTGCCATGCATTATTGCTTTAAAGGGTCTGCATTTGCTCACCCAATCTCACCAATCCTCTCAGTCCCAAGTGTCCAGCCTCATGCCACATCCAGCTGTCATTGTAGATAGGGTCATTCCAGGTTGCATCAGAGACCCTGAAAGAATTGTAAAGAATTTCCCTGTTTCTTTGTTCTGTTTTTGAAATTCCTTTTTAGAGTGGGTTTGAGCTGATTCTCGCTGCCATGTTTATTCCAGTCTAGACACACTTGATTCCCTTACGGAGATATATCAATACATAGGTTTTAAGATTCTTACTAGTCAGATCTATTCCTCTGTGGGAAATATGGGGTTTTGAGTCCCTTTCACTGAGGAAGGTGTAGGTCTTGTCTATTCCATAGTTGGTTTTTGGAACGGTACCTGTGCTTATATCAAACTCTGGTTTGATGCATCTCCCCACCTCTCCTTCCCCCTTAAGCAGGAATAAGAGTGTTTTCTAAATGTGAGACTCTGTTCTCTTGCCTAACTCAGTTCATGTGTAGCCATGTTTACAGGATCTTCCTAAGTGATATCTTATGATAAGTTTCTTTTTCTGTGTGACTTCTTTCACTTAGAATAATCGTACCTGAATCCACTCATTTTGCTGCTACAGGTCTTATGACATTGATTTCATGGCTGAGGGATATTCCATCGTACTTAAGTTCCACAATGTTTGGAACCATTTTTGTATTTCCTGGGATATTTCAGGTGTACCCAGGTTGAGGTTCTTGTAAGCAGTGCAGCCCTCAATTTGGGGGTGGCTCTGTCTTATGGATTTTCAGTTTTCCCAAGGTATATTCCCTAGACCAGAAGTGCCCTTGGCTCTGTAGCTCTGTTGTTTACTTGTTTTAGGGAACACAATGCACTCCTCCAGTGAGGCAGTTGGCAACTTACATCCCGCCCATCAGCATAACAAGGCTCCCTGTTCTCCAGGGCCTGTCTTGCCTTTCTGGTTTTTACACATTTTGTGGATGTCCCTTTTGAACGGTGGGAAGTGATACTTCTTTGTAGTGCAGATTTGCATTGCCCGCTTGCTTGCTTGGCCAAAAAGGGCGTATGCGTTTTCTCCTGAATATATTCAGGAGAAAACGCATACGCCCTTTTTGGCCAAGTGCATCATTGTCGAAGTTGTGCCCCTCTTCCTGTGCTTTACAGGCGAGTCCAACGTACCTCTTGAAATCTGTTTCCTGCTATTCTGCCTCGCTTTCAAGTCCGCCTCGTTGCCTTCCCTCAACAGATTTTTGGACGATAGTTGGCCTTGATTACTCTGCCAGTTTGTGAATTGCTGTGCCCCTGACCTCCATTATTCAACTCGTTTTTTTGTGAGCTGAACGCAAGTCCAAACTTTTGGTTCAGGACCTATACTGGTTCCAGGTGGGTGGCTGAGACTTTGGTTAATTCTTCTTCCTGCCGGGAAATTAGAGTGACATGTGCCCATCCAAATGCCTAACAGCTACTCTCTCATTGGTTCTCCCTCTTCCCTTTCATCCTCTGCCAAATTGGCAACCTGTGCGAACCAGGAGCTTAAAGGGGCTGTCTCTCCAAGTTGGGAGATTGATAGTAAAGCAGTTGGAATGTCAAACCGGAGCACCAGGAGAGGGACTCTTCGTTGAGTTTTAGAAACCTTTTGTATTCACAGTGTGTCCATTCTCTAGGTTTCCCGAACATGTTATAGCTGTAGTAATATTCCCTTCAACCTGGAGAGTTGGGACCCATGGAATGGGTGCCATGCATTATTGCTTTAAAGGGTCTGCATTTGCTCACCCAATCTCACCAATCCTCTCAGTCCCAAGTGTCCAGCCTCATGCCACATCCATCTGTCATTGTAGATAGGGTCATTCCAGGTTGCATCAGAGACCCTGAAGGAATTGTAAAGAATTTCCCTGTTTCTTTGTTCTGTTTTTGAAATTCCTTTTTAGAGTGGGTTTGAGCTGATTCTCGCTGCCATGTTTATTCCAGTCTAGACACACTTGATTCCCTTACGGAGATATATCAATACATAGGTTTTAAGATTCTTACTAGTCAGATCTATTCCTCTGTGGGAAATATGGGGTTTTGAATCCCTTTCACTGAGGAAGGTGTAGGTCTTGTGTATTCCATAGTTGGTTTTTGGAACGGTACCTGTGCTTATATCAAACTCTGGTTTGATGCATCTCCCCACCTCTCCTTCCCCCTTAAGCAGGCATAAGAGTGTTTTCTAAATGTGAGACTCTGTTCTCTTGCCTAATTCATTTCATGTGTAGCCATGTTTACAGGATCTTCCTAAGTGATATCTTATGATAAGTTTCTTTTTCTGTGTGACTTCTTTCACTTAGAATCATCGTACCTGAATCCACTCATTTTGCTGCTACATGTCTTATGACATTGATTTCATGGCTGAGGGATATTCCATTGTACGTAAGTTCCACAATGTTTGGAACCATTTTTGTATTTCCTGGGATATTTCAGGTGTACCCAGGTTGAGGTTCTTGTAAGCAGTGCAGCCCTCAATTTGGGGGTGGCTCTGTCTTATGGATTTTCAGATTTCCCAAGGTATATTCCCTAGACCGGAAGTGCCCTTGGCTCTGTAGCTCTGTTGTTTACTTGTTTTACGGAACACATTTCACTCCTCCAGTGAGGAAGTTGGCAACTTACATCCCGCCCATCAGCATAACAAGTCTCCTTGTTTTCCAGGGCCCGTCTTGCCTTTCTGGTTTTTACACATTTTGTGGATGTCCCTTTTGACCGGTGGGAAGTGATACTTCTTTGTAGTGCAGATTTGCATTGCCCGCTTGCTTGCTTGGCCATAAAGGGCGTATGCATTTTCTCCTGAATATATTCAGGAGAAAACGCATACGCCCTTTTTGGCCAAGTGCATCATTGTCGAAGTTGTGCCCCTCTTCCTGTGCTTTACAGGCGAGTCCAACGTACCTCTTGAAATCTATTTCCTGCTATTCTGCCTCGCTTTCAAGTCCACCTCGTTGCCTTCCCTCAACAGATTTTTGGACGATAGTTGGCCTTGATTACTCTGCCAGTTTGTGAATTGCTGTGCCCCTGAGCTCCATTTGTCAACTCGTTTTTTTGTGAGCTGAACGCAAGTCCAAACTTTTGGTTCAGGACCTATACTGGTTCCCGGTGTGTGGCTGAGACTTTGGTTAATTCTTCTTCCTGCCGGGAAATTAGAGTGACATGTGCCCATCCAAATGCCTAACAGCTACTCTCTCATTGGTTCTCCCACTTCCCTTTCATCCTCTGCCAAATTGCCAACCTGTGCGAACCAGGAGCTTAAAGGGGCTGTCTCTCCAAGTTGGGAGATTGATAGGAAAGCAGTTGGAAACTCAAACCGGAGCACAAGGAGAGGGGCTCTTCGTTGAGTTTTAGAAACCTTTCGTATTCACAGTGTGTCCATTCTCTAGGTTTCCCGTACATATTATAGCTGTAGTAATATTCCCTTCAACCTGGAGAGTTGGGACCCATGGAATGGGTGCCATGCATTGTTGCTTTAAAGGGTCTACATTTGCTCACCCAATCTCACCAATCCTCTCAGTCCCAAGTGTCCAGCCTCATGCCACATCCAGCTGTCATTGTAGATAGGGTCATTCCAGGTTGCATCAGAGACCCTGAAGGAATTGTAAAGAATTTCCCTGTTTCTTTATTCTGTTTTTGAAATTCCTTTTTAGAGTGGGTTTGAGCTGATTCTCGCTGCCCTGTTTATGCCAGTCTAGACACACTTGATTCCCTTACGGAGACATATCAATACATAGGTTTTAAGATTCTTACTAGTCAGACCTATTCCTCTGCGGGAAATATGGGGTTTTGAGTCCCTTTCACTGAGGAAGGTGTAGGTCTTGTCTATTCCATAGATGGTTTTTGGAACGGTACCTATGCTTATATCAAACTCTGTTTGATGCATCACCCCACCTCTCCTTCCCCCTTAAGCAGGCATAAGAGTGTTTTCTAAATGTGAGACTCTGTTCTCTTGCCTAACTCAGTTCATGTGTAGCCATGTTTACAGGATCTTCCTAAGTGATATCTTATGATAAGTTTCTTTTTCTGTGTGACTTCTTTCACTTAGAATCATCGTACCTGAATCCACTCATTTTGCTGCTACTGGTCTTATGACATTGATTTCATGGCTGAGGGATATTCCATCGTACGTAATTTCCACAATGTTTGGAACCATTTTTATATTTCCTGGGATATTTCAGGTGTACCCAGGTTGAGGTTCTTGTAAGCAGTGCAGCCCTCAATTTGGGGGTGGCTCTGTCTTATGGATTTTCAGTTTTCCCAAGGTATATTCCCTAGACTGGAAGTGCCCTTGGCTCTGTAGCTCTGTTGTTTACTTGTTTTAGGGAACACAATGCACTCCTCCAGTGAGGCAGTTGGCAACTTACATCCCGCCCATCAGCATAACAAGGCTCCCTGTTCTCCAGGGCCTGTCTTGCCTTTCTGGTTTTTACACATTTTGTGGATGTCCCTTTTGAACGGTGGGAAGTGATACTTCTTTGTAGTGCAGATTTGCATTGCCTGCTTGCTTGTTTGGCCAAAAAGGGCGTATGCGTTTTCTCCTGAATATATTCAGGAGAAAACGCATACGCCCTTTTTGGCCAAGTGCATCATTGTCGAAGTTGTGCCCCTCTTCCTGTGCTTTACAGGCGATTCCAACGTACCTCTTGAAATCTGTTTCCTGCTATTCTGCCTCGCTTTCAAGTCCGCCTCGTTGCCTTCCCTCAACAGATTTTTGGACGATAGTTGGCCTTGATTACTCTGCCAGTTTGTGAATTGCTGTGCCCCTGAGCTCCATTTTTCAACTCGTTGTTTTGTGAGCTGAACGCAAGTCCAAACTTTTGGTTCAGGACCTATACTGGTTCCCGGTGGGTGGCTGAGACTTTGGTTAATTCTTCTTCCTGCCGGGAAATTAGAGTGACATGTGCCCATCCAAATGCCTAACAGCTACTCTCTCATTGGTTCTCCCTCTTCCCTTTGATCCTCTGCCAAATTGGCAACCTGTGCGAACCAGGAGCTTAAAGGGGCTGTCTCTCCAAGTTGGGAGATTGATAAGAAAGCAGTTGGAATGTCAAACCGGAGCACCAGGAGAGGGACTCTTCGTTGAGTTTTAGAAACTTTTCGTATTCACAGTGTGTCCATTCTCTAGGTTTCCCGTACATGTTATAGCTGTAGTAATATTCCCTTCAACCTGGAGAGCTAGGACACATGGAATGGGTGCCATGAATTATTGCTTTAAAGGGTCTGCATTTGCTCACCCTATCTCACCAATCCTCTCAGTCCCAAGTGTCCAGCCTCATGCCACATCCGCTGTCATTGTAGATAGGGTCATTCCATGTTGCATCAGAGACCCTGAAGGAATTGTAAAGAATTTCCCTGTTTCTTTGTTCTGTTTTTGAAATTCCTTTTTAGAGTGGGTTTGAGCTGATTCTCGCTGCCCTGTTTATGCCAGTCTAGACACACTTGATTCCCTTACGGAGACATATCAATACATAGGTTTTAAGATTCTTACTAGTCAGACCTATTCCTCTGCGGGAAATATGGGGTTTTGAGTCCCTTTCACTGAGGAAGGTGTAGGTCTTGTCTATTCCATAGATGGTTTTTGGAACGGTACCTATGCTTATATCAAACTCTGTTTGATGCATCACCCCACCTCTCCTTCCCCCTTAAGCAGGCATAAGAGTGTTTTCTAAATGTGAGACTCTGTTCTCTTGCCTAACTCAGTTCATGTGTAGCCATGTTTACAGGATCTTCCTAAGTGATATCTTATGATAAGTTTCTTTTTCTGTGTGACTTCTTTCACTTAGAATCATCGTACCTGAATCCACTCATTTTGCTGCTACTGGTCTTATGACATTGATTTCATGGCTGAGGGATATTCCATCGTACGTAATTTCCACAATGTTTGGAACCATTTTTATATTTCCTGGGATATTTCAGGTGTACCCAGGTTGAGGTTCTTGTAAGCAGTGCAGCCCTCAATTTGGGGGTGGCTCTGTCTTATGGATTTTCAGTTTTCCCAAGGTATATTCCCTAGAGTGGAAGTGCCCTTGGCTCTGTAGCTCTGTTGTTTACTTGTTTTAGGGAACACAATGCACTCCTCCAGTGAGGCAGTTGGCAACTTACATCCCGCCCATCAGCATAACAAGGCTCCCTGTTCTCCAGGGCCTGTCTTGCCTTTCTGGTTTTTACACATTTTGTGGATGTCCCTTTTGAACGGTGGGAAGTGATACTTCTTTGTAGTGCAGATTTGCATTGCCTGCTTGCTTGTTTGGCCAAAAAGGGCGTATGCGTTTTCTCCTGAATATATTCAGGAGAAAACGCATACGCCCTTTTTGGCCAAGTGCATCATTGTCGAAGTTGTGCCCCTCTTCCTGTGCTTTACAGGCAATTCCAACGTACCTCTTGAAATCTGTTTCCTGCTATTCTGCCTCGCTTTCAAGTCCGCCTCGTTGCCTTCCCTCAACAGATTTTTGGACGATAGTTGGCCTTGATTACTCTGCCAGTTTGTGAATTGCTGTGCCCCTGAGCTCCATTTTTCAACTCGTTGTTTTGTGAGCTGAACGCAAGTCCAAACTTTTGGTTCAGGACCTATACTGGTTCCCGGTGGGTGGCTGAGACTTTGGTTAATTCTTCTTCCTGCCGGGAAATTAGAGTGACATGTGCCCATCCAAATGCCTAACAGCTACTCTCTCATTGGTTCTCCCTCTTCCCTTTGATCCTCTGCCAAATTGGCAACCTGTGCGAACCAGGAGCTTAAAGGGGCTGTCTCTCCAAGTTGGGAGATTGATAAGAAAGCAGTTGGAATGTCAAACCGGAGCACCAGGAGAGGGACTCTTCGTTGAGTTTTAGAAACTTTTCGTATTCACAGTGTGTCCATTCTCTAGGTTTCCCGTACATGTTATAGCTGTAGTAATATTCCCTTCAACCTGGAGAGCTAGGACACATGGAATGGGTGCCATGAATTATTGCTTTAAAGGGTCTGCATTTGCTCACCCAATCTCACCAATCCTCTCAGTCCCAAGTGTCCAGCCTCATGCCACATCCGCTGTCATTGTAGATAGGGTCATTCCATGTTGCATCAGAGACCCTGAAGGAATTGTAAAGAATTTCCCCGTTTCTTTGTTCTGTTTTTGAAATTCCTTTTTAGAGTGGGTTTGAGCTGATTCTCGCTGCCATGTTTATGCCAGTCTAGACCCACTTGATTCCCTTACGGAGATATATCAATACATAGGTTTTAAGATTCTTACTAGTCAGATCTATTCCTCTGCGGGAAATATGGGGTTTTGAGTCCCTTTCATTGAGCAAGGTGTAGGTCTTGTCTATTCCATAGTTGGTTTTTGGAACGGTACCTGTGCTTATATCAAACTCTGGTTTGATGCATCTCCCCACCTCTCCTTCCCCCTTAAGCAGGCATAAGAGTTTTTTCTAAATGTGAGACTCTGTTCTCTTGCCTAATTCATTTCATGTGTAGCCATGTTTACAGGATCTTCCTAAGTGATATCTTATGATAAGTTTCTTTTTTTGTGTGACTTCTTTCACTTAGAATCATCGTACCTGAATCCACTCATTTGGCTGCTACTTGTCTTATGACATTGATTTCATGGCTGAGAGATATTCCATCGTACGTAATTTCCACAATGTTTGGAACCATTTTTGTATTTCCTGGGATATTTCAGGTGTACCCAGGTTGAGGTTCTTGTAAGCAGTGCAGCCCTCAATTTCGGGGTGGCTCTGTCTTATGGATTTTCAATTTTCCCAAGGTATATTCCCTAGACCGGAAGTGCCCTTGGCTCTGTAGCTCTGTTGTTTACTTGTTTTAGGGAACACAATGCACTCCTCCAGTGAGGCAGTTGGCAACTTACATCCCGCCCATCAGCATAACAAGGCTCCCTGTTCTCCAGGGCCTGTCTTGCCTTTCTGGTTTTTACACATTTTGTGGATGTCCCTTTTGACCGGTGGGAAGTGATACTTCTTTGTAGTGCAGATTTGCATTGCCCGCTTGCTTGCTTGGCCAAAAAGGGTGTATGCGTTTTCTCCTGAATATATTCAGGAGAAAATGCATACGCCCTTTTTGGACAGGTGCATCATTGTCGAAGTTGTGCCCCTCTTCCTGTGCTTTACAGGCGAGTCCAACGTACCTCTTGAAATCTGTTTCCTGCTATTCTGCCTCGCTTTCAACTCCACCTCGTTGCCTTCCCTCAACAGATTTTTGGACGATAGTTAGCCTTGATTACTCTGCCAGTTTGTGAATTGCTGTGCCCCTGAGCTCCATTTTTCAACTCGTTGTTTTGTGAGCTGAACGCAAGTCCAAACTTTTGGTTCAGGACTTATACTGGTTCCCGGTGGGTGGCTGAGACTTTGGTTAATTCTTCTTCCTGCCGGGAAATTAGAGTGACATGTGCCCATCCAAATGCCTAACAGCTACTCTCTCATTGGTTCTCCCTCTTCCCTTTCATCCTCTGCCAAATTGCCAACCTGTGCGAACCAGGAGCTTAAAGGGGCTGTCTCTCCAAGTTGGGAGATTGATAGGAAAGCAGTTGGAAAGTCAAACCGGAGCACCAGGAGAGGGACTCTTCGTTGAGTTTTAGAAACCTTTCGTATTCACAGTGTGTCCATTCTCTAGGTTCCCCGTACATGTTATAGCTGTAGTAATATTCCCTTCAACCTGGAGAGTTGGGACCCATGGAATGGGTGCCATGCATTATTGCTTTAAAGGGTCTGCATTTGCTCACCCAATCTCACCAATCCTCTCAGTCCCAAGTGTCCAGCCTCATGCCACATCCAGCTGATATTGTACATAGGGTCATCCCAGGTTGCATCCGAGACCCTGAAGGAATTGTAAAGAATTTCCCTGTTTCTTTGTTCTGTTTTTGAAATTCCTTTTTAGAGTGGGTTTGAGCTGATTCTCGCTGCCCTGTTTATGCCAGTCTAGACACACTTGATTCCCTTACGGAGACATATCAATACATAGGTTTTAAGATTCTTACTAGTCAGACCTATTCCTCTGCGGGAAATATGGGGTTTTGAGTCCCTTTCACTGAGGAAGGTGTAGGTCTTGTCTATTCCATAGATGGTTTTTGGAACGGTACCTATGCTTATATCAAACTCTGGTTTGATGCATCACCCCACCTCTCCTTCCCCCTTAAACAGGCATAAGAGTGTTTTCTAAATGTGAGACTCTGTTCTCTTTCCTAACTCAGTTCATGTGTAGCCATGTTTACAGGATCTTCCTAAGTGATATCTTATGATAAGTTTCTTTTTCTGTGTGACTTCTTTAACTTAGAATCATCGTACCTGAATCCACTCATTTGGCTGCTACTGGTCTTATGACATTGATTTCATGGCTGAGGGATATTCCATCGTACGTAAGTTCCACAATGTTTGGAACCATTTTTATATTTCCTGGGATATTTCAGGTGTACCCAGGTTGAGGTTCTTGTAAGCAGTGCAGCCCTCAATTTGGGGGTGGCTCTGTCTTATGGATTTTCAGTTTTCCCAAGGTATATTCCCTAGACTGGAAGTGCCCTTGGCTCTGTAGCTCTGTTGTTTACTTGTTTTAGGGAACACAATGCACTCCTCCAGTGAGGCAGTTGGCAACTTATATCCCGCCCATCAGCATAACAAGGCTCCCTGTTCTCCAGGGCCTGTCTTACCTTTCTGGTTTTTACACATTTTGTGGATGTCCCTTTTGAACGGTGGGAAGTGATACTTCTTTGTAGTGCAGATTTGCATTGCCCGCTTGCTTGCTTGGCCAAAAAGGGCGTATGCGTTTTCTCCTGAATATATTCAGGAGAAAACGCATACGCCCTTTTTGGCCAAGTGCATCATTGTCGAAGTTGTGCCCCTCTTCCTGTGCTTTACAGGCAATTCCAACGTACCTCTTGAAATCTGTTTCCTGCTATTCTGCCTCGCTTTCAAGTCCGCCTCGTTGCCTTCCCTCAACAGATTTTTGGACGATAGTTGGCCTTGATTACTCTGCCAGTTTGTGAATTGCTGTGCCCCTGAGCTCCATTTTTCAACTCGTTGTTTTGTGAGCTGAACGCAAGTCCAAACTTTTGGTTCAGGACCTATACTGGTTCCCGGTGGGTGGCTGAGACTTTGGTTAATTCTTCTTCCTGCCAGGAAATTAGAGTGACATGTGCCCATCCAAATGCCTAACAGCTACTCTCTCATTGGTTCTCCCTCTTCCCTTTCATCCTCTGCCAAATTGGCAACCTGTGCGAACCAGGAGCTTAAAGGGTCTGTCTCTCCTAGTTGGGAGATTGATAGGAAAGCAGTTGGAAAGTCAAACCGGAGCACCAGGAGAGGGATTCTTCGTTGAGTTTTAGAAACCTTTCATATTCACAGTGTGTCCATTCTCTAGGTTTCCCGTACATGTTATAGCTGTAGTAATATTCCCTTCAACCTGGAGAGCTGGGACCCATGGAATGGGTGCCATGCATTATTGCTTTAAAGGGTCTGCATTTGCTCACCCAATCTCACCAATCCTCTCAGTCCCAAGTGTCCAGCCTCATGCCACATCCAGCTGTCATTGTAGATAGGGTCATTCCAGGTTGCATCCGAGACCCTGAATGAATTGTAAAGAATTTCCCTGTTTCTTTGTTCTGTTTTAGAAATTCCTTTTTAGAGTGGGTTTGAGCTGATTCTCGCTGCCATGTTTATGCCAGTCTAGACACACTTGATTCCCTTACGGAGATATATCAATACATAGGTTTTAAGATTCTTACTAGTCAGATCTATTCGTCTGCGGGAAATATGGGTTTTTGAGTCCCTTTCATTGAGGAAGGTGTAGGTCTTGTCTATTCCATAGTTGGTTTTTGGAACGGTACCTTAGCTTATATCAAACTCTGGTTTGATGCATCTCCCCACCTCTCCTTCCCCCTTAAGCAGGCTTAAGAGTGTTTTCTTAATGTGAGACTCTGTTCTCTTGCCTAACTCAGTTCATGTGTAGCCATTTTTACAGGATCTTCCTAAGTGATATCTTATGATAAGTTTCTTTTTTTGTGTGACTTCTTTAACTTAGAATCATCGTACCTGAATCCACTCATTTGGCTGCTACTTGTCTTATGACATTGATTTAATGGCTGAGAGATATTCCATCGTACGTAAGTTCCACAATGTTTGGAACCATTTTTGTATTTCCTGGGATATTTCAGGTGTACCCAGGTTGAGGTTCTTGTAAGCAGTGCAGCCCTCAATTTCGGGGTGGCTCTGTCTTATGGATTTTCAATTTTCCCAAGGTATATTCCCTAGACCGGAAGTGCCCTTGGCTCTGTAGCTCTGCTGTTTACTTGTTTTAGGGAACACAATGCACTCCTCCAGTGAGGCAGTTGGCAACTTACATCCCGCCCATCAGCATAAAAAGGCTCCCTGTTCTCCAGGGCCTGTCTTGCCTTTCTTGTTTTTACACATTTTGTGGATGTCCCTTTTGACCGGTGGGAAGTGATACTTCTTTGTAGTGCAGATTTGCATTGCCCGCTTGCTTGCTTGGCCAAAAAGGGCGTCTGCATTTTCTCCTGAATATATTCAGAAGAAAACGCATACGCCCTTTTTGGCCAAGTGCATCATTGTCGAAGTTGTGCCCCTCTTCCTGTGCTTTACAAGCAAGTCCAACGTACCTCTTGAAATCTGTTTCCTGCTATTCTGCCTCGCTTTCAAGTCCACCTCGTTGCCTTCCCTCAACAGATTTTTGGACGATAGTTGGCCTTGATTACTCTGCCAGTTTGTGAATTGCTGTGCCCCTGAGCTCCATTTTTCAACTCGTTTTTTTGTGAGCTGAACGCAAGTCCAAACTTCTGGTTCAGGACCTATACTGGTTCCCGGTGGGTGGCTGAGACTTTGGTTAATTCTTCTTCCTGCCGGGAAATTAGAGTGACATGTGCCCATCCAAATGCCTAACAGCTACTCTCTCATTGGTTCTCCCTCTTCCCTTTCATCCTCTGCCAAATTGGCAACCTGTGCGAACCAGGAGCTTAAAGGGGCTGTCTCTCCAAGTTGGGAGATTGATAGGAAAGCAGTTGGAAAGTCAAACCGGAGCACCAGGAGAGGGACTCTTCGTTGAGTTTTAGAAACGTTTCGTATTCACAGTGTGTCCATTCTCTAGGTTTCCCGTACACGTTATAGCTGTAGTAATATTCCTTTCAACATGGAGAGCTGGGACCCATGGAATGGGTGCCATGCATTATTGCTTTAAAGGGTCTGCATTTGCTCACCCAATCTCACCAATCCTCTCAGTCCCAAGTGTCCAGCCGTATGCCACATCCAGCTGTCATTGTAGATAGGGTCATTCCAGGTTGCATCCGAGACCCTGAAGGAATTGTAAAGAATTTCCCTGTTTCTTTGTTCTGTTTTTGAAATTCCTTTTTAGAGTGGCTTTGAGCTGATTCTCGCTGCCATGTTTATGCCAGTCTAGACACACTTGATTCCCTTATGGAGACATATCAATACATAGGTTTTAAGATTCTTACTAGTCATATCTATTCCTCTGCGGGAAATATGGGGTTTTGAGTCCCTTTCACTGAGGAAGGTGTAGGTCTTGTCTATTCCATAGTTGGTTTTTGGAACGGTACCTGTGCTTATATCAAACTCTGGTTTGATGCATCACCCCACCTCTCCTTCCCCCTTAAGGTGTCATAAGAGTGTTTTCTAAATATGAGACTCTGTTCTCTTGCCTAACTCAGTTCATGTGTAGCCATGTTTACAGGATCTTCCTAAGTGATATCTTATGATAAGTTTCTTTTTCTGTGTGACTTCTTTCACTTAGAATCATCGTACCTGAATCCACTCATTTTGCTGCTACTGGTCTTATGACATTGATTTCATGGCTGAGGGATATTCCATCGTACGTAAGTTCCACAATGTTTGGAACCATTTTTATATTTCCTGGGATATTTCAGGTGTACCCAGGTTGAGGATCTTGTAAGCAGTGCAGCCCTCAATTTGGGGGTGGCTCTGTCTTATGGATTTTCAGTTTTCCCAAGGTATATTCCCTGGACCGGAAGTGCCCTTGGCTCTGTAGCTCTGTTGTTTACTTGTTTTAGGGAACACAATGCACTCCTCCAGTGAGGCAGTTGGCAACTTACATCCCGCCCATCAGCATAACAAGGCTCCCTGTTCTCCAGGGCCTGTCTTGCCTTTCTGGTTTTTACACATTTTGTGGATGTCCCTTTTGACCGGTGGGAAGTGATACTTCTTTGTAGTGCAGATTTGCATTGCCCGCTTGCTTGCTGGGCCAAAAAGGGCATATGCGTTTTCTCCTGAATATATTCAGGAGAAAACGCATACGCCCTTTTTTTTTTTTTTTTTTTTTCTTTTTGCGGTATGCGGGCCTCTCACTGTTGTGGCCTCTCCCGTTGCGGAGCACAGGCTCCGGATGTGCAGGCCCAGCGGCCATGGCTCACGGGCCCAGCGGCTCCACGGCATATGGGATCCTCCCAGACCGGGGCACGAACCCGTATCCCCTGCATCGGCAGGCGGACTCTCAACCACTGCGCCACCAGGGAGGCCCACGCATACGCCCTTTTTGGCCAAGTGCATCATGGTCGAAGTTGTGCCCCTCTTCCTGTGCTTTACAGTCGATTCCAACGTACCTCTTGAAATCTGTTTCCTGCTATTCTGCCTCGCTTTCAAGTCCGCCTCGTTGCCTTCCCTCAACAGATTTTTGGACGATAGTTGGCCTTGATTACTCTGCCAGTTTGTGAATTGCTGTGCCCCTGAGCTCCATTTTTCAACTCGTTTTTTTGTGAGCTGAACGCAAGTCCAAACTTTTGGTTCAGGACCTATACTGGTTCCCGGTGGGTGGCTGAGACTTTGGTTAATTCTTCTTCCTGCCGGGAAATTAGAGTGACATGTGCCCATCCAAATGCCTAACAGCTACTCTCTCATTGGTTCTCCCTCTTCCCTTTCATCCTCTGCCAAATTGCCAACCTGTGCGAACCAGGAGCTTAAAGGGGCTGTCTCTCCAAGTTGGGAGATTGATAGGAAAGCAGTTGGAAAGTCAAACCGGAGCACCAGGAGAGGGACTCTTCGTTGAGTTTTAGAAACCTTTCGTATTCACAGTGTGTCCATTCTCTAGGTTCCCCGTACATGTTATAGCTGTAGTAATATTCCCTTCAACCTGGAGAGTTGGGACCCATGGAATGGGTGTCATGCATTATTGCTTTAAAGGGTCTGCATTTGCTCACCCAATCTCACCAATCCTCTCAGTCCCAAGTGTCCAGCCTCATGCCACATCCAGCTGTCATTGTAGATAGGGTCATCCCAGGTTGCATCCGAGACCCTGAAGTAATTGTAAAGAATTTCCCTGTTTCTTTGTTCTGTTTTTGAAATTCCTTTTTAGAGTGGGTTTGAGCTGATTCTCGCTGCCCTGATTATGCCAGTCTAGACACACTTGATTCCCTTACGGAGACATATCAATACATAGGTTTTAAGATTCTTACTAGTCAGACCTATTCCTCTGCGGGAAATATGGGGTTTTGAGTCCCTTTCACTGAGGAAGGTGTAGGTCTTGTCTATTCCATAGATGGTTTTTGGAACGGTACCTATGCTTATATCAAACTCTGGTTTGATGATTCACCCCACCTCTCCTTCCCCCTTAAGCAGGCATAAGAGTGTTTTCTAAATGTGAGACTCTGTTCTCTTTCCTAACTCAGTTCATGTGTAGCCATGTTTACAGGATCTTCCTAAGTGATATCTTATGATAAGTTTCTTTTTCTGTGTGACTTCTTTCACTTAGAATCATCGTACCTGAATCCACTCATTTTGCTGCTACTGGTCTTATGACATTGATTTCATGGTTGAGGGATATTCCATCGTACGTAAGTTCCACAATGTTTGGAACCATTTTTATATTTCCTGGGATATTTCAGGTGTACCCAGGTTGAGGTTCTTGTAAGCAGTGCAGCCCTCAATTTGGGGTTGGCTCTGTCTTATGGATTTTCAGTTTTCCCAAGGTATATTCCCTAGACTGGAAGTGCCCTTGGCTCTGTATCTCTGTTGTTTACTTGTTTTAGGGAACACAATGCACTCCTCCAGTGAGGCAGTTGGCAACTTACATCCCGCCCATCAGCATAACAAGGCTCCCTGTTCTCCAGGGCCTGTCTTGCCTTTGTTGTTTTTACACATTTTGTGGATGTCCCTTTTGAACGGTGGGAAGTGATACTTCTTTGTAGTGCAGATTTGCATTGCCTGCTTGCTTGCTTGGCCAAAAAGGGCGTATGCGTTTTCTCCTGAATATATTCAGGAGAAAACGCATACGCCCTTTTTGGCCAAGTGCATCATTGTCGAAATTGTGCCCCTCTTCCTGTGCTTTACAGGCAATTCCAACGTACCTCTTGAAATATGTTTCCTGCTATTCTGCCTCGCTTTCAAGTCTGCCTCGTTGCCTTCCCTCAACAGATTTTTGGACGATAGTTGGCCTTGATTACTCTGCCAGTTTGTGAATTGCTGTGCCCCTGAGCTCCATTTTTCAACTCGTTGTTTTGTGAGCTGAACGCAAGTCCAAACTTTTGGTTCAGGACCTATACTTGTTCCCGTTGGGTGGCTGAGACTTTGGTTAATTCTTCTTCCTGCCAGGAAATTAGAGTGACATGTGCCCATCCAAATGCCTAACAGCTACTCTCTCATTGGTTCTCCCTCTTCCCTTTGATCCTCTGCCAAATTGGCAACCTGTGCGAACCAGGAGCTTAAAGGGGCTGTCTCTCCAAGTTGGGAGATTGATAGGAAAGCAGTTGGAAAGTCAAACCGGAGCACCAGGAGAGGGGCTCTTCGTTGAGTTTTAGAAACCTTTCGTATTCACAGTGTGTCCATTCTCTAGGTTTCCCGTACACGTTATAGCTGTAGTAATATTCCCTTCAACCTGGAGAGCTGGGACCCATGGAATGGGTGCCATGCATTATTGCTTTAAAGGGGCTGCATTTGCTCACCCAATCTCACCAATCCTCTCAGTCCCAAGTGTCCAGCCTCATGCCACATCCATCTGTCATTGTAGATATGGTCATTCCAGGTTGCATCAGAGACCCTGAAGGAATTGTAAAGAATTTCCCTGTTTCTTTGTTCTGTTTTTGAAATTCCTTTTTAGAGTGGGTTTGAGCTGATTCTCGCTGCCTTGTTTATGCCAGTCTAGACACATTGATTCCCTTACGGAGACATATCAATACATAGGTTTTAAGATTCTTACTAGTCAGATCGATTCCCCTGCAGGAAATATGGGGTTTTGAGTCCCTTTCTCTGAGGAAGGTGGAGGTCTTGTCTATTCCATAGTTGCTTTTTGGAACGGTACCTGTGCTTATATCAAACTCTGGTTTGATGCATCACCCCACCTCTCCTTCCCCCTTAAGCAGGCATAAGAGTGTTTTCTAAATGTGAGACTCTGTTCTCTTGCCTAACTCAGTTCATGTGTAGCCATGTTTACAGGATCTTCCTAAGTGATATCTTATGATAAGTATCTTTTTCTGTGTGACTTCTTTCACTTAGAATCATCGTACCTGAATCCACTCATTTTGCTGCTACTGGTCTTATGATATTGATTTCACGGCTGAGGGATATTCCATCGTACGTAAGTTCCACAATGTTTGGAACCATTTTTATATTTCCTGGGATATTTCAGGTGTACCCAGGTTGAGGTTCTTGTAAGCAGTGCAGCCCTCAATTTGAGGGTGGCTCTGTCTTATGGATTTTCAGTTTTCCCAAGGTATGTTCCCTAGACCGGAAGTGCCCTTGGCTCTGTAGCTCTGTTGTTTACTTGTTTTAGGGAACACAATGCACTCTTCCAGTGAGGCAGTTGGCAACTTACATCCCGCCCATCAGCATAACAAGGCTCCCTGTTCTCCAAGGCCAGTCTTGCCTTTCTGGTTTTTACACATTTTGTGGATGTCCCTTTTGAACGGTGGGAAGTGATACTCCTTTGTAGTGCAGATTTGCATTGCCCGCTTGCTTGCTTGGCCAAAAAGGGCGTATGCGTTTTCTCCTGAATATATTCAGGAAAAAATGCATACGCCCTTTTTGGCCAAGTGCATCATTGTCGAAGTTGTGCCCCTCTTCCTGGGCTTTACAGGCGAGTCCAACGTACCTCTTGAAATCTGTTTCCTGCTATTTTGCTTCGCATTCAAGTCCGCCTCGTTGCCTTCCCTCAACAGATTTTTGGACGATAGTTGGCCTTGATTACTCTGCCCGTTTGTGAATTGCTGTGCCCCTGAGCTCCATTTTTCAACTCGTTTTTTTGTGAGCTGAACGCAAGTCCAAACTTTTGGTTCAGGACCTATACTGGTTCCCGGTGGGTGGCTGAGACTTTGGTTAATTCTTGTTCCTGCCAGGAAATTAGAGTGACATGTGCCCATCCAAATGCCTAACAGCTACTCTCTCATTGGTTCTCCCTCTTCCCTTTCATCCTCTGACAAATTGGCAACCTGTGCGAACCAGGAGCTTAAAGGGGCTGTCTCTCCTAGTTGGGAGATTGATAGGAAAGCAGTTGGAAAGTCAAACCGGAGCACCAGGAGAGGGATTCTTCGTTGAGTTTTAGAAACCTTTCATATTCACAGTGTGTCCATTCTCTAGGTTTCCCGTACATGTTATAGCTGTAGTAATATTCCCTTCAACCTGGAGAGCTGGGACCCATGGAATGGGTGCCATGCATTATTGCTTTAAAGGGTCTGCATTTGCTCACCCAATCTCACCAATCCTCTCAGTCCCAAGTGTCCAGCCTCATGCCACATCCAGCTGTCATTGTAGATAGGGTCATTACAGGTTGCATCAGAGACCCTGAAGGAATTGTAAAGAATTTCCCTGTTTCTTTGTTCTGTTTTTGAAATTCCTTTTCAGAGTGGGTTTGAGCTGATTCTCACTGCCATGTTTATGCCAGTCTAGACACACTTGATTCCCTTACGGGATATATCAATACATAGGTTTTAAGATTCTTACTAGTCAGATCTATTCCTCTGCGGGAAATATCGGTTTTTGAGTCCCTTTCACTGAGGAAGGTGGAGGTCTTGTCTATTCCATAGTTGGTTTTTGGAACGGTACCTTAGCTTATATCAAACTCTGGTTTGATGCATCTCCCCACCTCTCCTTCCCCCTTAAGCAGGCATAAGAGTGTTTTCTTAATGTGAGACTCTGTTCTCTTGCCTAACTCCGTTCATGTGTAGCCATGTTTACAGGATCTTCCTAAGTGATATCTTATGATAAGTTTCTTTTTCTGTGTGACTTCTTTCACTTAGAATCATCGTACCTGAATCCACTCATTTTGCTGCTACTGGTCTTATGACATTGATTTCATGGCTGAGGGATATTCCGTCGTACGTAAGTTCCACAATGTTTGGAACCATTTTTATATTTCCTGGGATATTTCAGGTGTACCCAGGTTGAGGTTCTTGTAAGCAGTGCAGCCCTCAATTTGGGGGTGGCTCTGTCTTATGGATTTTCAGTTTTCCCAAGGTATATTCCCTAGACCGGAAGTGCCCTTGGCTCTGTAGCTCTGTTGTTTACTTGTTTTAGGGAACACAATGCACTCCTCCAGTGAGGCAGTTGGCAACTTACATCCCGCCCATCAGCATAACAAGGTTCCCTGTTTTCCAGGGCCTGTCTTGCCTTTCTGGTTTTTACACATTTTGTGGATGTCCCTTTTGACCGGTGGGAAGTGATACTTCTTTGTAGTGCAGATTTGCATTGCCCGCTTGCTTGCTTGGCCAAAAAGGGCGTATGCGTTTTCTCCTGAATATATTCAGGAGAAAACGCATACGCCCTTTTTGGCCAAGTGCATCATTGTCGAAGTTGTGCCCCTCTTCCTGTGCTTTACAGGTGAGTCCAACGTACCTCTTGAAATCTATTTCCTGCTATTCTGCCTCGCTTTCAAGTCCGCCTCGTTGCCTTCCCTCAACAGATTTTTGGACGATAGTTGGCCTTGATTACTCTGCCAGTTTGTGAATTGCTGTGCCCCTGAGCTCCATTTGTCAACTCGTTTTTTTGTGAGCTGAACGCAAGTCCAAACTTTTGGTTCAGGACCTATACTGGTTCCCGGCGGGTGGCTGAGACTTTGGTTAATTCTTCTTCCTGCCAGGAAATTAGAGTGACATGTGCCCATCCAAATGCCTAACAGCTACTCTCTCATTGGTTCTCCCTCTTCCCTTTCATCCTCTGCCAAATTGGCAACCTGTGCGAACCAGGAGCTTAAAGGGGCTGTCTCTCCAAGTTGGGAGATTGATAGGAAAGCAGTTGGAAAGTCAAACCGGAGCACCAGGAGAGGGACTCTTCGTTGAGTTTTAGAAACCTTTCGTATTCACAGTGTGTCCATTCTCTAGGTTTCCTGTACATGTTATAGCTGTAGTAATATTCCCTTCAACCTGGAGAGTTGGGACCCATGGAATGGGTGCCATGCATTATTGCTTTAAAGGGTCTGCATTTGCTCACCCAATCTCACCAATCCTCTCAGTCCCAAGTGTCCAGCCTCATGACACATCCAGCTGTCATTGTAGATAGGGTCATCACAGGTTGCATCCGAGACCCTGAAGGAATTGTAAAGAATTTCCCTGTTTCTTTGTTCTGTTTTTGAAATTCCTTTTTAGAGTGGGTTTGAGCTGATTCTCGCTGCCATGTTTATGCCAGTCTAGACACACTTGATTCCCAACGAAGACATATCAATACATAGGTTTTAAGATTCTTACTAGTCAGACCTATTCCTCTGCGGGAAATATGGTGTTTTGAGTCCCTTTCACTGAGGAAGGTGTAGGTCTTGTCTATTCCATAGATGGTTTTTGGAACGCTACCTATGCTTATATCAAACTCTGGTTTGATGCATCACCCCACCTCTCCTTCCCCCTTAAGCAGGCATAAGAGTGTTTTCTAAATGTGAGACTCTGTTCTCTTTCCTAACTCAGTTCATGTGTAGCCATGTTTACAGGATCTTCCTAAGTGATATCTTATGATAAGTTTCTTTTTCTGTGTGACTTCTTTCACTTAGAATCATCGTACCTGAATCCACTCATTTTGCTGCTACTGGTCTTATGACATTGATTTCATGGCTGAGGGATATTCCATCGTACGTAAGTTCCACAATGTTTGGAACCATTTTTATATTTCCTGGGATATTTCAGGTGTACCCAGGTTGAGGTTCTTGTAAGCAGTGCAGCCCTCAATTTGGGGGTGGCTCTGTCTTAAGGATTTTCAGTTTTCCCAAGGTATATTCCCTAGACCGGAAGTGCCCTTGGCTCTGTAGCTCTGTTGTTTACTTGTTTTAGGGAACACAATGCACTCCTCCAGTGAGGCAGTTGGCAACTTACATCCCGCCCATCAGCATAACAAGGCTCCCTGTTCTCCAGGGCCTGTCTTGCCTTTCTGGTTTACACATTTTGTGGATGTCCCTTTTGAACGGTGGGAAGTGATACTTCTTTGTAGTGCAGGTTTGCATTGCCCGCTTGCTTGCTTGGCCAAAAAGGGCGTATGCGTTTTCTCCTGAATATATTCAGGAGAAAACGCATACGCCCTTTTTGGCCAAGTGCATCATTGTCGAAGTTGTGCCCCTCTTCCTGTGCTTTACAGGCAATTCCAACGTACCTCTTGAAATCTGTTTCCTGCTATTCTGCCTCGCTTTGAAGTCCGCCTCGTTGCCTTCCCTCAACAGATTTTTGGACGATAGTTGGCCTTGATTACTCTGCCAGTTTGTGAATTGCTGTGCCCCTGAGCTCCATTTTTCAACTCGTTGTTTTGTGAGCTGCACGCAAGTCCAAACTTTTGGTTCAGGACCTATACTGGTTCCCGGTGGGTGGCTGAGACTTTGGTTAATTCTTCTTCCTGTCAGGAAATTAGAGTGACATGTGCCCATCCAAATGCCTAACAGCTACTCTCTCATTGGTTCTCCCTCTTCCCTTTCATCCTCTGCCAAATTGGCAACCTGTGCGAACCAGGAGCTTAAAGGGGCTGTCTCTCCAAGTTGGGAGATTAATAGGAAAGCAGTTGGAAAGTCAAACCGGAGCACCAGGAGAGGGACTCTTCGTTGAGTTTTAGAAACCTTTCGTATTCACAGTGTGTCCATTCTCTAGGTTTCCCGTACATGTTATAGCTGTAGTAATATTCCCTTCAACCTGGAGAGCTGGGACCCATGGAATGGGTGCCATGCATTATTGCTTTAAAGGGTCTGCATTTGCTCACCCAATCTCACCAATCCTGTCAGTCCCAAGTGTCCAGCCTCATGCCACATCCAGCTGTCATTGTAGATAGGGTCATTCCAGGTTGCATCCGAGACCCTGAAGGAATTGTAACGAATTTCCCTGTTTCTTTGTTCTGTTTTTGAAATTCCTTTTTAGAGTGGGTTTGAGCTGATTCTCGCTGCCATGTTTATGCCAGTCTAGACACACTTGATTCCCTTACGGAGATATATCAATACATAGGTTTTAAGATTCTTACTAGTCAGATCTATTCCTCTGCGGGAAATATGGGGTTTTGAGTCCCTTTCACTGAAGAAGGTGTAGGTCTTGGCTATTCCATAGTTGGTTTTTGGAACGGTACCTGTGGTTATATCAAACTCTGGTTTGATGCATCTCCCCACCTCTCCTTCCCCCTTAAGCAGGCATAAGAGTGTTTTCTTAATGTGAGACTCTGTTCTCTTGCCTAACTCCGTTCATGTGTAGCCATGTTTACAGGATCTTCCTAAGTGATATCTTATGATAAGTTTCTTTTTCTGTGTGACTTCTTTCACTTAGAATCATCGTACCTGAATCCACTCATTTGGCTGCTACTTGTCTTATGACATTGATTTCATGGCTGAGGGATATTCCATCGTACGTAAGTTCCACAATGTTTGGAACCATTTTTGTATTTCCTGGGATATTTCAGGTGTACCCAGGTTGAGGTTCTTGTAAGCAGTGCAGCCCTCAATTTGGGGATGGCTCTGTCTTATTGATTTTCAGTTTTCCCAAGGTATATTCCCTAGACCGGAAGTGCCCTTGGCTCTGTAGCTCTGTTGTTTACTTGTTTTAGGGAACACAATGCACTCCTCCAGTGAGGCAGTTGGCAACTTACATCCCGCCCATCAGCATAACAAGGCTCCCTGTTCTCCAGGGCCTGTCTTGCCTTTCTGGTTTTTACACATTTCGTGGATGTCCCTTTTGAACGGTGGGAAGTGATACTTCTTTGTAGTGCAGATTTGCATGGCCCGCTTGCTTGCTTGGCCAAAAAGGGCGTATGCGTTTTCTCCTGAATATATTCAGGAGAAAACGCATACTCCCTTTTTGGCCAAGTGCATCATTGTCGAAGTTGTGCCCCTCTTCCTGTGCTTTACAGGCCATTCCAACGTACCTCTTGAAATCTGTTTCCTGCTATTCTGCCTCGCTTTCATGTCCGCCTCGTTGCCTTCCCTCAACAGATTTTTGGACGATAGTTGGCCTTGATTACTCTGCCAGTTTGTGAATTGCTGTGCCCCTGACCTCCATTATTCAACTCGTTTTTTTGTGAGCTGAACGCAAGTCCAAACTTTTGGTTCAGGACCTATACTGGTTCCAGGTGGGTGGCTGAGACTTTGCTTCATTCTTCTTCCTGCCAGGAAATTAGAGTGACATGTGCCCATCCAAATGCCTAACAGCTACTCTCTCATTGGTTCTCCCTCTTCCCTTTCATCCTCTGCCAAATTGGCAACATGTGCGAACCAGGAGCTTACAGGGGCTGTCTCTCCAAGTTGGGAGATTGATAGGAAAGCAGTTGGAATGTCAAACCAGAGCACCAGGAGAGGGACTCTTCGTTGAGTTTTAGAAACCTTTTTTATTCACAGTGTGTCCATTCTCTAGGTTTCCTGTACATGTTATAGCTGTAGTAATATTCCCTTCAACCTGGAGAGTTGGGACCCATGGAATGGGTGCCATGCATTATTGCTTTAAAGGGTCTGCATTTGCTCACCCAATCTCACCAATCCTCTCAGTCCCAAGTGTCCAGCCTCATGCCACATCCAGCTGTCATTGTACATAGGGTCATCCCAGGTTGCATCCGAGACCCTGAAGGAATTGTAAAGAATTTCCCTGTTTCTTTGTTCTGTTTTTGAAATTCCTTTTTAGAGTGGGTTTGAGCTGATTCTCGCTGCCATGTTTATGCCAGTCTAGACACACTTGATTCCCTTATGGAGACATATCAATACATAGGTTTTAAGATTCTTACTAGTCAGATCGATTCCTCTGCGGGAAATATGGGGTTTTGAGTCCCTTTCACTGAGGAAGGTGTAGGTCTTGTCTATTCCATAGTTGGTTTTTGGAACGGTACCTGTGCTTATATCAAACTCTGGTTTGATGCATCTCCCCACCTCTCCTTCCCCCTTAAGCAGGCATAAGAGTGTTTTCTAAATGTGAGACTCTGTTCTCTTGCCTAACTCAGTTCATGTGTAGCCATGTTTACAGGATCTTCCTAAGTGATATCTTATGATAAGTTTCTTTTTCTGTGTGACTTCTTTCACATAGAATCATCGTACCTGAATCCACTCATTTTGCTGCTACTGGTCTTATGACATTGATTTCATGGCTGAGGGATATTCCATCGTACGTAAGTTCCACAATGTTTGGAACCATTTTTATATTTCCTGGGATATTTCAGGTGTACCCAGGTTGAGGTTCCTGTAAGCAGTGCAGCCCTCAATTTGGGGGTGGCTCTGTCTTATGGATTTTCATTTTTGCCAAGGTATATTCCCTAGACCGGAAGTGCCCTTGGCTCTGTAGCTCTGCTGTTTACTTGTTTTAGGGAACACAATGCACTCTTCCAGTGAGGCAGTTGGCAACTTACATCCCGCCCATCAGCATAACAAGGCTCCCTGTTCTCCAGGGCCTGTCTTGCCTTTCTGGTTTTTACACATTTTGTGGATGTCCCTTTTGAACGGTGGGAAGTGATACTCCTTTGTAGTGCAGATTTGCATTGCCCGCTTGCTTGCTTGGCCAAAAAGGGCATATGCGTTTTCTCCTGAATATATTTAGGAGAAAACGCATACACCCTTTTTGGCCAAGTGCATCATTGTCGAAGTTGTGCCCCTCTTCCTGTGCTTTACAGGCGAGTCCAACGTACCTCTTGAAATCTGTTTCCTGCTATTCTGCTTCGCTTTCAAGTCCGCCTCGTTGCCTTCCCTCAACAGATTTTAGGACGATAGTTGGCCTTGATTACTCTGCCAGTTTGTGAATTGCTGTGCCCCTGAGCTCCATTTTTCAACTCGTTTTTTTGTGAGCTGAACGCAAGTCCAAACTTTTGGTTCAGGACCTATACTGGTTCCCGGTGGGTGGCTGAGACTTTGGTTAATTCTTCTTCCTGCCGGGAAATTAGAGTGACATGTGCCCATCCAAATGCCTAACAGCTACTCTCTCATTGGTTCTCCCTCTTCCCTTTCATCCTCTGCCAAATTGGCAACCTGTGCGAACCAGGAGCGTAAAGGGGCTGTCTCTCCAAGTTGGGAGATTGATAGGAAAGCAGTTGTAAAGTCAAACCGGAGCACCAGGAGAGGGACTCTTCGTTGAGTTTTAGAAACCTTTCGTATTCACAGTGTGTCCATTCTCTAGGTTTCCTGTACATGTTATAGCTGTAGTAATATTCCCTTCAACCTGGAGAGTTGGGACCCATGGAATGGGTGCCATGCATTATTGCTTTAAAGGGTCTGCATTTGCTCACCCAATCTCACCAATCCTCTCAGTCCCAAGTGTCCAGCCTCATGACACATCCAGCTGTCATTGTAGATAGGGTCATCCCAGGTTGCATCCGAGACCCTGAAGGAATTGTAAAGAATTTCCCTGTTTCTTTGTTCTGTTTTTGAAATTCCTTTTTAGAGTGGGTTTGAGCTGATTCTCACTGCCATGTTTATGCCAGTCTAGACACACTTGATTCCCTTACGGAGACATATCAATACATAGGTTTTAAGATTCTTACTAGTCAGACCTATTCCTCTGCGGGAAATATGGGGTTTTGAGTCCCTTTCACTGAGGAAGGTGTAGGTCTTGTCTATTCCATAGATGGTTTTTGGAACGCTACCTATGCTTATATCAAACTCTGGTTTGATGCATCACCCCACCTCTCCTTCCCCCTTAAGCAGGCATAAGAGTGTTTTCTAAATGTGAGACTCTGTTCTCTTTCCTAACTCAGTTCATGTGTAGCCATGTTTACAGGATCTTCCTAAGTGATATCTTATGATAAGTTTCTTTTCCTGTGTGACTTCTTTCACTTAGAATCATCGTACCTGAATCCACTCATTTTGGTGCTACTGGTCTTATGACATTGATTTCATGGCTGAGGGATATTCCATCGTACGTAAGTTCCACAATGTTTGGAACCATTTTTATATTTCCTGGGATATTTCAGGTGTACCCAGGTTGAGGTTCTTGTAAGCAGTGCAGCCCTCAATTTGGGGGTGGCTCTGTCTTATGGATTTTCAGTTTTCCCAAGGTATATTCCCTAGACCGGAAGTGCCCTTGGCTCTGTAGCTCTGTTGTTTACTTGTTTTAGGGAACACAATGCACTCCTCCAGTGAGGCAGTTGGCAACTTACATCCCGCCCATCAGCATAACAAGGCTCCCTGTTCTCCAGGGCCTGTCTTGCCTTTCTGGTTTACACATTTTGTGGATGTCCCTTTTGAACGGTGGGAAGTGATACTTCTTTGTAGTGCAGGTTTGCATTGCCCGCTTGCTTGCTTGGCCAAAAAGGGCGTAAGCGTTTTCTCCTGAATATATTCAGGAGAAAACGCATACGCCCTTTTTGGCCAAGTGCATCATTGTCGAAGTTGTGCCCCTCTTCCTGTGCTTTACAGGCAATTCCAACGTACCTCTTGAAATCTGTTTCCTGCTATTCTGCCTCGCTTTGAAGTCCGCCTCGTTGCCTTCCCTCAACAGATTTTTGGACGATAGTTGGCCTTGATTACTCTGCCAGTTTGTGAATTGCTGTGCCCCTGAGCTCCATTTTTCAACTCGTTGTTTTGTGAGCTGAACGCAAGTCCAAACTTTTGGTTCAGGACCTATACTGGTTCCCGGTGGGTGGCTGAGACTTTGGTTAATTCTTCTTCCTGTCAGGAAATTAGAGTGACATGTGCCCATCCAAATGCCTAACAGCTACTCTCTCATTGGTTCTCCCTCTTCCCTTTCATCCTCTGCCAAATTGGCAACCTGTGCGAACCAGGAGCTTAAAGGGGCTGTCTCTCCAAGTTGGGAGATTAATAGGAAAGCAGTTGGAAAGTCAAACCGGAGCACCAGGAGTGGGACTCTTCGTTGAGTTTTAGAAACCTTTCGTATTCACAGTGTGTCCATTCTCTAGGTTTCCCGTACATGTTATAGCTGTAGTAATATTCCCTTCAACCTGGAGAGCTGGGACCCATGGAATGGGTGCCATGCATTATTGCTTTAAAGGGTCTGCATTTGCTCACCCAATCTCACCAATCCTCTCAGTCCCAAGTGTCCAGCCTCATGCCACATCCAGCTGTCATTGTAGATAGGGTCATTCCAGGTTGCATCCGAGACCCTGAAGGAATTGTAACGAATTTCCCTGTTTCTTTGTTCTGTTTTTGAAATTCCTTTTTAGAGTGGGTTTGAGCTGATTCTCGCTGCCATGTTTATGCCAGTCTAGACACACTTGATTCCCTTACGGAGATATATCAATACATAGGTTTTAAGATTCTTACTAGTCAGATCTATTCCTCTGCGGGAAATATGGGGTTTTGAGTCCCTTTCACTGAAGAAGGTGTAGGTCTTGGCTATTCCATAGTTGGTTTTTGGAACGGTACCTGTGGTTATATCAAACTCTGGTTTGATGCATCTCCCCACCTCTCCTTCCCCCTTAAGCAGGCATAAGAGTGTTTTCTAAATGTGAGACTCTGTTCTCTAGCCTAACTCAGTTCATGTGTAGCCATGTTTACAGGATCTTCCTAAGTGATATCTTATGATAAGTTTCTTTTTCTGTGTGACTTCTTTCACTTAGAATCATCGTACCTGAATCCACTCATTTTGCTGCTACTTGTCTTATGACATTGATTTCATGGCTGAGGGATATTCCATTGTACGTAAGTTCCACAATGTTTGGAACCATTTTTGTATTTCCTGGGATATTTCAGGTGTACCCAGGTTGAGGTTCTTGTAAGCAGTGCAGCCCTCAATTTGGGGGTGGCTCTGTCTTATGGATTTTCAGTTTTCCCAAGGTATATTCCCTAGACCGGAAGTGCCCTTGGCTCTGTAGCTCTGTTGTTTACTTGTTTTAGGGAACACAATGCACTCCTCCAGTGAGGCAGTTGGCAACTTACATCCCGCCCATCAGCATAAAAAGGCTCCCTGTTCTCCAGGGCCTGTCTTGCCTTTCTGGTTTTTACACATTTCGTGGATGTCCCTTTTGAACGGTGGGAAGTGATACTTCTTTGTAGTGCAGATTTGCATTGCCCGCTTGCTTGCTTGGCCAAAAAGGGCGTATGCGTTTTCTCCTGAATATATTCAGGAGAAAACGCATACGCCCTTTTTGGCCAAGTGCATCATTGTCGAAGTTGTGCCCCTCTTCCTGTGCTTTACAGGCAATTCCAACGTACCTCTTGAAATCTGTTTCCTGCTATTCTGCCTCGCTTTCATGTCCGCCTCGTTGCCTTCCCTCAACAGATTTCTGGACGATAGTTGGCCTTGATTACTCTGCCAGTTTGTGAATTGCTGTGCCCCTGACCTCCATTATTCAACTCGTTTTTTTGTGAGCTGAACGCAAGTCCAAACTTTTGGTTCAGGACCTATACTGGTTCCAGGTGGGTGGCTGAGACTTTGCTTCATTCTTCTTCCTGCCAGGAAATTAGAGTGACATGTGCCCATCCAAATGCCTAACAGCTACTCTCTCATTGGTTCTCCCTCTTCCCTTTCATCCTCTGCCAAATTGGCAACATGTGCGAACCAGGAGCTTACAGGGGCTGTCTCTCCAAGTTGGGAGATTGATAGGAAAGCAGTTGGAATGTCAAACCAGAGCACCAGGAGAGGGACTCTTCGTTGAGTTTTAGAAACCTTTTTTATTCACAGTGTGTCCATTCTCTAGGTTTCCTGTACATGTTATAGCTGTAGTAATATTCCCTTCAACCTGGAGAGTTGGGACCCATGGAATGGGTGCCATGCATTATTGCTTTAAAGGGTCTGCATTTGCTCACCCCATCTCACCAATCCTCTCAGTCCCAAGTGTCCAGCCTCATGCCACATCCAGCTGTCATTGTACATAGGGTCATCCCAGGTTGCATCCGAGACCCTGAAGGAATTGTAAAGAATTTCCCTGTTTCTTTGTTCTGTTTTTGAAATTCCTTTTTAGAGTGGGTTTGAGCTGATTCTCGCTGCCATGTTTATGCCAGTCTAGACACACTTGATTCCCTTACGGAGACATATCAATACATAGGTTTTAAGATTCTTACTAGTCAGATCGATTCCTCTGCGGGAAATATGGGGTTTTGAGTCCCTTTCACTGAGGAAGGTGTAGGTCTTGTCTATTCCATAGTTGGTTTTTGGAACGGTACCTGTGCTTATATCAAACTCTGGTTTGATGCATCTCCCCACCTCTCCTTCCCCCTTAAGCCGGCATAAGAGTGTTTTCTAAATGTGAGACTCTGTTCTCTTGCCTAACTCAGTTCATGTGTAGCCATTTTTACAGGATCTTCCTAAGTGATATCTTATGATAAGTTTCTTTTTTTGTGTGACTTCTTTAACTTAGAATCATCGTACCTGAATCCACTCATTTGGCTGCTACTTGTCTTATGACATTGATTTAATGGCTGAGAGATATTCCATCGTACGTAAGTTCCACAATGTTTGGAACCATTTTTGTATTTCCTGGGATATTTCAGGTGTACCCAGGTTGAGGTTCTTGTAAGCAGTGCAGCCCTCAATTTCGGGGTGGCTCTGTCTTATGGATTTTCAATTTTCCCAAGGTATATTCCCTAGACCGGAAGTGCCCTTGGCTCTGTAGCTCTGCTGTTTACTTGTTTTAGGGAACACAATGCACTCCTCCAGTGAGGCAGTTGGCAACTTACATCCCGCCCATCAGCATAAAAAGGCTCCCTGTTCTCCAGGGCCTGTCTTGCCTTTCTTGTTTTTACACATTTTGTGGATGTCCCTTTTGACCGGTGGGAAGTGATACTTCTTTGTAGTGCAGATTTGCATTGCCCGCTTGCTTGCTTGGCCAAAAAGGGCGTCTGCATTTTCTCCTGAATATATTCAGAAGAAAACGCATACGCCCTTTTTGGCCAAGTGCATCATTGTCGAAGTTGTGCCCCTCTTCCTGTGCTTTACAAGCAAGTCCAACGTACCTCTTGAAATCTGTTTCCTGCTATTCTGCCTCGCTTTCAAGTCCACCTCGTTGCCTTCCCTCAACAGATTTTTGGACGATAGTTGGCCTTGATTACTCTGCCAGTTTGTGAATTGCTGTGCCCCTGAGCTCCATTTTTCAACTCGTTTTTTTGTGAGCTGAACGCAAGTCCAAACTTCTGGTTCAGGACCTATACTGGTTCCCGGTGGGTGGCTGAGACTTTGGTTAATTCTTCTTCCTGCCGGGAAATTAGAGTGACATGTGCCCATCCAAATGCCTAACAGCTACTCTCTCATTGGTTCTCCCTCTTCCCTTTCATCCTCTGCCAAATTGGCAACCTGTGCGAACCAGGAGCTTAAAGGGGCTGTCTCTCCAAGTTGGGAGATTGATAGGAAAGCAGTTGGAAAGTCAAACCGGAGCACCAGGAGAGGGACTCTTCGTTGAGTTTTAGAAACGTTTCGTATTCACAGTGTGTCCATTCTCTAGGTTTCCCGTACACGTTATAGCTGTAGTAATATTCCCTTCAACATGGAGAGCTGGGACCCATGGAATGGGTGCCATGCATTATTGCTTTAAAGGGTCTGCATTTGCTCACCCAATCTCACCAATCCTCTCAGTCCCAAGTGTCCAGCCGTATGCCACATCCAGCTGTCATTGTAGATAGGGTCATTCCAGGTTGCATCCGAGACCCTGAAGGAATTGTAAAGAATTTCCCTGTTTCTTTGTTCTGTTTTTGAAATTCCTTTTTAGAGTGGCTTTGAGCTGATTCTCGCTGCCATGTTTATGCCAGTCTAGACACACTTGATTCCCTTATGGAGACATATCAATACATAGGTTTTAAGATTCTTACTAGTCAGATCTATTCCTCTGCGGGAAATATGGGGTTTTGAGTCCCTTTCACTGAGGAAGGTGTAGGTCTTGTCTATTCCATAGTTGGTTTTTGGAACGGTACCTGTGCTTATATCAAACTCTGGTTTGATGCATCACCCCACCTCTCCTTCCCCCTTAAGGTGTCATAAGAGTGTTTTCTAAATATGAGACTCTGTTCTCTTGCCTAACTCAGTTCATGTGTAGCCATGTTTACAGGATCTTCCTAAGTGATATCTTATGATAAGTTTCTTTTTCTGTGTGACTTCTTTCACTTAGAATCATCGTACCTGAATCCACTCATTTTGCTGCTACTGGTCTTATGACATTGATTTCATGGCTGAGGGATATTCCATCGTACGTAAGTTCCACAATGTTTGGAACCATTTTTATATTTCCTGGGATATTTCAGGTGTACCCAGGTTGAGGATCTTGTAAGCAGTGCAGCCCTCAATTTGGGGGTGGCTCTGTCTTATGGATTTTCAGTTTTCCCAAGGTATATTCCCTGGACCGGAAGTGCCCTTGGCTCTGTAGCTCTGTTGTTTACTTGTTTTAGGGAACACAATGCACTCCTCCAGTGAGGCAGTTGGCAACTTACATCCCGCCCATCAGCATAACAAGGCTCCCTGTTCTCCAGGGCCTGTCTTGCCTTTCTGGTTTTTACACATTTTGTGGATGTCCCTTTTGACCGGTGGGAAGTGATACTTCTTTGTAGTGCAGATTTGCATTGCCCGCTTGCTTGCTGGGCCAAAAAGGGCATATGCGTTTTCTCCTGAATATATTCAGGAGAAAACGCATACGCCCTTTTTTTTTTTTTTTTTTTTTCTTTTTGCGGTATGCGGGCCTCTCACTGTTGTGGCCTCTCCCGTTGCGGAGCACAGGCTCCGGATGTGCAGGCCCAGCGGCCATGGCTCACGGGCCCAGCGGCTCCACGGCATATGGGATCCTCCCAGACCGGGGCACGAACCCGTATCCCCTGCATCGGCAGGCGGACTCTCAACCACTGCGCCACCAGGGAGGCCCACGCATACGCCCTTTTTGGCCAAGTGCATCATGGTCGAAGTTGTGCCCCTCTTCCTGTGCTTTACAGTCGATTCCAACGTACCTCTTGAAATCTGTTTCCTGCTATTCTGCCTCGCTTTCAAGTCCGCCTCGTTGCCTTCCCTCAACAGATTTTTGGACGATAGTTGGCCTTGATTACTCTGCCAGTTTGTGAATTGCTGTGCCCCTGAGCTCCATTTTTCAACTCGTTTTTTTGTGAGCTGAACGCAAGTCCAAACTTTTGGTTCAGGACCTATACTGGTTCCCGGTGGGTGGCTGAGACTTTGGTTAATTCTTCTTCCTGCCGGGAAATTAGAGTGACATGTGCCCATCCAAATGCCTAACAGCTACTCTCTCATTGGTTCTCCCTCTTCCCTTTCATCCTCTGCCAAATTGCCAACCTGTGCGAACCAGGAGCTTAAAGGGGCTGTCTCTCCAAGTTGGGAGATTGATAGGAAAGCAGTTGGAAAGTCAAACCGGAGCACCAGGAGAGGGACTCTTCGTTGAGTTTTAGAAACCTTTCGTATTCACAGTGTGTCCATTCTCTAGGTTCCCCGTACATGTTATAGCTGTAGTAATATTCCCTTCAACCTGGAGAGTTGGGACCCATGGAATGGGTGTCATGCATTATTGCTTTAAAGGGTCTGCATTTGCTCACCCAATCTCACCAATCCTCTCAGTCCCAAGTGTCCAGCCTCATGCCACATCCAGCTGTCATTGTAGATAGGGTCATCCCAGGTTGCATCCGAGACCCTGAAGTAATTGTAAAGAATTTCCCTGTTTCTTTGTTCTGTTTTTGAAATTCCTTTTTAGAGTGGGTTTGAGCTGATTCTCGCTGCCCTGATTATGCCAGTCTAGACACACTTGATTCCCTTACGGAGACATATCAATACATAGGTTTTAAGATTCTTACTAGTCAGACCTATTCCTCTGCGGGAAATATGGGGTTTTGAGTCCCTTTCACTGAGGAAGGTGTAGGTCTTGTCTATTCCATAGATGGTTTTTGGAACGGTACCTATGCTTATATCAAACTCTGGTTTGATGATTCACCCCACCTCTCCTTCCCCCTTAAGCAGGCATAAGAGTGTTTTCTAAATGTGAGACTCTGTTCTCTTTCCTAACTCAGTTCATGTGTAGCCATGTTTACAGGATCTTCCTAAGTGATATCTTATGATAAGTTTCTTTTTCTGTGTGACTTCTTTCACTTAGAATCATCGTACCTGAATCCACTCATTTTGCTGCTACTGGTCTTATGACATTGATTTCATGGTTGAGGGATATTCCATCGTACGTAAGTTCCACAATGTTTGGAACCATTTTTATATTTCCTGGGATATTTCAGGTGTACCCAGGTTGAGGTTCTTGTAAGCAGTGCAGCCCTCAATTTGGGGTTGGCTCTGTCTTATGGATTTTCAGTTTTCCCAAGGTATATTCCCTAGACTGGAAGTGCCCTTGGCTCTGTATCTCTGTTGTTTACTTGTTTTAGGGAACACAATGCACTCCTCCAGTGAGGCAGTTGGCAACTTACATCCCGCCCATCAGCATAACAAGGCTCCCTGTTCTCCAGGGCCTGTCTTGCCTTTGTTGTTTTTACACATTTTGTGGATGTCCCTTTTGAACGGTGGGAAGTGATACTTCTTTGTAGTGCAGATTTGCATTGCCTGCTTGCTTGCTTGGCCAAAAAGGGCGTATGCGTTTTCTCCTGAATATATTCAGGAGAAAACGCATACGCCCTTTTTGGCCAAGTGCATCATTGTCGAAATTGTGCCCCTCTTCCTGTGCTTTACAGGCAATTCCAACGTACCTCTTGAAATATGTTTCCTGCTATTCTGCCTCGCTTTCAAGTCTGCCTCGTTGCCTTCCCTCAACAGATTTTTGGACGATAGTTGGCCTTGATTACTCTGCCAGTTTGTGAATTGCTGTGCCCCTGAGCTCCATTTTTCAACTCGTTGTTTTGTGAGCTGAACGCAAGTCCAAACTTTTGGTTCAGGACCTATACTTGTTCCCGTTGGGTGGCTGAGACTTTGGTTAATTCTTCTTCCTGCCAGGATATTAGAGTGACATGTGCCCATCCAAATGCCTAACAGCTACTCTCTCATTGGTTCTCCCTCTTCCCTTTGATCCTCTGCCAAATTGGCAACCTGTGCGAACCAGGAGCTTAAAGGGGCTGTCTCTCCAAGTTGGGAGATTGATAGGAAAGCAGTTGGAAAGTCAAACCGGAGCACCAGGAGAGGGGCTCTTCGTTGAGTTTTAGAAACCTTTCGTATTCACAGTGTGTCCATTCTCTAGGTTTCCCGTACACGTTATAGCTGTAGTAATATTCCCTTCAACCTGGAGAGCTGGGACCCATGGAATGGGTGCCATGCATTATTGCTTTAAAGGGGCTGCATTTGCTCACCCAATCTCACCAATCCTCTCAGTCCCAAGTGTCCAGCCTCATGCCACATCCATCTGTCATTGTAGATAGGGTCATTCCAGGTTGCATCAGAGACCCTGAAGGAATTGTAAAGAATTTCCCTGTTTCTTTGTTCTGTTTTTGAAATTCCTTTTTAGAGTGGGTTTGAGCTGATTCTCGCTGCCTTGTTTATGCCAGTCTAGACACATTGATTCCCTTACGGAGACATATCAATACATAGGTTTTAAGATTCTTACTAGTCAGATCGATTCCCCTGCAGGAAATATGGGGTTTTGAGTCCCTTTCTCTGAGGAAGGTGGAGGTCTTGTCTATTCCATAGTTGCTTTTTGGAACGGTACCTGTGCTTATATCAAACTCTGGTTTGATGCATCACCCCACCTCTCCTTCCCCCTTAAGCAGGCATAAGAGTGTTTTCTAAATGTGAGACTCTGTTCTCTTGCCTAACTCAGTTCATGTGTAGCCATGTTTACAGGATCTTCCTAAGTGATATCTTATGATAAGTATCTTTTTCTGTGTGACTTCTTTCACTTAGAATCATCGTACCTGAATCCACTCATTTTGCTGCTACTGGTCTTATGATATTGATTTCACGGCTGAGGGATATTCCATCGTACGTAAGTTCCACAATGTTTGGAACCATTTTTATATTTCCTGGGATATTTCAGGTGTACCCAGGTTGAGGTTCTTGTAAGCAGTGCAGCCCTCAATTTGAGGGTGGCTCTGTCTTATGGATTTTCAGTTTTCCCAAGGTATGTTCCCTAGACCGGAAGTGCCCTTGGCTCTGTAGCTCTGTTGTTTACTTGTTTTAGGGAACACAATGCACTCTTCCAGTGAGGCAGTTGGCAACTTACATCCCGCCCATCAGCATAACAAGGCTCCCTGTTCTCCAAGGCCAGTCTTGCCTTTCTGGTTTTTACACATTTTGTGGATGTCCCTTTTGAACGGTGGGAAGTGATACTCCTTTGTAGTGCAGATTTGCATTGCCCGCTTGCTTGCTTGGCCAAAAAGGGCGTATGCGTTTTCTCCTGAATATATTCAGGAAAAAATGCATACGCCCTTTTTGGCCAAGTGCATCATTGTCGAAGTTGTGCCCCTCTTCCTGGGCTTTACAGGCGAGTCCAACGTACCTCTTGAAATCTGTTTCCTGCTATTTTGCTTCGCATTCAAGTCCGCCTCGTTGCCTTCCCTCAACAGATTTTTGGACGATAGTTGGCCTTGATTACTCTGCCCGTTTGTGAATTGCTGTGCCCCTGAGCTCCATTTTTCAACTCGTTTTTTTGTGAGCTGAACGCAAGTCCAAACTTTTGGTTCAGGACCTATACTGGTTCCCGGTGGGTGGCTGAGACTTTGGTTAATTCTTGTTCCTGCCAGGAAATTAGAGTGACATGTGCCCATCCAAATGCCTAACAGCTACTCTCTCATTGGTTCTCCCTCTTCCCTTTCATCCTCTGACAAATTGGCAACCTGTGCGAACCAGGAGCTTAAAGGGGCTGTCTCTCCTAGTTGGGAGATTGATAGGAAAGCAGTTGGAAAGTCAAACCGGAGCACCAGGAGAGGGATTCTTCGTTGAGTTTTAGAAACCTTTCATATTCACAGTGTGTCCATTCTCTAGGTTTCCCGTACATGTTATAGCTGTAGTAATATTCCCTTCAACCTGGAGAGCTGGGACCCATGGAATGGGTGCCATGCATTATTGCTTTAAAGGGTCTGCATTTGCTCACCCAATCTCACCAATCCTCTCAGTCCCAAGTGTCCAGCCTCATGCCACATCCAGCTGTCATTGTAGATAGGGTCATTACAGGTTGCATCAGAGACCCTGAAGGAATTGTAAAGAATTTCCCTGTTTCTTTGTTCTGTTTTTGAAATTCCTTTTCAGAGTGGGTTTGAGCTGATTCTCACTGCCATGTTTATGCCAGTCTAGACACACTTGATTCCCTTACGGGATATATCAATACATAGGTTTTAAGATTCTTACTAGTCAGATCTATTCCTCTGCGGGAAATATCGGTTTTTGAGTCCCTTTCACTGAGGAAGGTGGAGGTCTTGTCTATTCCATAGTTGGTTTTTGGAACGGTACCTTAGCTTATATCAAACTCTGGTTTGATGCATCTCCCCACCTCTCCTTCCCCCTTAAGCAGGCATAAGAGTGTTTTCTTAATGTGAGACTCTGTTCTCTTGCCTAACTCCGTTCATGTGTAGCCATGTTTACAGGATCTTCCTAAGTGATATCTTATGATAAGTTTCTTTTTCTGTGTGACTTCTTTCACTTAGAATCATCGTACCTGAATCCACTCATTTTGCTGCTACTGGTCTTATGACATTGATTTCATGGCTGAGGGATATTCCGTCGTACGTAAGTTCCACAATGTTTGGAACCATTTTTATATTTCCTGGGATATTTCAGGTGTACCCAGGTTGAGGTTCTTGTAAGCAGTGCAGCCCTCAATTTGGGGGTGGCTCTGTCTTATGGATTTTCAGTTTTCCCAAGGTATATTCCCTAGACCGGAAGTGCCCTTGGCTCTGTAGCTCTGTTGTTTACTTGTTTTAGGGAACACAATGCACTCCTCCAGTGAGGCAGTTGGCAACTTACATCCCGCCCATCAGCATAACAAGGTTCCCTGTTTTCCAGGGCCTGTCTTGCCTTTCTGGTTTTTACACATTTTGTGGATGTCCCTTTTGACCGGTGGGAAGTGATACTTCTTTGTAGTGCAGATTTGCATTGCCCGCTTGCTTGCTTGGCCAAAAAGGGCGTATGCGTTTTCTCCTGAATATATTCAGGAGAAAACGCATACGCCCTTTTTGGCCAAGTGCATCATTGTCGAAGTTGTGCCCCTCTTCCTGTGCTTTACAGGTGAGTCCAACGTACCTCTTGAAATCTATTTCCTGCTATTCTGCCTCGCTTTCAAGTCCGCCTCGTTGCCTTCCCTCAACAGATTTTTGGACGATAGTTGGCCTTGATTACTCTGCCAGTTTGTGAATTGCTGTGCCCCTGAGCTCCATTTGTCAACTCGTTTTTTTGTGAGCTGAACGCAAGTCCAAACTTTTGGTTCAGGACCTATACTGGTTCCCGGCGGGTGGCTGAGACTTTGGTTAATTCTTCTTCCTGCCAGGAAATTAGAGTGACATGTGCCCATCCAAATGCCTAACAGCTACTCTCTCATTGGTTCTCCCTCTTCCCTTTCATCCTCTGCCAAATTGGCAACCTGTGCGAACCAGGAGCTTAAAGGGGCTGTCTCTCCAAGTTGGGAGATTGATAGGAAAGCAGTTGGAAAGTCAAACCGGAGCACCAGGAGAGGGACTCTTCGTTGAGTTTTAGAAACCTTTCGTATTCACAGTGTGTCCATTCTCTAGGTTTCCTGTACATGTTATAGCTGTAGTAATATTCCCTTCAACCTGGAGAGTTGGGACCCATGGAATGGGTGCCATGCATTATTGCTTTAAAGGGTCTGCATTTGCTCACCCAATCTCACCAATCCTCTCAGTCCCAAGTGTCCAGCCTCATGACACATCCAGCTGTCATTGTAGATAGGGTCATCACAGGTTGCATCCGAGACCCTGAAGGAATTGTAAAGAATTTCCCTGTTTCTTTGTTCTGTTTTTGAAATTCCTTTTTAGAGTGGGTTTGAGCTGATTCTCGCTGCCATGTTTATGCCAGTCTAGACACACTTGATTCCCTACGAAGACATATCAATACATAGGTTTTAAGATTCTTACTAGTCAGACCTATTCCTCTGCGGGAAATATGGTGTTTTGAGTCCCTTTCACTGAGGAAGGTGTAGGTCTTGTCTATTCCATAGATGGTTTTTGGAACGCTACCTATGCTTATATCAAACTCTGGTTTGATGCATCACCCCACCTCTCCTTCCCCCTTAAGCAGGCATAAGAGTGTTTTCTAAATGTGAGACTCTGTTCTCTTTCCTAACTCAGTTCATGTGTAGCCATGTTTACAGGATCTTCCTAAGTGATATCTTATGATAAGTTTCTTTTTCTGTGTGACTTCTTTCACTTAGAATCATCGTACCTGAATCCACTCATTTTGCTGCTACTGGTCTTATGACATTGATTTCATGGCTGAGGGATATTCCATCGTACGTAAGTTCCACAATGTTTGGAACCATTTTTATATTTCCTGGGATATTTCAGGTGTACCCAGGTTGAGGTTCTTGTAAGCAGTGCAGCCCTCAATTTGGGGGTGGCTCTGTCTTAAGGATTTTCAGTTTTCCCAAGGTATATTCCCTAGACCGGAAGTGCCCTTGGCTCTGTAGCTCTGTTGTTTACTTGTTTTAGGGAACACAATGCACTCCTCCAGTGAGGCAGTTGGCAACTTACATCCCGCCCATCAGCATAACAAGGCTCCCTGTTCTCCAGGGCCTGTCTTGCCTTTCTGGTTTACACATTTTGTGGATGTCCCTTTTGAACGGTGGGAAGTGATACTTCTTTGTAGTGCAGGTTTGCATTGCCCGCTTGCTTGCTTGGCCAAAAAGGGCGTATGCGTTTTCTCCTGAATATATTCAGGAGAAAACGCATACGCCCTTTTTGGCCAAGTGCATCATTGTCGAAGTTGTGCCCCTCTTCCTGTGCTTTACAGGCAATTCCAACGTACCTCTTGAAATCTGTTTCCTGCTATTCTGCCTCGCTTTGAAGTCCGCCTCGTTGCCTTCCCTCAACAGATTTTTGGACGATAGTTGGCCTTGATTACTCTGCCAGTTTGTGAATTGCTGTGCCCCTGAGCTCCATTTTTCAACTCGTTGTTTTGTGAGCTGCACGCAAGTCCAAACTTTTGGTTCAGGACCTATACTGGTTCCCGGTGGGTGGCTGAGACTTTGGTTAATTCTTCTTCCTGTCAGGAAATTAGAGTGACATGTGCCCATCCAAATGCCTAACAGCTACTCTCTCATTGGTTCTCCCTCTTCCCTTTCATCCTCTGCCAAATTGGCAACCTGTGCGAACCAGGAGCTTAAAGGGGCTGTCTCTCCAAGTTGGGAGATTAATAGGAAAGCAGTTGGAAAGTCAAACCGGAGCACCAGGAGAGGGACTCTTCGTTGAGTTTTAGAAACCTTTCGTATTCACAGTGTGTCCATTCTCTAGGTTTCCCGTACATGTTATAGCTGTAGTAATATTCCCTTCAACCTGGAGAGCTGGGACCCATGGAATGGGTGCCATGCATTATTGCTTTAAAGGGTCTGCATTTGCTCACCCAATCTCACCAATCCTGTCAGTCCCAAGTGTCCAGCCTCATGCCACATCCAGCTGTCATTGTAGATAGGGTCATTCCAGGTTGCATCCGAGACCCTGAAGGAATTGTAAAGAATTTCCCTGTTTCTTTGTTCTGTTTTTGAAATTCCTTTTTAGAGTGGGTTTGAGCTGATTCTCGCTGCCATGTTTATGCCAGTCTAGACACACTTGATTCCCTTACGGAGATATATCAATACATAGGTTTTAAGATTCTTACTAGTCAGATCTATTCCTCTGCGGGAAATATGGGGTTTTGAGTCCCTTTCACTGAAGAAGGTGTAGGTCTTGGCTATTCCATAGTTGGTTTTTGGAACGGTACCTGTGGTTATATCAAACTCTGGTTTGATGCATCTCCCCACCTCTCCTTCCCCCTTAAGCAGGCATAAGAGTGTTTTCTAAATGTGAGACTCTGTTCTCTTGCCTAACTCAGTTCATGTGTAGCCATGTTTACAGGATCTTCCTAAGTGATATCTTATGATAAGTTTCTTTTTCTGTGTGACTTCTTTCACTTAGAATCATCGTACCTGAATCCACTCATTTTGCTGCTACTTGTCTTATGACATTGATTTCATGGCTGAGGGATATTCCATTGTACGTAAGTTCCACAATGTTTGGAACCATTTTTGTATTTCCTGGGATATTTCAGGTGTACCCAGGTTGAGGTTCTTGTAAGCAGTGCAGCCCTCAATTTGGGGGTGGCTCTGTCTTATGGATTTTCAGTTTTCCCAAGGTATATTCCCTAGACCGGAAGTGCCCTTGGCTCTGTAGCTCTGTTGTTTACTTGTTTTAGGGAACACAATGCACTCCTCCAGTGAGGCAGTTGGCAACTTACATCCCGCCCATCAGCATAACAAGGCTCCCTGTTCTCCAGGGCCTGTCTTGCCTTTCTGGTTTTTACACATTTCGTGGATGTCCCTTTTGAACGGTGGGAAGTGATACTTCTTTGTAGTGCAGATTTGCATGGCCCGCTTGCTTGCTTGGCCAAAAAGGGCGTATGCGTTTTCTCCTGAATATATTCAGGAGAAAACGCATACTCCCTTTTTGGCCAAGTGCATCATTGTCGAAGTTGTGCCCCTCTTCCTGTGCTTTACAGGCCATTCCAACGTACCTCTTGAAATCTGTTTCCTGCTATTCTGCCTCGCTTTCATGTCCGCCTCGTTGCCTTCCCTCAACAGATTTTTGGACGATAGTTGGCCTTGATTACTCTGCCAGTTTGTGAATTGCTGTGCCCCTGACCTCCATTATTCAACTCGTTTTTTTGTGAGCTGAACGCAAGTCCAAACTTTTGGTTCAGGACCTATACTGGTTCCAGGTGGGTGGCTGAGACTTTGCTTCATTCTTCTTCCTGCCAGGAAATTAGAGTGACATGTGCCCATCCAAATGCCTAACAGCTACTCTCTCATTGGTTCTCCCTCTTCCCTTTCATCCTCTGCCAAATTGGCAACATGTGCGAACCAGGAGCTTACAGGGGCTGTCTCTCCAAGTTGGGAGATTGATAGGAAAGCAGTTGGAATGTCAAACCAGAGCACCAGGAGAGGGACTCTTCGTTGAGTTTTAGAAACCTTTTTTATTCACAGTGTGTCCATTCTCTAGGTTTCCTGTACATGTTATAGCTGTAGTAATATTCCCTTCAACCTGGAGAGTTGGGACCCATGGAATGGGTGCCATGCATTATTGCTTTAAAGGGTCTGCATTTGCTCACCCAATCTCACCAATCCTCTCAGTCCCAAGTGTCCAGCCTCATGCCACATCCAGCTGTCATTGTACATAGGGTCATCCCAGGTTGCATCCGAGACCCTGAAGGAATTGTAAAGAATTTCCCTGTTTCTTTGTTCTGTTTTTGAAATTCCTTTTTAGAGTGGGTTTGAGCTGATTCTCGCTGCCATGTTTATGCCAGTCTAGACACACTTGATTCCCTTATGGAGACATATCAATACATAGGTTTTAAGATTCTTACTAGTCAGATCGATTCCTCTGCGGGAAATATGGGGTTTTGAGTCCCTTTCACTGAGGAAGGTGTAGGTCTTGTCTATTCCATAGTTGGTTTTTGGAACGGTACCTGTGCTTATATCAAACTCTGGTTTGATGCATCTCCCCACCTCTCCTTCCCCCTTAAGCAGGCATAAGAGTGTTTTCTAAATGTGAGACTCTGTTCTCTTGCCTAACTCAGTTCATGTGTAGCCATGTTTACAGGATCTTCCTAAGTGATATCTTATGATAAGTTTCTTTTTCTGTGTGACTTCTTTCACATAGAATCATCGTACCTGAATCCACTCATTTTGCTGCTACTGGTCTTATGACATTGATTTCATGGCTGAGGGATATTCCATCGTACGTAAGTTCCACAATGTTTGGAACCATTTTTATATTTCCTGGGATATTTCAGGTGTACCCAGGTTGAGGTTCCTGTAAGCAGTGCAGCCCTCAATTTGGGGGTGGCTCTGTCTTATGGATTTTCATTTTTGCCAAGGTATATTCCCTAGACCGGAAGTGCCCTTGGCTCTGTAGCTCTGCTGTTTACTTGTTTTAGGGAACACAATGCACTCTTCCAGTGAGGCAGTTGGCAACTTACATCCCGCCCATCAGCATAACAAGGCTCCCTGTTCTCCAGGGCCTGTCTTGCCTTTCTGGTTTTTACACATTTTGTGGATGTCCCTTTTGAACGGTGGGAAGTGATACTCCTTTGTAGTGCAGATTTGCATTGCCCGCTTGCTTGCTTGGCCAAAAAGGGCATATGCGTTTTCTCCTGAATATATTTAGGAGAAAACGCATACACCCTTTTTGGCCAAGTGCATCATTGTCGAAGTTGTGCCCCTCTTCCTGTGCTTTACAGGCGAGTCCAACGTACCTCTTGAAATCTGTTTCCTGCTATTCTGCTTCGCTTTCAAGTCCGCCTCGTTGCCTTCCCTCAACAGATTTTAGGACGATAGTTGGCCTTGATTACTCTGCCAGTTTGTGAATTGCTGTGCCCCTGAGCTCCATTTTTCAACTCGTTTTTTTGTGAGCTGAACGCAAGTCCAAACTTTTGGTTCAGGACCTATACTGGTTCCCGGTGGGTGGCTGAGACTTTGGTTAATTCTTCTTCCTGCCGGGAAATTAGAGTGACATGTGCCCATCCAAATGCCTAACAGCTACTCTCTCATTGGTTCTCCCTCTTCCCTTTCATCCTCTGCCAAATTGGCAACCTGTGCGAACCAGGAGCGTAAAGGGGCTGTCTCTCCAAGTTGGGAGATTGATAGGAAAGCAGTTGTAAAGTCAAACCGGAGCACCAGGAGAGGGACTCTTCGTTGAGTTTTAGAAACCTTTCGTATTCACAGTGTGTCCATTCTCTAGGTTTCCTGTACATGTTATAGCTGTAGTAATATTCCCTTCAACCTGGAGAGTTGGGACCCATGGAATGGGTGCCATGCATTATTGCTTTAAAGGGTCTGCATTTGCTCACCCAATCTCACCAATCCTCTCAGTCCCAAGTGTCCAGCCTCATGACACATCCAGCTGTCATTGTAGATAGGGTCATCCCAGGTTGCATCCGAGACCCTGAAGGAATTGTAAAGAATTTCCCTGTTTCTTTGTTCTGTTTTTGAAATTCCTTTTTAGAGTGGGTTTGAGCTGATTCTCACTGCCATGTTTATGCCAGTCTAGACACACTTGATTCCCTTACGGAGACATATCAATACATAGGTTTTAAGATTCTTACTAGTCAGACCTATTCCTCTGCGGGAAATATGGTGTTTTGAGTCCCTTTCACTGAGGAAGGTGTAGGTCTTGTCTATTCCATAGATGGTTTTTGGAACGCTACCTATGCTTATATCAAACTCTGGTTTGATGCATCACCCCACCTCTCCTTCCCCCTTAAGCAGGCATAAGAGTGTTTTCTAAATGTGAGACTCTGTTCTCTTTCCTAACTCAGTTCATGTGTAGCCATGTTTACAGGATCTTCCTAAGTGATATCTTATGATAAGTTTCTTTTCCTGTGTGACTTCTTTCACTTAGAATCATCGTACCTGAATCCACTCATTTTGGTGCTACTGGTCTTATGACATTGATTTCATGGCTGAGGGATATTCCATCGTACGTAAGTTCCACAATGTTTGGAACCATTTTTATATTTCCTGGGATATTTCAGGTGTACCCAGGTTGAGGTTCTTGTAAGCAGTGCAGCCCTCAATTTGGGGGTGGCTCTGTCTTATGGATTTTCAGTTTTCCCAAGGTATATTCCCTAGACCGGAAGTGCCCTTGGCTCTGTAGCTCTGTTGTTTACTTGTTTTAGGGAACACAATGCACTCCTCCAGTGAGGCAGTTGGCAACTTACATCCCGCCCATCAGCATAACAAGGCTCCCTGTTCTCCAGGGCCTGTCTTGCCTTTCTGGTTTACACATTTTGTGGATGTCCCTTTTGAACGGTGGGAAGTGATACTTCTTTGTAGTGCAGGTTTGCATTGCCCGCTTGCTTGCTTGGCCAAAAAGGGCGTAAGCGTTTTCTCCTGAATATATTCAGGAGAAAACGCATACGCCCTTTTTGGCCAAGTGCATCATTGTCGAAGTTGTGCCCCTCTTCCTGTGCTTTACAGGCAATTCCAACGTACCTCTTGAAATCTGTTTCCTGCTATTCTGCCTCGCTTTGAAGTCCGCCTCGTTGCCTTCCCTCAACAGATTTTTGGACGATAGTTGGCCTTGATTACTCTGCCAGTTTGTGAATTGCTGTGCCCCTGAGCTCCATTTTTCAACTCGTTGTTTTGTGAGCTGAACGCAAGTCCAAACTTTTGGTTCAGGACCTATACTGGTTCCCGGTGGGTGGCTGAGACTTTGGTTAATTCTTCTTCCTGTCAGGAAATTAGAGTGACATGTGCCCATCCAAATGCCTAACAGCTACTCTCTCATTGGTTCTCCCTCTTCCCTTTCATCCTCTGCCAAATTGGCAACCTGTGCGAACCAGGAGCTTAAAGGGGCTGTCTCTCCAAGTTGGGAGATTAATAGGAAAGCAGTTGGAAAGTCAAACCGGAGCACCAGGAGTGGGACTCTTCGTTGAGTTTTAGAAACCTTTCGTATTCACAGTGTGTCCATTCTCTAGGTTTCCCGTACATGTTATAGCTGTAGTAATATTCCCTTCAACCTGGAGAGCTGGGACCCATGGAATGGGTGCCATGCATTATTGCTTTAAAGGGTCTGCATTTGCTCACCCAATCTCACCAATCCTCTCAGTCCCAAGTGTCCAGCCTCATGCCACATCCAGCTGTCATTGTAGATAGGGTCATTCCAGGTTGCATCCGAGACCCTGAAGGAATTGTAACGAATTTCCCTGTTTCTTTGTTCTGTTTTTGAAATTCCTTTTTAGAGTGGGTTTGAGCTGATTCTCGCTGCCATGTTTATGCCAGTCTAGACACACTTGATTCCCTTACGGAGATATATCAATACATAGGTTTTAAGATTCTTACTAGTCAGATCTATTCCTCTGCGGGAAATATGGGGTTTTGAGTCCCTTTCACTGAAGAAGGTGTAGGTCTTGGCTATTCCATAGTTGGTTTTTGGAACGGTACCTGTGGTTATATCAAACTCTGGTTTGATGCATCTCCCCACCTCTCCTTCCCCCTTAAGCAGGCATAAGAGTGTTTTCTAAATGTGAGACTCTGTTCTCTAGCCTAACTCAGTTCATGTGTAGCCATGTTTACAGGATCTTCCTAAGTGATATCTTATGATAAGTTTCTTTTTCTGTGTGACTTCTTTCACTTAGAATCATCGTACCTGAATCCACTCATTTTGCTGCTACTTGTCTTATGACATTGATTTCATGGCTGAGGGATATTCCATTGTACGTAAGTTCCACAATGTTTGGAACCATTTTTGTATTTCCTGGGATATTTCAGGTGTACCCAGGTTGAGGTTCTTGTAAGCAGTGCAGCCCTCAATTTGGGGGTGGCTCTGTCTTATGGATTTTCAGTTTTCCCAAGGTATATTCCCTAGACCGGAAGTGCCCTTGGCTCTGTAGCTCTGTTGTTTACTTGTTTTAGGGAACACAATGCACTCCTCCAGTGAGGCAGTTGGCAACTTACATCCCGCCCATCAGCATAAAAAGGCTCCCTGTTCTCCAGGGCCTGTCTTGCCTTTCTGGTTTTTACACATTTCGTGGATGTCCCTTTTGAACGGTGGGAAGTGATACTTCTTTGTAGTGCAGATTTGCATTGCCCGCTTGCTTGCTTGGCCAAAAAGGGCGTATGCGTTTTCTCCTGAATATATTCAGGAGAAAACGCATACGCCCTTTTTGGCCAAGTGCATCATTGTCGAAGTTGTGCCCCTCTTCCTGTGCTTTACAGGCAATTCCAACGTACCTCTTGAAATCTGTTTCCTGCTATTCTGCCTCGCTTTCATGTCCGCCTCGTTGCCTTCCCTCAACAGATTTCTGGACGATAGTTGGCCTTGATTACTCTGCCAGTTTGTGAATTGCTGTGCCCCTGACCTCCATTATTCAACTCGTTTTTTTGTGAGCTGAACGCAAGTCCAAACTTTTGGTTCAGGACCTATACTGGTTCCAGGTGGGTGGCTGAGACTTTGCTTCATTCTTCTTCCTGCCAGGAAATTAGAGTGACATGTGCCCATCCAAATGCCTAACAGCTACTCTCTCATTGGTTCTCCCTCTTCCCTTTCATCCTCTGCCAAATTGGCAACATGTGCGAACCAGGAGCTTACAGGGGCTGTCTCTCCAAGTTGGGAGATTGATAGGAAAGCAGTTGGAATGTCAAACCAGAGCACCAGGAGAGGGACTCTTCGTTGAGTTTTAGAAACCTTTTTTATTCACAGTGTGTCCATTCTCTAGGTTTCCTGTACATGTTATAGCTGTAGTAATATTCCCTTCAACCTGGAGAGTTGGGACCCATGGAATGGGTGCCATGCATTATTGCTTTAAAGGGTCTGCATTTGCTCACCCCATCTCACCAATCCTCTCAGTCCCAAGTGTCCAGCCTCATGCCACATCCAGCTGTCATTGTACATAGGGTCATCCCAGGTTGCATCCGAGACCCTGAAGGAATTGTAAAGAATTTCCCTGTTTCTTTGTTCTGTTTTTGAAATTCCTTTTTAGAGTGGGTTTGAGCTGATTCTCGCTGCCATGTTTATGCCAGTCTAGACACACTTGATTCCCTTACGGAGACATATCAATACATAGGTTTTAAGATTCTTACTAGTCAGATCGATTCCTCTGCGGGAAATATGGGGTTTTGAGTCCCTTTCACTGAGGAAGGTGTAGGTCTTGTCTATTCCATAGTTGGTTTTTGGAACGGTACCTGTGCTTATATCAAACTCTGGTTTGATGCATCTCCCCACCTCTCCTTCCCCCTTAAGCCGGCATAAGAGTGTTTTCTAAATGTGAGACTCTGTTCTCTTGCCTAACTCAGTTCATGTGTAGCCATGTTTACAGGATCTTCCTAAGTGATATCTTATGATAAGTTTCTTTTTCTGTGTGACTTCTTTCACATAGAATCATCGTACCTGAATCCACTCATTTTGCTGCTACTGGTCTTATGACATTGATTTCATGGCTGAGGGATATTCCATCGTACGTAAGTTCCACAATGTTTGGAACCATTTTTATATTTCCTGGGATATTTCAGGTGTACCCAGGTTGAGGTTCTTGTAAGCAGTGCAGCCCTCAATTTGAGGGTGGCTCTGTCTTATGGATTTTCAGTTTTCCCAAGGTATATTCCCTAGACCGGAAGTGCCCTTGGCTCTGTAGCTCTGCTGTTTACTTGTTTTAGGGAACACAATGCACTCTTCCAGTGAGGCAGTTGGCAACTTACATCCCGCCCATCAGCATAACAAGGCTCCCTGTTCTCCAGGGCCTGTCTTGCCTTTCTGGTTTTTACACATTTTGTGGATGTCCCTTTTGAACGGTGGGAAGTGATACTCTTTGTAGTGCAGATTTGCATTGCCCGCTTGCTTGCTTGGCCAAAAAGGGCATATGCGTTTTCTCCTGAATATATTTAGGAGAAAACGCATACACCCTTTTTGGCCAAGTGCATCATTGTCGAAGTTGTGCCCCTCTTCCTGTGCTTTACAGGCGAGTCCAACGTACCTCTTGAAATCTGTTTCCTGCTATTCTGCCTCGCGTTCACGTCCGCCTCGTTGCATTCCCTCAACAGATTTTTGGACGATAGTTGGCCTTCATTACTCTGCCAGTTTCTGAATTGCTGTGCCCCTGAGCTCCATTTTTCAACTCGTTTTTTTGTTAGCTGAACGCAAGTCCAAACTTTTGGTTCAGGACCTATACTGGTTCCCGGTGGGTGGCTGAGACTTTGGTTAATTCTTCTTCCTGCCAGGAAATTAGAGTGACATGTGCCCATCCAAATGCCTAACAGCTACTCTCTCATTGGTTCTCCCTCTTCCCTTTCATCCTCTGCCAAATTGGCAACCTATGGGAACCAGGAGCTTAAAGGGGCTGTCTCTCCAAGTTGGGAGATTGATAGGAAAGCAGTTGGAAAGTCAAACCGGAGCACCAGGAGAGGGGCTCTTCGTTGAGTTTTAGAAACCTTTCGTATTCACAGTGTGTCCATTCTCTAGGTTTCCCGTACATGTTATAGCTGTAGTAATATTCCCTTCAACCTGGAGAGCTGGGACCCATGGAATGGGTGCCATGCATTATTGCTTTAAAGGGTCTGCATTTGCTCACCCAATCTCACCAATCCTCTCAGTCCCAAGTGTCCAGCCTCATGCCACATCCACCTGTCATTGTAGATAGGGTCATTCCAGGTTGCATCAGAGACCCTGAAGGAATTGTAACGAATTTCCCTGTTTCTTTGTTCTGTTTTTGAAATTCCTTTTTAGAGTGGGTTTGAGCTGATTCTCGCTGCCATGTTTATGCCAGTCTAGACACACTTCATTCCCTAACGGGATATATCAATACATAGGTTTTAAGATTCTTACTAGTCAGATCTATTCCTCTGCGGGAAATATCGGTTTTTGAGTCCCTTTCACTGAGGAAGGTGGAGGTCTTGTCTATTCCATAGTTGGTTTTTGGAACAGTACATTAGCTTATATCAAACTCTGGTTTGATGCATCTCCCCACCTCTCCTTCCACCTTAAGCAGGCATAAGAGTGTTTTCTTAATGTGAGACTCTGTTCTCTTGCCCAACTCCGTTCATGTGTAGCCATGTTTACAGGATCTTCCTAAGTGATATCTTATGATAAGTTTCTTTTTCTGTGTGACTTCTTTCACTTAGAATCATCGTACCTGAATCCACTCATTTTGCTGCCACTGGTCTTATGACATTGATTTCATGGCTGAGGGATATTACATCGTACGTAAGTTCCACAATGTTTGGAACCATTTTTGTATTTCCTGGGATATTTCAGGTGTACCCAGGTTGAGGTTCTTGTAAGCAGTGCAGCCCTCAATTTGGGGGTGGCTCTGTCTTATGGATTTTCAATTTTCCCAAGGTATATTCCCTAGACCGGAAGTGCCCTTGGCTCTGTAGCTCTGTTGTTTACTTGTTTTAGGGAACACAATGCACTCCTCCAGTGAGGCAGTTGGCAACTTACATCCCGCCCATCAGCATAACAAGGGTCCCTGTTCTCCAGGGCCTGTCTTGCCTTTCTGGATTTTACACATTTTGTGGATGTCCCTTTTGAACGGTGGGAAGTGATACTTCTTTGTAGTGCAGATTTGCATTGCCCGCTTGCTTGCTTGGCCAAAAAGGGCGTATGCGTTTTCTCCTGAATATATTCAGGAGAAAACGCATACGCCCTTTTTGGCCAAGTGCATCATTGTCGAAGTTGTGCCCCTCTTCCTGTGCTTTACAGGCGATTCCAACGTACCTCTTGAAATCTATTTCCTGCTATTCTGCCTCGCTTTCAAGTCCGCCTCGTTGCCTTCCCTCAACAGATTTTTGGACGATAATTGGCCTTGATTACTCTGCCAGTTTGTGAATTGCTGTGCCCCTGAGCTCCATTTGTCAACTCGTTTTTTTGTGAGCTGAACGCAAGTCCAAACTTTTGGTTCAGGACCTATACTGGTTCCCGGTGGGTGGCTGAGACTTTGGTTAATTCTTCTTCCTGCCAGGAAATTAGAGTGACATGAGCCCATCCAAATGCCTAACAGCTACTCTCTCATTGGTTCTCCCTCTTCCCTTTCATCCTCTGCCAAATTGGCAACCTGTGCGAACCAGGAGCTTAAGGGGGCTGTCTCTCCAAGTTGGGAGATTGATAGGAAAGCAGTTGGAAAGTCAAACTGGAGCACCAGGAGAGGGACTCTTCGTTGAGTTTTAGAAACCTTTCGTATTCACAGTGTGTCCATTCTCTAGGTTTCCCGTACATGTTATAGCTGTAGTAATATTCCCTTCAACCTGGAGAGTTGGGACCCATGGAATGGGTGCCATGCATTATTGCTTTAAAGGGTCTGCATTTGCTCACCAAATCACACCAATCCTCTCAGTCCCAAGTGTCCAGCCTCATGCCACATCCAGCTGTCATTGTAGATAGGGTCATCCCAGGTTGCATCCGAGACCCTGAAGGAATTGTAAAGAATGTCCCTGTTTCTTTGTTCTGTTTTTGAAATTCCTTTTTAGAGTGGGTTTGAGCTGATTCTCGCTGCCCTGTTTATGCCAGTCTAGACACACTTGATTCCCTTATGGAGACATATCAATACATAGGTTTTAAGATTCTTACTAGTCAGACCTATTCCTCTGCGGGAAATATGGGGTTTTGAGTCCCTTTCACTGAGGAAGGTGTAGGTCTTGTCTATTCCATAGATGGTTTTTGGAACGGTACCTATGCTTATATCAAACACTGGTTTGATGCATCACCCCACCTCTCCTTCCCCCTTAAGCAGGCATAAGAGTGTTTTCTAAATGTGAGACTCTGTTCTCTTTCCTAACTCAGTTCATGTGTAGCCATGTTTACAGGATCTTCCTAAGTGATATCTTATGATAAGTTTCTTTTTCTGTGTGACTTCTTTCACTTAGAATCATCGTACCTGTATCCACTCATTTTGCTGCTACTGGTCTTATGACATTGATTTAATGGCTGAGGGATATTCCATCGTACGTAAGTTCCACAATGTTTGGAACCATTTTTTTATTTCCTGGGATATTTCAGGTGTACCCAGGTTGAGGTTCTTGTAAGCAGTGCAGCCCTCAATTTGGGGGTGGCTCTGTCTTATGGATTTTCAGTTTTTCCAAGGTATATTCCCTAGTCTGGAAGTGCCCTTGGCTCTGTAGCTCTGTTGTTTACTTGTTTTAGGGAACACAATGCACTCCTCCAGTGAGGCAGTTGGCAACTTACATCCCGCCCATCAGCATAACAAGGCACCCTGTTCTCCAGGGCCTGTCTTGCCTTTCTGGTTTTTACACATTTTGTGGATATCCCTTTTGACCGGTGGGAAGTGATACTTCTTTGTAGTGCAGATTTGCATTGCCCGCTTGCTTGCTTGGCCAAAAAGGGCGTATGCGTTTTCTCCTGAATATATTCAGGAGAAAACGCATACGCCCTTTTTGGCCAAGTGCATCATTGTCGAATTTGTGCCCCTCTTCCTGTGCTTTACAGGCGAGTCCAACTTACCTCTTGAAATCTGTTTCCTGCTATTCTGCCTCGCTTTCAGGTCCGCCTCGTTGCCTTCCCTCAACAGATTTTTGGACGATAGTTGGCCTTGATTACTCTGCCAGTTTGTGAATTGCTGTGCCCCTGAGCTCCATATTTCAACTCGTTTTTTTGTGAGCTGAACGCAAGTCCAAACTTTTGGTTCAGGACCTATACTGGTTCCCGGTGGGTGGCTGAGACTTTGGTTAATTCTTCTTCCTGCCGGGAAATTAGAGTGACATGTGTCCATCCAAATGCCTAACAGCTACTCTCTCATTTGTTCTCCCTCTTCCCTTTCATCCTCTGCCAAATTGGCAACCTGTGCGAACCAGGAGCTTAAAGGGTCTGTCTCTCCAAGTTGGGAGATTGATAGGAAAGCAGTTGGAAAGTCAAACCAGAGCACCAGGAGAGGGACTCTTCGTTGAGTTTTAGAAACCTTTCGTATTCACAGTGTGTCCATTCTCTAGGTTTCCCGTACATGTTATAGCTGTAGTAATATTCCCTTCAACCTGGAGAGCTGGGACCCATGGAATGGGTGCCATGCATTATTGCTTTAAAGGGTCTGCATTTGCTCACCCAATCTCACCAATCCTCTCAGTCCCAAGTGTCCAGCCTCATGCCACATCCAGCTGTCATTGTAGATAGGGTCATTCCAGGTTGCATCAGAGACCCTGAAGGAATTGTAAAGAATTTCCCTGTTTCTTTGTTCTGTTTTTGAAATTCCTTTTTAGAGTAGGTTTGAGCTGATTCTCGCTGCCATGTTTATGCCAGTCTAGACACACTTGATTCCCTTACGGAGATATATCAATACATAGGTTTTAAGATTCTTACTAGTCAGATCTATTCCTCTGCGGGAAATATGGGGTTTTGAGTCCCTTTCACTGAGGAAGGTGTAGGTCTTGTCTATTCAATAGTTGGTTTTTGGAACGGTACCTGTGGTTATATCAAACTCTGGTTTGATGCATCTCCCCACCTCTCCTTCCCCCTTAAGCAGGCATAAGAGTGTTTTCTAAATGTGAGACTCTGTTCTCTTGCCTAACTCAGTTCATGTGTAGCCATGTTTACAGGATCTTCCTAAGTGATATCTTATGATAAGTTTCTTTTTCTGTGTGACTTCTTTCACTTAGAATCATCGTACCTGAATCCACTCATTTTGCTGCTACTGGTCTTATGACATTGATTTCATGGCTGAGGGATATTCCATCATACGTAAGTTCCACAATGTTTGGAACCATTTTTATATTTCCTGGGATATTTCAGGTGTACCCAGGTTGAGGTTCTTGTAAGCAGTGCAGCCCTCAATTTGGGGGTGGCTCTGTCTTATGGATTTTCAGTTTTCCCAAGGTATATTCCCTAGACCGGAAGTGCCCTTGGCTCTGTAGCTCTGTTGTTTACTTGTTTTAGGGAACACAATGCACTCCTCCAGTGAGGCAGTTGGCAACTTACATCCCGCCCATCAGCATAACAAGGCTCCCTGTTCTCCAGGGCCTGTCTTGCCTTTCTGGTTTTTACACATTTTGTGGATGTCCCTTTTGAACGGTGGGAAGTGATACTTCTTTGTAGTGCAGATTTGCATTGCCCGCTTGCTTGCTTGGCCAAAAAGGGCGTATACGTTTTCTCCTGAATATATTCAGGAGAAAACGCATACGCCCTTTTTGGCCAAGTGCATCATTGTCGAATTTGTGCCCCTCTTCCTGTGCTTTACAGGCGAGTCCAACGTACCTCTTGAAATCTGTTTCCTGCTATTCTACCTCGCTTTCAAGTCCGCCTCGTTGCCTTCCCTCAACAGATTTTTGGACGATAGTTGGCCTTGATTACTCTGCCAGTTTGTGAATTGCTGTGACCCTGACCTCCATTATACAACTCATTTTTTTGTGAGCTGAACGCAAGTCCAAACTTTTGGTTCAGGACCTATACTGGTTCCAGGTGGGTGGCTGAGACTTTGGTTAATTCTTCTTCCTGCCGGTAAATTAGAGTGACATGTGCCCATCCAAATGCCTAACAGCTACTCTCTCATTGGTTCTCCCTCTTCCCTTTCATCCTCTGCCAAATTGGCAACCTGTGCGAACCAGGAGCTTAAAGGGGCTGTCTCTCCAAGTTGGGAGATTGATAGGAAAGCAGTTGGAAAGTCAAACCGGAGCACCAGGAGAGGGACTCTTCGTTGAGTTTTAGAAACCTTTCGTATTCACAGTGTGTCCATTCTCTAGGTTTCCCGTACATGTTATAGCTGTAGTAATATTCCCTTCAACCTGGAGAGCTGGGACCCATGGAATGGGTGCCATGCATTATTGCTGTAAAGGGTCTGCATTTGCTCACCCAATCTAACCAATCCTCTCAGTCCCAAGTGTCCAGCCTCATGCCACATCCATCTGTCATTGTAGATAGGGTCATTCCAGGTTGCATCCGAGACCCTGAAGGAATTGTAAAGAATTTCCCTGTTTCTTTGTTCTGTTTTTGAAATTCCTTTTTAGAGTGGGTTTGAGCTGATTCTCGCTGCCATGTTTATGCCAGTCTAGACACACTTGATTCCCTTACGGAGATATATCAATACATAGGTTTTAAGATTCTTACTAGTCAGATCTATTCGTCTGCGGGAAATATGGGTTTTTGAGTCCCTTTCATTGAGGAAGGTGTAGGTCTTGTCTATTCCATAGTTGGTTTTTGGAACGGTACTTAGCTTATATCAAACTCTGGTGTGATGCATCTCCCCACCTCTCCTTCCCCCTTAAGCAGGCATAAGAGTGTTTTCTTAATGTGAGACTCTGTTCTCTTCCCTAACTCAGTTCATGTGTAGCCATGTTTACAGGATCTTCCTAAGTGATATTTTATGTTAAGTTTCTTTTTTTGTGTGACTTCTTTCACTTAGAATCATCGTACCTGAATCCACTCATTTGGCTGCTACTTGTCTTATGACATTGATTTCATGGCTGAGAGATATTCCATCGTACGTAAGTTCCACAATGTTTGGAACCATTTTTGTATTTCCTGGGATATTTCAGGTGTACCCAGGTTGAGGTTCTTGTAAGCAGTGCAGCCCTCAATTTCGGGGTGGCTCTGTCTTATGGATTTTCAATTTTCCCAAGGTATATTCCCTAGACCGGAAGTGCCCTTGGCTCTGTAGCTCTGTTGTTTACTTGTTTTAGGGAACACAATGCACTCCTCCAGTGAGGCAGTTGGCAACTTACATCCCGCCCATCAGCATAACAAGGCTCCCTGTTCTCCAGGGCCTGTCTTGCCTTTCTGGTTTTTACACATTTTGTGGATGTCCCTTTTGACCGGTGGGAAGTGATACTTCTTTGTAGTGCAGATTTGCATTGCCCGCTTGCTTGCTGGGCCAAAAAGGGCGTATGCGTTTTCTCCTGAATATATTCAGGAGAAAACGCATACGCCCTTTTTGGCCAAGTGCATCATGGTCGAAGTTGTGCCCCTCTTCCTGTGCTTTACAGGCGATTCCAACGTACATGTTGAAATCTGTTTCCTGCTATTCTGCCTCGCTTTCAAGTCCGCCTCGTTGCCTTCCCTCAACAGATTTTTGGACGATAGTTGGCCTTGATTACTCTGCCAGTTTGTGAATTGCTGTGCCCCTGAGCTCCATTTTTCAACTCGTTTTTTTGTGAGCTGAACGCAAGTCAAACTTTTGGTTCAGGACCTATACTGGTTCCCGGTGGGTGGCTGAGACTTTGGTTAATTCTTCTTCCTGCCGGGAAATTAGAGTGACATGTGCCCATCCAAATGCCTAACAGCTACTCTCTCATTGGTTCTCCCTCTTCACTTTCATCCTCTGCCAAATTGGCAACCTGTGCGAACCAGGAGCTTAAAGGGGCAGTCTCTCCAAGTTGGGAGATTGATAGGAAAGCAGTTGGAAAGTCAAACCGGAGCACCAGGAGAGGGACTCTTCGTTGAGTTTTAGAAACCTTTCGTATTCACCGTGTGTCCATTCTCTAGGTTTCCCGTACATGTTATAGCTGTAGTAATATTCCCTTCAACCTGGAGAGTTGGGACCCATGGAATGGGTGCCATGCATTATTGCTTTAAAGGGTCTGCATTTGCTCACCCAATCTCACCAATCCTCTCAGTCCCAAGTGTCCAGCCTCATGCCACATCCAGCTGTCATTGTAGATAGGGTCATCCCAGGTTGCATCCGAGACCCTGAAAGAATTGTAAAGAATTTCCCTGTTTCTTTGTTCTGTTTTTGAAATTTCTTTTTAGAGTGGGTTTGAGCTGATTCTCGCTGCCCTGTTTATGCCAGTCTAGACACACTTGATTCCCTTACGGAGACATATCAATACATAGGTTTTAAGATTCTTACTAGTCAGACCTATTCCTCTGCGGGAAATATGGGGTTTTGAGTCCCTTTCACTGAGGAAGGTGTAGGTCTTGTCTATTCCATAGATGGTTTTTGGAACGGTACCTATGCTTATATCAAACTCTGGTTTGATGCATCACCCCACCTCTCCTTCCCCCTTAAGCAGGCATAAGAGTGTTTTCTAAATATGAGACTCTGTTCTGTTGCCTAATTCAGTTCATGTGTAGCCATGTTACAGGATGTTCCTAAGTGATATCTTATGATAAGTTTCTTTTTCTGTGTGACTTCTTTCACTTAGAATCATCGTACCTGAATCCACTTATTTTGCTGCTACTGGTCTTATGACATTGATTTCATGGCTGAGGGATATTCCATCGTACGTAAGTTCCACAATGTTTGGAACCATTTTTATATTTCCTGGGATATTTCAGGTGTACCCAGGTTGAGGTTCTTGTAAGCAGTGCAGCCCTCAATTTGGGGGTGGCTCTGTCTTATGGATTTTCAGTTTTCCCAAGGTATATTCCCTAGAACGGAAGTGCCCTTGGCTCTGTAGCTCTGTTGTTTACTTGTTTTAGGGAACACAATGCACTCCTCCAGTGAGGCAGTTGGCAACTTACATCACGCCCATCAGCATAACAAGGCTCCCTGTTCTCCAGGGCCTGTCTTGCCTTTTTGGTTTACACATTTTGTGGATGTCCCTTTTGAACGGTGGGAAGTGATACTTCTTTGTAGTGCAGATTTGCATGGCCCGCTTGCTTGCTTGGCCAAAAAGGGCGTATTCGTTTTCTCCTGAATATATTCAGAAGAAAACGCATACGCCCTTTTTGGCCAAGTGCATCATTGTCGAAGTTGTGCCCCTCTTCCTGTGCTTTACAGGCAATTCCAATGTACCTCTTGAAATCTGTTTCCTGCTATTCTGCCTCGCTTTCAAGTCCGCCTCGTTGCCTTCCCTCAACAGATTTTTGGACGATAGTTGGCCTTGATTACTCTGCCAGTTTGTGAATTGCTGTGCCCCTGAGCTCCATTTTTCAACTCGTTGTTTTTTGAGCTGAACGCAAGTCCAAACTTTTGGTTCAGGACCTATACTGGTTCCCGGTCGGTGGCTGAGACTTTGGTTAATTCTTCTTCCTGCCAGGAAATTAGAGTGACATGTGCCCATCCAAATGCCTAACAGCTACTCTCTCATTGGTTCTCCCTCTTCCCTTTCATCCTCTGCCAAATTCGCAACCTGTGCGAACCAGGAGCTTAAAGGGGCTGTCTCTCCAAGTTGGGATATTGATAGGAAAGCAGTTGGAATGTCAAACCGGAGCACCAGGAGAGGGACTCTTCGTTGAGTTTTAGAAACCTTTCGTATTCACAGTGTGTCCATTCTCTAGGTTTCCCATACATGTTATAGCTGTAGTAATATTCCCTTCAACCTGGAGAGTTGGGACCCATGGAATGGGTGCCATGCATTATTGCTTTAAAGGGTCTGCATTTGCTCACCCAATCTCACCAATCCTCTCAGTCCCAAGTGTCCAGCCTCATGCCACATCCGCTGTCATTGTAGATAGGGTCATTCCAGGTTGCATCAGAGACCCTGAAGGAATTGTAAAGAATTTCCCTGTTTCATTGTTCTGTTTTTGAAATTCCTTTTTAGAGTGGGTTTGAGCTGATTCTCGCTGCCCTGTTTATGCCAGTCTAGACACACTTGATTCCCTTACGGAGATATATCAATACATAGGTTTTAAGATTCTTACTAGTCAGATCTATTCCTCTGCGGGAAATATGGGGTTTTCTGTCCCTTTCACTGAAGAAGGTGTAGGTCTTGTCTATTCCATAGTTGGTTTTTGGAACGGTACCTGTTCTTATATCATACTCTGGTTTGATGCATCTCCCCACCTCTCCTTCCCCCTTAAGCAGGCATAAGAGTGTTTTCTAAATGTGAGACTCTGTTCTCTTGCCTAATTCATTTCATGTGTAGCCATGTTTACAGGATCTTCCTAAGTGATATCTTATGATAAGTTTCTTTTTCTGTTACTTCTTTCACTTAGAATCATCGTACCTGAATCCACTCATTTTGCTGCTACATGTCTTATGACATTGATTTCATGGCTGAGGGATATTCCATCGTACGTAAGTTCCACAATGTTTGGAACCATTTTTGTATTTCCTGGGATATTTCAGGTGTACCCAGGTTGAGGTTCTTGTAAGCAGTGCAGCCCTCAATTTGGGGGTGGATCTGTCTTATGGATTTTCAGTTTTCCCAAGGTATATTCCCTAGACCGGAAGTGCCCTTGGCTCTGTAGCTCTGTTGTTTACTTGTTTTAGGGAACACAATGCACTCCTCCAGTGAGGCAGTTGGCAACTTACATCCCGCCCATCAGCATAACAAGGCTCCCTGTTTTCCAGGGCCTGTCTTGCCTTTCTGGTTTTTACACATTTTGTGGATGTCCCTTTTGACCGGTGGGAAGTGATACTTCTTTGTAGTGCAGATTTGCATTGCCCTCTTGCTTGCTTGGCCAAAAAGGGCGTATGCGTTTTCTCCTGAATATATTCAGGAGAAAACGCATACGCCCTTTTTGGCCAAGTGCATCATTGTCGAAGTTGTGCCCCTCTTCCTGTGCTTTACAGGCGATTCCAACGTACCTCTTGAAATCTGTTTCCTGCTATTCTGCCTCGCTTTCAAGTCCGCCTCGTTGCCTTCCCTCAACAGATTTTTGGACGATAGTTCTCCTTGATTACACTGCCAGTTTGTGAATTGCTGTGCCCCTGAGCTCCATTTTTCAACTCGTTGTTTTGTGAGCTGAACGCAAGTCCAAACTTTTGGTTCAGGACCTATACTGGTTCCCGGTGGGTGGCTGAGACTTTGGTTAATTCTTCTTCCTGCCAGGAAATTAGAGTGACATGTGCCCATCCAAATGCCTAACAGCTACTCTCTCATTGGTTCTCCCTCTTCCCTTTGATCCTCTGCCAAATTCGCAACCTGTGCGAACCAGGAGCTTAAAGGGGCTGTCTCTCCAAGTTGGGAGATTGATAGGAAAGCAGTTGGAATGTCAAACCGGAGCACCAGGAGAGGGACTCTTCGTTGAGTTTTAGAAACATTTCGTATTCACAGTGTGTCCATTCTCTAGGTTTCCCGTACATGTTATAGCTGTAGTAATATTCCCTTCAACCTGGAGAGCTGGGACCCATGGAATGGGTGCCATGCATTATTGATTTAAAGGGTCTGCATTTGCTCACCCAATCTCACCAATCCTCTCAGTCCCAAGTGTCCAGCCTCATGCCACATCTGCTGTCATTGTAGATAGGGTCATTCCAGGTTGCATCAGAGACCCTGAAGGAATTGTAAAGAATTTCCCTGTTTCTTTGTTCTGTTTTTGAAATTCCTTTTTAGAGTGGATTTGAGCTGATTCTCGCTGCCATGTTTATGCCAGTCTAGACACACTTGATTCCCTTACGGAGATATATCAATACATAGGTTTTAAGATTCTTACTAGTCAGATCTATTCCTCTGCGGGAAATATGGGGTTTTGTGTCCCTTTCACTGAAGAAGGTGTAGGTCTTGTCTATTCCATAGTTGGTTTTTGGAACGGTACCTGTGCTTATATCAAACTCTGGTTTGATGCATCTCCCCACCTCTCCTTCCCCTTAAGCAGGCATAAGAGTGTTTTCTAAATGTGAGACTCTGTTCTCTTGCCTAATTCAGTTCATGTGTAGCCATGTTTACAGGATCTTCCTAAGTGATATCTTATGATAAGTTTCTTTTTCTGTGTGACTTCTTTCACTTAGTATTATCACACCTGAATCCACTCATTTTGCTGCTACATGTCTTATGACATTGATTTCATGGCTGAGGGATATTCCATCGTATGTAAGTTCCACAATGTTTGGAACCATTTTTGTATTTCCTGGGATATTTCAGGTGTACCCAGGTTGAGGTTCTTGTAAGCAGTGCAGCCCTCAATTTGGGGGTGGCTCTGTCTTATGGATTTTCAGTTTTCCCAAGGTATATTCCCTAGACCGGAAGTGCCCTTGGCTCTGTAGCTCTGTTGTTTACTTGTTTTAGGGAACACAATGCACTCCTCCAGTGAGGCAGTTGGCAACTTACATCCCGCCCATCAGCATAACAAGGCTCCCTGTTTTCCTGGGCCTGTCCTGCCTTTCTGGTTTTTACACATTTTGTGGATGTCCCTTTTGACCGGTGGGAAGTGATACTTCTTTGTAGTGCAGATTTGCATTGCCCGCTTGCTTGCTTGGCCAAAAAGGGCGTATGCATTTTCTCCTGAATATATTCAGGAGAAAACGCATACGCCCTTTTTGGCCAAGTGCATCATTGTCGAAGTTGTGCCCCTCTTCCTGTGCTTTACAGGCGAGTCCAACGTACCTCTTGAAATCTATTTCCTTCTATTCTGCCTCGCTTTCAAGTCCACCTCGTTGCCTTCCCTCAACAGATTTTTGGACGATAGTTGGCCTTGATTACTCTGCCAGTTTGTGAATTGCTGTGTCCCTGAGCTCCATTTGTCAACTCGTTTTTTTGTGAGCTGAACACAAGTCCAAACGTTTGGTTCAGGACCTATACTGGTTCCCGGTGGGTGGCTGAGACTTTGGTTAATTCTTCTTCCTGCCAGGAAATTAGAGTGACATGTGCCCATCCAAATGCCTAACAGCTACTCTCTCATTGGTTCTCCCTCTTCCCTTTCATCCTCTGCCAATTTCGCTACCTGTGCGAACCAGGAGCTTAAAGGGGCTGTCTCTCCAAGTTGGGATATTGATAGGAAAGCAGTTGGAATGTCAAACCGGAGCACCAGGAGAGGGACTCTTCGTTGAGTTTTAGAAACCTTTCGTATTCACAGTGTGTCCATTCTCTAGGTTTCCCGTACATGTTATAGCTGTAGTAATATTCCCTTCAACCTGGAGAGTTGGGACCCATGGAATGGGTGCCATGCATTATTGCTTTAAAGGGTCTGCATTTGCTCACCCAATCTCACCAATCCCCTCAGTCCCAAGTGTCCAGCCTCATGCCACATCCAGCTGTCATTGTAGATAGGGTCATCCCAGGTTGCATCCGAGTCCCTGAAGGAATTGTAAAGAATTTCCCTGTTTCTTTGTTCTGTTTTGGAAATTCCTTTTTAGAGTGTGTTTGAGCTGATTCTCGCTGCCCTGTTTATGCCAGTCTAGACACACTTGATTCCCTTACGGAGACATATCAATACATAGGTTTTAAGATTCTTACTAGTCAGACCTATTCCTCTGCGGGAAATATGGGGTTTTGAGTCCCTTTCACTGAGGAAGGTGGAGGTCTTGTCTATTCCATAGATGGTTTTTGGAATGGTACCTATGCTTATATCAAACTCTGGTTTGATGCATCACCCCACCTCTCCTTCCCCCTTAAGCAGGCATAAGAGTGTTTTCTAAATGTGAGACTCTGTTCTCTTGCCTAACTCAGTTCATGTGTAGCCATGTTTACAGGATCTTCCTAAGTGATATCTTATGATAAGTTTCTTTTTCTGTGTGACTTCTTTCACTTAGAATCATCGTACCTGAATCCACTCATTTTGCTGCTACTGGTCTTATGACATTGATTTCATGGCTGAGGGATATTCCATCGTACGTATGTTCCACAATGTGTGGAACCATTTTTGTATTTCCTGGGATATTTCAGGTGTACCCAGGTTGGGGTTCTTGTAAACAGTGCAGCCCTCAATTTGGGGGTGGCTCTGTCTTATGGATTTTCAGTTTTCCCAAGGTATATTCCCTAGACCGGAAGTGCCCTTGGCTCTGTAGCTCTGTTGTTTACTTGTTTTAGGGAACACAATGCACTCCTCCAGTGAGGCAGTTGGCAACTTACATCCCGCCCATCAGCATAACAAGGCTCCCTGTTCTCCAGGGCCTGTCTTGCCTTTCTGATTTACACATTTTGTGGATGTCCGTTTTGAATGGTGGGAAGTGATACTTCTTTGTAGTGCAGATTTGCATTGCCCGCTTGCTTGCTTGGCCAAAAAGGGCGTATGCGTTTTCTCCTGAATATATTCAGGAGAAAACGCATACGCCCTTTTTGGCCAAGTGCATCATTGTCGAAGTTGTGCCCCTCTTCCTGTGCTTCACAGGCAATTCCAACGTACCTCTTGAAATCTGTTTCCTGCTATTCTGCTTCGCTTTCAAGTCCGCCTCGTTGCCTTCCCTCAACAGATTTTAGGACGATAGTTGGCCTTGATTACTCTGCCAGTTTGTGAATTGCTGTGCCCCTGAGCTCCATTTTTCAACTCGTTGTTTTGTGAGCTGAACGCAAGTCCAAACTTTTGGTTCAGGACCTATACTGGTTCCCGGTGGGTGGCTGAGACTTTGGTTAATTCTTCTTCCTGCCAGGAAATTAGAGTGACATGTGCCCATCCAAATGCCTAACAGCTACTCTCTCATTGGTTCTCCCTCTTCCCTTTGATCCTCTGCCAAATTGGCAACCTGTGCGAACCAGGAGCTTAAAGCGGCTCTCTCTCCAAGTTGGGAGATTGATAGGAAAGCAGTTGGAATGTCAAACCGGAGCACCAGGAGAGGGACTCTTCGTTGAGTTTTAGAAACCTTTCGTATTCACAGTGTGTCCATTCTCCAGGTTTCCCGTACATGTTATAGCTGTAGTAATATTCCCTTCAACCTGGAGAGCTGGGACCCATGGAATGGGTGCCATGCATTGTTGCTTTAAAGGGTCTGCATTTGCTCACCCAATCTCACCAATCCGCTCAGTCCCAAGTGTCCAGCCTCATGCCACATCCAGCTGTCATTGTAGATAGGGTCATTCCAGGTTGCATCAGAGACCCTGAAGGAATTGTAACGAATTTCCCTGTTTCTTTTTTCTGTTTTTGAAATTCCTTTTTAGAGTGGGTTTGAGCTGATTCTCGCTGCCATGTTTATGCCAGTCTAGACACACTTGATTCCCTTACGGAGATATATCAATACATAGGTTTTAAGATTCTTACTAGTCAGATCTATTCCTCTGCGGGAAATATGGGGTTTTGAGTCCCTTTCACTGAAGCAGGTGTAGGTCTTTTCTATTCCATAGTTGGTTTTTGGAACGGTACCTGTGGTTATATCAAACTCTGGTTTGATGCATCTCCCCACCTCTCCTTCCCCCTTAAGCAGGCATAAGAGTGTTTTCTAAATGTGAGACTCTGTTCTCTTTCCTAACTCAGTTCATGTGTAGCCATGTTTACAGGATCTTCCTAAGTGATATCTTATGATAAGTTTCTTTTTCTGTGTGACTTCTTTCACTTAGAATCATCGTACCTGAATCCACTCATTTTGCTGCTACTGGTCTTATGACATTGATTTCATGGCTGAGGGATATTCCATCGTACGTAAGTTCCACAATGTTTGGAACCATTTTTGTATTTCCTGGGATATTTCAGGTGTACCCAGGTTGAGGTTCTTGTAAGCAGTGCAGCCCTCAATTTGGGGGTGGCTCTGTCTTATGGATTTTCAGTTTTCCCAAGGTATATTCCCTAGACCGGAAGTGCCCTTGGCTCTGTAGCTCTGTTGTTTACTTGTTTTAGGGAACACAATGCACTCCTCCAGTGAGGCAGTTGGCAACTTACATCCCGCCCATCAGCATAACAAGGCTCCCTGTTCTCCAGGGCCTGTCTTGCCTTTCTGGTTTTTACACATTTTGTGGATGTCCCTTTTGACCGGTGGGAAGTGATACTTCTTTGTAGTGCAGATTTGCATTGCCCGCTTGCTTGCTTGGCCAAAAAGGGCGTATGCGTTTTCTCCTGAATATATTCAGGAGAAAACGCATACGCCCTTTTTGGCCAAGTGCATCATTGTCGAAGTTGTGCCCCTCTTCCTGTGCTTTACAGGCAATTCCAACGTACCTCTTGAAATATGTTTCCTGCTATTCTGCCTCGCTTTCAAGTCCGCCTCGTTGCCTTCCCTCAACAGATTTTTGGACGATAGTTGGCCTTGATTACTCTGCCAGTTTGTGAATTGCTGTGCCCCTGAGCTCCATTTTTCAACTCGTTTTTTTGTGAGCTGAACGCAAGTCCAAACTTTTGGTTCAGGACCTATACTGGTTCCCGGTGGGTGGCTGAGACATTGGTTAATTCTTCTTCCTGCCGGGAAATTAGAGTGACATGAGCCCATCCAAATGCCTAACAGATACTCTCTCATTGGTTCTCCCTCTTCCCTTTCATCCTCTGCCAAATTGGCAACCTGTGCGAACCAGGAGCTTAGGGGCTGTCTCTCCAAGTTGGGAGATTGATAGGAAAGCAGTTGGAATGTCAAACCGGAGCACCAGGAGAGGGACTCTTCGTTGAGTTTTAGAAACCTTTCGTATTCACAGTGTGTCCATTCTCTAGGTTTCCCGTACATGTTATAGCTGTAGTAATATTCCCTTCAACCTGGAGAGCTGGGACCCATGGAATGGGTGCCATGCATTGTTGCTTTAAAGGGTCTGCATTTGCTCACCCAATCTCACCAATCCGCTCAGTCCCAAGTGTCCAGCCTCATGCCACATCCAGCTGTCATTGTAGATAGGGTCATTCCAGGTTGCATCAGAGACCCTGAAGGAATTGTAAAGAATTTCCCTGTTTCTTTGTTCTGTTTTTGAAATTCCTTTTTAGAGTGGGTTTGAGCTGATTCTCGCTGCCATGTTTATGCCAGTCTAGACACACTTGATTCCCTTACGGAGATATATCAATACATAGGTTTTAAGATTCTTACTAGTCAGATCTATTCCTCTGCGGGAAATATGGTGTTTTCAGTCCCTTTCACTGAAGAAGGTGTAGGTCTTGGCTATTCCATAGTTGGTTTTTGGAACGGTACCTGTGGTTATATCAAACTCTGGTTTGATGCATCTCCCCACCTCTCCTTCCCCCTTAAGCAGGCATAAGAGTGTTTTCTAAATGTGAGACTCTGTTCTCTTGCCTAATTCAGTTCATGTGTAGCCATGTTTACAGGATCTTCCTAAGTGATATCTTATGATAAGTTTCTTTTTCTGTGTGACTTCTTTCACTTAGAATCATCGTACCTGAATCCACTCATTTTGCTGCTACTTGTCTTATGACATTGATTTCATGGCTGAAGGATATTCCATCGTACGTAAGTTCCACAATGTTTGGAACCATTTTTGTATTTCCTGGGATATTTCAGGTGTACCCAGGTTGAGGTTCTTGTAAGCAGTGCAGCCCTCAATTTGGGGGTGGCTCTGTCTTATGGATTTTCAGTTTTCCCAAGGTATATTCCCTAGACCGGAAGTGCCCTTGGCTCTGTAGCTCTGTTGTTTACTTGTTTTAGGGAACACAATGCACTCCTCCAGTGAGGCAGTTGGCAACTTACATCCCGCCCGTCAGCATAACAAGGCTCCCTGTTCTCCAGGGCCTGTCTTGCCTTTCTGGTTTTTACACATTTTGTGGTTGTCCCTTTTGACCGGTGGGAAGTGATACTTCTTTGTAGTGCAGATTTGCATTGCCCGCTTGCTTGCTTGGCCAAAAAGGGCGTATGCGTTTTCTCCTGAATATATTCAGGAGAAAACGCATACGCCCTTTTTGGCCAAGTGCATCATTGTCGAAGTTGTGCCCCTCTTCCTGTGCTTTACAGGCAATTCCAACGTACCTCTTGAAATATGTTTCCTGCTATTCTGCCTCGCTTTCAAGTCCGCCTCGTTGCCTTCCCTCAACAGATTTTTGGACGATAGTTGGCCTTGATTACTCTGCCAGTTTGTGAATTGCTGTGCCCCTGAGCTCCATTTTTCAACTCGTTGTTTTGTGAGCTGAACACAAGTCCAAACTTTTGGTTCAGGACCTATACTGGTTCCCGGTGGGTGGCTGAGACATTGGTTAATTCTTCTTCCTGCCGGGAAATTAGAGTGACATGTGCCCATCCAAATGCCTAACAGCTACTCTCTCATTGGTTCTCCCTCTTCCCTTTCATCCTCTGCCAAATTGGCAACCTGTGCGAACCAGGAGCTTAAAGGGGCTGTCTCTCCAAGTTGGGAGATTGATAGGAAAGCAGTTGGAAAGTCAAACCGGAGCACCAGGAGAGGGACTCTTCATTGAGTTTTAGAAACCTTTCGTATTCACAGTGTGTCCATTCTCTAGGTTTCCCGTACATGTTATAGCTGTAGTAATATTCCCTTCAACCTGGAGAGCTGGGACCCATGGAATGGGTGCCATGCATTATTGCTTTAAAGGGTCTGCATTTGCTCACCCAATCTCACCAATCCTCTCAGTCCCAAGTGTCCAGCCTCATGCCACATCCAGCTGTCATTGTAGATAGGGTCATTCCAGGTTGCATCAGAGACCCTGAAGGAATTGTAACGAATTTCCCTGTTTCTTTGTTCTGTTTTTGAAATTCCTTTTTAGAGTGGGTTTGAGCTGATTCTCGCTGCCATGTTTATGCCAGTCTAGACACACTTGATTCCCTTACGGAGATATATCAATACATAGGTTTTAAGATTCTTACTAGTCAGATCTATTCCTCTGCGGGAAATATGGGGTTTTGAGTCCCTTTCACTGAAGAAGGTGTAGGTCTTGGCTATTCCATAGTTGGTTTTTGGAACGGTACCTGTGGTTATATCAAACTCTGGTTTGATGCATCTCCCCACCTCTCCTTCCCCCTTAAGCAGGCATAAGAGTGTTTTCTAAATGTGAGACTCTGTTCTCTTGCCTAATTCAGTTCATGTGTAGCCATGTTTACAGGATCTTCCTAAGTGATATCTTATGATAAGTTTCTTTTTCTGTGTGACTTCTTTCACTTAGAATCATCGTACCTGAATCCACTCATTTTGCTGCTACTTGTCTTATGACATTGATTTCATGGCTGAGGGATATTCCATCGTACGTAAGTTCCACAATGTTTGGAACCATTTTTGTATTTCCTGGGATATTTCAGGTGTACCCAGGTTGAGGTTCTTGTAAGCAGTGCAGCCCTCAATTTGGGGGTGGCTCTGTCTTATGGATTTTCAGTTTTCCCAAGGTATATTCCCTAGACCGGAAGTGCCCTTGGCTCTGTAGCTCTGTTGTTTACTTGTTTTAGGGAACACAATGCACTCCTCCAGTGAGGCAGTTGGCAACTTACATCACGCCCATCAGCATAACAAGGCTCCCTGTTCTCCAGGGCCTGTCTTGCCTTTCTGGTTTTTACACATTTCGTGGATGTCCCTTTTGAACGGTGGGAAGTGATACTTCTTTGTAGTGCAGATTTGCATTGCCCGCTTGCTTGCTTGGCCAAAAAGGGCGTATGCGTTTTCTCCTGAATATATTCAGGAGAAAAAGAATACGCCCTTTTTGGCCAAGTGCATCATTGTCGAAGTTGTGCTCCTCTTCCTGTGCTTTACAGGCGATTCCAACGTACCTCTTGAAATCTGTTTCTTGGTATTCTGCCTCGCATTCAAGTCCGCCTCGTTGCCTTCCCTCAACAGATTTTTGGACGATAGTTGGCCTTGATTACTCTGCCAGTTTGTGAATTGCTGTGCCCCTGAGCTCCATTTTTCAACTCGTTTTTTTGTGAGCTGAACGCAAGTCCAATCTTTTGGTTCAGGACCTATACTGGTTCCCGGTGGGTGGCTGAGACTTTGGTTAATTCTTCTTCCTGCCAGGAAATTAGAGTGACAGGTGCCCATCCAAATGCCTAACAGCTACTCTCTCATTGGTTCTCCCTCTTCCCTTTCATCCTCTGCCAAATTGGCAACCTGTGCGAACCAGGAGCTTAAAGGGGCTGTCTCTCCAAGTTGGGAGATTGATAGGAAAGCAGTTGGAAAGTCAAACCGGAGCACCAGGAGAGGGAATCTTCGTTGAGTTTTATTTTTTTTTAATTTTATTTTATTTTATTTTTTTGCTTTATAACAAATTTAATCAGTTATACATATACATATATTTCCATATCTCCTCCCTTTTGCGTCTCCCTCCCACCCTCCCTATCCCACCCCTCCAGGCGGTCACAAAGTACCAAGCTGCTCTCCCTGTGCTATGCGTCTGCTTCCCACTAGCTATTTACATCACGTTTGGTAGTATATATATGTCTATGCCGCTCTTTCACTTTGTCACAGCTTACCCTTCCCCCTCCCCATATCCTCAAGTCCATTCTCTAGTAGGTCTGTGTCTTTATTCCTGTCTTACCCCTATGTTCTTCATGACATTTTTTTTCTTAAATTCCATATATATGTGTTAGCATACAGTATTTGTCTTTCTCTTTCTGACTTACTTCACTCTGTATGACAGACTCTAGGTCTATCCACCTCATTACAAATAGCTCAATTTCATTTCTTTTTATGGCTGAGTAATATTCCATTGTATATATGTGCCACATCTTCTTTATCCATTCATCCGATGATGGACACTTAGGTTGTTTCCATCTCCGGGCTATTGTAAATAGGGCTGCTATGAACATTTTGGTACATGTCTCTTTTTGAATTATGGTTTTCTCAGGGTATATGCCTAGTAGTGGGATTGCTGGGTCATATGGTAGTTCTATTTGTAGTTTTTTAAGGAACCTCCATACCGTTCTCCATAGCGGCTGTACCAATTCACATTCCCACCAGCAGTGCAAGAGTGTTCCCTTTTTTCCACACCTTCTCCAGCATTTATTGTTTCTAGATTTTTTGATGATGGCCATTCTGACTGGTGTGAGATGATATCTCATTGTAGTTTTGATTTGCATTTCTCTAATGAGTAAAGATGTTGAGCATCCTTTCATGTGTTTGTTGGCAGTCTGTATATCTTCTGTGGAGAAATGTCTATTTAGGTCTTCTGCCCATTTTTGGATTGGGTTGTTTGTTTTTTTGTTATTGAGCTGCATGAGCTGCTTATAAATTTTGGAGATTAATCCTTTGTCAGTTGCTTCATTTGCAATATTTTCTCCCATTCTGAGGGTTGTCTTTTGGTCTTGTTTATGGTTTCCTTTGCTGTGCAAAAGCTTTTAAGTTTCATTAGGTCCCATGTGTTTATTTTTGTCTTTATTTCCATTTCTCTAGGAGGTGGGTCAAAAAGGATCTTGCTGTGATTTATGTCATAGAGTGTTCTGCCTATGTTTTCCTCTAAGAGTTTGATAGTGTCTGGCCTTACATTTAGGTCTTTAATCCATTTTGAGCTTATTTTTGTGTATGGTGTTAGGGAATGATCTAATCTCATACTTTTACATGTCCCTATCCAGTTTTCCCAGCACCACTTATTGAAGAGACTGTCCTTTCTCCACTGTACATTCCTGCCTCCTTTATCAAAGATAAGGTGACCATATGTCCGTGGGTTTAACTCTGGGCTTTCTATCCTGTTCCATTGATCTATCTTTCTGTTTTTGTGCCAGTACCATACTGTCTTGATTACTGTAGCTTTGTAGTATAGTCTGAAGTCAGGGAGCCTGATTCCTCCAGCTCCATTTTTCGTTCTCAAGATTGCTTTGGCTATTCGGGGTCTTTTGTGTTTCCATACAAATTGTGAAATTTTTTGTTCTAGTTCTGTGAAAAATGCCAGTGGTAGTTTGATAGGGATTGCATTGAACCTGTAGATTGCTTTGGGTAGTAGAGTCATTTTCACAATGTTGATTCTTCCAATCCAAGAACATGGTACATCTCTCCATCTATTTGTATCATCTTTAATTTCTTTCATCAGTGTCTTATAATTTTCTGCATACAGGTCTTTTGTCTCCTTAGGTAGGTTTATTCCTAGATATTTTATTCTTTTTGTTGCAATGGTAAATGGGAGTGTTTCCTTGATTTCTCTTTCAGATTTTTCATCATCAGTATATAGGAATGCCAGAGATTTCTGTGCATTAATTTTGTATCCTGCAACTTTACCAAATTCATTGATTAACTCTAGTAGTTTTCTGGTAGCATCTTTAGGATTCTCTATGTATAGTATCATGTCATCTGCAAACAGTGACAGCTTTACTTCTTCTTTTCCAATTTGGATTCCTTTTATTTCCTTTTCTTCTCTGATTGCTGTGGCTAAAACTTCCAAAACTAGGTTGAATAAGAGTGGTGAAAGTGGGCAACCTTGTCTAGTTCCTGATCTTAGTGGAAATGGTTTCAGTTTTTCACCATTGAGGACGATGCTGGCTGTGGGTTTGTCATATATGGCCTTTATTATGTTGAGGAAAGTTCCCTCTATGCCTACTTTCTGCAGGGTTTTTATCATAAATGGGTGTTGAATTTTGTCGAAAGCTTTCTCTGCATCTATTGAGATGATCATATGGTTTTTCTCCTTCAGTTTGTTAATATGGTGTATCACGTTGATTGATTTGCGTATATTGAAGAATCCTTGCATTCCTGGAATAAACCCCACTTGATCATGGTGTATGATCCTTTTAATGTGCTGTTGGATTCTGTTTGCTAGGATTTTGTTGAGGATTTTTGCATCTATGTTCATCAGTGATATTGGCCTGTAGTTTTCTTTCTTTGTGACATCCTTGCCTGGTTTTGGTATCAAGGTGATGGTGGCCTCGTAGAATGAGTTTGGGAGTGTTCCTCCCTCTGCTATATTTTGGAAGAGTTTCAGAAGGACAGGTGTTAGCTCTTCTCTAAATGCTTGATAGAATTCGCCTGTGAAGCCATCTGGTCCTGGGCTTTTGTTTGTTGGAAGATTTTTTATCACAGTTTCAATTTCAGTGCTTGTGATTGGTCTGTTCATATTTTCTATTTCTTCCTGATTCAGTCTCGGCAGGTTGTGCTTTTCTAAGAATTTGTCCATTTCTTCCAGGTTGTCCATTTTATTGGCATAGAGTTGCTTATAGTAATCTCTCATGATCTTTTTTATTTCTGTAGTGTCAGTTGTTACTTCTCCTTTTTCATTTCTAATTCTATTGATTTGAGTCTTCTCCCTTTTTTTCTTGATGAGTCTGGCTAATGGTTTATCAATTTTGTTTATCTTCTCAAAGAACCAGCTTTTAGTTTTATTGATCTTTGCTATCGTTTCCTTCATTTCTTTTTCATTTATTTCTGATCTGATTTTTATGATTTCTTTCCTTCTGCTAACTTTGGGATGTTTTTGTTCTTCTTTCTCTAATTGCTTTAGGTGCAAGGTTAGGTTGTTTATTCGAGATGTTTCCTGTTTCTTAAGGTGGGATTGTATTGCTATAAACTTCCCTCTTAGCACTGCTTTTGCTGCATCCCATAGGTTTTGGGTCGTCGTGTCTCCATTGTCATTTGTTTCTAGGTATTTTTTAATTTCCTCTTTGATTTCTTCAGTGATCACTTCGTTATTAAGTAGTGTATTGTTTAGCCTCCATGTGTTTGTATTTTTTACAGCTCTTTTCCTGTAATTGATATCTAGTCTCATAGCATTGTGGTCAGAAAAGATACTTGATACAATTTCAATTTTCTTAAATTTACCAAGGCTTGATTTGTGACCCAAGATATGATCTATCCTGGAGAATGTTCCATGAGCACTTGAGAAAAATGTGTATTCTGTTGTTTTTGGATGGAATGTCCTATAAATATCAATTAAGTCCATCTTGTTTAATGTATCATTTAAAGCTTGTGTTTCCTTATTTATTTTCATTTTGGATGATCTGTCCATTGGTGAAAGTGGGGTGTTAAAGTCCCCTACTATGAGTGTGTTACTGTCGATTTCTCCTTTTATGGCTGTTAGTATTTGCCTTATGTATTGAGGGGCTCCTATGTTGGGTGCATAAATATTTACAATTGTTATATCTTCTTCTTGGATCGATCCCTTGATCATTATGTAGTGTCCTTCTTTGTCTCTTCTAGTAGTCCTTATTTTAAAGTCTATTTTGTCTGATATGAGAATTGCTACTCCAGCTTTCTTTTGGTTTCCATTTGCATGGAATATCTTTTTCCATCCCCTTACTTTCAGTCTGTATGTGTCTCTAGGTCTGAAGTGGGTCTCTTGTAGACAGCATATAGATGGGTCTTGTTTTTGTATCCATTCAGCCACTCTGTGTCTTTTGGTGGGAGCATTTAGTCCATTTACATTTAAGGTAATTATCGATATGTATGTTCCTATTCCCATTTTCTTAATTGTTTTGGGTTCATTATTGTAGGTCTTTTCCTTCTGTTGTGTTTCTTGCCTAGAGAAGTTCCTTTAGCATTTGTTGTAAAGCTGGTTTGGTGGTGCTGAACTCTCTCAGCTTTTGCTTGTCTGTAAACGTTTTAATTTCTCCATCAAATCTGAATGAGATCCTTGCTGGGTAGAGTAATCTTGGTTGCAGGTTTTTCTCCTTCATCACTTTAAGTATGTCCTGCCACTCCCTTCTGGCTTGTAGAGTTTCTGCTGAGAGATCAGCTGTTATCCTGATGGGGATTCCCTTGTGTGTTATTTGTTGTTTTTGCCTTGCTGCTTTTAATATGATTTCTTTGTGTTTAATTTTTGACAGTTTGATTAATATGTGTCTTGGCGTATTTCTCCTTGGATTTATTCTGTATGGGACTCTCTGTGCCTCCTGGACTTGATTAACTATTTCCTTTCCCATATTAGGGAAGTTTTCAACTATAATCTCTTCAAATATTTTCTCAGTCCCTTTCTTTTTCTCTTCTTCTTCTGGAACCCCTATAATTCGAATGTTGGTGCGTTTAATGTTGTCCCAGAGGTCTCTGAGACTGTCCTCTGTTCTTTTCATTCTTTTTTCTTTATTTTGCTCTGCAGCAGTTATTTCCACTATTTTATCTTCCACCTCACTTATCCGTTCTTCTGCCTCAGTTATTCTGCTATTGATTCCATCTAGAGTATTTTTTATTTCATGTATTGTGTTTTTAATCGATGCTTGATTCATCTTTAGTTCTTCTAGGTCCTTGTTAACTGTTTCTTGCATTTTGTCTATTCTATTTCCGAGATTTTGTATCTGGGAAATAGAATCTTGGATCATCTTTACCATCATTATTCTGAATTCTTTTTCAGGTAGAGTGCCTATTACCTCTTCATTTGTTAGGTCTGGTGGGTTTTTATCTTGCTCCTTCTCCTGCTGTGTGTTTTTCTGTCTTCTCATTTTGCTTATGTTACTGTGTTTGGGGTCTCCTTTTTGCAGGCTGCAGGTTCTTAGTTCCTGTTGTTTTTGGTGTCTGTCCCCAGTGGCTAAGGTTGGTTTAGTGGGTTGTGTAGGCTTCCTGGTGGAGGGGACTAGTGCCTGTGTTCTGGTGGATGAGGCTGGATCTTGTCTTTCTGGTGGGCAGGTCCACGTCTGGTGGTGTGTTTTGGGGTGTCTGTGGACTTTTTATGATTTTAGGCCACCTCTCTGCTAATGGGTGGCGTTGTGTTCCTGTCTTGCTAGTTGTTTGGCTTAGGGTGTCCAGCACTGTAGCCTGCTGGTCGTTGAGTGAAGCTGGGTGCTGGTGTTGAGATGGAGATCTCTGGAAGATTTTCGCCGTTTGATATTATGTGGAGCTGGGAGGTCTCTTGTGGACCAGTGTCCTGAAGTTGGCTCTCCCACCTCAGAGGCACAGCACTGACTCCTGGCTCCTCAATTTGGGATGATGTGTTGTCTATTCATGTATTCCACAGATGCAGGGTACATCAAGTTGATTGTGGAGCTTTAATCCGCTGCTTCTGAGGCTGCTGGGAGAGGTTTCCCTTTCTCTTCTTTGTTCTCACAGCTCCTAGGTCTCAGCTTTGGATTTGGCCCCGCCTCTGCGTGTAGGTCGCCGGAGGGCGTCTGTTCTTCGCTCAGATAGGACAGGGTTAAAGGAGCAGCCTCTTCGGGGACTCTGGCTCACTCAGGCCAGGAGGGAGGGAGGGGCACGGAGTGCGGGGCGAGCCTGCAGCGGCAGAGGTCGGCGTGACGTTGCACCAGCCCGAGGCGCACCGTGCGTTCTCCCAGGGAAGCCGCCCCTGGATCCCGGGACTCCGGCAGTGGCGGGCTGCACAGGCTCCCGGAAGGGCGGTGTGGGCAGTGACCTGCGCTCGCACACAGGCTTCTTGGCGGCGGCAGCAGCAGCCCCAGCGTCCCACGCCTGTCACTGGGCTCCGCGCTTTCAGTCGCGACTCGCGCCCGTCCGTGGAGCCCCTTTAAGCAGCGCTCTTAATCCCCTCTCCTCGCGCACCAGGAAACCAAGAGGGAAGAAAAAGTCTCTTGCCTCTTCGGCAGCTCTAGAGTTTTCCCGGACTCCCTCCCGGCTAGCTGTGGCACATTAGCCCCCTTCAGGCTGAGTTCTCGCCACCAGCCCCAGTCCTCTCCCTGCGCTCTGACCGAAGCCCGAGCCTCAGCTTCCAGCACTGCGTGCCCCGGCGGGCGAGCAGACAAGCCTCTCGGGCTGGTGAGTGCCGCTCGGCACCGATCCTCTGTGCGGGAATCTCTCCGCTTTGCCCTACCCAGGTATGTGGGAAGTTTCTTGCCTTTTGGGAGGTCTGGGGTCTTCTGCCAGCGTTCAGTAGGTGTTCTGTAGGAGTTGTTCCACGTGTAGCTGTATTTCTGGTGTATCCGTGGGGAGGAAGGTGATCTCCTTTCGTTGAGTTTTAGAAACCTTTCGTATTCACAGTGTGTCCATTCTCTAGGTTTCCCGTACATGTTATAGCTGTAGTAATATTCCCTTCAACCTGGAGAGCTGGGACCCATGGAATGGGTGCCATGCATTATTGCTTTAAAGGGTCTGCATTTGCTCACCCAATCTCACCAATCCTCTCAGTCCCAAGTGTCCAGCCTCATGCCACATCCAGCTGTCATTGTAGATAGGGTCATTCCAGGTTGCATCCGAGACCCTGAAGGAATTGTAAAGAATTTCCCTGTTTCTTTGTTCTGTTTTTGAAATTCCTTTTTAGAGTGGGTTTGAGCTGATTCTCGCTGCCATGTTTATGCCAGTTTAGACACACTTGATTCCCTTACGGAGATATATCAATACATAGGTTTTAAGATTCTTACTAGTCAGATCTATTCCTCTGCGGGAAATATGGGGTTTTGAGTCCCTTTCACTGAGGAAGGTGTAGGTATTGTCTATTCCATAGTTGGTTTTTGGAACGGTACCTTAGCTTATATCAAACTCTGGTTTGATGCATCTCCCCACCTCTCCTTCCCCCTTAAGCAGGCATAAGAGTGTTTTCTTAATGTGAGACTCTGTTCTCTTGCCTAACTCCGTTCATGTGTAGCCATGTTTACAGGATCTTCCTAAGTGATATCTTATGATAAGTTTCTTTTTCTGTGTGACTTCTTTCACTTAGAATCATCGTACCTGAATCCACTCATTTGGCTGCTACTTGTCTTATGACATTGATTTCATGGCTGAGGGATATTCCATCGTACGTAAGTTCCACAATGTTTGGAACCATTTTTGTATTTCCTGGGATATTTCAGGTGTACCCAGGTTGAGGTTCTTGTAAGCAGTGCAGCCCTCAATTTGGGGATGGCTCTGTCTTATTGATTTTCAGTTTTCCCAAGGTATATTCCCTAGACCGGAAGTGCCCTTGGCTCTGTAGCTCTGTTGTTTACTTGTTTTAGGGAACACAATGCACTCCTCCAGTGAGGCAGTTGGCAACTTACATCCCGCCCATCAGCATAACAAGGCTCCCTGTTCTCCAGGGCCTGTCTTGCCTTTCTGGTTTTTACACATTTTGTGGATGTCCCTTTTGACCGGTGGGAAGTGCTACTTCTTTGTAGTGCAGATTTGCATTGCCCGCTTGCTTGCTTGGCCAAAAAGGGCGTATGCGTTTTCTCCTGAATATATTCAGGAGAAAACGCATATGCCCTTTTTGGCCAAGAGCATCATTGTCGAAGTTGTGCCCCTCTTCCTGTGCTTTACAGGCGAGTCCAACGTACCTCTTGAAATCTATTTACTGCTACTCTGCCTCGCTTTCAAGTCCGCCTCGTTGCCTTCCCTCAACAGATTTTTGGACGATAGTTGGCCTTGATTACTCTGCCAGTTTGTGAATTGCTGTGCCCCTGAGCTCCATTTTTCAACTCGTTTCTTGTGAGCTGAACGCAAGTCCAAACTTTTGGTTCAGGACCTATACTGGTTCCCGGTGGGTGGCTGAGACTTTGGTTAATTCTTCTTCCTGCCAGGAAATTAGAGTGACATGTGCCCATCCAAATGCCTAACAGCTACTCTCTCATTGGTTCTCCCTCTTCCCTTTCATCCTCTGCCAAATTGGCAACCTGTGCGAACCAGGAGCTTAAAGGGGCTGTCTCTCCAAGTTGGGAGATTGATAGGAAAGCAGTTGGAAAGTCAAACCGGAGCACCAGGAGAGGGACTCTTCGTTGAGTTTTAGAAACCTTTCGTATTCACAGTGTGTCCATTCTCTAGGTTTCCCGTACATGTTATAGCTGTAGTAATATTCCCTTCAACCAGGAGAGTTGGGACCCATGGAATGGGTGCCATGCATTATTGCTTTAAAGGGTCTGCATTTGCTCACCCAATCTCACCAATCCTCTCAGTCCCAAGTGTCCAGCCTCATGCCACATCCAGCTGTCTTTGTAGATAGGGTCATCCCAGGTTGCATCCGAGACCCTGAAGGAATTGTAAAGAATTTCCCTGTTTCTTTGTTCTGTTTTTGAAATTCCTTTTTAGAGTGGGTTTGAGCTGATTCTCGCTGCCCTGTTTATGCCAGTCTAGACACACTTGATTCCCTTACGGAGACATATCAATACATAGGTTTTAAGATTCTTACTAGTCAGACCTATTCCTCTGCGGGAAATATGGGGTTTTGAGTCCCTTTCACTGAGGAAGGTGTAGGTCTTGTCTATTCCATAGATGGATTTTGGAACGGTACCTATGCTTATATCAAACACTGGTTTGATGCATCACCCCACCTCTCCTTCCCCCTTAAGCAGGCATAAGAGTGTTTTCTAAATGTGAGACTCTGTTCTCTTTCCTAACTCAGTTCATGTGTAGCCATGTTTACAGGATCTTCCTAAGTGATATCTTATGATAAGTTTCTTTTTCTGTGTGACTTCTTTCACTTAGAATCATCGTACCTGAATGCACTCATTTTGCTGCTACTGGTCTGATGCCATTGATATCATGGCTGAGGGATATTCCATCGTACGTAAGTTCCACAATATTTGGAACCATTTTTATATTTCCTGGGATATTTCAGGTGTACCCAGGTTGAGGTTCTTGTAAGCAGTGCAGCCCTCAATTTGGGGGTGGCTCTGTCTTATGGATTTTCAGTTTTCCCAAGGTATATTCCCTAGACCGGAAGTGCCCTTTGCTCTGTAGCTCTGTTGTTTACTTGTTTTAGGGAACACAATGCACTCCTCCAGTGAGGCAGTTGGCAACTTACATCCCGCCCATCAGCATAACAAGGCTCCCTGTTCTCCAGGGCCTGTCTTGCCTTTCTGGTTTTTACACATTTTGTGGATGTCCCTTTTGACCGGTGGGAAGTGCTACTTCTTTGTAGTGCAGATTTGCATTGCCCGCTTGCTTGCTTGGCCAAAAAGGGCGTATGCGTTTTCTCCTGAATATATTCAGGAGAAAACGCATACGCCCTTTTTGGCCAAGTGCATCATTGTCGAAGTTGTGCCCCTCTTCCTGTGCTTTACAGGCGAGTCCAACGTACCTCTTGAAATCTGTTTCCTGCTATTCTGCCTCGCTTTCAAGTCCGCCTCGTTGCCTTCCCTCAACAGATTTTTGGACGATAGTTGGCCTTGATTACTCTGCCAGTTTGTGAATTGCTGTGCCCCTGAGCTCCATTTTTCAACTCGTTTTTTTGTGAGCTGAACGCAAGTCCAAACTTTTGGTTCATGACGTATACTGGTTCCCGGTGGGTTGCTGAGACTTTGGTTAATTCTTCTTCCTGCCGGGAAATTAGAGTGACATGTGCCCATCCAAATGCCTAACAGCTACTCTCTCATTGGTTCTCCCTCTTCCCTTTCATCCTCTGCCAAATTGGCAACCTGTGCGAACCAGGAGGTTAAAGGGGCTGTCTCTCCAAGTTGGGAGATTGATAGGAAAGCAGTTGGAATGTCAAACCGGAGCACCAGGAGAGGGACTCTTCATTGAGTTTTAGAAACCTTTCGTATTCACAGTGTGTCCATTCTCTAGGTTTCCCGTACATGTTATAGCTGTAGTAATATTCCCTTCAATCTGGAGAGCTGGGACCCATGGAATGGGTGCCATGCATTATTGCTTTAAAGGGTCTGCATTTGCTCACCCAAACTCACCAATCCTCTCAGTCCCAAGTGTCCAGCCTCATGCCACATCCAGCTGTCATTGTAGATAGGGTCATTCCAGGTTGCATCCGAGACCCTGAAGGAATTGTAACGCATTTCCCTGTTTCTTTGTTCTGTTTTTGAAATTCCTTTTTAGAGTGGGTTTGAGCTGATGCTCGCTGCCATGTTTATGCCAGTTTAGACACACTTGATTCCCTTACGGAGATATATCAATACATAGGTTTTAAGATTCTTACTAGTCAGATCTATTCCTCTGAGGGAAATATGGGGTTTTGAGTCCCTTTCACTGAGGAAGGTGTAGGTATTGTCTATTCCATAGTTGGTTTTTGGAACGGTACCTTAGCTTATATCAAACTCTGGTTTGATGCATCTCCCCACCTCTCCTTCCACCTTAAGCAGGCATAAGAGTGTTTTCTTAATGTGAGACTCTGTTCTCTTGCCTAACTCCGTTCATGTGTAGCCATGTTTACAGGATCTTCCTAAGTGATATCTTATGATAAGTTTCTTTTTCTGTGTGACTTCTTTCACTTAGAATCATCGTACCTGAATCCACTCATTTGGCTGCTACTTGTCTTATGACATTGATTTCATGGCTGAGGGATATTCCATCGTACGTAAGTTCCACAATGTTTGGAACCATTTTTGTATTTCCTGGGATATTTCAGGTGTACCCAGGTTGAGGTTCTTGTAAGCAGTGCAGCCCTCAATTTGGGGGTGGCTCTGTCTTATGGATTTTCAGTTTTCCCAAGGTATATTCCCTAGACCGGAAGTGCCCTTGGCTCTGTAGCTCTGTTGTATACTTGTTTTAGGGAACACAATGCACTCCTCCAGTGAGGCAGTTGGCAACTTACATCCCGCCCATCAGCATAACAAGGCTCCCTGTTCTCCAGGGCCTGTCTTGCCTTTCTGGTTTTTACACATTTTGTGGATGTCCCTTTTGACTGGTGGGAAGTGCTACTTCTTTGTAGTGCAGATTTGCATTGCCCGCTTGCTTGCTTGGCCAAAAAGGGCGTATGCGTTTTCTCCTGAATATATTCAGGAGAAAACGCATACGCCCTTTTTGGCCAAGTGCATCATTGTCGAAGTTGTGCCCCTCTTCCTGTGCTTTACAGGCGAGTCCAACGTACCTCTTCAAATCTATTTCCTGCTACTCTGCCGCGCTTTCAAGTCTGCCTCGTTGCCTTCCCTCAACAGATTTTTGGACGATAGTTGGCCTTGATTACTCTGCCAGTTTGTGAATTGCTGTGCCCCTGAGCTCCATTTGTCAACTCGTTTTTTTGTGAGCTGAACGCAAGTCCAAACTTTTGGTTCAGGACCTATACTGGTTCCCGGTGGGTGGCTGAGACTTTGGTTAATTCTTCTTCCTGCCAGGAAATTAGAGTGACATGTGCCCATCCAAATGCCTAACAGCTACTCTCTCATTGGTTCTCCCTCTTCCCTTTCATCCTCTGCCAAATTGGCAACCTGTGCGAACCAGGAGCTTAAAGGGGCTGTCTCTCCAAGTTGGGAGATTGATAGGAAAGCAGTTGGAAAGTCAAACCGGAGCACCAGGAGAGGGACTCTTCGTTGAGTTTTAGAAACCTTTCGTATTCACAGTGTGTCCATTCTCTAGGTTTCCCGTACATGTTATAGCTGTAGTAATATTCCCTTCAACCTGGAGAGCTGGGACCCATGGAATGGGTGCCATGCATTATTGCTTTAAAGGGTCTGCATTTGCTCACCCAATCTCACCAATCCTCTCAGTCCCAAGTGTCCAGCCTCATGCCACATCCAGCTGTCATTGTAGATAGGGTCATTCCGGGTTGCATCAGAGACCCTGAAGGAATTGTAAAGAATTTCCCTGTTTCTTTGTTCTGTTTTTGAAATTCCTTTTTAGAGTGGGTTTGAGCTGATCCTCGCTGCCATGTTTATGCCAGTCTAGACACACTTGATTCCCTTACGGAGACATATCAATACATAGGTTTTAAGATTCTTACTAGTCAGATCTATTCCTCTTTGGGAAATATGGGGTTTTGAGTCCCTTTCACTGAGGAAGGTGGAGGTCTTGTCTCTTCCATAGTTGGTTTTTGGAACGGTACCTGTGCTTATATCAAACTCTGGTTTGATGCATCACCCCACCTCTCCTTCCCCCTTAAGCAGGCATAAGAGTGTTTTCTAAATGTGAGACTCTGTTCTCTTGCCTAACTCAGTTCATGTGTAGCCATGTTTACAGGATCTTCCTAAGTGATATCTTATGATAAGTTTCTGTTTCTGTGTGACTTCTTTCACTTAGAATCATCGTACCTGAATCCACTCATTTTGCTGCCACTGGTCTTATGACATTGATTTCATGGCTGAGGGATATTCCATCGTACGTAAGTTCCACAATGTTTGGAACCATTTTTATATTTCCTGGGATATTTCAGGTGTACCCAGGTTGAGGTTCTTGTAAGCAGTGCAACCCTCAATTTGGGGGTGGCTCTGTCTTATGGATTTTCAGTTTTCCCAAGGTATATTCCCTAGACCGGAAGTGCCCTTGGCTCTGTAGCTCTGTTGTTTACTTGTTTTAGGGAACACAATGCACTCCTCCAGTGAGGCAGTTGGCAACTTTCATCCCGCCCATCAGCATAACAAGGCTCCCTGTTCTCCAGGGCCTGTCTTGCCTTTCTGGTTTTTACACATTTTGTGGATGTCCCTTTTGACCGGTGGGAAGTGATACTTCTTTGTAGTGCAGATTTGCATTGCCCGCTTGCTTGCTTGGCCAAAAAGGGCGTATGCGTTTTCTCCTGAATATATTCAGGAGAAAACGCATACGCCCTTTTTGGCCAAGTGCATCATTGTCGAAGTTGTGCCCCTCTTCCTGTGCTTTACAGGCGAGTCCAACGTACCTCTTGAAATCTGTTTCCTGCTATTCTGCCTCGCTTTCAAGTCCGCCTCGTTGGCTGCCCTCAACAGATTTTTGGGCGATAGTTGGCCTTGATTACTCTGCCAGTTTGTGAATTGCTGTGCCCCTGAGCTCCATTTTTCAACTCGTTTTTTTGTGAGCTGAACGCAAGTCCAAACTTTTGGTTCATGACCTATACTGGTTCCCGGTGGGTGGCTGAGACTTTGGTTAATTCTTCTTCCTGCCGGGAAATTAGAGTGACATGTGCCCATCCAAATGCCTAACAGCTACTCTCTCATTGGTTCTCCCTCTTCCCTTTCATCCTCTGCCAAATTGGCAACCTGTGCGAACCAGGAGCTTAAAGGGGCTGTCTCTCCAAGTTGGGAGATTGATAGGAAAGCAGTTGGAAAGTCAAACCGGAGCACCAGGAGAGGGACTCTTCGTTGAGTTTTAGAAACCTTTCGTATTCACCGTGTGTCCATTCTCTAGGTTTCCCGTACATGTTATAGCTGTAGTAATATTCCCTTCAACCTGGAGAGCTGGGACCCATGGAATGGGTGCCATGCATTATTGCTTTAAAGGGTCTGCATTTGCTCACCCAATCTCACCAATCCTCTCATTCCCAAGTGTCCAGCCTCATGCCACATCCAGCTGTCATTGTAGATAGGGTCATTCCTGGTTGCATCCGAGACCCTGAAGGAATTGTAAAGAATTTCCCTGTGTCTTTGTTCTGTTTTTGTAATTCCTTTTTAGAGTGGGTTTGAGCTGATTCTCGCTGCCATGTTTATGCCAGTCTAGACACACTTGATTCCCTTACAGAGACATATCAATACATAGGTTTTAAGATTCTTACTCGTCAGATCTATTCCTCTGCGGGAAATATGGGGTTTTGAGTCCCTTTGACTGAGGAAGGTGGAGGTCTTGTCTATTCCATAGTTGGTTTTTGGAACGGTACCTGTGCTTATATCAAACTCTGGTTTGATGCATCACCCCACCTCTCCTTCCCCCTTAAGCAGGCATAAGAGTGTTTTCTAAATGTGAGACTCTGTTCTCTTGCCTAACTCAGTTCATGTGTAGCCATGTTTACAGGATCTTCCTAAGTGATATCTTATGATAAGTTTCTTTTCCTGTGTGACTTCTTTCACTTAGAATCATCGTACCTGAATCCACTCATTTTGCTGCTACTGGTTTTATGATATTGATTTCATGGCTGAGGGATATTCCATCGTACGTAAGTTCCACAATGTTTGGAACCATTTTTATATTTCCTGGGATATTTCAGGTGTACCCAGGTTGAGGTTCTTGTAAGCAGTGCAGCCCTCAATTTGGGGGTGCTTCTGTCTTATGGATTTTCAGTTTTCCCAAGGTATATTCCCTAGACTGGAAGTGCCCTTGGCTCTGTAGCTCTGTTGTTTACTTGTTTTAGGGAACACAATGCACTCCTCCAGTGAGGCAGTTGGCAACTTACATCCCGCCCATCAGCATAACAAGGCTCCCTGTTCTCCAGGGCCTGTCTTGCCTTTCTGGTTTTTACACATTTTGTGGATGTCCCTTGTGACTGGTGGGAAGTGATACTTCTTTGTAGTGCAGATTTGCATTGCCCGCTTGCTTGCTTGGCCAAAAAGGGCATATGCGTTTTCTCCTGAATATATTCAGGAGAAAACGCATACGCCCTTTTTGGCCAAGTGCATCATTGTCGAAGTTGTGCCCCTCTTCCTGTGCTTTACAGGCGATTCCAACATACCTCTTGAAATCTGTTTCCTGCTATTCTGCCTCGCTTTCAAGTCCGCCTCGTTGCCTTCCCTCAACAGATTTTTGGACTATAGTTGGCCTTGATTATTCTGCCAGTTTGTGAATTGCTGTGCCCCTGAGCACAATTTTTCAAATCGATTTTTGTGAGCTGAACGTAAGTCCAAACTTTTGGTTCAGGACCTATACTGGTTCCCGGTGGGTGGCTGAGACTTTGGTTAATTCTTCTTCCTGCCGGGAAATTAGAGTGACATGTGCCCATCCAAATGCCTAACAGCTACTCTCTCATTGGTTCTCCCTCTTCCCTTTCATCCTCTGCCAAATTGGCGACCTGTGCGAACCAGGAGCTTAAAGGGGCTGTCTCTCCAAGTTGGGAGATTGATAGGAAAGCAGTTGGAAAGTCAAACCGGAGCACCAGGAGAGGGGCTCTTCGTTGAGTTTTAGAAACCTTTCGTATTCACAGTGTGTCCATTCTCTAGGTTTCCCGTACACGTTATAGCTGTAGTAATATTCCCTTCAACCTGGAGAGCTGGGACCCATGGAATGGGTGCCATGCATTATTGCTTTAAAGGGTCTGCATTTGCTCACCCAATCTCACCAATCCTCTCAGTCCCAAGTGTCCAGCCTTATGCCACATCCAGCTGTCATTGTAGATAGGGTCATTCCAGGTTGCATCAGAGACCCTGAAGGAATTGTAAAGAATTTCCCTGTTTCTTTGTTCTCTTTTTGAAATTCCTTTTTAGAGTGGGTTTGAGCTGATTCTCCCTGTCATGTTTATGCCAGTCTAGACACACTTGATTCCCTTACGGAGACATATCAACACATAGGTTTTAAGATTCTTACTAGTCAGATCTATTCCTCTGTGGGAAATATGGGGTTTTGAGTCCCTTTCACTGAGGAAGGTGTAGGTCTTGTCTATTCCATAGTTGGTTTTTGGAACGGTACCTGTGCTTATATCAAACTCTGGTTTGATGCATCACCCCACCTCTCCTTCCCCCTTAAGCAGGCATAAGAGTGTTTTCTAAATGTGAGACTCTGTTCTCTTGCCTAACTCAGTTCATGTGTAGCCATGTTTACAGGATCTTCCTAAGTGATATCTTATGATAAGTTTCTTTTCCTGTGTGACTTCTTTCACTTAGAATCATCGTACCTGAATCCACTCATTTTGCTGCTACTGGTCTTATGATATTGATTTCATGGCTGAGGGATATTCCATCGTACGTAAGTTCCACAATGTTTGGAACCATTTTTATATTTCCTGGGATATTTCAAGTGTACCCAGGTTGAGGTTCTTGTAAGCATTGCAGCCCTCAATTTGGGGGTGGCTCTGTCTTATGGATTTTCAGTTTTCCCAAGGTATATTCCCTAGACTGGAAGTGCCCTTGGCTCTGTAGCTCTGTTGTTTACTTGTTTTAGGGAACACAATGCACTCCTCCAGTGAGGCAGTTGGCAACTTACATCCCGCCCATCAGCATAACAAGGCTCCCTGTTCTCCAGGGCCTGTCTTGCCTTTCTGGTTTTTTACACATTTTGTGGATGTCCCTTTTGACCGGTGGGAAGTGATACTTCTTTGTAGTGCAGATTTGCATTGCCCGCTTGCTTGCTTGGCCAAAAAGGGCGTATGCATTTTCTCCTGAATATATTCAGGAGAAAACGCATACGCCCTTTTTGGCCAAGTGCATCATTGTCGAAGTTGTGCCCCTCTTCCTGTGCTTTACAGGCGATTCCAACATACCTCTTGAAATCTGTTTCCTGCAATTCTGCCTCGAATTCAAGTCCGCCTCGTTGCCTTCCCTCAACAGATTTTTGGACGATAGTTGGCCTTGATTACTCTGCCAGTTTGTGAATTGCTGTGCCCCTGAGCTCCATTTTTCAACTCGTTTTTTGTGAGCTGAACGCAAGTCCAAACTTTTGGTTCAGGACCTATACTGGTTCCCGGTGGGTGGCTGAGACTGGTTAATTCTTCTTCCTGCCGGGAAATTAGAGTGACATGTGCCCATCCAAATGCCTAACAGCTACTCTCTCATTGGTTCTCCCTCTTCCCTTTCATCCTCTGCCAAATTGGCGACCTGTGCGAACCAGGAGCTAAAAGGGGCTGTCTCTCCAAGTTGGGAGATTGATAGGAAAGCAGTTGGAAAGTCAAACCGGAGCACCAGGAGAGGGGCTCTTCGTTGAGTTTTAGAAACTTGTCGTATTCACAGTGTGTCCATTCTCTAGGTTTCCCGTACACGTTATAGCTGTAGTAATATTCCCTTCCACCTGGAGAGCTGGGACACATGGAATGGGTGCCATGCATTATTGCTTTAAAGGGTCTGCATTTGCTCACCCAATCTCACCAATCGTCTCAGTCCCAAGTGTCCAGCCTTATGCCACATCCAGCTGTCATTGTAGATAGGGTCATTCCAGGTTGCATCAGAGACCCTGAAGGAATTGTAAAGAATTTCCCTGTTTCTTTGTTCTGTTTTTGAAATTCCTTTTTAGAGTGGGTTTGAGCTGATTCTCGCTGCCATGTTTATGCCAGTCTAGACACACTTGATTCCCTTATGCAGACATATCTATACATAGGTTTTATGATTCTTACTACTCAGATCGATTCCTCTGCGGGAAATATGGGGTTTTGAGTCCCTTTGACTGAGGAAGGTGTAGGTCTTGTGTATTCCATAGTTGGTTTTTGGAACGGTACCTGTGCTTATATCAAACTCTGGTTTGATGCATCACCCCACCTCTCCTTCCCCCTTAAGCAGGCATAAGAGTGTTTTCTAAATGTGAGACTCTGTTCTCTTGCCTAACTCAGTTCATGTGTAGCCATGTTTACAGGATCTTCCTAAGTGATATCTTATGATAAGTTTCTTTTCCTGTGTGACTTCTTTCACTTAGAATCATCGTACCTGAATCCACTCATTTTGCTGCTACTGGTCTTATGACATTGATTTCATGGCTGAGGGATATTCCATCGTACGTAAGTTCCACAATGTTTGGAACCATTTTTATATTTCCTGGGATATTTCAGGTGTACCCAGGTTGAGGTTCTTGTAAGCAGTGCAGCCCTCAATTTGGGGGTGGCTCTGTCATATGGATTTTCAGTTTTCCCAAGGTATATTCCCTAGACTGGAAGTGCCCTTGGCTCTGTAGCTCTGTTGTTTACTTGTTTTAGGGAACACAATGCACTCCTCCAGTGAGGCAGTTGGCAACTTACATCCCGCCCATCAGCATAAAAATGCTCCCTGTTCTCCAGGGCCTGTCTTGCCTTTCTGGTTTTTACACATTTTGTGGATGTCCCTTTTGACCGGTGGGAAGTGATACTTCTTTGTAGTGCAGATTTGCATTGCCCGCTTGCTTGCTTGGCCAAAAAGGGCGTATGCGTTTTCTCCTGAATATATTCAGGAGAAAACGCATACGCCCTTTTTGGCCAAGTGCATCATTGTCGAAGTTGTGCCCCTCTTCCTGTGCTTTACAGGCGATTCCAACATACCTCTTGAAATCTGTTTCCTGCTATTCTGCCTCGCTTTCAAGTCCGCCTCGTTGCCTTCCCTCAACAGATTTTTGGACTATAGTTGGCCTTGATTATTCTGCCAGATTGTGAATTGCTGTGCCCCTGAGCACAATTTTTCAAATCGATTTTTGTGAGCTGAACGTAAGTCCAAACTTTTGGTTCAGGACCTATACTGGTTCCCGGTGGGTGGCTGAGACTTTGGTTAATTCTTCTTCCTGCCGGGAAATTAGAGTGACATGTGCCCATCCAAATGCCTAACAGCTACTCTCTCATTGGTTCTCCCTCTTCCCTTTCATCCTCTGCCAAATTGGCGACCTGTGCGAACCAGGAGCTTAAAGGGGCTGTCTCTCCAAGTTGGGAGATTGATAGGAAAGCAGTTGGAAAGTCAAACTGGAGCACCAGGAGAGGGGCTCTTCGTTGAGTTTTAGAAACCTGTCATATTCACAGTGTGTCCATTCTCTAGCTTTCCCGTACACGTTATAGCTGTAGTAATATTCCCTTCAACCTGGAGAGCTGGGACCCATGGAATGGGTGCCATGCATTATTGCTTTAAAGGGTCTGCATTTGCTCACCCAATCTCACCAATCCTCTCAGTCCCAAGTGTCCAGCCTTATGCCACATCCAGCTGTCATTGTAGATAGGGTCATTCCAGGTTGCATCAGAGACCCTGAAGGAATTGTAAAGAATTTCCCTGTTTCTTTGTTCTCTTTTTGAAATTCCTTTTTAGAGTGGGTTTGAGCTGATTCTCCCTGTCATGTTTATGCCAGTCTAGACACACTTGATTCCCTTACGGAGACATATCAACACATAGGTTTTAAGATTCTTACTAGTCAGATCTATTCCTCTGTGGGAAATATGGGGTTTTGAGTCCCTTTCACTGAGGAAGGTGTAGGTCTTGTCTATTCCATAGTTGGTTTTTGGAACGGTACCTGTGCTTATATCAAACTCTGGTTTGATGCATCACCCCACCTCTCCTTCCCCCTTAAGCAGGCATAAGAGTGTTTTCTAAATGTGAGACTCTGTTCTCTTGCCTAACTCAGTTCATGTGTAGCCATGTTTACAGGATCTTCCTAAGTGATATCTTATGATAAGTTTCTTTTCCTGTGTGACTTCTTTCACTTAGAATCATCGTACCTGAATCCACTCATTTTGCTGCTACTGGTCTTATGATATTGATTTCATGGCTGAGGGATATTCCATCGTACGTAAGTTCCACAATGTTTGGAACCATTTTTATATTTCCTGGGATATTTCAAGTGTACCCAGGTTGAGGTTCTTGTAAGCATTGCAGCCCTCAATTTGGGGGTGGCTCTGTCTTATGGATTTTCAGTTTTCCCAAGGTATATTCCCTAGACTGGAAGTGCCCTTGGCTCTGTAGCTCTGTTGTTTACTTGTTTTAGGGAACACAATGCACTCCTCCAGTGAGGCAGTTGGCAACTTACATCCCGCCCATCAGCATAACAAGGCTCCCTGTTCTCCAGGGCCTGTCTTGCCTTTCTGGTTTTTTACACATTTTGTGGATGTCCCTTTTGACCGGTGGGAAGTGATACTTCTTTGTAGTGCAGATTTGCATTGCCCGCTTGCTTGCTTGGCCAAAAAGGGCGTATGCATTTTCTCCTGAATATATTCAGGAGAAAACGCATACGCCCTTTTTGGCCAAGTGCATCATTGTCGAAGTTGTGCCCCTCTTCCTGTGCTTTACAGGCGATTCCAACATACCTCTTGAAATCTGTTTCCTGCAATTCTGCCTCGAATTCAAGTCCGCCTCGTTGCCTTCCCTCAACAGATTTTTGGACGATAGTTGGCCTTGATTACTCTGCCAGTTTGTGAATTGCTGTGCCCCTGAGCTCCATTTTTCAACTCGTTTTTTGTGAGCTGAACGCAAGTCCAAACTTTTGGTTCAGGACCTATACTGGTTCCCGGTGGGTGGCTGAGACTGGTTAATTCTTCTTCCTGCCGGGAAATTAGAGTGACATGTGCCCATCCAAATGCCTAACAGCTACTCTCTCATTGGTTCTCCCTCTTCCCTTTCATCCTCTGCCAAATTGGCGACCTGTGCGAACCAGGAGCTAAAAGGGGCTGTCTCTCCAAGTTGGGAGATTGATAGGAAAGCAGTTGGAAAGTCAAACCGGAGCACCAGGAGAGGGGCTCTTCGTTGAGTTTTAGAAACTTGTCGTATTCACAGTGTGTCCATTCTCTAGGTTTCCCGTACACGTTATAGCTGTAGTAATATTCCCTTCCACCTGGAGAGCTGGGACACATGGAATGGGTGCCATGCATTATTGCTTTAAAGGGTCTGCATTTGCTCACCCAATCTCACCAATCGTCTCAGTCCCAAGTGTCCAGCCTTATGCCACATCCAGCTGTCATTGTAGATAGGGTCATTCCAGGTTGCATCAGAGACCCTGAAGGAATTGTAAAGAATTTCCCTGTTTCTTTGTTCTGTTTTTGAAATTCCTTTTTAGAGTGGGTTTGAGCTGATTCTCGCTGCCATGTTTATGCCAGTCTAGACACACTTGATTCCCTTATGCAGACATATCTATACATAGGTTTTATGATTCTTACTACTCAGATCGATTCCTCTGCGGGAAATATGGGGTTTTGAGTCCCTTTGACTGAGGAAGGTGTAGGTCTTGTGTATTCCATAGTTGGTTTTTGGAACGGTACCTGTGCTTATATCAAACTCTGGTTTGATGCATCACCCCACCTCTCCTTCCCCCTTAAGCAGGCATAAGAGTGTTTTCTAAATGTGAGACTCTGTTCTCTTGCCTAACTCAGTTCATGTGTAGCCATGTTTACAGGATCTTCCTAAGTGATATCTTATGATAAGTTTCTTTTCCTGTGTGACTTCTTTCACTTAGAATCATCGTACCTGAATCCACTCATTTTGCTGCTACTGGTCTTATGACATTGATTTCATGGCTGAGGGATATTCCATCGTACGTAAGTTCCACAATGTTTGGAACCATTTTTATATTTCCTGGGATATTTCAGGTGTACCCAGGTTGAGGTTCTTGTAAGCAGTGCAGCCCTCAATTTGGGGGTGGCTCTGTCATATGGATTTTCAGTTTTCCCAAGGTATATTCCCTAGACTGGAAGTGCCCTTGGCTCTGTAGCTCTGTTGTTTACTTGTTTTAGGGAACACAATGCACTCCTCCAGTGAGGCAGTTGGCAACTTACATCCCGCCCATCAGCATAAAAAGGCTCCCTGTTCTCCAGGGCCTGTCTTGCCTTTCTTGTTTTTACACATTTTGTGGATGTCCCTTTTGACCGGTGGGAAGTGATACATCTTTGTAGTGCAGATTTGCATTGCCCGCTTGCTTGCTTGGCCAAAAAGGGCGTATGCGTTTTCTCCTGAATATATTCAGGAGAAAACGCATACGCCCTTTTTGGCCAAGTGCATCATTGTCGAAGTTGTGCCCCTCTTCCTGTGCTTTACAGGCGAGTCCAACGTACCTCTTGAAATCTGTTTCCTGCTATTCTGCCTCGCTTTCAAGTCCGCCTCGTTGCCTTCCCTCAACAGATTTTTGGACGATAGTTGGCCTTGATTACTCTGCCAGTTTGTGAATTGCTGTGCCCCTGAGCTCCATTTTTCAACTCGTTTTTTTGTGAGCTGAACGCAAGTCCAAACTTTTGGTTCAGGACCTATACTGGTTCCCGGTGGGTGGCTGAGACTTTGGTTAATTCTTCTTCCTGCCGGGAAATTAGAGTGTCATGTGCCCATCCAAATGCCTAACAGATACTCTCTCATTGTTTCTCCCTCTTCACTTTCATCCTCTGCCAAATTGGCAACCTGTGCGAACCAGGAGCTTAAAGGGGCTGTCTCTCCTAGTTGGGAGATTGATAGGAAAGCAGTTGGAAAGTCAAACTGGAGCACCAGGAGAGGGATTCTTCGTTGAGTTTTATTTTTTTTTTAAATTTTATTTTATTTTATTTTTTTGCTTTATAACCAATTTAATCAGTTATACATATACATATGTTTCCATATCCCCTCCCTTTTGCGTCTCCCTCCCACCCTCCCTATCCCACCCCTCCAGGCGGTCACAAAGTACCAAGCTGCTCTCCCTGTGCTATGCGGCTGCTTCCCACTAGCTATTTACCTCACGTTTGGTAGTATATATATGTCCATGCCGCTCTTTCACTTTGTCACATCTTACCCTTCCCCCTCCCCATATCCTCAAGTCCATTCTCTAGTAGGTCTGTGTCTTTATTCCTGTCTTACCCCTATGTTCTTCATGACATTTTTTTTCTTAAATTCCATATATATGTGTTAGCATACAGTATTTGTCTTTCTCTTTCTGACTTACTTCACTCTGTATGACAGACTCTAGGTCTATCCACCTCATTACAAATAGCTCATTTTCATTTCTTTTTATGGCTGAGTAATATTCCATTGTATATATGTGCCACATCTTCTTTATCCATTCATCCGATGATGGACACTTAGGTTGTTTCCATCTCCGGGCTATTGTAAATAGGGCTGCTATGAACATTTTGGTACATGTCTCTTTTTGAATTATGGTTTTCTCAGGGTATATGCCTAGTAGTGGGATTGCTGGGTCATATGGTAGTTCTATTTGTAGTTTTTTAAGGAACCTCCATACCGTTCTCCATAGCGGCTGTACCAATTCACATTCCCACCAGCAGTGCAAGAGTGTTCCCTTTTTTCCACACCCTCTCCAGCATTTATTGTTTCTAGATTTTTTGATGATGGCCATTCTGACTGGTGTGAGATGATATCTCATTGTAGTTTTGATTTGCATTTCTCTAATGAGTAAAGATGTTGAGCATCCTTTCATGTGTTTGTTGGCAGTCTGTATATCTTCTGTGGAGAAATGTCTATTTAGGTCTTCTGCCCATTTTTGGATTGGGTTGTTTGTTTTTTTGTTATTGAGCTGCATGAGCTGCTTATAAATTTTGGAGATTAATCCTTTGTCAGTTGCTTCATTTGCAAATATTTTCTCCCATTCTGAGGGTTGTCTTTTGGTCTTGTTTATGGTTTCCTTTGCTGTGCAAAAGCTTTTAAGTTTCATTAGGTCCCATGTGTTTATTTTTGTCTTTATTTCCATTTCTCTAGGAGGTGGGTCAAAAAGGATCTTGCTGTGATTTATGTCATAGAGTGTTCTGCCTATGTTTTCCTCTAAGAGTTTGATAGTGTCTGGCCTTACATTTAGGTCTTTAATCCATTTTGAGCTTATTTTTGTGTATGGTGTTAGGGAATGATCTAATCTCATACTTTTACATGTCCCTATCCAGTTTTCCCAGCACCACTTATTGAAGAGACTGTCCTTTCTCCACTGTACATTCCTGCCTCCTTTATCAAAGATAAGGTGACCATATGTCCGTGGGTTTAACTCTGGGCTTTCTATCCTGTTCCATTGATCTATCTTTCTGTTTTTGTGCCAGTACCATACTGTCTTGATTACTGTAGCTTTGTAGTATAGTCTGAAGTCAGGGAGCCTGATTCCTCCAGCTCCATTTTTCGTTCTCAAGATTGCTTTGGCTATTCGGGGTCTTTTGTGTTTCCATACAAATTGTGAAATTTTTTGTTCTAGTTCTGTGAAAAATGCCAGTGGTAGTTTGATAGGGATTGCATTGAACCTGTAGATTGCTTTGGGTAGTAGAGTCATTTTCACAATGTTGATTCTTCCAATCCAAGAACATGGTACATCTCTCCATCTATTTGTATCATCTTTAATTTCTTTCATCAGTGTCTTATAATTTTCTGCATACAGGTCTTTTGTCTCCTTAGGTAGGTTTATTCCTAGATATTTTATTCTTTTTGTTGCAATGGTAAATGGGAGTGTTTCCTTGATTTCTCTTTCAGATTTTTCATCATCAGTATATAGGAATGCCAGAGATTTCTGTGCATTAATTTTGTATCCTGCAACTTTACCAAATTCATTGATTAACTCTAGTAGCTTTCTGGTAGCATCTTTAGGATTCTCTATGTATAGTATCATGTCATCTGCAAACAGTGACAGCTTTACTTCTTCTTTTCCAATTTGGATTCCTTTTATTTCCTTTTCTTCTCTGATTGCTGTGGCTAAAACTTCCAAAACTAGGTTGAATAAGAGTGGTGAAAGTGGGCAACCTTGTCTAGTTCCTGATCTTAGTGGAAATGGTTTCAGTTTTTCACCATTGAGGACGATGCTGGCTGTGGGTTTGTCATATATGGCCTTTATTATGTTGAGGAAAGTTCCCTCTATGCCTACTTTCTGCAGGGTTTTTATCATAAATGGGTGTTGAATTTTGTCGAAAGCTTTCTCTGCATCTATTGAGATGATCATATGGTTTTTCTCCTTCAGTTTGTTAATATGGTGTATCACGTTGATTGATTTGCGTATATTGAAGAATCCTTGCATTCCTGGAATAAACCCCACTTGATCATGGTGTATGATCCTTTTAATGTGCTGTTGGATTCTGTTTGCTAGGATTTTGTTGAGGATTTTTGCATCTATGTTCATCAGTGATATTGGCCTGTAGTTTTCTTTCTTTGTGACATCCTTGCCTGGTTTTGGTATCAAGGTGATGGTGGCCTCGTAGAATGAGTTTGGGAGTGTTCCTCCCTCTGCTATATTTTGGAAGAGTTTCAGAAGGACAGGTGTTAGCTCTTCTCTAAATGCTTGATAGAATTCGCCTGTGAAGCCATCTGGTCCTGGGCTTTTGTTTGTTGGAAGATTTTTTATCACAGTTTCAATTTCAGTGCTTGTGATTGGTCTGTTCATATTTTCTATTTCTTCCTGATTCAGTCTCGGCAGGTTGTGCTTTTCTAAGAATTTGTCCATTTCTTCCAGGTTGTCCATTTTATTGGCATAGAGTTGCTTATAGTAATCTCTCATGATCTTTTTTATTTCTGTAGTGTCAGTTGTTACTTCTCCTTTTTCATTTCTAATTCTATTGATTTGAGTCTTCTCCCTTTTTTTCTTGATGAGTCTGGCTAATGGTTTATCAATTTTGTTTATCTTCTCAAAGAACCAGCTTTTAGTTTTATTGATCTTTGCTATCGTTTCCTTCATTTCTTTTTCATTTATTTCTGATCTGATTTTTATGATTTCTTTCCTTCTGCTAACTTTGGGATGTTTTTGTTCTTCTTTCTCTAATTGCTTTAGGTGCAAGGTTAGGTTGTTTATTCGAGATGTTTCCTGTTTCTTAAGGTGGGATTGTATTGCTATAAACTTCCCTCTTAGCACTGCTTTTGCTGCATCCCATAGGTTTTGGGTCGTCGTGTCTCCATTGTCATTTGTTTCTAGGTATTTTTTAATTTCCTCTTTGATTTCTTCAGTGATCACTTCGTTATTAAGTAGTGTATTGTTTAGCCTCCATGTGTTTGTATTTTTTACAGCTCTTTTCCTGTAATTGATATCTAGTCTCATAGCATTGTGGTCAGAAAAGATACTTGATACAATTTCAATTTTCTTAAATTTACCAAGGCTTGATTTGTGACCCAAGATATGATCTATCCTGGAGAATGTTCCATGAGCACTTGAGAAAAATGTGTATTCTGTTGTTTTTGGATGGAATGTCCTATAAATATCAATTAAGTCCATCTTGTTTAATGTATCATTTAAAGCTTGTGTTTCCTTATTTATTTTCATTTTGGATGATCTGTCCATTGGTGAAAGTGGGGTGTTAAAGTCCCCTACTATGAGTGTGTTACTGTCGATTTCTCCTTTTATGGCTGTTAGTATTTGCCTTATGTATTGAGGGGCTCCTATGTTGGGTGCATAAATATTTACAATTGTTATATCTTCTTCTTGGATCGATCCCTTGATCATTATGTAGTGTCCTTCTTTGTCTCTTCTAGTAGTCCTTATTTTAAAGTCTATTTTGTCTGATATGAGAATTGCTACTCCAGCTTTCTTTTGGTTTCCATTTGCATGGAATATCTTTTTCCATCCCCTTACTTTCAGTCTGTATGTGTCTCTAGGTCTGAAGTGGGTCTCTTGTAGACAGCATATAGATGGGTCTTGTTTTTGTATCCATTCAGCCACTCTGTGTCTTTTGGTGGGAGCATTTAGTCCATTTACATTTAAGGTAATTATCGATATGTATGTTCCTATTCCCATTTTCTTAATTGTTTTGGGTTCATTATTGTAGGTCTTTTCCTTCTGTTGTGTTTCTTGCCTAGAGAAGTTCCTTTAGCATTTGTTGTAAAGCTGGTTTGGTGGTGCTGAACTCTCTCAGCTTTTGCTTGTCTGTAAACGTTTTAATTTCTCCATCAAATCTGAATGAGATCCTTGCTGGGTAGAGTAATCTTGGTTGCAGGTTTTTCTCCTTCATCACTTTAAGTATGTCCTGCCACTCCCTTCTGGCTTGTAGAGTTTCTGCTGAGAGATCAGCTGTTATCCTGATGGGGATTCCCTTGTGTGTTATTTGTTGTTTTTGCCTTGCTGCTTTTAATATGATTTCTTTGTGTTTAATTTTTGACAGTTTGATTAATATGTGTCTTGGCGTATTTCTCCTTGGATTTATTCTGTATGGGACTCTCTGTGCCTCCTGGACTTGATTAACTATTTCCTTTCCCATATTAGGGAAGTTTTCAACTATAATCTCTTCAAATATTTTCTCAGTCCCTTTCTTTTTCTCTTCTTCTTCTGGAACCCCTATAATTCGAATGTTGGTGCGTTTAATGTTGTCCCAGAGGTCTCTGAGACTGTCCTCTGTTCTTTTCATTCTTTTTTCTTTATTTTGCTCTGCAGCAGTTATTTCCACTATTTTATCTTCCACCTCACTTATCCGTTCTTCTGCCTCAGTTATTCTGCTATTGATTCCATCTAGAGTATTTTTTATTTCATGTATTGTGTTTTTAATCGATGCTTGATTCATCTTTAGTTCTTCTAGGTCCTTGTTAACTGTTTCTTGCATTTTGTCTATTCTATTTCCGAGATTTTGTATCTGGGAAATAGAATCTTGGATCATCTTTACCATCATTATTCTGAATTCTTTTTCAGGTAGAGTGCCTATTACCTCTTCATTTGTTAGGTCTGGTGGGTTTTTATCTTGCTCCTTCTCCTGCTGTGTGTTTTTCTGTCTTCTCATTTTGCTTATGTTACTGTGTTTGGGGTCTCCTTTTTGCAGGCTGCAGGTTCTTAGTTCCTGTTGTTTTTGGTGTCTGTCCCCAGTGGCTAAGGTTGGTTTAGTGGGTTGTGTAGGCTTCCTGGTGGAGGGGACTAGTGCCTGTGTTCTGGTGGATGAGGCTGGATCTTGTCTTTCTGGTGGGCAGGTCCACGTCTGGTGGTGTGTTTTGGGGTGTCTGTGGACTTTTTATGATTTTAGGCCACCTCTCTGCTAATGGGTGGCGTTGTGTTCCTGTCTTGCTAGTTGTTTGGCTTAGGGTGTCCAGCACTGTAGCCTGCTGGTCGTTGAGTGAAGCTGGGTGCTGGTGTTGAGATGGAGATCTCTGGAAGATTTTCGCCGTTTGATATTATGTGGAGCTGGGAGGTCTCTTGTGGACCAGTGTCCTGAAGTTGGCTCTCCCACCTCAGAGGCACAGCACTGACTCCTGGCTCCTCAATTTGGGATGATGTGTTGTCTATTCATGTATTCCACAGATGCAGGGTACATCAAGTTGATTGTGGAGCTTTAATCCGCTGCTTCTGAGGCTGCTGGGAGAGGTTTCCCTTTCTCTTCTTTGTTCTCACAGCTCCTAGGTCTCAGCTTTGGATTTGGCCCCGCCTCTGCGTGTAGGTCGCCGGAGGGCGTCTGTTCTTCGCTCAGATAGGACAGGGTTAAAGGAGCAGCCTCTTCGGGGACTCTGGCTCACTCAGGCCAGGAGGGAGGGAGGGGCACGGAGTGCGGGGCGAGCCTGCAGCGGCAGAGGTCGGCGTGACGTTGCACCAGCCCGAGGCGCACCGTGCGTTCTCCCAGGGAAGCCGCCCCTGGATCCCGGGACTCCGGCAGTGGCGGGCTGCACAGGCTCCCGGAAGGGCGGTGTGGGCAGTGACCTGCGCTCGCACACAGGCTTCTTGGCGGCGGCAGCAGCAGCCCCAGCGTCCCACGCCTGTCACTGGGCTCCGCGCTTTCAGTCGCGACTCGCGCCCGTCCGTGGAGCCCCTTTAAGCAGCGCTCTTAATCCCCTCTCCTCGCGCACCAGGAAACCAAGAGGGAAGAAAAAGTCTCTTGCCTCTTCGGCAGCTCTAGAGTTTTCCCGGACTCCCTCCCGGCTAGCTGTGGCACATTAGCCCCCTTCAGGCTGAGTTCTCGCCACCAGCCCCAGTCCTCTCCCTGCGCTCTGACCGAAGCCCGAGCCTCAGCTTCCAGCACTGCGTGCCCCGGCGGGCGAGCAGACAAGCCTCTCGGGCTGGTGAGTGCCGCTCGGCACCGATCCTCTGTGCGGGAATCTCTCCGTTTTGCCCTACCCAGGTATGTGGGAAGTTTCTTGCCTTTTGGGAGGTCTGGGGTCTTCTGCCAGCGTTCAGTAGGTGTTCTGTAGGAGTTGTTCCACGTGTAGCTGTATTTCTGGTGTATCCGTGGGGAGGAAGGTGATCTCCTTTCGTTGAGTTTTAGAAACCTTTCGTATTCACAGTGTGTCCATTCTCTAGGTTTCCCGTACATGTTATAGCTGTAGTAATATTCCCTTCAACCTGGAGAGCTGGGACCCATGGAATGGGTGCCATGCATTATTGCTTTAAAGGGTCTGCATTTGCTCACCCAATCTCACCAATCCTCTCAGTCCCAAGTGTCCAGCCTCATGCCACATCCAGCTGTCATTGTAGATAGGGTCATTCCTGGTTGCATCCGAGACCCTGAAGGAATTGTAAAGAATTTCCCTGTGTCTTTGTTCTGTTTTTGTAATTCCTTTTTAGAGTGGGTTTGAGCTGATTCTCGCTGCCATGTTTATGCCAGTCTAGACACACTTGATTCCCTTACAGAGACATATCAATACATAGGTTTTAAGATTCTTACTCGTCAGATCTATTCCTCTGCGGGAAATATGGGGTTTTGAGTCCCTTTGACTGAGGAAGGTGGAGGTCTTGTCTATTCCATAGTTGGTTTTTGGAACGGTATCTTAGCTTATATCAAACTCTGGTTTGATGCATCTCCCCACCTCTCCTTCCCCCTTAAGCAGGCATAAGAGTGTTTTCTTAATGTGAGACTCTGTTCTCTTGCCTAACTCCGTTCATGTGTAGCCATGTTTACAGGATCTTCCTAAGTGATATCTTATGATAAGTTTCTTTTTCTGTGTGACTTCTTTCACTTAGAATCATCGTACCTGAATCCACTCATTTGGCTGCTACTTGTCTTATGACATTGATTTCATGGCTGAGGGATATTCCATCGTACGTAAGTTCCACAATGTTTGGAACCATTTTTGTATTTCCTGGGATATTTCAGGTGTACCCAGGTTGAGGTTCTTGTAAGCAGTGCAGCCCTCAATTTGGGGGTGGCTCTGTCTTATGGATTTTCAGTTTTCCCAAGGTATATTCCCTAGACCGGAAGTGCCCTTGGCTCTGTAGCTCTGTTGTATACTTGTTTTAGGGAACACAATGCACTCCTCCAGTGAGGCAGTTGGCAACTTACATCCCGCCCATCAGCATAACAAGGCTCCCTGTTCTCCAGGGCCTGTCTTGCCTTTCTGGTTTTTACACATTTTGTGGATGTCCCTTTTGACCGGTGGGAAGTGCTACTTCTTTGTAGTGAAGATTTGCATTGCCCGCTTGCTTGCTTGGCCAAAAAGGGCGTATGCGTTTTCTCCTGAATATATTCAGGAGAAAACGCATATGCCCTTTTTGGCCAAGTGCATCATTGTCGAAGTTGTGCCCCTCTTCCTGTGCTTTACAGGCGAGTCCAACGTACCTCTTGAAATCTGTTTCCTGCTATTCTGCCTCGCTTTCAAGTCCGCCTCGTTGGCTTCCCTCAACAGATTTTTGGACGATAGTTGGCCTTGATTACTCTGCCAGTTTGTGAATTGCTGTGCCCCTGAGCTCCATTTTTCAACTCGTTTTTTTGTGAGCTGAACGCAAGTCCAAACTTTTGGTTCATGACCTATACTGGTTCCCGGTGGGTGGCTGAGACTTTGGTTAATTCTTCTTCCTGCCGGGAAATTAGAGTGACATGTGCCCATCCAAATGCCTAACAGCTACTCTCTCATTGGTTCTCCCTCTTCCCTTTCATCCTCTGCCAAATTGGCAACCTGTGCGAACCAGGAGCTTAAAGGGGCTGTCTCTCCAAGTTGGGAGATTGATAGGAAAGCAGTTGGAAAGTCAAACCGGAGCACCAGGAGAGGGACTCTTCGTTGAGTTTTAGAAACCTTTCGTATTCACCGTGTGTCCATTCTCTAGGTTTCCCGTACATGTTATAGCTGTAGTAATATTCCCTTCAACCTGGAGAGCTGGGACCCATGGAATGGGTGCCATGCATTATTGCTTTAAAGGGTCTGCATTTGCTCACCCAATCTCACCAATCCTCTCATTCCCAAGTGTCCAGCCTCATGCCACATCCAGCTGTCATTGTAGATAGGGTCATTCCTGGTTGCATCCGAGACCCTGAAGGAATTGTAAAGAATTTCCCTGTGTCTTTGTTCTGTTTTTGTAATTCCTTTTTAGAGTGGGTTTGAGCTGATTCTCGCTGCCATGTTTATGCCAGTCTAGACACACTTGATTCCCTTACAGAGACATATCAATACATAGGTTTTAAGATTCTTACTCGTCAGATCTATTCCTCTGCGGGAAATATGGGGTTTTGAGTCCCTTTGACTGAGGAAGGTGGAGGTCTTGTCTATTCCATAGTTGGTTTTTGGAACGGTACCTGTGCTTATATCAAACTCTGGTTTGATGCATCACCCCACCTCTCCTTCCCCCTTAAGCAGGCATAAGAGTGTTTTCTAAATGTGAGACTCTGTTCTCTTGCCTAACTCAGTTCATGTGTAGCCATGTTTACAGGATCTTCCTAAGTGATATCTTATGATAAGTTTCTTTTCCTGTGTGACTTCTTTCACTTAGAATCATCGTACCTGAATCCACTCATTTTGCTGCTACTGGTTTTATGATATTGATTTCATGGCTGAGGGATATTCCATCGTACGTAAGTTCCACAATGTTTGGAACCATTTTTATATTTCCTGGGATATTTCAGGTGTACCCAGGTTGAGGTTCTTGTAAGCAGTGCAGCCCTCAATTTGGGGGTGCTTCTGTCTTATGGATTTTCAGTTTTCCCAAGGTATATTCCCTAGACTGGAAGTGCCCTTGGCTCTGTAGCTCTGTTGTTTACTTGTTTTAGGGAACACAATGCACTCCTCCAGTGAGGCAGTTGGCAACTTACATCCCGCCCATCAGCATAACAAGGCTCCCTGTTCTCCAGGGCCTGTCTTGCCTTTCTGGTTTTTACACATTTTGTGGATGTCCCTTTTGACCGGTGGGAAGTGATACTTCTTTGTAGTGCAGATTTGCATTGCCCGCTTGCTTGCTTGGCCAAAAAGGGCGTATGCGTTTTCTCCTGAATATATTCAGGAGAAAACGCATACGCCCTTTTTGGCCAAGTGCATCATTGTCGAAGTTGTGCCCCTCTTCCTGTGCTTTACAGGCGATTCCAACATACCTCTTGAAATCTGTTTCCTGCAATTCTGCCTCTATTTCAAGTCCACCTCGTTGCCTTCCCTCAACAGATTTTTGGACGACAGTTGGCCTTGATTACTCTGCCAGTTTGTGAATTGCTGTGCCCCTGAGCACAATTTTTCAAATCGATTTTTGTGAGCTGAACGTAAGTCCAAACTTTTGGTTCAGGACCTATACTGGTTCCCGGTGGGTGGCTGAGACTTTGGTTAATTCTTCTTCCTGCCGGGAAATTAGAGTGACATGTGCCCATCCAAATGCCTAACAGCTACTCTCTCATTGGTTCTCCCTCTTCCCTTTCATCCTCTGCCAAATTGGCGACCTGTGCGAACCAGGAGCTAAAAGGGGCTGTCTCTCCAAGTTGGGAGATTGATAGGAAAGCAGTTGGAAAGTCAAACCGGAGCACCAGGAGAGGGGCTCTTCGTTGAGTTTTAGAAACTTGTCGTATTCACAGTGTGTCCATTCTCTAGGTTTCCCGTACACGTTATAGCTGTAGTAATATTCCCTTCCACCTGGAGAGCTGGGACCCATGGAATGGGTGCCATGCATTATTGCTTTAAAGGGTCTGCATTTGCTCACCCAATCTCACCAATCGTCTCAGTCCCAAGTGTCCAGCCTTATGCCACATCCAGCTGTCATTGTAGATAGGGTCATTCCAGGTTGCATCAGAGACCCTGAAGGAATTGTAAAGAATTTCCCTGTTTCTTTGTTCTGTTTTTGAAATTCCTTTTTAGAGTGGGTTTGAGCTGATTCTCGCTGCCATGTTTATGCCAGTCTAGACACACTTGATTCCCTTATGCAGACATATCTATACATAGGTTTTAAGATTCTTACTAGTCAGATCTATTCCTCTGAGGGAAATATGGGGTTTTGAGTCCCTTTCACTGAGGAAGGTGTAGGTATTGTCTATTCCATAGTTGGTTTTTGGAACGGTACCTTAGCTTATATCAAACTCTGGTTTGATGCATCTCCCCACCTCTCCTTCCACCTTAAGCAGGCATAAGAGTGTTTTCTTAATGTGAGACTCTGTTCTCTTGCCTAACTCCGTTCATGTGTAGCCATGTTTACAGGATCTTCCTAAGTGATATCTTATGATAAGTTTCTTTTTCTGTGTGACTTCTTTCACTTAGAATCATCGTACCTGAATCCACTCATTTGGCTGCTACTTGTCTTATGACATTGATTTCATGGCTGAGGGATATTCCATCGTACGTAAGTTCCACAATGTTTGGAACCATTTTTGTATTTCCTGGGATATTTCAGGTGTACCCAGGTTGAGGTTCTTGTAAGCAGTGCAGCCCTCAATTTGGGGGTGGCTCTGTCTTATGGATTTTCAGTTTTCCCAAGGTATATTCCCTAGACCGGAAGTGCCCTTGGCTCTGTAGCTCTGTTGTATACTTGTTTTAGGGAACACAATGCACTCCTCCAGTGAGGCAGTTGGCAACTTACATCCCGCCCATCAGCATAACAAGGCTCCCTGTTCTCCAGGGCCTGTCTTGCCTTTCTGGTTTTTACACATTTTGTGGATGTCCCTTTTGACTGGTGGGAAGTGCTACTTCTTTGTAGTGCAGATTTGCATTGCCCGCTTGCTTGCTTGGCCAAAAAGGGCGTATGCGTTTTCTCCTGAATATATTCAGGAGAAAACGCATACGCCCTTTTTGGCCAAGTGCATCATTGTCGAAGTTGTGCCCCTCTTCCTGTGCTTTACAGGCGAGTCCAACGTACCTCTTCAAATCTATTTCCTGCTACTCTGCCGCGCTTTCAAGTCTGCCTCGTTGCCTTCCCTCAACAGATTTTTGGACGATAGTTGGCCTTGATTACTCTGCCAGTTTGTGAATTGCTGTGCCCCTGAGCTCCATTTGTCAACTCGTTTTTTTGTGAGCTGAACGCAAGTCCAAACTTTTGGTTCAGGACCTATACTGGTTCCCGGTGGGTGGCTGAGACTTTGGTTAATTCTTCTTCCTGCCAGGAAATTAGAGTGACATGTGCCCATCCAAATGCCTAACAGCTACTCTCTCATTGGTTCTCCCTCTTCCCTTTCATCCTCTGCCAAATTGGCAACCTGTGCGAACCAGGAGCTTAAAGGGGCTGTCTCTCCAAGTTGGGAGATTGATAGGAAAGCAGTTGGAAAGTCAAACCGGAGCACCAGGAGAGGGACTCTTCGTTGAGTTTTAGAAACCTTTCGTATTCACAGTGTGTCCATTCTCTAGGTTTCCCGTACATGTTATAGCTGTAGTAATATTCCCTTCAACCTGGAGAGCTGGGACCCATGGAATGGGTGCCATGCATTATTGCTTTAAAGGGTCTGCATTTGCTCACCCAATCTCACCAATCCTCTCAGTCCCAAGTGTCCAGCCTCATGCCACATCCAGCTGTCATTGTAGATAGGGTCATTCCGGGTTGCATCAGAGACCCTGAAGGAATTGTAAAGAATTTCCCTGTTTCTTTGTTCTGTTTTTGAAATTCCTTTTTAGAGTGGGTTTGAGCTGATCCTCGCTGCCATGTTTATGCCAGTCTAGACACACTTGATTCCCTTACGGAGACATATCAATACATAGGTTTTAAGATTCTTACTAGTCAGATCTATTCCTCTTTGGGAAATATGGGGTTTTGAGTCCCTTTCACTGAGGAAGGTGGAGGTCTTGTCTCTTCCATAGTTGGTTTTTGGAACGGTACCTGTGCTTATATCAAACTCTGGTTTGATGCATCACCCCACCTCTCCTTCCCCCTTAAGCAGGCATAAGAGTGTTTTCTAAATGTGAGACTCTGTTCTCTTGCCTAACTCAGTTCATGTGTAGCCATGTTTACAGGATCTTCCTAAGTGATATCTTATGATAAGTTTCTGTTTCTGTGTGACTTCTTTCACTTAGAATCATCGTACCTGAATCCACTCATTTTGCTGCCACTGGTCTTATGACATTGATTTCATGGCTGAGGGATATTCCATCGTACGTAAGTTCCACAATGTTTGGAACCATTTTTATATTTCCTGGGATATTTCAGGTGTACCCAGGTTGAGGTTCTTGTAAGCAGTGCAGCCCTCAATTTGGGGGTGGCTCTGTCTTATGGATGTTCAGTTTTCCCAAGGTATATTCCCTAGACTGGAAGTGCCCTTGGCTCTGTAGCTCTGTTGTTTACTTGTTTTAGGGAACACAATGCACTCCTCCAGTGAGGCAGTTGGCAACTTACATCCCGCCCATCAGCATAACAAGGCTCCCTGTTCTCCAGGGCCTGTCTTGCCTTTCTGGTTTTTACACATTTCGTGGATGTCCCTTTTGACCGGTGGGAAGTGATACTTCTTTGTAGTGCAGATTTGCATTGCCCGCTTGCTTGCTTGGCCAAAAAGGGCGTATGCGTTTTCTCCTGAATATATTCAGGAGAAAACGCATACGCCCTTTTTGGCCAAGTGCATCATTGTCGAAGTTGTGCCCCTCTTCCTGTGCTTTACAGGCGATTCCAACGTACCTCTTGAAATCTGTTTCCTGCTATTCTGCCTCGCTTTCAAGTCCGCCTCGTTGCCTTCCCTCAACAGATTTTTGGACGATAGTTGGCCTTGATTACTCTGCCAGTTTGTGAATTGCTGTGCCCCTGAGCTCCATTTTTCAACTCGTTTTTTGTGAGCTGAACGCAAGACCAAACTTTTGGTTCAGGACCTATACTGGTTCCCGGTGGGTGGCTGAGACTTTGGTTCATTCTTCTTCCTGCCGGGAAATTAGAGTGACATGTGCCCATCCAAATGCCTAACAGCTACTCTCTCATTGGTTCTCCCTCTTCCCTTTCATCCTCTGCCAAATTGGCAACCTGTGCGAACCAGGAGCTTAAAGGGGCTGTCTCTCCAAGTTGGGAGATTGATAGGAAAGCAGTTGGAAAGTCAAACCGGAGCACCAGGAGAGGGGCTCTTCGTTGAGTTTTAGAAACCTTTCGTATTCACAGTGTGTCCATTCTCTAGGTTTCCCGTACACGTTATAGCTGTAGTAATTTTCCCTTCAACCTGGAGAGCTGGGACCCATGGAATGGGTGCCATGCATTATTGCTTTAAAGGGTCTGCATTTGCTCACCCAATCTCACCAATCCTCTCAGTCCCAAGTGTCCAGCCTTATGCCACATCCAGCTGTCATTGTAGATAGGGTCATTCCAGGTTGCATCAGAGACCCTGAAGGAATTGTAAAGAATTTCCCTGTTTCTTTGTTCTCTTTTTGAAATTCCTTTTTAGAGTGGGTTTGAGCTGATTCTCGCTGCCATGTTTATGCCAGTCTAGACACACTTGATTCCCTTACGCAGACATATCAACACATAGGTTTTAAGATTCTTACTAGTCAGATCGATTCCTCTGCGGGAAATATGGGGTTTTGAGTCCCTTTGACTGAGGAAGGTGTAGGTCTTGTCTATTCCATAGTTGGTTTTTGGAACGGTACCTGTGCTTATATCAAAGTCTGGTTTGATGCATCACCCCACCTCTCCTTCCCCCTTAAGCAGGCATAAGAGTGTTTTCTAAATGTGAGACTCTGTTCTCTTGCCTAACTCAGTTCATGTGTAGCCATGTTTACAGGATCTTCCTAAGTGATATCTTATGATAAGTTTCTTTTCCTGTGTGACTTCTTTCACTTAGAATCATCGTACCTGAATCCACTCATTTTGCTGCTACTGGTCTTATGACATTGATTTCGTGGCTGAGGGATATTCCATCGTACATAAGTTCCACAATGTTTGGAACCATTTTTATATTTCCTGGGATATTTCAGGTGTACCCAGGTTGAGGTTCCTGTAAGCAGTGCAGCCCTCAATTTGGGGGTGCCTCTGTCTTATGGATTTTCAGTTTTCCCAAGGTATATTCCCTAGACTGGAAGTGCCCTTGGCTCTGTAGCTCTGTTGTTTACTTGTTTTAGGGAACACAATGCACTCCTCCAGTGAGGCAGTTGGCAACTTACATCCCGCCCATCAGCATAACAAGGCTCCCTGTTCTCCAGGGCCTGTCTTGCCTTTCTGGTTTTTACACATTTTGTGGATGTCCCTTTTGACCGGTGGGAAGTGATACTTCTTTGTAGTGCAGATTTGCATTGCCCGCTTGCTTGCTTGGCCAAAAAGGGCGTATGCGTTTTCTCCTGAATATATTCAGGAGAAAACGCATACGCCCTTTTTGGCCAAGTGCATCATTGTCGAAGTTGTGCCCCTCTTCCTGTGCTTTACAGGCGATTCCAACGTACCTCTTGAAATCTGTTTCCTGCTATTCTGCCTCGCTTTCAAGTCCGCCTCGTTGCCTTCCCTCAACAGATTTTTGGACGATAGTTGGCCTTGATTACTCTGCCAGTTTGTGAAATGCTGTGCCCCTGAGCTCCATTTTTCAACTCGTTTCTTGTGAGCTGAACGCAAGTCCAAACTTTTGGTTCAGGACCTATACTGGTTCCCGGTGGGTGGCTGAGACTTTGGTTCATTCTTCTTCCTGCCGGGAAATTAGAGTGACATGTGCCCATCCAAATGCCTAACAGCTACTCTCTCATTGGTTCTCCCTCTTCCCTTTCATCCTCTGCCAAATTGGCAACCTGTGCGAACCAGGAGCTTAAAGGGGCTGTCTCTCCAAGTTGGGAGATTGATAGGAAAGCAGTTGGAAAGTCAAACCGGAGCACCAGGAGAGGGGCTCTTCGTTGAGTTTTAGAAACCTTTCGTATTCACAGTGTGTCCATTCTCTAGGTTTCCCGTACACGTTATAGCTGTAGTAATATTCCCTTCAACATGGAGAGCTGGGACCCATGGAATGGGTGCCATGCATTAATGCTTTAAAGGGTCTGCATTTGCTCACCCAATCTCACCAATCCTCTCAGTCCCAAGTGTCCAGCCTTATGCCACATCCAGCTGTCATTGTAGATAGGGTCATTCCAGATTGCATCACAGACCCTGAAGGGATTGTAAAGAATTTCCCTGTTTCTTTGTTCTGTTTTTGAAATTCCTTTTTAGAGTGGGTTTGAGCTGATTCTCGCTGCCATGTTTATGCAAGTCTAGACACACTTGATTCCCTTACGCAGACATATAAACACATAGGTTTTAAGATTCTTACTAGTCAGATCGATTCCTCTGTGGGAAATATAGGGTTTTGAGTCCCTTTGACTGAGGAAGGTGTAGGTCTTGTCTATTCCATAGTTGGTTTTTGGAACGGTACCTGTGCTTATATCAAACTCTGGTTTGATGCATCACCCCACCTCTCCTTCCCCCTTAAGCAGGCATAAGAGTGTTTTCTAAATGTGAGACTCTGTTCTCTTGCCTAACTCAGTTCATGTGTAGCCATGTTTACAGGATCTTCCTAAGTGATATCTTATGATAAGTTTCTTTTCCTGTGTGACTTCTTTCACTTAGAATCATCGTACCTGAATCCACTCATTTTGCTGCTACTGGTCTTATGACATTGATTTCGTGGCTGAGGGATATTCCATCGTACGTAAGTTCCACAATGTTTGGAACCATTTTTATATTTCCTGGGATATTTCAGGTGTACCCAGGTTGAGGTTCTTGTAAGCAGTGCAGCCCTCAATTTGGGGGTGGCTCTGTCTTATGGATGTTCAGTTTTCCCAAGGTATATTCCCTAGACTGGAAGTGCCCTTGGCTCTGTAGCTCTGTTGTTTACTTGTTTTAGGGAACACAATGCACTCCTCCAGTGAGGCAGTTGGCAACTTACATCCCGCCCATCAGCATAACAAGGCTCCCTGTTCTCCAGGGCCTGTCTTGCCTTTCTGGTTTTTACACATTTCGTGGATGTCCCTTTTGACCGGTGGGAAGTGATACTTCTTTGTAGTGCAGATTTGCATTGCCCGCTTGCTTGCTTGGCCAAAAAGGGCGTATGCGTTTTCTCCTGAGTATATTCAGGAGAAAACGCATACGCCCTTTTTGGCCAAGTGCATCATTGTCGAAGTTGTGCCCCTCTTCCTGTGCTTTACAGGCGATTCCAACGTACCTCTTGAAATCTGTTTCCTGCTATTCTGCCTCGCTTTCAAGTCCGCCTCGTTGCCTTCCCTCAACAGATTTTTGGACGATAGTTGGCCTTGATTACTCTGCCAGTTTGTGAATTGCTGTGCCCCTGAGCTCCATTTTTCAACTCGTTTTTTGTGAGCTGAACGCAAGACCAAACTTTTGGTTCAGGACCTATACTGGTTCCCGGTGGGTGGCTGAGACTTTGGTTCATTCTTCTTCCTGCCGGGAAATTAGAGTGACATGTGCCCATCCAAATGCCTAACAGCTACTCTCTCATTGGTTCTCCCTCTTCCCTTTCATCCTCTGCCAAATTGGCAACCTGTGCGAACCAGGAGCTTAAAGGGGCTGTCTCTCCAAGTTGGGAGATTGATAGGAAAGCAGTTGGAAAGTCAAACCGGAGCACCAGGAGAGGGGCTCTTCGTTGAGTTTTAGAAACCTTTCGTATTCACAGTGTGTCCATTCTCTAGGTTTCCCGTACACGTTATAGCTGTAGTAATTTTCCCTTCAACCTGGAGAGCTGGGACCCATGGAATGGGTGCCATGCATTATTGCTTTAAAGGGTCTGCATTTGCTCACCCAATCTCACCAATCCTCTCAGTCCCAAGTGTCCAGCCTTATGCCACATCCAGCTGTCATTGTAGATAGGGTCATTCCAGGTTGCATCAGAGACCCTGAAGGAATTGTAAAGAATTTCCCTGTTTCTTTGTTCTGTTTTTGAAATTCCTTTTTAGAGTGGGTTTGAGCTGATTCTCGCTGCCATGTTTATGCCAGTCTAGACACACTTGATTCCCTTACGCAGACATATCAACACATAGGTTTTAAGATTCTTACTAGTCAGATCGATTCCTCTGCGGGAAATATGGGGTTTTGAGTCCCTTTGACTGAGGAAGGTGTAGGTCTTGTCTATTCCATAGTTGGTTTTTGGAACGGTACCTGTGCTTATATCAAAGTCTGGTTTGATGCATCACCCCAGCTCTCCTTCCCCCTTAAGCAGGCATAAGAGTGTTTTCTAAATGTGAGACTCTGTTCTCTTGCCTAACTCAGTTCATGTGTAGCCATGTTTACAGGATCTTCCTAAGTAATATCTTATGATAAGTTTCTTTTCCTGTGTAACTTCTTTCACTTAGAATCATCGTACCTGAATCCACTCATTTTGCTGCTACTGGTCTTATGACATTGATTTCATGGCTGAGGGATATTCCATCGTACGTAAGTTCCACAATGTTTGGAACCATTTTTATATTTCCTGGGATATTTCAGGTGTACCCAGGTTGAGGTTCTTTTAAGCAGTGCAGCCCTCAATTTGGGGGTGCCTCTGTCTTATGGATTTTCAGTTTTCCCAAGGTATATTCCCTAGACTGGAAGTGCCCTTGGCTCTGTAGCTCTGTTGTTTACTTGTTTTAGGGAACACAATGCACTCCTCCAGTGAGGCAGTTGGCAACTTACATCCCGCCCATCAGCATAACAAGGCTCCCTGTTCTCCAGGGCCTGTCTTGCCTTTCTGGTTTTTACACATTTTGTGGATGTCCCTTTTGACCGGTGGGAAGTGATACTTCTTTGTAGTGCAGATTTGCATTGCCCGCTTGCTTGCTTGGCCAAAAAGGGCGTATGCGTTTTCTCCTGAATATATTCAGGAGAAAACGCATACGCCCTTTTTGGCCAAGTGCATCATTGTCGAAGTTGTGCCCCTCTTCCTGTGCTTTACAGGCGATTCCAACGTACCTCTTGAAATCTGTTTCCTGCTATTCTGCCTCGCTTTCAAGTCCGCCTCGTTGCCTTCCCTCAACAGATTTTTGGACGATAGTTGGCCTTGATTACTCTGCCAGTTTGTGAAATGCTGTGCCCCTGAGCTCCATTTTTCAACTCGTTTCTTGTGAGCTGAACGCAAGTCCAAACTTTTGGTTCAGGACCTATACTGGTTCCCGGTGGGTGGCTGAGACTTTGGTTAATTCTTCTTCCTGCCGGGAAATTAGAGTGACATGTGCCCATCCAAATGCCTAACAGCTACTCTCTCATTGGTTCTCCCTCTTCCCTTTCATCCTCTGCCAAATTGGCAACCTGTGCGAACCAGGAGCTTAAAGGGGCTGTCTCTCCAAGTTGGGAGATTGATAGGAAAGCAGTTGGAAAGTCAAACCGGAGCACCAGGAGAGGGGCTCTTCGTTGAGTTTTAGAAACCTTTCGTATTCACAGTGTGTCCATTCTCTAGGTTTCCCGTACACGTTATAGCTGTAGTAATATTCCCTTCAACATGGAGAGCTGGGACCCATGGAATGGGTGCCATGCATTAATGCTTTAAAGGGTCTGCATTTGCTCACCCAATCTCACCAATCCTCTCAGTCCCAAGTGTCCAGCCTTATGCCACATCCAGCTGTCATTGTAGATAGGGTCATTCCAGATTGCATCACAGACCCTGAAGGGATTGTAAAGAATTTCCCTGTTTCTTTGTTCTGTTTTTGAAATTCCTTTTTAGAGTGGGTTTGAGCTGATTCTCGCTGCCATGTTTATGCAAGTCTAGACACACTTGATTCCCTTACGCAGACATATAAACACATAGGTTTTAAGATTCTTACTAGTCAGATCGATTCCTCTGTGGGAAATATGGGGTTTTGAGTCCCTTTGACTGAGGAAGGTGTAGGTCTTGTCTATTCCATAGTTGGTTTTTGGAACGGTACCTGTGCTTATATCAAACTCTGGTTTGATGCATCACCCCACCTCTCCTTCCCCCTTAAGCAGGCATAAGAGTGTTTTCTAAATGTGAGACTCTGTTCTCTTGCCTAACTCAGTTCATGTGTAGCCATGTTTACAGGATCTTCCTAAGTGATATCTTATGATAAGTTTCTTTTCCTGTGTGACTTCTTTCACTTAGAATCATCGTACCTGAATCCACTCATTTTGCTGCTACTGGTCTTATGACATTGATTTCGTGGCTGAGGGATATTCCATCGTACGTAAGTTCCACAATGTTTGGAACCATTTTTATATTTCCTGGGATATTTCAGGTGTACCCAGGTTGAGGTTCCTGTAAGCAATGCAGCCCTCAATTTGGGGGTGCCTCTGTCTTATGGATTTTCAGTTTTCCCAAGGTATATTCCCTAGACTGGAAGTGCCCTTGGCTCTGTAGCTCTGTTGTTTACTTGTTTTAGGGAACACAATGCACTCCTCCAGTGAGGCAGTTGGCAACTTACATCCCGCCCATCAGCATAACAAGGCTCCCTGTTCTCCAGGGCCTGTCTTGCCTTTCTGGTTTTTACACATTTTGTGGATGTCCCTTTTGACCGGTGGGAAGTGATACTTCTTTGTAGTGCAGATTTGCATTGCCCGCTTCCTTGCTTGGCCAAAAAGGGCGTATGCGTTTTCTCCTGAATATATTCAGGAGAAAACGCATACGCCCTTTTTGGCCAAGTGCATCATTGTCGAAGTTGTGCCCCTCTTCCTGTGCTTTACAGGCGATTCCAACGTACCTCTTGAAATCTGTTTCCTGCTATTCTGCCTCGCTTTCAAGTCCGCCTCGTTGCCTTCCCTCAACAGATTTTTGGACGATAGTTGGCCTTGATTACTCTGCCAGTTTGTGAAATGCTGTGCCCCTGAGCTCCATTTTTCAACTCGTTTCTTGTGAGCTGAACGCAAGTCCAAACTTTTGGTTCAGGACCTATACTGGTTCCCGGTGGGTGGCTGAGACTTTGGTTCATTCTTCTTCCTGCCGGGAAATTAGAGTGACATGTGCCCATCCAAATGCCTAACAGCTACTCTCTCATTGGTTCTCCCTCTTCCCTTTCATCCTCTGCCAAATTGGCAACCTGTGCGAACCAGGAGCTTAAAGGGGCTGTCTCTCCAAGTTGGGAGATTGATAGGAAAGCAGTTGGAAAGTCAAACCGGAGCACCAGGAGAGGGGCTCTTCGTTGAGTTTTAGAAACCTTTCGTATTCACAGTGTGTCCATTCTCTAGGTATCCCGTACACGTTATAGCTGTAGTAATATTCCCTTCAACATGGAGAGCTGGGACCCATGGAATGGGTGCCATGCATTAATGCTTTAAAGGGTCTGCATTTGCTCACCCAATCTCACCAATCCTCTCAGTCCCAAGTGTCCAGCCTTATGCCACATCCAGCTGTCATTGTAGATAGGGTCATTCCAGATTGCATCACAGACCCTGAAGGGATTGTAAAGAATTTCCCTGTTTCTTTGTTCTGTTTTTGAAATTCCTTTTTAGAGTGGGTTTGAGCTGATTCTCGCTGCCATGTTTATGCAAGTCTAGACACACTTGATTCCCTTACGCAGACATATAAACACATAGGTTTTAAGATTCTTACTAGTCAGATCGATTCCTCTGTGGGAAATATGGGGTTTTGAGTCCCTTTGACTGAGGAAGGTGTAGGTCTTGTCTATTCCATAGTTGGTTTTTGGAACGGTACCTGTGCTTATATCAAACTCTGGTTTGATGCATCACCCCACCTCTCCTTCCCCCTTAAGCAGGCATAAGAGTGTTTTCTAAATGTGAGACTCTGTTCTCTTGCCTAACTCAGTTCATGTGTAGCCATGTTTACAGGATCTTCCTAAGTGATATCTTATGATAAGTTTCTTTTCCTGTGTGACTTCTTTCACTTAGAATCATCGTACCTGAATCCACTCATTTTGCTGCTACTGGTCTTATGACATTGATTTCGTGGCTGAGGGATATTCCATCGTACGTAAGTTCCACAATGTTTGGAACCATTTTTATATTTCCTGGGATATTTCAGGTGTACCCAGGTTGAGGTTCTTGTAAGCAGTGCAGCCCTCAATTTGGGGGTGGCTCTGTCTTATGGATGTTCAGTTTTCCCAAGGTATATTCCCTAGACTGGAAGTGCCCTTGGCTCTGTAGCTCTGTTGTTTACTTGTTTTAGGGAACACAATGCACTCCTCCAGTGAGGCAGTTGGCAACTTACATCCCGCCCATCAGCATAACAAGGCTCCCTGTTCTCCAGGGCCTGTCTTGCCTTTCTGGTTTTTACACATTTTGTGGATGTCCCTTTTGACCGGTGGGAAGTGATACTTCTTTGTAGTGCAGATTTGCATTGCCCGCTTGCTTGCTTGGCCAAAAAGGGCGTATGCGTTTTCTCCTGAATATATTCAGGAGAAAACGCATACGCCCTTTTTGGCCAAGTGCATCATTGTCGAAGTTGTGCCCCTCTTCCTGTGCTTTACAGGCGATTCCAACGTACCTCTTGAAATCTGTTTCCTGCTATTCTGCCTCGCTTTCAAGTCCGCCTCGTTGCCTTCCCTCAACAGATTTTTGGACGATAGTTGGCCTTGATTACTCTGCCAGTTTGTGAATTGCTGTGCCCCTGAGCTCCATTTTTCAACTCGTTTTTTGTGAGCTGAACGCAAGACCAAACTTTTGGTTCAGGACCTATACTGGTTCCCGGTGGGTGGCTGAGACTTTGGTTCATTCTTCTTCCTGCCGGGGAATTAGAGTGACATGTGCCCATCCAAATGCCTAACAGCTACTCTCTCATTGGTTCTCCCTCTTCCCTTTCATCCTCTGCCAAATTGGCAACCTGTGCGAACCAGGAGCTTAAAGGGGCTGTCTCTCCAAGTTGGGAGATTGATAGGAAAGCAGTTGGAAAGTCAAACCGGAGCACCAGGAGAGGGGCTCTTCGTTGAGTTTTAGAAACCTTTCGTATTCACAGTGTGTCCATTCTCTAGGTTTCCCGTACACGTTATAGCTGTAGTAATTTTCCCTTCAACCTGGAGAGCTGGGACCCATGGAATGGGTGCCATGCATTATTGCTTTAAAGGGTCTGCATTTGCTCACCCAATCTCACCAATCCTCTCAGTCCCAAGTGTCCAGCCTTATGCCACATCCAGCTGTCATTGTAGATAGGGTCATTCCAGGTTGCATCAGAGACCCTGAAGGAATTGTAAAGAATTTCCCTGTTTCTTTGTTCTGTTTTTGAAATTCCTTTTTAGAGTGGGTTTGAGCTGATTCTCGCTGCCATGTTTATGCCAGTCTAGACACACTTGATTCCCTTACGCAGACATATCAACACATAGGTTTTAAGATTCTTACTAGTCAGATCGATTCCTCTGCGGGAAATATGGGGTTTTGAGTCCCTTTGACTGAGGAAGGTGTAGGTCTTGTCTATTCCATAGTTGGTTTTTGGAACGGTACCTGTGCTTATATCAAAGTCTGGTTTGATGCATCACCCCAGCTCTCCTTCCCCCTTAAGCAGGCATAAGAGTGTTTTCTAAATGTGAGACTCTGTTCTCTTGCCTAACTCAGTTCATGTGTAGCCATGTTTACAGGATCTTCCTAAGTAATATCTTATGATAAGTTTCTTTTCCTGTGTGACTTCTTTCACTTAGAATCATCGTACCTGAATCCACTCATTTTGCTGTTACTGGTCTTATGACATTGATTTCATGGCTGAGGGATATTCCATCGTACGTAAGTTCCACAATGTTTGGAACCATTTTTATATTTCCTGGGATATTTCAGGTGTACCCAGGTTGAGGTTCTTTTAAGCAGTGCAGCCCTCAATTTGGGGGTGCCTCTGTCTTATGGATTTTCAGTTTTCCCAAGGTATATTCCCTAGACTGGAAGTGCCCTTGGCTCTGTAGCTCTGTTGTTTACTTGTTTTAGGGAACACAATGCACTCCTCCAGTGAGGCAGTTGGCAACTTACATCCCGCCCATCAGCATAACAAGGCTCCCTGTTCTCCAGGGCCTGTCTTGCCTTTCTGGTTTTTACACATTTTGTGGATGTCCCTTTTGACCGGTGGGAAGTGATACTTCTTTGTAGTGCAGATTTGCATTGCCCGCTTGCTTGCTTGGCCAAAAAGGGCGTATGCGTTTTCTCCTGAATATATTCAGGAGAAAACGCATACGCCCTTTTTGGCCAAGTGCATCATTGTCGAAGTTGTGCCCCTCTTCCTGTGCTTTACAGGCGATTCCAACGTACCTCTTGAAATCTGTTTCCTGCTATTCTGCCTCGCTTTCAAGTCCGCCTCGTTGCCTTCCCTCAACAGATTTTTGGACGATAGTTGGCCTTGATTACTCTGCCCGTTTGTGAAATGCTGTGCCCCTGAGCTCCATTTTTCAACTCGTTTTTTGTGAGCTGAACGCAAGTCCAAACTTTTGGTTCAGGACCTATACTGGTTCCCGGTGGGTGGCTGAGACATTGGTTCATTCTTCTTCCTGCCGGGAAATTAGAGTGACATGTGCCCATCCAAATGCCTAACAGCTACTCTCTCATTGGTTCTCCCTCTTCCCTTTCATCCTCTGCCAAATTGGCAACCTGTGCGAACCAGGAGCTTAAAGGGGCTGTCTCTCCAAGTTGGGAGATTGATAGGAAAGCAGTTGGAAAGTCAAACCGGAGCACCAGGAGAGGGGCTCTTCGTTGAGTTTTAGAAACCTTTCGTATTCACAGTGTGTCCATTCTCTAGGTTTCCCGTACACGTTATAGCTGTAGTAATATTCCCTTCAACCTGGAGAGCTGGGACCCATGGAATGGGTGCCATGCATTATTGCTTTAAAGGGTCTACATTTGCTCACCCAATCTCACCAATCCTCTCAGTCCCAAGTGTCCAGCCTTATGCCACATCCAGCTGTCATTGTAGATAGGGTCATTCCAGGTTGCATCAGAGACCCTGAAGGAATTGTAAAGAATTTCCCTGTTTCTTTGTTCTGTTTTTGAAATTCCTTTTTAGAGTGGGTTTGAGCTGATTCTCGCTGCCATGTTTATGCCAGTCTAGACACACTTGATTCCCTTACGCAGACATATAAACACATAGGTTTTAAGATTCTTACTAGTCAGATCGATTCCTCTGTGGGAAATATGGGGTTTTGAGTCCCTTTGACTGAGGAAGGTGTAGGTCTTGTCTATTCCATAGTTGGTTTTTGGAACGGTACCTGTGCTTATATCAAAGTCTGGTTTGATGCATCACCCCACCTCTCCTTCCCCCTTAAGCAGGCATAAGAGTGTTTTCTAAATGTGAGACTCTGTTCTCTTGCCTAACTCAGTTCATGTGTAGCCATGTTTACAGGATCTTCCTAAGTGATATCTTATGATAAGTTTCTTTTCCTGTGTGACTTCTTTCACTTAGAATCATCGTACCTGAATCCACTCATTTTGCTGCTACTGGTCTTATGACATTGATTTCGTGGCTGAGGGATATTCCATCGTACGTAAGTTCCACAATGTTTGGAACCATTTTTATATTTCCTGGGATATTTCAGGTGTACCCAGGTTGAGGTTCCTGTAAGCAGTGCAGCCCTCAATTTGGGGGTGCCTCTGTCTTATGGATTTTCAGTTTTCCCAAGGTATATTCCCTAGACTGGAAGTGCCCTTGGCTCTGTAGCTCTGTTGTTTACTTGTTTTAGGGAACACAATGCACTCCTCCAGTGAGGCAGTTGGCAACTTACATCCCGCCCATCAGCATAACAAGGCTCCCTGTTCTCCAGGGCCTGTCTTGCCTTTCTGGTTTTTACACATTTTGTGGATGTCCCTTTTGACCGGTGGGAAGTGATACTTCTTTGTAGTGCAGATTTGCATTGCCCGCTTGCTTGCTTGGCCAAAAAGGGCGTATGCGTTTTCTCCTGAATATATTCAGGAGAAAACGCATACGCCCTTTTTGGCCAAGTGCATCATTGTCGAAGTTGTGCCCCTCTTCCTGTGCTTTACAGGCGATTCCAACGTACCTCTTGAAATCTGTTTCCTGCTATTCTGCCTCGCTTTCAAGTCCGCCTCGTTGCCTTGCCTCAACAGATTTTTGGACGATAGTTGGCCTTGATTACTCTGCCAGTTTGTGAATTGCTGTGCCCCTGAGCTCCATTTTTCAACTCGTTTCTTGTGAGCTGAACGCAAGTCCAAACTTTTGGTTCAGGACCTATACTGGTTCCCGGTGGGTGGCTGAGACTTTGGTTCATTCTTCTTCCTGCTGGGAAATTAGAGTGACATGTGCCCATCCAAATGCCTAACAGCTACTCTCTCATTGGTTCTCCCTCTTCCCTTTCATCCTCTGCCAAATTGGCAACCTGTGCGAACCAGGAGCTTAAAGGGGCTGTCTCTCCAAGTTGGGAGATTGATAGGAAAGCAGTTGGAAAGTCAAACCGGAGCACCAGGAGAGGGGCTCTTCGTTGAGTTTTAGAAACCTTTCGTATTCACAGTGTGTCCATTCTCTAGGTTTCCCGTACTCGTTATAGCTGTAGTAATATTCCCTTCAACATGGAGAGCTGGGACCCATGGAATGGGTGCCATGCATTATTGCTTTAAAGGGTCTGCATTTGCTCACCCAATCTCACCAATCCTCTCAGTCCCAAGTGTCCAGCCTTATGCCACATCCAGCTGTCATTGTAGATAGGGTCATTCCAGGTTGCATCAGAGACCCTGAAGGAATTGTAAAGAATTTCCCTGTTTCTTTGTTCTGTTTTTGAAATTCCTTTTTAGAGTGGGTTTGAGCTGATTCTCGCTGCCATGTTTATGCCAGTCTAGACACACTTGATTCCCTTATGCAAACATATCAATACATAGGTTTTAAGATTCTTACTAGTCAGATCGATTCCTCTGTGGGAAATATGGGGTTTTGAGTCCCTTTGACTGAGGAAGGTGTAGGTCTTGTCTATTCCATAGTTGGTTTTTGGAACGGTACCTTTGCTTATATCAAACTCTGGTTTGATGCATCTCCCCACCTCTCCTTCCCCCTTAAGCAGGCATAAGAGTGTTTTCTAAATGTGAGACTCTGTTCTCTTGCCTAACTCAGTTCATGTGTAGCCATGTTTACAGGATCTTCCTAAGTGATATCTTATGATAAGTTTCTTTTCCTGTGTGACTTCTTTCACTTAGAATCATCGTACCTGAATCCACTCATTTTGCTGCTACTGGTCTTATGACATTGATTTCGTGGCTGAGGGATATTCCATCGTACGTAAGTTCCACAATGTTTGGAACCATTTTTATATTTCCTGGGATATTTCAGGTGTACCCAGGTTGAGGTTCCTGTAAGCAGTGCAGCCCTCAATTTGGGGGTGCCTCTGTCTTATGGATTTTCAGTTTTCCCAAGGTATATTCCCTAGACTGGAAGTGCCCTTGGCTCTGTAGCTCTGTTGTTTACTTGTTTTAGGGAACACAATGCACTCCTCCAGTGAGGCAGTTGGCAACTTACATCCCGCCCATCAGCATAACAAGGCTCCCTGTTCTCCAGGGCCTGTCTTGCCTTTCTGGTTTTTACACATTTTGTGGATGTCCCTTTTGACCGGTGGGAAGTGATACTTCTTTGTAGTGCAGATTTGCATTGCCCGCTTGCTTGCTTGGCCAAAAAGGGCGTATGCGTTTTCTCCTGAATATATTCAGGAGAAAACGCATACGCCCTTTTTGGCCAAGTGCATCATTGTCGAAGTTGTGCCCCTCTTCCTGTGCTTTACAGGCGATTCCAACGTACCTCTTGAAATCTGTTTCCTGCTATTCTGCCTCGCTTTCAAGTCCGCCTCGTTGCCTTGCCTCAACAGATTTTTGGACGATAGTTGGCCTTGATTACTCTGCCAGTTTGTGAATTGCTGTGCCCCTGAGCTCCATTTTTCAACTCGTTTCTTGTGAGCTGAACGCAAGTCCAAACTTTTGGTTCAGGACCTATACTGGTTCCCGGTGGGTGGCTGAGACTTTGGTTCATTCTTCTTCCTGCTGGGAAATTAGAGTGACATGTGCCCATCCAAATGCCTAACAGCTACTCTCTCATTGGTTCTCCCTCTTCCCTTTCATCCTCTGCCAAATTGGCAACCTGTGCGAACCAGGAGCTTAAAGGGGCTGTCTCTCCAAGTTGGGAGATTGATAGGAAAGCAGTTGGAAAGTCAAACCGGAGCACCAGGAGAGGGGCTCTTCGTTGAGTTTTAGAAACCTTTCGTATTCACAGTGTGTCCATTCTCTAGGTTTCCCGTACTCGTTATAGCTGTAGTAATATTCCCTTCAACATGGAGAGCTGGGACCCATGGAATGGGTGCCATGCATTATTGCTTTAAAGGGTCTGCATTTGCTCACCCAATCTCACCAATCCTCTCAGTCCCAAGTGTCCAGCCTTATGCCACATCCAGCTGTCATTGTAGATAGGGTCATTCCAGGTTGCATCAGAGACCCTGAAGGAATTGTAAAGAATTTCCCTGTTTCTTTGTTCTGTTTTTGAAATTCCTTTTTAGAGTGGGTTTGAGCTGATTCTCGCTGCCATGTTTATGCCAGTCTAGACACACTTGATTCCCTTATGCAAACATATCAATACATAGGTTTTAAGATTCTTACTAGTCAGATCGATTCCTCTGTGGGAAATATGGGGTTTTGAGTCCCTTTGACTGAGGAAGGTGTAGGTCTTGTCTATTCCATAGTTGGTTTTTGGAACGGTACCTTTGCTTATATCAAACTCTGGTTTGATGCATCTCCCCACCTCTCCTTCCCCCTTAAGCAGGCATAAGAGTGTTTTCTAAATGTGAGACTCTGTTCTCTTGCCTAACTCAGTTCATGTGTAGCCATGTTTACAGGATCTTCCTAAGTGATATCTTATGATAAGTTTCTTTTCCTGTGTGACTTCTTTCACTTAGAATCATCGTACCTGAATCCACTCATTTTGCTGCTACTGGTCTTCTGATATTGATTTCATGGCTGAGGGATATTCCATCGTACGTAAGTTCCACAATGTTTGGAACCATTTTTATATTTCCTGGGATATTTCAGGTGTACCCAGGTTGAGGTTCCTGTAAGCAGTGCAGCCCTCAATTTGGGGGTGCCTCTGTCTTATGGATTTTCAGTTTTCCCAAGGTATATTCCCTAGACTGGAAGTGCCCTTGGCTCTGTAGCTCTGTTGTTTACTTGTTTTAGGGAACACAATGCACTCCTCCAGTGAGGCAGTTGGCAACTTACATCCCGCCCATCAGCATAACAAGGCTCCCTGTTCTCCAGGGCCTGTCTTGCCTTTCTGGTTTTTACACATTTTGTGGATGTCCCTTTTGACCGGTGGGAAGTGATACTTCTTTGTAGTGCAGATTTGCATTGCCCGCTTGCTTGCTTGGCCAAAAAGGGCGTATGCGTTTTCTCCTGAATATATTCAGGAGAAAACGCATACGCCCTTTTTGGCCAAGTGCATCATTGTCGAAGTTGTGCCCCTCTTCCTGTGCTTTACAGGCGATTCCAACGTACCTCTTGAAATCTGTTTCCTGCTATTCTGCCTCGCTTTCAAGTCCGCCTCGTTGCCTTCCCTCAACAGATTTTTGGACGATAGTTGGCCTTGATTACTCTGCCAGTTTGTGAATTGCTGTGCCCCTGAGCTCCATTTTTCAACTCGTTTTTTGTGAGCTGAACGCAAGTCCAAACTTTTGGTTCAGGACCTATACTGGTTCCCGGTGGGTGGCTGAGACTTTGGTTCATTCTTCTTCCTGCCGGGAAATTAGAGTGACATGTGCCCATCCAAATGCCTAACAGCTACTCTCTCATTGGTTCTCCCTCTTCCCTTTCATCCTCTGCCAAATTGGCAACCTGTGCGAACCAGGAGCTTAAAGGGGCTGTCTCTCCAAGTTGGGAGATTGATAGGAAAGCAGTTGGAAAGTCAAACCGGAGCACCAGGAGAGGGGCTCTTCGTTGAGTTTTAGAAACCTTTCGTATTCACAGTGTGTCCATTCTCTAGGTTTCCCGTACACGTTATAGCTGTAGTAATATTCCCTTCAACCTGGAGAGCTGGGACCCATGGAATGGGTGCCATGCATTATTGCTTTAAAGGGTCTGCATTTGCTCACCCAATCTCACCAATCCTCTCAGTCCCAAGTGTCCAGCCTTATGCCACATCCAGCTGTCATTGTCGATTGGGTCATTCCAGGTTGCATCAGAGACCCTGAAGGAATTGTAAAGAATTTCCCTGTTTCTTTGTTCTGTTTTTGAAATTCCTTTTTAGAGTGGGTTTGAGCTGATTCTCGCTGCCATGTTTATGCCAGTCTAGACACACTTGATTCCCTTACGCAGACATATCAACACATAGGTTTTAAGATTCTTACTAGTCAGATCGATTCCTCTGCGGGAAATATGGGGTTTTGAGTCCCTTTCACTGAGGAAGGTGGAGGTCTTGTCTATTCCATAGTTGGTTTTTGGAACGGTACCTGTGCTTATATCAAACTCTGGTTTGATGCATCACCCCACCTCTCCTTCCCCCTTAAGCAGGCATAAGAGTGTTTTCTAAATGTGAGACTCTGTTCTATTGCCTAACTCAGTTCATGTGTAGCCATGTTTACAGGATCTTCCTAAGTGATATCTTATGATAAGTTTCTTTTCCTGTGTGACTTCTTTCACTTAGAATCATCGTACCTGAATCCACTCATTTTGCTGCTACTGGTCTTATGACATTGATTTCATGGCTGAGGGATATTCCATCGTACGTAAGTTCCACAATGTTTGGAACCATTTTTATATTTCCTGGGATATTTCAGGTGTACCCAGGTTGAGGTTCTTGTAAGCAGTGCAGCCCTCAATTTGGGGGTGGCTCTGTCTTATGGATTTTCAGTTTTCCCAAGGTATATTCCCTAGACAGGAAGTGCCCTTGGCTCTGTAGCTCTGTTGTTTACTTGTTTTAGGCAACACAATGCACTCCTCCAGTGAGGCAGTTGGCAACTTACATCCCGCCCATCAGCATAACAAGGCTCCCTGTTCTCCAGGGCCTGTCTTGCCTTTCTGGTTTTTACACATTTTGTGGATGTCCCTTTTGACCGGTGGGAAGTGATACTACTTTGTAGTGCAGATTTGCATTGCCCGCTTGCTTGCTTGGCCAAAAAGGGCGTATGCGTTTTCTCCTGAATATATTCAGGAGAAAACGCATACGCCCTTTTTGGCCAAGTGCATCATTGTCGAAGTTGTGCCCCTCTTCCTGTGCTTTACAGCCGATTCCAACATACTTCTTAAAATCTGTTTCCTGCAATTCTGCCTCGCTTTCAAGTCCGCCTCATTGCCTTCCCTCAACAGACTTTTGGACGATAGTTGGCCTTGATTACTCTGCCAGTTTGTGAATTGCTGTGCCCCTGAGCTCCATTTTTCAACTCGTTTTTTGTGAGCTGAACGCAAGTCCAAACTTTTGGTTCAGGACCTATACTGGTTCCCGGTGGGTGGCTGAGACTTTGGTTAATTCTTCTTCCTGCCGGGAAATTAGAGTGACTTGTGCCCATCCAAATGCCTAGCAGCTACTCTCTCATTGGTTCTCCCTCTTCCCTTTCATCCTCTGCCAAATTGGCAACATGTGCGAACCAGGAGCTTAAAGGGGCTGTCTCTCCAAGTTTGGAGATTGATAGGAAAGCAGTTGAAAAGTCAAACCGGAGCACCAGGAGAGGGGCTCTTCGTTGAGTTTTAGAAACCTTTCGTATTCACAGTGTGTCCATTCTCTAGGTTTCCCGTACACGTTATAACTGTAGTAATATTCCCTTCAACCTGGAGAGCTGGGACCCATGGAATGGGTGCCATGCATTATTGCTTTAAAGGGTCTGCATTTGCTCACCCAATCTCACCAATCCTCTCAGTCCCAAGTGTCCAGCCTTATGCCACATCCAGCTGTCATTGTAGATAGGGTCATTCCAGGTTGCATCCGAGACCCTGAAGGAATTGTAAAGAATTTCCCTGTTTCTTTGTTCTGTTTTTGAAATTCCTTTTTAGAGTGGGTTTGAGCTGATTCTCGCTGCCATGTTTATGCCAGTCTAGACACACTTGATTCCCTTATGGAGACATATCAATACATAGGTTTTAAGATTCTTACTAGTCAGATCTATTCCTCTGCGGGAAATATGGGGTTTTGAGTCCCTTTGACTGAGGAAGGTGTAGGTCTTGTCTATTCCATAGTTGGTTTTTGGAACGGTACCTGTGCTTATATCAAACTCTGGTTTGATGCATCACCCCACCTCTCCTTCCCCCTTAAGCAGGCATAAGAGTGTTTTCTAAATGTGAGACTCTGTTCTCTTGCCTAACTCAGTTCATGTGTAGCCATGTTTACAGGATCTTCCTAAGTGATATCTTATGATAAGTTTCTTTTCCTGTGTGACTTCTTTCACTTAGAATCATCGTACCTGAATCCACTCATTTTGCTGCTACTGGTCTTATGACATTGATTTCGTGGCTGAGGGATATTCCATCGTACGTAAGTTCCACAATGTTTGGAACCATTTTTATATTTCCTGGGATATTTCAGGTGTACCCAGGTTGAGGTTCTTGTAAGCAGTGCAGCCCTCAATTTGGGGGTGCCTCTGTCTTATGGATGTGCAGTTTTCCCAAGGTATATTCCCTAGACTGGAAGTGCCCTTGGCTCTGTAGCTCTGTTGTTTACTTGTTTTAGGGAACAAAATGCACTCCTCCAGTGAGGCAGTTGGCAACTTACATCCCGCCCATCAGCATAACAAGGCTCCCTGTTCTCCAGGGCCTGTCTTGCCTTTCTGGTTTTTACACATTTCGTGGATGTCCCTTTTGACCGGTGGGAAGTGATACTTCTTTGTAGTGCAGATTTGCATTGCCCGCTTGCTTGCTTGTCCAAAAAGGGCGTATGCGTTTTCTCCTGAATATATTCAGGAGAAAACGCATACGCCCTTTTTGGCCAAGTGCATCATTGTCGAAGTTGTGCCCCTCTTCCTGTGCTTTACAGGCGATTCCAACGTACCTCTTGAAATCTGTTTCCTGCTATTCTGCCTCGCTTTCAAGTCCGCCTCGTTGCCTTCCCTCAACAAATTTTTGGACGATAGTTGGCCTTGATTACTCTGCCAGTTTGTGAATTGCTGTGCCCCTGAGCTCCATTTTGCAACTCGTTTTTTGTGAGCTGAACGCAAGTCCAAACTTTTGGTTCAGGACCTATACTGGTTCCCGGTGGGTGGCTGAGACTTTGGTTCATTCTTCTTCCTGCCGGGAAATTAGAGTGACATGTGCCCATCCAAATGCCTAACAGCTACTCTCTCATTGGTTCTCCCTCTTCCCTTTCATCCTCTGCCAAATTGGCAACCTGTGCGAACCAGGAGCTTAAAGGGGCTGTCTCTCCAAGTTGGGAGATTGATAGGAAAGCAGTTGGAAAGTCAAACCGGAGCACCAGGAGAGGGGCTCTTCGTTGAGTTTTAGAAACCTTTCGTATTCACAGTGTGTCCATTCTCTAGGTTTCCCGTACACGTTATAGCTGTAGTAATTTTCCCTTCAACCTGGAGAGCTGGGACCCATGGAATGGGTGCCATGCATTATTGCTTTAAAGGGTCTGCATTTGCTCACCCAATCTCACCAATCCTCTCAGTCCCAAGTGTCCAGCCTTATGCCACATCCAGCTGTCATTGTAGATAGGGTCATTCCAGGTTGCATCAGAGACCCTGAAGGAATTGTAAAGAATTTCCCTGTTTCTTTGTTCTCTTTTTGAAATTCCTTTTTAGAGTGGGTTTGAGCTGATTCTCGCTGCCATGTTTATGCCAGTCTAGACACACTTGATTCCCTTACGCAGACATATCAACACATAGGTTTTAAGATTCTTACTAGTCAGATCGATTCCTCTGCGGGAAATATGGGGTTTTGAGTCCCTTTGACTGAGGAAGGTGGAGGTCTTGTCTATTCCATAGTTGGTTTTTGGAACGGTACCTGTGCTTATATCAAAGTCTAGTTTGATGCATCACCCCAGCTCTCCTTCCCCCTTAAGCAGGCATAAGAGTGTTTTCTAAATGTGAGACTCTGTTCTCTTGCCTAACTCAGTTCATGTGTAGCCATGATTACAGGATCTTCCTAAGTGATATCTTATGATAAGTTTCTTTTCCTGTGTGACTTCTTTCACTTAGAATCATCGTACCTGAATCCACTCATTTTGCTGCTACTGGTCTTATGACATTGATTTCATGGCTGAGGGATATTCCATCGTACGTAAGTTCCACAATGTTTGGAACCATTTTTATATTTCCTGGGATATTTCAGGTGTACCCAGGTTGAGGTTCCTGTAAGCAGTGCAGCCCTCAATTTGGGGGTGCCTCTGTCTTATGGATTTTCAGTTTTCCCAAGGTATATTCCCTAGACTGGAAGTGCCCTTGGCTCTGTAGCTCTGTTGTTTACTTGTTTTAGGGAACACAATGCACTCCTCCAGTGAGGCAGTTGGCAACTTACATCCCGCCCATCAGCATAACAAGGCTCCCTGTTCTCCAGGGCCTGTCTTGCCTTTCTGGTTTTTACACATTTTGTGGATGTCCCTTTTGACCGGTGGGAAGTGATACTTCTTTGTAGTGCAGATTTGCATTGCCCGCTTGCTTGCTTGGCCAAAAAGGGCGTATGCGTTTTCTCCTGAATATATTCAGGAGAAAACGCATACGCCCTTTTTGGCCAAGTGCATCATTGTCGAAGTTGTGCCCCTCTTCCTGTGCTTTACAGGTGATTCCAACGTACCTCTTGAAATCTGTTTCCTGCTATTCTGCCTCGCTTTCAAGTCCGCCTCGTTGCCTTCCCTCAACAGATTTTTGGACGATAGTTGGCCTTGATTACTCTGCCAGTTTGTGAAATGCTGTGCCCCTGAGCTCCATTTTTCAACTCGTTTCTTGTGAGCTGAACGCAAGTCCAAACTTTTGGTTCAGGACCTATACTGGTTCCCGGTGGGTGGCTGAGACTTTGGTTAATTCTTCTTCCTGCCGGGAAATTAGAGTGACATGTGCCCATCCAAATGCCTAACAGCTACTCTCTCATTGGTTCTCCCTCTTCCCTTTCATCCTCTGCCAAATTGGCAACCTGTGCGAACCAGGAGCTTAAAGGGGCTGTCTCTCCAAGTTGGGAGATTGATAGGAAAGCAGTTGGAAAGTCAAACCGGAGCACCAGGAGAGGGGCTCTTCGTTGAGTTTTAGAAACCTTTCGTATTCACAGTGTGTCCATTCTCTAGCTTTCCCGTACACGTTATAGCTGTAGTAATATTCCCTTCAACATGGAGAGCTGGGACCCATGGAATGGGTGCCATGCATTAATGCTTTAAAGGGTCTGCATTTGCTCACCCAATCTCACCAATCCTCTCAGTCCCAAGTGTCCAGCCTTATGCCACATCCAGCTGTCATTGTAGATAGGGTCATTCCAGATTGCATCACAGACCCTGAAGGGATTGTAAAGAATTTCCCTGTTTCTTTGTTCTGTTTTTGAAATTCCTTTTTAGAGTGGGTTTGAGCTGATTCTCGCTGCCATGTTTATGCAAGTCTAGACACACTTGATTCCCTTACGCAGACATATAAACACATAGGTTTTAAGATTCTTACTAGTCAGATCGATTCCTCTGTGGGAAATATGGGGTTTTGAGTCCCTTTGACTGAGGAAGGTGTAGGTCTTGTCTATTCCATAGTTGGTTTTTGGAACGGTACCTGTGCTTATATCAAACTCTGGTTTGATGCATCACCCCACCTCTCCTTCCCCCTTAAGCAGGCATAAGAGTGTTTTCTAAATGTGAGACTCTGTTCTCTTGCCTAACTCAGTTCATGTGTAGCCATGTTTACAGGATCTTCCTAAGTGATATCTTATGATAAGTTTCTTTTCCTGTGTGACTTCTTTCACTTAGAATCATCGTACCTGAATCCACTCATTTTGCTGCTACTGGTCTTATGACATTGATTTCGTGGCTGAGGGATATTCCATCGTACGTAAGTTCCACAATGTTTGGAACCATTTTTATATTTCCTGGGATATTTCAGGTGTACCCAGGTTGAGGTTCCTGTAAGCAGTGCAGCCCTCAATTTGGGGGTGCCTCTGTCTTATGGATTTTCAGTTTTCCCAAGGTATATTCCCTAGACTGGAAGTGTCCTTGGCTCTGTAGCTCTGTTGTTTACTTGTTTTAGGGAACACAATGCACTCCTCCAGTGAGGCAGTTGGCAACTTACATCCCGCCCATCAGCATAACAAGGCTCCCTGTTCTCCAGGGCCTGTCTTGCCTTTCTGGTTTTTACACATTTTGTGGATGTCCCTTTTGACCGGTGGGAAGTGATACTTCTTTGTAGTGCAGATTTGCATTGCCCGCTTGCTTGCTTGGCCAAAAAGGGCGTATGCGTTTTCTCCTGAATATATTCAGGAGAAAACGCATACGCCCTTTTTGGCCAAGTGCATCATTGTCGAAGTTGTGCCCCTCTTCCTGTGCTTTACAGGCGATTCCAACGTACCTCTTGAAATCTGTTTCCTGCTATTCTGCCTCGCTTTCAAGTCCGCCTCGTTGCCTTCCCTCAACAGATTTTTGGACGATAGTTGGCCTTGATTACTCTGCCAGTTTGTGAATTGCTGTGCCCCTGAGCTCCATTTTTCAACTCGTTTTTTGTGAGCTGAACGCAAGTCCAAACTTTTGGTTCAGGACCTATACTGGTTCCCGGTGGGTGGCTGAGACTTTGGTTCATTCTTCTTCCTGCTGGGAAATTAGAGTGACATGTGCCCATCCAAATGCCTAACAGCTACTCTCTCATTGGTTCTCCCTCTTCCCTTTCATCCTCTGCCAAATTGGCAACCTGTGCGAACCAGGAGCTTAAAGGGGCTGTCTCTCCAAGTTGGGAGATTGATAGGAAAGCAGTTGGAAAGTCAAACCGGAGCACCAGGAGAGGGGCTCTTCGTTGAGTTTTAGAAACCTTTCGTATTCACAGTGTGTCCATTCTCTAGGTTTCCCGTACTCGTTATAGCTGTAGTAATATTCCCTTCAACATGGAGAGCTGGGACCCATGGAATGGGTGCCATGCATTATTGCTTTAAAGGGTCTGCATTTGCTCACCCAATCTCACCAATCCTCTCAGTCCCAAGTGTCCAGCCTTATGCCACATCCAGCTGTCATTGTCGATTGGGTCATTCCAGGTTGCATCAGAGACCCTGAAGGAATTGTAAAGAATTTCCCTGTTTCTTTGTTCTGTTTTTGAAATTCCTTTTTAGAGTGGGTTTGAGCTGATTCTCGCTGCCATGTTTATGCCAGTCTAGACACACTTGATTCCCTTACGCAGACATATCAACACATAGGTTTTAAGATTCTTACTAGTCAGATCGATTCCTCTGCGGGAAATATGGGGTTTTGAGTCCCTTTCACTGAGGAAGGTGGAGGTCTTGTCTATTCCATAGTTGGTTTTTGGAACGGTACCTGTGCTTATATCAAACTCTGGTTTGATGCATCACCCCACCTCTCCTTCCCCCTTAAGCAGGCATAAGAGTGTTTTCTAAATGTGAGACTCTGTTCTATTGCCTAACTCAGTTCATGTGTAGCCATGTTTACAGGATCTTCCTAAGTGATATCTTATGATAAGTTTCTTTTCCTGTGTGACTTCTTTCACTTAGAATCATCGTACCTGAATCCACTCATTTTGCTGCTACTGGTCTTATGACATTGATTTCATGGCTGAGGGATATTCCATCGTACGTAAGTTCCACAATGTTTGGAACCATTTTTATATTTCCTGGGATATTTCAGGTGTACCCAGGTTGAGGTTCTTGTAAGCAGTGCAGCCCTCAATTTGGGGGTGGCTCTGTCTTATGGATTTTCAGTTTTCCCAAGGTATATTCCCTAGACAGGAAGTGCCCTTGGCTCTGTAGCTCTGTTGTTTACTTGTTTTAGGCAACACAATGCACTCCTCCAGTGAGGCAGTTGGCAACTTACATCCCGCCCATCAGCATAACAAGGCTCCCTGTTCTCCAGGGCCTGTCTTGCCTTTCTGGTTTTTACACATTTTGTGGATGTCCCTTTTGACCGGTGGGAAGTGATACTACTTTGTAGTGCAGATTTGCATTGCCCGCTTGCTTGCTTGGCCAAAAAGGGCGTATGCGTTTTCTCCTGAATATATTCAGGAGAAAACGCATACGCCCTTTTTGGCCAAGTGCATCATTGTCGAAGTTGTGCCCCTCTTCCTGTGCTTTACAGCCGATTCCAACATACTTCTTAAAATCTGTTTCCTGCAATTCTGCCTCGCTTTCAAGTCCGCCTCATTGCCTTCCCTCAACAGACTTTTGGACGATAGTTGGCCTTGATTACTCTGCCAGTTTGTGAATTGCTGTGCCCCTGAGCTCCATTTTTCAACTCGTTTTTTGTGAGCTGAACGCAAGTCCAAACTTTTGGTTCAGGACCTATACTGGTTCCCGGTGGGTGGCTGAGACTTTGGTTAATTCTTCTTCCTGCCGGGAAATTAGAGTGACTTGTGCCCATCCAAATGCCTAGCAGCTACTCTCTCATTGGTTCTCCCTCTTCCCTTTCATCCTCTGCCAAATTGGCAACATGTGCGAACCAGGAGCTTAAAGGGGCTGTCTCTCCAAGTTTGGAGATTGATAGGAAAGCAGTTGAAAAGTCAAACCGGAGCACCAGGAGAGGGGCTCTTCGTTGAGTTTTAGAAACCTTTCGTATTCACAGTGTGTCCATTCTCTAGGTTTCCCGTACACGTTATAACTGTAGTAATATTCCCTTCAACCTGGAGAGCTGGGACCCATGGAATGGGTGCCATGCATTATTGCTTTAAAGGGTCTGCATTTGCTCACCCAATCTCACCAATCCTCTCAGTCCCAAGTGTCCAGCCTTATGCCACATCCAGCTGTCATTGTAGATAGGGTCATTCCAGGTTGCATCCGAGACCCTGAAGGAATTGTAAAGAATTTCCCTGTTTCTTTGTTCTGTTTTTGAAATTCCTTTTTAGAGTGGGTTTGAGCTGATTCTCGCTGCCATGTTTATGCCAGTCTAGACACACTTGATTCCCTTATGGAGACATATCAATACATAGGTTTTAAGATTCTTACTAGTCAGATCTATTCCTCTGCGGGAAATATGGGGTTTTGAGTCCCTTTGACTGAGGAAGGTGTAGGTCTTGTCTATTCCATAGTTGGTTTTTGGAACGGTACCTGTGCTTATATCAAACTCTGGTTTGATGCATCACCCCACCTCTCCTTCCCCCTTAAGCAGGCATAAGAGTGTTTTCTAAATGTGAGACTCTGTTCTCTTGCCTAACTCAGTTCATGTGTAGCCATGTTTACAGGATCTTCCTAAGTGATATCTTATGATAAGTTTCTTTTCCTGTGTGACTTCTTTCACTTAGAATCATCGTACCTGAATCCACTCATTTTGCTGCTACTGGTCTTATGACATTGATTTCGTGGCTGAGGGATATTCCATCGTACGTAAGTTCCACAATGTTTGGAACCATTTTTATATTTCCTGGGATATTTCAGGTGTACCCAGGTTGAGGTTCTTGTAAGCAGTGCAGCCCTCAATTTGGGGGTGCCTCTGTCTTATGGATGTGCAGTTTTCCCAAGGTATATTCCCTAGACTGGAAGTGCCCTTGGCTCTGTAGCTCTGTTGTTTACTTGTTTTAGGGAACAAAATGCACTCCTCCAGTGAGGCAGTTGGCAACTTACATCCCGCCCATCAGCATAACAAGGCTCCCTGTTCTCCAGGGCCTGTCTTGCCTTTCTGGTTTTTACACATTTCGTGGATGTCCCTTTTGACCGGTGGGAAGTGATACTTCTTTGTAGTGCAGATTTGCATTGCCCGCTTGCTTGCTTGTCCAAAAAGGGCGTATGCGTTTTCTCCTGAATATATTCAGGAGAAAACGCATACGCCCTTTTTGGCCAAGTGCATCATTGTCGAAGTTGTGCCCCTCTTCCTGTGCTTTACAGGCGATTCCAACGTACCTCTTGAAATCTGTTTCCTGCTATTCTGCCTCGCTTTCAAGTCCGCCTCGTTGCCTTCCCTCAACAAATTTTTGGACGATAGTTGGCCTTGATTACTCTGCCAGTTTGTGAATTGCTGTGCCCCTGAGCTCCATTTTGCAACTCGTTTTTTGTGAGCTGAACGCAAGTCCAAACTTTTGGTTCAGGACCTATACTGGTTCCCGGTGGGTGGCTGAGACTTTGGTTCATTCTTCTTCCTGCCGGGAAATTAGAGTGACATGTGCCCATCCAAATGCCTAACAGCTACTCTCTCATTGGTTCTCCCTCTTCCCTTTCATCCTCTGCCAAATTGGCAACCTGTGCGAACCAGGAGCTTAAAGGGGCTGTCTCTCCAAGTTGGGAGATTGATAGGAAAGCAGTTGGAAAGTCAAACCGGAGCACCAGGAGAGGGGCTCTTCGTTGAGTTTTAGAAACCTTTCGTATTCACAGTGTGTCCATTCTCTAGGTTTCCCGTACACGTTATAGCTGTAGTAATTTTCCCTTCAACCTGGAGAGCTGGGACCCATGGAATGGGTGCCATGCATTATTGCTTTAAAGGGTCTGCATTTGCTCACCCAATCTCACCAATCCTCTCAGTCCCAAGTGTCCAGCCTTATGCCACATCCAGCTGTCATTGTAGATAGGGTCATTCCAGGTTGCATCAGAGACCCTGAAGGAATTGTAAAGAATTTCCCTGTTTCTTTGTTCTCTTTTTGAAATTCCTTTTTAGAGTGGGTTTGAGCTGATTCTCGCTGCCATGTTTATGCCAGTCTAGACACACTTGATTCCCTTACGCAGACATATCAACACATAGGTTTTAAGATTCTTACTAGTCAGATCGATTCCTCTGCGGGAAATATGGGGTTTTGAGTCCCTTTGACTGAGGAAGGTGGAGGTCTTGTCTATTCCATAGTTGGTTTTTGGAACGGTACCTGTGCTTATATCAAAGTCTAGTTTGATGCATCACCCCAGCTCTCCTTCCCCCTTAAGCAGGCATAAGAGTGTTTTCTAAATGTGAGACTCTGTTCTCTTGCCTAACTCAGTTCATGTGTAGCCATGATTACAGGATCTTCCTAAGTGATATCTTATGATAAGTTTCTTTTCCTGTGTGACTTCTTTCACTTAGAATCATCGTACCTGAATCCACTCATTTTGCTGCTACTGGTCTTATGACATTGATTTCATGGCTGAGGGATATTCCATCGTACGTAAGTTCCACAATGTTTGGAACCATTTTTATATTTCCTGGGATATTTCAGGTGTACCCAGGTTGAGGTTCCTGTAAGCAGTGCAGCCCTCAATTTGGGGGTGCCTCTGTCTTATGGATTTTCAGTTTTCCCAAGGTATATTCCCTAGACTGGAAGTGCCCTTGGCTCTGTAGCTCTGTTGTTTACTTGTTTTAGGGAACACAATGCACTCCTCCAGTGAGGCAGTTGGCAACTTACATCCCGCCCATCAGCATAACAAGGCTCCCTGTTCTCCAGGGCCTGTCTTGCCTTTCTGGTTTTTACACATTTTGTGGATGTCCCTTTTGACCGGTGGGAAGTGATACTTCTTTGTAGTGCAGATTTGCATTGCCCGCTTGCTTGCTTGGCCAAAAAGGGCGTATGCGTTTTCTCCTGAATATATTCAGGAGAAAACGCATACGCCCTTTTTGGCCAAGTGCATCATTGTCGAAGTTGTGCCCCTCTTCCTGTGCTTTACAGGTGATTCCAACGTACCTCTTGAAATCTGTTTCCTGCTATTCTGCCTCGCTTTCAAGTCCGCCTCGTTGCCTTCCCTCAACAGATTTTTGGACGATAGTTGGCCTTGATTACTCTGCCAGTTTGTGAAATGCTGTGCCCCTGAGCTCCATTTTTCAACTCGTTTCTTGTGAGCTGAACGCAAGTCCAAACTTTTGGTTCAGGACCTATACTGGTTCCCGGTGGGTGGCTGAGACTTTGGTTAATTCTTCTTCCTGCCGGGAAATTAGAGTGACATGTGCCCATCCAAATGCCTAACAGCTACTCTCTCATTGGTTCTCCCTCTTCCCTTTCATCCTCTGCCAAATTGGCAACCTGTGCGAACCAGGAGCTTAAAGGGGCTGTCTCTCCAAGTTGGGAGATTGATAGGAAAGCAGTTGGAAAGTCAAACCGGAGCACCAGGAGAGGGGCTCTTCGTTGAGTTTTAGAAACCTTTCGTATTCACAGTGTGTCCATTCTCTAGCTTTCCCGTACACGTTATAGCTGTAGTAATATTCCCTTCAACATGGAGAGCTGGGACCCATGGAATGGGTGCCATGCATTAATGCTTTAAAGGGTCTGCATTTGCTCACCCAATCTCACCAATCCTCTCAGTCCCAAGTGTCCAGCCTTATGCCACATCCAGCTGTCATTGTAGATAGGGTCATTCCAGATTGCATCACAGACCCTGAAGGGATTGTAAAGAATTTCCCTGTTTCTTTGTTCTGTTTTTGAAATTCCTTTTTAGAGTGGGTTTGAGCTGATTCTCGCTGCCATGTTTATGCAAGTCTAGACACACTTGATTCCCTTACGCAGACATATAAACACATAGGTTTTAAGATTCTTACTAGTCAGATCGATTCCTCTGTGGGAAATATGGGGTTTTGAGTCCCTTTGACTGAGGAAGGTGTAGGTCTTGTCTATTCCATAGTTGGTTTTTGGAACGGTACCTGTGCTTATATCAAACTCTGGTTTGATGCATCACCCCACCTCTCCTTCCCCCTTAAGCAGGCATAAGAGTGTTTTCTAAATGTGAGACTCTGTTCTCTTGCCTAACTCAGTTCATGTGTAGCCATGTTTACAGGATCTTCCTAAGTGATATCTTATGATAAGTTTCTTTTCCTGTGTGACTTCTTTCACTTAGAATCATCGTACCTGAATCCACTCATTTTGCTGCTACTGGTCTTATGACATTGATTTCGTGGCTGAGGGATATTCCATCGTACGTAAGTTCCACAATGTTTGGAACCATTTTTATATTTCCTGGGATATTTCAGGTGTACCCAGGTTGAGGTTCCTGTAAGCAGTGCAGCCCTCAATTTGGGGGTGCCTCTGTCTTATGGATTTTCAGTTTTCCCAAGGTATATTCCCTAGACTGGAAGTGTCCTTGGCTCTGTAGCTCTGTTGTTTACTTGTTTTAGGGAACACAATGCACTCCTCCAGTGAGGCAGTTGGCAACTTACATCCCGCCCATCAGCATAACAAGGCTCCCTGTTCTCCAGGGCCTGTCTTGCCTTTCTGGTTTTTACACATTTTGTGGATGTCCCTTTTGACCGGTGGGAAGTGATACTTCTTTGTAGTGCAGATTTGCATTGCCCGCTTGCTTGCTTGGCCAAAAAGGGCGTATGCGTTTTCTCCTGAATATATTCAGGAGAAAACGCATACGCCCTTTTTGGCCAAGTGCATCATTGTCGAAGTTGTGCCCCTCTTCCTGTGCTTTACAGGCGATTCCAACGTACCTCTTGAAATCTGTTTCCTGCTATTCTGCCTCGCTTTCAAGTCCGCCTCGTTGCCTTCCCTCAACAGATTTTTGGACGATAGTTGGCCTTGATTACTCTGCCAGTTTGTGAATTGCTGTGCCCCTGAGCTCCATTTTTCAACTCGTTTTTTGTGAGCTGAACGCAAGTCCAAACTTTTGGTTCAGGACCTATACTGGTTCCCGGTGGGTGGCTGAGACTTTGGTTCATTCTTCTTCCTGCTGGGAAATTAGAGTGACATGTGCCCATCCAAATGCCTAACAGCTACTCTCTCATTGGTTCTCCCTCTTCCCTTTCATCCTCTGCCAAATTGGCAACCTGTGCGAACCAGGAGCTTAAAGGGGCTGTCTCTCCAAGTTGGGAGATTGATAGGAAAGCAGTTGGAAAGTCAAACCGGAGCACCAGGAGAGGGGCTCTTCGTTGAGTTTTAGAAACCTTTCGTATTCACAGTGTGTCCATTCTCTAGGTTTCCCGTACTCGTTATAGCTGTAGTAATATTCCCTTCAACATGGAGAGCTGGGACCCATGGAATGGGTGCCATGCATTATTGCTTTAAAGGGTCTGCATTTGCTCACCCAATCTCACCAATCCTCTCAGTCCCAAGTGTCCAGCCTTATGCCACATCCAGCTGTCATTGTAGATAGGGTCATTCCAGGTTGCATCAGAGACCCTGAAGGAATTGTAAAGAATTTCCCTGTTTCTTTGTTCTGTTTTTGAAATTCCTTTTTAGAGTGGGTTTGAGCTGATTCTCGCTGCCATGTTTATGCCAGTCTAGACACACTTGATTCCCTTATGCAAACATATCAATACATAGGTTTTAAGATTCTTACTAGTCAGATCGATTCCTCTGTGGGAAATATGGGGTTTTGAGTCCCTTTGACTGAGGAAGGTGTAGGTCTTGTCTATTCCATAGTTGGTTTTTGGAACGGTACCTTTGCTTATATCAAACTCTGGTTTGATGCATCTCCCCACCTCTCCTTCCCCCTTAAGCAGGCATAAGAGTGTTTTCTAAATGTGAGACTCTGTTCTCTTGCCTAACTCAGTTCATGTGTAGCCATGTTTACAGGATCTTCCTAAGTGATATCTTATGATAAGTTTCTTTTCCTGTGTGACTTCTTTCACTTAGAATCATCGTACCTGAATCCACTCATTTTGCTGCTACTGGTCTTCTGATATTGATTTCATGGCTGAGGGATATTCCATCGTACGTAAGTTCCACAATGTTTGGAACCATTTTTATATTTCCTGGGATATTTCAGGTGTACCCAGGTTGAGGTTCCTGTAAGCAGTGCAGCCCTCAATTTGGGGGTGCCTCTGTCTTATGGATTTTCAGTTTTCCCAAGGTATATTCCCTAGACTGGAAGTGCCCTTGGCTCTGTAGCTCTGTTGTTTACTTGTTTTAGGGAACACAATGCACTCCTCCAGTGAGGCAGTTGGCAACTTACATCCCGCCCATCAGCATAACAAGGCTCCCTGTTCTCCAGGGCCTGTCTTGCCTTTCTGGTTTTTACACATTTTGTGGATGTCCCTTTTGACCGGTGGGAAGTGATACTTCTTTGTAGTGCAGATTTGCATTGCCCGCTTGCTTGCTTGGTCAAAAAGGGCGTATGCGTTTTCTCCTGAATATATTCAGGAGAAAACGCATACGCCCTTTTTGGCCAAGTGCATCATTGTCGAAGTTGTGCCCCTCTTCCTGTGCTTTACAGGCGATTCCAACGTACCTCTTGAAATCTGTTTCCTGCTATTCTGCCTCGCTTTCAAGTCCGCCTCGTTGCCTTCCCTCAACAGATTTTTGGACGATAGTTGGCCTTGATTACTCTGCCAGTTTGTGAATTGCTGTGCCCCTGAGCTCCATTTTTCAACTCGTTTTTTGTGAGCTGAACGCAAGTCCAAACTTTTGGTTCAGGACCTATACTGGTTCCCGGTGGGTGGCTGAGACATTGGTTCATTCTTCTTCCTGCCGGGAAATTAGAGTGACATGTGCCCATCCAAATGCCTAACAGCTACTCTCTCATTGGTTCTCCCTCTTCCCTTTCATCCTCTGCCAAATTGGCAACCTGTGCGAACCAGGAGCTTAAAGGGGCTGTCTCTCCAAGTTGGGAGATTGATAGGAAAGCAGTTGGAAAGTCAAACCGGAGCACCAGGAGAGGGGCTCTTCGTTGAGTTTTAGAAACCTTTCGTATTCACAGTGTGTCCATTCTCTAGGTTTCCCGTACACGTTATAGCTGTAGTAATATTCCCTTCAACCTGGAGAGCTGGGACCCATGGAATGGGTGCCATGCATTATTGCTTTAAAGGGTCTGCATTTGCTCACCCAATCTCACCAATCCTCTCAGTCCCAAGTGTCCAGCCTTATGCCACATCCAGCTGTCATTGTAGATAGGGTCATTCCAGGTTGCATCAGAGACCCTGAAGGAATTGTAAAGAATTTCCCTGTTTCTTTGTTCTGTTTTTGAAATTCCTTTTTAGAGTGGGTTTGAGCTGATTCTCGCTGCCATGTTTATGCCAGTCTAGACACACTTGATTCCCTTACGCAGACATATAAACACATAGGTTTTAAGATTCTTACTAGTCAGATCGATTCCTCTGTGGGAAATATGGGGTTTTGAGTCCCTTTGACTGAGGAAGGTGTAGGTCTTGTCTATTCCATAGTTGGTTTTTGGAACGGTACCTGTGCTTATATCAAAGTCTGGTTTGATGCATCACCCCACCTCTCCTTCCCCCTTAAGCAGGCATAAGAGTGTTTTCTAAATGTGAGACTCTGTTCTCTTGCCTAACTCAGTTCATGTGTAGCCATGTTTACAGGATCTTCCTAAGTGATATCTTATGATAAGTTTCTTTTCCTGTGTGACTTCTTTCACTTAGAATCATCGTACCTGAATCCACTCATTTTGCTGCTACTGGTCTTATGACATTGATTTCGTGGCTGAGGGATATTCCATCGTACGTAAGTTCCACAATGTTTGGAACCATTTTTATATTTCCTGGGATATTTCAGGTGTACCCAGGTTGAGGTTCCTGTAAGCAGTGCAGCCCTCAATTTGGGGGTGCCTCTGTCTTATGGATTTTCAGTTTTCCCAAGGTATATTCCCTAGACTGGAAGTGCCCTTGGCTCTGTAGCTCTGTTGTTTACTTGTTTTAGGGAACACAATGCACTCCTCCAGTGAGGCAGTTGGCAACTTACATCCCGCCCATCAGCATAACAAGGCTCCCTGTTCTCCAGGGCCTGTCTTGCCTTTCTGGTTTTTACACATTTTGTGGATGTCCCTTTTGACCGGTGGGAAGTGATACTTCTTTGTAGTGCAGATTTGCATTGCCCGCTTGCTTGCTTGGCCAAAAAGGGCGTATGCGTTTTCTCCTGAATATATTCAGGAGAAAACGCATACGCCCTTTTTGGCCAAGTGCATCATTGTCGAAGTTGTGCCCCTCTTCCTGTGCTTTACAGGCGATTCCAACGTACCTCTTGAAATCTGTTTCCTGCTATTCTGCCTCGCTTTCAAGTCCGCCTCGTTGCCTTGCCTCAACAGATTTTTGGACGATAGTTGGCCTTGATTACTCTGCCAGTTTGTGAATTGCTGTGCCCCTGAGCTCCATTTTTCAACTCGTTTCTTGTGAGCTGAACGCAAGTCCAAACTTTTGGTTCAGGACCTATACTGGTTCCCGGTGGGTGGCTGAGACTTTGGTTCATTCTTCTTCCTGCTGGGAAATTAGAGTGACATGTGCCCATCCAAATGCCTAACAGCTACTCTCTCATTGGTTCTCCCTCTTCCCTTTCATCCTCTGCCAAATTGGCAACCTGTGCGAACCAGGAGCTTAAAGGGGCTGTCTCTCCAAGTTGGGAGATTGATAGGAAAGCAGTTGGAAAGTCAAACCGGAGCACCAGGAGAGGGGCTCTTCGTTGAGTTTTAGAAACCTTTCGTATTCACAGTGTGTCCATTCTCTAGGTTTCCCGTACACGTTATAGCTGTAGTAATATTCCCTTCAACATGGAGAGCTGGGACCCATGGAATGGGTGCCATGCATTAATGCTTTAAAGGGTCTGCATTTGCTCACCCAATCTCACCAATCCTCTCAGGCCCAAGTGTCCAGCCTTATGCCACATCCAGCTGTCATTGTAGATAGGGTCATTCCAGATTGCATCACAGACCCTGAAGGGATTGTAAAGAATTTCCCTGTTTCTTTGTTCTGTTTTTGAAATTCCTTTTTAGAGTGGGTTTGAGCTGATTCTCGCTGCCATGTTTATGCAAGTCTAGACACACTTGATTCCCTTACGCAGACATATAAACACATAGGTTTTAAGATTCTTACTAGTCAGATCGATTCCTCTGTGGGAAATATGGGGTTTTGAGTCCCTTTGACTGAGGAAGGTGTAGGTCTTGTCTATTCCATAGTTGGTTTTTGGAACGGTACCTGTGCTTATATCAAACTCTGGTTTGATGCATCACCCCACCTCTCCTTCCCCCTTAAGCAGGCATAAGAGTGTTTTCTAAATGTGAGACTCTGTTCTCTTGCCTAACTCAGTTCATGTGTAGCCATGTTTACAGGATCTTCCTAAGTGATATCTTATGATAAGTTTCTTTTCCTGTGTGACTTCTTTCACTTAGAATCATCGTACCTGAATCCACTCATTTTGCTGCTACTGGTCTTATGACATTGATTTCGTGGCTGAGGGATATTCCATCGTACGTAAGTTCCACAATGTTTGGAACCATTTTTATATTTCCTGGGATATTTCAGGTGTACCCAGGTTGAGGTTCCTGTAAGCAGTGCAGCCCTCAATTTGGGGGTGCCTCTGTCTTATGGATTTTCAGTTTTCCCAAGGTATATTCCCTAGACTGGAAGTGCCCTTGGCTCTGTAGCTCTGTTGTTTACTTGTTTTAGGGAACACAATGCACTCCTCCAGTGAGGCAGTTGGCAACTTACATCCCGCCCATCAGCATAACAAGGCTCCCTGTTCTCCAGGGCCTGTCTTGCCTTTCTGGTTTTTACACATTTTGTGGATGTCCCTTTTGACCGGTGGGAAGTGATACTTCTTTGTAGTGCAGATTTGCATTGCCCGCTTGCTTGCTTGGCCAAAAAGGGCGTATGCGTTTTCTCCTGAATATATTCAGGAGAAAACGCATACGCCCTTTTTGGCCAAGTGCATCATTGTCGAAGTTGTGCCCCTCTTCCTGTGCTTTACAGGCGATTCCAACGTACCTCTTGAAATCTGTTTCCTGCTATTCTGCCTCGCTTTCAAGTCCGCCTCGTTGCCTTCCCTCAACAGATTTTTGGACGATAGTTGGCCTTGATTACTCTGCCAGTTTGTGAATTGCTGTGCCCCTGAGCTCCATTTTTCAACTCGTTTTTTGTGAGCTGAACGCAAGTCCAAACTTTTGGTTCAGGACCTATACTGGTTCCCGGTGGGTGGCTGAGACTTTGGTTCATTCTTCTTCCTGCTGGGAAATTAGAGTGACATGTGCCCATCCAAATGCCTAACAGCTACTCTCTCATTGGTTCTCCCTCTTCCCTTTCATCCTCTGCCAAATTGGCAACCTGTGCGAACCAGGAGCTTAAAGGGGCTGTCTCTCCAAGTTGGGAGATTGATAGGAAAGCAGTTGGAAAGTCAAACCGGAGCACCAGGAGAGGGGCTCTTCGTTGAGTTTTAGAAACCTTTCGTATTCACAGTGTGTCCATTCTCTAGGTTTCCCGTACTCGTTATAGCTGTAGTAATATTCCCTTCAACATGGAGAGCTGGGACCCATGGAATGGGTGCCATGCATTATTGCTTTAAAGGGTCTGCATTTGCTCACCCAATCTCACCAATCCTCTCAGTCCCAAGTGTCCAGCCTTATGCCACATCCAGCTGTCATTGTAGATAGGGTCATTCCAGGTTGCATCAGAGACCCTGAAGGAATTGTAAAGAATTTCCCTGTTTCTTTGTTCTGTTTTTGAAATTCCTTTTTAGAGTGGGTTTGAGCTGATTCTCGCTGCCATGTTTATGCCAGTCTAGACACACTTGATTCCCTTATGCAAACATATCAATACATAGGTTTTAAGATTCTTACTAGTCAGATCGATTCCTCTGTGGGAAATATGGGGTTTTGAGTTCCTTTGACTGAGGAAGGTGTAGGTCTTGTCTATTCCATAGTTGGTTTTTGGAACGGTACCTTTGCTTATATCAAACTCTGGTTTGATGCATCACCCCACCTCTCCTTCCCCCTTAAGCAGGCATAAGAGTGTTTTCTAAATGTGAGACTCTGTTCTCTTGCCTAACTCAGTTCATGTGTAGCCATGTTTACAGGATCTTCCTAAGTGATATCTTATGATAAGTTTCTTTTCCTGTGTGACTTCTTTCACTTAGAATCATCGTACCTGAATCCACTCATTTTGCTGCTACTGGTCTTCTGATATTGATTTCATGGCTGAGGGATATTCCATCGTACATAAGTTCCACAATGTTTGGAACCATTTTTATATTTCCTGGGATATTTCAGGTGTACCCAGGTTGAGGTTCTTGTAAGCAGTGCAGCCCTCAATTTGGGGGTGCCTCTGTCTTATGGATTTTCAGTTTTCCCAAGGTATATTCCCTAGACTGGAAGTGTCCTTGGCTCTGTAGCTCTGTTGTTTACTTGTTTTAGGGGACACAATGCACTCCTCCAGTGAGGCAGTTGGCAACTTACATCCCGCCCATCAGCATAACAAGGCTCCCTGTTCTCCAGGGCCTGTCTTGCCTTTCTGGTTTTTACACATTTTGTGGATGTCCCTTTTGACCGGTGGGAAGTGATACTTCTTTGTAGTGCAGATTTGCATTGCCCGCTTGCTTGCTTGGCCAAAAAGGGCGTATGCGTTTTCTCCTGAATATATTCAGGAGAAAACGCATACGCCCTTTTTGGCCAAGTGCATCATTGTCGAAGTTGTGCCCCTCTTCCTGTGCTTTACAGGCGATTCCAACGTACCTCTTGAAATCTGTTTCCTGCTATTCTGCCTCGCTTTCAAGTCCGCCTCGTTGCCTTCCCTCAACAGATTTTTGGACGATAGTTGGCCTTGATTACTCTGCCAGTTTGTGAATTGCTGTGCCCCTGAGCTCCATTTTTCAACTCGTTTTTTGTGAGCTGAACGCAAGTCCAAACTTTTGGTTCAGGACCTATACTGGTTCCCGGTGGGTGGCTGAGACATTGGTTAATTCTTCTTCCTGCCGGGAAATTAGAGTGACATGTGCCCATCCAAATGCCTAACAGCTACTCTCTCATTGGTTCTCCCTCTTCCCTTTCATCCTCTGCCAAATTGGCAACCTGTGCGAACCAGGAGCTTAAAGGGGCTGTCTCTCCAAGTTGGGAGATTGATAGGAAAGCAGTTGGAAAGTCAAACCGGAGCACCAGGAGAGGGGCTCTTTGTTGAGTTTTAGAAACCTTTCGTATTCACAGTGTGTCCATTCTCTAGGTTTCCCGTACACGTTATAGCTGTAGTAATATTCCCTTCAACCTGGAGAGCTGGGACCCATGGAATGGGTGCCATGCATTATTGCTTTAAAGGGTCTGCATTTGCTCGCCCAATCTCACCAATCCTCTCAGTCCCAAGTGTCCAGCCTTATGCCACATCCAGCTGTCATTGTAGATAGGGTCATTCCAGGTTGCATCAGAGACCCTGAAGGAATTGTAAAGAATTTCCCTGTTTCTTTGTTCTGTTTTTGAAATTCCTTTTTAGAGTGGGTTTGAGCTGATTCTCGCTGCCATGTTTATGCCAGTCTAGACACACTTGATTCCCTTACGCAAACATATCAATACATAGGTTTTAAGGTTCTTACTAGTCAGATCGATTCCTCTGTGGGAAATATGGGGTTTTGAGTCCCTTTGACTGAGGAAGGTGTAGGTCTTGTCTATTCCATAGTTGGTTTTTGGAACGGTACCTTTGCTTATATCAAACTCTGGTTTGATGCATCACCCCACCTCTCCTTCCCCCTTAAGCAGGCATAAGAGTGTTTTCTAAATGTGAGACTCTGTTCTCTTGCCTAACTCAGTTCATGTGTAGCCATGTTTACAGGATCTTCCTAAGTGATATCTTATGATAAGTTTCTTTTCCTGTGTGACTTCTTTCACTTAGAATCATCGTACCTGAATCCACTCATTTTGCTGCTACTGGTCTTATGACATTGATTTCGTGGCTGAGGGATATTCCATCGTACGTAAGTTCCACAATGTTTGGAACCATTTTTATATTTCCTGGGATATTTCAGGTGTACCCAGGTTGAGGTTCCTGTAAGCAGTGCAGCCCTCAATTTGGGGGTGCCTCTGTCTTATGGATTTTCAGTTTTCCCAAGGTATATTCCCTAGACTGGAAGTGCCCTTGGCTCTGTAGCTCTGTTGTTTACTTGTTTTAGGGAACACAATGCACTCCTCCAGTGAGGCAGTTGGCAACTTACATCCCGCCCATCAGCATAACAAGGCTCCCTGTTCTCCAGGGCCTGTCTTGCCTTTCTGGTTTTTACACATTTTGTGGATGTCCCTTTTGACCGGTGGGAAGTGATACTTCTTTGTAGTGCAGATTTGCATTGCCCGCTTGCTTGCTTGGCCAAAAAGGGCGTATGCGTTTTCTCCTGAATATATTCAGGAGAAAACGCATACGCCCTTTTTGGCCAAGTGCATCATTGTCGAAGTTGTGCCCCTCTTCCTGTGCTTTACAGGCGATTCCAACGTACCTCTTGAAATCTGTTTCCTGCTATTCTGCCTCGCTTTCAAGTCCGCCTCGTTGCCTTCCCTCAACAGATTTTTGGACGATAGTTGGCCTTGATTACTCTGCCAGTTTGTGAATTGCTGTGCCCCTGAGCTCCATTTTTCAACTCGTTTTTTGTGAGCTGAACGCAAGTCCAAACTTTTGGTTCAGGACCTATACTGGTTCCTGGTGGGTGGCTGAGACATTGGTTAATTCTTCTTCCTGCCGGGAAATTAGAGTGACATGTGCCCATCCAAATGCCTAACAGCTACTCTCTCATTGGTTCTCCCTCTTCCCTTTCATCCTCTGCCAAATTGGCAACCTGTGTGAACCAGGAGCTTAAAGGGGCTGTCTCTCCAAGTTGGGAGATTGATAGGAAAGCAGTTGGAAAGTCAAACCGGAGCACCAGGAGAGGGGCTCTTCGTTGAGTTTTAGAAACCTTTCGTATTCACAGTGTGTCCATTCTCTAGGTTTCCCGTACACGTTATAGCTGTAGTAATATTCCCTTCAACCTGGAGAGCTGGGACCCATGGAATGGGTGCCATGCATTATTGCTTTAAAGGGTCTGCATTTGCTCACCTAATCTCACCAATCCTCTCAGTCCCAAGTGTCCATCCTTATGCCACATCCAGCTGTCATTGTAGATAGGGTCATTCCAGGTTGCATCAGAGACCCTGAAGGAATTGTAAAGAATTTCCCTGTTTCTTTGTTCTGTTTTTGAAATTCCTTTTTAGAGTGGGTTTGAGCTGATTCTCGCTGCCATGTTTAAGCCAGTCTAGACACACTTGATTCCCTTACGGAGACATATCAACACATAGGTTTTAAGATTCTTACTAGTCAGATCTATTCCTCTGCGGGAAATATGGGGTTTTGAGTCCCTTCCACTGAGGAAGGTGTAGGTCTTGTCTATTCCATAGTTGGGTTTTGGAACGGTACCTGTGCTTATATCAAACTCTGGTTTGATGCATCACCCCACCTCTCCTTCCCCCTTAAGCAGGCATAAGAGTGTTTTCTAAATGTGAGACTCTGTTCTCTTGCCTAACTCAGTTCATGTGTAGCCATGTTTACAGGATCTTCCTAAGTGATATCTTATGATAAGTTTCTTTTCCTGTGTGACTTCTTTCACTTAGAATCATCGTACCTGAATCCACTCATTTTGCTGCTACTGGTCTTATGACATTGATTTCGTGGCTGAGGGATATTCCATCGTACGTAAGTTCCACAATGTTTGGAACCATTTTTATATTTCCTGGGATATTTCAGGTGTACCCAGGTTGAGGTTCTTGTAAGCAGTGCAGCCCTCAATTTGGGGGTGCCTTTGTCTTATGGATTTTCAGTTTTCCCAAGGTATATTCCCTAGACTGGAAGTGCCCTTGGCTCTGTAGCTCTGTTGTTTACTTGTTTTAGGGAACACAATGCACTCCTCCAGTGAGGCAGTTGGCAACTTACATCCCGCCCATCAGCATAACAAGGCTCCCTGTTCTCCAGGGCCTGTCTTGCCTTTCTGGTTTTTACACATTTTGTGGATGTCCCTTTTGACCGGTGGGAAGTGATACTTCTTTGTAGTGCAGATTTGCATTGCCCGCTTGCTTGCTTGGCCAAAAAGGGCGTATGCGTTTTCTCCTGAATATATTCAGGAGAAAACGCATATGCCCTTTTTGGCCAAGTGCATCATTGTCGAAGTTGTGCCCCTCTTCCTGTGCTTTACAGGCGATTCCAACGTACCTCTTGAAATCTGTTTCCTGCTATTCTGCCTCGCTTTAAAGTGCGCCTCGTTGCCTTCCCTCAACAGATTTTTGGACGATAGTTGGCCTTGATTACTCTGCCAGTTTGTGAATTGCTGTGCCCCTGAGCTCCATTTTTCAACTCGTTTTTTGTGAGCTGAACGCAAGTCCAAACTTTTGGTTCAGGACCTATACTGGTTCCCGGTGGGTGGCTGAGACTTTGGTTCATTCTTCTTCCTGCCGGGAAATTAGAGTGACATGTGCCCATCCAAATGCCTACCAGCTACTCTCTCATTGGTTCTCCCTCTTCCCTTTCATCCTCTGCCAAATTGGCAACCTGTGCCAACCAGGAGCTTAAAGGGGCTGTCTCTCCAAGTTGGGAGATTGATAGGAAAGCAGTTGGAAAGTCAAACCGGAGCACCAGGAGAGGGGCTCTTCGTTGAGTTTTAGAAACCTTTCGTATTCACAGTGTGTCCATTCTCTAGGTTTCCCGTACACGTTATAGCTGTAGTAATATTCCCTTCAACCTGGAGAGCTGGGACCCATGGAATGGGTGCCATGCATTATTGCTTTAAAGGGTCTGCATTTGCTCACCCAATCTCACCAATCCTCTCAGTCCCAAGTGTCCAGCCTTATGCCACATCCAGCTGTCATTGTAGATAGGGTCATTCCAGGTTGCATCAGAGACCCTGAAGGAATTGTAAAGAATTTCCCTGTTTCTTTGTTCTGTTTTTGAAATTCCTTTTTAGAGTGGGTTTGAGCTGATTCTCGCTGCCATGTTTATGCCAGTCTAGACACACTTGATTCCCTTACGGAGACATATCAACACATATGTTTTAAGATTCTTACTAGTCAGATCGATTCCTCTGCGGGAAATATGGGGTTTTGAGTCCCTTTCACTGAGGAAGGTGTAGGTCTTGTCTATTCCATAGTTGGTTTTTGGAACGGTACCTGTGCTTATATCAAACTCTGGTTTGATGCATCACCCCACCTCTCCTTCCCCCTTAAGCAGGCATAAGAGTGTTTTCTAAATGTGAGACTCTGTTCTCTTGCCTAACTCAGTTCATGTGTAACCATGTTTACAGGATCTTCCTAAGTGATATCTTATGATAAGTTTCTTTTCCTGTGTGACTTCTTTCACTTAGAATCATCGTACCTGAATCCACTCATTTTGCTGCTACTGGTCTTATGACATTGATTTCGTGGCTGAGGGATATTCCATCGTACGTAAGTTCCACAATGTTTGGAACCATTTTTATATTTCCTGGGATATTTCAGGTGTACCCAGGTTGAGATTCTTGTAAGCAGTGCAGCCCTCAATTTGGGGGTGGCTCTGTCTTATGGATTTTCAGTTTTCCCAAGGTATATTCCCTAGACTGGAAGTGCCCTTGGCTCTGTAGCTCTGTTGTTTACTTGTTTTAGGGAACACAATGCACTCCTCCAGTGAGGCAGTTGGCAACTTACATCCCGCCCATCAGCATAACAAGGCTCCCTGTTCTCCAGGGCCTGTCTTGCCTTTCTGGTTTTTACACATTTTGTGGATGTCCCTTTTGACCGGTGGGAAGTGATACTTCTTTGTAGTGCAGATTTGCATTGCCCGCTTGCTTGCTTGGCCAAAAAGGGCGTATGCGTTTTCTCCTGAATATATTCAGGAGAAAACGCATACGCCCTTTTTGGCCAAGTGCATCATTGTCGAAGTTGTGCCCCTCTTCCTGTGCTTTACAGGCGATTCCAACGTACCTCTTGAAATCTGTTTCCTGCTATTCTGCCTCGCTTTAAAGTGCGCCTCGTTGCCTTCCCTCAACAGATTTTTGGACGATAGTTGGCCTTGATTACTCTGCCAGTTTGTGAATTGCTGTGCCCCTGAGCTCCATTTTTCAACTCGTTTTTTGTGAGCTGAACGCAAGTCCAAACTTTTGGTTCAGGACCTATACTGGTTCCCGTTGGGTGGCTGAGACTTTGGTTCATTCTTCTTCCTGCCGGGAAATTAGAGTGACATGTGCCCATCCAAATGCCTAACAGCTACTCTCTCATTGGTTCTCCCTCTTCCCTTTCATCCTCTGCCAAATTGGCAACCTGTGTGAACCAGGAGCTTAAAGGGGCTGTCTCTCCAAGTTGGGAGATTGATAGGAAAGCAGTTGGAAAGTCAAACCGGAGCACCAGGAGAGGGGCTCTTCGTTGAGTTTTAGAAACCTTCGTATTCACAGTGTGTCCATTCTCTAGGTTTCCCGTACACGTTATAGCTGTAGTAATATTCCCTTCAACCTGGAGAGCTGGGACCCATGGAATGGGTGCCATGCATTATTGCTTTAAAGGGTCTGCATTTGCTCACCTAATCTCACCAATCCTCTCAGTCCCAAGTGTCCATCCTTATGCCACATCCAGCTGTCATTGTAGATAGGGTCATTCCAGGTTGCATCAGAGACCCTGAAGGAATTGTAAAGAATTTCCCTGTTTCTTTGTTCTGTTTTTGAAATTCCTTTTTAGAGTGGGTTTGAGCTGATTCTCGCTGCCATGTTTAAGCCAGTCTAGACACACTTGATTCCCTTACGGAGACATATCAACACATAGGTTTTAAGATTCTTACTAGTCAGATCTATTCCTCTGCGGGAAATATGGGGTTTTGAGTCCCTTCCACTGAGGAAGGTGTAGGTCTTGTCTATTCCATAGTTGGGTTTTGGAACGGTACCTGTGCTTATATCAAACTCTGGTTTGATGCATCACCCCACCTCTCCTTCCCCCTTAAGCAGGCATAAGAGTGTTTTCTAAATGTGAGACTCTGTTCTCTTGCCTAACTCAGTTCATGTGTAGCCATGTTTACAGGATCTTCCTAAGTGATATCTTATGATAAGTTTCTTTTCCTGTGTGACTTCTTTCACTTAGAATCATCGTACCTGAATCCACTCATTTTGCTGCTACTGGTCTTATGACGTTGATTTCGTGGCTGAGGGATATTCCATCGTACGTAAGTTCCACAATGTTTGGAACCATTTTTATATTTCCTGGGATATTTCAGGTGTACCCAGGTTGAGGTTCTTGTAAGCAGTGCAGCCCTCAATTTGGGGGTGCCTTTGTCTTATGGATTTTCAGTTTTCCCAAGGTATATTCCCTAGACTGGAAGTGCCCTTGGCTCTGTAGCTCTGTTGTTTACTTGTTTTAGGGAACACAATGCACTCCTCCAGTGAGGCAGTTGGCAACTTACATCCCGCCCATCAGCATAACAAGGCTCCCTGTTCTCCAGGGCCTGTCTTGCCTTTCTGGTTTTTACACATTTTGTGGATGTCCCTTTTGACCGGTGGGAAGTGATACTTCTTTGTAGTGCAGATTTGCATTGCCCGCTTGCTTGCTTGGCCAAAAAGGGCGTATGCGTTTTCTCCTGAATATATTCAGGAGAAAACGCATACGCCCTTTTTGGCCAAGTGCATCATTGTCGAAGTTGTGCCCCTCTTCCTGTGCTTTACAGGCGATTCCAACGTACCTCTTGAAATCTGTTTCCTGCTATTCTGCCTCGCTTTAAAGTGCGCCTCGTTGCCTTCCCTCAACAGATTTTTGGACGATAGTTGGCCTTGATTACTCTGCCAGTTTGTGAATTGCTGTGCCCCTGAGCTCCATTTTTCAACTCGTTTTTTGTGAGCTGAACGCAAGTCCAAACTTTTGGTTCAGGACCTATACTGGTTCCCGTTGGGTGGCTGAGACTTTGGTTCATTCTTCTTCCTGCCGGGAAATTAGAGTGACATGTGCCCATCCAAATGCCTAACAGCTACTCTCTCATTGGTTCTCCCTCTTCCCTTTCATCCTCTGCCAAATTGGCAACCTGTGCGAACCAGGAGCTTAAAGGGGCTGTCTCTCCAAGTTGGGAGATTGATAGGAAAGCAGTTGGAAAGTCAAACCGGAGCACCAGGAGAGGGGCTCTTCGTTGAGTTTTAGAAACCTTTCGTATTCACAGTGTGTCCATTCTCTAGGTTTCCCGTACACGTTATAGCTGTAGTAATATTCCCTTCAACCTGGAGAGCTGGGACCCATGGAATGGGTGCCATGCATTATTGCTTTAAAGGGTCTGCATTTGCTCACCCAATCTCACCAATCCTCTCAGTCCCAAGTGTCCAGCCTTATGCCACATCCAGCTGTCATTGTAGATAGGGTCATTCCAGGTTGCATCAGAGACCCTGAAGGAATTGTAAAGAATTTCCCTGTTTCTTTGTTCTGTTTTTGAAATTCCTTTTTAGAGTGGGTTTGAGCTGATTCTCGCTGCCATGTTTATGCCAGTCTAGACACACTTGATTCCCTTACGGAGACATATCAACACATAGGTTTTAAGATTCTTACTAGTCAGATCGATTCCTCTGCGGGAAATATGGGGTTTTGAGTCCCTTTGACTGAGGAAGGTGTAGGTCTTGTCTATTCCATAGTTGGTTTTTGGAACGGTACCTGTGCTTATATCAAACTCTGGTTTGATTCATCACCCCACCTCTCCTTCCCCCTTAAGCAGGCATAAGAGTGTTTTCTAAATGTGAGACTCTGTTCTCTTGCCTAACTCAGTTCATGTGTAGCCATGTTTACAGGATCTTCCTAAGTGATATCTTATGATAAGTTTCTTTTCCTTTGTGACTTCTTTCACTTAGAATCATCGTACCTGTATCCACTCATTTTGCTGCTACTGGTCTTATGACATTGATTTCATGGCTGAGGGATATTCCATCGTACGTAAGTTCCACAATGTTTGGAACCATTTTTATATTTCCTGGGATATTTCAGGTGTACCCAGGTTGAGGTTCTTGTAAGCAGTGCAGCCCTCAATTTGGGGGTGCCTCTGTCTTATGGATTTTCAGTTTTCCCAAGGTATATTCCCTAGACTGGAAGTGCCCTTGGCTCTGTAGCTCTGTTGTTTACTTGTTTTAGGGAACACAATGCACTCCTCCAGTGAGGCAGTTGGCAACTTACATCCCGCCCATCAGCATAACAAGGCTCCCTGTTCTCCAGGGCCTGTCTTGCCTTTCTGGTTTTTACACATTTTGTGGATGTCCCTTTTGACCGGTGGGAAGTGATACTTCTTTGTAGTGCAGATTTGCATTGCCCGCTTGCTTGCTTGGCCAAAAAGGGCGTATGCGTTTTCTCCTGAATATATTCAGGAGAAAACGCATACGCCCTTTTTGGCCAAGTGCATCATTGTCGAAGTTGTGCCCCTCTTCCTGTGCTTTACAGGAGATTCCAACATACCTCTTGAAATCTGATTCCAGCAATTCTGCCTCGCTTTCAAGTCCGCCTCGTTGCCTTCCCTCAACAGATTTTTGGACGATAGTTGGCCTTGATTACTCTGCCAGTTTGTGAATTGCTGTGCCCCTGAGCTCCATTTTTCAACTCCTTGTTTTGTGAGCTGAACGCAAGTCCAAACTTTTGGTTCAGGACCTATACTGGTTCCTGGTGGGTGGCTGAGACTTTGGTTAATTCTTCTTCCTGCCGGGAAATTAGAGTGACATGTGCCCATCCAAATGCCTAACAGCTACTCTCTCATTGGTTCTCCCTCTTCCCTTTCATCCTCTGTCAAATTGGCAACCTGTGCGAACAAGGAGCTTAAAGGGCCTGTCTCTCCAAGTTGGGAGATTGATAGGAAAGCAGTTGGAAAGTCAAACCGGAGCACCAGGAGAGGGGCTCTTCGTTGAGTTTTAGAAACCTTTCGTATTCAGAGTGTGTCCATTCTCTAGGTTTCCCGTACACGTTATTGCTGTACTAATATTCCCTTCAACATGGAGAGCTGGGACCCATGGAATGGGTGCCATGCATTATTGCTTTAAAGGGTCTGCATTTGCTCACCCAATCTCACCAATCCTCTCAGTCCCAAGTGTCCAGCCTTATGCCACATCCAGCTGTCATTGTAGATAGGGTCATTCCAGGTTGCATCAGAGACCCTGAAGGAATTGTAAAGAATTTCCCTGTTTCTTTGTTCTCTTTTTGAAATTCCTTTTTAGAGTGGGTTTGAGCTGATTCTCGCTGCCATGTTTATGCCAGTCTAGACACACTTGATTCCCTTACGCAGACATATCAACACATAGGTTTTAAGATTCTTACTAGTCAGATCGATTCCTCTGTGGGAAATATGGGGTTTTGAGTCCCTTTCACTGAGGAAGGTGTAGGTCTTGTCTATTCCATAGTTGGTTTTTGGAACGGTACCTGTGCTTATATCAAACTCTGGTTTGATGCATCACCCCACCTCTCCTTCCCCCTTAAGCAGGCATAAGAGTGTTTTCTAAATGTGAGACTCTGTTCTCTTGCCTAACTCAGTTCATGTGTAGCCATGTTTACAGGATCTTCCTAAGTGATATCTTATGATAAGTTTCTTTTCCTGTGTGACTTCTTTCACTTAGAATCATCGTACATGTATCCACTCATTTTGCTGCTACTGGTCTTATGACATTGATTTCATGGCTGAGGGATATTCCATCGTACGTAAGTTCCACAATGTTTGGAACCATTTTTATATTTCCTGGGATATTTCAGGTGTACCCAGGTTGAGGTTCTTGTAAGCAGTGCAGCCCTCAATTTGGGTGTGGCTCTGTCTTATGGATTTTCAGTTTTCCCAAGGTATATTCCCTAGACTGGAAGTGCCCTTGGCTCTGTAGCTCTGTTGTTTACTTGTTTTAGGGAACACAATGCACTCCTCCAGTGAGGCAGTTGGCAACTTACATCCCGCCCATCAGCATAACAAGGCTCCCTGTTCTCCAGGGCCTGTCTTGCCTTTCTGGTTTTTACACATTTTGTGGATGTCCCTTTTGACCGGTGGGAAGTGATACTTCTTTGTAGTGCAGATTTGCATTGCCCGCTTGCTTGCTTGGCCAAAAAGGGCGTATGCGTTTTCTCCTGAATATATTCAGGAGCAAACGCATACGCCCTTTTTGGCCAAGTGCATCATTGTCGAAGTTGTGCCCCTCTTCCTGTGCTTTACAGGCGATTCCAACGTACCTCTTGAAATCTGTTTCCTGCTATTCTGCCTCGCTTTCAAGTCCGCCTCGTTGCCTTCCCTCAACAGATTTTTGGACGATAGTTGGCCTTGATTACTCTGCCAGTTTGTGAATTGCTGTGCCCCTGAGCTCCATTTTTCAACTCGTTTTTTGTGAGCTGAACGCAAGTCCAAACTTTTGGTTCAGGACCTATACTGGTTCCCGGTGGGTGGCTGAGACATTGGTTAATTCTTCTTCCTGCCGGGAAATTAGAGTGACATGTGCCCATCCAAATGCCTAACAGCTACTCTCTCATTGGTTCTCCCTCTTCCCTTTCATCCTCTGCCAAATTGGCAACCTGTGCGAACCAGGAGCTTAAAGGGGCTGTCTCTCCAAGTTGGGAGATTGATAGGAAAGCAGTTGGAAAGTCAAACCGGAGCACCAGGAGAGGGGCTCTTTGTTGAGTTTTAGAAACCTTTCGTATTCACAGTGTGTCCATTCTCTAGGTTTCCCGTACACGTTATAGCTGTAGTAATATTCCCTTCAACCTGGAGAGCTGGGACCCATGGAATGGGTGCCATGCATTATTGCTTTAAAGGGTCTGCATTTGCTCGCCCAATCTCACCAATCCTCTCAGTCCCAAGTGTCCAGCCTTATGCCACATCCAGCTGTCATTGTAGATAGGGTCATTCCAGGTTGCATCAGAGACCCTGAAGGAATTGTAAAGAATTTCCCTGTTTCTTTGTTCTGTTTTTGAAATTCCTTTTTAGAGTGGGTTTGAGCTGATTCTCGCTGCCATGTTTATGCCAGTCTAGACACACTTGATTCCCTTACGCAAATATATCAATACATAGGTTTTAAGGTTCTTACTAGTCAGATCGATTCCTCTGTGGGAAATATGGGGTTTTGAGTCCCTTTGACTGAGGAAGGTGTAGGTCTTGTCTATTCCATAGTTGGTTTTTGGAACGGTACCTTTGCTTATATCAAACTCTGGTTTGATGCATCACCCCACCTCTCCTTCCCCCTTAAGCAGGCATAAGAGTGTTTTCTAAATGTGAGACTCTGTTCTCTTGCCTAACTCAGTTCATGTGTAGCCATGTTTACAGGATCTTCCTAAGTGATATCTTATGATAAGTTTCTTTTCCTGTGTGACTTCTTTCACTTAGAATCATCGTACCTGAATCCACTCATTTTGCTGCTACTGGTCTTATGACATTGATTTCGTGGCTGAGGGATATTCCATCGTACGTAAGTTCCACAATGTTTGGAACCATTTTTATATTTCCTGGGATATTTCAGGTGTACCCAGGTTGAGGTTCCTGTAAGCAGTGCAGCCCTCAATTTGGGGGTGCCTCTGTCTTATGGATTTTCAGTTTTCCCAAGGTATATTCCCTAGACTGGAAGTGCCCTTGGCTCTGTAGCTCTGTTGTTTACTTGTTTTAGGGAACACAATGCACTCCTCCAGTGAGGCAGTTGGCAACTTACATCCCGCCCATCAGCATAACAAGGCTCCCTGTTCTCCAGGGCCTGTCTTGCCTTTCTGGTTTTTACACATTTTGTGGATGTCCCTTTTGACCGGTGGGAAGTGATACTTCTTTGTAGTGCAGATTTGCATTGCCCGCTTGCTTGCTTGGCCAAAAAGGGCGTATGCGTTTTCTCCTGAATATATTCAGGAGAAAACGCATACGCCCTTTTTGGCCAAGTGCATCATTGTCGAAGTTGTGCCCCTCTTCCTGTGCTTTACAGGCGATTCCAACGTACCTCTTGAAATCTGTTTCCTGCTATTCTGCCTCGCTTTCAAGTCCGCCTCGTTGCCTTCCCTCAACAGATTTTTGGACGATAGTTGGCCTTGATTACTCTGCCTGTTTGTGAATTGCTGTGCCCCTGAGCTCCATTTTTCAACTCGTTTTTTGTGAGCTGAACGCAAGTCCAAACTTTTGGTTCAGGACCTATACTGGTTCCCGGTGGGTGGCTGAGACTTTGGTTCATTCTTCTTCCTGCTGGGAAATTAGAGTGACATGTGCCCATCCAAATGCCTAACAGCTACTCTCTCATTGGTTCTCCCTCTTCCCTTTCATCCTCTGCCAAATTGGCAACCTGTGCGAACCAGGAGCTTAAAGGGGCTGTCTCTCCAAGTTGGGAGATTGATAGGAAAGCAGTTGGAAAGTCAAACCGGAGCACCAGGAGAGGGGCTCTTCGTTGAGTTTTAGAAACCTTTCGTATTCACAGTGTGTCCATTCTCTAGGTTTCCCGTACACGTTATAGCTGTAGTAATATTCTCTTCAACATGGAGAGCTGGGACCCATGGAATGGGTGCCATGCATTATTGCTTTAAAGGGTCTGCATTTGCTCACCCAATCTCACCAATCCTCTCAGTCCCAAGTGTCCAGCCTTATGCCACATCCAGCTGTCATTGTAGATAGGGTCATTCCAGGTTGCATCAGAGACCCTGAAGGAATTGTAAAGAATTTCCCTGTTTCTTTGTTCTGTTTTTGAAATTCCTTTTTAGAGTGGGTTTGAGCTGATTCTCCCTGCCATGTTTATGCAAGTCTAGACAAACTTGATTCCCTTACGCAGACATATCAACACATAGGTTTTAAGATTCTTACTAGTCAGATCGATTCCTCTGCGGGAAATATAGGGTTTTGAGTCCCTTTCACTGAGGAAGGTGTAGGTCTTGTCTATTCCATAGTTGGTTTTTGGAACGGTACCTTTGCTTATATCAAACTCTGGTTTGATGCATCACCCCACCTCTCCTTCCCCCTTAAGCAGGCATAAGAGTGTTTTCTAAATGTGAGACTCTGTTCTCTTGCCTAACTCAGTTCATGTGTAGCCATGTTTACAGGATCTTCCTAAGTGATATCTTATGATAAGTTTCTTTTCCTGTGTGACTTCTTTCACTTAGAATCATCGTACCTGAATCCACTCATTTTGCTGCTACTGGTCTTATGACATTGATTTCATGGCTGAGGGATATTCCATCGTACGTAAGTTCCACAATGTTTGGAACCATTTTTATATTTCCTGGGATATTTCAGGTGTACCCAGGTTGAGGTTCTTGTAAGCAGTGCAGCCCTCAATTTGGGGGTGCCTCTGTCTTATGGATTTTCAGTTTTCCCAAGGTATATTCCGTAGACTGGAAGTGCCCTTGGCTCTGTAGCTCTGTTGTTTACTTGTTTTAGGGAACACAATGCACTCCTCCAGTGAGGCAGTTGGCAACTTACATCCCGCCCATCAGCATAACAAGGCTCCCTGTTCTCCAGGGCCTGTCTTGCCTTTCTGGTTTTTACACATTTTGTGGATGTCCCTTTTGACCGGTGGGAAGTGATACTTCTTTGTAGTGCAGATTTGCATTGCCCGCTTGCTTGCTTGGCCAAAAAGGGCGTATGCGTTTTCTCCTGAATATATTCAGAAGAAAACACATACGCCCTTTTTGGCCAAGGGCATCATTGTCGAAGTTGTGCCCCTCTTCCTGTGCTTTACAGGCGATTCCAACGTACCTCTTGAAATCTGTTTCCTGCTATTCTGCCTCGCTTTCAAGTCCGCCTCGTTGCCTTCCCTCAACAGATTTTTGGACGATAGTTGGCCTTGATTACTCTGCCTGTTTGTGAATTGCTGTGCCCCTGAGCTCCATTTTTCAACTCGTTTTTTGTGAGCTGAACGCAAGTCCAAACTTTTGGTTCAGGACCTATACTG